>NC_064925.1:82045115-83295115 GCF_023897955.1 Schistocerca gregaria | reverse complement strand
CGACATAAAAACAAATATTTTTCCCTCATGTCATTTTTTACTAAGAGGAGTATTTAAAGCGGTAGAGGAAGATTTCTCTGGCGGAAAATTACAGGACTACCTATGCCAGTCCACGTTTCTGGGAACCGTCGGTCCAGGAATCGACGCACACGACTACTGAAATGTGCCGGCGCCCCGTCATGTTGAAACCACCTGTGTTGTCTCGTAGGGAGCGGGACGTCTTCCAGCAATTCTTGACATGCTCTGGCGAGAAAATTGTAATAGTGCCTGCCATTTAATGGCCCAGATAGCAGATACGGCCCAATTAAACAGTCCCCAACAGCACCGACCCGCACATTAACGAAGAGCTAGCAACTGTGTCATGTAGCTTATCCTCACTCCAAACATGCGAATTGTGCATGCTGAAGACTCCATCACGGCCGAACGTTGCTTCATCGGTAAACAACACAGAGGATGGAAGTGTAGGATGCATTTCACACTATTCCAGGTACCACTGCGAAAACTGTGCTCTGGGTGGATAATCAACTGGTTCCAGGTTGTGGACACGCTGTAAGTGGAATGGACGTTACAAATGCTCTCGAAGGACTGTTCTTACATTCGTCTGATTCGTCACCTCGTTACGTGAAATTGCACGAGTGCTGATTGAAGAATCCCGCTCCACATGCTGTCCAGGTAATCTGCTAAATGACCCGGTCTCACGCAGACGTTGGTACACAGCAGCAAAAGGCGTATGATGCGGGATACGGCGATTACGAAATTGTTGTTAATAAACACGCTGTGCAGCTCGTCCGTTATGGTGCGCTACGTCGTACGCACCAATCATATCAGCGTACTCACTCTAGGTGTATCGCTCCATTAGTAAACAGAGACGATGCACTACTACACTGGTGGACAGCAGTTGCCTACAACTGAAGAGCTCAATACGCCCTCTAACAAATGAAGATCGTAATACGGCCTCTAACAACTAAAAGCGTAATACTGCTTCCACTGGTTCAAATAATCCTCATAGGAAAAAATTACATTAGGGAAAAATATTTGTTTTGATGTCCCTTACAACCTCCCAGGCAATACTGAGCCTACGACGTATCTTAGAAGCTAGATTAAGCAAAGGCAAACCTACGTTACTAGCATTTGTAGATGTAGAGAAAGCTTTTGACTATGTTAACTGGAATACTCTCTTTCAAATTCTGAAGGTGGCAGGGCTAAAATACAGGGAGCGAAAGGCTATTTACAATTTGTACAGAAACCAAATAGCAATTATAAGAGCCGAGGGGCATTAAAGGGAAGCAGTGGTCGGGAAGGGAGTGAGACAGGTTTGTAACCTCTCCCCGATGTTATTCAATCTGTATATTGAGCAAGTAGTGAAGGAAACAAAGAAAACTTTGGAGTAGGTATTAAAATCCATGGAGAAGAAATAAAAACTTTGAGGTTCGCCGATGACATTGTAATTCTGTCAGAAACAGCAAAGGACTAGGAAGAGCAGTTGAACGGAATGGACAGTGTCTTGAAAGGAGGGTATAAGATGAACATCAACAAAGCAAACCGAGGATAATGGAATGTAGTCGAATTAAGTCGGGTGATGCTAAGGAAATTAGATTATTAAATGAGACGCTTAAAGTAGTAAATGAGATTTGCTACTTGGGGAGCAAAACAACCGATGATGGTCAAAGTAGAGAGGATATAAAATGTAGACTGGCAATGGCAAGGAAAGCGTTCCTGAAGAAAAGAAATTTGTTAACATCGAGTATAGATTTAAGTGTCAGAAAGTCGTTTCTGAAAGTATTTGTATGGTGTGTAGGCTTGTATGGAAGTGAAACATGGACGATAAATAGTTTAGACAAGAAGAGAATAGAAGCTTTCGAAATGTGGTTCTACAGAAGAATGCTGAAGATTTGATGCGTAGATCACATAACTAATGAGGAGCTCTTGAAATTTGTGGCACAACTTCACTAGAAGACGGGACGGGTTGGTAGGACATAATCTGCGTCATGAAGGGATCATCAATTTAGTATTGGAGGGCAGCGTGGAGGTAAAAATCATATAGGGAGACCATGAGATGAATACACTAAGCAGATTCAGAAGGACGTAGGTTGCAGTAGTTACTGGGAGATGAGGAAGCTTGCACAGGATAGAGTAGCATGGAGAACTGAAGCAAACCAGTCGCAGGACTGAAGACCACAACAACAACAACAACCTCCCAGAGTTTGTCGGTTTAAATAATTTTCACCCTGTATAGCAGATTCGTAAACTTGCGTGCGTGATAGGCTGCACGAATGTTTCATATTTCGTAACTCATACTTCACTGACATTCTCTTCCTCATACGTTCTTGAAGTGCTTCGCATGAGTCACTGTAGGAATCAGGAACTGTTTGAGTTGCTAATTACGAGAGTGTAAATGCTTTCTTCAGGCTATGTTGATCGACGGTAATTAGTGTTCTGCTTTTAAATTTCATCCTCAAATGTAATAAGAACGCGGCTAAAACCGTTAATCATAATATACCCTAAGTCTTGGAATAATAGTAAGAAAGGGAGGAACTGGAATTCAGTTCAAAGTGCGCGACCCCCAAGCGATTCACGCTTACATACACATTCAGATAACTTCAGTCTCCTTTTCCTTCGCCATGTTGCTTGCTAGCGAAAAACAGAACGCTCTCCGTGCAAAGTAATCCTATCTGAATTTCAGCTGGACTCTGGCGAACTGCCCACAATTGTTTCCACTTGCTCCGGTGTAAAAGCGCAGTACACCTATACTGCACACTGTACGCCGGGAGGGTGGCGTTCTGCAGGCCGCGGCCGTAGTCTGCTCTCTCAGAGTTTTCTGTATGACACCACGGTGCAGCTGTCAGGTTCACGGCAGGACGGTACGCGCACGGTCCCGCGTTGTGTAGACGCGGCCGGCGACGCACAGTGCTCGCAGGTGGAAAGCGTCCGCTCGCCCCTGCGCCGCCCACCCACACTTGCCGGACCGTGCTGCAGCGGGCCCCAAATTTTCATTAGTCCCGGGAAACAATCTGCCGCTCCCTCCAGAGGGCCTCGCTCGCCTCTCTCGTCGGCCAGTACGAGGCAAACTTTGCCGCCCCTCCACTTCCCTGCCCCTCTTCCTGTCCACACCCAGCCCCAGTGTAGTTTCATTCCGTCTCCCAGGCAACGGCAGCTAAGGTGCGCTAATGAATTTACCAGGTTAGGAGCAGGCCCCAGCAGTGGCGTGTTCTCAGCTCCTCAAGTGAAAGTACAATGTGTGTCTAAAAAAGCGAATGAAAAATAACAAATGGCAGCTGTGGACTAAAAACTTCAGCGTCTCAAAACATGTGGCACACGGCGGAGAATACCCTGAAAAACTATATGCCATTTCTCTTCCCTCTTCCACTCTCAACTGGGACGAGAATAAAAGCTACTATCTATATGCCTCCGTTTTTTCATCTTTATCATCATCATCATCATCATCATCATTTAAGACTGATTACGCCTTTCAGCGTTCACTCTGGAGCATAGTCTCCCTTATAAAATTCCTCCATGATCCCCTATTCAGTGTTAACATTGGTGCCTCTTCTGATGTTAAGTGTGATGTGCGTACTGTTAACCCTTCAGCACACACACCATCAGAATAATTGACTTGTCACTCTAACGAAGTAGGCGAGTGTCAGCAATATGTCTCGTGGTCTTATCGTGGCGTGTTTATCTTCTGCTGTTAGGTCAGACGATGGAAATGCCACTCGCACGCCTAGAGTAACAGATTGACGGTGACCAACTTTAAACAGAACTTGATTAATTTTCACATACATTTATTAAAGTAATAACAAGCATAAAAATTACTTAACTTTGTTCTGGATGCTATTTACAATTGACAATCTGAAGTTCCTTTGGTATTGGTACGTTAATCTTAATCTCACATGTATCCCTGGCACTTGACAAAAGTGTCTATACATTTAACTTCATGGCTATGCACAGGAATATGGTAATCTTACTGGGCGCAAACTGAAACTTGACTATAGACAGGTACAGAAAAATGTAGAACTCGTACAGATCGGTACAGACTAACGCAGACTGGTACAGACAAAATGCAGACTGACTAATCAGAGGTCTCTATACTCGTTATAATACCTCGCGTGTTCATGTATCACTGTGCAAGTGTGATCTACACGGAGAAAAGGTTCTACGTTAGCAACAATCTCATTGTCTGCGTTACATATTAATATGCAGATGGGCGGAAGCAGAATTTGGTCCATCTCTATGGCAGCGCCATCTCGTAGTGTGGAAGCGGACGAACGCTGCATCTGTGCTGTTGTGCTTAGCGGGGCGAGCTCTTGTGGGAAAGTTGTGTACGCGTTGACTATGCGGATTTATGTACACAATATTAACCCCATTACTTCAAAATCATTCTTAACCGAATCCAGGTACCTTCTCCTTGGTCTACCCCGACTCCCCCTATCCTCTACTGCTGAACCCATGAGTCTCTTGGGTAACCTTGCTTCTCCCATGCGTGTAACATGACCTCACCATCTAAGCCTGTTCGCCCTGACTGTTACATCTATACAGTTCAATCCCAGTTTTTCTTTGATTTCCTTATTGTGGACACCCTCGTTCCATAGTTCCCATCTACTAGTACCTGCAACCATCCTAGCTACTTTCATATCCGTAACCTCAATCTTATTGATAAGGTAACCTGAATCCACCCATCTTTCGCTCCCATACAACAAAGTTCGTCGAAAGATTGAACGGTGCACAGATAACTTAGTCTTGGTACTGACTTCCTCGTTGTAGAAGAGAGTAGATCGTAGCTGAGCGCTCACTGCATTAGCTTCGCAGCACCTCGCTTCCAGTTCTTTCACTATGTCGCTATTCTGTGAGAATATTCATCCTAAGTACTTGAACCCGTCCACCTGTTCTAACTTTGTTCCTCCTATTTGGCATTCACTCCGTTTATATCTCTTTCCAACTGACATTACTTTCGTTTTGGAGATGCTAATCTTCATACCATAGTCCTTACATTTCTGATCTAGCTCTGAAATATTACTTTGCAAACTTTCAATCGAATCTGTCATCACAACTAAGTCATCCGCATATGCAAGACTGCTTATTTAGCGTTCACATATCTTAATCTCACCCATCCAGTCTATTATTTTCAATGTATGAGCCATAAATAATATGAACAACAGTGGAGACAGGTTGCAGCCTTGCCTTACCCCTGAAACTACTCTGAACCATGAACTCAGTTTACTATCAATTCTAACTGCTGACTGACTATCTATATAAAGGCCTATAATTGCTTGCAAAAGTTTGACTCCTATTCCATAATATCGTAGTACAGAAAATAACTTCCTCCTAGGAACCCGGTCATAGGCATTTTCTTGATCTATAAAGCGTAGATAAAATTCCCTGTTCCACTCGTAACACTTCTCTATTATTTGCCGTAAACTAAAGATCTGGTTCTGACAACTTCTAAGAGGCCTAAACCCACGCTGATTTTCATCCAATTGGTCCTCAACTAATACTTGCACTTTCCTTTCAACAATACCTGAGAAGAATTTCCCCCCAACGCTGATTAAAGAGATACCTCTGTAGTTGTTACAATCTTTCCTGCTTCCATGTTTAAAGAGTGGTGTGATTACTGCTTTCGTCCAGTCTGATGGAACCTGTCCCGACTCCCAGGTCATTTCAGTTATCCTGTGTAGCCATTTAAGAACTGACCTTCCACTGTATTTGTTGAGTTCCGACTTAATTTCATCCACCCCAGCTGCTTTATTGCACTGCAATCTATTGACCATTTTCTCCACTTCCTCAAATGTGATCCCATATCCATCATCATTCCTATACCACTGCACATCTAAATCCGAAACATTACTGATAGTATTTTCACCGACATAGAGCAATTCTTCAAAATATTCCCTCCATCTGCCCAAGGCATCAACAGGATTCACCAGCAGTTTTTCTGACCTGTCCAAAATATTTTTCATTTCCTTCTTACCTCCCTTTTGAAGATTGCTAATTAAACTCCAGAATGGTTTTCTAGCAGCTTGACCCAAAGTCTCCAACCTGTTCTTAAAGTCTTCCCAAGATTTCTTCTTCGATGCTGGTATTACTGTTTGGCTTTGTTCCTTTCCGTTTTTTAATTTTTAATTTTTATTTTCATACGTCTTATTTTCCCTTTAGCCATCAGGCTTCTGAATGACTTGAAGCGCCCCCCCCCCCCCCCCACAAATTCCTCTCCTGTGCCAACCTCTTCATCCTTCCAATAACACCCTTCGTCCTCAATTATTTGCTGGACGTATTCCAGTATCTGTCCTCCTGTGCAGGTTTAGCCATTTACAGCTCCCTCTAGTTACATGGGAGCCTATCGTCCTGGCTCTCCTATTCTTATCAGTGTTTTCCGCATATTCCTTTATTTTCCGATTCCACGAAGAATCTCCTCATTTCTTACATTATCACCTTAATTCCGACATTCGTCTGTAACACCACGTCTCGAATGCTTCAGTTCTCTTCTGTTCCAGTTTTTCCACGGTGCATGTTTCACTGTGATCCAAACGTACATTCTCACAAATTTCTTCCTGAAACAAAGGCCTGCGTTTGATACTTGCAGAATTCTTTTGGGCAGAAGCGCCCTTTTCGGCATTGCTAGCCCGCTTTTGATGTTCTCCTTGCCCTGTCCGTCAATGGTTATTTTGCTGCCTAGGCAGCAGAATTCCTTAACTTCAACTAATTCCTGACCGTCAGTCTTGATGTTAAGATTCTCACTCTTCTCGTTTCTACTACTTCTCATTACTTTCGTCCTTCCTCGATCTGCTATCAGTCCATATGCATACTCATTAGACTGTTCAGTGAACTCAGCAAACCTTGTAATTCTCGTTCACTTTCATTCAGAGTAGAAATGTCATCAGCGAATCGTATTTTCACATCCTTTCGCCTTTCATTTTAATCCCAGTTCTGAACCTTTTTTTTTATTTCCATCATTGCTTCTTCGACATGCACATTTAACAGTAGGGGAGAAAGACTACATCCTTCTCTTACACCATTTTTAGTCTGAGCACAATGTTTCCGGTCGTCCACTCTTATTGTTCCACCTTGACTCTTATACTTAACGTGTATCCGCAGGGCATGTGGCCTGTAGTTGAAGAAGTGTCATGATGATCTCTCCATTGGCAAAAGATTCCGGAATAGTCCCCCATTCGGATCTCCGGGAGGGGACTGCCAAGGGGGAGGTTACCATGAGAACAAGATTGAATAATCTACGAAAGGATGATGTTGTACGAGTCGGAGCGTGGAATGTCAGAAGCTTGAACGTGACAGGGAAACTAGAAAATCTGAAAAGGGAAATGCAAAGGTTCAATCTAGATATAGTAGGGGTCAGTAAAGTGAAGTGGAAGTAAGACAAGGATTTCTGGTCAGATGAGTATCGGTTAATATCAACAGCAGCAGAAAATGGTATAACAGGTGTAGGATTCGTTATGAATAGAAATGTAGGGCAGAGGGTGTGTTACTGTGAACAGTTAAGTGACCAGGTTGTTCTAATCAGAATCGACAGCAGACCAACACCGACAACGATAGTTCAGGTATACATGCCGATGTCGCAAGCTGAAGATGAACAGATAGAGAAAGTGTGTGAGGATATTGAAAGGGTAATGCAGTATGAAAAGGGGGACGAAAATCTAACAGACATTGTCGACTGGAATGCAGTTGTAGGGGAAGGAGTAGAAGAAAAGGTTACAGGATAGTATGGGCTTGGGACAAGGAATGAAAGAGGAGAAAGACTAATTGAGTTCTGTAACAAGTTTCAACTAGTAATAGCGAATACGCTGTTCAAGAATCACAAGAGCAGGAGGTATACTTGAAAAAGGCCGGGAGATACGGGAAGATTTCAATTAGATTACATCATGGTCAGACAGAGATTCCGAAATCAGATACTGGATTGTAAGGCGTACCCAGGAGCAGATATAGACTCAGATCACAATATAGTAGTGATGAAGAGTAAACTGAAGTTCAAGACATTAGTCAGGAAGAATCAATACGCAAAGAAGTGGGATACGGAAGTTCTAAGAAATGACGAGATACATTTGAAGTTCTCTAACGCTATAGATACAGCAATAACGAATAGCGCACTAGGCAACACAGTTGAAGAGGAATTGACATCTCTAAAAAGGGCCATCAGAGAATTTGGGAAGAAAAACGTAGGTACAAAGAAGGTAGCTGTGAAGAAACGATGGCTAACAGAAGAAATACTTCAGTTGATTGATGAAAGGAGGAAGTACAAACATGTTCCGGGTTAATCAGGAATACAGAAATACAAGTCGCTGAGGAATGAAATAAATAGGAAGTGCAGGGAAGCTAAGACGAAATGGCTGCAGGAAAAATGTGAAGACATTGAAAAGGATATGATTGTCGGAAGGACAGACTCAGCATACAGGAAGAGTCAAAATTACCTTTGGTGACATTAAAAGCAACGGTGGTAACATTAAGAGTGCAACGGGAATTGCACTGTTAAATGCAGAGGAGAGAGCAGATAGGTGGAAGGAATACATTGAAAGCCTCTATGAGGGTGAAGATTTGTCTGATGTGATAGAAGAAGAAACAGGAGTCGATTTAGAAGAGTTAGGGGATCCAGTATTAGAATCGGAATTTAAAAGAGCTTTGGAGGACTTACGGTCAAATAAAGCAGAAGGGGTACATAACATTCCATCAGAATTTCTAAAATCATTAGGGGAAGTAGCAACAAAACGACTATTCACGTTGATGTGTAGAATATATGAGTCTGGCGACATACCATCTGACTTTCGGAAAAGCATCATCCACACAATTCCGAAGACGGCAAGAGCTGACAAGTGCGAGAATTATCGCACAATCAGGTTAACAGCTCATGCATCGAAGCTGCTTACAAGAATAATTTACAGAAGAATGGAAAAAAAAGTTGAGAATGCGCTAGGTGACGATCAGTTGGGCTTTAGGAAAAGTAAAGGCACGAGAGAGGCAATTCTGACGTTACGGCTAATAATGGAAGCAAGGCTGAAGAAAAATCAAGACACGTTGATAGGATTTGTCGATCTGGAAAAAGCGTTCGACAATATAAAATAGTGCAAGCTGTTCGAGATTCTGAAAAAAGTAGGGGTAAGCCATAGGGAGAGACGGGTCATATACAATCTGTACAACAACCAAGAGGGAATAATAAGAGTGGACAATCAATAACGAAGTGCTCGTATTAAGAAGTGTGTAAGATAAGGCTGTAGCCTTTCGCCCCTACTCTTCAATCTGTACATCGAGGAAGCAATGATGGAAATAAAAGAAAGGTTCAGGAGTGGAATTAAAATACAAGGTGAAAGGATATCAATGATACGATTCGCTGATGACATTGCTATCCTGAGTGAAAGTGAAGAAGAATTAAATGGTCTGCTGAACGGAATGAACAGTCTAATGAATACACAGTATGGTTTGAGAGTAAATAGGAGAAAGACGAAGGTAATGAGAAGTAGTAGAAATAAGTACAACGAGAAACTTAACATCACGATTGATGGTCACGAAGTCAATGAAGTTAAGGAATTCTGCTACCTAGGTAGCAAAATAACCAATGACGGACGGAGCAAGGAGGACATCAAAAGCATTTCTGGCCAACAGAAGTCTACTAATATCAAATACCGGCCTTAATTTGAGGAAGAAATTTCTGAGGATGTACGTCTGGAGTACAGCATTGTATGGCAGTGAAACATGGACTGTGGGAAAACCTGAACAGAAGAGAATCGAAGCATTTAAGATGTGGTGCTATAGACGAATGTTAAAAATGAGGTGGACTGATAAGGTAAGGAATGAGGAGGTTCTACGCAGAATCGGAGAGGAAAGGAATGTGTGGAAAACACTGATAAGGAGAAGGAACAGGATGATAGGACATCTGCTAAGACATGAGGGAATGACTTCCATGGTACTAGAGGGAGCTGTAGAGGGCAAAAACTGTAGAGGAAGACAGAGATTGGAATACGTCAAGCAAATAACTGAGGACGTAGGTTGCAAGTGCTCTGAGATGAAGAGGTTAGTGCAGGAGAGGAATTCGTGGCGGGTCGCATCAAACCAGTCAGTAGACTGATGACCCCCCCCCCCCCCCAAAAAAAAAGTAGAAATGGAAAAAAGAACACATTGACACTGGTGTGTCAGACCCACCATACTTGCTCCGGACACTGCGAGAGGGCTGTACAAGCAATGATCACACGCACGGCACAGCGGACACACCAGGAACCGCGGTGTTGGCCGTCGAATGGCGCTAGCTGCGCAGCATTTGTGCACCGCCGCCGTCAGTGTCAGCCAGTTTGCCGTGGCACACGGAGCTCCATCGCAGTCTTTAACACTGGTAGCATGCCGTGACAGCGTGGACGTGAACCGTGTGTGCAGCTGAGGGACTTTGAGCGAGGGCGTATAGTGGGCATGCGGGAGGCCGGGTGGACGTACCGCCGAATTGCTCAACACGTGGGGCGTGAGGTCTCCACAGTACATCGATGTTGTCGCCAGTGGTCGGCGGAAGGTGCACGTGCCCGTCGACCTGGGACCGGACCGCAGCGACGCACGGATGCACGCCAAAACCGTAGGATCCTACGCAGTGCCGTAGGGGACCGCACCGCCACTTCCCAGCAAATTAGGGACACTGTTGCTCCTGGGGTATAGGCGAGGACCATTCGCAACCGTCTCCATGAAGCTGGGCTAGGGTCCCGAACACCGTTAGGCCGTCTTCCGCTCACGCCCCAACATCGTGCAGCCCGCCTCCAGTGGCGTCGCGACAGGCGTGAATGGAGGGACGAATGGAGACGTGTCGTCTTCAGCGATGAGAGTCGCTTCTGCCTTGGTGCCAGTGATGGTCGTATGCGTGTTTGGCGCCGTGCAGGTGAGCGCCACAATCAGGACTGCATACGACCGAGGCACACAGGGCCAACACCCGGCATCATGGTGTGGGGAGCGATCTCCTACACTGGCCGTACACCTCTGGTGATCGTCGAGGGGACACTGAATAGTGCACGGTACATCCAAACCGTCATCGAACCCATCGTTCTACCATTCCTAGACCGACAAGGGAACTTGCTGTTCCAACAGGACAATGCACGTCCGCATGTATCCCGTGCCACCCAACGTGCTCTAGAAGGTGTAAGTCAACTACCCTGGCCAGCAAGATCTCCGGATCTGTCCCCCATTGAGCATGTTTGGGACTGGATGAAGCGTCGTCTCACGCGGTCTGCACGTCCAGCACGAACGCTGGTCACATGTTAAGTTCTATAGTGGTCAGAACCATTTTTGAACCTTTGCAGTGTCCGATATTTAATCTACGCGACTACCTCAAGCAGGACACCAGCAATACTGTTTCGAACATTACGGTATAGTTTTTCCTACTCATCCGCATTGACTTATATTTTCCTATACTCGTAGCAATCTGCCGCTCATAGCATCAACTATAAATTCTGTCCAAATCATACAGCATCCTCCTGCAATCACTCATCGTACCCGCTCGTAAACCACAGTGTCATGAGAAAATAACCATAGATTATCGCTGACCCTCTCCGTCAGATCAGTCTTGCATATAGCAATCTAACCACACTTCCCTGGGACACTCCTGACGGTACACTTGTCACTAATGAGAACTCGCGGGACACTGTAATGAGTTCTATTATTTAAAAGTCTTTGAGACAATCACAAATATGGGAATCTATTCCGTATGCTCGGGCCTTTGCTAAAATTCTGCAGTTGGGCACTACCTGTTGCACTTCTTCTCGGTTCCCAAGATATCGCACAAGAAAAGGACAATCCAAGTCCCGCACGATCGATACTTTCTAAAATCGATCTTATTTTCAGATGAAAATTTTTCTGTCACAAGGAAATTCGTTATATTCCAGCTCAGAATGGCAGTATTTATACTGCTCAACTCACTTACAGACAAGTACTCGTAGGAGCAACTTTCCTTTTAACTTCACAATGCGAGACGGTATACACTGACAGAAAAAAATAACAGCACCAAAAACTAATTAATGTAGAGTAATGAATGTAGGTAACGTGTTTAAGTGTTTAACATTGCAAGATAGCACCTTAATGTAAATGCGAGATAAGCCACTGCAGATATGAAATTCTGGTACATTAAGGGGGGGACGTCGATTAAAAACACTATTTCAAAAATGCACGAAATCCACAGTTTTGGAGATATGGCAATGAAGTTTTGTACCGCGCTTTACATCAAAGCAACACATTCACATCTAAAAATTCTTTAAATAGATATATTCAACTTTTTTAATGAAATTTGAAGTTTTGTTTTCAAAAAGTAATGTATGTTCGTTTTTGTTAGAAAGTATTCAAGAGATTTCTACAAAAATTCGTGTGTTCCAACTTTTTATATGTTGTAAGCTTGTCTCCTGAGGTTTTTTGGAATAGGTCAAATAGGAGAATTTTCATAATTTTTTAATTATAATTCCATAAGTACAATTTTAAATTCATGCAAAATTCCAAGCATTTTGCCCCGTATCTCAGCTTGCAATCAGAATTTCACAATTTGCTCTTGAGACAACGTTTATTAGGTTTACAGAAATGTGTATACAAAATTTCATAATTCTAGCGTTCATAGAATCTGAGGATAAGGTACATAAACTTTAAAATTAAAATAAAAAACTTTTCAGGAAACGCAATTTAAAGTTCAACCTAACTTTCTTCCTTATGTCACTTCTTCAGAAGGCACCACATTTGTACTCTGTGTCGTCTTTCCCTTCAAGGTTCTCTTCTGGTTTCTAGTTGTCTGTATTCTTTCCTTTACCATTTATTCAACTGACTTTTCAGTTGCAGAGACGCGCTGTAAATCTTTTTTTCTCAGCACGTCTTTAGTAACATTTCCCATCTTGAAGCCCATTCTTTCTAATACCTTTGCAATTCCGACAAGTGTAGCAGATGCAAATGTGTTTTTAGGGCATCGTTTCCATATGAGTGAATTTAGAGACTCATTTAGATATTGGGTTTTGCCATGAACACTCTTTTTGAGAAGTGCAGCATCGGCGAGAAACCTGTAAGTGGGCTTGACAAGATCCAGGATACAATTAGGAAGCCTATCCTTGTGAATGTATGGGTTGTCATCCCTCACAGCTTCTAGATATTTTCACCAGATAATGTGTCCGTGTCACACTTAAGTAAATTTCAGGCACTTCGGGTGCGATTTAAACATTGAAACTTTGGGTTCTTATTGTCCATGAGCTGTACTTACAAATAAAAGATAAATCGAAAATTGACATTTTCAGTCACTTTCATCAACGTTCCCCCTTAATAATCGGTGAAACCGACAGACTGTTGAATGCATGCATACAAAATACTACCATGCATTGTTTTGTGCACGTACCAGATGTCAGTATGTGGAATGGAGATCCATGCCTGCTGCACTTCGTCGGTTATAGCATGAACGATTAATGCTCGTCGTGGACGACGCTTCATTTGTCGTCCATTGACATCCCACATGTGCTCAATTGGAGACAGATTTGTTGATCGAGCAGGCCAAGGCAACATGTTGACACCCTATAGAGCATGTATGGTTACAACAGCGGTACGTGGGCGGGCGTTATACCATTGGAAAACACCCCCTGGAATGCTGTTTGTAAATGGCACCACAGCAGGTAGAATCATAAGATAAACGTGAAACTTTGAAGTGAACTCGAGAGGGATAGCCAGGAAAGTGCACCTGCAGTCATACGAAAACGCACCAATAGGCCTTAACTCCAGGTGTAGGGCCGGCCGCTGTGGCCGAGCGGTTCTAGGCGCTTCAGTCCGGAACCGCTCGCCTGCTACGGTCGCAGGTTCGAATCCTTCCTCGGACGTGAATGTGTGTGATGTCCTTAAGGTAGTCTACGGGACTGATGACCTCAGATAATAAGTCCCATAGTGCTCAGAGCCATTTGAACCAGGCACTGGTCCAAAGAGTCTAGCACGCAGACAGGATGGTTGCAGAACCTCAACAGGCCTCCTAACAATCACATGGCCGTCACTGGCACCGAGGCAGAACCAGTTTTCATCAGAAAACACATCACACCTCCACTTGCCCCGAATTAGTTCTCGCTTGACACCGCTGAAGTCGCAGATGGCGATGGTTTGGGGTCAGCAGAGTGCACGGTACAGGGCATTTTTTGTGAATTTCTAACACGCATCCTCCCTGTTGGCATCAGTAATACCTGAGACGCCCTGCTAAACCCGTAGGACAGGAGAGGTAGTTAAAGTTGTGGAAAGGGGCCAAAATAAGCGGCTGTCAGTTACACTCGAACGTACAACTCTATTTATTTGACCAAATATTACAAGAACCAGGAAATAAAAATAAAAAAAACCACACACAGCATTAATTTTTGGAACTTAATAACCGGCTGATCACGTCATACAATCTCATGCCTTAAGGAGAAGACCACTTAAATTTTTTTTAAAAATTGGCTGAAGCCCCGTATCTTAAGACTCAAACCCAAATTAAATTCTTAAAAGGCAAAAGGCCTTACCTTAGAACATTTCTTTAATTAGGCTGAAGGCCCAAACAATCTGACACCTTAAGAGCAAAACAACTTTAATTCAAAATCGGCTGAAGGCCCATCACTTAAGACTGAATAACATTAAATTTTTAAAAAGGCCAAAGGCCTTACTTAAAGTGGTTCTTTAAATTAGGCTGAAGGCCCAACCAATCTTACGCCTTGAGGGCAAAAGAGCCTTAATTTAAAAATCGCCTAGAAGCCATACAAACACAAAGAACAAATAAGAAAAGACAGTACACCCAACGGCGCTCAGAAGTTTAGAGGGTCGGCCTGGAATTCAAACACTAACGCTCGCTTAGGTGAGACAGGCAGTCGGCTCAACCGTTCTCGATCTGACGACAACCCAACCGACAGACAGACAGTCAGCGGTCCCAGCGACAAGATAACTACCGCTACACCAGACCAGCACACAACGGAGTGTTCAATGGAACAGCGTAGAAACATTGGCGCCCTCAACCAATTATACATTGAGCGGTCAAAACTACACACCGTGCTGTACAGCGACAACACTATCATGAAAATACACTGCCTGAATTTACGTCAACGGCCAGGGCAGATAACCATAACGTTAACGGCCACAAGGCAGAAGATTCCCGTGGTGCACTTAAGTTTAAAATAACCAAATACAGTTAAACTCCACCGGAAGATGACTAAAATTTGCCAACTTGGAAACACAAGTTGTTGCTCATAGGAATATCCCAACAACCGACAGCGAACTCCTAACGACACAATGTGAACAGCTGTGACTTGCTGGTAGATTAAGTCAAAACTCAACTTTCGTGCCAAGGATCGGTGAGCCACGGACCTCGTAGCAATGGGAGCAGCACCACACACTCCGACCGCGTGTGGACGTCGCCTGCGCCGTCGGCCAAACTACGCGCCGCGGAGACTTCCTCGCTGCTTCACGCCAACCGACCAATAACTCGCAGTCGGAAAATACACTCCTGGAAATTGAAATAAGAACACCCTGAATTCATTGTCCCAGGAAGGGGAAACTTTATTGACACATTCCTGGGGTCAGATACATCACATGATCACACTGACAGAACCACAGGCACATAGACACAGGCAACAGAGCATGCACAATGTCGGCACTACTACAGTGTATATCCACCTTTCGCAGCAATGCAGGCTGCTATTCTCCCATGGAGACGATCGTAGAGATGCTGGATGTAGTCCTGTGGAACGGCTTCCATGCCATTTCCACCTGGCGCCTCTGTTGGACATGCCTTCGTGCTGGACGTGCAGACCGCGTGAGACGACGCTTCATCCAGTCCCAAACATGCTCAATGGGGGACAGATCCGGAGATCTTGCTGGCCAGGGTAGTTGACTTACACCTTCTAGAGCACGTTGGGTTGCACGGGATACATGCGGACGTGCATTGTCCTGTTGGAACAGCAAGTTCCCTTGCCGGTCTCGGAATGGTAGAACGATGGGTTAGATAACGGTTTGGATGTACCGTGCACTATTCAGTGTCCCCTCGACGATCACCAGAGGTGTACGGCCAGTGTAGGAGATCGCTCCCCACACCATGATGCCGGGTGTTGGCCCTGTGTGCCTCGGTCGTATGCAGTCCTGATTGTGGCGCTCACCTGCACGGCGCCAAACACGCATACGACCATCACTGGCACCAAGGCAGAAGCGACTCTCATCGCTGAAGACGACACGTCTCCATTCGTCCCTCCATTCACGCCTGTCGCGACACCACTGGAGGCGGGCTGCACGATGTTGGGTCGTGAGCGGAAGACGGCCTAACGGTGTTCGGGACCGTAGCCCAGCTTCATGGAGACGGTTGCGAATGGTCCTCGCCGATACCCCAGGAGCAACAGTGTCCCTAATTTGCTGGGAAGTGGCGGTGCGGTCCCCTACGGCACTGCGTAGGATCCTACGTTTTTGGCGTGCATCCGTGCGTCGCTGCGGTCCGGTCCCAGGTCGACGGGCACGTGCACCTTCCGCCGACCACTGGCGACAACATCGATGTACTGTGGAGACCTCACGCCCCACGTGTTGAGCAATTCGGCGGTACGTCCACCCGGCCTCCCGCATTCCCACTATACGCCCTCGCTCAAAGTCCGTCAACTGCACATACGGTTCACGTCCACGCTGTCGCGGCATGCTACCAGTGTTAAAGACTGCGATGGAGCTCCGTATGCCACGGCAAACTGGCTGACACTGACAGCGGCGGTGCACAAACGCTGCGCAGCTAGCGCCATTCGACGGCCAACACCGCGGTTCCTGGTGTGTCCGCTGTGCCGTGCGTGTGATCATTGCTTGTACAGCCCTCTCGCAGTGTCCGGAGCAAGTATGGTGGGTCTGACACACCGGTGTCAATGTGTTCTTTTTTCCATTTGCAGGAGTGTATAAGCGCCAGGCCAAAGATAGCACAAGGTGCGAATATCGATACACATCACTGCTGCCACTCGCGGAGAGAGAGAGAGAGGGAGAGAGAGAGAGAGAGAGAGAGAGAAAGAGAGAGAAGCAGCATATTCGCTATAACCGTGGGAGACTAAACACAGTTTGCAACCAATGTTTTATCAAAGCATAACATGAGCCAGCCACGGCTCAATATCAACCACAAAAAACAATTAGCAAAACTATACATTTATCAATAATGCGTCCATTTGCGTGGTAAAGAAATGAGCAAGTTTCTGTTAAAAACAATATAATTTACTTATTTTTCTTACTTGGCAAGTTGTCTAGTTCAATGATCTCGCTTCTTACAGGAGGGATGGGTTGTTACTTTTATATATGTATGGTGAAATGAAATACTGAAGCAGGTACTAAGATTTTGTTTCACATTTTCAATGTGTGTTGATTTTTTCACTTCGTAGCATCACTTAAAACACTTTGCATAATTCGAAGATAGGTATTACAAAAAAATATTACTCGTCTTGACTCTTTACATCTCATTCCATCATTGCTGTACAACACTAGGTTCCAGAGTCCAACCAACTGCATCAACTACCACTGTGTCACTACTCGACAACTGCTGTATGGCACTGATGCACAAAAATTAGATACCACAGCTCTCAGCTAACAGATATCTGAATATATCGATATTTTCATTCCAAGATAAGTGTGCAGTATCGACAGTATCGAAATTAATTTAAGGAAGGATACAAATGCCTTGGGAGGTTCATAACTTTAACCTGTGTAGTATCGTAAACTACAATACATCGGGGAAAACGAGGACGGATGTTTAGCAGTTCAGTTATAACTTCAACTTTGACATGCTCCTCAATAGTCTATGAAGCACATAAATAAGTGATGTTGACGTTCTCTGGCTTTTGCTCGATTCGTCTTACGTTTGCTATTTCATCCCTGGCGCCTCTAACTTTTATCGACCCTCCTTGTTCCCTTGCCAACGCCCTGTCCATGACTGGTTTTAGTCGAAGCAGACTGGTGGTTATCGATTACGTTACCTCACACTCGACATCCGTCTGCCTCACAGAGAAGCGCTCCACATTACGCGTATCTCCCCCCCCCCCCCCCCCCGCCCCTCCCCCGGGCTTTTTGCAAAATTTACTCGGGCGTCTCCTTACATCTGACTGGCAAACACCAACAAATTTTCGTCGCATCAGTCTACTCATTTGTACCAACTTTAGTTGCTCATACGTTTCCCAAACGGAGAGAAATACACACTCGAAAATAATGTTCCTCCCTGAAAGCGTTCTTGTGTAATGTGGCGTAACGTAATATTGAGATGTATCCTTTCGCGGTGGAGTCCTTCGGTGAAAGGTCTCCGTCGGCAGGATCTAACAAGGGAATAGTCCAATCGGATACATCGAAACCTAACCTGAAATTTTCCAGACGGAAAGAACACACCGAATAATTTCATTGTCAAAATTTTAGCTGCTAAGGTGTGCTGCAAGTTCTTTAAAAAAACGTTGAGGTTATTGACGACTTCCATCAATCACAACTTTAATATATTGACTTGAAATATTTTATAACAATTTCTGTTGCACAACTCTTGTGATAAATTTTGAATTATGTATATTTCAGTAATGATGAAACATCTTCTTGATTATTTCCAATAATCGTCACAAATGTCTGTCGGATAATGAAAATAAATATTCTCTTTGCACCGGGCACACCTGAGAAAGAAAAAAAACGCATTAAGTCAAGCCACAGTAATTAGTAGTTTTATTTAGACGCAATTGGGATGTAGTAAGAAATGGTCTTGCCCGTTGTTTTACGTAATGTGTTGAATACCAGACATGCTTGCTCAAATTCTAAAAAGATGGCGACGAAAAAGTGACTGAAGTTTAACAATACTAGTTATCTTTTAAACCTGAATGGACTAAGAGCTGTTACAAAATATATTGCCTTATAATTTTATGAAAAATGCTGTGAGGTTTCTAATATTTCGTTATCGAGAGGCTGAATCATTTTTCAGTCATAATGACCGATATGGTGTTATGTCCTAGTCAAAAATCAAACACAGGCAATGAATTGTTCCTGGACTGATAAGAGGGTGTTTCGGATGTAAAAATGAATAATATTATCTTACATTTTTCCAGAATTTGCTACGTCGATTAAAAGATTATTGCAACTAAACAGTCTTTTCTTTTAATTTTTGTCCCTAATTTTTCTCAAGGTTCCTGAAGACGGGTATAAATCCGAGAAAACAGAGGTCCACTGATAATTTGTCGCTGGCGTTGTTGTGTACGAATGCGTCATAGCATTCCTCGACTGCACAAGCGACTTCGTCTTTTTTTCGCTCGAAATGATAAAGTGAGGTTTACACGCTGTTCTTGAACGAAAACTGAATGATTGACTTAGAATTTTATGGGACACCAAAAAGATTCGTCTTTACGTCAGCTACGTGTTTCTGTATAGTATTATCGATTATTCATATCTTCTCTACACCTATACTTGAATTAAACGACGTAGTTTTGCGACTTCTTTCTCCATATAATTTTAGGAATCTCTTTAACAATGTCAAAGATACCTGGAAATCGCTAATGTTAATCCCACTTACAATTCAGAGGGTGCAGTCACGTAGATCTCCCTCATTAACGGTGCATTGTCTCTCAGGAGCTGTTATAAATCTTTCAGCTGTTCAACAATTTTGAGGGTTTGATTTTGGCATATGTTTCCAACTGTGTGTTAATTTGTGTTCCATTTATAGAATTCACTTTCAGATTTTACGAAACTTAAACAGCTTTCCACATTGCTTAACTTCAAACGTTTCCTACCTCCTTCGTTTAACTGAAAAATTTACAGCCTTTTCTTTGACAATGAAAGCTATTACCGTACATGTTTTCTTTTGGCTAGGAAATTACTGTGGTTTTGTTCTGGACTATAATTAGGACAATGGTCATCGTTCGAAACACAATTCATTGAATTGTGAATTATTTGCTATTACTTCTAACGTTTCCATAACTTCTAACGAAAATGTCGACAGCATTGGAATGAATTGCCAAGAAGTTAAATAATAAATAACACATTTGTAGATCTTCACTTTCTTCCTATTTCATCTCTGCAATGTTGGAAACATTAGTTAGTTTCCATATTCCTGTGAAACTCTGGAACATGTCCAAAGACAAAGGCTATAAACTATCATACATGAAGAAAACGCAAAGAAAATTAATTCAAGTTTGTGTCCATTGTTAACAAACATTTGGCGATACAGTAAAGGCAGCTGCCAATTATTATGGCTATTAAAGTAGCTGCAAATTCAGGTGAATAGTAATTGCAAAAAGCAGTGTCAAAGAAACTATCAACGGAAACTGAAATTCACTTTACATATTGCGATCGTGTTGCGTCACGTAATCGGTCTACTGTTATGCAGACAACCAAGGCTATGCACCGACCGTGGTGTATATGAAGTGCTGCCGCAGCTACGGCAGGGGTGTATGTTTCTCCAGCCATGTGACAAACTGCGTTTTTCACTATTTTCAACATTTTTTTGTAAAATACTTGCAATGAGGCTTTGAAGATAATATTTTGACAATTTGTTTCATTCAGTGTACTGTATTTCAGGGCGTGTTTCGACATGTTGGATTGCACACTTCGTTTGAAATTATGTCATAAAACTGGCAAAGCAAGGAATCGGCCTTCTGTCCACCCACCGAAAGTAAAGAAATGTTGTGCCCAGTTAAAGACAATCTCAGGGATTTGTAATGTTCCCTGTTAGTGCGGCTGCAGCTACGTGGGAGGATCTGTGTATATTAATAAGCAGCCTAAAGTGATCATCCATTCCCTGTTAAAGGTTGTCTACATAAAGGCTTCCAAAGACAAATAAATACGACTTTTATTATATTATATAGTTACTGACTGAATGTAAAATTTTAAAATGCTGTCACAGACTGGAGATTAAGAGATATAATCTTACCTTAAATCTTTAACACAGTATGACAAATATTGAAATTGGAAACCATGCATGTGTCTTGGGGCAGAATAATTCAGGGCCTGCAAGTTAAACTGATTATTCTCATCCAAGATTTGAGAAAGAGAGCACAGTTTCTCACGCCGCGCGCCATGCGGGTACTCGCGAGGGGTGAGGCGGGAGAGCAGGATGGCAGTTCTGCTTTATGCTCATTTCGGCATGGCGCATATGGGCTGTGGAAGTATCGCCCGGCCGTACTATGTACTGAATTTTACGTGCACTGAGTAGTGTTTCGTTTTTCGCCGTTTAAGCGCTCCATCTCTTTTCGTTGGTACATCATAGTTTTCAGTTACTTATATCTGTACAGTTCTTTTGTTTTGTATATTATTTTGTCAAGAGCAATGCACAGTTTAATAACTGATGAGCCATTAGCCTCTGGGATTATATCTTCTGCCTCCACAATGTTCTCACATCTTAAGAAGGGATAGACGGTTCATCATGAAGGTAGTGAACAAGGAAGCAAGGTATACTATAAAATCATGTGATTTAGAAGCAAGGCAGGGAAGTAAAACAAGGTTATCTAATTGCTGCCTGTTATGCTGACTTATCTCTACAATCTGTTGCAAAAAGTCAAAAAGGCAAAAAGGCGTAACTTCCACAGATATGACCCCTTTGTGCATCTGGTAAAAAGCGTCCAAGGAGTGAAGTACCTAAGTTTCACTATCGTTACTTTCATATGGATGTAATAAGAGACGTTATACTATCTAGATGTGGACATCGCATTTCCATTGCAAGCTAGAAAGAGTCGAAAAGCAGTCACAGTTAACAATGTTTTAATTGGGTCGCTGTGTTGAGGGAAAGCATTTCAGTTGTTGCATACACATTATCAACATTAACAAACTAATTATACAACAGGCTTCACAGATGAAAAAATGGTCGGTATAATTACGAAAGCAGGAGTATCCTGTAAGTGTGTGGTGATTACATATATTTAATTTGTTGAAATGTATTGCTGACAAAGGTAGATCTACTTTCGTTACAATGTTTTTCGAACTCTCGCTCAGAAGGCATACATTGATATAGCTTCCGATTTCCTTTCGGGCTCATTATGCTCATTTGCCGACAATGTACCGACCATTGTGTTGTGCTACAGATCAATTGTTTATTTTTCTCAGGAACAACTTTTTATTTGCGAATCTCACACTGTCAGTTTGTCAAGCCGCAGGTGAGTAACCAGTATCTGGCATGTGCCTATCATTCCACCTCAAGGGAACGCTCGTCATTATTTTAATACTGCTCAGATCAGGAGAAGGAATAAAATCCTTTGGTAAGTTTCCAAACCAGTCGTTCAGTGTTAAAAATACGATGGCTTACGGGGATTAAACCCAAATTCCAACAGAAATGGCAATTTATTTTTGTGTGAATTATCAACCTTTTCTCATTCGAAGAAGCATCACCACTTGTGAGTAACGGCTACATTTCTCTTGTTGACAGGTTTAATTGTATTTCTTTTGCCAAAACACAGTGTAATTTGCCCAAACTCATCTCACAGCAGCTATTGTGACATAATTCTGAAACATGGTGCCTCATTAAACGAGTAACTGGCAACCAAAGAGATCAATAGCTTACGAAAAAGCTTATACTGTCGGTTTGCAACATAAGAGAATAAATTTCATATTAGGAAGCTCTTGTTTCACTAGCGGTCGATAACTCTTAAAAATTACGGTGGCTGGAGAGAAAAAATAAAAAATAAAAAGGGAAGTATAACTACTGGCATATCGCCATAGATAAGAGACATGTGTACACAAATTGGCAGAACACACTCTTCTTGTGTGCTGTCATACGCCAAACTCTCGTTTAGATGTCTCGAGCGGTTTAGGAGGTACAAGAGATGTTGCGAATATTTCGTTCTCGAGGGCGTCAGATCGAGAGTGAGCGCGCTACATAGCATCCATTTTCTCGAGATCGGAGGCAGATAGAGACATCCTCGCAAGTCTAAAGAAAAATTCAACATGTTACCCAAATTTCATACGCAACAACATATGGTGTAATACGCACCAAACGCAAAATCATAGAGACCCTTAATTTTCATTTCAATCTTTTCGAATTTTGCGTAGAGTCATATTAAAATATGTGTACCACAAAAAGTATAACCATAAGAGAGATTATGGGCACTTCGCCACGAAGCTAACATATAACGCTACAAGATAAGTAAAAATTAAATATTTTTACTGAATAGTTTCCGTAAAACCGTTTGAGAAAGATTACAGTGTGTGCGCGCTTGTTTCCGTCAGCGCAGAGCGTCGACAACCGGCGCGTGCGACGTTAAGTGTAAGCGTCTAAATATGCGGTGGACCCGCGGGGCACGTGCGGGTCGCCCTGTAGTGTCGTAACACGCGCTATACGCGTCTCAGTTTGCGCCTAGCCTTAGTGATTACCAACAAGCTTTACACTTAAGGTTCATAACTGAAACAGCAACCAGCTACAAGCATGGTATAACAAGGTTTGCCGGCCGCGGTGGTCTCGCGGTTCTAGGCGCACAGTCCGGAACCGTGGGACTGCTACGGTCGCAAGTTCGAATCCTGCCTCGGACATGGATGTGTGTGATGTCCTTAGGTTAGTTAGGTTTAATTAGTTCTAAGTTCTAGGGGACTGATGGCCACAGCAGTTGAGTCCCATAGTGCTCACAGCCATTTGAACCATTTTTATAACAAGGTTTACTTGGGTAAAACCATGACAGGTTTCGGATTTTCTTAAAATCGATCTTCCGACGGTTATTACCGGTTTCGTTTTGTGTTCTTGCTCGGGCCTCGTTTTATATTCGTTATTTGTTTGCGATAGATTTATTTCTTATGACCCCTATCGAAGCATTTACGAAGAGGTTTAAAAGTTATTAAAACATGGAATGTGGTGAAAACGTACGTACTGTATTCTTCTGTGTGACGAAATCACTCTGGGTGTTTGTTGTGAATTCTGAAGTTAATACTTTGGCGGATGTGCACTATTCGAGCGCTGTAAAATTCCTCGAAAAGCACCTCACGCTACACCGTTCATTGTTTGTAACAGATAACGGTGTGGTGTAGGGTGCTTTTCGAGCAATTTTACAACGCTCGCATAATGTACATCTGCGAATGCATTAACTTCAGAATTCACAACAAACACTCAGGGTGATTTCAGTTTTAACAACTTTTAATCGTTTTCCTAAATGCTTTGATAGAGGTCACAAGAAATGAAGCTGTCGTAAACTTTACCAAATACTAAACCAAAACTTTCTGTCTATCCTAGAGCATCAAACCAATAACACATACAAAACAATGAGACGAAATCAAATATGTAACGAGTATCGGAAGACAGATTTGTAAAAATCTGAAACCGATCATGGTTTGACCGGATCCCAACGGCCTCCTATCACTTCAGTCGAAATGACAGGCATCTTATCCGCTTGGCTGTAACGGATCGTGCAGCCACGTTTCGATCCCTGAGTCAACAGATGGGGACGTTTGCAAGACAACAACCGTCTACACGAACAGTTCGACGACGTTTGCAGCAGTATGGACTGTCAGCTCGGAGAGCATGGCTGCGGCTATCCTTGACGCTACATCACAGACACGAGCACCTGCGATGGTGTACTCAACGACGAACCTTGGTACACGAATGGTAAAACGCCATTTCTTCGGATGAATCCAGGTTCTGTTTACAGCATCATGATGGTCGTATCCGTGTTTGGCGACATCGCGGTGAACGCACATTGGAAGCGTGTATTCGCCATCGCCGTACTGGCGTATCACCCGGCGTGATGGTATGGGGTGCCATTGGTTACACGTCTCGGTCACCTCTTGTTCGCATTAACGGCACTTAGAACAGTGGACGTTACATTTCAGATATGTTACGACCCGTGACTCTACCCATTCGATCCCTGGGAAACCCTACATTTCAGCAGGATAATGCACGACCTCATGTTGCAGGTCCTGTACGGGCCTTTCTGGATACACAAAATGTTCGACTGCTGCCCTGGATAGCACATTATCCAGATCTCTCACCAACTGAAAATTCTAGTCAATGGTGGCCGAGCAACTGGCTCGTCACAATACGCCAGTCACTACTCTTGATGAACTGTGGTATCTTGTTGAAGCTGTATGGGCAGCTGTACCGGTACACGCCATCCAAGCTCAATTTGACTCAATGCCCAGGCGTATCAAGGTGGTCGTTCTGGGTACTGATTTCTCAGTTACTTGAAAATATCATCACATGTTAGTTCTAGTATAATATATTTGTCCAATGAATTCCCCTTACCATCTGCGTTTCTTCTTGGTGTAGCTATTTTAATGGCCAGCAGTGTAAATGGGAAGAAGTTTTAGGCTTATTACACTTTTGCAATTCACGCAGTTAATCTACAGCATTAGGCGTGACATTTTAATTTGTTACTTCCTTATTACTGAAGTTCCTCGCAACACATTTTGCAGTCACTGCCCACCTGTGCCTCTGAATTTACTTGTAAAATTGCACCTTTGCACGATGACATAATTCACGCGATCAGACGTCATATACATAAGGATCAGTGAAAAACTAGCTTACCTTAAGACTGAGCACTAACTACCCAGATTACACTCACCCAGTAATAATGAGATCTCCTTAGCGACATACGTTAAGTTTTACTTGAAACTGCTTTATGCATGGAAGTCGATAATGAATCAGAGATGGAAAGTTTACTGTTACGGACTGTTGTCTGCCATCAATGGCAGTTTAAGTACAGAATTTCTGAAAAATAAGCGATGGCTGAGAAGGGTCTAATAAACACAGTATTACTTGAAAATTTTGTGTGCAGCGAGCTAGGCAGCTTGTATTTGTTAAGACACACACGTCATTTTATACCGGCGCACACAGTACATGGTCATGGACTATTTGTCCGATTACCGGTCGGACAATTAAATATTTTTAAGTACAGCTGTTGATGTGGGGCGCGATGTCTTAACAAATACAAAGTATAAACGTACGAAAAATCTGAGTCACGCATCGAAGTAGACTGTGACAGAGTGGAAATTAGACCCTGTGGTTACAATTTCAATAGGAACACCAGTTATGTACTTAGCATGTCACGGTAGGGTGTGCTTGGTCAATAAAAGGCACAGAGGGAGACTGCACGTAGTTCACCGCATGTTGTGACTATGACGCTTCAGGAGGCACTGGACCGCGGGCACAAAAGTAATCTGCGCACGCATTGTGGAAGCGTACAAGACTATCCAACTCAATGTACTTTTGTTCGTAACAAGCTTGCACAACTTTACGTTAATAATAAAAAATTTGTTTAACTGTAGCAAATTTTTCTGTTTAAAAGGACACGTTGAACATGTCGTGCCAGTTTGTGCCATTGGATAGATTGGAAGAAACTAGGGTGGCTGAAGAAGTCCCAAATGGACCTCTAGACGCCCTTAGCTACGCAACAAGACAATTCAATCGCAGCAGTAATTGTGCTTATAAGAAGTCCCACGAGCTATTTACCGTGCAACGGCTGTCCTCCAGTGTGGACAGCTTCATTCGCATCTGAACTACCTTGGTTTCAGGATTTCATTTTTTTTTCCAAAGAACTCAAACAACACGACAATGTGGTTAATGTAACTTATATAATTAATTATTACGAAAAGGATGATTCATTGAAGTTGTACGTTGAATAAGAATACTACAAACCAAAATATTTTAACGATCATAAGAAAACATTTGGTAACATGTTGAATCGATTTTTGAAGAAAACTGGAATACGATGGATAACAGTATTACGGGAATTTCAGGATGTTCGATACCACAAGTAAGAGCCATATGTGTGATCTGAAGTACGATGGGCACTTCGATGGTCACGTGACCGCTATGGTAGCCTTCAAGAGCCACATACAACTGTAAAAAGAGGGAACGGCAAACTGGATAAGGGAAGGTGATGAAGAAAAAAGGGGATAAACAAGAACTGGTAATTTAAAAGACGTGCGTATTTAAACTTTCTTTTTCCATGTTCAGTTCAAATATTTCTGCTAATAAAATCAGACAAGGAGAATTGTCTGAAGGGAATTGCCGTTGACAAAGTTTATATTCTACCTTAAATTGAACTAATAGCTTAAGGTTAAGTAACTGAAAATACAGAAAGGTGTAAGATGGAACCTAACATGTGTTAGATGGATCGTAAGAAAATTATCCTCTGTGCGGTCAGAAAACACCTTCACAGAAACCGGGGTGCAGAGAAAATTTCCTGAACAATGTGAATCCTTCAGATAGCTAATGTAGTGCATATAGACTATCAACGAAGGGATGGATTCAGCAACCTCCAAAACATGGTCTCTTTTAAAGGAGCTTCAGCACCTGGTGGATATTACGATTGGAAACTTGAGATAACTTTATTCAGAAGTGGAGTGAGACGAACACATTATCTGAGACAAGATGGATCTTTCTTGGGGGCCAAACTGGTGTGTAAGTCTGTAGAGAGCCACAAATTATCCAGCACTTTTCCTGCTGCATGTTTGTCTTACAACAAGTCCTCGAGAAGTCTTCAGTTCGCCAGACGCAGTGTTGTGGCCCTTATAAATATCTCGACTGATTAGTTAATGCCAAAGCCTCAAAAGTTTGTTTACTCATGCTGCGAACTACTTTCCTTAACGTTTTCTTGATGTAGTTTGAGTACTCTTGTGCATGTATAATTTATAAGTGCAATTTTTACTGTCTTGTGTTACTATAGAAATGGATGCAAAATGAAATTTTAAAAAAGTTTCATGATCAAAAAGAAAAAAGAAATAACTGCGACCGGCGTCGACGGCGTCGTTTAAAACTCACGCAAATGTGTTTCCATGGAAACTGCCCGAGTTTTGATTGATGCAACCCATCACTCGCTGCCGTCGGGCCTGGTTTATGAGCTCTCAGTTTCAAGGGAAATTCGCCAACTGCCAAATTTTGTATCCTAACGCCGTACACGATATTACAAAAGATATCTATCTACAGCGTTCTAGCAAATATTGCGATACACGTTCATTTGTCTTGTTTCTGAGAACTGCTTCCTGTTTCATTTACCTGGTATTCATTCTCTTTTAATTTGATTAGAGCTTCAAACTCTCTGACAGTGATTTTTACTGACCACAGGTTTATTTCTTTAATTCTAGAAACTAATGTAGTAGTGACACTAACGAAACTAAAAGGATTATTTTCCAGTTGTCAACAAAATAGGAATAAATTTTACTTTGGCGGGAGTACTGTAACGTATGCTTGCCGCAGAAGTCTGTTCTTGGCCCACTGTGTATCCTAAAATATATCTGCACTCAGTAATCTTAGACTATGTGTGAAACCATTTTTTGGTCTACAGCTGTGATAAACTTTACAAATTATATTACACACACTGTCCCACTTCTTTTAACAACTCTAACTTTTTCTCCAGAAGGAAAATAATTAAAAAATGTGTCACGCAAATATGGTTTAGCTACCAAGGTAACATTAACCAGCATAACTGTGTTCCTTATATCTTTATTTGTCATGAAGAAATCAACAGCAGGACGTCTTATTTAAATATCAAACTATATTTTTAAGTCGATAATCAACTTCCTTCATTAAAGACTTGTTCAAAAACATATCGCAGTGTACTGTTCTCATTATCTGATGTTATTGGAAACGTAACACAAAACTGACTTCGACTCTCCTGGGCTAATACACAGCGCGTGTATTCGGGGTAACGTAACCCGTCCACTTGCTGAATTGGACCGTAAGCAAACGGAAACACGAGAAAAATATACATCGGTCATTACTATTCTGATAACTAAACATTCTCCATAGATGAGTACGATTTGTACCTTCCAAGGTGGCACATTTCCTTATCTGCGTCTACTTCGTGTATACGGTTTCGACGTCAATTTAATTGCTAACCGCTTATCTGCCACACCTTGTTTCTTCTTCTTCGGTTTATTCTCAGTCCGCGTTCTGTATTCATTAAATTGTTCATGCCGTTCGCCAGGTCGTGTAACTCTTGCTCACTTTCACTGGGTATGTTAATGATAGCAGCGAAAGCCTGTCACCATAAGATTTACTGTCACTCTTTAACCGCCCTTTATTACCGTCATTGCTTCTTTCATGTATACATTGAACAGTAGCCGCGAAAGACTATGGCTGATTTACACCTTCTTTAATTCGAGCACTTCGCTTTTCGTCTTCCATTGCACTATAAGACTTAACATCTGAGGTCATCAGTCCCCTAGAACTTAATAAATACTTAACCTAACTAACCTAAGGACATCACACACATCCATGTCCGAGGCAGGATTCGAACCTGTTACCGTAGCTGTCGCGTGGTTCCAGACTGAAGCACCTAGAACCGCTCGACCACAACGGCCGGCTTTCCTCTTGCTTTTTATGTATACAGCATAATAGACTGCTCATATCTCCCTATAGCTTACATTTTTCGACAATTTCGAATGTCTTGCACCATTTTTCATTGTCGAACGTTTTTCGTAGGTTGACAGAGCCAGTGAAACTGTGCTGATTTTTCTTTTATCGGAGAGCTACACTTGTCGTCGTGTAACAGCTTTTCATTTTTCTTCTAAATTCTTGCTGGATGTATGTTCTACATTGTCAGCAACTTGGATCCATTATATTGTAAGCTGACAGTGCGGCAATTCTTGTACTTATCTGACCTTGCTATCATCACAATTGTGTGGCTGATTTTTTTTCCGGAAGTTTGATGGTATGTTTAAGTCTCGTACATTTAACATACCAACGTTATTAGTCATTTTCTTCCTACTTCTCCCAGTAATTTCGAAAAGTCTCAATCAGTGTTACCTATTTTTTCTGTCTCGTTTTGACTTTTATATATTCTAAATCAGTCTTTCCATGGACCATATCTTTCTCGATTCTTCATATATTTCCTGCAGCCATTTCTGTTGGTTTCCCCGCATCTCCTATTTATTTCATTCCCAACGACTTACAGTGCTGTATTATTGCATTTTGATAATTCTTTCTTTCATAAGGCCGTTGAAGAATTTCTTCTGTTACTCAAGGTTCCATGGCACTTAGCTTCCTTGTATTTACAATTGTGTGTCCAACTTCTGTGACTGCCTCTTTTAGAGGTGTCCATTTTTCTAAAACCTCAGAGAACTTCAAACGCATATGATTATTCCTCAGTATTTCAGTATCCCATTTCTGTTTACATTATTTGTTGCAGACGATTCTATGAAACTTAAGCGGACTTTTCTTCATTAATAATCGCCTGAGTCGACATTTGTCCCTGGGTACAGTTCACAATCCAATATCTCATTTCGGACTCTCTGTTTCAATATGATGTCATCCATTTGAACTCTTGCCGTGTCTCTGATACTTTTACAACTATACCAACCGCTCTTCTGATTTTTGTACAGTGTATTCATTACTAATAATTGAAATTCACTGCAAAACTCAATTAGTCATTCTCTCTCACTGCTGCTACAAAGGCTATATTCTCCCGTAACTCTATCGTGTGTTCCTTTAACTCCTGCTGCATACCTGATTATTATATTATGAACTATCTGCCTTTACGTACTGAATAGATATTGTCATATACGTGATTTCTTCATCACCTGCTCCTGAAGTTGGCATGTATACCTGAAAAACTTTGCTGACGTTAGTTTGCTATCGGTTCTGACGAGAGCAGCCTTTTACTGATCCGGTGTCTCTCTGCAACCATCTTCCAATTCACTACGAATTCTTTTCCAACTATACTACTTTTTTTATGTTGTTGCTATCACTGTGTATGCGTCTGAACAAAATATTCCTGTCTCCTTTCCATTTAATTTTAATGACCACTATTATACGCGTATATTGATTGTCTTATCCCATTTCTCTTTTTAGATCTTCTAGCATCACTACCACACTCATGATTCTGACATTCAGCGCGCAGACTCTTAGTATGTTACCATTTCGTCAGTTATTCAGTTGGTTAGCTCCCCCTGCCAGCCTCTCACTGAGTTCCGGTTTGGGAGTAAAATGGAATCTTTTCAGCTGAGAGATCATCGTGACATTTCTACACCTATAAGCAACATGCGCTGTGGATACACGTTACGTGTCTTTAATACAGTAGATTTTACAGGGATCTTCACAGACGAAGGGACAGACGGACGGATAACGAACGACAAAAATCTTTTTATTGTAATATAATTATAAATTAATGGAAAAACTGACAGAAGCTGAACTTGGGGAAGGTCAGTTTGGATTCCGTAGAAATGTTGGAACACGTGAGACAATACTGACCCTACGACTTATCTTAGAAAATAGACTAAGAAAAAGCAAACTAACATTTCTAGCTTATGTAAATTAGAGAAAGCTTTTGACAATGTTGACTGGAGTACTCTCTTTCAAATTCTGATGGTGGCTGGGGTCAAGTATACGGAGCGAAAGGTTATTTACAATTTGTACATAAACCAGATGGTAGTTATAAGAGTCGAGGGGCACGAAAGGGTAGCAGTGGTTGGGAAGGGATTGAGACTATACCCGATGTTATTCAATCTGTATACTGAGCAAGCAGTAAAAGAAACGAAAGAAAAATTCGTAGTAGGAATTAAAATCCATGGAGAAGAAATAAAAACTTTGAGGTTTGCCGATGACATTGGAATTCCGTCAGAGATAACGATGGACTTGGAACAGCAGTTGAACGGAATGGACAGTTTCTTCAAAGGAGGATATAAGATGAACATCAGCAAAACTAAAACGTGGATAGTGGAATGTAGCCGAATTAAATCGGGTGATGCTGAGGGAATTGGATTAGGAACTAAGACGCTTAAAGTAATAGACGAGCAAAATAACTGATCATGGTCGAAATAGAGAGGACATAAAGTGTATACTATCAATTGGAAGGAAAGCGTTTCTGAAAAAGAGAAATTTGCTGAGATCGAGTATACATTTAAGTGTCAGGAAGTCTTTTCTGAAAGTATTTGTGTGTAGTGTAGCCGTGTATGGAAGTGGAACATGAACGATAAATAGCTTAGACAAGAAGAGAATAGAATCTTTCGAAATGTGGTTCTACAGAAGGATATTGAAGATCCAGATTGTATACCGATTAGGTTCCTTTCAGATTACGCTGATACAATAGCTTCCTACTTAGCAATCACATACAACCGCTCGCTCACCGATAGATCTGTACCTACAGATTGGAAAATTGTGCAGGTCGCACCAGTGTTCAAGAAGGGTAGTAGGAGTAATCCATCGAACTACAGACCTATATCGTTGACGTCGGTTTGCAGTAGGGTTTTGGAGCATATATTGTACTCAAACATTATGAATCACTTCGAAGGGAACGATCTGTTGTTACGTAATCAGCATGGTTTCAGAAAAAATCGTTCTTGTGCAACGCAGCTAGCTCTTTATTCGCACGAAGTAATGGCCGCTATCGACAGGGGATCTCAAGTTGATTCCGTATTTCTAGATTTCCGGAAGGCTTTTGACACCGTTCCTCACAAGCGACCTCTAATCAAGCTGCGGGCCTATGGGGTATCGCCTCAGTTGTCCGACTGGATTCGTGATTTCGTGTCAGGAAGGTCGCAGTTCGTGGTAATAGACGGCAAATCATCGTGTAAAATTGAAGTGATATCAGGTGTCCATCAGGGAAGCGTCCTGGGACCTCTGCTGTTCCTTATCTATATAAATAACCTGGGTGATAATCTGAGCAGTTCTCTTAGGTTGTTCGCTGATGGTGCTGTAATTTACCGTCTAGTAAGGTCATCCAAAGACCAGTATTAGTTGCAAAGCGATTTAGAAAAGATTGCTGTATGGTGTGGCAGGTGGCAGTTGACGGTAAATAACGAAAAGTGTGAGGTGGTCCACATGAGTTCAAAAAGAAATCCGTTGGAATTCGATTACTCGATAAATAGTACAGTTCTCAAGGCTGTCAATTCAACTAAGTACCTGGGTGTTAAAATGACGAACAACTTCAGTTGGAAAGACCACATAGATAATATTGTGGGGATGGCGAGCCAAAGCTTGCGATTCATTGGCAGGACACTTAGAAGATGCAACAAGTCCAGTTAAGAGACAGCTTACACTACACTCGTTCGTCCTCTGTTAAAATATTGGTGCGCGGTGTGGGATCCTTACCCCGTGAGATTGACGGAGGACATCGAAAGGGTGCAAAAAAAAAAAAAAAGGGGCAGCTCGTTTTGTATTATCACGTAATAGGGGAGAGAGTGTGGCAGATATGATACGCGAGTTGGGATGGAAGTCATTTAGGCAAAGACGTTTTCCGTCACGGCGAGATCTATTTACGAAATTTCAGTCACCAACTTTCTCTTCCGAATGCGAAAATTCAGTCACCAACTTTCTCTTCCGAATGCGAAAACATTTTGTTGAGCCCAACCTACATAGTTAGGAATGATCATCAAAATAAAATAAGAGAAATCAGAGCTCGAACAGAAAGGTTTAGGTGTTCGTTTTTCCCGCGCGCAGTTCAGGAGTGGAATGGTAGAGAGATAGTATGATTGTGGTTCGATGAACCCTCTCCCAAGCACTTACATGTGTTTTGCAGCGTAATCATGTAGATCTAGATGTCGATGTAGATGGTTAGACCACGTAACTAAAGAGGAGGTACTGAATAGAATTGGGGAAAGAGGAATTTGTGGCACAACTTGACCAGAAGTAGGGACCGGCTGGAAGTACATGTTCTTAGGTAGCAAGGGATCACCAATTTACTGTTGGAGGGCATCGTGGAGGGTAAAAATCGTAGAGGAAGATACAGAGATGAATACACAAACAGATTCAGAAGAATGTAGGTTGCAATATGTACTTGGAGATGAAGAAGCTTGCATAGGATAGAGTAGCGTGGAGATCTGCATCAAACCGGTCTTTGGACTGAAGACCACAACAAAAACATTATAATTTGTCAATTTGCTGGTTTTTTCCTTTACTTTAAGTGTGAAAATTTACCTGTTGTCAAATTTCATCACTCTACGTCAACAATAAATATCCTAAAGATTTTGATGAGAGAGTTTGCGAGTATCAAATTGTATGACATAAATAGTCGTTTCTTTTTAACTGCATGGACTTACACCGTCAAGAGACCATTCATGTGTCATAAATGTCAACTTGATATTTCTACGCGTTATTGGGAAAAATGTATGTTGATAGACAGAGAGAGACAATTAGATGGACGCACACGTAAGTGATCCTGTAACGGTTCAGATTTTACCGACTGAGGTTCGATGCAGTGACAATGGTATTGGTTTATGTTGGTATTACAAATGATGGTCAGATTACGAAAATAAATATGTAGAAATTGGAAGTAGTATCGGTTGAGTTAGAGAACATGGAATCGCATGAGCAACGTGCGGCGTTTTATAGGTGGTTACCCGGTCTATCGGCTACGTCATATTTCGGTGTGACGCATCGTGCTGTACCGAGACGATGTCTCGCATTGTTCGGTCTTATTAACGCATCAGGGTCCCATCTAAATGGCATCGGGTTACACGTTGCTCTTTCTATGGATCAAACACGAATGGGAGTGGAGTGCTGGAGTCCAGCGCTTAAAAAGACAGAGTGTGTTTGGAGTGTTTACGACGCGGAAGGAGTGCTAGAGTATGTTCTGTTGTTATCTAGTTAAGGTGATACCATAACACGTTCACCCCGGAGAAATGAATGGACCGTTAGCAGCAGTACGCTGTCTTTAAAACTTCCCGATCCTACACTTCTCTGCAAACCGAAACAGTTCTAATTATTATAACAGTTCACGAAAAACTGACGCGAAAGCCATTGTGAATTAAAGAGAAGTTGTGAATTTTGGCATATCGATTAAACGGTGATGATTATCGGTCTGAAATCGGATCGCCACGCCTACCTAGTGGTAAAGTTAGTAACTCACCTTACTCTCTCAGCTGACTGTTGCGAATATACATAAATGCATAGATCAAAAAGGTTATTCAAAATAATAATGAAATAAATAACAGTAGTAATCATGATCATTATATAAATACTAATTTAATAAAAATTCTGAATGCCATGGAATGTTCCATTGCGTCTGTAGCGTAGTATTTTGTGCCATATCCATATGCCTCGATGCATCCCGGACTCTGTCACCATGTTCTGTTTCACTACTACAGTTCAGTGAGCCTTTTCGCGGATGATACTGTAGTACACCAAGAAGTGACAAAGCTAGAAAAATATTATACTAAAATGTGTGAATAGCTGCAGAAGACTGACGTTCGGTGCAAGCATTTAGGAGTACAGTTGATCCAGAACATAATGGAAACGTACAGTCTTGCACACAGATAATCATAAATATCGATTATTATGTGATCAGATAATCGGAGAAGAATTACTGAAATAGACAAATCTTAGGAGTATGCGTGCAGGGCGATTTAAAGTAGAAAGACGATATAAAACGTAGAATCTGATAATCATTGACTGAATCCTTAATAAGTTTACTCCACTTACAAAAAACCTCGCTCGATCAAGACTTGAGTATCTGCCGTCAGTCTGGGACATCCCCTCCTCTACCCCCCCCCCCCACCTCCCCCACCTCCATAACAGGCAACAGCTGGACATTTCTGTTCGCAGCTTGGCGTTTACACAAAATTTCATCAAACGACGATCTGTCGCGAGACTGCGTGCACACCATTCATTTCCTATGGACATTTTTTCCTGTCTACTCGTGTGCCTGCACGTTGCTGACGCGAAAGCGACAATTGATTGTATAGTCAATACCAGTGAAGAAATTAAATGTTAACAAATACCAGTGCCTCTATGTAGACTAATTACTCTCAGTTTAGCGTGAATTGATGTTACTGGCACTCTTCCAATTGCTACCACAAATAACACTCTTGGGACAGATGGAATGCCCACACTCTCTAGCGAATGTGTATAATTTCCGGCGGCAGGTTAAGTTTCAGAGATACTGTTCTACATTTTATTTTATTGATCACAGTCACTGTAGAGCTGCAGTTGCGTAGTGTTATAAAGTATGTTTTATCTATGAAGTGCTGATCAGTATTCTTCGTTAATGTTGATCAAATTTCTAACTCTTCTTTGTAGTAAACATTTACACATATGTGTCTATCAGTGCTAATTAAGAGGTACTCCTAATGACCTAGAAACATAAGACAACCTGTGAACGTTAATACTAAATACGTCACTGAAACGCCCGCTAAACCCGCTGCAAAGGACAGTTAATTAGGATTGTGGAAAGGGCCAAATAACGTTGGGTCACTTTCACCTTCGAAGTGTAACTTGTTGTAATTTTAATAACACATTTACAACTAAAGCGGCACTTACCAAATGCAACTCTTTCACGGCTGAAGGCCTCCAAACAAGAAACCTTTGTCCGCAGCTCGTGGCCGTGCGGTAGCGTTCTCGCTTCCCACGGCCGGGTTCCCGGCTTCGATTCCCGGCGGGGTCAGGGATTTTCTCTGCCTCGTGATGACTGGGTGTTGTGTGCTGTCCTTAGGTTAGCAAGGTTTAAGTAGTTTTACGTTCTAGGGGACTGATGACCATAGATGTTAAGTCCCATACTGCTCAGAGACATTTGAACCAACCAAGAAGTCTTTGCAAATCAACAACATAAAAAGATCCACAGCAAAGTAGATAGAACAAACATATGCAAGGTGCAATACCAAATGCTGAAGGAGACGATTAAGTTTATAAATCTTAGAATATACACTCCTGGAAATGGAAAAAAGAACACATTGACACCGGTGTGTCACACCCACCATACTTGCTCCCGACACTGCGAGAGGGCTGTACAAGCAATGATCACACGCACGGCACAGCGGACACACCAGGAACCGCGGTGTTGGCCGTCGAATGGCGCTAGCTGCGCAGCATTTGTGCACCGCCGCCGTCAGTGTCAGCCAGTTTGCCGTGGCATACGGAGCTCCATCGCATTCTTTAACACTGGTAGCATGCCGCGACAGCGTGGACGTGAACCGTATGTGCAGTTGACGGACTTTGAGCGAGGGCGTATAGTGGGCATGCGGGAGGCCGGGTGGACGTACCGCCGAATTGCTCAACACGTGGGGCGTGAGTACATCGATGTTGTCGCCAGTGGTCGGCGGAAGGTGCACGTGCCCGTCGACCTGGGACCGGACCGCAGCGACGCACGGATGCACGCCAAGACCGTAGGATCCTACGCAGTGCCGTAGGGGACCGCACCGCCACTTCCCAGCAAATTAGGGACACTGTTGCTCCTGGGGCGAGGACCATTCGCAACCGTCTCCATGAAGCTGGGCTACGGTCCCGCACACCGTTAGGCCGTCTTCCGCTCACGCCCCAACATCGTGCAGCCCGCCTCCAGTGGTGTCGCGACAGGCGTGAATGGAGGGACGAATGGAGACGTGTCGTCTTCAGCGATGAGAGTCGCTACTGCTTTGGTGCCAATGATGGTCGTATGCGTGTTTGGCGCCGTGCAGGATAGCGCCACAATCAGGACTGCATACGACCGAGGCACACAGGGCCAACACCCGGCATCATGGTGTGGGGAGCGATCTCCTACACTGGCCGTACACCTCTGGTGATCGTCGAAGGGACACTGAATAGTGCACGGTACATCCAAACCGTCATCGAACCCATCGTTCTACCATTCCTAGACCGGCAAGGGAACTTGCTGTTCCAACAGGACAATGCACGTCCCATGCCACCTAACGTGCTCTAGAAGGTGTAAGTCAACTACCCTGGCCAGCAAGATCTCCGGATCTGTCCCCCATTGAGCATGTTTTGGACTGGATGAAGCGTCGTCTCACGCGGTCTGCACGTCCAGCACGAACGCTGGTCCATCTGAGGCGCCAGGTGGAAATGGCATGGCAAGCCGTTCCACAGGACTACATCCAACATCTCTACGATCGTCTCCATGGGAGAATAGCAGCCTGCATTGCTGCGAAAGGTGGATATACACTGTACTAGTGCCGACATTGTGCATGCTCTGTTGCCTGTGTCTATGTGCCTGTGGTTCTGTCAGTGTCATCATGTGATGTATCTGACCCCAGGAATGTGTCAATAAAGTTTCCACTTCCTGGGACAAAGAATTCACGGTGTTCTTCTTTCAATTTCCAGGAGTGTATTGTCATAGACTTTCAAAGGCAGAAGGCCGCAATGTTTAAGCTTGAAAGGTAAAGTTAAGAATTAATTTTGCAAAGTTTTTAAAAAAAAGAAAAATAACCATAAGCCTTAAATTTTAAGTAGCTGAAAACAAATAATTAAACACCGGTGGCACTCAGAAGCCTCCAGGAATGTCGGTCTGCCTTCGGTCACTTAGGTGAGATAGATGGTGAACCCAACTACACCTGATCCATCAGAACCCAACCAGGGGACAGCCACGGACCGACCGACAAAACGACTTGCTTGCCATCAATCAGTACATGAGAACTCAGACAGAAAAGGTTACCAACGTGATAATCCACAATGACGTATGTATTACCTGTCAAAATTACACACCATGTTGGACAGCACGTGAGGAAAGGACGCTGTTTGAAATTTATGTTAGTGGCCAAGTCAGGTAACCAGAACACTAACGCCCACAAGGCAGAAAATTCCTCTGGTACACTTGAATTTGCCTGGCCCGCTGCAACTGACCGACTCTCCTCAGCATGCGGACATCATCTAAAATAGTCCCACCAAGACCGTGGCCCGGCTTAAGTGACCTCACTGCAGCTCCAACCCGACTGCACTAGTGCCGCATTGCAACTCCACCAGTGGCAGGTCCGGACTGCGCTCCAGACGCGTTCCAACTGACTAGCAGAGCCGAACTCACAAGGCGAACTGACTGACGACAGACAACGAGCGGGAAGCAATAGCAGTCGACCAAAGATACTCCGAGAGGTGATATATCGATACACGCTGCTAACGCCGCTCACGGTCAGACAAAACAGCAGCTCAGTGACAGTAGTAATTTAAATTAACGTAGTGAGGTGGAAGTACGTTAAAAACAGGGTGTAAAATACATGATGGTTGGAATACGAGCCACGCACGGCTCAGTAACCACGAATTTCTAGGACTGCTTTGCATTTAGACATGAAATTTGTCACACCGGTAGCGAAGTAATCTACTAACTTTGCCAGAGGAGATGAGTTTTGCATCTATCTCGCATTAATGTGACGTCGCTAACCATTATGCAACAACTCCCCTAGACACATAATCTTGCCTGCATCCCGCAAGTAACGCTGACTTCATTACTACAAATTTTGACTACAGTAGTCTGTCCAAGGCAGCAGACACGTGTGACTGAATTCTGCCTCAATTTGTCCCAGACAGAAACTGTGAAGCCTAGTGTTGGTGTAAGAATATTTATGTGTAAATACACAATAAAGTCGATGATCTTCTCGAATCGAAGAAGTAGACTCCTCTGGTCCTGGCTTTCATATAACACTAAAAAAACACGGCCTTGCGAGTGGCAGATTTATCATTTAGCAATCGTGAGAAATATGAGGGTCTTTCCGAAAGTAATGTTTCCTATTTTAATTCATGGAAATTGCAGGAGATACATACAGCACAACAGCGCAGCGAAATAGAGCAATATTTCAGCTGCAGACTACCATTTTTGCATAGAGTCACCATCATTCGTTATGTACTTTTACCAACGATGTACTGTAGCCTGCATAACGCGCTTGTAAAAATCGGAACCAGCTGAGGCTAATTATATCCTTACAGCTCTCAATTCACATGGTTCAAATGGCTCTGAGCACTATGGGACTTAACATATGAGGTCATCAGTCCCCTAGGCTTAGAACTACTTAAACCTAACCAACCTAAGGACATCACACACATCCATGCCCGAGACAGGATTCGAACCTGCGACCGTAGCACCAGCGTGGTTCCGGACTGAAGGGCCTAGAAACGCTCGGGGACAGCGGTCGGCCTTATAGCTCTGACAACAGCATCCGAGTCTTGAAAGTGTTCGCCACGCAGTCCATCTTTCAAAGGCCCAGAGAGATGGAAGTCTGAAGGCACTAAATCGGGACTGTTCGGTAAATGTGCTAAGACTGTCCAGCCGGATTTTGCAGTGAGTTACGTGATCGCAAAACTGGTGTGGGGTCTGGCGTTATCATTTTGCAGGTGGAAGCTCGTCTGCTTCTCTGGTCTTACCCTGGAAACTCTGGCTTTCAGCTTAGTAAGTGTCGTCTTGTAGCGTGCAGATTTGGCAGTTTCTCCAGGCTCCAGGAATTCCAAAAGATTATCACCCTGGCTATCCAACAAGATCGTGGTCATCATTTTGCCTGCAGACGGTTGTGTCTTGAATTTCTTCCTTGACGGAGAATTCGCATAATTCGCATGTTGCCGTTCCATGGTCTGTCTTTTGGATTCAGGCTCGTATTGATGACACCGCGTCTTGTCTCCGATGACAATGGTATTCAGAAAATCATCATCTTCAGCTTCATATTGGACAGGCAAGTCGCGACAAATTGCCATTCGATGAATGCATCTGCGGGACCCATTTCGCACAGACTTTGCAATTATTTCCACTACAGACGCCATTCAGCTTTGCACACAGTTCTCTGGTAGTTATTCGCCGAGCAGCATGGATGAGTTGATCAAGACGCTCTTCATTGCTAGGGATGACAGATGTGCAGTATCGATAGGGCAGTGGCTTACCATGGACACCCTTTTCACGGCCTTGAAAACACCGTACTTGTCGCCACACATTGCTCACGTCTATTGTATCGTCTCCCTGCACCTTTAGTAAGCGTCGATGGATTTCAATCGGCGCAATTTCTTCAGCAGTGAGGAACTCACACATCGCTATTTTATACAGTGTACATATCAGACTCTGTTTTGGAACATTCCTGTGCTGGCGCCAACTGCCACAGAACAACGGAACCACCTGCCAATGATACAAGAAGGTTCAAGCATTAACTGTACACCAACGACATCTAGCGCGGACATCCAATGTTATGTATGTATGTTAACCGGGGACCTAGAAACGACGAAGAGGCTCCGTCCCCGCCGCAACCGCATCGGTCCACAACCCCACGACGACTACCGCAGTCCACTTCACCCCTCCGCCGCCCCACACAGAACCCAGTGTTATTGTGCGGTTCGGCCCCCAGTGGACCCCCCCCCCCCCCCCCCCCCCAGGGAACGTCTCACACCAGACGAGTGTAACCCCTGTGTTTGCGTGGTAGAGTAATGGTGGTGTACGCTTGCGTGGAGAACTGCGGACATCCAAAATCACCACAAAAATAGGAGCGACCCTCGTATTTATAAGCATACCGCTTTATTGCTTCATTAAACTCACCTACAATTTTTACGCAGTAACGAAATGATAACACTACAAAAAGCACTAATACTACATGTAATTCTCATTAGTTTACGTTATCAATTAAGGATTCAACAAAATCCACACAGTTAAAATCATCGCGCAACTAGCTAAAGTTACGATTATCATCTTCCAAGATTTTTCTGATTGCATTCCGCTCACTATTTAGGTTTTCTTTACTGTCTCTCTTTATATTTAAATGGATGTTCCAGCTCTATAAAGACACTGTGGTTAGTAATTCTGATGTAGTATCTCAGTTCTGTTTATCTTGCGATGTGTTTTATGTGATACACATATTTTATAAGTCTGAAGGCTATTTCCTTTTGTGGCACCGAAGTTTGCTTCACAACTTCAATTGATAAATTCTCTTGATTTTCCTGTGTTTAATTTAGAATTTTGGATTACAGGTTGTTGCTATCATGCCTTTCGTTTTTCCATCTAACATCTTGATGCCTACACCTTCTGTGGGTTCCTTAAGAATTTCTGTTGGCTTTGTGCTATTTTAATGTCCTAACACAGAATTTCCAGATGGTCTGCAAAAATGTCTATACTGATATCTGTTCTTACAAATTTGATTGGTTCGTGAATTTTAACGGTCACTTTTATTTTTCACCATTTTTGGATTAGTTTCAATAAGGCACAAGTGTTAATCAAATGAGAGAGTCCATCAGACTCCCTCACTCCTATTCTTAAATTTCGAATTCGCCGAAATTTTTCCATTCCATTTTAAAATAGTTTTGTGTCATTCAGTGTTTCACTAATAGTGGTTTGCAACTCCAGACCCTGTTCTTTCAGAATCTGCAAAACAAACTTTCGTGTAATCCACTGAGTCATAAAGCTTCTTAAAAATTTCCAGCGGTACAAACTACTTACTTATCATAATTTTTTTCTATTTAAGAAGTTGTTTCTGAACAATAATTAGTTCTGGGCGAGATCTGTCTCGTCTGAGACCTGCTTCATAATAGCGTATTGTGCATTTAATTAATTGCTGTGCTTGCTACTAGATTTGAGCATACAGGATCATCGTGATTGACACACGGGTTAGTGCTGACGAGGTCGCTGAGACTGAGAAATGGTTCTAATGGCTCTGAGCACTATGCGAGTTAACATCTGAGATCATCAGACCGCTAGAACTTACAACTACTTAAACCTAACTAACCTAAGGACATCACACACAACCGTGCCCATGGCAGGATTCGAACCTGCGACCGTAGCGGTCACGCGGTTCCAATTTGTAGCGCCTAGAACCGCTCGGCCAATCCAGCCGGCCCTTGAGACTAAACGCCGTAACATCCCAATTCACCAAAAATAAATGCAAAATATAAAGGGCAGTCAAATTAAGTGAGAGAGATGGAACGAAGTAAGAAAACTGTTTATTATTTTAAAAATAATCGCCATAGCTGTTAATCATTTATCCAACTGTGTGACAAGAGAGTCAATGCCTTCATGGAAGAATGTTTGCGGCTGCGTGCAGATCCATGGTTATAACCAGGTGGCGTCCTCTTCGTCCGAAGCAAATCGATGATGACGAATGTCTTTCTTCAGTGCAGCGTATTTTAAAATACCCAGAAACATGTGAAGCTCTGAATAAAGACTTTGCTTCGGTCGAAAATGTACACGGATGAAATCATGGTTCCATTGGGAACCGCAAAAAATTTTCCACGAAGGCCCGATCATCTTGTCTCACAGTGGAGTAAATGTATTAACAGTTATGGCGATTGCTTTTGATATAATAAACAATTTACTTACTTTTTTCCATGTGTCTCCTTCTCATTTGACTACCTTTTACACATCTACTTTTAAAAATCAGATAAAATTTACTTTTCGTCTTCGTAATCCTACCACACTATGTAAGCGTATACCACATGTGGCGTAAATTCCAAGAAGTAGTATCGGCGCCAATTGTGAGTTTTTTACCAAATAATTGAATACAAGATGATACTAATCTCCCATGGCACACAAAATACGTCATATACTGCAGCAGAAGCAAAGCACTTCAAATTCGAAAGAGCGCAAGATCTACAATGTAGCCGATGTTTTAATAAGGCCCGAAACTTAGCACAGATTTCAATGCTACACGCTTTTAATAGATTCTTCGACGAAACTGTCCCGAAAGCTTACTGAAAACCAAAAGAGATCCTGGTCGTATGTAAAGCACGCCAACGGAAAGACACAAAATGTTCAGTGGTATCGAAGCGGATTTATTGGAAATAGCTATCCGAAATACCTTCAACAAAGATGACAAGGTAAATGTTTCAGAATTCGAATCAAGAACAGCTGCCGAAATGAGTAGCTTAGAGATAGGTATGATCGGTGTAGCGAACCAGCGTAAATCACTTACTAAAGGCAAGTTTTCTAATCGAGATTGTATACATTAGGTTTCTTACGAAGTATGCTGACATAATAGCACCACACTTAGCGGTCATAGACAAGTGGTCGCTCCATGATAGATCCGTACCTAAAAACAGGTTAGTTGCAAAGGTCACACAAACAGTCAAGAAAGGAAATAGTAGTCCGATGAATCACAAACCTATGTCACTGGCGTCAATTTGCGGTAGGATTCAGGAGCATAGGCTGTGTTCGAGCATTATGAATAACCGCGAAGAAAACAGTCTATTGACACAAAGTCAGCACTTATTCAGAAAATGTCTCTTTTGTCGCACAACTACCTCTTCATTCGCACGAAGTAATGAGTGCTGGTGACCTTTTAAATTTTTAGGGCGCTTTGACACCGTTCCTCAGAAGAAACTTATAATCAAATCGCATGCATATACAGAATCGTCTCGTTATGTGACTGGATTCGTGATTTCCTATCGGAAAGGTCACATTCGTAACCATTGTTGAAAATTGTAGAGTATAAACATGAGTGATATCTGGCGTACCCCAAGGAAGTGTTACAGGCTCTCTAGTATTTCTAATCTAAATAACGATTAAGCAGCCCTCTTAGATAATTTAGTCCACCCCAATAGCTGAGTGGTCAGCCAAGGGGCCTGAGTTCGATTCCCGGCTGGGTCAGAGATTTTCTCCACTCCGTGATTGGGTGTTGTGTTGTCCTCATTACCATTTCATCATCATCAGTGGAAGGCAACGGGAAACCACCACTGGATTCACTTCCCTAGACGCTCATGCGGTGGACCTCTCTGACGAAGCTTTCCCCACGACGAGACCTGCCGTAAGGCAGAACACAAAGTTTTTAAGTTTTAGATTATTTGCCGGTCATCCTGACTTTTATTGCCTAGTAAAGTCATCAGAAGATCCGAACTAACTGCAGACTTACTTATAAGGGAAACTGTCCCCATCGCACCCCCCTCAGATGTAATGGTAAGGTGGCCCAATGGATATCCCGTCAGAAAGTGAACGCTGATCAAGCATAAGAACAGAGAGAAGGTCTACTGAACTGTGAAAAAAAATGAAATGAAAACAGTGAACAATCCAAGGGCAAGAAGTGCAATGTTGAGGGAAGATTAAAACCGTATTTAAATGGGCACGGCGGTGGACCGTAAAACGTACGAGTCTGTTCCAAACTCCCTCGTGGCATTTATTTCTATTTATTTACTTTTTTTACATCATTATGAACTTTCCTGAGGTCAATGAAATGTTTGCTCCTTTCTGTGGTCTTGGCAGTTGTCATACTGTACATTGGTTATAGGATATGTGGTAAGAATCTGTTACAATCGCAAGTAAACGTGATGAATAGTGAGAGCAGACGAGATACCACATGGACGTCTCACAGAAATGAAAGCAACAAGTAAACGGGAGAGCGATACGTTACAAGAAAGGAATTCAGTGGTCAAAACTTCCAAAACGGAACACAACCTCAAAAACATATATTTTGACAGAGCAAAGAGAAACTGTGAGATTGTGAAACTGTTACGTTCATCTGTTGCAGCTTATGTGACAAACTGCTATGTTTCCATCATCTCAGTAGGAGCGATCACATTTACTTTCGTACGAACACCTGAATCGAGGAAGAAGGCATATCTCACTCGCTTACCGGGCGTACAAATGAGCTGCTTCAATAAGAGAGTCCTATCATATGACACACTTACTGTCACTAATGCCGTGTGTGACACACCAGACGTGATTTCCGGCCGAGGATTCGGTTGCTTGTCACCTTGTCATTAAACATTTGCTGTCCCCATTCGAAAACCGCTTCCTTTTTGCTGCTAACAGAGTATTCAGGTTCAACTGTCATTATAGGTCCCCACCTTACACATCGCTGTTGCAGACCGACGTTAAACCACGATACTGACACAAATTTGAGTACAGCGAACAACTGGAAGAAAAGACTCCAGGGAGGTTTGATCACGCCTAGCCAGCTTGGCAGTTCAACACCGTACCCAATTCCTTTATTATTTTTTTTCGTCGTTGTTCGTTGCATCTGGTCGTGGCGGACATCACATAACACCCGTTGAAGTTCGTCATTGACCCCTTCACTCGGTTCTTTTATTACAGAAAGTAACCAGCTCTCCGACCGAACACGCTGAGCTACCATGCCGCCTAAGCACGACGCCATTGCTTTTTCAGCCTGCTCTATATTGCACTTCTTTTCCGTGGACCGCTCACTGTTTCTATTTTGCTTTTTTTTCTCACAGTACAGTACACCTTCTTCCTGTTTTCATGCTTGATCTGTGTTCAGTACCTGACGGACTGTCCACTGGGTCCTCTTACCACTAAATATGAGGGGGTGCGATGGGGAGTCTCCTTTATTAGACACAGTTCAAATGGTTCAAATCGCTCTGAGCACCATGGAACTTAACATTTGACGTCATCAATCCCCTATAACTTAGAATTACTTAAACCTGACTAACCTAAGGACATCACACACATCCAAGCCCGAGGCAGGATTAGAACCTGCGACCGTAGCGGTCGCGCGATTCCAGACCGAATTAGACACAGTATCTCTATGGTGTGAAAAGTGGTAGTTTACTATAAATAAGGAAAAGTACCAAGACGCATCTGTCAAATTTCGGTTACAGGATAAATTAAACAAATTTAAAGGATCTCAGCTCAACTAAATGCCTGGGAATTACAATTATGAACAGCTTAAATTGGAACGTTGACATAGATAATGTTTGTAGAGAAGACAAACCGAAGACTGCGTTTACCGGCAGACCGCCTGGAAATGTAAGACCTCTACTAAGAGACACTACGTTTGTCCTCTACTAGAGTACTGCTGTGCATGTGAGATCCTTACCATATTGGATTGACGGAGGAGATAAAAAAAGCCAGAGTGGTAGGAGAGAGAGTATCAAGGATGTGATAAGCGTTTAGGATGGCATACATTACAACAAGGGCGTTTTTCATTAAGGCGAGATTTTTTCACGAAATTTCATTAGCCACATTTCTCCACTGAATTGGAAAATATTTTATTGAAACCAACCTTCGTATGAAGAAATGATTACCCTGAAGGAAACTCTGCGAAAAGACTGTTTAGTATTCCCACTCGCTGTCCCACTGTGCACTAGTATAGAAATAGTCTGAAGGTAGTTCCATATTTCGATGAGCACTCTGCCAGGAAACTACACTACTGGCCATTAAAATTGCTACATCACAAAGATGACGTGCTACAGACGAGAAATTTAACCGACAGGAAGACGATGTTGTGATATGCAAATGATTAGCATTTCAGAGCATTCATACAAGGTTGGCGCCAGTGGCGACACCTACAACGTGCTGACGTGATAAAAGTTTCCAAAATATTTCTCTTACACAAACAGCAGTTGACCGGAGTTGCCTGCTGAAACGTTGTTGTGATGCCTCGTGTAAGGACGAGAAATGCGTACCATCACGTTTCCGACTTTCATAGAGGTCGGATTGTAGCCTATCACGATTGCGGTTTATAGTATCGCGACATTGTTGATCGCGTTGGTCTAGATCCAATGGCTGTTAGCAGAATATGGAATCGGTGGGTTCAGGAGGGGAATACGGAACACCGTGCTGGATCCCAACGGCCTCGTATCACTAGCAGCTGACATAACAGGCAACTTATCCGCATTGCTGTAACGGATCGTGCAGCCACGTCTCGATCCCTGAGTCAACAGATGGGGACGTTTGCAAGACAACAACCATCTGCACGAACAGTTCGACGACGTTTGCAACAGTATCGACTATCGGCTCGGAGACCATGGCTGCGGCTACCCTTGACGCTGCATCACAGACAGGAGCGCTTCCGATGGTGTGCTGAACGACGAAATTGGGTGCATGGATGGCAAAACGTCAGTTTTTCTGATGAATCAATGTTCTGTTTATAACACCATGATGGTCGCATCCGTGTTTGGCGACATCGCAGTGAACGCACATTGGAAGCGTGTATTCGTCATCGCCAAACTGGTGTATCACCCGACGTGATGGTATAGGTTACACGTCTCGGTCACCTCTTGTTTGCACTGACGGCACTTTGAACAGTGAACGTTACATTACAGATGTGTTACGAACCTTGGATCTACCCTTCATTGGATCCCTGCGAAACCCTACATTTCAGCAGGATAATGCATGACCGCATGTTGCAGGTCCTGTACGGTCCTTTCCGGATATAGAAAATGTTGGACTGCTGCCCTGGCCAGCACATTCTCCAGATCTCTCACCAAATGAAAACGTCTGGTCAATGGTGGCCGAGCAACTGGCTCGCCACAATACGCCAGTGATGAACTGTGGTATCGTGTTGAAGCTGAATGGGCAGCTGTACATGTACACGCTATCCAAGCTCTGTTTGACTCAATGCTCAGGCGTATCAAGGCCGTTATTACGGCCAGAGGTGGTTGTTCTGGGTACTGATTTTTCACGATCTGTGCACCCAAATTGCGTGAAAATGTGATCACAAATGGTTCAAATGGCTCTGAGCACTATGGGACTCAACTGCTGTGGTTATTAGTCCCCTAGAACTTAGAACTACTTAAACCTAACTAACCTAAGGACATCACACACATCCATGCCCGAGGCAGGATTCGAACCTGCGACCGTAGCAGTCGCACGGTTCCGGACTGCGCGCCTAGAACCGCGAGACAAATGTGATCACATGTCAGTTCTAGTATAATATATTTGTCCAAAGAATACCCGTTTATCATCTGCATTTCTTCTTAGTGTAGCGATTTTAATGGCCAGTAGTGTAAGTGAGATTTGCAGAGTAGTCACGTAGATGTGTATGTAGACATTAGTAAACTATCATTGGCTGGCATTGCTCTCTATGCCTGTGATAGTGCGCTTTTTAGTGCTTCTCGCTTCGTCTGCCTTATGATGCCTGGCGGAATTCAGTGACCTCGCCTACGACGTGGACTCCAACTTCGGTGTTAAGTGTTCCGCTGATCCCATTTCTGATACTTCTCAATACTTTTCACAGTCTTTATCTTTCAGTCCACGTCTTATTCTCTTAGTAGTGGATAATGGAAGAGTTGTATACTTTGTTAAACGCAGTCCCAGGAGATGTCTTTCTTGGGACAGCAACAGAAGAGAGACACGGTTCGCCTGCCTCTCTACGCCACGTGTTCCCTCGGTTGCAGCTTCCAGGACTTTGGCCAGCGGAGCGCTTGTATCCAGTGTGTGTGTGTGTGTGTGTGTGTGTGTGTGTGTGTGTGTGTGGGTGGGTGGGTGGGTGGGTGCGGGCACGGTGGTGGCCGGGCGGTTGACCGCAGGCCGACCGAGGTCTGCGTGAAAGGAGGCCTGCGGCTGCCTCTAGTGACGTCACGGCCTGAGTGCGACGCACCGGCGCAGTCCCACAGGGCGCTGTGCATTTTACGAAAACTGCATTAGGTTCCACAGCGAGTGATATCACAAATATTAGTTCAAACTGTATTCACCTCGTAGGTGATTAGTTGCTCGACTTTCGTGCTGTTGCGAAGTTTCCAGCTCTGCAATTTGCAAGCCCTGCGTCTTATAAGACAAAACATTCATGTGGGGAAACTAGAACGAAGAAAACACATAGCTCTGAAAACGCAAATGTTACTTAGGAAGTCAGTATGAGCAGAACACTTAGCATGGAAGGTCAAGGCCCCTACTAAGTCACTCCTCAACACAACAACTAGCGCATCAGTTCATGACAATTTATTCAAACAAGCTTTTATAAGACAAATTAAAGACAAACAACACGTGGCCGTTCTTAATAGAATACAAAAATGTATAGTTACTACTTACTGTAGATTTCAATACTTGTTGTTGTTGTGGTCTTCAGTCCTGAGACTGGTTTGATGCAGCTCTCCATGCTACTCTATCCTGTGCAAGCCTCTTCATCTCCCAGTACCCACTGCAACCTACATCCTTCTGAATCTGCCTGCGTATTGTAGTCATCTCTTGTTCTCCCTCTGCGATTTTTACCCTCCACGCTGCCCTCAAATACTAAACTGGCGATCCCTTGATGCCTCAGAACATGTCCTACCAACCGATCCCTTCTTCTGGTCAAGTTGTGGCACAAACTTCTCTTCTACCCAATCCTATTCAATACTTCCTCATTAGTTACATGATCTACCCATCTAATCTTTAGCATTCATCTGTAGCACCACAATTCGAAAGCTTCTAGTCTCTTCTTGTCCAAACTATTTATCGTCCATGTTTCACTTCCACACAAGGCTACACTCTATACAAATACTTTCAGAAACGACTTCCTGACATTTAAATCTATACTTGATGTTAACAAATTTTTCTTCTTCAGAAACGCTATCCTTGCCATTGCCAGTCTACATTTTATATTCTCTCTACTTCGACCATCATCAGTTATTTTACTCCCCAAATAGCAAACCTCCTTTACTCCTTTAAGTTTCTCATTTCCTAATCTAATACCCTCAACATCACCCGACTTAATTCGACTACATTCCATTATCCTCGTTTTGCATTTGTTGATGTTCATCTTATATCCTCCTTTCAAGACACTATCCATTCCGTTCAACTGCTCTTCCAAGTCTTTTGCTGTTTCTGACAGAATTACAATGTCATCGGTGAACCTCAAAGTTTTTATTTCTTCTCCATGGATTTTAATACCTACTCCGAACTTTTCTTTTGTTTCCTTCACTGCTTGCTCAATATACAGATTGAATAAAGTCGGGGAGAGGCTACAACCCTGTCTCACTCCCTTCCCAACCACTGCTTCCCTTTCATGCCCCTCGGCTCTTATAATTGCTATTTGGTTTCTGTACAAATTGTAAATAGCCTTTCGCTCCCTGTATTTTACCCCTACCACCTTCAGAATTTGAAAGCGAGTATTCCAGTCAACATTGTCAAAAGCTTTCTCTAAGTCTACAAATGCTAGAAACGTAGGTTTGCCCTACCTTAATCTACACTCCTGGAAATGGAAAAAAGAACACATTGACACCGGTGTGTCAGACCCACCATACTTGCTCCGGACACTGCGAGAGGGCTGTACAAGCAATGATCACATGCACGGCACAGCGGACACACCAGGAACCGCGGTGTTGGCCGTCGAATGGCGCTAGCTGCGCAGCATTTGTGCACCGCCGCCGTCATTGTCAGCCAGTTTGCCGTGGCATACGGAGCTCCATCGCAGTCTTTAACACTGGTAGCATGCCGCGACAGCGTGGACGTGAACCGTATGTGCAGTTGACGGACTTTGAGCGAGGGCGTATAGTGGGCATGCGGGAGGCCGGGTGGACGTACCGCCGAATTGCTCAACACGTGGGGCGTGAGGTCTCCGCAATACATCGATGTTCTCGCCAGTGGTCGGCGGAAGGTGCATGTGCCCGTCGTCCTGGGACCGGACCGCAGCGACGCACGGATGCACGCCAAGACCGTAGGATCCTACGCAGTGCCGTAGGGGACCGCACCGCCACTTCCCAGCAAATTCGGGACACTGTTGCTCCTGGGGTACCGGCGAGGACCATTCGCAACCGTCTCCATGAGGCTGGGCTACGGTCTCGCACACCGTTAGGCCGTCTTCCGCTCACGCCCCAACATCGTGCAGCCCGCCTCCAGTGGTGTCGCGACAGTCGTGAAAGGAGGGACGAATGAAGACGTGTCGTCTTCAGCAATGAGAGTCGCTTCTGCCTTGGTGCCAATGATGGTCGTATGCGTGTTTGGCGCCGTGCAGGTGAGCGCCACAATCAGGACTGCATACGACCGAGGCACACAGGGCCAACACCCGGCATCATGGTGTGGGGAGCGATCTCCTACACTGGCCGTACACCTCTGGTGATCGTCGAGGGGACACTGAATAGTGCACGGTACATCCAAACCGTCATCGAACCCATCGTTCTACCATTGCTAGACCGGCAAGGGAACTTGCTGTTCCAACAGGACAATGCACGTCCGCATGTATCCCATGCCACCCAACGTGCTCTAGAAGGTGTAAGTCAACTACCCTGGCCAGCAAGATCTCCGGATCTGTCCCCCGTTGAGCATGTTTGGGACTGGATGAAGCGTCGTCTCACGCGGTCTGCACGTCCAGCACGAACGCTGGTCCAACTGAGGCGCTAGGTGGAAATGGCATGGCAAGCCGTTCCACAGGACTACATGTTGTCTACTCCGGGGGCCTTGTTTCGACTCAGGTCTTTCAGTGCTCTGTCAAACTCTTCACGCAGTATCTTACCTCAAATTTTGTCTTCATCTACATCCTCTTCCATTTCCATAGTATTGTCTTCAAGTACATCGCCCTTGTATAAACCTTCTATATACTCCTTCCACCTTTCTGCCTTCCCTTCTTTGCATAGAACTGGATTGCCATCTGAGCTCTTGATATTCATACACGTGGTTCTCTTCTCTCCAAAGGTCTCTTTAATTTTCCTGTAGGCAGTATCTATCTTACCCCTAGTGAGATAAGCCTCTACATCCTTACATTTGTCCTCTAGCCATCCCTGCTTAGCCATTTGCACTTCCTGTTGATCTCATTTTTCAGACGCCTGTATTCCTTTTTGCGTGCTTCATTTACTGCATTTCTATATTTTCTCCTTTCATCAATTAAATTCAATATTTCTTCTGTTACCCAATGATTTCTACTAGCCCTCGTCTTTTTACTTACTTGATCCTCTGCTGCCTTCACTACATCATCCCTCAAAGCTATCCATTCTCCTTCTGCTGTACTTCTTTCCCCCATTCCTGTCAATTCCTCCCTTATGCTCTCCCTGAAACTCTGTACAACCTCTGGTTATTTTAGTTTATCCATGTCCTATCTCCCTAAATTCTCACCTTTTTGCAGTTTCTTCAGTTTTAATCTACAGGTTATAACCAATAGATTGTGGTCAGAGTCCACATCTGCCCCTGGAAATGTCTTACAATTTAAATCCTGGTTCCTAAATCTCTGTCTTACCATTATATAATCTATCTGAAACCTGTCAGTATCTCCAGGCTTCTTAAATGTATACAGCCTTCTTTTATGATTCTTGAACCAAGTGTTACCTATGATTACGTTGTGCTCTGTGCAAAATTCTACCAGGGGCTTCCTATTTCATTTCTCTGCCCAGTCCATATTCACCTACTATGTTTCCTTCTCTCCCTTTTCCTTCTACCGAATTCCAGTCACCCATGACTATTAAAATTTCGTCTCTCTTCACTATCTAAAAAATTTCTTGCATTTGATCATACATTTCATCAATTTCTTCGTCATCTGCAGAGCTAGTTGGCATATAAACTTGTACTACTGTAGTAGGTGTGGGCTTCGTATCCATCTTGGCCACAATAATGCGTTCACTATGTTGTTTGTAGTAGTTTACCAGCATTCCTATTTTCCTATTCATTATTAAACCTACTCCTGCATTACCCCTATTTGATTTTGTGTTTATAACCCTGTAGTCACCTGACCAGAAGTCTTGTTCCTCCTGCCACCGAACTTCACTAATTCCCACTATATCTAACTTTAACCTATCCATTTCCCTTTTTAAATTTTCTAACCTACCTGCCCGATTTAGGGATTTGACATTCCATGCTCCGATCCGTAGAACGCCAGTTTTCTTTCTCCTGATAACGACATCCTCTTGAGTAGTCCCCGCCCGGAGATCCGAATGGGGGACTATTTTACCTCCGGAATATTTTACCCAAGAGGATGCCATCATCATTTAATCATACAGTAAAGCTGCATGCCCTCGGGAAAAATTACAGCCGTAGTTTTCCCTTGCTTTCAACCGTTCGCAGTACCGGCACAGCAAGGCCGTTTTGGTTATTGTTACAAGGCCAGATCAGTCAATAATCCAGACTGTTGCCCCTGCAACTACTGAAAAGGCTGCTGCCCCTCTTCAGGAACCACACGTTTGTCTGGCCTCTCAACAGATACCCCTCCGTTGCTGTTGAACCTACGGTACGGCTATCTGTATCGCTGAGGTACGCAAGCCTCTCCACCAACGGCAAGGTCTATGGTTCACTTAAGAAACTAATTACAATCTGAAGGTGTTTTTACAAGGTGGAACATATGTTCCCCTCTTTTTTTATATTCAATAATCACTAGTATGAAAATGATTTACAAAGCACACCAGCTCGTTACGAACCCAAATAACACAAGGCGCACAACAAGTTAATTAATGCAATTGATTACCAAGCAAATAAAAGCCCCTTTTTTACATACATATAAAATAGGTCCAGTAACTACCAAACGGGCAGTGACGCCAGGCTGCCCGGGGCAAATGTCACTTAACTTAAAATGCCGGAAGCAGCAGACCAACCGTCCAAAACAACACCTAAACACCGGGGCCCAACCGGGAGTCACTTCCCATTACACGACACGTCACAGCCTCTGTGCATCGGAGCAGAACGTGGGGCCGCTCCCGCAAACCCCAACTCGCAGAAAAACTAGAACACAAACAGACCGCAGGAAACACTGCAAACACCAAGCAAACATCAATTAATATAAGTTAAGAAGCAATAAATAGTAATATAATTTAAAAAAAAACGAGTAAGTGCTTTGAATAAAAGAATAAAATTTTGCAGCAATATCAATGCTGTAAGATATTTAAACTAAGACTTGTCCAAATTGCAATGTTATAAAATAATATCAGCCTTTTACACTCTCATAGTTAGGCAACGAATATTTGCACATATCATTAAGGCCGACGATGTGTACAAAAATGGAATGGAAACAATTTCAAGATAATATTACGTTATTTAAATGCACAACTTCAGTACAAACTAGGTTTCGTGCACTTTTAATTTTCTTCCATAGGTGTGCAATGTAACTGACAATAGTGTAAGCTCGGTATGCAGAAAATTGCAACTAGGCTGCGACCTAATATCTTCAATAGCTTACAATTACCACATCTTTTGGGGCTGCTGATTTCCTTAAACGAAGTAGTGACTACTGGTCTCCTTGCGATCACACACCTTGCCGCCTGCTCTTACTGCAGCAACACATACATTAGGGCAAGCAACCAACCAACAAGTGACTGTCGCTACAAGGCAAATGGTTACACGAAACGGAAGCATGAAAACCACTTACACCTCCGATGGAGAGCGTTGTTCGAGATAGTCTCGAGGAAATGGTCTTTCCGAGAAAAGAGGTACCAAAGCAAGGCAACGTGCAGCTTCCGGAGTTGCCATCAGGCAGCTGCACCAGAAACTCGCGACCGTCCTGCAAGGTAGACCGGCCGCGCCGCTGCCCGCGTGTTCTGCTCCTTCGTCCCCTCAAGCACACCCTAGCGCCTCGCAGCGAGTCCCACGACCAACTCCACGACCGCAAATACCCTCCACCAGATCACAACAAGGGCAAAGATTGTAGAACACCCGGGTAAACGACAGTCGTACCAAAGTGCTGGTGTGCCAGATAAGGCGCACCATGGCTCAGCAAGTAGCTTTCGTTTTCGCTGTCTTCCACTATCAAGGATTTAAGACAAGTCTGTATATCAGAAAAGTGAATTTCTTCAGCTGTCAATTCCAGAAACTGTTTATCTATTTCTGTATGATTCACGCTGCTTAGGAGCGGAATTCCCAAGTTAATCAGTTGTTGCTGTTTGAAACAAGTGTTATACTTCATGATATTTTGAAGTATGTAATATATGTAATTCTTCATGGTTTCCCGGCGAGGCGTTGTCATGTTGATTTATCGGGTTTCTGACGGTTATTCGCGTCTTTCCCGAACGATATTTCAACTGCGTGACTCGCAGTCTTCTTGAGGTGCTGTCTGATACTGATCCCAGTGTGGAACGAGACCGGTATTTATGCATACGTTGTGCTAGGCGTTCTCTCTGCCGTCCGCGCCGCGTCTGGTGCTCTGTCCGTGGTTTGCGCCGACCAATAGCAACGGCTGTAGCGTTTTCTTCTAGCGGCTGCTAGACGTAGCCAAAGCCTTCGACTCTGTATGGCATAGAGGGCTACTCTACAAGTTATACATACAAGAGTACCCCAGGAGCATAGCTAACCAGACCAAAAGCTATCTTACGAATAGGACTTTCTCTGTTAAAGAAGACACCGCCACGTCCACCAAAAGGCGTATTTGTGCTGGGGTGCCACAGGGATCGGTCCTGAGGCCCGTTTTGTACAGTCTGTACACTGCGGACACAGCAACGGCCCCTTGCTGCACACTGTACAGTACGCAGACGACACAGCCTTCTACACACGAAATGCGAACAAGGACCTGGTCATCCGTAGGCTACAAAGGATTTTAGATGACACATAAACTTGGGCCCGTCCCTGGCGCATCACCATCAACTCTGAAAAGACGGAGGCTACGCTGATCACCAGGAGGCTCGGAAGGCGCGGGCCCCCTCAACGCCCCCCCCCCCTTCCCCCCTCCAGCTCCATCTAAACAGAACCCAACTACCCTGGCGCAGAACCGCCAAGTACGTTGGCGTAACCTTGGACTATCTTACGTGGAAACCCCATATGGATGAGGTCCACAGGAAGGTCTGTGCCAGAATGTCCCTCCTATACCCAATCAACCAGTTCCCGTCCTTGCTCTCTGGGTGTGAACGTATATCAGGCCCTGATACGGCCAGTAATGGGGTACGCATGCCCTGTCTGGGGGTACGCGGCGAAACAACACCTGGACAAACTCCAGAAGCTGCACAACCGCGCCCTCAGGAGGACACTGCGTCTATCCCTCAGATTCCCTATTGACGATCTGCACGCCGCTGCTGAAATCCCTCTCCTAAAAGAGCGCTTCCAAGATATGGCAAGGGCCTTGTATGAAAGCTGTTCCAGATCAGGAAACATCCTCATCCACTTCCGAGGTCGGTATGCCATGCGCCGTGACAAGCAGAAACGCTCAATGACGATCTTCGACAACTAAGTCGAAGAGAAAATCCATACATCCAACTCCTAATCCTCTTCCCTCCCCCATATTATCAATCATCTAGCCAACCCCAGTCAAGTCCCAGACAGATGCAGAACAATCATCACATCACACAGACAAACAGAAAACCCAGAAATAAACACACACACAAGTACAAAGTGGAGTAAAAGCCGCAAGGTTACGAACTCCCGAAAACACTTCCCCAAAGAGGGGAAAGTATCAGATGAGAGTGGGACACTGGAACCAGTATCAGACAGCACCTGAAGAAGACTGCGAGTTACGCAGTTAAAATATCGTGCAGGAAAGACGCGAATAACAGACAGAAAAATGATTAATCAATATGTAACACATGATTACTTAAAAGTGCTTCTTGATAGAAGGAGTAAATACGATTTAATATGTGGTAAATACTGTGCTGGAAAAAAGTAGTACACCTGGAAAGACTATGTCGATTTTGACCCTATGACGGCACATGCCACATGGGGCATAGTAGACGTACTGAAAATAGTCTCAACGTCGGCTGCCAACAGATAGCGCAGCGGCATAGTCACCAGTCGGCCATCTGTGTCTATCCTTTAATAGAAACACAGTAGACTCAAAATCGTGAAGAAAGCGGGCAACCGTGGCACGGAGATGCACTCGTACTTCCTCTAGACAACAGGGCGATTTCCAAAGGGATGAAATTGTAGTCTCCAGAGTGGCGGGATGGTCCTTTCGGAGAACTGCAACACAAGCCGAACGTGTAGCGTTAGTTGTGCAACGATTCTGCTATCAGTGGTCACGTGAACATTATTACGTCCATAGACGAGGTTCTGAATGTCCATGCAGCACAGAGACCCCCCAGCATCGTCGTATTACGAGGGCAGCAGTAGTAGATCGTACAGCTACCATAGCACAAATTAGAGGACTTGGGCTGTGAGCGCAGTTGTGTAAAAAAAAACAAAAAACCTGTTACTAGCAGTAGGGCTACGGGCAAAGACGCCCGTCTTCCACTGACGCCACAGCATCGAAGTGCACGGCTCAACTGATGCCGTCATCACTTGGAAGTTGGGATGGTGCGCCGTGGTCTTCAGCGATGAAGGCGGATTTTGCCTGCACGCAAGTGATGGCCGTTTGCGCGTATGATGTACACCTGGTGAGCACTGTCTCGCAGAGTTTTGTTCTTCCAAGACACATCGGCCCCATCCTGGACCTTATAAGCTAAACACACCTCTCGTTCATCTTTCTGGAGAGGACGCTCGGCACACACATAATGTTGTTAGCCTCGTTCTTTTGCTGTTATTGCAACAAGTAGCTGATGTGTTGTTCCAACAATATAACGCTCGTCCACATAATTGCTCTCAATCGAGCGCATGTGGGATATGATGGGACGAACAGTGACTCGTGCGACTCCTCAACCAACCACTCATACGGAACTATGTGCACAGATAGAACAGGTGTGGCATAACATATCCCAGGACAGTATTCGCCATCTGCAAGGTGGACTGGATGCCAGATTTATTACCTGCATTGCCGCCTGTGGAGGCTACACTTCGTACTAATGAGTGTTTCAGCATGGGTCAATTATGCTATCTCAGATTTGTAAAAGCAATCATTTTATGTACTCCAGGTGCACTACTGAAGTCTTGAGTGAAGTAGAAACCTCTAAAAGGATGTACAGTCGAGGACAAAACGAGCGAGACCCCTCGCCTTTTCGTTATACTGATCCGCACAGCTTTAAAGTCTGCAACACAGCATAACAGGCCAGGCGACGAAGTGCTACCAACATACTATGCAGCGGCGTGAAATTGACAAACCATCCGAACTCTGTCAGACTGTATTCAGTCATGTGTAAGACTATATTAATGCTGATTAGTGTGCTAAACACAACACGTAAATATCAGATATAAATGAAAGAAGAAACACGTGATAATTCACATCCCAGTATTAATGCCCCCACGTTTTAGAAGTGCGAGCATTCCCATTGCTAGCTAGCTTAAGAAACACTTCGGCTAATGAACATTTTCTGGCTGTGGCGAATCTAATGGAGAATTCGAAACATTGTAGAAGACGTTTGGCAGCTATGTAGCCGTTCATATCCTGGGGTAATCCCTAATCGCTAATAACAGTATTTTGTTATTTCGATAACCATCCCGAATGATTGTTACATAAGCGGTGACATAAACATAGAAAATTCATGTTTTGAGTCCAGAAAGCTCTATCAACAGAAACTGCAGATCATTTTGACATTTTCTTTGCGAAATAACCGGCTTATTCATGTATAGGGTAATAATAGAGAGCTGTTTGTCTGGGTTGTCTGCCAGTGTAGTGAAAGATGTTTGCTACTGCAAGGGAGGTCTGGTTTGTTTTCGGTTCTAATCTCGATGGAGGCAGGTAGACTATCAGTAAAGCAATTTTTAGAAATCTTCGCGCCCTCAATACGTTTGCTTGCTACCTGTATTCTGTACCGGCGCCCTGCGGCCGAAACTCTTGTAGAATTTCATACTTGTTACTGCCTATTTTTTCCGCTTCAGTCGATAACTGAATTGGCTTAAGTGTGGCACTGAATGATTTTTAACTGAATTTTGTTATGAATCTTCACACATTGCTAAATTTGCACACTTTCATGGTAGGTCAGCAACGGTAATCCAGTATAACTGGTCTGAACGTTGACACAAACTGTTTCCCGGCCGAATGCTCATAATATTTTGCTAATTCGTAACTATCTGGGGTAGTTCCTCTCACTAAAACAGTTATGCTATCTCGATAAGCTGAAATTCATTTTTATTGGTACAGTTCATACTAATTAGCGTTTCTTGTTTCATTTATTTCTTATATTTACGTGTTGTGTTTAACACACTAATCAGCATTAATGTAGTTTTACACACGACTGAAAACAGTCTGACAGAGTTCGGATGGTTTGTCAATTTCACGCCGGTGCATAGTACATTGGTAGCGCTTCGTCGTCTTACCTGTTATGCTGTGTAGCTGACTTTAAAGCTGTGCGGATCAACATAACGAAAAGGCGAGGGGTCTCGCTCGTTTTGTCCACGACTGTATCCTCTCTTGGACGTGTATTTAAAGCCTGTAGAAAGGTTGAAAGCAGGATGAATGGCAGTGTTTGTCGTATTTGGGAAATAGGTTTGTAGGACAGTGAAGGTAGTGGCCCACTTTTCCAGTTCTTTAGCGACTTTAGGTAGTGAATACTGCCATCGTCATCAGCAACCACAACCTGTGGGATTAGGCCACTCCCTGGCGCGGCACTGGCTTCATAACAGGGAGTATACCTGTCAGCTTAGCTGCTACTACATCCCGTAGGCTGTGGCACAGTACAGCACAGCGCACACAGAGCGAGGTGTGGCGAAGTCCCGGTGCGCAGCGCTGCGTTCTGAATCCGCGATGAGGCGCTGCGGGCGGTGGCCGTGTGTGCCGTGTGGAAGGGTGGGTGGGGGAGCGGGGGCAGGTAGGACCGCCATAACGAGGGGCGACAAAGAGGCGGCGCGGGGGCTGCAGACCGCCGGGGGCTGGACACTGCTCCGACAGTGCCCTGTCAGCGCGGCGAGTAATGCGGAAGAGTCCAAACACCGACAAATCATCTTCATCGTCAACGTCATTACTATCGTCATAACCATCCACTTCCACGTTTCTGATTTCTATGCTCCGTGGCTACACAAATTTTCAGCCGACGAGCGATACCTTCTTCACTCTCTCGCATTTCGGCAGTTTATGTCACAACTTCAAGCACGCTGACATTGTTGCCTGCTCATAGATTTTCGTAGGCCATTAAAACAATATAATGTGCAAGCAGTGTCGCGCACTACTCTGGCAATTCCGCGTAAAACGCAAGAGACTTTTGTCGCGTCCATTATGTGGCTTATGAACCTGTGAGAAGGTAACCGCCGTTTAAGTTGATAGTCCCAATATGATCAACGCTGGAGCGTCGTAAGACGAACGTGTATGAGGCGGCGGTTCGACTCCCGCTCAGACTTAAATAGTGATTTTTTTTCATCTCTGGTCACATTATTTAATTTACACTCCTGGAAATGGAAAAAAGAACACATTGACACCGGTGTGTCAGACCCACCACACTTGCTCCGGACACTGCGAGAGGGCTGTACAAGCAATGATCACGGGCACGGCACAGCGGACACACCAGGAACCGCGGTGTTGGCCGTCGAATGGCGCTAGCTGCGCAGCATTTGTGCACCGCCGCCGTCACTGTCAGCCAGTTTGCCGTGGCATACGGAGCTCCATCGCAGTCTTTAACACTGGTAGCATGCCGCGACAGCGTGAACGTGAACCGTATGTGCAGTTGACGGACTTTGAGCGAGGGCGTATAGTGGTCATGCGGGAGGCCGGGTGGACGTACCGCCGAATTGCTCAACACGTGGGGCGTGAGGTCTCCACAGTACATCGATGTTGTCGCCAGTGGTCGGCGGAAGGTGCACGTGCCCGTCGACCTGGGACCGGACCGCAGCGACGCACGGATTCACGCCAAAACCGTAGGATCCTACGCAGTGCCGTAGGGGACCGCACCGCCACTTCCCAGCAAATTAGGGACACTGTTGCTCCTGGGGTATCGGCGAGGACCATTCGCAACCGTCTCCATGAAGCTGGGCTACGGTTCCGCACACCGTTAGGCCGTCTTCCGCTCACGCCCCAACATCGTGCAGCCCGCCTCCAGTGGTGTCGCGACAGGCGTGAATGGAGGGACGAATGGAGACGTGTCGTCTTCAGCGATGAGAGTCGCTTCTGCCTTGGTACCAATGATGGTCGTATGCGTGTTTGGCGCCAAGCATGTGAGCGCCACAATCCGGACTGCATACGACCGAGGCACACAGGGCCAACACCCGGCATCATGGTGTGGGGAGCGATCTCCTACACTGGCCGTACACCTCTGGTGATCGTCGAGGGGACACTGAATAGTGCACGGTACATCCAAACCGTCATCGAACCCATCGTTCTACCATTCCTAGACCGGCACGGGAACTTGCTGTTCCAACAGGACAATGCACGTCCGCATGTATCCCGTGCCACCCAACGTGCTCTAGAAGGTGTAAGTCAACTACCCTGGCCAGCAGGATTTCCGGATCTGTCCCCCATTGAGCATGTTTGGGACTGGATGAAGCGTCGTCTCACGCGGTCTGCTCGTGCAGCACGAACGCTGGTCCAGCTGAGGCGCCAGGTGGAAATGGCATGGCAAGCCGTTTCACAGGACTACATCCAGCATCTCTACGATCGTCTCCATGGGAGAATAGCAGCCTGCATTGCTGCGAAAGGTGGATATACACTGTACTAGTGCCGACATTGTGCATGCTCTGTTGCCTGTGTCTATGTGCCTGTGGTTCTGTCAGTGTGATCATGTGATGTATCTGACCCCAGGAATGTGTCAATAAAGTTTCCCCTTTCTGGGACAATGAATTAACGGTGTTCTTATTTCAATTTCCAGGAGTGTATATGACCATTGAGAGATAATATAATGAGAAAAAGAAAACAACGTATATTTTCACTAAGTTTCAATTTATGTTCTCCATGTATGTATGACAAATATTATCCCGCAATGCGTGATGTCGGGAGCACATACGACGATTAGTTGCACATTACTCTTGTGGTCTGGCACATTGTGACTTACTACACTGTGATTACTGATTGAGAATAACGTGACTCGCTTCATTATTAATTTAATTTGTTGTTGATTCTAAATAAACTGTCTGTGATTAAAAGAAAAGACAGTCAATAGTATCTGATTACGGCCCCGTCCACAATTGTAACCGAATCCTGCCTTCCTTGACCACCAGGTCTCAGTTGTAGAAAATACAGATTAAGAAATAGGAATCAGTGGTATTCGAATTGTCGCCTTGTACTTGACCTTCTTTCAATACACGAACGCTAACCATTTCACCACACTGACCTGTTACAGCTGGTACCTTCACACACAGGTATATAATTGACATAACAGACGTGCAAAATTGCTCTTGCGATTTTCTCTGTATTGCCAGAGTAGTGCACTTTACTACTTGCATATTATATTGTTTTGATAGTTTGGTAAAGGTGTAGAAACTCTGAATCAAATCCGTAATACCAAATTCGTGGTCTCCCCTTGTGAGATGCATCTATGAGCTGGCAACAATGACAGGGTGGTTGAAGTTGTCACACAAACCGCTGAAATGTCGATGCGAGGGAGGGAGATGTATGTCTGTCCGTTCGTTTCCAGGACTGCATTCCCCCTGGGGTTGTTGTGATTTTCATTGTCTGCCAGATCATTTTCTCTCCCCATAACTCTAATTTGTTCATGGACAGAGCCACAACAATATAGCCTTGAGCAGTACGATTGACAGACTCAGTTTTAGTGGAAGAATCCTGTCGCTGCTTTGGTCGCTAACCCTACTGTCTATTTGATGCAATTCTCCTCTGCCTTTTGTTTGCTACGATATTCTGTTCTCTTCGGTACAACTGCGGGGTCCCTCTATGTTGACGATCTGCCCGCCGCGTCCCGAGGGTGGGTTTTTCAAGGGATTGAGCGACACGGTTCGTGAAAGGGATTTAGCCGGTTGGCCTTAGTGAGAGGGAGACTTTGATCTGGCAAAGATGTGGTAATTCCTGGTGTGAAGGTACAAGCCTAGGAAGTGGATGGAATTAAACTCTTGCGAACGTTACACTAGTCTAGTATATTCAGAAAGAAATACAGATCACCCCAAATACATAGTGATTGTACCTGCAGAATGGCAAAGTCTATTACAGAGACGGTGACTATCGTCACCGTTCCGACTGGCTAATAGAAGCCCTGCAGTACTTTCTGTCCACACTATTATCCTACGTCAGAGTCCCGCGGCTATGACCAAACGCTCATCAGCGACCGTCTCCGGCTGCCTGCCTACAGCCCGCTCCTCAGCACAAGTCGGCTGCTGCTATACACACTGTCGCTGCCGGGAGCCTAACCTCGAGAGACAGAGAGACCAGAGCGGCATGCTCCCGAGTTTTGTTAGCTTTCCCCCTTCGATCCCGCCAGCGCTTGGCAACTTGTCCTTATTTGGTATTGTTTAAGTATTAATTTCATTATGTTTCTTCAGAAGCTGAGTGGAGGGATAGAGGTGCCTCTCCCTGTATGGTGAAGCACCGTGTCCTGCGCCCTTCATTGGCTCCTAATGACATAGTGCTGTCCCCACCAAGGGCCCTCTTTCTTTCTCTCTTCGCTCCCAGACTTCTCTCTCTAACCAGAAGTGCTCTCTGTTGATACTCCTAATTGACTGCTCATCACAGGTCCCGTACACAGAGCTTCTTTGTCTCTTTATAACTTGGAGTCTGTTTACTTTGTTATCACGCGCAGCTGCCCTGCAGCTTGGACTTCGGCTTCGGCTATCCAGCTGCGTCGTGTTTCTTCATGACCCCTCTGCCACACCCGGCGTCCAGCTTTACATTTTAACTCACCTAATGTTTACGTACTATTTCCGTCGTACTGCCTGAGAGCGATTGTAATTGGCTTTTTCCTGCGGTTACAACATGCCTTACAGGCTTGGCTACGAAACCCCATTTTTCAACACAATCTCCGTTCAATTCGGCTGATTTCCGCCACCTTACTGGGGATACTTGTATGCCCGCATGGTAGGGCCTACCACTCTACTGGTTGACGTCGGAGCCAAGTCTTGCTGTATCAGTTACCTCTCCTCATCCACTTAGGGCTTCCCGCGGAGTGTATCCTTCATTGGGCCAAAGTCGGAAGGTGTGAAGCCCGGCCTGTAGGGTGGATGATGAACAACTGTTCAATGAATTTATATGAGATCCTCTTCTTTTTTATTCCACAAAATCAGTAACCAAAATGGCTAGCTTACAATGAAATGACATAAATAAGGTGACAGATAATTGCAGTCATAATTCCTTGCCATCGGTTTAAGTGACACTAAACTCTGCAGCATTGCGCCCCCGGTAGCTGAGTGGCGCCGGCACGGTAGCTCAGCGTGTTCGGTCAGAGGGCTGCTGATCCTCTGTAATAAAAAAAACTGACTAAAGGAATCAACGATCAACTTGAACGGATGTCTTGTGACGTCCGCCCAGACCAAACGCAACGAATAATACCGAACAAAACGAAAAAAAGTGGTCAGCGTGACAGAATGTCAATCCTAAGGGCCTGGGTTCGATTCCCGGCTGGGTCACAGATTTTCTCAGCTCAGGGACTGGGTGTTGTGTTGTCCTAATCATCATCATTTCATCCCCGTCGACGTTCAAGTCGCCGAAGTGGCGTCAGATCGAAAGACTTGCACCCGACGACCGCTCTACCCGACGACCAAGGCCCTAGCCACACGACATCTGCATTTTTACCTCTGCAGCAAATGCAATCTCATTGATAGTGTGCCTCATCGTTATACATGTGCAGATCGGATTATCAGCTGGAGGTGGATCAGGGAGAAAATTGCTCAGATAACAAGAACTTCAGCAAATAATTTAGAGACTAACATTTTCTTCAGGCCAGAAGAATGTTACTACCCTGAGGCAAAAAATAGCATAGTGATTTGGTTAATGGGCAGATTTACTAGTTACATTTTTAACAATATTGGGAGCGATGAACATATTGAGTACAAGATGAATATGGAAAATGAATTCGAGAAAACGCTTAAGTATCAGAATCACAATAAGAAATTTGGTAATATGTTCCGAATTGTCTTGAACAGAATGGGTATAGGTTAGGAACTAGATTCCTTGTGGAGAGGGGATGGGTTGTGTCACGTTCTCGACCCTAACCTCACCTGCAAGTCACACATGAAAAATAAATCAGTAATACAGCAGATACAAGAATATCATGGCAAATATCTGGTGTCTGATATAAAGGAAGATCTTGAACTCCCTAAGGATGCGTTTAGAAGGCTGGAACTGTCAAAATTAACAAGGCAGTGAAGGACTTTGCGATGTCGCTGCTCGGGACTGCTCTTCTGTCCACGTAATTTACCCTGGGAGGAACACACATCAAGGATTTACTGAATGATTGATTTGGGTCTGCGAAATGAGGATGAGGAACCTCAGGCTGCAGAAGGAGAAAATGTTCATGCTGACCTGCCACCAGTTGAAGGTGAAAGTGGAGGTCCTAAATGTGTGCTGCTGCTAAAGACTGCATACCATTCCTCATTCTTTGAATGCTCCTCTCGGGCACGCACACTTGTGTGAGAGTTTACATTGTAGTAGAGAAGGAGAAGTTCGTTTTCACTTTTGTGGCGACGAAAACACTGGTCCTTTCTTCAGCTTCCTGAGGGTAGTACAATGCACTGCAGAGTTGATCGCTACATCATGAGGGAGGACATCAAACAGATTAACCCCTTCAAAGACGCAGCAGGCCGTCGTCATGATTTTATCCGCTGAGGTTGCGGCTTTGAACTTTTCCTTTGGAGGAGAGTTGGTATAGAGTAACTCCATGAACTGCCGTTCTGTTTCCGGTTCAAGGCGATGAATCCCTGACTCATCGCCTGTGACGATATTTGACAAAAATCTGTGATTATCAGCCTAACGCGCAAGAAATTCCGCACATACGGCCATTCGTTGCTCTTCGTGGTCTTCTGCTGGCGACGGGGAATCTAGCGGGCATACACCTTTGAGAACCCCAACTGGTGAACGAGTGTGTCAGCACTAGCAACAAAGACGTCCAGTTGAGCAGCGAGCTGTTTGTTCGTGATCCGTCAAACACCTCGAATGAGGGTCAAGAGTAACAGGTTTGCGCGGGTATGTTGTCATGTTAACAGGCGCTTCGTCCTACGATTCATCATGCTTTTGTTCACTGCAGCTCTCTGTAGACATACTGCAAGCGCCTGTTAATATCAGCGATACTCTGGTTTTCCGCCAAAAGAAACCCAGTGACAGCTCTCAGCCTGCAATGCACCTCTGTTACCGACACCATTTTAATGGCTACGTATAGCGACACCAGCTATCGAAACTTAATAAAACAACAGACAGCATATCAGCCATGAACATAGCCTCAGAAATGGGTAACATATAACGTGAAGTGCCACAAAGATCGGCACATATTTGATTTGCCAAATACGCGGCGTGTTTTTTTAAGTACCGTTTTAAAATTTAAAAAAAAGATGTGCTAAGGTATATCAATAATTTTATTTTTACATGAAAGCTTGTACCTTAATATACTTTTCTACATAATTTCCATCAATATTGATGCACTTGTCATAACGTTGTACCAGTTCCTGAATTCCCTCCTCATAGAAGTCTGCCGCCTGACTTGTTAACCACTGCATCACCACTGTTTTGACTTTGTCATTGTCTTGAAGACGCTGACCGCCCAGGTGTTTCTTCAAGTGCAAGAACAGATGGTAGTCAGTGGGCGCAAGATCGGGGCTGTACGGAGGATGATCTAGAGTTTCCCATCGAAAAGATGTGATGAGATCTTTGGTCTAATTCGCCGCATGCGGACGGGCATTATCTTGCAGTAAACGATGCCCTTGCTCAACTTTCATGGACTGTTGCTTTGATTCTGGTGTGACGTAGGCCACCCATGTTGCATCGCCCGTAACAATTTGGCTTAAGAAATCATCACTGTGGTACCGCTCAAGGAAAGTAAATGCACTGTGTAAACGTTTGGTTTTGTGCACAACCGTCCACATTTTCGGTTCCCAACGTGCGTACAATTTTCGATAATTCAAGTGCTCGGTCACGATGCCATACAAAACATTGGGAGAAACATTAGGAAAGTCATCCCGCAAGGAGGAAATCGTAAAGCGTCTGTTTTCTCTCACCTTGTTGTCCACTTCCTGCACCAAACTTTCATTAACGACCGAAGGACGCCCACTCCGTTGTTCATCATGCTCATTTGCGCGGCCATCTTTAAATGCTCTCACCCACTTTCTTACCATTACATCACTCATAATGTTTTCTCCGTAAACAGCACAGATCTCACGATGAATATCGATCGCTTTTAGGCCTTTAGCAGTAAGAAATCTTATAGCAGCCCATGCTTCACAGTCTGCGGGTCTCACGATTGTCGCAGGCATCTTAAACACTCAGTACGCAACGTAAACAAGGAAGAATCAGACTGTAATGGCGTCAGTGCGTATATTGAGGTACAGGCTTTCATGTAAAAATAAAATTATTGAGATACCTTAGCACGTATTTTTTTTTAATTTCAGAATGGTACTTAGAAAACACGCCTCGTATATTACAGTAGAGTTCAAAATTTTAATGTTCACTGATGACGCAGTTATAGTAATTAAGAGTCGTAACTCAACCAATAAAGATACAGATCATATGGTAATTTCTACCAGTTTTAAGTTTTAATCTAAGAAACAGTTATCGCATTTTACATATGTCATTGTTACTGTTATTAAAATAGTGCATAACTGTGGCTCATTAGAAGTGTCTGACTGGTAGGCTTTGGAGGGGGGGGGGGCAGACAGAAGGAATAATAACTATAATCCGCTCCCCTTCCCGCCACCCATATCCTCAGAACCGAACGCTAGATCTGTGATTGATTTCACTTGCCGTGTAATGAAAATCCAACAAACAAAAGGCAGCATACAATAAGCCACTTCAGACGGTTTACAATTTTAATGTTGATGGCAGCGAACGTTTCTGCACGGTGCTACAGGATGTGCTCTGATTTGTACTCCGGCTACCCTACCCTCAGCCACGCGCCTCACTAGACGTCAGGGCGAGCATTGGCCTGCGTCATTAGCTCGTGACTCGACAGCATAGGCCGCCTTCAGCAGGCAGAATCCACAGTTTCCAGCTCAGCTGGCCAAACGGGGCTGCGTCCACTAAGCTCGTCCGTGTCAGTTAGGCACTCTCAGCATTCAGCTATGGAGGCGGGATTAATAGGCATTAACTAAGTTTAACTACCCGCGCAAGAATATTAGGCCCTGAAATTTTCTAACACTTGACCTCACCTGTACACACAATATACGGAAATTCCTTTATTTGTTCAACTCGCGTGTGACAGAGCTGTAGCTGCTACTAATACAGAAGTTATAACCCTCCAGCATGACCTAAATGTTGGCCTACACCATCGACGCTGAAAAAAATTAGCTATTTCACTATATCCATTGTGTTCAAAAATTGAAGTCCGAAAATGACAGACATTACGGTGAAGTCAACAGTTACGATGGTAATTCAATAAGTAATGCCCAACTTTTTTTTTCTCAGTACATATGTGTTGTTAAGAGTCAGGATTTGGTGACAATTTACATCAATATGTCTTGTCCATGTCCTATTTTTCTACGTAGTCTCCATCACGCTCTGTGGCCGTGCGCCAACGTTGTGAAAGAGCTTTTATTTCCTGATGGTAAAAGCTCTTGTCATGGAGGTAAAATGGTGCAGCCAGCTTCCGTTCCCCGTAACGGTCCCTGACAGAAAGGCCTCTCCGACCGCTTCAGAGCTTTCCAACAACTCAGATGAAATGGTTTTTCTTTGAGTCTTGTGTTTCGCTGTGAGCATTCGTGGAACCCATCGTGGTCACCTCTTTGAATATACGAGAGTTTCTACCATTGCAGACGCAATTCCAATACTGACTGACAACCGTAGCGCCAATTGTCGAATTGTGATGTGCGGGTCGGAACGAATAAGGGCATCCGCACGATTCATCATGTTTGGAGCAGTGGCTGTGACACGACGTCCCGAGCGTGGCTGATCATGGAGGTCTGTTTCTGTGTTTCCTGAGGCTGTAACTTTCTTTATCCATCCCCAAACACTGCACACAAACGTTTATTTTGACGATGTACTACGGCTCTGCCACCTGCCAGAACAGTTCGAAACTTCACCGGCGCACAGAACAAACACCAGATGTGAAGCACCAACAACTACGTTTTTCTATGTATTTCAATTGGTTTTTTTTAAAAAATGTTCGGCATTATTTATTGTAGGGCCCTCGCAGCATATTTCGTAGAGCAACCAAGCATCGGAAACGCGTGATGAGTGAACAATAAGCATGCAGAAGTACGCCTGTGGTGAAGGACAGGAACAGAAATTACCTCTTTCAATCATCGCTGCACAAAAGTTTATTGAGGTACGTAGTGTTGTAATATTCTGACGTCCGAACTGAGCCAATGAACAGCAAGTAGCGCTGTAGTGCTTGCTTCAACAAGTACGAAGCAAGTTAACGATCAATTGCCTCGAGTTCGGTGTTTACCACACTTCAGTAAGGAATGTTTTCCATGAACAACTGCCTCCTCCTTTTCTTCAGAATCCATGCCTTGGATCGAGATGATAATCCGCTTAGGCTTGAGTGTGTGTTAGTTTCTGCAATCGGCTAACGAAGACCCAAAGTTTCTGATACTGTTCCGGCTATGGATAGTTCCGTCTGTGGCTCAGTTTAGCTGGGACGACGTGTACAAACGTAATGACACTTGTATACTCGGTTGAAAACCCGTATACAGTAGTTGTGCTTGATCGTCAGATATAATATGTAGTAATCTTCTGGTGTCGTAACGTGCGCGACTGATTGATTGGACTGTAGATGTTGCTTCCTCGACTCAGTTTTTCTTAAACTGTTTCTTTTCCTTGCCTTATGGGGAGACGCGGGCACACTGATCTCTTTCACTTTGACGCCCTAGATTGTCTTACTTTATTCTGATGGCACTTTATACTTTATTGTTGTGGTAGTCTTCTCCGCTTTGATGTGGAACCGTGCACTTAGCATACTAATACGTGGAGCGTTAACCCAGACATTCGTCAATCGGTGGACCGGCCACGGAGGGACCCCGTCATTGCCTAACAAGGTTTGTGGAACTCACACCATCAAATTTTCTCGGAGGCTGCATCAAAATTGAAAATTTATTTCACCTCTGTCGACTGAGAGGAAGAATTAGTGAGCAAAATTTTTGCCGCGGGGCACAACATACAGAGACTGCCAAACATTTTCCGTTGAAGGTGGTACGTCGATACCGGGTCTGCACTTAAATTAATGGTGCTCATTTAGGACATTTATTGTAATACCGATTAAAACAATCAAGGATTAAAGAAACTTTAAGGGTATACGGAATGAGTTTTTCGATGAAGAATCGATTTTTGGGTAAATGCATTTTCGAAAAATTTAGACTCTCCCATTTAATACCACGTATAAAATATTTGGATGACTTGAATAGAACTATTTTAAATAATTTTTTAAAATAATTTCGACACATGATGTTCCACACCTTGTATATGAGACGCGAAATATACCTGATATAGACAGCCTTGCCAGAGATATAATTGAGCACAAGAGTTAGCTTTTCTGTTGGCTACACTGCTAGACAGCAGACAATAGATTCTGCACCATTTGTATTGTTTCCTTTGTGAGTACATCCATGTCATTGTTGTGAAAGTCGTATGTGGAGAAGTCATTGAGTTTTATTTCCATCAACATGCCAAGACCTAGTCTGAAGGTATTTAGAAAGCGTGTACATTGGCGCAAGAAAGTAAAGTGTACTAAAAATTCGTCTATTTTCATCAGTATCTGATGTCCCAGTAGCGACTAACCTCAACACTGGTGGTGATACATTGAGTGTTGCTGCTGCCACTACACCGGAAAGTGCTTCAAGAAGAAAACTAGCTGGACTTGAAGAGGAATACAAGAAACTAAATGCTGGGACTACATAATATGAGGTAATTAACGTCTCTTTATTATCAGACGTTTTGGAGAACAATGTGTACTGCAAACAATGTGGAAAATGTGGTGTTTCATTAAAAACAAACTTACATGTAGGATTTGCTTGGGAATTAGAGTTGATGTGTAGTTATTGCAAACACAGTGTTACCTTTTTCAATTCCTCACATGTTACTGCAGATACAGGTAAACTATACGATATAAACAATAGACCAGTTTATGGATTACGGTGTATAGGAAAGGGCAGGGCTGCAGGTGCCATGTTGTTTGGTGTGATGAACCTCCCTCCTCCACCTTCAAAATTTAACAAACACGTAATTCCAATAGGCTCTGCTGTAGAAGATGTGGCACAGGAAAACATGTAAGATGCTGTTGAGGAACCAGTTGTTGAAAATAATAATAGCAGAGACTTGTCCATAGCTTTTGATGGAAGCTGGCAGAAGAGAGGCCACACATCTCTGAATGGTGTAGTAACAGCTACAAGTGTGGACACTGCTATGGTAGTTGATGTGGCAATACTTTCCAAGCATTGCAAGGAGAAAATGAAAAATAAACATGAAGAGGAGTGCATGGCAAATTACTATGGGTCAAGTGGTGGTATGGAAGTTGCTGGTGTAAGAAGTATTTATCAACGCTCAGTAAAATGGTACAACGTTAGATACATAAATTATCTTGGAGATGGTGACTCAAAGGCTTTCAAAGAATTGAGGAACTGAGACCCTATGGAAACGATGTGAAAATTTACAAATTGGAATGTGTTGGCCATGTTCAGAAAAGGATGGGATCAAGACTTCGGCAGCTCAAGGCTAGCCTGAAAGGCAAGAAATTGAGCGATGGAAATACTTTAGATGGGAAAAATAGACTGACAGATGCTACAATAGATCATAATGTGAAGTGCTATGGTCTAGCAATAAGATAGAACACAGCAGATGCAGAATTAATGAGAAGAGCAGTCTGGGTTCTGTTTTTTCATACAGCTTCAAACAATGAAAATCCCCAACATGGGCTATGTCCAAAAGGAGACGATAGTTGGTGCAAGTACAACAGAGGCAAGGCAACTAAGAAACAATACAATCACCCTCATCAGCTGCCACCTGCCATAATGGATTAAATAAAACCAATATTCCGAGACCTCGCAGATATTAGTCTACTAAAGAACTGTCTTCATGGCCGGACTCAAAATCCAAATGAATGTGTGAACCATGTGATATGGAATAGACTACCTAAAACTGTGTTTGTGGGTATAAACACACTTCACTTTGGCGTTTATGATGCTGTTTCATCATTCAGTCAGGGCAATATAACAAAGTGCAAAGTTGGGCAGAAGTTGGGGCTTTGTGTAGGACTACGAACTGCCGCAGCTATGCTTTGTTTGGACAAGGAACGGCTCAGGTCTTCAGATAATGCCATAAAAGTATATTCAAAGATGGGTAGACAGCATAGCACCGTCATCAAGAGGAAGCTGTTGGACGATTCCGATGATACAAGCTATGGAGCAGGCTTGTGCTGAAGTAAAAACTTTGAAGCTAATTTCCCGTAACTAGTTTTTTTGTGTATAAGGTACATTTTCTCAAGGCCTATTTATAGTAGAAAGATGAAATTTTCTGTAGTTGTTCCTTAAGACCTTCTAATATAGCTCAGTTAAAAGATATGTTGAATTATTTTATATTAATGGATGTAAATTTTAAAATACTTGTTAAATGTATTTTTAACATTTACAAAAAATAAAATATCTGAAAAACTATACATTATTATTGCAAAATTAATAATTCAGCATAAAAGCAGAACATATCTCTGCGTTCTGTGAAAAAATCAAGAGTATCGTCCAAATAACAAATGAGAAAATGTTCGTAACTTCTAGCTCAATTTAACATTGTAAGCATACCCTTAATATTGTTTATCAGACCGAATGAACTTCTGGACACGTCGTATATAATATACATTTCCGACACCTGGTTCCTTAACAAAATACGTTTGATTCTCTCTCCATCATCACATCTGTCGTTTGTGGTACTTAATTTTTGAACACTCTGTGTTTGTACACTCTATTCGAAGGCTTACGCAAATTTCCAATGTGAGTCATGACAATACCGAATCATCCTAGCTTTACGGATTCAGTTGAGGAAAGAAAAGAATGCAGATCTCTTATACATGCACACTCATAAATCCCAAGATCGGCAATGAGTTTAGCGACATTCCGTGCTTTAACTACGCAATGCGTCTTATGCTGCCGAATCCTTGGGCCTACAATGTACCATGCACGCAGACCGCAAGGCGAATGTATCCCGTAGTTCTACTTACAGAAGTCATAAATTACACTGGCGGGTTTTTCAAAAGTGGGCTTTCATTTGTGCCTGCCTAATACTTCTCCTGCATGTAGCATTTATCAAATGCACACAATGAACCCGCTGCGTAGTCACGCTCAAGGAAACAACAAAAAATATACGCGATGGGTTCACGTCCTGCTCCTTTCGGAAGTCGGTTCAAAGTAATGATCCTCCTTAGATGGAATATTCAACCCTCCAAGCAAAAGCGAAATCCAAAGAGTAGATCTGAAAAGGAAGAGTCACTGCAAGCAGTTTTGATGATTTCGCGGTAGCGTTCTCGCTTCCCGAGCAAGGGGTCCCGGGTTCGATTCCCGGCGGGGTCGGGGTTTTCTCTGCCTCGTGATGACTGGGTGTTGTGTGTCATTCATCATCATTTCATCATCATCGTTGACTCGCAAGTCGCCGCAGTGGCATCAACTAAAAAGAACTTGTGATAAGGCGGTCGAACTACCGCGCATGGGGCCTCCCGGCCAACAATGCCATACGATCATTCATTTATATCCATTCTGAAATCTTCTAATAAACGATCACTTGAGAAGTTCATTTACGTCAACGTGTTTCACCTGATACAAGGCTTCTTCAATAGGTTCAACAATAAACAGAAATGTGGAGGAACACTACTAGTGCCTGATGCACCAGGCGAAACACTTTTGCATCCTCAGATTTTCTGTTCAAAATACGACTACGTTCATTCAATATTTGTGGCTAATAATATATACCTGAGTCACCTTTTGCCAGTTTATTTTTAACTTTTTGTGTTGTATTCAGTCCTGATTATGTTTTCGGCATTCACGAGACAGCATGCGTACCTAAGATTTTCCAAAACGCCACGCATAAAATGGGGAGTTCCCAGTGCTCACACCTCGGGTTTTAATCGTGATCAAAAGGTAGCATCATGTGTTTTGGCCAGCTCTTGGGTTGGCGACCATTTACTTACCCAACTGAAGGATTGTCTTAGTGTCACTTAATGTCAATAGATTCAAATGGCTCTGAGCACTATGGGACTTAACAGCTGAGATCATCAGTCCCGTAGAACTTAGAACTACTTAAACCTAACTAACCTAAGGACAACACACACGTCCATGCCCGAGGCAGGAATCAAACCTGCGACCGTAACGGTCGCACGGTTCCGGACTGAAGCGTCTAGAACCGCTCGGCCACTGCGGCCGGCTAATGTCAACAGGGTCAGAGTTTAAATTTTAAACACTTCCTCCTGCTTAGGCGAATATAGCGATTTGGCTGGTTCTTTTTGCATTGGATTTAGTCTACGGTGGGCTTCATGGGACGTACGAAGGCACCATTAGTTCATGAGAGGCTCCTCGGTCTTTTTACTGTATTTTTGCCATCAACGGCCAACCAAAACCCAGCCGAGGATTCCAAGACAGCTCTGCGCAGCAATGTATTCTGATATGTTAGGGAGACATGGACGGCGGGAAAAACAGAACAGAAAATAATCGAAGCCCTTGAGATGTGATACTACAGAAGAACAGAGCAATAGTGAAAAATTTTATGGACTGATAAGATAAGGAATGAGGAGGTTGTCCGCAGAATCGGCGAGGAAAGCAATATGTGGAAAATAGTGACAAGAAGAAGGGACAGGATGATAGTGCATATGTTAAGACATCAGAGAATAACTTCCAATGTACTAGTGGAGGCTGTAGAGAGTAAAAATAGTAGAGGAAGACAGGGATTGGAATACATCCAACAAATAATTGAAATTGCTATCCTGAAATGAAAAGATTTCAATGGAGAGGACTTCGTGGTGGCCGCATTAAATCAGTCAGCAAACTGATACTAAAGATACTAAGTTCTCAGTCTCGAATTACTTTGCAAATTTCTTGATATTTATCAGTTTTGAAGATACAGAGGTTCAAAGTTAACCTTATTCTAGTAGTAAAATCCGATATGAGGCGAAATCTAAATAATAAATAACCTAAGCAGTTTGCTTAGATTTTAACAATATATTCAGTATATTCTCTAGACATTTATCTAATAGTAGCATCTCCCAGCTTTCTAAAAGAATTATTTTTTATAGAACACCACAAAACTTGATTTTTGGGTATCGATTCGCAGCAGTGGATTCCGAAACGGCTATGCACAGCAAATTGCTGTAATGTTTACGCTTCATTCCTCAGATCCCGATCTAAAACATTTTCTTCGTGCCTTTATCCGTTTCCGACATACAGAAGATCGAACTTATGCTACTTATACCTGCAAAACTCGTAAAATCAGGGTGAGGCGGAAACGTAGTTTATAAAATGACGAGCACGGAAAAATATGCTGTAAAGTGTCTGCTCTATCTCCGGCCAGAGGGGCCGTGCGGTTCTAGGCGCTACAGTCTGGAACCGAGCGACCGCTACGGTCGCAGGTTAGAATCCTGCCTCGGGAATGGATGTGTGTGATGTCCCTAGGTTAGTTGGGTTTAAGTAGTTCTAAGATCTAGGCGACTGATGACCTCAGAGGCTAAGTCGCATAGTGCTCAGAGCCATTTTGTCTGCGCTATCATCTAGCAACCCCATGTAGTAGTATTGAGGAATATGCAACGCTTTTTTGCACGTAAAATCCGGTCAGAGGTGTAGAATTAGTTTTGTATTATTTCAATTTCACCTAAGAAAATTGTTTAAATTTTACTGATTTCTTTTCATGTGAGTTGCATGTTCTGCTGCAGCGGGAAAAACCGAACACGGGGAAAAATGCTGCTATCGGATCACAAAAAATGTGAATATGTTTTTGTTATTTAAAAGTCTCTGACTGAAAAGTAGGGTACCAGCTGCCTCGTTCTAATTTCCTCAGCAAATTAAAAAAAAATCCAAAGATTTTGGCATGAGAACATTTCGCGTTTTTTTCATGCTGAGAGAGAACAACACAGTGGCAGTGGCAAGGGACGAAAAAGTAATACATACTGAAATATAGCAGACAGTGGTTGTGTTATAGAAAGATCAAGGACACAATGGCAGTGTGGGAGAAAGAGAGGGACACAGTGGCAGTTGAGCACAATTGACTGTGACAGAACAGTGCTAGGAAGAGACTGAAAGAGATAGTCCTAGGTTGAGAGGAATAAAGAGGTAAGAGTCAGTGGTAATGAAAGACAGAGTGCATGATGATGACAACGAGGAAGAGAGTGATACTGATAATGAGAAGAGACAGCAGCAGCAGGAAGAAAGGAATGAGCGGTACGATAGGACAGTAAGAGGAGACTGTAGTAGTGGGACAGAACGAAGGGGACTGTGGCTGTGTCACAGGAGACAATGACAGAGAGACACAAAGAGATAAAGGCAAAGAGTTGAGCTGAATGAATGAGTGAGTGAGGAAGGACAACTGTGAGTTGATGGGTATGAGCAACGAACAGCGATGGACTTGTGAATTATAGTGAGTTACATACAGTTACAGGCGCTCATGGAACTTGCATGAGGTGAGTTGCACGTTAAAAAAAAATGTTCGCATGCCAAAGTTTCGAAAAATTTTAAAGTTTCTGAGGAAAGTAGACTGAGGCAGCTGGTACCTCGCATTTCAGTCAGTTTAAAAAAAAACGCATGTATGTATTTTAGTGCTTTTTGCTCCTATAGAACCATTTTTCCGCTAGTAGAATTAATGACTCACAACTGAAATGTAATAGTTCGTAGAGATATCAAGTGGAACAATGACATTTGAGTGAAGGGTAAACCAGGTGACAGACTTCGGTCTGTAGGTGGATTACTGAGAAAATGCTGTATTACGAGGGCGTGCTGAAAAGCAATGCCTTCGAATTTTTTTTATTCTCTTGTCAGTATTGGCTGAGGTATTACATGCCATGAATATAGCTCGGCCGACTTTCTCGCTTCCCTGTTACAAGCCTCCGCCGGTAGAGATCTCTGAACTGTAGCGTGCAACGCGGAGGTGAGTAATGTAACTACTACGAGGGTCACTCCAAAAGAAATGCACACTATTTTTGTAAAAATACAGTTTTCAGGCAGGCAAGCAGGAAAAATACCGCCGGTTGAACTTAACAAAAAGAATGCACCAATTAGTAACAAGAAATTGCGGAAAGCTAATTAGATCCGCCTTCCCCAAGCACTCCACTCGCTGCTCATCGTCTCGGCGACACTACGAGCAGCAACACGAACCCAAGTCACTGGAGAATCGCGAGATGACACAATGATGGAGGTTTCACTGTTAGGATTAAAAATCCACTCAAAGCTTATTGGATCAGGTTGACGACTTGGTCGTGTACCCAGAGCCCTTCCATCCGGCAGTGCAAGCACGCGTTCCGCCAGCGGTCCCGGCGTGTTCACGCACCGCACTCCTGGCTCCTCCAGAGTCTCCAACGAAACTGCTCACTCACACGACCCGGAAGAACGACGACGTCACCCCCAAGATAGAGCAACAGGTACTACATATTGATAACGCCGCTGCTGCCACAGGCAACGCTTGCGAAACCAAGTGGCGCCAGTCAACATGAGAAGAAGACAAACAACCTCAACCATGCCAGTCTGGCCTCAACAGAGGAAGGAAAACTACAACAGCACCAACGCGAGCCGCAGCTCGACTCAGTGCATACGGAGTACGTGTAACTATTACATTTACAGGTCGGCAGCACAAGCGATTATGAGGTACACCCATACTAGAACATGGTGTAGCCTGAAAAGATGACAATGCAGGCGCTGACTCTGGCATCCAGTCGACCGTACAGATGGTAAATACTGACCTGGGATGCATTATGACATACCTGCTCGACCTGTCCACGTAGATCTGTAAGGGTCGTTAGCCAGGAGTCGCACGATTCACTTCTCGTCCCATATTGTCCCACATGTACTCGGTTGGAGAAGAGTGCAGAGTTCGTCTGGTCAAGGAAGTCGCTGTACGTCTTAAAGAACAGGGTGTATATCATGGGCAATGTATGTGTGAGCATTATCCTGTTGGAACACCATATCACATATCACATATCATTTCTCAGAGGACTTCGATAAGGAGATCTTGGAAATTAAACCAGAGATACAATCATATGAAACTTTTATAGACCTTGTCAAGAAAATCTCTCGACGGCGCATACCTAGAGGGTGCCGCACCCAGTATAGCGCTGTACTCAATGGTAGCAGCAAGGAAGATTTGAAAAAGTATGAAGAACTGTACAACAAGGACCCCTTCTCAGAGGAAACGATTCAGGCAGGTGAGGAACTGATGTCTGATATATCCGAAGCGAGAAAGGAAAAGTGGTGTAACCTCCTACAAGAGACGGACATGAAGCACAGCAGTAGGAAGGCATGGAAACTGGTCAAAAGTCTCAGCAATGACCCAAGAGAACCACAACCAAATTACAGTGAAGTCACACCTGATCAGATAGCTCACCAACTACTTATGAATGGAAAAACTAAAAGGAAGATCAGGAATGCCAATATTAAAAGAAAACTGAACGAGGAGATTAGCTTCCTAGCTCGCCCGTTCTTCATTCAGGAGCTACAAGATGCCATCAACGATTTGAAAAACAATAAGGCCGCTGGCCTCGATGATCTGAGACCTGAGCAACTTAAACATTTTGGACCGGGAGTACAAACATGGATCCTAGCGCTAATGAATCACTTTATTACAACAATGCAAATTCCTAAACTGTGGTGGAAAGCTCGTGTTATTGCGTTACTAAAACCAGGGAAAGACCCAGCTGAAGTTAAAAATTTTCAGCCTGTCTCACTGCTTTGTCATTTATTTAAAGTGCTGGAGCGAATGATCCTCAAACGCATAGCCGATTATGTGAACAAAGCCCACATTAACGAACAAGCTGGATTTCGACCAGGAAAATCATGCTGTGGCCAAATCCTTAATCTCACACAATACATCGAAGACGGCTATCAGAGAGGAGAAGTAACTGGGGCCGCATTCCTGGATCTCAGTGCTGCATATGACACAGTTAACCATAAGTTGCTTACCCAGAAAGTGTATAATGTCACTAAGGACTACACCCTTTCTATGTTCGTGAAATGCATGCTACAGAACAGACGCTACTATGTAACCTTACAATCTAAAAACAGCCGATGGAGGACACAGAAAAATGGAGTTGCACAGGGTAGTGTCTTGGCTCCAATATTATTTAACATCTATACCAATGATCTTCCCATCAGCCACCAGACACGAATGTTCATATATGCTGATGATGCAGCAGTGGCCACACAGGAGAAAACCTTTGAACAAGTGGAGGAGAATCTCACTGGAGCCTTAACAGAACTTGCTACCTATAACGAGAGCAATAATCTCAAACCAAACCCTAGTAAATCTCAAGTATCCGCCTTCCATCTTAGGAACAAACAAGCCAAACGGAAACTCCGAGTCATGTGACAAGGGGAAGAGCTGAAACATACAAACAGCCCAAAATACCTGGGAGTAACATTGGACAGAGGACTTACTTTTAAGCAGCACTGTCACAACACTAAAAAAAAAAAAGGTCTGTGCCAGGAACAACATACTGCGGAAGCTAACAGGTTCATCGTGGGGAGCTCAACCACATGTTTTGCGCACCACGGGACTGGTGATGAGTATCTCAGCAGCGGAATTTGCGGCGCCAGTTTGGAGGAACTCTGCTCACGCTAAGCAAGTTGACGTCGCCGTAAACGAAACTGTACGTATTGCCACAGGATGCCTCAAACCAACTCCCACAGACATCATTTATCCCATCATAGGCATAGCACCACCCACTACCCGCAGACAAGTAGCCGCCGAGATAGAAAGATCAAAACAAATGAATGATCCCCGACACCCGTTGCATATGCACCGAAAACAACGTGTCCGGCTGAAATCCCGCAGGAGTTTCATTGAAACTACTGAAGAGCTCGCCACCAAGCCCGGCGCAAGGCGGCTATCTCTCTGGGAAGAAATGGTGCCACACTCCACAATGGAACTACTTGAGGAGGGATCTGCAGGATTTTAACTACCTTTTACAACTTGGAGGTCATTAAACCGGCTGCGTACTGGAGTAACTGGGTGCAAATCAAACCTATTTAAATGGGGTTACAGTGATAGCGATAGGTGTGAATGCGGAGCAATACAGGACTTGGACCACCTACTGATTTGCCCAGATATGTCTATAACATGCACTAAAGATGATATTTTGAAAGTCAATGACAAAGCAAACTACGTTGCTAATTACTGGGAAGAGAAGATTTAATTGGTGCATCCGGATACGGAAGAGGAAAAACCATATCACCTTCCTGTTCCAAGAATGGAAAGAGAATGGGTCTAACAACAGTCTGCACGCATCAAACTCTCCTCCAGAAACACCAGTCATAATGTCTGTGGTCTTGAAGCAATATGCTCTACGAGACAGCTCTCAGCAGGTCGATGTCGTACATGCAGGGGACCATCACTTGTATGTAGGTAGAATCTGCTTTCTCCGCTGAAGATCATGGCGCGCCATTCCATCTTCCAAGTGACCCTCTGTCGAGCCGTGCACATCGATGCTGTGGTGTTAGTGTAAGACGGGCTAGAGGTGAGTGTGCCCTTATCCCCACAGTTAATAACCGGTCCGCAGCAGTTCCAGTTGGGACGCCTGGGTACACAGGCCCTCTTGCATATCTGTGGTAGCTAATATGCCACTGCTGCCCTTACAGTACCTCGATCATGGCTGGCACCTGTACTGCGTGGATGTCCAGAATCTTTTATACGAGTTTGAGAATGTTTACGTGACCACTGATAACGGCATTGTTGCGCAACTGACGCAACGTGTCCAGCTTGGGCGGTAGTTTTCAGAAAGGACCATCCCGTCACTCTGTAGACCACAGTCTGGCAAATTTCAAACTCACTTAGTTGCCTGTAGGAAGCACGAGTGCATCTCTGTGGTAAGGCTGCCTGCTTGCTTCACACTTTTGCCTTCTGGCTGTGAGCATTCCCTAGCAAAGGGTAGACGCAGATGGATCTCTGACAGCAGTGCCACCATGCTATCTGTTGGTGAATGACGCTGAAACCATTATCAGTACATCTAATGCCCCGCACGTGGTATATTGCCTCACCGGATCAAAATCGGCGTCTTCCTTCCAGGTGTATTAATTTTTCCCGGTAGTGTGTTTAGCCACAGTTGTAAAATGCGGTCTTTTGTTAACATTTTCGTGTTAGTTTTAGTGGTATTCTTAGTAGTTGAAACCTTCCCGTCTCCTCTATACCTCCTTTGTTAATGATAACCTTCCCTTTTACAATAAACTATGAAACCTTTCCTTAGGATTTCTATCTCTTGCTTAATAATAACAAATGAAATCTTCTCTTTGAAATTTATTCTTTCTCAATCTTTGCATACAAATTTAATTGCTGCTTTTTAAAAGTGATTTTTCGGAATATTTCGACGAAACATAGAATGTGTCGTCGTCGTGGCCCTCAGTCATTACCTGCAATAACCCAAAACTGTTCCTTACCTTTTTTACTGTTACTGAATCGCCATCTGACTGCTACATCGAACTGCGACATGAATATACTTACTCTGTTTTACTATACTCTATTAGTTACTGGTGGGATTCATAATAAGTGGCTGTATTTATTACCAAAGCTGACGTTATTCTTTAATAGCAAAGCTGACGTAATTCTTTAATTAATTTGACTGAAGTTACGTAATTTATACTTACACTTTTTCCTGAAAACAATAAAATTTTTCAAAGTTTTGCGTTGATGGTTTTAGGGATGGATTGTAATTAGAAATGCAATACTGCTGGCAAAAGTTAATTATATTCTGAATGAAATGATTTTACAAACGTTCAAATCGGACTTACTTTTTACAATAATCTTACAACTAGCAATGCGCAAACATACCTTCACTAGTCTTGAGTTTCTCAAAAAATTAATTCAATAATATTGTTTCCTCTTATGATAATAGTTAGCTGATGTCTCTGTACATCCGTTTATAATCTCTTGTAAATCATAGCTGGTGGCTGGCAGGCACGCTACTCCTCTCAAACTCTCGCTTCAGACCTGCTACCAACTCGCTTCACATCTCGCTTACTACTGACTCCTACGAACGCTAAAGTGCCAACAATGCTTTCTGGTGCAGACATTCCCTGCTACCACAATTATTTACAACATGACAAATATTAATTATTCATACTTAATCCTATTAATAAAATATAAACATCATTCATAAATTGTGATTTGACAATAGACATATACACGTCTTGCATAGTTCTGTTTTACTGTCTTTCGTTAAATCTTGGAAATCTCGGCCTCCCACCCCGCCGCACCCCCTTAACACACATACACACACACACACACACACACACACACACACACACACACACACACACACACACACATTGTCCTCCTTCCGTGGATTCACCGTTTTCCGCCGGCCATATAATTGCCTTCGTCTTTTCTCGGAGAGGGGAGGGGCAGAGCGGGAAGACTCTTGTTAAGCCGATCGTCTATCCGGAGCGGAGACAGCTCTCTGACAAAACGCGGCCAACTTCGAGGGCGTTTGTCACGGCTGACTGGAGACGCCGCCGTACTTCTCGCCGGCCGGTCTACACAGGCGCGACGCGGCGGGCGGTCCGGGATTTTTCGCCAGCGGAATCCGTGTAAACTGCGCCCCCGCGCCCTCAGCGCTTTTCCCCCGAGGGGGAGCAGTTTTTAAGGGGCCGCCATTAAAATAAATCAAAGGGCCGGCCCCGCAGCCGGAAGTGGCCCCCTGGGCTACGCCGGCACTGAATGGCGTTCTCTCGCCCGCAGCAAGAACACGCAGTCACCAGAAGCCAGTGCAAGGGTTCAACGCTGACCCGCTCCTCTATGTGAACCTTACACTAATTCCTGTCGTTAATTCTTGTACTCAGGCGACCAATAGAATTTTCTATTACCTATTAACTAGTATCACTTAACAACTTGAGCTCCTTTGTTTAGTATTTGCTCACTACTCTTTTATCTTCTCCCTATGTTGTCTTGTACTTCTTTCTATCCTTGTTGCCCAATTCAGGTTTTTTCTTTAAGGTTTCTTTCTATTGTGTCCAATTTTTCTGGTTGGATTTCTTTCTAATTCTTTTCTCATTTCTATAAAAATTGTTCAAATGGCTCTGAGCATTTTGGGACTCAACTGCTGTGGTCATTAGTCCCCTAGAACTTAGAACTACTTAAACCTAACTAACCTAAGGATATCACACACATCGATGCCTAAGGCAGGATTCGAACCTGCGACAGTAGCAGTCGCACGGTTCCGGACTGCGCGCCTAGAACCGCGAGACCACCGCGGCCGGCTCATTTCTATAGTTCACGCTACTGTTGATTTCTTTTTTTCAGTCATACAGTAGTATTTGTTTAGTTAGCTTGTTCTCATATATTCGGTAGACGTGTCCAAAGAAGATTACTCTACACTTTGATATTATTAATATTTTCTCTACATTTTCGTCCGCAGCTCGTCGTTTAGTGGCTAGCGTTGCTGCCTCTGGATTAGGGGTTCGATTCCCGACAGGGTTGGGGATTTTCTCTGCATGGGGACTGGGTGTTTGTGTTGTCCTATCATTTCATCATCGTCATCATTTGTGGCAGTGGCTAGAGTGAACTATGAAAAAAATTGGACTGTGTAGCAATTGTGACTTTGTACGGGCGCTGATGACCGCGCAGTTGAGCGCCCCACAAACCAAACGTCATCATTGTCTATAGTTTCGTCTAACACCTCGTTAATTTTCATTTTCCAACCATATGCAGTATGTGAAACGTCCCCTTAGAAAAATTATACACTCCTGGAAATTGAAACAAGAACACCGTGAATTCATTGTCCCAGGAAGGGGAAACTTTATTGACACATTCCTGGGGTCAGATACATCACATGATCACACTGACAGAACCACAGGCACATAGACACAGGCAACAGAGCATGCACAATGTCGGCACTAGTACAGTGTATATCCACCTTTCGCAGCAATGCAGGCTGCTATTCTCCCATGGAGACGATCGTAGAGATGCTGGATGTAGTCCTGTGGAACGGCTTGCCATTCCATTTCCACCTGGCTCCTCAGTTGGACCAGCGTTCGTGCTGGACGTGCAGACCACGTGAGACGACGCTTCATCCACTCCCAAACATGCTCAATGGGGGACAGATCCGGAGATCTTGCTGGCCAGGGTAGTTGACTTACACATTCTAGAGCACGTTGGGTGGCACGGGATACATGCTGACGTGCATCGTCCTGATGGAACAGCAAGTTCCCTTGCCGGTCTAGGAATGGAAGAACGATGGGTTCGATGACGGTTTGGATGTACCGTGCACTATTCAGTGTCCCCTCGACGATCACCAGAGGTGTACGGCCAGTGTAGGAGATCGCTCCCCACACCATGATGCCGGGTGTTGGCCCTGTGTGCCTCGGTCGTATGCAGTCCTGATTGTGGCGCTCACCTGCACGGCGCCAAACACGCATACGACCATCATTGGCACCAAGGCAGAAGCGACTCTCATCGCTGAAGACGACACGTCTCCGTTCGTCCCTCCATTCACGCCTGTCGCGACACCACTGGAGGCGGGCTGCACGATGTTGGGGCGTGAGCGGGACCGTAGCCCAGCTTCATGGAGACGGTTGCGAATGGTCCTCGCCGATACCCCAGGAGCAACAGTGTCCCTAATTTGCTGGGAAGTGGCGGTGCGGTCCCCTACGGCACTTCGTAGGATCCTACGGTCTTGGCGTGCATCCGTGCGTCGCTGCGGTCCGGTCCCAGGTCGACGGGCACGTGCACCTTCCGCCGACCACTGGCGACAACATCGATGTACTGTGGAGACCTTACGCCCTACGTGTTGAGCAATTCGGCGGTACGTCCACCCGGCCTCCCGCATGCCCACTATACGCCCTCGCTCAAAGTCCGTCAACTGCACATACGGTTCACGTCCACGCTGTCGCGGCATGCTACCAGTGTTAAAGACTGCGATGGAGCTCCGTATGCCACGGCAAACTGGCTGACACTGACGGCGGCGGTGCACAAATGCTGCGCAGCTAGCGCCGTTCGACGGCCAACACCGCTTCCTGGTGTGTCCGCTGTGCCGTGCGTGTGATCATTGCTTGTACAGCCCTCTCGCAGTGTCCGGAGCAAGTATGGTGGGTCTGACACACCGGTGTCAATGTGTTCTTTTTCCCATTTCCAGGAGTGTATATAACTGTGCTTAAACTGACACATATTATTTTTATAGCGCAACGCAATCTGACTTTCAAAAATCCCTACAAAAGAATGGCCTTGATTAACATTAACCTATACCTTTCACAAATCACTTATCTCACAAAAATCTTCGTTACTCGAACTACTGCAATACAGCGAGCGCCACTACTGCCAGCTAAATAAAAGATTCAAACTACGGAAGGCACTAACTACAGATAGGCATAGTTAGCAAATGAAAGATTTTAATAGAGAAGAAACCTTAATAGTCATAATATATATAGCAGTTCATGACATCCAATCTTACAAATTTCAAAACTCCGCCATCTCTCTCCCCACATCCACCACTGCTGGCGGCTCACCTCCAACTGCCCAACGCTACGCGCTGTTAACATCCAGCTGCCCAACATTACAATGGCGAGTATTACAACAATGCCAACCAGCCACTGACTGCACACAGCACAGCCAGTGATTTTTCATGCAGAGCGATATGTGGCGTTACCAATAAAAAAACCTAAACAGCCTACTTACATATGTTCTGACCGCAGTGTTTTTCTAATACTGGATCTTTAAATTATCTCTATCTGTCCAGCTAACAGTTGACCTTTAAGCATTGAAATTTATATAAGCATTCTGCTCTTACCACTGTGGTACAGTATTTCAGTTTAATTTTTCTATACATATTATTTTCTTGTGACAGCTGCTATTGGCCAAAGTATATGCTGCTTGTATTTCATTACCTCATACTGTAAATGTTTTTAGTCCATTTTATTGTATGGTTTCATCCAATGTATTTAAATTTAGTAGCTCGCTCTATTCTACCTATTTGTGTTTTCTACGCTTCTGGTGCAATTTTTTTTTCATGCTTTGTGTTTATTCTGGTGAAATTTTAACACCAGATCCATTGGCTATTCTTTCAGAAGGTTTATTATATTATTCTATGCGCCGCCCTTTGTATCTGACGTGCCACCTACTAATGGGTCGTGTTTCCACAATATTAAATTGTTCCTTAACGTAAAACGAAGTTTATATGGTTTCTTAGCGTTTTAACAAATTTCTAGTTTTACAAACTTGAGAACTTTGAACAAATTAGCGTAAGAAAATGCTTAAAAAGAGTAACGTCTATAATAAGAAGTTATGAAAACGGAAGATAGAGGAGAGTTTAGACTATAGGTTCTCACCACCGATGCCGTTCAAGAGGGAATACCTCGAAAAGACACGGTGCTCCTTGCTCCTGGGCAGCCGATGCCCGATCTACAACCACCACTAGCCATCCAAGGGTGAATAGTTCAGCAACACTTCGACACTCCCGGCCTCAGATACTGCCACCCTGTACCTAGGGTGAGTTCTGTTTTTATCTACTCTGCTCTACAGTAGACGCTGTCCCCTGTTTCTGCACTTGTCTGACAGTCTGTCTAACGTACACTTGTTTACGCGACACTCGGACGACAATCACCAGTAACATTTAATCATAATTCCATTTATCGTTTTACTGGTGTAGATTCCTTAGACGTCTACCGTGTGTGTATTTATGGGTGAGCTGTGTAAATTGTAAATTTGAGGTATGATCTTACGGTACCAAACTGCTTAGGTCATTGGTCGCTAAACGTACACACTACTTAACCTAACTGAAACTAACTTACGTTATGGACAACACACACACACAAACCTATGCCCGAGGGGGGGGGGGACTCGAACCTCCGACGGGGGGGGGGGAGGGGGAGCCACGCGGATCGTGACAAGACACATAAGACCGCACGGCTACCCTTCGCGGCAGCGAGCTGTGTCTCTATAATGAAGCTGTCAGTATCGTTCTAAGCTTGGAGATGCATGAGTCATCTCTGTTAGTACTAGCAACCGTAGTACATAAACGAGCTTAGGCTAGTGCTTTACATTTAGTCCTTATTCTATTTTGGTCCGTCTTGGCCTTCACAGTTGATGTCTGACATGTTTCTACAATCGTCACTATGGGACTCAGCTGCTGTGGTCATTAGTCCCCTCGAACTTAGAACTACTTAAACCAAACTAACCTAAGGACATCACACACATCCATGCCCGATGCAGGATTCGAACCTGCGACCGTAGCAGTCGCATTCCGTGGAGGCATTCGTTGCCAAATTGCAGCCTGTAGTTCTTACGTGTCGCTCTGCGTACTCCGCCGTCTACAAAGCCGTCGAGATCGGTCCTCAAGGTATGGTATCTGGGCGACTGAGTTACGTTATCGTGTGATTACCCTATTGGTCTTTCCTGCGGCGGACAGTCACTATACAGAAGTATAGAAGGTGAAACGAATCCTGGAAACTTCATTGCTATGCTATCCTTCGGAAAACTTTCCTGGGTGCAACTAGCGACTACCCTGCTAGTAAAGTCACGATTCCTAACTGCGCCGCTCACTACTTGAAGAGGCGCGATGCGGAACGAAACCAGAACATAAAATTCATCAGCAGGCCCTACACAAACGATGCAAGCAAAAGAGGGAGTAAGAGACACTATATGATCGATGCATAGCTGTATTTCTTTTATTTTATTTTTTACAAAGGACGAATGATTCGGTATCATATCAGGTGTGAATGAGGTTATTATTTTAATTAACCAACTAAAATATAGAAATGTTTATATATGTGTACCAGGAGAGCAACGGAAAATGAATTAGAAACAAAACGTCAAATACAACATTTGTTAAGTACTTTATGTCCACACAGTCATTTACATATGTTCAACACTCCTAGTTTTGGTCCACCAATGAGTAGTGAAACACTATATCTGCCAATAAAATCTATAAAATATTATAAGAGTCGGAGACTTTTCCCTTGGTGGTGTACATTTTTTCTCAAAATCTGAAATATGGCGAATCAATGACTTATTGCAGTTTAGCTAAGTGAGTAATCTCCAAAAGATCTACTTTGGGAAGCGGTATAGCGGTATTCCCCCAATGTTCTTGTTGTCTGTAACAGTATATATATATATATATATATATATATATATATATATATATATATATATATTACACGAATTACTGAATTTATGGAGAAGAACTAGAGCAAAGCGCGGCCCCGCCAATAAAAGGTCGGAAATTCCCCTGCAGTTGTCTCAGTAATGTGTGAGGTACCACATTCCGGAAGCGTTAAGAGCCAGCCACCAGCGAATCGTGTTTCTTTCTTGGGTGCCACTTGCGCGCTGTGTTCCCTGACGTCCGTCCGGGGTGACCGAGCAGTTCTAGGTGCTTCAGTCTGGAACCGCACGACCACTACGGTCGCAGGTTCGAATCCTGTGGTCAATACAGCTGCACCGACTACCGTAGCACACCTCCCGACAGACCCAAATTCTCACCTAATCCACACTCTGGAGAAATGCAGCTAGTAATGAGGATAACGAGCAAGTGGGCCTAAATCTGTAGTGTGTGCATAAGTTGAGAAGTGTCAGACGGGAGGCAGACTGGGGTACTCCGTGCATTCGTGTTGACCACTATGTCCGGATGGAGTAGTGTTTAGCGGATCTGCCTAGTCAACAGGATACCCATTTCGAATCCTAGCTCGACACAAATTTTCAACTTTCCCATTGAAATAAATTAGTACCCACTGGCAACTAATGTCTTTAACTCCTTTGTGTTTTGAACCATTTGACTTCAACTTGGCCCCGGCGAGGGGCCATAACTTTCTTGACGGGTACCCCCAGCACCTGGAATCACTCCTTTACGACTGCCCCCGGTAGAACAACCAAACTGAGAGGACGTTTAGTGGTAAGTTTCCCCCACAGCTCCTATTCGTCGCCGTGTGGGGTAACCGCGAGGTCTCAGGCGGCTTGTGACGGTTGGAGGTTCGAGTCCTCCCTCGGACATGGGTGTTTGTGTTGCCCTTAACGTAAGTTAGTTTAAGTTACATTAAGTAGTGTGTAAGATTAGGGACCGATGACCTCAGCAGTTTCCTCCCATAGTGCTTACCACCAATTTCCTATTTCTTCCTAATCGTCCCAGATATTTTCTATGGTTTAGGAGCGCGTGATTTAGAGGACCATTCGAAATGCAGGTGCGGTCCTGAATGTGCTTAAAAGCCAGCAAGGTATGCTGTGCAGTGAACGGGGCTGATGTCATTTTACAAGACTAGAATGTCCACAGCCTACGCCTCATGACAATGGTGAAGAAATGGCATCATTGGGTCACTGAAAATATTAAAATAAACGTCCTGGTGCACGTTCTCGGTAATGTGAATGAAATGGCCCATGTTATTACAACACTCTCCTTGCTTTAACAAGTACATGCCCCGGTCTCTCGTTGTAACAGAGCAAACGCACACTTGAGCGTTGTCGGGAAGATGTACCATTCCGTGAGATTTCACGACTGTTCTCTGTAATCCACTAGCCATCCTTCTTCAGAGGTGTCTCTTCGCTACAGTGAATGCGCTCTGCCGTTGTATCGTATAGATGTGCCTAGTAATTGTGATAATTGGAGGAAAACTTGAACTACAAGGTGTTTCTGAAGTCCGTTAATATTAGAAGATTCAGTACTTCAGGTTTAAAGGTAAAAGTTGAAACACATGCTGGAAATGGCGTTGCTTTTTTTTTTTTTTTAGTGAAGAAACGGTACATAATCGTGCTTCGTATTAATGCAACACCAATAATTCGCATTACAAATGATTTTTAGCGAAAAGTATGTTTTTCATAACATATTCTCAGCATGTCAGTCGCCATTCATCAACAATACCTGTAGTCGAGGGACACTGCTATGAACAGCAATGTCCGGTATTTGAGTAGGAAGTTGTCTTTTAGCATCCCTAATGAGGTCAGACGGTCGCGGTAATAACACGGATTAACCTCTGGGGACCTTGCAGGCCATACATGACGCACGTGGCTGCTCAGAACGCGATCCTCACCAAACGATGTGCGCAAGAGATCTTTTGCATTAGGTTCGTACCTGCCAGCAGATTTTTATCAGCCAAGCTATGGATGACCTGACTCTCTCTCTCACTACAGCTCATTTTACACACGACCCTCATTTGGTGCCACTTACGCTTTGCTGTCCAGCGCCATCTGCTTGCCAGTGCTGTACTCCTTTTCCGTTCCAGTAAAACCGACATGTCATTTCAGACTGTGTTCAACTTTTACCTCTCTACTTACGTTATTCGGTTAATTAATGCATTTTCAAACGTTAATTGACTTAGAGGTCACCTTGAACTTTACTGTAAAGAGCACACAGTGTACACTACTGACCATTAAAATTGCTACACCAAGAAGAAATGCAGATGATAAACGGGTATTCATTGGACAAATATATTATACTAGAACTGACATGTGATTACATTTTCACGCAATTTGGGTGCATAAATCCTGAGAAATCAGTACCTAGAGCAACCACCTCTGGCCGTAATAACGGCCTTGATACGCCTGGGCATTGAGTCAAATAGAGCTTGGATGGCGTGTACAGATAAAGCCGCCCATGCAGCTTCAACAGATACCACAGTTCATCAAGAGTAGTGACTGGCGTATTCTGACGAACCACCATTGATCCTACGTTTTCAGTTGGTGAGAGATCTGTAGAATGTGCTGGCCAGGGCACCAGTCGAACATTTTCTGTATCCGAAAAGACCGGCACAGGACCTGCAACATGCGTTCTTGCATTATCCTGCTGAAATGTAGGGTGTCGCAGGGATCGAATGAAGGGCAGAGCCGTGGGTCGTAACACATGTGAAATGTAACGTCCACTGTTCAAAGTGCCGTCAATGCGAACAAGAGGTAACCGAGACGTGTAACCAAAGGCACCCCATACCATCACGCCGGGTAATACGCCAGAATGGCGATGGCGAATACATGCTTCCAATGTGCGTTCACCGTGATGTCGCCAAACACGGATGCGACCATCATGATCCTGTAAACAGAACCTGGATTTATCCAAAAAAAATGACGTTTTGCCATTCGTACACCCAGGTTCGTCGTTGAGTACATCATCGGGGGCGCTCCTGTCTGTGATGCAGCGTCAAGGGTACCCGCTGCCATGGTCTCCGGGCTGATAGTCTGTCGTCGAACTATTCGTGCAGATGGTTGTTGTCTTGCAAACGTCCCCATCTGTTGACTCAGGGATCGAGACGTGGCTGGACGATCCGATACAGCCATGCGGATAAGATGCCTGTCATCTTGACTGCTAGTGACACGAGGCCATTGGGATACAGCACTGCGTTCCGTATTACCCTCCTGAACCCACCGATTCCATATTCTGCTAACAGTCATTGGATCTGGACCAACGCGAGGAGCAATGTCGCGATACGATAAACCGCAATCGCGTTAGGCTGCAATGCAACCTTTATCAAAGTCGGAAACTTGATGGTACGCATTTCTCCTCCATACACGAGGCATCACAACAATGTTTCACCTGGAAAGGCCGGTCAACTGTTGTATGTGTATGAGAAATCGGTTGTAAACTTTCGTCATGTCAGCACGTTGTAGGCGTCGCCACCGGCGCCAGCCTTGTGTGAATGCTCTGAAAAGCTAATCATTTGCATATCACAGCATCTTCTTCCTGTCGGTTACATTTCGCATCTTGCAGCACGCCATCTTCGTGGTGTAGCAATTTTAATGGCCAGTAGAGTATCTTTGTCAATGGATAATTACTGTGGTTTTTAATCACACCAGGGTCAACACTGCACTATTTGTGTTGTCCAAAGTTAAAATTCTGAGATTTCTCTCGTATTAAATCTTTAATTATCTCTTGTACAGGACTGCACCTATGACCGACATGCGCTTAGATATTTTTATTGCAATAATAACCGGCAATATTTATGACAAGTCTCAACATTGACGAGAGCCTTTTCCACTCAACCTTCCACGGCACAAGTGGCCAAGAATTACGCTCGCAGACCGTGGCCATGAGGAGGGGAAACCCGAATACGCTGCATTTAAATAGCAATACAGTCGCAGTGCGTAAGACTTGGTTTTATATTTTCTATTTTTCAACAACACACATGAAAAGAAAACAAATTGTTAGTGTTATTTAATTATTTTTGGTGCACTCTGAACAGAGGGATCCAGAAAAATGTAGACACAGTCTGGTGGTTACTATTTTTGTAACAAAATTACATATCGTTGCAGTGCTGCGCGTTAGCGTAGTCCACTGTTTTCTCAACAGATGTTGGTGGGCATCTCCAGCAGATCATAGTGCAGCAATGAATGGACTAAGAATATCGCGTGAGCAAGGCAAGGCCACATTGAAATGATACTGGATGTACGAAAACATGATGGAAGTACAAAGGCAATGGCGTGGTGTGTACCGAACTCAGCCACCAACATACACAACAACTTATCGTATTCGGCACAAATTTGAAGCAGACGGTACTGTTCAGGATGTACATAAGGAAAGTTCTGGCCGGCCAAAAACATCAGCCACAGCTTCCAGAACTGCTGTGTTACAACATTTAATAGGTCATCTAAGAATCTGTGAAGCAGGGTGCACCTGAAAGCGGAGTAAGCTGATCAAACGTAGGAAGAGTTCTGAAGGCTGCAAAGTGGAAAGTGTACGTTCGTAGGTCGCTGCACGCTATGAACGAGGAAGACCTGGATCGAAGCGCAGGACACTGTGAGTGGTTTGAAGGCATGCTTCGGGAAGATGATCGGTTTGCAGGATGGTTAATTGATCAGCCGAGGCGCAATTCAAACTGACCATTGCTGTAAGCCGCGACTGCTGCGTGGACAAACGTGTTAATCCGCCGAGGGCTAATGTGTGCTGTGGTCTGTCATCGCGTGGCTTGATTTGCCCATTCTTCTTTGACAGAACCGTAACTGGTGACTTGTATCTTCATCGGCCGCAAACATCAATTTTACCTGCCATCGGAGAGGTGTTTTGCAAATGAAAGATTTTACTTACAACAAGATGGCGCTCCGACTCACAACACAGAGGTGTCAGAGCCTTCCTGGATGAAAATCTATCTCGACGATGGTATAGGTCGAAGAGGAACTGTTGAGTACCCACCATCGTCTCTAGACCTTACGCCTCTTCACTTCTAGGTGTGACAGACCATGGAAAATGAAGTTTATCAACATAAGCCAGCGACACTAAACCAGCTACGAGAAACCATCGAGGCGTCCTGTGCGGCTATCACACAGGCAACACTGACTGCCGTAGTTCGGACAACAGTTCAGCGGCGTCGACGTTTTTTGGCTGCAAATGGGGGTCACTTTGAATCCCTTGAATAATCCTACCCTCATGCAAGAGTTGTAACGGAATGTCATTTTGCTCCATTAACACTGACTGTGAAAGAGCGTCTACATTTTTCTGGACCTCTGTGCATAAATACTGTCTGGTAAAGACTGTCGGCATACACACAAACGCAGACAACTCCGCAGATTTCCGCAATCGAGTGCCATTTATGCGTGACTTATTTAGTTCTAAAGTCGTAAAAACGTCTTCCACACACATGTGTTCTTCGAAATATTGAATCACTTTCGCAGTCTCAGCATGTAGGCGTTGAAACTCTACGCAAAGCAAGCAGTGTAGACATCCAGAACAGTGTTAATGTTAAAGGGATTTTCCTTAAAACGGGAATTACCTTCCAGATCAGTCAGTTACATCTGCACAAGCCCAGGGACGCTTTCAACTGAAATGGTAAACGGTCTCGAAAACACGTGCAAAGCTGACATTATCTTCAAAACGAACGGGAAACTAAACTTGGAATTATTTCAAGCCCACAATGTGTTCTTCAGACCTCGCGTTTTCTTTAACTCCAGTAACTTTAGGGAACTGGACAATGTTTGTCACAATGGGATTTTCTCTTTAAATGCATCCACCACAAAACAAAAACATGTTGTTTGTCTCCCTGCGATGTCCTACTGTGAGCTGTGTGTATTCGAGCCTACTTAAAATGCAGTCCACTCCCGATTCTCTAATTTTCGTTTCTGCACTCCTTCTCCCTTCATATATTCAAAAATAATAAGTTTTAAATCGAAAACTTGTTCCAGGCATGCCATATGAACTGACAAACGTAGTTTGCGGTAATGTATAAAATCTCCACACTCTTCGATCAGTTTCCTCGAAAAAAAGCTTCATCTGACAGCGAAATGATGCGTGCGGCTGAAGAAATTTTCTATTCGTACCACCAATTTCTTTATGTGTTTCGTGCCTGCGAATTTAGCACAAAGTACTTCTCGGTGTAGAGAACAATGAATCGCTGTTAATTTTGGCTTTTTCATTGCGAACTAAATCTTTAAACGCCTTCTACATGGTATTGTAATGTCGTTTCGCAGCAAATTTGCAGTAACCGTCGCTAATTCAACGGCATAATACACTGAAGAGCCACGGAAACTGGTACAACAGCCTGATATCGTGTAGGACCCCCGCGAGCACGCAGAAGTTCCGCAACACGATGTGGCATGAGCTTGACTAATATCTGAATTAGTGCTCGAGGGAATTGACACCATGAATCCTGTGTAATGCTCTCCCTAAATAGGTAAGAGCACGAGGGGTGGAGATCTCTTCTGAATAGCACGTTGCAAGGCATCCCAGATATGCCCAATAATGTGCATGTCTGGGGAGTTTGCTGCCGAGCGGAAGTGTTTAAACACAGACTAGTGTTCCTGGAGCTACTCAGTAGCAGTTCTGGACGTGTGGGGTGTCGAATTGTCATGCTGTAATTGCTCAAGTCCGTCGGAATGCACAATGGACATGAATGGATGCAGGTGATCGGACAGGATGCTTACGTTCTTGTCACCTGTCAGAGTTATATCTAGACGTATCACGGGGCCCCATATCACTCCAACTGCACATGCCCTACATCATTACAGATCCTCCAGCAACCTGAATAGCCCCCGCTGACATGCAGGGTCCATGGATTCATGAACTCGAGGGAACTGACACCATGAATCCTGCAAGGCTGTCCATACCCGTACATGTCCATTCGCTCGATACAATTTGAAGGGAGTCTCGTCGGACCCCGCAAATGTTTCCAGTAATCAACTGTCCAACGCCGATGTTGACAGGCCCAGGCGAGGCGTAAAGCTTTTATAGTCATCAAGGGTACGCGAGTGGGCCGTCGGCTCTGAAAGCCCATATCGATGACGTTTCGTTGAGTGGTTCGCATGCTGACACTTGTTGATGGCCCAGCATTAAAGTCTGCAGCAATGATGGCCCAGAACTGAAATCTGCAGCAATATCCTGACGGGTTGTACTTATGTCACTTTGAACGATTCTCTTCAGTCGTCGTTGATACCGTTCTTACAGGATTTTTGCAACGGCAGCGATGTCGGAGATTTTATGTTTTACCGATTTCATGATATTCACGGTACACTCGTGAAATGGTCGTACGGGAAGATCCTCACTTTCATCGCTATCTCGAAGATGCCGTGCCCCATCGCTCGTGTGCCGACTATAGCACCACGTTAAAACTCACTTAAATCTTGATAACCTGCCGTTTTAGCAGCAGTAACTAATACAACTACTGCGCCAGACACTTGTTGTCTTATATAGGCGTTGCCGACCGCAGCACCGTATTCTGACTTGTTACACAACCCTGAATTTGATTCCGCATGCCTATACCAGTTTCTTTGGGTCTTTATTGTAGTCAGATGTGACCTCAAATACTGAGATATGAGAAAAAACTGCCTCATCATGTATGACGTTTTAATGTATTACTTTTTTGTTGCTGACTCTATTCCAACACATTTGAAGTTAGTCTACATATATACGCTGTTGAATGCACCTACAAAAATATGAAGGGCTTACTTCAAAAGTGCTACAAGTCCGTTTTTGTTCGTTTTGAGATACAGAGTCCTAAAGTTAAATGAGCGCTGAAAAATCTTCAGTTGAGATACCAGAAATATTCAAGCATATGGCTTCTTGCTAGTGATGAATATTTCTTTCTGTTTGTTTGGATCATTAATGTCAGAAGCATTATAGGCAGAAAAGCGGCGGTAATGGACTTGTACCACTATTGAAATAAGCACTTCATATATCGTTCTAGTTGTTAGTTCAGGAGATATGGCGTCAAATATTGAGATGTGTGACAAACTGTTTCATCATGCATTGCGATTTATTGTATTACCTTTTTGTTTCTAACTCCATTTACAACACATTTCTCACACAGCAGGTCCTTACACCTCTGGATGTATCTGCAAAATTATTTCATTCTACGGAATATAGTTGAGGAGATACGACGTAAACGCTGTGCTGCCTGAAAATCGAACTGCTGGGTGAAACTGTACAAGATTTGGCACACATATTATTTACAGTCTAGAAAGAAATACTGTAGGAGAAAGAACCAAGAGCCTCCTACTGGGTTGTATGAGGTAAATCTTTAAGAGAGAGGAAGATGCAGAGAGAGACAGACAGCAAAGAGGAAGCAAGAGGTAGGAAAAGATAAGAGGAGAAGATTGACAGAGAGAGGGGAGGTGGAAATGGACAGAGAGAGCAGCTTGGAGGACATGGACAGAAAGAAACTGGAGCAGATGGACAGAGACAGAGACAAAGGGAGGAAGAGACAGGCAGAGAGATAGGAGAGGAGGAGATACGTAGAAAGAACAGGAGGAGGAAATAAACTGCGAAAAGGGAGTAGACTAACAGTGAGAGAAGGGACAGGAGATGGACAGAGTGAAGGGGAAGCACTATATGAACATAGGGAGGGGGACATTGACGGGGAGAGGTGAAGAAGGTGAAGGATTAAGAGGGAGGACGAGGAGATGGGCACAATGGGGAAGGAACAGAACGAGAGAGGCGAGTGGAGCAAATTGACAGAGAGAGACGGAGAAGGAGATGGTCTGAGAGACAGGCAGAAGGAGGTGGGCTGAGAGTAGTGGAGAGGAGATAGACAAACAGATGGCTTGATGGGGATGGACGAAGAGAGGGGGGAAGAGAAATTGTACTAAAAAAAGAATGAATAATACATATCCCAGCAACATCGAGTGCTCAACTAGTAGTATATACACTTGCTGATGTGTTAGCATTTTTTAGATGTCTGGTTGCCTTTGTTAGCATCCACAAATACCGACACATCATGTCTGAACTTAGAACTAAGGAGTTTAGCTATATTTTGTTTTAAATTTAGCCATTGTTTTTCAGTGCTTCGTCCGCTGCTGTTTTACTTTCGTAAAATGAAGAACAAACCGCCTTTAGTCACAAGTGGCGTTTATTTACTGCACTATGCATTTCGAGCCCTGGAGGCTCAACTTCAATTGCTTTTTGTGATTTACATCAGGTTTTTTAGTTGTTTGCCTGTTGATATTACATTTTTGTGTTACAACATGGTATATTGTGGCTACCAGTTTGACAGCGTTAATAATATGAAATTACCTTACAGTTTAACATGTATGATGTCTGCTTCCGTTGTGCGGTTGGTATACACAATCCACATCTTAAATTTTGCAGTACATACTGGGATATACATTGTCACACACTTTTTCGCACATGCCAAAGATTGTCGTTCATACAGATGTTCTACTTCTAAATATAATCGATTTTCTTGTTTCACAGAAGATAATATGATATAGTATTACTAGTACACAAGTATTATTAAAATAATTAGGAGGCACCATGTTACAGGTTGTCAGTTGTCTGTACTATTATAGATTTGATTCCTCAGGAAAAAATAAACTTTTAAAGGTGTAAAAAAATTGTGGCTGTTAAACTCTGTTTGCTCATTCAACAAGTTTTCGGAATATTTTTCTTTTTGCAACATTATTTCTAACTGTTCTAGTAGATTAAGTTTTTTACTGTTTGGGTTCTGTGTGAAGTACAGTTAGGCAGTTGTGGATGTCGTCAAGTCTGTGTTTATTAATATACACGTGGTTAGCTATTGTAGATTTTTCAAAATGGTTTAGTCGAAAGGCGTCGGTGTGTTCTTTATACTGTGTGTGGCAGGTTCTTCCAATTTTTCCTATGTAAAATGCAGGGTAACTGTTGCATTGTAATTTATATATTCCACTGTGTTGTGTTATTAGCTTGTTTGTGTTAACTGTGCGAGGTAAGTGGTATCCAAGTTTGCTGTTTGTGGAGAAAGACATTTTACTATTTTTTTTATAAGTTAGGTCTTTTTTGTGATACTGTGCCTAAGTATGGAATGGTTGTGTAGATTTGTTTTGTGTCGATAGTTTTCTTTTCTGTGTTTTTGTGTGTGATGTTGTTCATTTCTGCGTCTTAACTCAGTTACAGTCTCGATTCTTCCATACTGCTGTAGCAGAATTTATTTTGATCCTGATTCCGTGGACAACCGACTTAAAGACTATCAGAGCTTCAACATACCGTAACAGGTGCCGCTTGGAAGCCGAGTGCCGTAGATAATAGAGCACTGCAGACGCATGCCCAGTCCACGTGGTGTTCACTCGACCGCAGCGAGTACAGCTTTGTGAAGGTTGCCGAAGACGACCGACATTTCTTCGCCTAGTGAGACAGACCCCTGTGAGGCTTGCACTGTCACACGAATCTCTAGTGAATGTGGTGCACAGTCGGGAGTCCAATAAACGCTACGGAGAGGTGAAAGAGCCGTCCTTCAAAAAGTGAGGATAGCATTCAGCTCTCCGCCTTGAGCGTTATGGGATAGATGGGTTCACAAGGGCTATAAGAGTCTGTCAGAGGTGAAGGTGGCTGCAGCAAGACATATGGTGTGCTTGAAACCTCTTGTCTTTGTTGCAACCTGGCGTCTATCTATGGCATGTATCCACGGGAATTGTTCTCTGGCTCACCCAATGTACAGCGCATTATCTGGACAGTAGAGTGGTGTTTCAGCGGGGCTGACATGGCACGAGCTGAGATCTCATCCAGCAGCCAAGCGCTCACCCCACTCCCCCCCCCCCCCCCAACCCCTCACACTGACCAGCTTGGTCCAAAGTTTTTTTCCAAAGAAAATTCCGCACTGGGTGTATGAATGATTTTTATTTAATCTGCGATCGGTTTCGCACCACTTATCGGTGCATCCTCAGGCAATCTGTAAAAAAGATAATATGAGGTCATATAAACTATTCGATCCCACAAGTCTGAGGTGTAAATTAAACTTTTAAACAACCAGTTTTTTGAATGAAACAAGAAAGTACTCACATACGCTATTTATGACATAGCAACGTTGAACATTTCCCTGTAACCACTCCCCACCATTCACGTCCAATATACCATCATCTGGTGAAAGCGATAGTTAAAATTTAAAAATCTTTTAATTTTTTTTTTTTTTTTTTTTTTTTTTTTGCGTGATGTAGAGTGTGGGCTGCGCGCCACTGCAAACTAAGGACTTCGGTGAGCACGTAATGGGCTAATAACAACAACTGTCCAGCGAATGCAGCATGGTGGTTATGGTTTGTCCATTGCAGTCAGTAGCGCTAAATCGGATAAATGGAGGCCTCAGAAGAATGGAAAAGGAGTAACAGAAGGATGTCTGAGACCTCGAGGGCTGGTTCAACTGGACACTGGCACAAATATCTTCGTAAAGTGTGAAAGTTGTGAAATGTATCTGTAATGGTTGTGCTTCTAGTGTGTTGGCATGCTGCAGTATACGGCCATGAGAGAATGGACGGGGTAAAACGCATTGCTGAACGTATTCCCGTAGAATAGCATCACCGGAGCTGATGAGCTTAACGCCCCCATCCAATGGATGGATCACCATAAACAGTGTCAGACGCCATCACTTCATGGGACTCTGCGGAGATATTTAGAATTTAATCCGGAACATCGGTGCAAAGTCTGATGAGCAGGAACTTCACATCTCCGCCACTCCTCTCCTTTGTTGTGAAGGCAAAGGGAAAATTGCCAGCAAAGCGCGGAATAACCGAGCACCTCAGGCGTAGCATTCCTCAACTTTGGCGATGTGTCAGGAACCGGTGTGTTCAACGAAGCAAAGCTGCTTGCAGCAAAGACGTGAAACGTGGATAGAGTGCAGGAAAAGGATATTCATCAAATGAAACTGTGCAAAGAGCATTGCACATCCGTTGCTAGGATCAAGGCCGTTCGAGCAGCGGCGGATGTCGTTAGGCAGTGACACACGATATGGAACATCACAACGCACTACCGATGCTATTTGCGAGCAGGTGGATGTCCTTATTGTTGAGTTATGGTGGCAGCCATTCACCCATAGGTCGAGTTGGATTTCAGAACTACAAAGGATATTCAGTGCTCTATGTACGCTTGTGCCATCCTTTGATGACTTCCCGTTCTTCGCATACCTTGCAAGATCCCCTCGCTTCTAAACTGATACTGTTATTACTCAGCTTTGCTGCGAGTCCGTAGAGGGTGGTATATGTGATGTACAGTGTAACTGGTCAGCATTTCCACCCGGAATTTGCGAGTGTAAGTCGGACCTTCCTTGATCCGCCTTGGTGGGTCGTGTCGTCGGATTTATTCCTACCTGCGCGCGGTGCAGCCCTCGTAAATGTCGTCCTGTGCAGATTCTTCATTGGCGCTTGGATGTCTCTGTCGGTGGAAGCTAATTATCTGAAATTGCTGTCGATCAACCTCGGGGTATCTATTTACTTGATATTAACATTCAGAATGCCGTAATATCACTTTGATTCCTATCAGATCAATGATGAAACACTTATGTCACAAACTACTCGTAACTTAGAGCATGGCTACCATCGAACAAGACAGGAAGATCTCTTAACGCCAACTGCCGACTTTGGCGCGCAGTCCGTATCTCTTACTAGTTTCGCTACAGTTCGTGAATTTCCGATGGAAGTCCATACTTACTAAGATATGCACTTGTTAATGAACAGGTGTGAATTTTAACGAGGTAAAATTATGATAAATAGTTTTAAACATCCAGAGGCTCCTCCTAGTATTCACGTTGTCATAAATGACTTTGATTATTAAATATAAATAAATAAAATCGGTGACTTTGGTTCTAAGATGGCGGTACTTCCCGTCATGTATATTTCCCAGGTTGACGCTGGTTGCTACGGTCCAGCGCCGAGCCCCACCCCACTACGCGCGATATATGGTCGCCTTGTCACGTAGCCAGCCAGCGTGGGAAATGCTCTCCGACTCATGGCCGGCTACGGACTAAAGCACTTCCTAACTATCGTGAATACATAAATAAGAGACACTAATTTATTAAAACTGGTCTACATCTACATCTACATTTATACTCCGCAAGCCACCGAACGGTGTGTGGCGGACGGCACTTTACGTGCCACTGTCATTACCTCTCTTTCCTGTTCCAGTCTCGTATGGTTCGCGGGAAGAACGACTGTCTTAAAGCCTCCGTTCGCGCTCTAATCTCTCTAATTTTACATTCGTGATCTCCTCTGGAGGTATAAGTAGGGGGAAGCAATATATTCGATACCTCATCCAGAAACGCACCCTCTCGAAACCTGGCGAGCAAGCTACACCGCGATGCAGAGCGCCTCTCTTGCAGAGTTTGCCACTTGAGTTTGTTAAACATCTCCGTAACGCTATCACGCTTACCAAATAACCCTGTGACGAAACGCGCCGCTCTTCTTTGCATCTTCTCTATCTCTTCCGTCAACCCGTCCTGGTACGGATCCCACACTGATGAGCAATACTCAAGTATAGGTCGAACGAGTGCTTTGTAAGCCACCTCCTTTGTTGATGGACTACATTTTCTAAGGACTCTCCCAATGAATCTCAACCCCGTACCCGCCTTACCAACAATTAATTTTATATTATTATTCCACTTCAAATCGTTCCGCACGCATACTCCCAGATATTTTACAGAAGTAACTGCTACCAGTGTTTGTTCCGCTATCATATAATCATACAATAAAGGATCCTTCTTTCTATGTATTCGCAATACATTACATTTGTCTATGTTAAGGGTCAGTTGCCACTCCCTGCACCAAGTGCCTATCCGCTGCATATCTTCCTACATTTCGCTACAATTTCTAATGCTGCAACTTCTCTGTATACTACAGCATCATCCGCAAAAAGCCGCATGGAACTTCCGACACTATCTACTAGGTCATTTATATATATTGTGAAAAGCAATGGTCCCATAACACTCCCCTGTAGCACACCAGAGGTTATTTTAACGTCTGTAGACGTCTCTCCGTTGATCAATCCAGCCACATAGCTGGCCTGGTATTCCGTAGGCTCTTACATTGTTTATCAGGCGACAGTGCGCAACTGTATCGAACGCCTTCCGGAAGTCAAGAAAAATAACATCTACCTGGGAGCCTGTATCTAAAATTTTCTGTGTCTCTCACACGATCGCTGTTTCCGAAATCCATGTTGATTCCTACAGAGTGGATTCTGGGTTTCCAAAAACGACATGATACTCGAGCAGAAAACATGTTCTAAAATTCTACAACAGATCGACAGTCATAGATATAGGTCTATAGTTTTGCGCATCTGCTCGACGACCCTTCTTGAAGACTGGGGCTACCTGTGCTCTTTTCCAATCATTTGGAACCTTCCGTTCCTCTAGAAACTTGCGGTACACGGCTGTTAGAAGGGGGGCAAATTCTTTCGCGTACTCTGTGTAGAATCGAATTGGTCCAGTGGAGTTTCCTCTGTTGAGTGATTCCAGTTGCTTTTCTATTCCTTGGACACTTATTTCGATGTCAGCCATTTTTTCGTTTGTGCAAGGATTTAGAGAAAGAACTGCAGTGCGGTCTTACTCTGTGAAACAGCTTTGGAAAAAGGAATTTAGTGTTTCAGCTTAACGCGTGTCATCCTCTGTTTCAATGCCATCATCATCCCGGAGTGTCTGGATATGTTGTTTCGAGCTACTTACTGATTTAACGTAAGACCAGAACTTCCTAGGATTTTCTGTCAGATCGGTACATAGAATTTTACTTTAGAATTCACTGAACGCTTCACGCATAGCCAACCTTACGCTAACTTTGACATCGTTTAGCTTCTGTTTGTCTGAGAGGTTTTGGCTGCGTTTAAACTTGCAGTGAAGCTCTCGTTGCTTTTCAGTAGTTTCCTAACTTTGTTGTTGTACCACGATGGGTTTTTCCCGTCCCTCACAGTTTTACTCGGCACGTACCTGTCTAAAACGCATTTTACGATTGCCTTGAACTTTTTCCATAACCACTCAACATTGTCAGTGTCGGAACAGAAATTTTCGTTTTGTTCTGTTAGGTAGTCTGAACTCTGCCTTCTATTACTCTTGCTAAACAGATAAACCTTCGTCCCTTTTTTTTATATTCCTATTAACTTCCATATTCAGGGATGCTGCAACGGCCTTATGATCACTGATTCCCTGTTCTGCACGTACAGAGTCGAAAGTTGGGGTCTGTTTGTTATCAGTAGGTCCAAGATGTTATCTCCACGAGTCGGTTCTCTGTTTAATTGCTCGAGGTAATTTTCGGATAGTGCACTCAGTATAATGTCACTCGATGCTCTGTCCCTACCACCCGTCCTAAACATCTGAGTGTCCCAGTCTATATCTGGTAAATTGAAATCTCCACCTAAGACTATAACATGCTGAGAAAATTTATGTGAAATGTATTCCAAATTTTCTCTCAGCTGTTCTGCCACTAATGCTGCTGAGTCGGGAGGTCGGTAAAAGGAGCCAATTATTAACCTAGTTCGGTTGTTGAGTGTAAGCTCCACCCACAATAATACACAGGAACTATCCACTTCTACTTCACTACAGGATAAACTACTACTAACAGCGACGAACACTCCACCACCGGTTGCCTGCAATCTATCCTTTCTAAACACCTTCTGTACCTTTGTAAAAATTTCGGCAGAATTTATCTCTGGATTCAGCCAGCCTTCTGTACCTATAACGACTTCAGCTTCGGTGCTTTCTATCTGCGCTTGAAGTTCCGGTACATTACCAACGCAGCTTCGACAGTTTACAAGTACAATACCGATTGGAACTTGGTCCCCGCATGTCCTGACTTTGCCCCGCACCCATTGAGGCTGTTGCCCTTTCTGTACTTGTTCTGTACGTCTTCCTCGGTAAGAGGCACCTCACAACCTTCCGCAGCCAGGAAACGCACTATACCCCTTTGCACCTCTTTCTTCACTCCCATTTCCCTGTTTCCAATGCTACTGAATGCATTGGATGGTCGATGCGTGCCCCTGCTCTCGCTCTATTGTCCTTACGTGGGTGTTCACCCACGTCCCTCATCAGGAGAGGCTGGATCCTCAGCGCTATTTTCGGGACGGCACCTTCTTGCATAGACAATGAAATTACAATCTTTTCAGCGATTTTATTTTATAGCTTACTCCTTGCGTGTTTTTGACTGACTCCGGATAAGATGCCTGTCATGTGATACAAGGCTGTTGGGATCCAGCACGGCGTTCCGTATTACCCTCCCGAACCCACCGATTCCATATTCTGCTAACAGTCATTGGATCTCGACCAACGCGAGCACCGGTGTCGCGATACGGTAAACCGCAATCGCGATAGGCTACATTCCGACCTTTATCGAAGTCGGAAACGTGATGGTACGCATTTCCCCTCCTTACACGAGGCATGACAACAACGTTTCACCAGGCAACGCCGGTCAACTGCTGTTTGTGTATGAGAATTCGGTTGGAAACTTTCCTCATGTAAGCACGTTGCACGTGTCGCCACCGGCACCAACCTTGTCTGAATGCTCTGTAAAGCTAATCATTTGCATATCACTTCATCTTCTTCCTGTCGGTTAAATTTCGCATCTGTAGCACGTCATCTTTGTGGTGCAGCAATTTTAATGGCCAGTAGTGTACATAGATCTCTCACAAAATCAAGACAACAAGTGATCTATGTTACAATAAAAGAACTGAAGACCTAAAACATCCAAACCGGAACGCTCCTTAAAAAACGTTAAAAACGTATGTTGTGATAGAGCACAGAGAAACTGTGTGCTAGTGAAAGTGCTGCGTTCAATTGTTGCAGCTTATGTGACAAGCTATTAGATTTTCATCATTTTCTTCGGATTGAGCACATTCACATTCCTGCCAACACCAAAATCGGGCAAGGAGGGGTATCTCACTCACTAACCATGCCTACTGATTAGGCGCCTTCATAAGAGATTCCTGTCATGTGACACACGTACTGCCGCTAATGCAGTGTATGACACATCAGTCGTGTGTTCCGGTGGAGTACTTAGTTGACTTGTCTCCTTGTCAACAGAAGTTTGCGGTTTACATTCGAAAGCCACCTCCTTTCGGCTGCTAATAGAATAGTTGTGCAGAATCAGCTTTATTATAGGTTCCTTTCGTACACGTCGCTGCTGGCAACGGGCGTACACCATAACACAGACACAAATTTGAATACAGCGGACGGAGAAAAAAAGAAGTCTTTGGCGGTAGGGAGATTTGAACGCGGCTCGCTCACTTGGCAGTCCGACACCGTGAGCACTTAACCACGACGCCATTGCTTTTTCTTGCTCCTCTGAGTTGAACTTCACGTCCTTTGACGGTCAAGTCTTTCTGTTTTGCTTTTCTTTTCGAGAGTTCATTGCTGCCTCATCCTGTTTTCGCTCTTGATTTGTGTTGAGTATTTGAAAGGTTGTCCATTCTGAGGGGGGCACGATGGTCGAGTTTCCCTTGTCAGTATCGCTTTTCTTTTGCCGCGTGCTAGAGTGAAACGCATGTTTAGTGTGTTGTTGGTGTTGTGGTCTTCAGCCCTGAGACTGGTTTGATGCAGCTCTCCTGTGCAAGCTGCTTCATCTCCCAGTACTTACTGGAACCTACATCCTTCTGAATCTGCTTAGTGTATTCATCTCTTGGTCTCCCTCTACGGTTTTTACCCTCCACGCTGCCACCAATGCTAAATTTGTGATCCATTGATGCCCCAGAACATGTCCTAGGAACCGGTCCCTTCTTCTGGTCAAGTTGTGCCACAAGCTTCTCTTCTCCCCAGTCCGATTCAATACTTCCTCATTAGTTATGTGATCTACCCTTCTAATCTTCAGCATTCTTCTGTAGCACCACATTTCGAAAGCTTCTACTCTCTTTTTGTCCAAACTATTTATCGTCCATGTTTCACTTCCATACATGGCTACACTCCATACAAATACTTTCAGAAACACTTTCCTTGCCATCGCCAGTCTACATTTTATATCTTCTCTACTCCGAATTTTTCTTTTGTTTCCTTCACTGCTTGCTCAATACACAGATTGAATAACATCCGGGAGAGGCTACAACCCTGTCTCACTCCCTTCCCAACCACTGATTCCCTTTCATGCCGCTCGACTCTTATAACTGCCATCCGGTTTCTGTACAAATTGTAAAGTGCCTGTAGCTGCCTGTATTTTACCCCTGCCTCCTTTAGAATTTGAAAGAAAGTATTCCAGTCAAGATTGTCAAAAGCTTTCTCTACGTCTACAAATGCTAGAAGCAGAGGTTTGTCTTTCCTTAATCTTTCTTCTAAGATAAGTCGTAAGGTCAGTATTGCCTCAAGTGTTCCAATATTTCTACGGAATCGAAACTGATCTTCCGCTAGGTCGGCTTCTACCAGTTTTTCCATTCAAGAATTCGTGTTAGTATTTTGCAGCTGTGACTTATTAAACTGATAGTTCGGTAATTTTCACATCTGTCAACGCCTGCTTTCTTTGGGATTGGAATTATTGTATTATTCTTGAAGTCTGGGGGTATTTCGCCCGTCTCATACATCTTGGTCACCAGATGGTAGAGTTTTGCCATGACTGGCTCTCCCAAGGCCGTCAGTAGTTCTAATGGAATGTTTCGACTCAGGTCTTTCACTGCCTCTTCAATCAGTATCGGATCTCCCATTTCATCTTGATCTACCTCCTCTTCCATTTCCATAATATTGTCCTCAAGTATATTGCCGTTGTATAGACCCTCTATATACTCCTTCCACCTTTCCGCTTTCCCTTCTTTGCTTAGAACTGGGTTTTCATCTGAGCTTTTGTGTGTATGGAAGAGATTTCGATGGACTGTACAGGACTGAGAAGGAGCGGCGTGGACAGGTAGCGATGGGGGACGAACGCCGCTCAGTCGGCTTTGCCACGCGCATCCACATCTTTGATAACTATCGCGGGAGTCCATTGAGAGCGGGAACTCGGCAGGTTTATCCGGCTGATTGTGCCACACTTTCACACAACACGCGTCCAAAAGAGGGCAGTTGAGAATATCGAAGCGTTCGAGCCGCACTGCTGGAAATGAGACGGTAATAAACGAGTACGAGTCGAAACGATGCCTGGGGTTTCAGCACGCCCCCCTCGCACGGCGCGTATCGAGCCGCGCGGCCAGCAGGGCGGGGCGTTATGCAGACAGGGCAGGCGGTGGGCGTACGTGAGGCGCTGCCGCGATGAGCGCCCGTCTGCGTCTCGCCGCCTGTGTCTGGCGCCGCGCGTGCAGCCGGGTTGGCGTCGGGACGCCGACGCGGACGCCGCCCTGCAGGCGCCGACCTGACAGCCGCTCACTCGGACCACGCCGTGGCACGCCTGCCTGCCCGCTGGCATGCCTCATCTTAACCACGCGCTGTTCGGGAAACACTCGAGAGCTACCAGTGATACCACAGTTCCGTCTCTTGAATACTCAGCCTTGTCAACAAAGTGAAGCGCTCAACAGTTGAGGTGGACTCGAAATGTTTGAGGTTCAGTGGTTATGTGTTGTTGTTTGACTGGCTTGAGAGTCCACATACCAGTATATCGTTCCCGTCTCCCTGCCCTGGATAGATGCTCTGATTCATTTGCGAAGGGTGTTGTATCCTAACCTGACGCAAGCTAGCCAACAGTCGTCGTTACTGGTCACTGATATGGTGGGTGCTTGCACTGTCACCGAGTCGACCTTCGAGCTGGACCTACCCGTGTTCTATTGGGAACAGATCTGGGGATCTTGCTGCCCAAGGGAGACACTTGTCATATGTGGCCGAGTATTGTCTTGTTGGAAAATAGCACCACGATACTGTCGCACGAGATGCAACACATGATGACGCAGAGTGATCCTGATACAGTGAGAGTTTCCTTTATCGCTACCAGCCGCGAGTCAGTGTCATACAAGATGGCTCCTATCCACGACGAGAATTTTCGCCGTATGCCGCGCAGCCAGACTTCATGGGTTTGCAGTGTAGAGTCCACGCTGGACGTCATGGAAAAACGACCGGCCCTGCTGTCGGATGCAGCTTCGGTTTCCCGCTACTTCGCGACGGTGCGTCGGGTTCTCAGTTGGACGTATCCACGATTGGGCACGTGACCGGGTGCCGGGAGTGTCTGAGCCGTTGTACGAGCTAGCTGCTGGTTTCCACGAAAGGTGCTGAATACAGTTTTCGTTGACAAATTTTGATTGCGTTGTTATAGGATGATCAGTCTTGTGCGATAAGACAGCCAAACAGGATAAGGACAAAATTAGATTTTCACTCTGCAGCGGAGTGTGCGCTGATATGAAACTTCCTGCCAGATGAAAACTGTGTGACGAACTGAGACTCTAACTCCGGACCATTGCATTTCGCGGGCAAGTGTTCTCCCATCTCACGCCCCGTCCTCACATCTTCACTTCCGCTACTACCTCGTTTCCTACTTTTCCAACATCACAAAAAGCTTTCCTGCAAACCTTGCAGAACTAGCACTCCTGGAAGAAAGGATGTTGCGGAGACATTGCTTAGCCACAGCCTGGGGGAAGCCTGGAGGAAGTGAAGCTGTAAGAACGGGGCGTGTGTCGTGCTTAGGTAGCTCAGATGGTAGAGCACTTCCCCGCAAAAGGCAAAGGTCCCGAGTTCGAGTCCCGAGTTCGAGTCTCGGTCCCTCAAACAGTTGTAATCTGCCAGGAAGTTTAAGTATAAGGACAAACGACTGGCTTCCGAACCACGGAAGGATACACAGGGTCACAATTATTGAACTGTATGTAACAAAATCGTAACCTACGAGGTGGATTCAAGTTCTAAGGCCTCCGATTTTTTTTTCTAGTTAACTACTCACCCGAAATCGATGAAACTGGCGTTACTTCTCGGCGTAATTGCCCTGCAGACGTACAAATTTTTCACAACGCTGACGGCATGATTCCATGGCAGCGGCGAAGGCTTCTTTAGGAGTCTGTTTTGACCACTGGAAAATCGCTGAGGCAATAGCAACACGGCTGGTGAATGTGCGGACACGGAGAGAGTCTTTCATTGTTGGAAAAAGCCAAAAGTCACTAGGAGGCAGGTCAGGTGAGTAGGGAGCATGAGCAATCACTTCAAGGTTGTTATCACGAAGAAACTGTTGCGTAACGTTAGCTCGATGTGCGGGTCTACTGTCGTGGTGAAACAGCACACGCGCAGCCCTTCCCAGACGTTTTTGCTGCAGTGCAGGAAGGAATTTGTTCTCCAAAACATTTTCGTAGGATGCACCTGTTACCGTAGTGCCCTTTGGAGCGCAATGGGTAAGGATTACGCTTTCGCTGTCCCAGAACATGGACACCATCATTTTTTCAGCACTGGCGGTTACCCGAATTTTTTTTTGGTGGCGGTGAATCTGTGTGCTTCCATTGAGCTGACTGGCGCTTTGTTTTTGGATTGAAAAATGGCATCCACCTCTCATCCATTGTCACAACCGACGAAAAGACAGTCCCATTCATGCTGTCATTGCGCATCAACACTGCTTGGCAACTTGCCTCACGGGCAGCCATGTGGTCGTCCGTCAGCATTCGTGGCACCCACCTGGATGACACTTTTCGCATTTTCAGATCGTCATGCAGGATTGTGAGCACAGAACCCACAGAAATACCATTTCTGGTGGCGATCTGTTCAACAGTCATTCGGCGATCCCCCCAAAACAATTGTCTCCACTTTCTCGATCATGTCGTCAGACCGGCTTGTGCGAGCCCGAGGTTGTTTCGGTTTGTTGTCACACGATGTTCTGCCTTCATTAAACTGTCGCACCCACGAACGCACTTTCGACACATCCATAACTCCATCACCACATGTCTCCTTCAACTGTCGGTGAATTTCAATTGGTTTCACACCACGCAAATTCAGAAAACGAATGATTGCACGCTGTTCAAGTAGGGAAAACGTCGCCATTTGAAGTATTTAAAACAGTTCTCATTCTCGCCGCTGGCGGTAAAATTCCATCTGCCGTACGGTGCTGCCATCTCTGGGACGTATTGACAATGAACGCGGCCTCATTTTAAAACAATGCTCATGTTTCTATCTCTTTCCAGTCCGGAGAAAAAAAAAACGGAGGCCTTAGAACTTGAATGCACCTCGTACTTACGAACTACGGCGTGCGCACACTTTATGCAAAATATAAACATTACTACAGACATTCGGATTTAGGTTCGACATGTTCGATACGCCTACCATCATTGGCCATGATGTGCCGCAAACGAACAGAGAAATTCTGCATGGTCCGCTGTAGTGTCGGAACAACGATGCTGTCGATGACCTCCTGAATGGCTGTTTTCAGCTCAGCAATGGTTTTGGGGTCATTGCTGTACACCTTATCTTTAATATACCCCCCCACAGTCGCATGTGTTCAGGTCCCAGGAAAATTGGGGCTAATCGAGGGCCATGCCAGTGGCCTCTGGGTACCCCAGAGCCAGAATGCGGTCGTCGATGTCCTCCTCCAGGACATCGAACACGCTGCTGCTTCGATGGGGTCGAGCTCCGTCTTGCATGAACCATATCTAGTCGAAATCTGGGTCATTTTCGATAACAGGGATGAAATCACCTTCGAAAAGCTTCAGTCACCCATTGAGGGTCAAGAGACTTCTCGATAACGAAATGTGGATTGTCAGTGCCCCCGAGTGCGCCAATTTTGCTTATTTACGAATCCATCCAAACGATAGTGGTCTTTGTCTCTAAACCAGACCATGATGGGCATACTAATTCCCATGAAGCCCGCGGCCAAACGTGCATTTCGGACGACCTAACGCAAACTGTTCAGAAATTATGACGATTTTATTTCACATAGTTAAGTAATTTTCACTCTGTATGGGCACACCTTAAAGGAGATTTTCAAACTCGGGGAGACAAGGAAAGAAATGATGTTGGTATTAAGTTAATGTCATCTCATATTTATTTTGTTTAATGTTTAGAAATAGGCAAATACATTCTCTGTGTACTTGTTGTGTTTTGTACATAACGTCTGAATCGGACTACGTTAATCAAACTTATTCTGCCGTGGAATTTTTCCAGAGTCAGAAACTAAGTAACGCGAATTGATTTCTGTAGTATTCGCTGGAGCACCACCTCGTAACGGTCTTGAACGCGGTAGTTCTCGCAGTTCAGAGTCCAATCGGTAAATATGGTATTAAGTCCTTCTTTATGGATTAAACTGTGCAAAACAGTACAGGCCTACATTATGTCTGTCGCCAAATTCGTACAGACATTTAAATGGTTCAAATGGCTCTGAGCACTATGGGATTTAACATCTATGATTATCAGTCCCCTAGAGCTTAGAACTACTTAAACCTAACTAACCTAAGGACATCACACACAGACATTTAAAAGGTCGGTGAAAAGTTATCCATTTATTGGCGATTATGCTGAATGCACAGTCCACAAATGGTCTTGCTTTACTTCAGCGGTAATTAAAAACATGCTTATTGACGTCAAGTTCTTGTCCACCATAGGGACGAAGTAAATTGTTGTGCAATTCAAACGCTTCATCTCCTACGAATACATAAGGCAATTCTTCCGGAATAGTCGGGAGTGGCCCAGGAGAAGGTGTGTTCAATGTCTCTGCAACCTTTGAATACACATGAGCCACAATCTTTACATAAGCACCAACATCCACAAAAAGTAAAATTGTATTTTGCATCCACTACTACCATCAGAACTAATAAATAGAGACTTTCGTAACTGAAGAACATTGAACCACTTTCTTCTAGTTTGATAACCTGATGTGTTTACCACCAATCTCCCCTATGCAATTTGGAAAACTTGCAGTAATTTCAAACTGACTCGTTTTTTGATGCAATCACGCTCCTCCTGAACCTATGTATGTATGTATGTGCGTGCTATACAATAACCACATTTTCATCCCAACCTCACCTAAAGCTCTGCTAATGGTATTACTCCCACTCTGGAACTGCACTAGATATCGGTGGATGTGTTTCTGTTGCAAGTTACCTGAAATAAGAAAACTAATATTGTTTCGATTCTATTTAAGTTTTCTTGCATTCTTAGGAAAGATGGTAATAAGATAAACGAGCAAATTGGATGAAATGTCACTTACAATTAAACGAACGCAATAGAAGCCATTCTGGAGCAAACAAGAAGCGGAAATAAATGTTTAATGGCCAACTACAAATTCTATTAAAATAGCAGATGGATGAGCAATAATTCAAATATGCTGATAATAGTGACAACGTAAACAATGTTGAAATGAAGACGGAAAAACATTCTCACCAACGTAAAGATAATCCGCAGAAAAACAGAGGAGCTACAAATGATTTGGACAGGAAAAATGATGACCATTCTTGATGCATCTATTGAGCAAGGTCAAGGCAGAGAAGTGCCTTTTTTTAAGGGATTGCACCAAATGACTCATTTAATGATGAAAGTATCGTAGATTTCCAATACAGAGGTATGAAACTCATCAAAAGAGAAATGTCGAATCAAAAAGAGAGAAGCATGCATCAGTAATCTTCCAAAGTTTCGCGGAATCATGTGTCACATGAACACCAGTCTTTCCGCGGTACATCATCGTACCAATCATCACGGCATAATCACTATAACTTCAGTACACAGAACTGCTGAACACTCAAGTCTCAGCTTCATCCTGCTTCTACACTGTTTAATGTTTTGACAGACTTGAGTTTAGACAAAAAAACGAACAGTGATATTACTTTTTTCACTGACTTCCATGTTGGTCAAAAAACAGTTTTCTTTTTTGTGAGTTGTAGCGTTCATTGTTGTGTGGCAATGAAATATTTCGTAACAAGTAAATTTCAAATTATTGTCTCAGTGTCACTGCGTCCGCCGCCGGTAGCTGAGTGGTGAGCGCGACAGAATGTGGATCCTAAGGGCCCGGGTTCGATTCCCGGCTAGGTGAGAGATTTCTCCCCTCAGGGACTGGGTGTCGCGTTGTCTTAATCATTATCATTTCATCCCCAACGACGCGGAGAACGGTCTACCCGACGGCAGGCCCTAGTCACAAGACATATGTTTATTTTTATTTAGTGCCAGTGCAAGCGTTTCAGGAATAGACATGCAGTTTCGCATGTTGGTATCTTCCTGTTGCAAATTAGTTCATAAAACTGACAGTAATGTGTCAATCATTCTTTTTGACATCCCCAAAAAAAATTAACATTCTTTGTGTCGTCTTCCCGTGAGTTTTCATATAGCGTACTGAAGGCACCAAATTTAAATTGGTCTTGTAATAACACAAGTTGCACGAAGCTCTGCCAAGCTGTTTCTTTCTTTTATAAAATAATAGATTGTAACGAGAGTGCCGTGAGACTTCAGTAAGCATGAAAACTTACGTAGTTATGCGCATAACATTTCTTAAACACTGAGTCAAACTCAATTACAGCTTTGGGCGTTATCAGGTTTTCTTCAAAGTGTTGCAGTTTGGCATACATTCATCCCTATGAAATAAGATTCGTTTCAGCTTAAGTCCACGTTCGTCTACCCCAAGGCAGAAATTCCACTCCACCAACATCCTGTGCTACGCCAGTCTTCGCCACTGTTGTTGCTCCTGCTCTAACAGGCCAGCACGTTTCTAGTCATCACTGAACTTCACGACATCAGAGAAACGTAATGACGTTTACGACAACTAATGTGGGCCCGAAACCGTCGCATGAAAGTACAGGTGGCTCCGGTCGACGTCAGGATGAAGATGCCCTGTCTTTTGTGCAGGACGTGTCTCTCGGTGTGCCCCCGGACGCCGGCAAAGTTTTCTAATAAGGGCGCCACGCCTCGACTCGCAGTGTGAGGCACCTGCCTGCCTGCCTGCGTAGTAATCTCGCTTACGTCTCTCTCGTCGCCAGTCTCATAACAAGCGTCCGTCCGCAACGCTGCAGGGCTGGCAGTTAGCTCATTGCCAGCAGCCTGAGGCGAACATCTCCCCCACATCATTTGCATTTAGTATTATACACTACTGGCCATAAAAATCGCTACACCACGAAGATGACGTGCTACAGGCGCCAAATAGAACCGACAGGAAGAAGATGCTGTGATATGAAAATGATTAGCTTTTCAGAGCATTCACACAAGGTTGGAGCCAGTGGCGACACCTACACCGTGCTGACATGAGGAAAGTTTCCAAGCGATTTCTCATACACCAACAGCAGTTGCCCGGCGATGCCTGATGAAACGTTATTGTGATGCCTCGTGTAAGGAGGAAAAATGCGCACCGTCACATTTCCAACTTTGACGAAGGTCGGATTGTAGCCTATTGCGATTGCGGTTTATCGTATCGCGCCATTGCTGCTCGCGTTGGTCGAGATCCAATGACTGTTAGCAGAATATGGAATCGGTGGGTTCGGGACAGTAATACGGCACCCCGTGCTGGATCAGAACGGCCTCATATCACTAGCAGTCGAGATGACAGGCACCTTATCCGCATGGCGGTAACGGATCGTGCAGCCACGTCTCGATCACTGAATCAACAAAAAACTGGTTCAAATGGCTCTGAGCACTATGGGGCGTAACTGCTGAGGCCATCAGTCCACTAGAACTTAGAACTACTTAAACTTAACTAACCGAAATACATTACACACAACCATGCCCGAGGCAGGATCCGAACCTGAGATCGTAGCTGTCACGCGATTCCAAACTGAAGCGCTTAGAAAGGCACGGCCACAACGGTCGTCCCTTGAGTCAACAAATGGCGACGTTTGCAATACAACAACCATATGCACGAACAGTTCGACGACGTTTGCAGCAGCATGGACTATCAGCTCGGAGCCCATGGCAGCGGTTACCCTTGACGCTGCATCACAGATAGGAGCGCCTGCGATGGTGTACTCAACGTCGAACCTGGGTGCACGAATGGCAAAACGTCATTTTCTCGGATGAATCCAGGTTCTGTTTACAGCATCATAATGGTCGCATCCGTGTTTGGAGACGTTGGATGCGTGTATTCGTCATCGCCATACTGGCGTACCACCTGGTGTGATTGTGTGGGGTGCCATTGGTTACACGTCTCGGTCACTTCTTGTTCACATTGACAGCACTTAGAACAGTGTACGTTACATTTCAGATGTGGCTCTACCCTTCATTCGATCCCTGCGAAACCCTACATTTCAGCGGGATAATGCACGACGGCATGTTGCAGGTCCTGTCCGGGCCTTTCTGGATACAGAAAATGTTCGACTGCTGCCCTGGCCAGAACATTCTCCAGACCTCTCAGCTATTGAAAACGTCTGCTCAATGGTGGTCGAGCAACTGGATCGTCACAATAGGCCACTCACTAATCTTGATGATCTTTGGTATCGTGGTGAAGCTGCATCGGCAGCTGTACCAGTACACGCCGTCCAAGCTCTGTTTCACTCAATGCCCAGGCGTATCAAGGCCGTTATTACGGCCAGAGGTGGCTGTTCTAGGTACTGATTTTTTTAGGATCTATGCACCCATATTGCGAGAAAATGTAATCACATGTCAGTTCTAGTATAATATATTTGTCTAATGAATACCAGTTTATCATCTGCATTTCTTCTTGGTGTAGCAATTTTAATGACCAGTAGTGCATGTTGTCAAGTACTTCCGAACGGTAACAAAATAGCCTTCGTCGCTTCACGGAACGGGGTAAGAAGGACGTCTGTTGTTGGCGAAGGCAGTACTTGAGATTCTGCGGATAGTCCAAAGATTTGCACCTTTTACGACGAAACAGTCCCAAGTGTAAATAAACGATAAATGTTTACTTCGCACTTCAACAGTAAAGCAAACGTCACAGTACAAAAAAAATTTATTTAAAAAAAGGGGGGGGGAGATTACATTACTGGTTTCAACGAACTACGTTATCATTTTCAAATGTAAAACATCAGTGGAAAATGATGACATAGATCGTTGAAACCGGTAGTGTAACCACATATCTTTTTAAAGAAAAATTGTTATTTACTGTGTCTGTTATTTACTGTAGTGTCAAATAAACATTTAAGTTATATTATGATCACACTCCTTACGATAATTATGTCGGAATATAAATAAATAACCTATCGTGATGAAATCTGGCGTGGGTGTAGACGGAACAAAATAATGCAGTACTTTTATTTTATTTTTGCCCGATTTTACTTTTAATGAGTAAAACACACCCCGAAACGTAATTTGGCGTATTAGGTTTTGTTGAAATATTTACTAAAGTATGAAATATAAAAAGTGCTTTTCGCATATAAATTGACGTGTAATTAACGTTATCGAAAACTGTGTAATTAACTTTAATAATAATTTTAAATTTGCAGAATACCCCAGCACCATTAATTAATTTTGAAAAATATAAATTTTTGTTACAACATAAAGAATCTTTCAAGCCAAACACCTCTCCTCTAATAAAGTTGGTTCCTGACTAAATAAGATGTTCTCAGTGTGTTGCTGAGGTGTTTTCAAAATAGCTAATTAAAAAACTAAAGATACATTATCATTATAATTACTGATTTTGCTACATTTGTTTTATGTTTTAAACTGTTATTTGTCGTTTTACATTAATGTTGTTTCTTCTTTCTTATTTGTGTTATCGTTAGATTCATGGGCAGGTCACTGAGAGAACCTTTTAGTGCATCGTACTTGAGATCAAGGAACTTGTTTATCTGGTGACCCCAAGGGATCTCCACTTGAGAAACAATATAATCAGACTGCAGTCTGAAGGTCTTAGCGATGTTCTGCAATATGCCTGATACAGGAATCAGGATGTTTAGAGGATTACCGGCGACAATTTGAGATCCTGTGAATTTTTATTTATATTGCGTTCTCTGTCGAATTTTATATGAAGAATTTGCGTTCAGTTTATGAGCACGGCGTAAAAAAGATTTATGGTTAAGCATTTTTTTACGTATTATCGTTATTGTAATGATTCTGTATCGCAATAATACTTTACTTGCAATTTTTAGTTAACAAAAGACACCTACGTGAAACGGTAAGCCAAAGAACAAAAAAAAACCTAAAATATAAAATATCAATTTAAAACACGAAAGAAACATAATTGAAAGAAACAATTAGAATAATAATGAATGTTTAGATAATTAGGCATGTTATACCCCAATAGCACAGTTGTTGTTGTGGTCTTCAGTCCTGAGACTGGTTTGATGCAGCTCTCCATGCTACTCTATCCTGTGCAAGCTTCTTCATCTCCCAGTACCTACTGCAACCTACATCCTTCTGAATCTGCTTAGTGTACTCATCTCTCGGTCTCCCTCTACGATTTTTACCCTCCACACTGCGCTCCAATGCTAAATTTGTGATCCCTTGATGCCTCAAAACATGTCCTATCAACCGATCCCTTCTTCTAGTCAAGTTGTGCCACAAACTTCTCTTCTTCCCAATCCTATTCAATACCTCCTCATTAGTTACGTGATCTATCCACCTTATCTTCAGTATTCTTCTGTAGCACCACATTTCGAAAGCTTCTATTCTCTTCTTGTCCAAACTAGTTATCGTCCATGTTTCACTTCCATACATGGCTACACTCCAAACAAATATTTTCAGAAATGACTTCCTGACACTTAAATCTATATTCGATGTTAACAAATTTCTCTTCTTCAGAAACGCTTTCCTTGCCATTGCCAGTCTACATTTTATATCCTCTCTACTTCGACCATCTTCAGTTATTTTACTTCCTAAATAGCTAAACTCCTTTACTACTTTAAGTGTCTCATTTCCTAATCTAATTCCCTCAGCATCACCCGATTGAAATGGACTACATTCCATTATCCTCGTTTTGCTTTTGTTGATGTTCATCTTATATCCTCCTTTCAAGACACTGTCCATACCGTTCAAATGCTCTTCCAAGTCCTTTGCCGTCTCTGACAGAATTACAATGTCATCGGCGAACCTCAAAGTTTTTACTTCGTCTCCATGAATTTTAATACCTACTCCAAATTTTTCTTTTGTTTCCTTTACTGCTTGCTCAATATACAGATTGAATAACATCGGGGAGAGGCTACAACCCTGTCTCACTCCTTTTCCAACCACTGCTTCCCTTTCATGCCCCTCGACTCTTATGACTGCCATATGGTTTCTGTACAAATTGTAAACAGCCTTTCGCTCCCTGTATTTTACCCCTGCCACCTTTAGAATTTGAAAAAGAGTATTCCAGTCAACATTGTCAAAAGCTTTCTCTAAGTCTACAAATGCTAGAAACGTAGGTTTGCCTTTTCTTAATCTTTCTTCTAAGATAAGTCGTAAGGTCAGTATTGCCTCACGTGTTCCAACATTTCGACGGAATCCAAACTGATCCTCCCCGAGGTCCGCATCTACCAGTTTTTCCATTCGTCTGTAAAGAATTCGCGTTAGTATTTTGCAGCTGTGACTTATTAAACTGATAGTTCGGTAATTTTCACATCTGTCAGCACCTGCTTTCTTTGGGATTGGAATTATTATATTCTTCTTGAAGTCTGAGGGTATTTCGCCTGTCTCATACATCTTGCTCACCAGGTGGTAGAGTTTTGTCATGACTGGCTCTCCCAAGGCCGTCAGTAGTTCTAATGGAATGTTGTCTACTCCGGGGGCCTTGTTTCGACTCAGGTCTTTCAGTGCTCTGTCAAACTCTTCACGCAGTATCGTATCACCAATTTCGTCTTCATCTACATCCTCTTCCATTTCCATAATATTGTCCTCAAGTACATCACCCTTGTATAAACCTTCTATATACTCCTTCCACCTTTCTGCCTTCCCTTCTTTGCTTAGAACTGGGTTGCCATCTGAGCTCTTGATATTCATACACGTGGTTTTCTTCTCTCCAAAGGTCTCTCTAATTTTCCTGTATGACGTATCTATCTTACCCCTAGTGAGATAAGCTTCTACATCCTTACATTTGTCCGCTAGCCATCCCTGTTTAGCCATTTTGCACTTCCTGTCGATCTCATTTTCGAGACGTTTGTATTCCTTTTTGCCTGCTTCATTTACTGCATTTTTATATTTTCTCCTTTCATCAATTAAATTCAATATTTCTTCTGTTACCCAAGGATTTCTAGCAGCCCTCGTCTTTTTACCTACTTTATCCTCTGCTGCCTTCACTACTTCATCCCTCAGAGCTACCCATTCTTCTTCTACTGTATTTCTTTCCCCTATTCCTGTCAATTGTTCCCTTATGCTCTCCCTGAAACTCTGTACAACCTCTGGTTCTTTCAGTTTATCCAGGTCCCATCTCCTTAATTTCCCACATTTTTGCAGTTTCTTCAGTTTTAATCTACAGGTCATAACCAATAGATTGTGGTCAGAGTCCACATCTGCCCCTGGAAATGTCTTACAACTTAAAACCTGGTTCCTAAATCTCTGTCTTACCATTATATAATCTATCTGATACCTTTTAGTATCTCCAGGGTTCTTCCACGTATACAACCTTCTTTCATGATTCTTAAACCAAGTGTTACCTATGACTAAGTTGTGCTCTGTACAAAATTCTACTAGGCGGCTTCCTCTTTCATTTCTTAGCCCCAATCCATATTCACCTACTATGTTTCCTTCTCTCCCTTTTCCTACACTCGAATTCCAGTCACCCATTACTATTAAATTTTCGTCTCCCTCCACTATCTGAATAATTTCTTTTATTTCATCGTACATTTCTTCAATTTCTTCGTCATCTGCAGAGCTAGTTGGCATATAAACTTGTACTACTGTAGTAGGTGTGGGCTTCGTATCTATCTTGGCCACAATAATGCGTTCAATATGCTGTTTGTAGTAGCTTACCCGCATTCCTATTTTCCTATTCATTATTAAACCTACTCCTGCATTACCCCTATTTGATTTTGTGTTTATAACCCTGTAATCACCTGACCAGAAGTCTTGTTCCTCCTGCCACCGAACTTCACTGCATTCCCACTATATCTAACTTTAACCTATCCATTTCCCTTTTTAAATTTTCTAACCTACCTGCCCGATTAAGGGATCTGACATTCCACGCTCCGATCCGTAGACCGCCAGTTTTCTTTCTCCTGATAACGACATCCTCCTGAGTAGTCCCCGCCCGGAGATCCGAATGGGGGACTATTTTACCCAAGAGGATGCCATCATCATTTAATCATACAGTAAAGCTGCATGTCCTCGGGATAAATTACTGCTGTAGTTTCCCCTTGCTTTCAGCCGTTCGCAGTACCAGCACAGCAACACCGTTTTGGTTAATGTTGCAAGGCCAGATCAGTCAATCATCCAGACTGTTGCCCCCGCAACTACTGAAAAGGCTGCTGCCCCTCTTCAGGAACCACACGTTTGTCTGGCCTCTCAACAGATACCCCTCCGTTGTGGTTGCACCTACGGTACGGCCATCTGTATCGCTGAGGCACGCAAGCCTCCCCACCAACGGCAAGGTCCATGGTTCATGGGGGGGAATAGCACAGTGTGAGCAGCTTATTTTCAGAAATGGTATTTCGGGAACCAGCTTTATCACAGATCAATCTATGTGGCTTGAAAGCTTCTTTAATTTATATTGTAACACAGATTTTTCTTTTTCAGGATTAATTAATGGAATTCGGGTATTTTACAAAATTTCAAATTGATACAAAAGTAGATTATATAGCATTCAAGAATGTTAATTATATACAAAATTTTATGTGCAAAACTCTTTTTATATATCATGGTTTCTATGATTTTCCCTATGAACCTAGTACCCCAAATTACGTTTCTAATTGTGTTTTACTCCATAAAAATTGACCAAACAAAAAAAAATGTGTGCTGCAGTATTTTGCTCCCTCTACACACTTGGCAAATTTTAGCAAGATCGTTATTTTCACTTGGGAATGTTTACTTGTTCTCGAGTCGCGTTGGAACCCAGAGCACCGTTTTTTGCTGTCTAGAAATATTCCACAAAGAGTTACTATATCGAAATGTTTTCTGTATGCTACGTTCCGCAGCTATAATGTATTTTATGAATTTCTTGTTGAATATCTGTCTCGTTATACTACTTTAGATCTACAAGATACAGCATCTGCGTACATATGTATAATTCATCATGGTTGTATCACAGGTTTAAAATATGTAATTCCATATCTGAGTCTGAAAATCACAAACAGAACCACAGATTAAACGAAGGACACGGATGTCACTAAAGAGCTTAATTTGAAAAGGGAACTTACAATACTCTGTTCACGTTAAATAACAGAAAGAGATTATGTAATGGTGAACACTGCAGATCTCGTAATTACGTTTGAACGTTACACATTCCAAAGAACGACACAGGTGACATATACGTCTTGCTTTGCTGCAATTTCTGCCATTTTATTAAGGTGCTGAGTCGTGTCACAATACAGAGTTTCGATTAGTATTCGTTTGTTTGTTTTACAGCACGAATTTTATAAAAATGTGCTGCCATTGTTACCTTCCAAAGACTTTTAGCCGACAGTTTAAGGTAGAGCGACATGCTTTGATTCATAATAGTCCACTGGATAGGATCGTTTAGCGCAAATAGGTCTGTTATGAAAATCTAACCAAGTGATCGTTCCTGTGTAGTTGGAAAGGTAGTGGAATGGAAGGACAGTTTAGAGATATTCTCAAACTTTGCTCTACGTCGCGCTCCAGTAGTGGTTTCTTACACCTTGGGCCAATATTCCGTTTTCTTGATGGGCCATCTTACATTGTGCCCCGATGTTTCATTGTTTACTTGATGGGCCATCCTACGCCGTGAGCAGATGATCCATTAATGCCTAGATGAGGCACTCTACAGCGTGAAGTGACGTTCCATCATTTAATGATACTGCATGCTGGTGTTTCATAATTTCCGTGGTGGGGCATCTTACACTGTCGTATGGTGTTCCATCGTTTTCTTGGTGGGGCATCCCAGAACCTGAGATGAAGTTTCATCGTTTTCTTGATGCGACATCTTACACCAAGAGCTGATCTTTCATCGTTTTCTAGATGGACCATCCTATACAGCTTTGCTGATGTTTCAACATCTTCTTGATGGAGCACCGGAGAGCTAGTGGACCTTTTTTTTTTATGGGGCGCTCTACGGCGTGAACTGCTGTAGCGTCTCACACCATAAGCAGTAGTTTCTCCGTTTTCTTGATATTGCATCCCAAACAGTGAGATTATGTTCTAATGCTTTGTTACTGGTGCCGTCTATACCAGTAGCTGGTCTTCCAAGGTGTCCTTGATGGATGAGCATTCCACAACGTGAGCATATGCTACAATTTCTTCCTGATATCACATCCCACGCAGTGGGCTATATTTCATCATTCTCTCCATGTGAAATCCTACATTATAAGTCAACAGTCCATCATTTTCTTGATGATGAGCGATGGGGCACTAGGCACTATAAAATGAATTTTACCTTAATATATATATATATATATATATATATATATATATATATATATATATATATATATGGTTGCTGCCTCCTTCTGCACCAGTTGGTGACATACTACAATGTGGAGGAAGTTTTCTTTAAGGTCTAAAATACGACTCTGTTAGTTACTTGGCCGAATTGCGGATAGCTTTGAGCCCAAGTTTTTAACACCATACTATTGTACAGAACCATAATCAAATTATTGTAATTAAGAAATTACTAGAGGTTGTTACTTGTTGAATGAAAACTATAGAGAATGCATTTCTTTCCCTGTATTTTAGTGAACTTTATACACTTACAATTCTGTCGATTGATAGACGGCGACGACAATGAAGTTCACCTCATTTTCCAAAAAATAAGATATTTGTAATCTTCACTTCCAGGAAGTTTGTATACATAAATGTTTGACTACGCTTACAGATACTTTACTCGGTTGTATCATTATAATATCAATTTTCATTAAATGTAATAATACCTTCTAAGCAACGACCTAGCAACGTGTCCTCTCTCCAAAAGATACAGATAAACAGTTCTCATTTTTTTTAATGAATCAATTGCCTTTTTTGTAGAGTTCATACTCAAAGACTCACAACTACTATCGTTGCGGGAATTGCGCGCTAAAGAGTTTCTAGCTCTCCAGATGCGCTTCATTTCATTTCAAGTAATTTTTGTATCAAATTTACATTTACGGTATTTACATACATTACTGAGCTTCTCAGAATAAAATCAGACACAAATTAGTTTAAAAAAAAGAGGGTCAGTGAGGCTCACATAACATTACAGCACATTTACGCTTTGATAGATGTTGGCGTCCGCCAAGAAGTGATTTCGAACTGTACAAGTCCCACAAGAATTACGCTAAAGGCTTCTCCTGAAGGCAAAGGCGGCAGTTGATTTCAGCATATTATAATGACGACCTAAGTTATTCATGACAACGTCCGAGTATACCAACGTCTTCTGTCGAAGTAATAGTCATACTGGCTTCTTGAAGCGCGCCATTGTCATCTTATACCTCTAAACACTGAGCATCGTAACGAGCTATTGGAAATCTACATATATTGTTGGTGTACTCCCAGAACACCGCAGATCTGATGAAGTTGACGGAAACCATATTTACACTCCTGGAAATTGAAATAAGAACACCGTGAATTCATTGTCCCAGGAAGGGGAAACTTTATTGACACATTCTTGGGGTCACATACATCACATAATCACACTGACAGAACCACAGGCACATAAGCACAGGCAACAGAGCATGCACAATGTCGGCACTAGTATAGTGTATATCCACCTTTCGCAGCAATGCAGGCTGCTGTTCTCCCATGGAGACGATCGTAGAGATGCTGGATGTACTCCTGTGGAACGGCTTGCCATGCCATTTCCACCTGGCGCCTCGGTTGGACCAGCGTTCGTGCTGGACGTGCATTATCCTGTTGGAACAGCAAGTTCCCTTGCCGGTCTAGGAATGGTAGAACGATGGGTTCGATGACGGTTTGGATGTACCGTGCACTATTCAGCGTCCCCTCGACGATCACCAGAGGTGTACGGCCAGTGTAGGAGATCGCTCCCCACACCATGATGCCGGGTGTTGGCCCTGTGTGCCTCGGTCGTATGCAGTCCTGATTGTGGCGCTCACCTGCACGGCGCCAAACACGCATACGACCATCATTGGCACCAAGGCAGAAGCGACTCTCATCGCTGAAGACGACACGTCTCCATTCGTCCCTCCATTCACGCCTGTCGCGACACCACTGGAGGCGGGCTGCACGATGTTGGGGCGTGAGCGGAAGACGGCCTAACGGTGTGCGGGACCGTAGCCCAGCTTCATGGAGACGGTTGCGAATGGTTCTCGTCGATACCCCAGGAGCAACAGTGTCCCTAATTTGCTGGGAAGTGGCAGTGCGGTCCCCTACGGCACTGCGTGGGATCCTACGGTCTTGGCGTGCATCCGTGCGTCGCTGCGGTCCGGTCCCAGGTCGACGGGCACGTGCACCTTCCGCCGACCACTGGCGACAACATCGATGTACTGTGGAGACCTCACGCCCCACGTGTTGAGCAATTCGGCGGTACGTCCACCCGGCCTCCCGCATGCCCACTATACGCCCTCGCTCAAAGTCCGTCAACTGCACATACGGTTCACGTCCACGCTGTCGCGGCATGCTACCAGTGGTAAAGATTGCGATGGAGCTCCGTATGCCACGGCAAACCGGCTGACACTGACGGCGGCGGTGCACAAATGCTGCGCAGCTAGCGCCATTCGACGGCCAACACCGCGGTTCCTGGTGTGTCCGCTGTGCCGTGCGTGTGATCATTGCTTGTACAGCCCTATCGCAGTGTCCGGAGCAAGTATGGTGGGTCTGACACACCGGTGTCAATGTGTTCTTTTTTCCATTTCCAGGAGTGTATCATACTGTAATCGGCAACTTTGAATGCCGCAGTGTATACACTAATATTTACATTTTTGAAGACAGTCTTCGGATGTTTAACAGTTAGGAAGACAAGTGCTTATACAGCTAGGAAGACAATAGTCGCGGATATTACTCATCAGATTTTAAATTATGATTTATAATTTGCATTTGTAGCAAAGTGATTTGGCGTCAGTCAAATTTTATTACTAGAAACTGATAAAGTTGCAATCCTTTCAAATGCTTGAGACCTTCAAGACGATCGTTTAGAGACATCAGTGCTGTTACACTACTGGCCATTACAATTGCTACACCAAGAAGAAACGCTGATGATAAACGGGTATTCATTGGACAAACATGTACTAGAACTGACATGTGATTACATTTTCACGCAATTTGGGTGCATAGATCCTGAGAAATCAGTACCCAGAACAACAGCCTCTGGCCGTAATAACGGCCTTGCTACGCCTGGGCATTGAGTCTAACAGAGCTTGGATGGCCTGCATAGGTACAGCTGCGCATACAGCTTCAACATGATACCACAGTTCATCAGGAGAAGTGACCGGCGTATTGTGACGAGCCAGTTGCTCGGCCACCGTTGACCACATGTTTTCAATTGGTCAGAGATGTGGATTATGTGCTGGCCAGGGCAGCAGTGGAGCATTTTCTGTATCCAGAAAGTCCCGTACAGGACCTACAACATGCGGTCGTGTATTTTCCTGCTGAAATGTAGGGCTTCGCTGGGTGACCGCCGGGTGATACGCCAGTATGGCGTTGACGAATACACGCTTTCAATGAGCGTTCACCGCGATGTGTCCAAACAAGGGTGCGACTATCATGATGCAGTAAATGGAACCTGGATTCATCCGAGAAAGTGACGTTTTGCCATTCGTGCACCCAGGTTCGTCATTGAGTATACCATCGCAGGCGCTCCTGTCTGTGATGCAGCGTCAAGAGTAACCGCAGCCATGGTCTCCGAGCTGATAGTCCTTGCTGCTGCAGACGTCGTCGAACTGTTCGTGCAGATGGTTGTTGTTTTGCAAACGTCCCCATCTGTTGACTCAGGGATCGAGACGTGGCTGCACGATCCGTTACAGCCATGCGGATAAGATGCCTGTCGTCTCGACTGCTACTGATACGAGGCCTTTGCGATACAGCACGGCGAACCCACCGATTCAGTATTCTGCTAACAGTCATTGGATCTTGGCCAACGCGAGCAGCAATGTCGCGATACGATAAACCGCAATCGCGATAGGCTACAATGCGGCTTTTTTCGAAGTCGGAAACGCATTTCTCCTCCTTACACGAGGCATCACAACAACGTTTCACCAGGCAACGCCAGTCAACTGCTGTTTGTGTATCAGAAATCGGTTGGAAATTTTCCTCATGTCGCCTCCGGCGCCAACCTTGTGTGAATGCTCTGAAAAGTTGATCATTTGCATATCAGAGCATCTTCTTCCTGTCGGTTAAATTTCGCGTCTGTAGCACGTCATCTTCGTGGTGTGGCAATTTTATGGCCAGTAGCATAATTTTCCAGCCGCCACCTTACTTGCTACATCCTAATACTTGCTGAAGCTGCGTTTGTTTAATGGATTGTTCTATTTTCTGTAGATGTGTCGCATATGCAGCATTGAACATACGTCTGTTTCGCCTTGTGTTCACAGAAATCGGTGAGCATGATGAAGGAGATCCTGAGCTCTGACCACATCATCATCATCCTGGTGATCTTCTGCTTGATCCTGTCCGGCATGTGCTTCGCGTTCCTTTACAACTGCACCCGGAAGCTCGTCAGGGACCACCGCATCATCAGGGTAAGACCATACAGTAATTCAAAAATGTCTTATTTGATACATTTAACTGCACCTTCCAGCTATTTCTTTCATAGTCACTACTCCGACGTAGACATGTGTCGAACCGCGGTACCAAATTTCTAATATCCTTTTCATAGGAGGCAGCCGAGTGTGCTTTCAGCCAATTTGCTACGCTGTTGTGCAGCTTCTTGTCTGCGCCGCAGTGCTGCCCTCCTAACCAGCGGTTCACGTAAACAGAAATATCAAAACCAGAAGGAGCTAAGCTGGGTGATCGAACATTACCCATCGAAAACACTTCAGGAGCGTCTTCGTTGCCGCTGCAGTTTGGGGTCAAGCATTGCCATGAAGGAGGACAAAGCCTGAAGAAAACATTCCTCTTCACCTTCTCTGAATAGCCATTCATAGAGATTTAAGAGTCGCACAGTGATGATTTTGCGCAGCTATGGCTGTGTCACGGTCCATGAACTGCACCGACAACATTCCTTCTGGGTTCCGTTTTCCGATGAAGAAGGTTCGCTTCCACTTACTTGGGGAATGAATACGCAACCACTCTTTGAATTTCCATTTCGTGTCTTCGTTCTCTAAATGAGCACGTATCTCGTCCCTTGCAACAGTTTTGTTCAAGAATCGTCACCTTCAACACGGTAGCGCTGTTTTGTGACTGTCGGACAGAACCTAGCTAAACAGAGTTGCAATAGTATAGACAGATGCTCTTGAAATTAAAGAAAACGAATCACTGACCACGGGAACTGTGAATAGATGGTTTTCTAGAATCGCCTGATCCACTCGCTGAACAAGATCATCGACTGACCCTTGCTTCCTTTCCTGTCGCAGTGTATCAGATACTTCTGTACGTCCTGCTTCGAAGTTCCTGCACCATTGCCACTCTTTGACGTCACTCGGGAAAGTTCACTAGTGAATGAATTTGGACATCAAGATACCGAAAGACAGCACACACTTCAGATATGATGGGAGATTCTATTGTTATTGGCACATTTGTATTCTCACTGCGCAAACAGAACTGACAATTGCAGCGTGATGGGATCGATGGCATACTAGAGACACGGAGCAAAAAATCTGTGGTTCTGATTTGGCGACAAAATCGGAACTTGAAAACGATGTTATCGTATTTACAATGGTGAGCGTAAGGAACGTTACTCACTCTGCAGACGTGTCTTATTTAGTTACTTTTCATAGAGGAAGGAGTTACAATCTTTAGATAGAACACTAGTCTTTCTGTAACGTAGCTAACGTGTTTAAATGAACTGTGTACAAATCTTTATTTCAGTCTATGATCACAGAATTAGTAGTCCCTTAAGGTAGTTGATGTGTTTAGATCAACTGTGTACAAATCAGTTTTCTGTCATAAATGATAATTAATTGAAACCTTCAGCTGCCGACAGGTGCTGATGATATACCTCGGTGGGGACAGCTGAAAATGTGTGCCCCGACAAAGACTCGAACACGGGATCTCCTGCTTACATGGCAGGTGCTCTATCCATCTGAGCCCCATCGACGTATATCAGCAACACCTGTCGGCAGCTGAGGGTTTCAATTAATTATCATTTATTCTAGAGGAGCTGCACGGTCACCAATGGTATCTGTTCTTTCGAGAACAGTTACTATCCTCCCGTATATAGTCAAAGGCTACCCAGGCATTGACCTTCATCTGTGCGAATGCGCACAGGTTGCCAGAACTCTTATGGGAATCGTCGCCTTAGTGTGTGAGAATAGTGAGTGGATGGGCAAATACCTATTAGGTACATTACGTATGTAGATTGTGGACAGTTGGACATGTGGGTCTCAGGGGAAGCGTGTATGGGATAATTCCCTCAGTCGCGCTGTTCATTTGTGTCCTCGGTGGCTCAGATGGATAGAGTGACTGCCATATAAGTAGGAGATCCCGGGTTCGAGTCTCTGTTGGGGCTCCCTTTTCAGCTGTCCCCATCGAGGTATATCAACAACACCTGTCGGCAGCTCGGCCCTTCAATTAATTATCATTTATTCTAGAGAAGCTGCACGGTCACCAATGGTATCTGTTCTTTAGAGAACAGTTACTATCCTCTTATGTTAGGAACGAGCATCGACAATGACATAGTCCCCTTAAACTTCGTCTTGACGTGGGATCCTTTCTGACGCCTATGCATCGACTGCTGTTCGGTGTGTAATCGCCCATGACGTCGTTTCGAGGAACTTTTCGCCCCCGTCATTGTACAGCTGCAAAAATGTCAAGGCTGTTCCCGAGCGATTCTTTTTTTTGTATGGGTGTTTTTTTGTCATCTTCCCGAGCGATTCTTTTTTTTTTTGTATGGGTGTTTTTTTTGTCATCTTCTTGGCACACACAGTGTATAATTACAAGGGCTTATTGAGAACTTCACGCAATGAGGCCGACGATATCTGTGGAAAACAGCTGCCGGGATCCATAGCCGTGGAGCTACGGCTCCCACAACGCGCTGCGGCACCATCTCAACAACGTCAGGGATGACAAGCCATGTTCGCCTAAGGCCCTCTTCAGTACGCTTTAACGACCTTAGGGAAATTGACGACATCAATGGAGCACCTTATGTGTGCCCATGAACCTCGGCCCTTAGGCCTGACGCCTGACATTAACTGACGATGGATTTCGATCGTCGCTATTGTGCGATAAGAAATTTTATCATAGATGGTTTACTTATTAACTGTCGAAACGTGTTTAAAACTATTAAGCGCCAATGGAGAAGAATTTTGTGAAGGCTAACAGAGGAAAGCTTTCAAAATTTAATGCGTTTACTGCTTACGTCCGCATCATTCGGCAACGAAGACTATCTACGTCTCTCTCGACTGGAATAGTGTGGAATAAAACGCTGGGTGCATGCGAGTTGCGGAAGCAAACCAGGTATCACCGGCGCGGTCACATAGCGTGTTCGGTCAGGGGGTTAGCTGTCACCTGCAATAAAAAGAATGAGTGAGTAGATATTCGTTGAACTTGTACGAGTGCCGTAGGACGTCCGTCGCGAACAAATACAACGAACAACATCGAACAAAATGAGATTAAAAATAAAAGAAAGCGGGTAGGGAAATGAACTGCAGTGCCAAAGGTCGTATGTTAGCCGACCTCTGGGTGCAAAAAAAAATTTTTTTTCCTCTTCGTGTTTGTAACACTTTCTGAGACTTCGTTAATCCTCAAAGCTTTTTCTGAAATATTCATTGTTATTTACACGTTAGAGCGCGCTTTCTCGGTAATGAGTGATACGTGGCACGTACTGGAATTAAGGAAAACGTGGAAGGGAGGACCCACCAATATAACTTTCTTTTCACACAACCTGTTTGTTTAACAATATATAAACTGTGTTTTAAAGACAATCGAAGCATTTAACGATAAAATTTTCTTTAACAAAATGAACGAATGTTCAAAATTCTTTTGACCTTAAACTTTAACTTTGAATAAGCTTTTAATCTTTGCAAAAAAATCTGAAGTGCTGTATTTCAAAACAGCAAACAATATGACAGTGACTACAAGACGGCCGGACCTGCAGCCCTCCCGTTATCGGATGAAACAGCAGTGTTTACCAGAGTGCTGGACACAGTCTGTCTTAGTAAATGGATGAGGCTTATTTCAAAGCAACCAACTTCTTAATTTCAATCGTCAACCAAAGTGCGACTGGATCCCAACGCGCTCCTTCTGACTATTTTATCTACATCTCCATATATACTCCGGTAGCCACCATGCGGAGTGTGGCGAAGGGCAAAATTCATGCCAAAATTCAACCCCCCTACCCCCCTCTGTTCCACTCGCGGATAGCGAGGGAAACACGACTGTCTGGAAGCCTCAGTACGAGCTCTAATTTCCCTTATCTTTCAATTGTGATCATTGTGCGGTTTAAAACTTGCTGGTAATAATATATGCTCTACATACTCGATGAGGATCGGATTTCAGAATTGAGCGTGCAGCCCCTTCCGTTTAGCGCGCCGTCCATCTGCAAGTGTGTCCCACTTCAAACATTCTCTGAGATGTGTAACGCTTTCGCGATGGCTAAATGTACCAGTCGCGAATCTTCCCACTCGTCTTTGGACCTTCTCAATCTCTTGAATCAGACCAAACTGGTAAGGGTCCCGTACAGACGAATAATACTCTAAGACTGGATGAACTAACGTATTGTAAGCTATTTCCTTTGTTGAAGGACTGCATCGCTTCAGCATTATACCAATAAACCGCAATCTGGAGTTCGCCTTGCTCGTTACTTGTGTAATCTGATCATTCCATTTCAGATCATTGCGGATAGTCACACCCAGACACTTGACGGATGTTACCGCTTCCAAAAACTGGGCATTTATTACTCGTACATCAATGGGGATTTTCGCCTTGTCATACGCAGTAGGCTACACTTCCTAATATTGGGAGATAACTGCGAGTCATTTTACCAAGCATTTATTTTCTGCAAATCCTCATCGATTTGTTCACAACTTTCGTGTGATACTACTTTCCTGTAGACTACAGCATCATTTGCAACCAGTCTAATGCCGCTGTCAATACCATCAACCAGGTCGTTTATGTAAATCGTAAAAAAACAGCGGACCTATTACCCTGCCCTGGGGCACACCTGATGTAACGCTTGTTTCCGTTGAAGTCACCCAGTTCGGGACGATATTCTGCTCCCTATCTGTTAGAAAACTTTGTATCCAACCGCATGTCACCTTATAGACCCTAAGCGCGCACTTTTTGGAGCAAGCTACAGTGTGGAACTGAGTCGAACGCCTTTCCAAAGTCGAGAAAAATGGCATCAACCGGGGAGCCGGTATATCATGCCCAAACGGGGCCAACTGTGTCTCGCATGATTGCTCTTTCCTAAAACCGTGCTGGTTTCTGCAGATGAGCTTCTCATAGTCTAGATAGGCCATTATGTCTGAACACAAAATATGTTCCATGATTCTACAACAAATCGATCGATGCCAGTGAAAATGGCCGGTAATTATGTGCATCCTATTTTCTACCCTTTTTATAGTTTGCTATGGCCTAGCCTTATTCCAGTCCCGTGGAACTTTCCGTTGTTCCAATGATCTCTGATAGATGATGGATAAGAATGGGACTATAATTGTTGCATAGTCAACATATAATCTTACGGGGATACCGTCTGGGCCAGATGCCTTCCTGGCGTCTAAGGGTCTTAACTGTTTCACAATCCCAGGTACACCAAAGACAATGTCAACTATCCTTACGTTTGTTCGATAGTTGAAAGGGGGAATGGTGCTGCAGTCCTCTACCGTAAACGAGTTTTTGAAAGCTAGGTTTAGAATTTCGGCCTTCTGTTTATCATCTACATCTACAACTAGATTTATACTCCGCAAGCCACCCAACGGTGTGTGGCGGAGGGCACTTTACATGCCACTGTCATTACCTCCCTTTTCTTTTCCAGTCGCGTATGGCTCGCGGGAAGAACGACTGTCTGAAAGCCTCCGTGCGCGCTCGAATCTCTCTAATTTTGCATTCGTGATCTCCTCAGGAGGTATAAGTAGGGGGAAGCAATATATTCGATTCCTCATCCAGAAACGCACCCTCTCGAAACCTGGCGAGCAAGCTACACCGTGATGCAGAGCGCCTCTGTTGCAGAGTCTGCAACTTGAGTTTGCTAAACATCTCCGTAACGCTATCACGGTTACCAAATAAACCTGCGACGAAACGCGCCGCTCTTCTTTAGATCTTCTCTATCTCCTCCGTCAACCCGATCTGGTACGGATCCCACACTGATGAGCAATACTCAAGTATAGGTAGAACGAGTGTTTTGTAAGCCACCTTCTTTCTTGATGGACTACATTTTCTAAGGACTCTCCCAATGAATCTCAACCTGGTACCTGCCTTACCAACAATTAATTTTATATGATCATCATGACCATCATGAGTTACATTACCCGAACTGTCAGCAAGAGCCCTGGTGATAGTTGGCTGTTAACATTTTCAAAGGTAAATTAATTGTCAGTTATGAAGACCGCTCGGAAGAAACGTCTTAAAACATTACTTGTGAACACTTATTACAAGAGAACTCAGTCGGCGAACCACAAGATGTAGCTAAAATACACCAATAATAACTCTGTCTTTCATACACAGAAACGAACAGTTTAGCACAACAGGTGGTGCAAATTATAATTAATGACTGAGAAATGCAATTACAATCAAAGAACTTAACCGGTTAACAAATAAATCTGACGACAAGGTCCCTGTGCCTTAGTACAATTGTTCCGGCGCTTCAGTCCGGAACCGCGCTGCTGCTACAGTCGCAGGTTCGAATTCTGCCTCAGACATAGATGTGTGTGATGTCCTTAGGTTAGTTACGTTTAAGTAGTTCAAAGTCTAGGGGACTGATGATCTCAGACATTAAGTCCCATTGTGCTTTGAGCCATTTGAATTTTGTTCCGGCTGTATTTGCGACCAAGAGTTGATTAATTAGAACATTAATGATTGGCTACAAACCAGAAAGGAAAGGCAATATAATAGCGGGACAAATTTTCAAGTGACAACTAGTGTCTTAGTACTATACTACTGCCTATATTCACGACCAGAGAGCCGACCGAGTAAAACTCTCAGCGTCGGGTACAAACCAGGACATAATGAGCAGGGCAGCTAGACAACGAAACAAATTACCATGAGGATTATTGAATGTTACTCCCCTTTATCAGGAAGCAGTTCCACGGATCCACGGTGCGTCGCAGCGGTTACTGAGTGGTGCCCATGAGAACCAGATAGAAGAGGGCAGCCAAGTCACGAGCAGTTGGTCGACACGAATGTTGCCAACCAACCAACGGGATGCCGGCCTGCTGGTTGTAGTCGACGCTGACCCCAGTGAAGTACGCCGGGATCTTCGCTCCGCGCAGGCCATCCTTGCGCAGCTCATGGCTTCGGCCGCTCTGTTCTCGTGACCATCTCTTGTCGCCACGCTACCGCCAACCCCCAAACTTTGTGCCTTTTTCTCGGGCCAGCGAACCCCGAATATACATCGGCAAGCAAAGACCTTCTAAGGACAGAACCCACAGATACCAATTCTTCCTCACAGTTATTGGAAATGGGGCCGCAAGTGGGATAGTCGATACTATACCTGAGCCAGTGGCGCCAGACAGAACAGTCTACTAATTCAATGGCGCCACGGCTCAGTGAGTGTCTTCGATCTCGTGACTTCCGCATGTTTAAGAAACGAAAGATTTAATTTGTGTGAATGAAACAACCGACCGTGACACTTATATTTTTTTTTGGTCACAAATAATTCACCATATTTTTCTCAATACGTAGCTTTTCCAAGTCGGTGATCAGACACGAATCTAAGAGCACAACTTAAATCACTGCAAATGAAACTAGCAGCAATCGTCTTTAAGTTCTTGCTTGTAACAAGTATTTATTTTCGATCGAATCCTTAAAAATAGTAGACAGGGGTGAAAGATCCCCGCCATAATATTTTTAGACTATGCCACCATATATGAAACATTTTGATTCATCAGATGCATGTTATAAACTGCGACGAACTTGAATAGGCGCACTCGCCAAACGCTCTTGAAAAGGAGTTTTTTATACTTTGTTTCTAAGAACCAAATCGCTGATGTATCTTATAGGGAAGTAGGCTATTTCATCATTTGAATCTCTAGGAGAGAGTTATAACCACATTCCATAAGGTATCCTTCTATCTTATATCCTTTTACATTCTCTTAAACAAGTTTACGGGTTCATGGAGGTATGTTCCGCTTATGCAACTTGTTGAAGGCATTTGTTTATTGCCTTACGCGTTTCGCTTCTTTTATTTGTGAAGCAAATGGTTCAAATGGCTCTGAGCACTATGCGACTTAACTCCTGAGGTCAAACTGCCTTCAATTAGTTGCATAGACGGACTGAACCTCCATGAGGGGTTGTTTGGGGAAGGAGACCAGACAGCGAGGTCATCGGTCTCATCGGATTAGGGAAGTATGGGGAAGGAAGTCGGCCGTGCCCTTTCAGAGGAACCATCCCGGCATTTGCCTGGAGTGATTTAGGGAAATCACGGAAAACCTAAATCAGGATGGCCGGACGCGGGAGTGAACCGTCGTCCTCCCGAATGCGAGTCCAGTGTCTAACCACTGCGCCACCTCGCTCGGCGAACCTCTATGAATTTTGAAGCAAGTAGGGAACGAAGAAAAACAGAAAAAACGACGAATTTTTCGGGTGTTTTTATGGATGTATTTGTACAGTGTGGTACTTCACTCCATTCCTAACTCATATTCCTTAAAGTAAAATCCAAAACAAGACGCCGATGTGAATGAGAATAAAATGGCATTTACGACAGTTTGCAGAACACAGTCAAATATCCTATCGTTATTAATCATGCATGGAAGCATGTGGTCAGCAAAATTTGAACAGTATTATGTACTCTCCCAGGCGCGGAACTGAGGTAGATTGCTTTGGATGGCGCGAGAAGAACTGACTGCAGCTTCCCGATTCCCTAGAACCGTTCGGCATCGCTTCCGAAATGCATACAGATTAATGTTGGGTCTCTCCTTAGAAAGCCGGAGGGCGTGGCCGTGGGGTTCTAGGCGCTATAGTCTGGAACCGAGCGACCGCTACGGTCGCAGGTTCGAATCCTGCCTCGGGCATGGATGTGTGTGATGTCTTTAGGTTAGTTAGGTTTAATTAGTTCTAAGTTATAGGCAACTGATAACCTCAGAAGTTAAGTCGCATTGTGCTCAGAGCCATTTGAACCATTTTTTTCTCCTTCGAAAACAACGCCGATCGGCGCGATCGCCCACCGATCCGATCGGTAGAGCGGCCGAAAGATACGGAATAGGGCCCCTGAGCTGCGTCTAGAAGCACGGAAGTTATTCCGTGACGTCTTAACACACGTCCTAACGTCCTGTCCCTTCTTCACGTCAGAGTTTTCCATGTGTTTCCTTCTTCTCCCATTCTGTGGAGAATCTCGTCATTCCTTACCCTACGAGTCCAAACTATCAGCATTCTTCTGTAGCACCACATCCTGTTTTCTTCGATTATCTTTCTTTCCAGTTTTCCAACAGTGCGTGATTCACGACTGTCTTTCTTGGTACGTTTGTCATGGATTATTTGACCACAAGATAGCAGAATTCCTTAACTTTGTCTACTACGTAATCACCATCTTTCATGTTAAGCTTGTCACTATCCTTATTTCTGCTACTTCTCATTACTTTGGTCTTTCTTCAGTTTACTATCGACCAGTATTCTGTACTCATTAGACTATTGATTACATTCAGTATATCCTGTATTTCTTCTTCACTTCCATTAAGGATAGCAACGTCATTAGCGAATCTCGTGATTGGTATCCTTTCATCCCAAATTTTAAATACACTCTTAAACATTTGTTTTATATCCGTCGTTGCTTCTTCAGAGTTCAGATTGAGCAGTAGTGGTCAAAAACTGCATCCTTGTTTTTTTTTATCTCAGCACTTTTTTGTTGTCTTCCGGTTTTATTGTCCCATCTTGGTTCTTTTACATATTAGACACTAACAGTGTTTTCCTATAGCTCACTCCTATGTTTCTTATAATTAAGAATGTCCTACACTTTAGATTGTCGAACGCTTTTCCCAGCACGACATTACCTATCAACGTGTCTTGATTTTTTTGCAGTCTTTCTTCCAGTACCAATCTCAATGTCAAGACTACACCTCTGGTACCTTTTACCGTTCCTAAAACCAACTGTATACATGCGCTACACTCCCACCTACATCGTTTGCTTAATTTGGGAAACTTAATTTCTAGATGATCACCGTATTTATTTCGACACATTTTGTATTTATACGCACACGTATTGCTTATGAATGGGATTGTAATTAACAACTTATCTCTATTGAAAAATTGGTCTCTAGTGTTGAAGACGTTGTGAACGACGGATAACTTTACATTCCAATACAGTCCTGGCATCTGTTAGACATTTTATACTCGTTTGTAAATTATAGAAATGTTCTGTATCTACATATTTCAATACTTTTTGTTCCAAAGATAAATTTACTGGGGAGAACTATAGATCATTATTTTCTTCTAGTAATGCATTTATTGGTTCTTTGTTAGACTCAAAGCGTAATGTGCAGTTAAAAACAAAATTTCGTCAGTGAATATATGTACCCCCATTTCTTAGATAAGTGGAGATTTTAAGTCTGTCAAACCGACAGGTAGTACTTTTGTTTCCTGCAATAAATACTTTTTACTTAACCAAGGAGTTATAGGAGATTGTCCTGTAGGGCATCACTATCAGAAAATCTGCAAAGTATGTTAATATAATGTATTTTAAGTTTCAATAGTTGCTAATTCTGTTATGGCGGAAGCTACTGAATCTGAACCTTTCTTGCCGACATAACAAGTAGTTTTCTCAGTCTCCGTTTTAACTAATATGCATTGCCAGAAACTTCGAAAATACGTCTAAGTTATTACTTGCATCTCACCTCCAAAGGATATGGGGTATGTTTGACAGCACTAAACTGTATGAACTGCTTTTTTGATATAAGCCTGTTTAGCAAAACCAGTTAATTGTGTATTGTTTATTAAACCGGAGACCTAGAAACGACGGAGAGGCTTCGTCCCGCCGTAGCCCTCAGTGGTTCACAACCCCACAACAGGCCACAGCAGTCCACCCACCCCACCGCCGCCCCACACCTAACCCTGGGTTATTGTACGGTTCGGCCCCCAAAAGGAACCCCCCTCCCCTGGAACGTCTCACGCCAGACGATTGTAAACTCAAATTTTTGCGTGGTAGAGTAATTATGGTATACGCATACGTGGAGACAGTGTTTGTGCAGCAATCGCCGACAATGTTTAACAGAGGCGGAATCAGGGGAACCAGCCCACATTCGACTAGGCAGATGGAAAACCGCCTTAAAAACCATCCACAGGCTGCCCGCCACACCGGACCTCGACACTTATCTGCCGGTCTGCCAGGCGGATTCATGCCGGTGACCGCCACACCTTCCCGCGCGGCGAGCCGGGCGGTCTAAGCGTTTAATACTTTAACATAATATCAGTTACTATCTGTCATGTTGATGCTTCTTTGCTCGAGATGACAAATACGGCGTGTAATACTCGCGAATAGCGATAATTCTACGTTCCAGATGAAATAAACTGACAGAGCGAGGGCAGTCATTAACTCACAATCAATTACCCATTGCTCGCTCGGGCAGGCTCCCTCCGTCTACGTTAGTTACGAGTGGGCTCGCCCTGCAATATATTCCACGATCTTACGAATGTGATATGTGGCAGGACTGTCTTTAGCGCACTTATGATCTTCCAGAGGGGACCGCTTGAAAGAAACCATTCAGTGCCGCAAACTGTTCCCTTTTACGTGTGGTCGGACACTTAGGATGAAATGAGTGGAATCGGTTGGTTGCTTTTGGTTTCATTGTATAATATTGATACCATCAACAAATGGCGCTATTCTGATACAGATTTTCCTTTATTGCAACGACCGGATGTAATCGTCGCGTCCATAAACGAAATGCTTCCTAAATAAAGATAGCAACGAATTTTTAGTAAAAGACGCGGATTAAGTGACATTTAAATGAATTTAGCATCATAATTAAAAGACTGAGAAGAAGAAGGGACAGGATGATAGGACACGTGTTAAGGCAACAGGGAATAGCTTCCATGGTACTAGACGGAACTACAGAGGGTAAACACCTTAAGGGAAGACAGAGATCGGGGTGTTGTTGTAGTCTTCAGTCCAGACAGTGGTTTGATGTAGCTCTCCATGCTACCCTATCCTGTACAAGCTTCTTCATCTCCCAGTACCTACTGCAACCTACATCCTTCTGAATCTGTTTAGTGTATTCATCTCTTGGTCTCCCTCTACGATTTTTATCCTCCACGCTGAACTCCAATGCTAAATTGGTGATCCCTTGATGCCTCAGAACGTGTCCTACCAACCGATCCCTTCTTATAGTCAAGTTGTGCCACAAACTTCTCTTCTCCCCAATCCTATTTAATACCCCCTCATTAGTTATGTGGTCTACCCATCTAATCTTCAGCATTCTTCTGTAGCGCCACATTTAGAAAGCTTCTATTCTCTTCTTGTCCAAACTATTCATCGTCCACGTTTCGCTTCCATACACGGCTACATTCCATACAAATACTTTCAGAAACGACTTCCTGACACTTAAATCTATGCTCGATGTTAACAAATTTCTATTCTTCAGAAACGCTTTCCTTGCCATTGCCAGTTTACATTTTATATCTTCTCTACTTCGAACATCATCAGTTATTTTGCTCCCCAAATAGCAAAACTGATTTGCTACTTTAAGCGTCTCATTTCCTCATCTAATTCCCGGAGCATCACCCGATTTAATTCGACTGCATTCCATTATCGTCGGTTTGCTTTTGTTGTTGTTCATCATATACCCTCCTTTCAAGACACTGTCCATTCCGTTCAACTGCTCTTCCTAGTCGTTTGCTGTCTCTGACAGAATTACGATGTCATCGGCGAACCTCAAAGCTTTTATTTCTTCTCCATGGATTTTAATACCTACTCCAAAGGTTTCTTTGATTCCTTCACTGCTTGCTCAATATACAGATTGAATATCATCGGGGAGAGGTTACAAACCTGTCTCACTCCCTTCCAAACCACTGCTTCCCTTTCATGGCCTTCGGCTCTTATAATTGCTATTTGGTTTCTGTACAAATTGTAAATAGCATTTCGCTCCCTGTATTTTACCCCTGCCACCTTCAGAATTTGAAAGAGAGTATTCCAGTGAACATTGTCAAAAGCTTTCTCCAAGCCAACAAATGCTAGAAACGTAGGTGTGTGTGTGTTTTGGGGTTTTTTCTTTTTTTGGTCATCAGTCTTCTGACTGGTTTGATGCGGTCCGCCACGAATTCCTCCCCTGTACTAACCTCTTCATCTCAGAGTAGCACTTGCAACCTACGTCCTCAATTATTTGCTTAATGTTTTCCAATCTCTGTCTTCCTCTACAGTTTTTGTCCTCTACAGCTCCCTCTAATACCATGGAAATCATTCCCTCACGTCTTAGCAGATGACTATCATCCTGCCCCTTCTCCTTATCAGTGTTTTCCACATATTCCTTTCCTCTCCGATTCTGCGTAGAACCTCCTCATTCCTTACCTTATCAGTCCACCTAGTTTTCAACATCCGTCTATAGCACTGCGTCTCAAATGCTTCGATTCTCTTCTGTTCCGGTTTTCCCACAGTCCATGTTTCACTACCATACAATGCTGTACTCCATACGTACATCCTAAGAAGTTTCTTCCTCAAATTGAAGCCGGTTTTTGATATTAGTAGACTTCTCTTGGTCAGAACTGCCGTTTTTGCCATAGCGAGTCTGCTTTTGATGTCCTCCTTGCTCCGTCCGTCATTGTTTATTTTACTGCCTAGGTAGCAGAATTCCTTAACTTCACTGACTTCGTGACCATCAATCCTGATGTTAAGTTTCTCGCTGTTCTCATTTCCACTACTTCTCATTACCTTCGTCTTTCTCCGATTTACTCTTAAACCATACTGTGTACTCATTAGACTGTTCATTCCGTTCAGCAGATCATTTAATTCTTCTTCACTTTCATTCAGGATAGCAATGTCATCAGCGAATCGTATCATTGATATCCTTTCACATTGTATTTTAATTCCACTCCTGAACCTTTCTTTTATTTCCATCATTGCTTCCCCGATGTACAGATTGAAGAGTAGGGGCGGAAGGCTACAACCTTTTCTTACACCCTTCTTAATACGAGCACATCGTTTTTGATCGTGCACTCTTATTATTCCCTCTTGGTTGTTGTACATATTGTACATGACCCGTCTCTCCCTATAGCTTACCCCTACTTTTTTCAGAATTTTGAATAGCTTGCACCATTTTATATTGTCGAACGCTTTTTCCAGGTCGACAAATCCTGTGAACGTGTCTTGATCTTTCTTTAGCCTTGCTTCCATTATTAGCAGTAACGTCAGAATTGCCTCTCTCGTGCCTTTACTTTTCCTAAAGCCAAACTGATCGTCACCTAGAGCATTCTCAATTGTCTTTTCCATTCTTCTGTATATTATTCTTGTAAGCAGCTTCGATGCATGAGCTGTCAAGCTGATTGTGCGATAATTCTCGCACTTGTCAGCTCTTGTCGTCTTCGTAATTGTGTGGATGATGCTTTTCCGGAAGTCAGATGGTATGTCGCCAGACTCATATATTCTACACACCAACGTGAATAGTCGTTTTGTTGCCACTTCCCCTAATGATTTTAGAAATTCTGATGGAATGTTATCTATCCCTTCTGCCTTATCTGACCGTAAGTCCTCCAAAGCTCTTTTAAATTCCGATTCTAATACTGGATCCCCTATCTCTTCTAAATCGACTCCTGTTTCTTTTTCTATCACATCAGACAAATCTTCACCCTCATAGAGGCTTTCAATGTATTCTTTCCACCTATCTGCTCTCTCTCCTCTGAATTTAACAGTGGATTTCCCGTTGCACTCCTAATGTTACCACCGTTTCTTTAATGTCACCAAAGGTTGTTTTGACTTTCCTGTATGCTGAGGCTGTCCTTCCGACCATCATATCTTTTTCGATGTCTTCACATTTTTCCTGCAGCCATTTCGTCTTAGCTTTCCTGCACTTCCTATTTATTTCATTCCTCAGCGACTTGTATTTCTGTATTCCTGATTTTCCCGGAAAATGTTTGTACTTCCTCCTTTCATCAATCAACTGAAGCATTTCTTCTGTTACCAATGTTTTCTTCGCAGCTGCCTTCTTTGTACCTATGTTTTCCTTTCCATCTTCTGTGATGGCCCTTTTTAGAAACGTCCATTCCTCTTCAACTGTGCTCCCTACTGCGCTATTCCTTATTAATGTATCTATAGCGTTAGAGAATATCAAACGTATCTCGTCATTCCTTAGAACTTCCGTATCCAACGTCTTGAACTTCAGGCTACTCTACATCACTACTATATTGTGATCTCAGTCTATATCTGCTCCTGGGTACGCCTTACAATCCAGTATCTGATTTCGAAATCTCTGTCGGACCATGATGTAATCTAATTGAAATCTTCCCGTATCTCCCGGCCTTTTCCAAGTATACCTCCTCCTCTTGTGATTCTTGAACAGGGTATTCGCTATTACTAGCTGAAACTTGTTACAGAACTCAATTAGTCTTTCTCCTCTTTCAGTCTTTGTCCCAAGCCCATATTCTCCTGTAACCTTTTCTTCTACTCCTTCCCCTACAACTGGATTCCAGTTGCCCATGTCTATTAGATTTTCGTCCCCCTTCACATACTGCATTACCCTTTCAATATCCTCATACACTTTGTCCATCTGTTCATCTTCAGCTTGCGACGTCGCATGTATACCTGAACTATCGTTGTCGGTGTTGGTCTGCTGTCGATTCTGATTAGAACAACCTGGTCACTTAACTGTTCGCAGTAACACACCCTCTGCCCTACCTTTCTATTCATAACGAATCCTACACCTGTTATACGATTTCCTGCTGCTGTTGATATTACTCGATACTCATCTGACCAGAAATCCTTGTCTTCCTTCCACTTGACTTCACTGACCCCTACTATATCTAGATTGAGCTTTTGCATTTCCCTTTTCAGACTTTCTAGTTTCCCTACCACGTTCAAGCTTCTGACATTCCACGCCCCGACTCGTAGAACATTATTCTATCATTGATTATTCAATCTTTTTCTCATGGTAACCTCCCCCTTGGCAGTCCCCTTCCGGATATCGGAATGGGGGACTATTCCGGAATCTTTTGCCAATGGAGAGATCATCATGACACTTCTTCAACTACGGGCCACATGTCCTGTGGATACACGTTACGTGTCTTTAATGCAGTGGTTTCCATTGCCTTCTGCATCATGATGTCGTTGGTCATTGCTGATTCTTCCGCCTTTAGGGGCAATTTCCCACCCCTAGGACAAGAGAGTACCCTGAACCTCTAACCGCTCCTCCGCCCTCTTTGACAAGGCCGTTGGCAGAATGAGGCTGACTTCTTATGCCGGAAGCCTTCGGCCGCCAATGCTGATTATTTATCAAAACTTAGGCAGTGGCGGGGTGCTCAACGTCGAGGTCATCAGCGCCCTGACACACATTAAAAGGAACAAATGAGGAGAGACCTAATAAAACTGAAGCACACACACAAAGAAGGCAGGAAAAGAAGGAAAATGATACATAACAAAAGTAAAACGTAAGGAAAGGAAAAACGTAGCAACAAGAATGCCACAGGATATTGTCATTGGCTGGCCACTTACGTAAAATATGGGCGAGCTTGTCACAGAGTGAGCAAATTAAGATCCTTTACCTAAAATCTTTGTAAAAACATTTGATCAGGCACAAAACTTTAAAACTTTAACCACATTCATCCAAGTGTAGCCTAGAAGAGATGGCAGGTCCGCTGGCAAGTCAGCCGCGTGCCGCTGGTCAGAAAATAAAACGCAGTCCAATAAAACGTGGCGCACAGTGGCGCACAGTGGCGCACAGTGATCTGGCACCACACACTGGAGGTTCCTCTCGCCGGAGCAGGAAGCCATGCGTCATAGGGCTGTGGCCTATCCGAAGCCGAGTGAGGAGAACCTCGTCCCGTCGATGGGGCTGAAAGGAAGTGCACCACACATCGGTTGTGGCGTTGACTATTTGCCTTTCCTTAATCTATTTTCTAAGATACGTCGTAGGGTCAGTATTGCCTCAAGTGTTCCAACATTTCTACGGAATACAAACTGATCTTCCCCGAGTTCTGCTCCTACCAGTTTTTCCATTGGTCTGTAAAGAATTATCATTAGCATTTTGCGGCTGTTACTTATTAAATTGATAGTTCGGTAAGTTTCACATCTGAAACACCTGCTTTCTTTGGGGTTGTAATTATTATATTCTTCTTGAAGTGTAAGGGTATTTCGCCTGTCGCATACATTTTGCTCACCAGATGGCAGAGTTTTGTCAGGGCTGACTCTCCCAAGGCTATCAGTAGTCCTAATGGAATGTTGTCTACTCCCGGGGCCTTTTTTCGATTGGGTTATATTCAGGAAATAAGAAAGAGAGCAGCATAATAAAATAAGCCGATGCAACGAAGTTTCGGAAATAGATTGATTACGGAAGGTCAAATACCTACTTTAATAATGAAGTAACAATTAAGAACAATTGATTCGCTTTTAAATGACCGTTAGTTTTCAGTTGTTTGAATAAACTGCGATATACTTTCATACATGAGAAAATAGCACAAAGATTGGTTCAAATGGCTCTGAGCACTATGGGACTAAACATCTGAGGTCATCAGTCCCCTCGAACTTAGAACTACTTAAAACTAACTAACCCAAGGACATCACACACACATCGATGCCCGAGGCAGGATTCGAACCTGCGACCGTAGCGGTCATGCGGTTCCAGACTGAAGTGCCTAGAACCGCTCTGCCACACAGGCCGGCAGCACAGAGATTATCGGGACATAATTCAGTATTCAGTATGCCTTATTCTGTCAATAACTTGAGCTTCTCATTGTGCACACGACCAGAGTAAGATCCCTCTTTAATTGCTACATATACATTTAAAAAATGTCTCCTACTGCCTAACTGATAGCGCACACCAAGTGTAGGATCTGTCTCCTAGATAATGCACTGCAGCAGCTACGTCAAGAGCCCACCGTCTAACGAAGCATTGTTTGTAGGTCGTAATTAGAAAATACGGCGTTTAGCAAGCACTAGATTACACTACCTGTTGAGTATATCATGATACTTGACAGAGATAGCTGTATACATGTCATGTACACAGCGTAATCCTGTCGGTAAGATATGAAACCAACGGACTACGGCCAATATCGTTGAGTCAAAGATTCCGGTGCATGCGCTGGGTCGACTTTCATCAACAAGGACGCTATCGCCTTGCAGCCAAGCTTCTAAAGCCAGCCGACCAGCACAGTCCACATTTGTGGTTCCGCTTACAGCTCGACTTCTCAATACCACTTGTAGACAGATAACTGCTTCCTCACACAGAGATTGCATACTACGCTGCCCAGCGATCTTGGACAGGAATTATTGCCAACCTAAGAATCCTTGGCCAAATTTTGCACATCCATAAAAATCAAGATCTCTCACACACACACTAACTAAAAGTGAATAATTAGTTCTAAAACATATAATTAAAAGAGGTAAGGCACTCTGAACAATATACAGAGCGTAACAGGTATGCGTGCCGCTATTTCTGTTAGTGACTGAGGAACTGGTAGTGAACAAGATTACATTAGTATGTACGTCATTTGTAGACTTATAATTATAGCTATTACAAGACGTACGTCTTTGGGCTGTTAGTATCTGCAAGTGTTTAGGTTGATGCATAAATTCGTAGCGTCTTTCCATAAGTTTAACACACGCAACAGATACAGGTAATACAGACTTCAGCCATGAATGTGTTCTCGTTCACAACAATCTGCGAACGCTGGGGAACATGGCGTAGAGTATACCTAGCGTTCCAAATGATTCAATTTTTCCTCTTTCTTGACATACAATGTGCTAAATAATACCATATCCTGGTCAAATCGAAATGTAAACTTCTTTCGATTGCTCGACCATAGAAATCGCTTTGTTCTGAAGCGAAGAACTCGTCGATCCATGTTCGGAGGGCATTTTGATCCGGAAAGGAAGTTCCTTGAAAGTTGTTTGATAGCAGAAAAGATGAAAACCTGAGGGCGCAAGAGCAGGTGAATAAGGTAGGTGCGGAATGACTTCCCAAATCCTGTATAGTGTTTCTTGTCAGTCTAGCGAAATGCGATAGGAAGCTATCGGGGAATAGTATTTCACATAGTCTTCGTATTCATTGTTCTTGGATTGCATCTGCTCGACGGCTCAGAAGTTGACAAACAAATGACGTCAGGAAGCAATTTGTAGTACACCACACCGCCGCTGTTCCAGCAGAAGCGTTACGTTATCTTTCGTGGATGCTCTCAGGTGTTTGTTCGGGGCACTGCTGCTTTGTTTGGGTTAAACCATCCCTTCCTTTTCGCTATACTAGAGTAAGTAACGGTGCAGTATATGAATGTTCGGTATTGTTCACGGGCCAATTAATGACGATTTCTGAACCTTTCCCATTAGATGCAAATGTCGCACGATTATTGAATGATCACAGTTCATCACATTCGCCAGTTCTGGAGTGCACTGACGTGTATCGTTGTGGATTATGTGGTGTCACCGCAAGGCACCACTAAGGGTTACGCCATTTGCGACAAAGCCTGCGAAAGAATCACACGCCGTATGTATACTCGTGAAATATACCAGCAAATGTGTTTTCCACTTTCATCGTGAGCGAACAACTGATGTAATTTGATAAAGCGCAATTGGCGTGGCCTTTTGACATTGTTTGCCAGTTTGGAGTTTAATTCAAGTACAAGTGTAAGAAATTTTCTCGCACCAAATAGGGCTCCCCCCCGCCACCTAATTATAACTTAGGTGTGAGTAGACCACGCTCCGTTAGGATAGTGTACTGATCACCAATCATGAGTGGTGTCTATGCAGATTTAGTGCTGTTAAGCCGGCTTACTTAAGATGTGCTAAGCTATTTAAGCTCTGCTGCGTGAGAAATAACTAGTTTGGGCTGATCGTTTGGCATACAGGGCATAGCACTTAATGGTGCATTGGGTACTAGAAGTTTATGTTGTGTAATCCTACGATGATTAGTGACGAGAGATTCATTATCTATTAGATGTGGTGTAAATTGTTATTTTGGAGTAGTAGACGAGAATGAATTGATTGGATTTGGAATTCACTTGTCCCTGAGCGTTTTAGGGTGGAAACATGAGAAAACAGAAGCCAAGTTCGGATATTATTTATTATATTGCGTATCTATTATCACATGATTAATCTTTCGATTATTGAAAGCCTGTCAGATCCCCTTTAAATTAAACTAAGATCTGCTTCACAATTTTGGTTAGCTTAAAATTTTACTGATCAAGACTAACTGTTTTTGTTGCCCTATCACAGAGGTCTAATACCTTACTCCATCTGTGTTATAATTAGCTGAAATTGTGATTGCCAAAGGCCTGCCTGTTTTGGAGGTATTTTTGTCAATGAAGTAGTAACAGTAAATGACACATGATGGTACATTAGTCCTAACCTTCTGCATTGCATATTATTATCCATTATCGATAATTGTACGTTTCAGTATGCATTTTTCAAGATCCCCTCGCTTTTAAACTGACACTGTTATTATTCAGCTTAGCCGCGAGTCCGTAGAGGTTGGTATATGTGACGTATAGTATAACTGGTCAGTATTTCCACCCGGAATTTGCAAGTGTGAGTCTGACCTTCCTTGATCCGCCTTGGTGGGTCGTGTCGTCGGATTTCCTCCTTCCTGTGCGCGGTGCAGCCCTCGTAAGTGTCGTCCCGTGCAGATTCTTCATTGGCGCATTGGATGTCTCTGTCGGTGGAAACCAATTATCTGACATTGCTGTCGATCAACTTTGGGGTATCTATTTACTCGAAATTAACATTCAGAATGCCGTAATATCACTTTTATTCCTATTAGATCAATAATAAAACACTCGTGTCACAAAGTACTCGCAACCGAGAGCATGGCTACCATCGAGCAAGACAGGAAGAGCTCTTAACGCCGACTGCCGGCGTTGGGACGCAGTCCGTATCTCTTATTAGTTTTGTCACAGTTCGTGGATTTCCGATCAACTTCGTACTTACTAAGATGTGCATTTGTTAATGAATGGGTGTGTATTTTAACGTATCTAGTATTCATGCTGTCATAAATAACTTTAATTATTAAACAGAAATAAACAAAATCGATGACTTTGGCGCCAAGATGGCGGTACCTCCCGTCATGTATATTTCCCAGGCTGACGCTTGTAGCTACGGTCCAGCGCCGAGCCCCACCCCACTACGCGCGACATATGGTCGCTTCGTCACCTAGCCAGCCAGCGTGGGAAATGCTCTCCGATTCTTTGCTCGCTACGGACTATAGCACTTCCTAACTATCGTGAATACATCAATGAGAGACAATAATTTATTTAAACTGGTGAAAATGTCTTCCTCACGTAAGAGGCAACTTACCATTTCCTGGCCCATATTTATTGCAGTTATCTTAGAAAATATGCATTTCCGAACCCAGTTTTACTGGTCTTACTTTTCTTGTTTCGATGAGTGGAACCAGGTGTCAAAGTTTTTTTACGCTTATTAACACGTCGCATATCTGTACATGCATTTTTATAACTTTTGTTGATATTGAAAAAAAGAAAATTGTAGCCCTAGCAACGTGCAACTGCCTGAGTTCCGTGCCTTGGGATAATCGCTACATAATACAGCTATCGATACCCGACAAGTGTTGCTTTAAGGACAAACCTAATTCTGGAACCATTTAGCGCGCCACTTGCAGAGGCAGTCGGTGACCTCGTTGCGGCGACGCAGTGTATAGCAGCGCAGAGCTCAGAGGACGCCGCTTCATCGGCTGTGCGGTGCATTCGCAGGGCTGCAGGGCAGTGGCGGCCGCTAGGTGCGAGGGTCAGGCGGTGGGGGCTCGCTACGTGCCGCGCATTCCGCGCACGTGGGCCGCACGTGCGCCGGCGGCTGCTTGCCAGGCGCGCCGCGATCGCCGATACAAGCGGACGAATTAGCGGGCGGCGGGGGTGGGCGATGCGCGCCCCGGACGGATCCGGCGGCTCCACAGCCCGGAGCCGCAGTGCGGGCCGCTGCTAGAGATGCCGGGCACGTGTTCCCACCGATTACTCCCGCCTAATGGCCGCCGCTGCGGAAAGTGATACGAGGCGCCGCCAGCGGCGAAACCGCGCAGCCTTACTCGGTTCGAACGGCGTTTCGCTACAAACCAGCGAGCTCAACCTTAACATCAACATTATTTAGGTATCTGCATTCAGTTGCCCCAACCTATTGGTTTTATGCAACCCGCCACGCCTTCAAAAACCACAGACTTGATTTTCTACTGTACGTCTACTCCGCAATCCACCGTACGGTACGTGGCGGGGGATACCCTGAACCACTACTAGACATTTCCTTTCGTGTTTCACCCGCAAAGAAAGTGCGACGGATAAACGAGTACCTATATGAGCCCTAATATCACGTGTTTTATCTTCTTGGTACTTACGTTGGCGGCAGTAGAATCGTCCGGCACTCACCTGCAAATGCCGGTTCTCTAAATTTTCTCAGTATTGTTTCTCGAAAAGAACGTCACCTCCCCTCCAGAGATTCCTATTTGAGTTCACGTAGCATTTCTGTAATCCTTAGGTGTTGTTTGAACCTACCGGTAGCAAATCTTGCAGCCCGGCTCTGAGTTGCTTCGATGTCTTCCTTCAATCTGACCATGTACGGATTACAAATACGCTAGCAGTTCCCAAGAATACGTCACACCAGAGTCATATATGCGATCTCCTTTACAGGTGAACCACTCTGTTCTAAAATTGTCCCAATAAACCGAACTCGACCGTTTGCCTTCCCTACCATTCTCCGCATCTGCTCATTCCACCGCATATCACTTTGCAGCGTTACGCCCAGATATTTGACTGTGTCAAGTAGGGCACTAGTAATACTGTATCCGAACATTACAGGTTTGATCTTCCTACTTATCTGCATTAACTTACATTTTTCTATATTTAGGGCTAGTTTCCATTCATCACACCAACTGCAAATTTTGTCTAAGTCGTGTTGTATCTCCCTACATTCACTGAATTTCGACACCTTACCGTACACCACGGCATCGTCAGCAAGCAACAGCGAGGTGCTGCCCTACTTATCCACGAAATCATTTGTGTATATAGAGAAGAACAGCGGTCCAATCACACTTCCCTGGGGCACTCCCGACGATATCCTTGTCTCCGATGAATATTCGTCGTCAATGACAACATACTGGTTTCTATTATTTAAGAAGTCTCCGAGCCACTCACATATATATAACTTACTTCGTATGCTCGTACCTTAGTAAACAGCGTGCAATTTGGCACCGTCTCAAATACTTTCCGGAAACATAGAAATACGGAATCTGCCTGTTGCCCTTCATCCATAGTTCTCAGTACATCATGTGAGAAAAGAGAAAGCTGATTTTCGTACGAGCGATGCTTCCTAAAACCATTCTGAACATAAACTTGTCTCAAGGAAGTTTATTATGTTTGAACTGAGAATGTGTTAAAGGATCCTGCAGCAAACAGAAGTTACGGATATTGGTCTGTAATATTGATATTGTCTCGCTCGCTACACGGAAACTCTTAGTTCTACGGAAAAAACTGAATAGGACCTTTTTTGCAGGAAATTTAAGATATATAAATTTTATATTGGTGCACATTTTCGCTAGGGGCCGTAGCTTTCGAACTATTCAAGAAAATCTTCAGATGCGTTTTTCTCGAATGATTTGAAAACCGTCGCCTTCAACGAAAACGTATTCCAATAAAAGATTTATGTTCTCGTACATTAAATTTTGTACAAAATAGGTCCTATTCTTTTTTTCTGTAGCTCTAATATTTCGTGTTTGGCAAACAGGAGAAAATGAAAACCAGGTGCCATTTTTAAGGCATTACAGGTTGCATAAAAGCGCTAGGTAGGGGCAATTGAATCATCCTGTATTAGTTTAAAACTGTTTATGGTGATGACCCTATCTTACAGCTTCCATAGGCAAAAACATTTCATTTTCAGTATTTCATACACATTGCGCAACACATTTACATCTACATCCATACTCCGCAAGCCACCTGACGGTGTGTGGCGGATTAAATGTTAATGATGTCACATTGGCACCAAATTTCATCATAATTCTGTCCAACGCAACCGCTGACATTTCACACGATGGGTTGGGACGCATACACTATTACCAACATTTCACACTTCTTTTGATGTCTCTGCAATGGAAGTCAGAACCAGGACACCTAGTGTTGATATACTGTAGATTTCTTATGGGTGGCCGAGGATAACATTTCAGACATACCGCCGCTCAGAAGCACCATGGCATGATGTATGTTGGTGAGATAAAAGGCGCCAATGAGACAACTCCTTCCCTTGGGGAAATTATTTACACACATTACACAGGCTAAAACGACCATCTGCAGCGCAATGAGCAATAGGTTGGCTTTCATGAAACCCTCTCACACTGCTGAAAACCCCTTGGCGACTCAATCCTTCTATAAGGACATCATGGCGGTGTCACCCCACAGAACGTCTGCTTACCCTCTTGAAGTATAGCGCAACCAAGGTTTTGTTCTGGCAGCCTATACACAGAGTGAGACACACTAAGGACCTTTCAAAACCGTTCGAGGAAATTTCAAAGTAATCAACATTGACGGGTAACACTCAAAACTCCATGAATAAAACCATTGTTGGGTGTTTGATGAACGTCCCTCTAGAAACAGAGCCATTCACTGATTCCTAGGCGCTGGTGAGGCAGGCAATAATTTCGAATTCATATTCTGGACCCATTTGAGATTTCATTCCATTCAACTCATCCTGTAACTCTTCTTCACTTTGACTGCGGATAGCAACGTCATCAGCAAATCTTATCATTGATATCCTTTCACTCTGAATTTTAAACCTTGAATCTTTCTTTTATTTTTATCATTGCTTCTTCGATACGTAGATCGAACAGTACAGGCGAACTACATAATCCCTGTCGTACATCCTTTTTTAATCCGAGCAGTTCGTTCTTGATATTCCAGTCTTATTATTCCCTATTGTTTCTTGTGCTTAACTGTGTGTTACCTGTCGCTCCCTATAGCTCACATCCATTTTTCTCAGAATTTCGAACATCTTGCAGCACTTGACATTGTCGAACGCTTTTTCCAGAACGACAAATCCTACGAACGTGTCCTGGTTTTCTTCGACCTTTCTTCCGTAACAACCGCTACGTCAGAACTGCCTCTCTCGTGCATATATCTGTCCTAAGGTAAAACTGATCGTCATGAAACAGATCCTCAGGTTTCTTTTCTACTCCGCATGTTATTCTTATCAACTACTTGGATGCATGAGTTGTTGAGCTGATTGTGCGATAATTCTCACACTTTTCGCCTCTTCCAATCCCCGGAATTGTGTTTATGATGTTTTTTTTCCGAAAGTCAGATGGTATGCATTCTTAGTTGTTTGGATGGCACTCTCCCCAATGATTTTATAAATTCCGATGGAATTTTATCTATTCCTCCTGCCTTATTTGATGGTAACTCGTCAAAAACCTCTTTTAAAATCTTATTCTAACACTGGATCCCTGATCTCTTCTAAATCGATCCATGTTTCTTCGTCTATCATATCATCAGTCTAGTCCTTCTCATAGAGGCCTTCAGTGTATCGTTTCCACTTATCCACACTGTCCTCTGTATTTAACAGTTGAAGTCTCGTTGCACTCGTAATGATACCGCCATTGCTTTTCATTTCACCGAAGATCAAAATAAAAAAATGGCTCTGAGCACTATGGGACTTAACTTCTGAGGTCATCAGTCCCCTAGAACTTAGAACTACTTAAACCTAACTAACCCAAGGACATCGCACACATCCATGCCCGAGGCAGGATTCGAACCTGCGACCGTAGCGGTCGCACGGTTCCAGACTGTAGCGCCTAGAACCGCTAGGCCACTCCTGCCGGCAACAACAAGACTGTGAGTGCACACGTATGTTTTACTAGGGCTAAAACGTTCAACATCCAAGATTGCATGAATTAGTCTGTATTGTTGAAACCAGGTTTCGATATTGCAACTTCCAAACTTCTTCTCATTGTCACTCCCATCAAAACAATGAAAGGGTAAAAATAAGGCTTACTGCATTTTCGCTGTTAATGTAGTAAAACTTCAGTAACATGCATTTTGTTTTTGTTTATCACTTCTTTACATCTAACCGTATTCGCAATACATTCTACAGACAATATCCACATATATAACTGAATGTAACTACAAAAACATTATTTTTCGACACATAGGTCAGGAATACGACGCCATAAACATTGAGATGCGTGAAAAATTAGCTTGAGCACTATGGGACTATGGGGACTATGGGCAGGCAGAACAAATTATTGGACCTGAAGTCATCTAATTTCGTTTCTGAATTTTTCAGTAGTCTGTTGGTGAATAATCCCAAACTAATGAAACTAACATAATCAGTGTTTTGCGTATTCAACAATAAAGGGTTCACATGCTGAAATTCAAACATTTGACATCACCTTATGTCACTTTTAAAGTTGTACACACGGGAGTTAGTTTCTTTTAAAGTATCTGGTGGGGGGGGGGGGGGGGGGGGTTACTGCAAGTTGACTCTAAACAATAATAAAGGTGAGGTAGTCCAAATGAGCCCTAAAAAAATTCGGTAGGATTTCGTTACACTATAGATTACTTAAAATTTAAGTTTGTATATTCATCTAAATATCCAGGAATTACAAATGCGAACTACTTAAACTGCTGGCGCCGTCATGTAGAAAGTCTTGTACTGAAGGCCTCTCCGTGTCAGAACACATAGAAGATGCAACACATTTAGTAAAGACATTTCCTCTACACATTTCTGCCTTCTTTTTTGGAGTGTTACCAGAAGGCATTGACGGGGAACGTCGAAAAAGTTCAGGGTTCAACGTGAGCGTCACCTTTCACTATGTAAACACATTTCTTGGCAAGATATTTGACCGTAGACACCTAAATTCGTGATACAACAAGGGCGGAAAGAAATGTGTATTAAGCATACTGCGCTGTCTCGTGTGTATTTTAGAAATAAAATAATTCAATAAAATTTTAAAATGTGAAAATCTGGTATGCTCGGTACCACACAGATTCTGTTTGTTGAGAGACACTAGGAATTAGGACCATATTAGAGTATCCGCACATAAACAAACGTCATGTCCCACAGAAAAAAACACCACTCAAATATACATATTTTCGTGACTGGGATAGAAGCTGAAGTAATGAAATGAAATTTTGGCAGTTCTAGGACTTAAACCCGGATCTCCTGCTTACGAGGCAGAATTGTTATCCGTTGCACCGCCCTGACACTGTGACTAACGCCGCTGCTTGCCCTAGTCCAATGCCTTCCTTAGCTTATACTATAAATCACACCTCAGCCCATCTTGATTCCCCCCCCCCCCCCCATTCTTAAATCGTCAGTATAGCCAAGACTATCCAACATAAGAACAGCATCCCAGTATTGTACGTGATGGGGAGATTCCTGCCGTAGGTGACCTATTGATCAGATGGAATTATATTTTCCTGGAGACGTGCTGAGTCTGTTTTATCTTCGATAAGGATAGAAGATGAAGTAATTAATTAAAACTTGCACTGCGCTGGAATCCGGGTCTCCCGCATACTAGGCAGATGCGTAATCCACTACAAAACTGCTCCACGGATTACATTAGTCCAGTACCGTGCCACACACAAACTTCAATTCATACCTTAGTCCACATTAATTTTCCCCATCTTAAATCGTTAATATTACCGAAGTTTTCCGGTATTCGCCTAATAAGCGGGAGATCTGGGTTCAATTCCTGGCCATGGCACAAATTTAAATTATTTACTTCATTTACTATGCTCATCGAAGATAAGATTGAACCTTAGTATGTCTCCAGGAAAATGTAATTCCTTCAATTTAATGTTAGTCTCCTTGACCTATGTTTCAGTGCAGATGCACTAACATCGTCCAAACTACTACGGGATTCAATAATTTACGAGTAGACCGTTAATGGGCGAGGGGTAGTCCCTTGCAGCCTGCCATAAGTTGGAAAACTGGGCCGGTCAGGGACAGTGTGTGGATGGCCGCAGCGGTTAAGACCACAGCTTATGGGAAGCGACAAATCTGGGTTCGAGTCCCGATCCGGCACAAATGGTCAAATTTCGCCATTGCATTACCACAATACCCTGTGCGGCTGGCAGTCACGAACTTCCACCCTTCTCTTTCTTTCCCTACTGTCTATTCCATATAAATACAAGCACCAGCCGCGCCATAACATGCCTATTCTGTCGGAGATGGCCCAAAAAACTCACCACTCAAGTGTATACCTTTGTTAATAGCCTGCAGTGGCCAGCCGTGTCAAACGCTTTCCGCAAGTCTACGAATACGGAATCTACCTGTTGCTGTTCATGTGTAGTTCACAGCATATCATGTGAGAAAAGGGCAAGCTGTGTTTCGAGTGAGTGATTCTTTCTAAATCCGTCCTGATTTGTCGACAGAGGTTATACTGTCCTAGTTCATTCATTATATTTGGTCTTAGTATATGTTTAAGAAGGCAGCAAACCCATGTTACGGATATTGGTTAGCAATTTTTCAGATCCGTTCCTTTGCCCTTCTTATAAGTAGGAGTCTTTGCGTGTTTTTTCAGTCGCTTGAAAGTTATGCTGGGAGAGATATTAGCGATAAATGCAAGCTAGGTAAGGGTCCATTGCGGAGAACATTCTCTGTAAAACCGAGCTGGGTTCCTTCGAGACCTGGCGACTTTTTTTCAATTCTTCTAGCTATTTCTCTATGCCATGGTGCCTATTACTATGTAGTCCATACGTACTTCCGTGTGATATGAATGCATTTGTGTGTCATCTGTGTCGCGTATCACCGAAAATGGGCTATATGCCCGAATACCGGCCTGTCAGTTAAATATTTTACATACAGCTCGTGCTGTACAGTGAGACGCATTTCAAAAAGTGCTTCTTGCCGAGTCCTGTCGGAGGAGCGCCTCTGAAGACGTCCAGCGCAGTCCTGGACGAAAGGTCAGGAATGGAAGGTTTTCTTGGACCACGACCTCACATCCCGAAAGGTTCACTCATCAGAACCAGTAGGATACTTCTCGTTAACCTTGAACCACGGAATTTCGCAAGGAGCAAGGTTGCACAGTGCAAATAAAGTAAAACAATCCGAAAACTTTTAACCTGTAACTATATCACACAAAGTATACTTCTTTTGTCTTTTGTTATCCGTCTTCAGATTTAAAGTTAAAACATTCTCGAAAGCCTTGGAAATCACTACACTGGTATGTTGCCAGTATCAGTGTCGGCAACAGGCAAAAATAATCCAGATTGTCGATTCCGGGGATCAATGAAGAGTCTATATAAGTAACTATGTTTCTTCTGACCCCCAAATCATTAGGGAAAGTGGCAACAAAACGACTATCGTCATCTAATACATGATCAGTTTTCTTTTCCATTGTTGTGCGTGTTACTCTTGTCAGCAACTTTGACGCATGAGCTGTTAAGCTGATAGTGCGATAATTCCCCGCACTTGTCAGCGCCTGCAGTGTTCGGAATTGTGTGGATGATATTTTTCTCAAAGTCAGATGGTACACTCCTGGAAATTGAAATAAGAACACCGTGAATTCATTGTCCCAGGAAGGGGAAACTTTATTGACACATTCCTGGGGTCAGATACATCACATGATCACACTGACAGAACCACAGGCACATAGACACAGGCAACAGAGCATGCACAATGTCGGCACTAGTACAGTGTATATCCACCTTTCGCAGCAATGCACGCTGCTATTCTCCCATGGAAACGATCGTAGAGATGCTGGATGTAGTCCTGTGGAACGGCTTGCCATGCCATTTCCACCTGGCGCCTCAGTTGGACCAGCGTTCGTGCTGGACGTGCAGACCGCGTGAGACGACGCTTCATCCAGTCCCAAACATGCTCAGTGGGGAACAGATCCGGAGATCTTGCTGGCCAGGGTAGTTGACTTACACCTTCTAGAGCACGTTGGGTGGCACGGGATACATGCGGACGTGCATTGTCCTGTTGGAACAGCAAGTTTCCTTGCCGGTCTAGGAATGGTAGAACGATGGGTTCGATGACGGTTTGGATGTACCGTGCACTATTCAGTGTCCCCTCGACGATCACCAGAGGTGTACGGCCAGTGTAGGAGATCGCTCCCCACACAATGATGCCGGGTGTTGGCCCTGTGTGCCTCGGTCGTATGCAGTCCTGATTGTGGTGCTCACCTGCACGGCGCCAAACACGCATACGACCATCATTGGCACCAAGGTAGAAGCGACTTTCATCGCTGAAGACGACACGTCTCCATTCGTCCCTCCATTCACGGCTGTCGCGACACCACTGGAGGCGGGCTGCACGATGTTGGGGCGTGAGCGGAAGACGGCCTAACGGTGTGCGGGACCGTAGCCCAGCTTCATGGAGACGATTGCGAATGGTCCTCGCCGATACCCCAGGAGCAACAGTGTCCCTAATTTGCTGGGAAGTGGCGGTGCGGTCCCCTACGGCACTGCGTAGGATCCTACGGTCTTGGCGTGCATCCGTGCGCCGCTGCGGTCCGGTCCCAGGCCGACGGGCACGTGCACCTTCCGCCGACCACTGGCGACAACATCGATGTACTGTGGAGACCTCACGCCCCACGTGTTGAGCAATTCGGCGGTACATCCACCCGGCCTCCCGCATGCCCACTATACGCCCTCGCTCAAAGTCCGTCAACTGCACATACGGTTCACGTCCACGCTGTCGCGGCATGCTACAAGTGTTAGACTGCGATGGAGCTCCTTATGCCACGGCAAACTGGCTGACACTGACGGCGGCGGTGCACAAATGCTGCGCAGCTAGCGCCATTCGACGGCCAACACCGCGGTTCCTGGTGTGTCCGCTGTGCCGTGCGTGTGATCATTGCTTGTACAGCCCTCTCGCAGTGTCCGGAGCAAGTATGGTGGGTCTGACACACCGGTGTCAATGTGTTCTTTTTCCATTTCCAGGAGTGTATTTCGCCAGACTGATACATTCTACACAGCAACATAATCGTCACTAATATGGCTTTAGGAAAGGTATGGGCACCAGAGAGGCTATTCTAACATTGTGGTTGATAATGGAAGCAAGATAAAGAAAAATCAGGGCATGTTCATAGGACTTGTCGACCTGTAAAAAGCATTCGACAGTGTAAAACGGTGCAAGGTGTTCGAAATTCTGAGAAAAATAGGGGTAAGCTATAGGGAGAGACGGGTAATATACAATATGAACAAGAGCGAAAAGAAAGTAATAATACGGACGACCAAGAACAAAGTGTTCGGATTAAAAGGGTGTTCAATCTGTACATCAAAGAAACCATCATGGAAATAAAAGGAACCTCAGGAGTGTAATTAAAATTCAATGATACGATTCGCTGATGATATAGATATCCTGAGTGACAGTGAAGGATAATTACATGATATACTGAATGGAATGAACAGTCTAATGGGTACAGAATATGGATTGAGAGTAAATCGAAGAAAGACGAAAGTAAGAAGAAGTAGCGGAAATGAGAAGAGCGAGAAACTTAACATCAGGATCGATGGTCACGAAGTAGACGAAGGAATTCTGCTACCTAGGCAGTAAAGTAGCCAATGACGAATGGAACAACGGAGACGTCAAAAGCAAACTAACACTGGCAAAAAGGGCATTCCTGGCCGAGAGGAGTCTACTAGTATCTAACATAGGCCTTAATTTGAGGAAGAAATTTCTGAGAATGTACGTCTGGAGTATAGCATTCAATGGTAGTGATACACGGACTGTGGGAAAACCGGAACAGAAGAGAATCGGAGCATTTGAGATGTGGCGCTACAGAAGAATGTTGAAAATTAGCTGGAATTATATCGTAACGAATGAGGAGCTTCTGTGCAGATTCGGAACGGAAAGTAACATGCGAGAAACACCGGCAAGAAGAAGGGACAGAGTGATAAGACATGTGTTAAGATATCAGGGAATGACTTGCCTGCTACCAGAGGGATCTGTAGAGGGTAAAAACTGAAGAGGAAGACAGGGAGTGGAATACGAGCTGCAAAATACTGGCAGCAAATAACTGAGGACGTAGATTGCAGGTGCTGCTCTGAGGTGAAGAGGTTGGCACTGGAGGGGAATTCGTGGTGTGCCGCATCAATCCAGTCAGGAGCTTAAAAGAAAAAAAAACTCGAACCTGGCCAGGGCTTTTTTCCATCTGTCTCGTTTTTATTTGATTGTCCCCTACACGTGCCCAGCCACATATATGAACCGCCTCAGCGCTCGCCGTTGGCGAGGGCAGATGTGGCCGAGCTTTGACGCTGGCGCCAATAAGCTGTGACAGATTGCTGTCGACATACGACGCTTAAAATTCGCGTAGCGGACTCGTGAAAGGGCGCATTCAGCGTATTTCCGACCGAAGCGAGAGGCGCCCGCTATGGCGTGCCAGCTGGCAGAGACAGCCACCCAGACGGGTTGCCTAGGCAAAGGCTGCTTACTGCGGGATACATTTATTACTGGCGCACCGGTAACTGTGCCTGCATCGCTGTCGAGGCGCGACCCCACCCCGTGCACTCGTACAGTCAGAGTCTTTCATCCAGGATGCTGGAGAGGTTGCCAACAGCGACTGGCGAGGAAGTGACAGAGCCGCGCATCGTTGACTAGTCCCACACTGTGACCTATCCCCGATGTTATCCAATCTGATTATAGAACAAGCAGTACAGAAAACGAAGGAGAAATTAGGGAAGCGAATTAATGTTCAGGCGGATGAAAGGAAAGCTTTCGGGATTTGCCGCAACATTTTAGTTCCGTCCGAGATGCAAAGGGCTAGGAAGAGCAGTTGAATGGCATGAAAAGAAGTTATAAGGTGAAAGTCGAGAGACGCAAAACGAAGGTAATGAGATTTTGTTGAATTAAATCAGGTGATAGTAAGGCTATTCGTTTAGGAAATGAGACACTAAGAGCACAAGACTTGTTTGGTTATTTGGGCACCAAAATGGTTCAAATGGCTCTGAGCACTATGGGACTTAACTTCAGAGTTCATCAGTCTCCTACAACTTAGATCTACTTAAACCTAACTAACCTATGGACATCACACACATCCATGCACGAGGCAGGATTCGAACCCGCGACCGTATCGGTCGCGCGGATCCAGACTGTAGCGCCTAGAACCGCTATTTGGACACCAAATAACTGATAACTACTTAATCAGGAAAGTTATAAAACACAGACCGGCTGTAGCAAGAAAATAAATACTGAAATAGAGAAATTTGTTAATGTCGAATACGAAGTTAAATGTTAGGAAGTATTTTCTGAAAATATTTATGTGGTGTGTAGCCTTCTACTAAACTGAAAGGTGGATAATAATCAGTTTAAGACTTCTCAAATTTGGTGCCGCAGAAGAATGTTGAAGATTAGATGGTTAGATCGATCAGCTAATCAGAAGATAATGATTCGAATTGGGACGAAAAGGAAATTTATGGTACAGCTTGACTAAAAGAGTAGCTCGGTTGATGTAGCCTGAGGTTTGCAGAAATCGTAATTTTGGTGACGCAGGAAAGAGAGTGTGTGTGTGTGTGTGTGTGTGTGTGTGTGTGTGTGTGTGTGTGTGTGTGGAGTTGGATTAAAAATGTTAGTAGGACGGCAAAGTTAGAGTACAGTAAGCAAAATGTATTGTAGTTATCTTTACCTTTTTACGTTCAATCCTTTATTCGAAACGTATTGACTGTGCTGATATGTTTCCGTTTTATTAGTAAATAAATGATGACAGAATATAGCCTAAAAGTACGCATTTAATTTGCATAGATTGAGAGATACTGGGTCTTTACTACCCCGCGCGGAAGGCAGAGGCCCACAACGCGATGAATGTACAACGGAAGCTGAGGAACAAGTCTGGACCGCATCCACGAAAAGCCTACGCAGAATACTAGAAACATCGCCCACTAAATGTTCGAATATAGCCGCCCATACATTTGCGGAAAGGCAGCGCTGAAAATCGGTTGCAACTACTTCGCGCAGATTGTGTGCACACCACGTGTGCATGTTACGGAAATTATTTATCCCGTCGCTTCACCTGTCCGAGTATTTTGTTTACAAAATCATGCTCCGCACTTTGTAACAAAAACCACTCTGAGAATATTCGTCGCGGAGGGAAATCTTTCTCTTCTGGCTCTTGTTCACGCTGAATGCGGTAAGGCGGCAGACGTTCCTCTTTCAAAGTGCGGTGAACGACAGTGTGCAATAGAAAGATTCCAGGGACGCGGAATGACTGAAATCGTGCCTTATCAAGTAGAAATTACACTTTATGACTACGAATAGTGGTAATCTAGTCATAACGATGGCTACGGCAATTCGTTCTGGAGTACTTTAGGTTTGTAGGTAAGCAGCTGGCTCGAAGAAGGTTATTGCTCCTTCTCCTCTACCACTCTATCACGTACTTCAAGAAAAGCGGTCACGTAACTTTACACTAACCACTATGCCCTTATTCCAGCAATGTAGTATTTATGTAATACGAATATTAGAATACCATTTCTGAGTGTAAATATTTCATAAATTTTAGAGGAAGCGGCTAATGAGGTATTCGTTTGGTTTTGATTAATATTTGTCGATTTTCAGTTTTCTATCTGACGTCGACCGGCAACTTTTTACACTTTTTTCCCAAAAGAGTATGAAACTCCATTCTGAAACATAGAGAGGGATGCATTGTCGATAAGCAAATTATTTTACTTCAAGTATTGTGGTTGTGACAAGTGGAATTCATGGTAAATCGCTTGCACCGACGACGCCTCATCTGCTTGAGTACCTTCGGGGCCGCATGAAGCTCTGTAGTAAATACAGGCTATTCTCAGGGAGGTGAATCCTGAAGGTATGGCCGGGGAACAGTAGTGAATAGCCTATGGCGCCCCCTTGTGTAGACCCATCAGTGTCCCAACACTAAATTTTTTATGCTTATCTAAAATTTTAATAAAGAAAGATTGAAACTTAAAATGTGGGGTGCAGTCTTTCTTATAACTTAAAAACAATTCTAGGCCTATGTAGAATATTAAAACTAGCCACATCCATCTCTTAAACGCAGTTCCTCAAGCGAATCTTGTAGGGCTTCGTCTCTCGTTCCCGATTAAGAGGAAGCTTTTCACTTGGTGGCCTAGCAACGGAAAGGTGTGCAGGTTTGTACGGCGTGGATGAGATTTCAAGGCCTGTCGAACTTCGAGTCGTCGCCTCATGTGGAGCAAAAACGTTTGCTGTGGCGCTGGTTCCAGAAGCCTCGTCGGCCTGTCGTATTCCTTCGGGGTGGACCATGTTCAACATATTTAAATAAGAGTGTCGTATGGAGCCATACACCGTGTCTTCATTGTGAATGCAAAGCCAGATCAGACAAATTTAGTCTGTTCCCCATGAATAGTGGCTAAGAAATTTAAAGTATTCAGTGGTTTCACGGACCATCTTTTCAGGTTCCTAAAGTGTGACAACCATATAAGGTGGGAGTCAAATGGGAGGCGTAGAAACCTCACTGTGTTTTGAAAATTACGAACAGTGTCATCCATTCTCTAATTCTTGGCGGAGAATTTAAAATATCTCCTGTCCACCTAATCCTCCGACGGTCGAAAGGCGCTTGCAACTGACGAGTTGTTGTTACTCTACGAGGGACAAAAGACAGAAATGTCGTCAACGAACAACACTGGGCAGGAAGTTATCAAACGACTTTATACTACTAATAGGTGCGGCAAAGACAAGCATATCTTGAGGGACACCGTTCTCGAGCTCAAAACGAGCGAAGAAAATCACCGTCTTGACATCTAAACTGGCGTGGCGAGAAAGACCGTATAAAGATGGGAAGATGTTTGAAAAACCATTCATGAGGGTACCCGAGGATAGCATGATTCCAAGTAGTATCCTACGCCTTGTCAATGTCAAAATATTTACCCAGTAGGTAACACGGGCGCAGGAAAGCCTATTGTATAGCCGCTCTGACGAGAACCAGGTTTTCAAAGTTGCAGCAATAACTGCTGAACCCACACTGAAAGTGATTAACAAGCTGCCTGTGTTCTAAGATACAGACAAGGCGCACGTTGCCCATCCACTCTAAATCCTTCCCCACATATGTAGTGCGAACAACACTGCGGTAACTCCTCGGGCACGGGGGGTCCGTTCTGGGTTTTACAAAATGGAATTAAAAATGACAGTCGCCACAAGTTGTGAAAATGTCCTGAAGCCCAGCTAAGGTTAACAAGATCGAGGAGGATTTCTTTGCTCCGCTGCGTGAGATGCCATCTACAACTACGTCTACTCGTACTTGGCTACTTTGCAAATCACATTTAAGTTCCTGGAAGAAGGTTAATCAAAACACCACAAAAATTCTCAATTATTCCCAGGTGTACAGTCCCAGGTGTGGATGGTGTGAGCAGGGTTGCCTATTTTAAGATGCTTGAAATACTTTCCAGGCCAGTATTATTTTGCTCCTCCGTACTTATCGGTCTTTTATTTCACTGTATACACTGTAACAGCACTGCGGTGACACCAGATTTACAGCTATACGTTTAAAACTCGGAAATCCTATTTACAGGAGCTGCAATGCGGTAGTACTGTGTTTGTTATGTCCGATCAAGGGAAAACAGTTTCTTCGGATGCACATCACAGTTGCTCATGTTATTCGTAGTAAATTACACGTCTTATAGATAACAAGACGTTCTTAAAAGAGTTATAAGTTTTAATATTCAAGACCAATCTTATCGCACGTTACTTCTGTCTCATGCTGAGATTGCACTTAGATATAGTGCCTTCAGCCACGTACCTACTACGTTCGTTCTTGACTGGACTTCCTTCAGTACACGCACTTCCGCCATAAGTGTTGGAGTAATATACCAAAATTTAAAATAGATTTAAATTGCCCTGAAAATTACACAACTACCATATATGTTAATTCTCGAGTCAATATCAGTTTTGTCTAGTACATATAAATCGTACGGGGATTAATGAAGTATCGTTAAAAAGGTTGTTTAACGGGCCTCTGACATTACTTACCAATTTTGCGTTAAAACTTACTTTTTGTGAAAACTTAAACATAAAAGAGAATTTCAGCTCTTATAGGCAAAATTGGATGCCTATATTTTATGAAGCTAACTTATTGATCACCAATAATAGACTCCCTTTTTCACATTATCATATTTCAAATACCATTATTATTTTATTGCAAATACCATTTTATGTATTTTATTGTACTTATTAACTTGATAAATTGTATGTAGCATTGTTATAGATAATAACCGTGACCACTTCGGTAGTCCATTATCTCTGCCCGTCGTGCGAGTTGACTTTTGTAAACGAATGTACGTTCCGAAATGACAAACATTTTTGTGACTGTCGCCTTGAATTGTGATTTACCTATTGTATGAAATCCCGGTGTTCTACAGAATGCGTAGCTAACTTATACACTGCCTCATGGTTTAGGCAAACTATGAAACGTAAGAGTTATTGTGAAAATGCTACATACTTTTCCTAGCCATTTTAAGCAATACCTAAGCATTCTACAGAATGATCAGTACGATTTATGCAAGTTGTTAAAAGGACACGAGACGAAAAGGCGCTATTAATTAATAGCATTTGAAACTGATAGAACAAAACTACGAAATAAACCGCAGGGTATTCTTGTAGGCAAACAATGAAAGCATATCTGAGTTTGAAGTACTTGCTACAGTATGTACTCACTTTTCTTTTAAGCAGACACAACAAATATCAGAAAAAGAAGTATTTTCGATAACCACAGATATGGAGGGCTTCTCAATAACCATGGCTTCATCACTGTTTTTGTTTCCTGCATCATGGATTGCATTCCTGTCTGTGTCATTTCTTGCATTTATTCATGTCGTCTTTCTTTTGCTGTTGTTTGTACGTTCTCTCTTATTTTTCTAGCCCTTCCTCGGTCTCTAAGTCTTGGTAAAAGTCATCAGGCAGAGACTACGTTGAGAGACTAGCTTCGCAGCCGAACAGAGCTTCGAATGGTGACCTGTTAATCTCAGGATGAAAAGCTCTGGTTTTCATAAATTGGACGAACCGCAGTCCGTCACTCCAGCAGAAGATTTTTGTTTGACTGCACAGCAAGCCACATATGCATTGCTTCCTGCACCTCTTAATCGTAGCTGCATCGACGGCCTCTTCAACGATTTTTATGTGAACCAGACAGCTGACAATCCCACGGGGCGACACTGGGGCTGTATGCAGGATGCTCAAACGCCTCTAAACGTTGCGTCCGAAGAGATAGAGCGGTGTGGGTGCCAGTATGTGGGAGCGCATTGTCATGCGAGAAAAATGCCTTCTGACAATCGATCTCTACGTTTATTGCAAATTTTGGCTACGGTTTGTTTAACAGCGTATCACTGTGGATTTCATTGTTTACCGTTGATCAATTTCCAGCTAATATTCCAGGAATAGGAATATAGGACATCCGAAAAACTGTGTGCGTCACTTTTCCCGCAGAGGTTTCACTCTTGTATCTCTTTTTGACTGGTGCTTCCATTCCATATTTTGACGTTTGCTGTCTGGTTCGAAGTGACGAAGCCGTCTTTCATCTCCAGTGACAATTCGTTTCAGAGATGTTTCATCATCGTTAGAATGACGGCCAAGCAGGTTATAACACTCCTGTCTGTCTGATGCTGTACCATAAACTTAAAGCAGGTTCTGAAATAAAACAATCTTATTAAAGCAATTATGTTATAACGCAACAAAGCAGTGTTACCCGCTGAGAGGAATTTTGTTGTGTTGACCGTGTTGTACCTAATGGAGGTGGCTTATCGGAAGTGAAAGTCAGAATTACGGAAATAAATGAACAGTAACAAACAAAATTTTGCCTGTCTGCACTGTTTAACGGGTAAAGAAAACGGTCGCCAGCCTAACTAGGCAAGAAAATGATTAACATTCTCGTTCAAGAAAATAGTTATTAGTAACTTTAATGGATAAACACAACCTATACTTGGTCACACGTGAGTGCAGTGAACTCTTAACACATACGTATGTTTTAAGATTGAAGCTAACGACTGGAGCAGCACAAACGATTTGCAAAATTATAACAGATTCCGAAACACACTATTACTTTCAGCGCTTACACTAACTGGATGGTCTTTATAACGTTATTATTACTATTCACTGCAGAATCATTAATTGGATATAGGTTAAGTCTCTCTCAGTTAAATACTTTACTATTTAAAATGAAAGTTAATTGGAATCCACTAACAGGTTGCTTCTCACTATCATTTCAATAAAGAAATTATGGTTTTCATAATTAATGGTCCTTCCGTTACTTGTTACCGAGCATTAACACAATAGACAAACTGTGGATCCTGGTATACTATTCATATGCACTTCTAATACACAAGAGAGACAAATAGTTAGCAAACATGAGTATATAACGTTTCATACTGCAGTTTTCCACTCTTACTACACGGAGAGAAAAATATTAACATATATGTAAGATACTGACTCATCTTCGGTGATTTACAACAGGCAGTAATGAGATCATTTACGAAGCAAAACTTTATAAGCCTCCGTCTTAAGAACTTTTAATTTGAAGTTGGCAACAATACATTAATAAGCAGTTTTACTAGGAAAATTACACTCCTGGAAATGGAAAAAAGAACACATTGTCACCGGTGTGTCAGACCCACCATACTTGCTCCGGACACTGCGAGAGGGCTGTACAAGCAATGATCACATGCACAGCACAGCGGACACACCAGGAACCGCGGCGTTGGCCGTCGAATGGCGCTAGCTGCGCAGCATTTGTGCTCCGCCGCCGTCAGTGTCAGCCAGTTTGCGGTGGCATACGGAGCTCCATCGCAGTCTTTAACACTGGTAGCATGCCGCGACAGCGTGGACGTGAACCGTATGTGCAGTTGACGGACTTTGAGCGAGGGCGTATAGTGGGCATGCGGGAGGCCGGTTGGACATACCGCCGAATTGCTCAACACGTGGGGCGTGAGCCACAGTACATCGATGTTGTCGCCAGTGGTCGGCGGAAGGTGAACGTGCCCGTCGACCTGGGACCGGACCGCAGCGACGCACAGATGCACGCCAAGACCGTAGGATCCTACGCAGTACCGTAGGGGACCGCACCGCCACTTCCCAGCAAATTAGGGACACTGTTGCTCCTGGGGTATCGGCGAGGACCATTCGCAACCGTCTCCGTGAAGCTGGGCTACGGTCCCGCACACCGTTAGGCCGTCTTCCGCTCACGCCCCAACATCGTGCAGCCCGCCTCCAGTGGTGTCGCGACAGGCGTGAATGGAGGGACGAATGGAGACGTGCCGTCTTCAGCGATGAGAGTCGCTTCTGCCTTGGTGCCAATGACGGTCGTATGCGTGTTTGGCGCCGTGCAGGTGAGCGCCACAATCAGGACTGCATACGACCGAGGCACACAGGGCCAACACCCGGCATCATGGTGTGGGGAGCGATCTCCTACACTGGCCGTACACCTCTGGTGATCGTCGAGGGGACACTGAATAGTGCACGGTACATCCAAACCGTCATCGAACCCATCGTTCTACCATTCCTAGACCGGCAAGGGAACTTGCTGTTCCAACAGGACAATGCACGTCCGCATGTATCCCGTGCCACCCAACGTGCTCTAGAAGGTGTAAGTCAACTACTCTGGCCAGCAAGATCTCCGGATCCGTCCCCCATTGAGCATGTTTGGGATTGGATGAAGCGTCGTCTCACGCGGTCTGCACGTCCAGCACGAACGCTGGTCCAACTGAGGCGCCAGGTGGAAATGGCATGGCAAGCCGTTCCAGAGGGCTACATCCACCATCTCTTTAATCGTCTCCATGGGAGAATAGCAGCCTGCATTGCTGCGAAAGGTGGATATACATTGTACTAGTGCCGACATTGTGCATGCTCTGTTGCCTGTGTCTATGTGCCTGTGGTTCTGTCAGTGTGATCATGTGATGTATCTGACCCCAGGAGTGTGTCAATAAAGTTTCCCCTTCCTGGGACAATGAATTCACGGTGTTCTTATTTCAATTTCCAGGTGTGTATTTTCGGCAAGTATCATTAACTGTAACTCACTCTCTTGCCACATTAACTATGTTCAAGAGACATCAATTTGCAAAACACTGGGCTTTAATGTTCTTTCATTAAGGACACTCGGAAATCACTTTAGTTCAAACGGAGAGGAACCTGAGAGGTGTTATGATAAGGAGAAAAATCATGGTAGGTACATAAATTCAGTTATAAATTACCTTATATTAGAGCACACTAACACATCCATTTAGCTGATCCTTCACTGTACATTACTATAGTGCTCCATTACAGTGATTGCGCAATGTGGTGGCCATTGCATGTTGGTAGTCGAAATTGCAGGTAGAATTGCTCGACTCTATCATTTCTTGGTGGCGATGACACATACAAATTCCAGAATAGTTCCAGCTATTTATCCATCCATCCGAGGCATTGGAAAGTAGCAGAAAAAGCCTCTCTCGGGACCAGCACAATATGCACTGTTACATGGCAGTTCACAGTTTGGTAGCTCGTCCCCGACTCGTAACTCGTTCCCGACTGACTCTTGTTCCACCTTTTCTACATGGGCCAACCACAATTTGCGCGAGCTACACAGTTTCGTTCCCGAGGGGAACCACTACTTTTACATACAAACTAACGAAGAACCCTAAGTGAGGATCAGCAGTTTACATAACAGCAAACAAATACAATAAATAAAACAGAACATTTGTACATATTGAAATTTATACCAAAAATTATTCACACAAAATTACAATTATATAAAGTAAGTTTTGTTCCCTCCAAATGGGACAAACAATTTAAATGACAGACACACTACATTGCATAGAATTGTATCATGACATCGAAGATCTTACAATGAAAGGAGTATACAATTCTGTGTTATCTATGCAATCAAAAACATTTACAGAAGCTTAACGATGTAATATTAAATGAAACAAAAACCAAAATAAATCATTGGAGTATTAGAGCTATGGTGTTACAAGGTGCTGTCATATTTTCACATGGTTACGCTTGCACTGTTCATCGGGATGTTTTGGAACCCCCCTCGCACAAATTTATAAAACTTGGGGCTGCTACGCATGGTTTCATATGCACAATCAAGACTAAACTGCATACGGTTTGGCACTTGATCAACAGTCGCTCCTCTGTTATTCAGCGTTAAAAAACGGACTTGTTGAATATTGACATCAGTTGTCGTTCCTCTGTTTTTTCATCCTTTTCCTTGTTCGACAACAATTGGATTGTTCAATCCATTAGTAAACACTTCGCTGTGACATAACACTGTCACCCTATTTTGCAGTCTTCGACGAATTTCCGCTCCTGTTGCACATTCAGACTACAATGACACGATTACGGAACAGAGTTGTGTGGCCGTCTTTACGTCGCAGTTCTAGGAGCCTCAGTCTGGAACCGCGCGACCGCTACGGTCGCAGGGTCGAATCCTGCCTCGGGCATGGATGTGTGTGATTTCCTTAGGTTAGTTAGGCTTACGTAGTTCTAGGTTCTAAGGGATGAGGACCTCAGATGTTAAGTCCGTTAGTGCTCAGAGCCATTTGAAACTCTTTATTTATTTATTTATTTATTTTACGTCGCAACAGTACATCTACATCTACATGACTACTCTGCAATTCACATTTAAGTGCTTGGCAGAGGGTTCATCGAACCACAATCATACTATCTCTCTACTATTCCACTCCCGAACAGCGAGCGGGAAAAACGAACACCTAAACCTTTCTGTTCGAGCTCTGATTTCTCTTATTTTATTTTGATGATCATTCCTACCTATGTAGGTTGGGCTCAACAAAATATTTTCGCATTCGGAAGAGAAAGTTGGTGACTGAAATTTCGTAAAAAGGTCTCGCCGCGACGAAAAACGTCTATGCTGTAATGACTTCCATCCCAACTCGTGTATCATATCTGCCACACTCTCTCCCCTATAACGCGATAATACAAAACGAGCTGCCCTTTTTTGCACCCTTTCGATGTCCTCCGTCAATCCCACCTGGTAAGGATCCCACACCGCGCAGCAATATTCTAACAGAGGACGAACGAGTGTAGTGTAAGCTGTCTCTTTAGTGGACTTGTTGCATCTGCTAAGTGTCCTGCCAATGAAACGCAACCTTTGGCTCGCCTTCCCGACAATATTATCTATGTGGTCCTTCCAACTGAAGTTGTTCGTAATTTTAACACCCAGGTACTTAGTTGAATTGACAGCCTTGAGAATTGTACTATTTATCGAGTAATCGAATTCCAACGGATTTCTTTTGGAACTCATGTGGATCATCTCACACTTTTCGTTATTTAGCGTCAACTGCCACCTGACACACCATACAGCAATCTTTTCTAAATCGCTTTGCAGCTGATACTGGTCTTCGGATGACCTTACTAGACGGTAAATTACAGCATCATCTGCGAACAGTCTAAGAGAACTGCTCAGATTGTCACCCAGGTCATTTATATAGATTAGGAACAGTAGAGGTCCCAGGACGCTTCCCTGGGGAACACCTGATATCACTTCAGTTTTACTCGATGATTTGCCGTCTATTACTACGAGCTGCGACCTTCCTGACAGGAAATCACGAATCCAGTCGCACAACTGAGACGATACCCCATAGCTCCGCAGCTTGATTAGAAGTCGCTTGTGAGGAACGGTGTCAAAAGCTTTCCGGAAATCTAGAAATACGGAATCAACTTGAGATCCCCTGTCGATAACGGCCATTACTTCGTGCGAATAAAGAGCTAGCTGCGTTGCACAAGAGCGATGTTTTCTGAAGCCATGCTGATTACGTGTCAATAGATCGTTCCCTTCGAGGTGGTTCATAATGTTTGAATACAGTATATGCTCCAAAACCCTACTGCAAACCGACGTCAATGATATAGGTCTGTAGTTAAATGGATTACTCCTACTACCCTTCTTGAACACTGGTGCGACCTGCGCAATTTTCCAATCTGTAGGTACAGATCTATCGGTGAGCGAGCGGTTTTATATGAGTGCTAAGTAGAGAGCTATAGTATCAGCGTAATCTGAAAGGAACCCAATCGGTATACTATCTGGACCTGAAGACTTGCCCATATCAAGCGATTTGAGTTGCTTCGCAACCCCTAAGGTATCTCCTTCTAAGAAACTCATGCTAGCAGATGTTCGTGTTTCAAATTCTGGAATATTCCATTCGTCTTCCCTGGTGAAGGAATTTCGGAAAACTGCGTTCAATAACTCCGCTTTAGCGGCACAGTCGTCGATAATAGTACCATCGGCACTGCGCAGCGAAGGTATTGACTGCGTCTTGCCGCTTGTGTACTTTACATACGACCAGAATTTCTTCGGATTTTCTACCAAATTTCGAGACAATGTTTCGTTGTGGAACCTATTAAAGGCATCTCGCATCGAAGTACGTGCCAAATTTCGCGCGTCTGTAAATTTTAGCCCATCTTCGGGATTTCGCGTTCTTCTGAACTTCGCATGCTTTTTCCGTTGCCTCTGCAACAGCGTTCGGACCTTTTTTGTGTACCACGGGGGATCCGTTCCATCTCTTACCAATTTATGAGGTATGAATCTCTCAATTGCTGTTGTTACTATATCTTTGAATTTGAGCCACATCTCGTACAAAGCTGACTGAAGTGATAAAGCTGCGACCTACCACGCTCGAAGATAACCGTGACACGTAATGGCTGGTGACCACACAAAGCTGTAGTGGTTGCCTAAATATAGAACAGTAAGTTTTGTTCTCTCCAAATGGGACAAAGAATTTGAAAGACAGACACACTACATTGCATAGAATCGTATCACGACATCGAAGATCTTACAATGACTTTCGGCTGGTCCTGGCGGAGGTTCGAGTCCTCCCTCGGGCATAGGTGTGTCTGTTTGACCTTAGGATAATTTTGATGACCTTAGCAGTTAAGTCCCAGAAGATTTCACACACATTTGAACATTTTTGAACTTACTTACTTTCTCTCGCCGACATTAAGACACATACATTTTGCATCTGTGACTTAAATCTCTAATAGCAGGTGCAGCATCAGCGCATAGAACACCGGCTACACTAACCAGCCATGCCCTCTCGGTTAGCCACGCGACCTAATGCGCTGCTTCCCGAGCGGGAGGCGTGCCGGTCCCCGGCGGCGGTGGAGTGGGTGGACTGCTGTGGCCTGTTGTGAGTCACTGAGGGCTACAGCGGGACGAAGTCTCTGCGTCGTTTCTATGTCCCCGGTTCAAAACACAATTTACACACACTAACCAAGCAGAACATTATAACCACAGATGTACTAACCAATATAAACTCGTCCAGACGACAGCAGCGTCACCTGGCGAGGAATGACTGCTAGTCAGTCACACGCACGGTACATGTAATTACAGTGTGCATGATGTTCATATGTAGAATGGGAAAGGCGAGCGATCTATCTGAGATTGGCGGAGGGCAGATTGTGATGGCCTGGAGTGTTGGAACGAGCATTTCGGAAACGACACGATTTGCCCCGTGTTCAAAAATGGCTCTGAGCACTTTGGGACTCAACTTCTTAGGTCATAAGTCCCCTAGAACTTAGAACTACTTAAACCTAACTAACCTAAGGACATCACACACACCCATGCCCGAGGCAGGATTCGAACCTGCGACCGTAGCAGCCTCGCGGTTCCGGACTGCAGCGCCAGAACCGCACGGCCACCGCGGCCGGCAGTCCCGTGTTCGAAGAGAGCTGTGATGAGCGTCTTTAACAGGTGTCGAACCCAAGATGAAACCACGTCCAGACATTGTGGGGTTAGGCGGCCATTCCTCGTTACAGACGGCGGACGTCGTAGGCAGGGCAGACTGGTAAAGCAGGACAGGCGGGTAACTGTGGCTCAACTAACATTAGACCTTAATGGAGGGCAGAGTGCGAGTTTCTCTGAACTCAGGGTGTACCGAAGATTGTTATCGATGGGCCGCCGCAGCCGAATAGCCTTGCATGTGCCAATGTTAATGTCACGACATTGGAAACTATGACAGAAATGGACACTTGGCTATTAGAGCTGGACATTGACACAGTGGCGGAACGTTTCATGCTCTGATGAATCCCGATACCTTCCTCATCAGGCCGATGGGAGGGCAACCGCTCCATTGTGCTCTGAGCAAGTCCAAAGTGCAGTGAAACGTCCTAGCCTTTGCCACGTCTGCCGAGCTGGGAACAAACGTCAGAGCCTGACGTTGTCACGTGTGCCAGCAGGGAAGAACATCAGAGTCACAGCTGGGCACACGTGGAAAAGGCTATAACATTTTATTTCACTTTTGGCTTGAGCACAGCAGCTCTAAATTCTGACCATTGTCATTTAGCAATGTAATTTTTCGATTTATCATCATTTCCATGTGATGAATACATCCCTAGAAGATGTCCAAACCTAGGTCAGTGTACCTACCAGTTATGTGCAACCAGTTGGCTGTGTAATCCTATGTTGAAGGCTCTGATGACTTTCACGTGAGCATCCATGGGTAAAGTGGAGCTCGTGCAAGGCACAATGCCGGCAGAGGAGTACCGCACACTGGTCGCAAACCACGTACACCTCTTCATGACAACCATTTTTCCCAACGGCTGTGGACATTTTCAACAAGATAATGCGCCACGTCACGAGGCCAGCAGTGCGATGGAGTGGTTCGATGATCACAATGACGAGTTCCAGTCGATCTGCTGGCCACTTAGCTCGCCACATCTGGGTTGTGATTGAACGTGGCGTCAGAGCTGATCGCCCCCTTCTCCGGAATTTAGAGGAACTAGGTGACTTAGGTATGCGACCTACCATGTGCTTATCGCTCCCATACCACTACGAGCCGCTGTTATCTGTGCCAAAGGTCGACATACCGGCTGGTTAGGTAAATGGTCATAGTGTTCTCGCTGATTAGTGTTATCGAAAATACTAATTTATCTTGAGGGGACTGCTGCCGGGCCGAAATTGTTAATTGTATTACCATCGTAATAATTTTACATCTTGTGTCATCACAAGTTTAAACTAAATGAGCAGCATAATAGAACACAGAAACATTAGGTTAATTTTGACAGATTCAATGGTTCGGAAGGGAGTGAGACAGGGTTGTAGCCTGTCCCCGATGTTATTCAATCTGTGTATTGAGCAAGCAGTAAAGGAAACAAAAGAAAAATTCTGAGTAGGAATTAAAATCGATGGAGAAGAAATAAAAACTTTGAGGTTCGGCGATGACATTATAATTCTGTCAGAGACAGTAAAAGACCTGCAAGAGCAGCTGAACGGAATGGACAGTGTATTGAAAGGAGGATATAAGATGAACATCAAAAAAACCAAAACGAGGATGCTGTAATGTACTTGACTTAAATCGGGTGATGCTGAAGGAATTAGATTAGGTAATGAGACGCTTAAAGTAGTAAATCAGTTTTGCTATTTGGGGTGCAAAATAACTGATGATGGTCGAAGTAGAGAGGATATAAAATGTAGACTGGCAGTGGCAAAGAAAGCGCTTCTGAAGAAGAATAATTAGTTAACACCGAGTATAGATTTAAGTTTAGGTAGTCGTTTCTGAAAGTATTTGTATGAAGTGTAGCCATGTATGGACGTGAAACATGGACGATAGATAGTCTGGACAAGAAGAGAAGAGAAGCTTTCGAAATGTGGTGCTACAGAAGAATGCTGAAGATTAGATGGGTAGATCACATAACTAATGAGGAGGTATTGAATAGAATTGGGGATAAGAGGAATTTGTGTCACAGCTTGACTAGAAGAAGGGATCAGTTGGTAGAACGTGTTATGAGGCATCAAGGGATCATCAATTTAGTATTGGAGGGCAGCGTGGATGGTAAAAATCGTAGAGGGAGACCAAGAGACGAATACGCTAGATTCAGAAGGATGTAGGTTGAAGTAGGTACTGGGAGATGAAGCAGTTGCACAGGATAGCGTAGCGTGGAGAGCTGCATCAAACCAGCCTCAGGACTGAAGATCACAACAACAACAAGATATTTCAGGAGTCATGACACTTGCAAGTGAGAATGACCTCGAACATAAATATAAATTTAAAATCGTTAATATAGTGTTAGTTGACTATAGATATTACAACTATCATTCAGGAATGAGGGGGTAATGCTCGCCGCTTCCATGTAATTTTTAACAAAGCAACAGATGACCACCGGCTCTTCCTAAATTGCTAATCCCTCAGGGAGCTCGGGGTTCCGTTGCTAGGAACGGGCTGGACGATCGCGGCTTTCGCGAACTGGGGACCGACCAGCGTAGGCAGTCCTCTGGAACCGAAAGATGTGAATATGCTTCGTGTGGCACTGCGGTGGGACATTGTGTAGTGCGGGGAACGGGGATCTTGGTTCAGCCTCGAAGACGGTGCAAACCTCTACTAAAGTAGTGCTCGATCTTAAGGTGTACTTCACGCTAATCAGATACTTTGCTGTAGAGTCGGAACAGTAATTAGTGGGAGACCTCTGGGGAATTTGCAGAGCCTTACTTGTACAAGTCTTAACCTGGCAAGCGGGGCTTCGCTTAGGAGGACGCTTAGTTCTCTAACTGCTCGTGGTGTTTCCATTAAGTTTAAATGACTTTCTTCTACAGTCAGTGGTTCGGGTGATCCATTGGGTAGTATTAACACCCAAGGCCCAAACAGACCTCGTCTGGCTAGTCCACTTGACACGACTGTGAATGATGGTGCAAGCAGTAACAGTAACTGACTGTGTCCTGTGGCATATTATGTATTTGTCGAAGTTAAACGTCGGTAAGGTTCATTCGAAAAATTGTCGCCTACAGGGCAGGGAAGCTTAAATCTATCAAGACCCTGAACAGTGATGGACTGCTGATTGGGACACTGAACCCTACCCAAGTAGACAAGTTATTTGCGAAACTACTTGGCGAAAATGTTATCAACACAGAGCTGCACACTGGGTTAAATTGTTAAAAAGACTGACTCTCCTCATACTGAGAACTTAGAAAAAAAATGGTTCAAATCGCTCTGTTCACTATGGGACTCAACATCTGAGGGCATCAGTCCCCTAGAACCTAGAACTACTTAAACCTAACTAACCTAAGGACATCACACACACCCATGCCCGAAGCAGGATTCGAACCTGCGACGAGACTGAAGCACATAGAACCGCTCGGCCACACCGGCCGGCAGGAACTTAAAAGAAGCGATCTATGTTTTACTAGGGAAAAACAGTCAACAGGCAAGATCGCATGAATTAGTCTGTACTGTTGAGACCCGGTTTCGATAGTTGTAACTGTCATCTTCTAGTCTTCAAAGAAACTTTGTTATAAAATTTGTTCCATTGTATTTTAGTATTTTAACAAGATTGTGTGAGTGCCTACGTGCACAAGGTGCTGTGTAACTGTAAAAGATCGACAGACCTAGGACGGCCGCTGTGGCCGAGCGGTTCTAGGCGCTTCAGTCTGGAACCGCGCGACCGCTACGGATGCAGGTTAGAATCCTGCCTCGGGCATGGATGTGTGTGATGTCCTTAGGTTAGTTAGGCTTAAGTAGTTCTAAGTTCTAGGGGACTGATGGCCATAGACGTTAAGTCCCAAAGTGCTCAGAGCCATTTGAACTATTTTTGACAAACCTCTGTACAGTGCACTATATTTTATTGGCAATAATGGGAACATGGCATGAGGTACTAACTCACAATGGAACACGTTTTATGATAAAACAACTTTTATAGCCCAGAAGATAGCAGTTGGAACTAACGTAACCGATTGTCAACATAAAATCTAATTTATGCGGTCTTGGCTATTGGAAGGTTTATTCCCAGTTGTAAAGGAGCAGTAACGGGCCAGAACATAATGGATATACCAACGACCTCCAACACGAACAGGGAAGTAAATGTGTAACTGAGGTGTAGAACTTCATGAAAAGGTTTGATGGCGACTTCCGTAACTTTTTCCTGATATTAAGTTTTATCCTGACACTGAGTCTGCGGAGGCTGCCTCAATATAGTGCATCAGGGTCTTCCGGCTTAAAGTTAAGCCATATGCATCTAATAATATGATTAATATCAGGCAACGATACAAATGAGAAGTAGCAGAAACGACAACAGTGAGAAACTAAAAATCAGGATCGATGGGCACGAAGTAGATGAATTTAAGGAATTCTGCTACCTAGGCAGCGAAATAGTGACAGACGGAGCAAGGACATCAAAAGCAGACTAGTAACAGCAAAAAGGGCATTCCTGGCCAAGAGAAATCTACTAACATGAAATATCGGCCTTGATTTGAGGAATGAATTTCTGATAATGCACGTTTGGAGCACAACATTGTACGGTAGTGAAACATGGAATTTGGGAAACAGGAACAGAAGAGAATCGAAGCCTTTGAGACGTGGTGCTACAGAAGACTGTTGAAAATTATACGGACAGATCGGCTAAAAAATGAGATTCTGCGTAGAATAGGTGAGGAAAGGAAAACATGGAAAACAGTGGCAAGAAGAAGGGAGCGTATGACAGGACATCTGTTAAGACGTCAGGGAAAAACATGTACTAGATGGAGCTGTAGGGGTTAAGAACTGTAGAGGAAGACAGAGATTAGAATACGTCCAACAAATAATTGAGGACGTAGGTTGCAAGTGCTGCTCCGAAATGAGGAGATTGGCACAGGAGACTGATGACAAAAAATAAATAAAATTACAAAATAAAAAAATAAAAAAAGGAGAAAGAAATCGCCAGAATATTTTCGAAAGAGGAGACCTTCTTTCGTTCCTTACAAAAAAAAATGTAAAATTGAGCCCGTTAGTTAGTTACGTAACACCAACGTCAGTGTACTCGTTAATTATTTAATCACCTAAATGTAATTTCATCAGACTTCATGCTTCTTTGAGTATATATACAGAGTATAGATCCTCCCATGATATAAATTTTGATTTTGTGTGTGTGGTTTTCGACATCTCCTCCTAAATCACTGGACCAAACTTGGTACACATCTTCCTTATTGTCAGGTAACAGTCACTGTTGGGGTGAAAAACACATAAACTTTATAGTTTATGAGACGACGTCGGAAAGATGAGAGGTGTGAAAAACTGGCACATCATGCATGGCGTCTAAATTTATTACTTCTGTGCTACCACTCCTGTCGTTTCGCAGACGGCACATACATAAGCATCTAAATGAACAAACAAAATTAAATCACGGTACCCCTCATAGTTCAGGAGATATGATGTCATAAACAATTAGATCCGTGCAGAAATACTGCATCATCCATGAAGTTCTAGTACACTTATTTCTTACTACCACGGGACTCCTGTAATCGAGTCAACTTACGGAAATCTCTGACACTTGGCTGACCGTTTGATTGCTTTCAACTGCGAAGCGCAAGAAGTTGTAGTCGACAACCCATAGGCGTCTGTTGGGCTATGAAGGGACATAACCCCAAAAGAGGTTTACAAAAAAAAAAAGAGGTTGTAGACACACAAATTAGCTGCAACCAGCGTAAAGAAACTGTCTGGGATATAACACTGCAAACATATTAAAGTTTTTGTTTTTGTTTCAAATAGAAAATTGGAAATATACGAGTAAACAATCAGGTAATGCTGGGTTTGTCAGCTAGTAAATCGATCTAACTAAGGTGATGTTGTTGTTGTGGTCTTCAGTCCAGAGACTGGTTCGATGCAACTCTTGGTGCTGCTCTATCCTGTGCAAGCTTCTTCATCTCCCAGTACTTACTGCAACCTACATCATTCTGAATCTGCTTCGTGTATTCATCTCTTGGTCTCCCTCTACGATTTTTACCCACCACGCTGCCCTCCAATACTAAATCGGTGATCCTTTGGTGCCTCAGAATATGTCCTACCAACCGGTCCCTTCTTCTTGTCAAGTTGTGCCACAAATTTCTCTTCTACCCAATACTGTTCAATACCTCCTCATTAGTTACGTGATCTATCCATCTAATCTTCAGCATTCTTCTTTAGCACCACATTTCTAAAGCTAATATTCTGTTCTTGTCCAAACTATTTATCGTCCATGTTTCACCTCCACACATATCTGCACCCCAAGCTAATACTAACATAAAACTTTCCAGACACTGTCCATTACGTTCAACTGCTCTTCCAAGTCCTTTTGTGTCTCTGACAGAATTACAATGTCATCGGCGAACCTCAAAGTTTTTATTTCTTCTCCATGGATTTTAATACCTACTCCGAATTTTTCTTTTGTTTTCCTTATTGCTTGCTCAATATAAAGATTGAATAACATCGGGGATAAGCTACAACCCTGTTTAACTCCCTTCCCAACCACTGCTTCCCTTTCATGCCCCTCGACTCTTATAACTGCCATCTGGTTTCTGTACAAATTGTAAACAGCCGTTCGCTCCCTCTATTTTACCCCTGTCACCTTCAGAATTTGAGAGTATTCCAGTCAACGCAGTCATTTTTCTAAGTCTACAAATGCTAGAAAACTAGGTTTGCCCTTCCCTAATCTATTTCTTAAGGTAAGTCGTAGGGTCAGTATTGCCTCACGTGTACCAACATTTCCACGGAATACAAACTTATCTTCTCCGACGTCGGCGTCTACCAGTTATGCGAAGAGTTCTCCTGCCAAACTTAGGAAATACTTAACAGAAAGTCCATTGTTAGTAGTTACTATTGCATGCTTTAAGTTGCTGTAACTCTGCTTCATACATTTTATGTAGTAAAGTTACTTTCTTACTTTAAAAGCCACTAATATTGTTGAACTATCCGGCGGTTAGAAAACTTAACTGCTAACAGACATGTTAAAGTGGACGGTAGGTGTAGAGACGTAGACTGCCCGGGTCTAGTGGGCGGGAGTTGGTGTTCTGTTTGACAGTTCAGGCCGTTCACCTCTCTATAGTCTGCTAACCCGGAACCTCTGCCAGCGACGCTGCCTCGTTGACTGGACGCCACACGGCTGCCCAAGTTTAACGAGTTATCCCCCCCCCCCCCCCCCCCAACTGCAATGCCTCTCACCCGCTCATCGGCAGCTCTGTGTGTGTGTGTGTGTGTGTGTGTGTGTGTGTGGTACAAACAGACGGCTCTGAAACTCACACACGTAAAAGCTGCTACGGTTTCGTAACGGTGTTCCTATGGTGTCCTGTAATCCGTGCCCAAAAAGGTCGGCGAAAAGTCAACTAATCCCTTTGTCCGAATTCCACAACTTACCTGGCAGGTAGAAGAGCCGTTGATTCATGCTCCTGACACCATGTTTTACGATTCTTTGCAAAGATTGTCGTCACTAATGGTTTCGGTGGATCAGATCGTCCATCAACATTTGCTTTATGGAGCTCTTGACGGACAGTGCCGATAGATACTGGGTCTCGAAGGTGGATATTGAGCTCTGCAGTCACTTTACCGCAGTAATTTTGTGATGTTTTGACACATTTCGTGTTAGCGTATGACGAGCTCTGTCATTCAGTTTTGATTTGCACCCACTAATACGTTTACACGGAGATGTCTTTGTATGTTTTGTGTAGGTTGTCATGACTATTAAAGCAGTTGCTAATGAAATATTCAATAAGTTGGCTGTGTTTGTTTCTGATGCTCCAGCTAGTCGGGCCTCAACAAATTGGTTCAAATGGCTCTGAGCACTATGGGACTTAACTTCTGAGGTCATCAGTCCCCTAGAACTTAGAACTACGTAAACCTAACTAACCTAAGGACATCACACACATCCATCCCCGAGGCAGGATTCGAACCTGCGACCGTAGCGGTAGCGCGGTTCCACAGTGTAGCGCCCAGAACCGCTCGGCCACACCGGCAGGCTCGGCCCTCCACAATCTGCCACTTTGAAACTCTGTTAGGTCTTTCATTTCACGTAGACCTCGGCCTCTGAACGTAAATACGAAGTGTGCACTAGTCGTAAAAACCAGCACTGATGCCTAGTGCGTAATGAACACAAACAGTCCAGCGCGACACGTGCCTTAACTGCGTTTTTGACCGTCAAACAAAATCATCCCGTTACTACCACTGTTCACATTATTTTGCTATCCCATGTCGATGTTCAAACAAGAACCATAATGCAAAAATTTTCACGAAGGGAACTAAGTGCCCGAAACCGGTTGAGAAATTAAATTTGTTCTATACAACTTACCGTTTATTATTTCCTTATTTACGACTACGGTTGCTGAGGTAGGGTAAAATACTAAACAGTTGGAATAGATAATAATTTATTCTATTTTTTGTCTGAAGAAAAACAGTCGAAAAACTGAGAAAGTTTGGCGATATCCGGCGCTTGTGAATCTTTCTGGAGAAAACTATTTTCAGGCATCTTCGGGTCTCAGTACCGCCAGAGCAGTAACCCTGGGAATTTGCAACCTCGGTTCTTCAGTTTCTCCTCATTTGTGAGTAATTCCCAACTCTTGCACTTTCCTCCAGAGAGATTACTCCGTGTGGGAGTGGAACTGGAGCACGATTTTAACCATAGAAATTGCTGCTGATTCGATATTGAAGCTAATATTTGTAGGATTACGTTCTTATATGTTATCGATCACACAGCGGGAAAATTGATATATATCACTTTTCTTAGGTGTGGTAAAATTGTAAAGACCACTGGACAGGTGTTCGTCTCATCCTTTTAACTTACAAAGTTTCATGCCTAATATACGTTAGAGAAAATTTCTTGCTATGGTATTAAAAGATCCCATCTATAAAAAGTCCTATTTACTCTTTTAGAGCCCCCCCCCCCCCCATCCTACTTTTACCCTAATACAATATGAATCTATCTACAGAGTTGTCGCCACGTGAAAAAGTTTCTACCGCACTCGTAGTTAGTACTTCTACTTGAGGAGCAACTTCTTGTCGTGGTTCTGATTCTTTGTAATTTACGTGTGATTTGTCCAGGTGGTAATATAACATCCTTTTCGTTGCTTGCTGTTCTCTCATTTCAGCAACAAAATTGTACCATCGATTTTTAAAGTCACTTAAATCTTCAGAATACTTTTTTTTAATCTTCTTATCTCATGCTCTCTTCTTTACCTAACTCAGAGTATTCTATACTTCTAAACAAGCGTCATCTGGAGCTCGCCGTTGATGATTAAAAGAATGTTCAAATGTGTGTGAAATCTTATGAGACTTAACTGCTAAGGTCATCAGTCAATAAGCTTACACACTGCTTAACCTAAATTATCCTAAGGGCAAACACACACACACACGCCCATGCCCGAGGGAGGACTCGAACCTCCCCCGGAATCAGCCGCACAGGCCATGACAGCCGGCCGGAATGGCCGAGCGGTTCTGGGCGCTACAGTCTAGAACCGCGAGACCGCTACGATCGCAGGTTCGAACCCTGCCTCGGGCATGGATGTGTGTGATGTCCTTAGGTTAGTTAGGTTTAAGTAGTGCTAAGTTCTACGTGACTGATGACCTCAGAAGTTAAGTCCCATAGTGCTCAGAGCCATTTGAACCACGTCCATGGCTACAGCGCCCCAGACCGCTCGGCTAATACCGCGCGGCTCTTTGATGATCGTTGAAGTAAGCACATTCCAGTCTTTCGTCTTAAGCATTCCACTATCCTGAATAGCGGCAAGTCACAATCCTGTCTACTTTGGTTTTTTACAGTATTTCGTAGCAACTACATTTCTTATCTCGGATAGACACTGACATTTCCATGTGGAATTCATAATCACGCAAACAGACAAGGCACACGAATTGAACGCTATGGAAGTTAGAATCGTACCAAGGATGACGAGGGATGCACGAAGACTTTCTGTGTGCAGGCAGGCTGTGATTGGGTGGGTAGTTTCCAGGAATACTGTGCGCAAATTTCACTGCACTCAGTGTCATGTATCATTTGCTATGGACACTTAATCACGAAGAGTACGAAACATCGTAGTAGCGAACGAGGAAATTCTTTTTCCTTTTTCAATGATGTTTGCAATTTTCCCCCGAAACACGAGAGGCTGTTGCAGTGTAGATTTATGTATCGGAAACAACTAGTTTCAGTAAAAATGACCATGCTCAAAAAACCTACGTATTAACAGAAATGTATAAGAAATTGTACATGTCCAATAATTATGCTGAACTATTGTATGTAGAAGATATTCTGCGACAGTATTGCATCAGATTAAAGGAAGGTTCCTTCACACAATTCATTCTGAAACGTCCCCTTAGAAAAATTATACAAGACTGTGCTTAAACTGACACACAATATTTTTAGCGCAACGCAATCTGACTTCCAAAAATCCCTACGAAAGAATGGCCCTGACTAATATTAACCTATACGTTTCACAAATCACTTACCTCACAAAAATCTTCGTTACTCAAGCTACTGCAATACAGCGAGCGCCACTACTGCCAACTAAATAAAAGATTCAAACTACGGAAGTCACTAACTACTGAGGCACAGTTAGCAAATGAAAGGTTTTAATAGAGAACAAACAATGTATTTACCTTAATAGTCATAATATATATATCAGTTCATGACACCAATTCTTACAAATTTCAAAACTCCTCCATCTCTCTCCCCACGTCCACCACTGCTGGCGGCTCACCTCCAACTGCGCAACGCTACGCGCTGTTAGCATCCAGCTGCCGCTGCTCAACACTACAATGGCAGACAACAATGCAAACTAAACACAGACTGCGCACAGCACAGCCAGTGATTTTTCATACCGAGCGCTAAGCGGCCTTACCAATAAGAAAACCTAAACAGCCTACTTACAATTCGTACATTGTTGTTATCAGTTGCGACATCTAAATGAAATATGTAGAAGTACAATCTATGCAGAGACATCTGTGTTTATGCTGCTCAGCCAAAACGTTATGACCACCTATCTAATAGCCAGTATATCAACCTTTGAGCAGATAACAGTGGCTGTTACTCGAAGCACTCCATAACACTCCTGGGTTTGTGACATGGCGCGTTACCTTGTTGAAAAAATAGCACTGCGTTCGGGAAACTTGATCGACATGAAGGGGTGTAAGTGGTCTGCAACCATTGTACGATACTCCTTGGCCGCCATAGTGCCTTACTCGAGCTCCACTAGACCCGAGGTTGGCCGCGTGAATACTCCCCAGAGCATAATGGAGCGGCCGTCAGACTGTCTGCCACTAAGTACAGGTGTCAAAGAGCTGTTCCTCTGGAAGGCGACTGATTCGCACCCTCCCGTTGGCGTGATGAAGTAGGTATCGGGATTCATCAGACCGTGCAACACCCTGTTAGTGGCCGATGTAGTGAAGTTAACATTGTCACATGCGTGGGTGGCACATGCGTGGGTCGTCGGCTGTGGAGGCCCATCGTTGGGTGTGTCCAGTGCACTGTGTGTTCGGCGCACTTATACTCCGCCCAGAATTGAAGTCTGGTGTTAGTTCCGCCACAGATCACCGCCTGTCCAGCTTTACCAGTCCACGCAGCCAATGACATCCGGTATCTATAACGAGGGGTGGCAACCCACCCCACGACGTTGGACGTGATTTTACCTTTGTTTCGCCAAGTACTGTAGACACCCCCCTGAAGCGCTCCTTGAGCACCCAAAAAGTCATGTAGTTTTCGAAATGCTGGTGCTAAGCCTCAGAGCCATCACAATCTGCCCTCGGCCCATGCACCCTACGTCTGTCTGACTAGCAGTTATTCATCTCCAGATGATGCTGCTATGGCCTGAATGGGCTTATTCCGATAGTAGGTCGGTGATCATAATGTTCAGGCTGAGCAGTCTATATTAATAAAGTTTTAACTAAATCGTTTGCTCAGCTTACAAGGTAACTGTCCAGTCTGACATGTCGAAACCTGTCCAGCAATTTTTTATGCAGGATGAATATAGTAAGAGAAACACTATGTCAAAATTTTTGCTACTAAGACACTGTAAGTATCGTTTGAAAAATGTTGAAATTTGCCGAATTCATAGATCCCTAAGCGGCCGGAGAAATGTCTACCCCTACCGAACCTGTAGCAGACCGTGCATGTGAAACACAGCAGACACATATCCTCAGTTGACGGCAAATTGGTAGACAGATAAGATGGCACAGCACGATCGTAATTTTTAAACCGATTTTCAGTCTCCGTTCATAGTTTCTCTGACGCAGTTGTTGACAGTTGGTGTTCGCTCGAATTTGGAAGTCATTTAATGTCTACAATAATAAGCAGATGCATTTGCAGTATCACTACGTGTTAACAATGGAGATAAAACTGAAATAACTTTGTGATTTCTTCGTCTATGCTTGCTAATAACATCCGTATTTATGCAGATTCCAGAGTTTCACAGTAATGTGCGTCTAAATAGAGCTTTCCACCCTTCAGAGATGAGACATAAAGAACGTGGTATGAAATCGAAATCATCAGCCTCACATAAAGACATACATATGTGTTATTTATAGATAATTTCTTGGACATTCATTCGAATGACGTCGATATTGTTAGAAATTGTAGAAACAGTTGTAGCTCCAACGCCAAGTGTTGTGCTAATTTATGTATAGAACAGAAGCAAACTGCTTGTCAAGTTCAAAGAAGACATGTACCGAAATAGCCTTCAGTGAGAAAGAACAGGCTATAAATTTCTAATTAAATGTAGAAGGGTGAAAACGCTTATACACAAGCATTATGTAAAACCGATTTCGTTTCGTAAAATCTAAACATGAATTGTACAAATGGAAGATAGATATACACGAAGTACGAAATATACACCAGAATGAAACTCGCTAACGTGTGAAAGAAAAACTGTCCGAAAGATTTAGAAGTGTTCATGAGTCAGTGCACCGTTACTAAGGGAGATCTTGGTTGGTTGGTTTGTGTGATTGAAGAGACCAGACTACCAGGGTTATCGGTCCCTCTTTCCACGAACTTGAAACACCCACGAAGAATAAGAACAAACAACGGAGACGAGAAGAGACGACACAGGACAAGAAAGACACAGACAGAGACCAGAAAAAAGGAATTAAAATCACACCGAGTGTGACAGTGGTTGCCCGACCATAGAAACAAAAAAGAGAAGGCCAACCACCAAGAAACACATTAAAAACCCCAGTCTAAAATAGTAGGCCAAAGGGCTGACTCAACACTAAAAAAGAAGGACTAACACTTAGATGAAGCACTAAAAAAAAACCTGCACGAATAAAACTCAAAACTAAATCTGCCATCGCAACGTCATCTGATAAAAGTGTAGGAATCGTGTCAGGCAGAGCAAATGTCTGCCTGAGCGGAGTTAAAAGCGGGCAGTCCAACAAGGTATGGACCACAGTCAAAGCTGACCCGGAGCGACATGAAGGGGGTCCTCGCGGCGCAATAAATCCAGGTGTGGCCAATGCGCAGCCGGTAGAGGACAACAGAGCCCTTGCGAGAGGCCCACAAGGAGGAGCGCCACGCACCGGTAGCCTCCTTGATGGCCCGAAGTTTGTTGGCTGAAGGAAGGACGCGCCATTCTTCACCCCAGGTGCGAAGCACCTTCTGCCACAAAACTGAGCTGAGGTCACTCTCCGAAAGGCCAATCTCCAAGGCTGGTGCACTGACAGCCTGTTTGGCCAGCGTGTCAACACGTTCATTTCCCGGGATGCCGACATGACCCGGGGTCCACAGACTGAGATGCAATTGATAAGAACATTATTCATTTCTAGGCGTTTTCGACCTGGTGATAGAGATTCAGGAAATTATATAGACAATGAAGTTGCAAAATTAAGAAATTTGCCTCGTGTGAACTTGTAGAGATTTCATTAATCGGAAATAGTATAGACAAAACTTCTTGTTAACCCCTACAATACCGTGCGCAAGTTCGGTACAAGAACTGCGTGCTGACTGCATTTATCATTTGTAGTGAAAAGACAGTCGCTTTCTAGACGATGAAAGCTACGACACATTCCTATACAATGCCAGGTATAATATCAGTGGATTACTATTGCCGCAGCTTTTTATCTTGCTCCAGGAAACTCAATTCAAATTTTGGTTGCAAAAATCTTGTAATGGACGTAGCAATAGCTGGAAAAATGGGAGCGAATACGTTTCAATATTACAGCGAAACATCTTTTTACCAGTTGCTAAGAATAATTCGTCGCTTTTGTTGGTGTTTTAGCCTGGGCATAAAAGTACCTCCAACATTAGGGAGAGGACGTAAAGACTGTTAATATAATTTGAATTGCACCGAGAAGTAATGGTGTGACTCAGTTCTCCATAAAGAAATTGCTCTACTGTGTGAAGAATTTTTAAGAAAATTGTCGGAGAAAATATTTTCCGATAACTTTTTGTCATTTCAGATTTATTACTGGATCGGTATTCTCAAATTTCAGATGCCGAGATGTGTGAGGCTTTTTGGCACGGTTCGCTTGGCTTCTCCCGTCGGAGATTCGAGTCCTCCCTCGGTCATGGGTGTGTGTGTTGTCCTTAGTGTAAGTTAGTTTAATTTAGATTAACCAGTGTGTGCGCCTAGGGATCGATGACCCTAGCAGTTTGGTACCATAGGAACTTACCACCACCTCCATGGTGGTATATGGTAAAGATGAGATAAAACTAGCAATTACTGTAAAGTGCTTGACAGCATTAATTTTTCGTTACTCTGGTGTGCTTGCAGTAAGTGAGAAACACTTCGCATTTTTGTGACGGCTAAAGGTGTCAAACAAGGACCTGTTTCATTGATAGTAAGAGGGTCACTCCAAAAGAAATGTATACAATATTTTTTAAATCCATCTTTTATTGTAAATGTTTTACAGTGTGTAGATACATCCTTTGGGAACAATATTTCATTTTTCTACATAATTTCTATCCCTCTCAACTGCCTTACGCCATCTTGGAACCTGCGCCTGTATACCCGCACGGTAAAATTCTGGACCAATCCGTTGGAGCCACTGTTCGCCAGCGTGCACAAGGGAGTCATCCTCTTCAAACCTTGTTCCACGAAGAGAGTCTTTCAGTTTCCCAAAGAGATGATAGTCACATGGAGCCAGGTCACGACGGTAAGGCGGATGTTTCAGTGTTATCCATCCGAGTTTTGTGATCGCTTCCATGGTTTTCTGACTGACATGTGGCGGTGCATTGTCGTGCAACAGAAAAACATACTGTTTTTTGACGATGTGGTCGAAGACGACTCAGTCGAGCCTGACGTTTCTTCAGTGTCGTCACATACGCATCAGAATCTATGGTGGTGCCACTTGGCATGATGTCCAGAAGCAAGAGTCCTTCGGAATCGAAAAACACCGTAGCCATAACTTTTCCAGCAGAAGGTGTGGTTTTGAATTTTGTTTTCTTGGGTGAATTTGCATGAAGCCACTCCACTGATTGCCTCTTCGTCTCTGGTGAAAAAATGATGGAGCCACGTTTCATCACTTGTCTCAGTTCTTCCAAGAAATTCATCTCCACCATTCTCGTACTGTTCCAAAAGTTCGCTGCATACCGTTTTTCTTGTTTCTTTGTGAGCCACGGTCAACATCCTGGGAACCCACCTGGCACAAACCTTTTTTAACGCCAACTCTACCATTATCCTGCAAACACTTCCTTCCCCTATCCCAACGTAGTGTGACAATTCGTTCACTGTGACGCGTCTGTCAGCAGTCACCAATTGGTTAACTCTCTGCACATTGTCTGGAGTGTGTGCAGTACGAGGCCTGCCGCTGCGAGGAAATCCTCAATATTGCCGTGCCCGCTTTCATCACATAACCTGTTTGCCCACCGACGAACTGTACTGCGATCGACAGCATCTCCATACCCATTTTTAAACCTCTTGTGGATGTTTCCCGCTGTCTCGTTTTCACAGAACAGGGATCCTATGACAGCACATTGCTTCTGACGAACATCAAGTGTAGCAGCCACCTTGAAGACATGCTGTGACGGCGCCACTCACAGGAACAGGTTGAACTAAGTTTGAAAACAAGCGGGAAGGATGTATCTACACACTGTAAGACTTTCACGCATGCAGAATGAAAACTGTATTTTTACAAAAATACTGTGCATTTCTTTTGGAGTGACCCTCGTAAAATAAACATTATTTAAAATTAACTTAAGATCTGTGTTACTGGAATTGTTATAAAATATTTCATGTGTCCACATTAAAGCCCCAATCGATCAGTAATGTAACATCATACATTGCTTTGTTTTTCATTTCTCTACTAGTCGCTTGTGCAACAATTACATCTGCATTAGTTTAGCTGTCGATATGGACTACAAGCTATTCAAACAGTTAATGATTTGAGGAATTTTTGGTGTGGTTTAAGTGCTTAAAACCAGCGTGTGAGCACTTTGGACTTTGCGCTACACAGCGCTACTTTCTCTTGTCATTGTCGCACATGCTTATTCTCCGATTCGTGCGCTCGGCAGGCAGGGTTTCACTAACCTCTGTTCGAAGCGGCTCTTCAGGCGGCAGGTATGACTTACGCTATCGTATTTTTTAAATACTTCCAGTGCGCCTCAGCAGCAAAGGTTTTTACATTACTTTTCTTTCAGTGTATTCATCTAATTTTTAAAATTTCAGGATACGTTTCGACATGTCCGACTGGGCGATTCCCTTGTCAGTAGTGTGAATGTTTCATCATATTGATATAGCGCACCATAGCATCAATAAGTGGCGCTGTTTTTTTTGTTTTTTTTTATTCAGTGACAAGAATTTTCTGAAATTATGTCAGTGACAGAAGTAAGTGCCGCTGTCTTATCTCTATGAATACAAACATACAAACTGAGCCGGCCGCGGGGGTTTTGCGGTTCTAGGCTCGCAGTCCGGAACCGTGCGACTGCTACGGTCGCAGGTTCGAATCCTGCCTCGGGCATGGATGTGTGTGATGTCCTTAGGTTAGTTAGGTTTAAATAGTTCTAAGTTCTAGGGGACTAATGACCACAGCAGTTGAGACCCATAGTGCTCAGAGCCATTTGAACCATACAAACTGACATTGAGTTTTCTTGGCAAGGATATTCTTCACTGATTTCCCTTTTTGTAACAAAAACTTAACGACATTACTTTGCTTCTTTCGATAGTTTACATTTATATTTTGCTGGAGGAATGTATTTATTAAGTTCGTTTTATGATTTTGGTTCCAGCTCATTACATTTTGATCTCGGTTTGTTTGCAGATAAAAATACCTGAAAATGTCAGGTCTTTCTGAATACACTAGAATGTCTCAAAGATTGAGGAGTATGCAGGCTCAAGAATCCAATGAATATTGTGAGGAAAGACGTACTGTGGCTCGATAACATGAGGCTCTAACTCTTTCGAAAATCCTTCCAGATGTGAGCCACGACGTAGCTTATGGAGAACGTCATGCATTATGTCGCTCCTAATAATCTTCCACTAATAGGGGCTTAAGGTAACTTGTTTCCAACGTAACATCATAAAAGCGAAAATTTTTACAGGAAGTGGCGCAGATGGGCAAGTTTTTGTACCCTAAACTCCACTTATTCCTAACGATACCGCGTTTCGATGTGTAAAATTCCCGGTTAGCGTATGTTACGCCACGTCCACAAACAAAGCGCAAGGCGGGCGTGAAACTTTGTCACTTGCTGTTCGCGCAGCGAGCTCTACGTGCCTCTCACCCATGTTAGTGAAGCAAATGAGCGCTTTCCTCATTTTCCCAAACATACTGCTTGAGATGTTGGGTGTAAAGAAGCTTTATAAGTCAAAAATAAATTTTACGCGCCTGAAGTCTCAGGCACAGCTATAAATAAATACTTGAGCCGGCCCCTCCCGCCAGAGGTTCGAGTCCTCTCTCGGGCGTGGGTGTGAGTGTTGTCCTCAGCGTTCAGTTAGTTTAAGTAGTGTGTAAGTCTAGGAACCGATGACCTCAGCAGTTTGGTCCCTTAGGAATTCACACACATTTGAGCATTTGAATACTCGAGCAACTCTGTGTGTATCATCTAGTTAAGACATTATATAAACATCATAGCTACATACAAAACTAACATGAGTGCCTTTCATATTTGCAAATAACCAACTTATAGACTTTTACGACATGAAAACAACCTGTAGTTTGTTGTCTCATTATAAAAGCTGAACTTTTATTAGATTCTCAAATCCACAACTGCCGTGGATATGGAGAGGCTTCAAAATTTTTGCATCAAACGTCTATGCCCCTACAGGCACCAAACTAGCACGGTCTACTAACCAAATGTGATCCATCTAAATACTACCTACCCGAGAATATAGTGATTTTCACCAATAAAACCTTAACGGGGGTATGACGTCAAACGGGCCGACTTCGAGAAGGGGAGGCACCACAGGATATTTTAATTTGCACTGTCTATACTTTTACAAATAAATTCATAAAACTTTATCAGCATGTCCAGGAAGAGCTCAGGATTCACACCCAAAGCAGTGGAAGTTCAAAAACACGAAAAAATAATATTTTTAAAATGTGAAATTACATGATTTTTGTTTTTCACTTACTGTTGGCTGCATTTGTTGCTATAGGCAAACTTTTCGTCATAAGTAAGAGAGATTCTTCGATGAATTTTGCACAGCTTATGAATAAAAGTTTACCTACTGCAACAAATGCAGCTAATACCAAGTGAAAAAATGGTGAAACTTCACAAGTAAAAAAAATTATTTCGTTATGTTTTTGAACTTCCTCTGCTATGAGTGTGAATCCTGAATCCTTCCTGGTCATGCCACCAATGTTTTATGAATTTATTTGTAAAAGTATAGACAGTGTAAATTAAAATTTCCTGTGGTGCCTCTCCTGCTCCAAGACAGCCCGTTTCACGTCATACCCCCCTTAAGAATGCGTGTTTCTAAAGGAGAGAGGTACTTTAGAAGCGAATGAGAAACATTAACTTAACGAGGAGCATATGACTGAATGACAGTCAGTACACAATGCTTGTGCACGCTGCAGTGTGCTTACGCCCTGCCACAGGGCAAAACCAACATTACAAGACGCCTACTGTCGCTAGAAAGCGACAACGAACACTCTGTCTCGAACAAAAGTTATTCCTCACGACATAATCTGTCACCTGTAGACGTTTGAGGTAAGGCCTTGTAACACCCTGAGAACGTTTGAGTTGTTTTGAAATTTTTCATAGCCAAGTAAATACATTATGTAGCTTTATGATGTTTCAGTGCAAGTAAAAGACATATTTCTTCACTTCCACTTGAGATCCTCAGTGCTGCCACCATACTACTTAATGGTCACATCAGCCACGACACTCGCCTAGTAACTAGCCCAGCACATTGAACACCGCCCAGAACTGAAAATCGTGCCCACTTTAGCTGCGGCGGCTTCTTTAAGCCGTCGGCACACGGACCGTGCTGTCGAACGTCAACGTTGAGCGTGCCGAGTTTAACGTGCTGCTGAACGCTCAGAGACGACGCGACTTGTGCATACGGTACGTGGTCTCCAACGTGGTATATGCGATCGCGACCCACTCCAGCGGCAGTTGTGGGGTGTTTCTATTCGTAAATCACACTGTTTATTCAACTGGCGAGCGTAAAATTCCCACGTTAGCTCTATTAAAACGCACGTTTCCTCCATTGTCCATATCCTAGTCACGTTGTTCTATATGTAATATACACAAAAGCTTCACTATCGATGTACATGTTTTGAGACAAAAAGGAAAGTACCATGTCTAATCAATTAGGACAAAAGCGTGTAAAAGTTCCATTACAAACGGTGCGACACAAATTTACAATAGTTATCCACATAAAAAAGCACTACGTCTTCAGGCCACAAATGGCCTATCGGAACCATCCGACCGCCGTGTCATCCTCATGGAGGATGCGGATAGGAGGGGCGTGGGGTCAGCACCCCGCTCTCCCGGTCGTTATGATGATATTCTTGACCGAAGTCGCTACTATTCGGTAGAGTAGCTCCTCAAGTGGCATCAGGAGGCTGAGTGCACTCCGAAAAATGGCAACAGCGCATGGCGACCTGGATGGTCACCCTTCCAAGTGCCGACCACGCCCGACAGCGATTAACTTCGGTGATCTCACGGGAACCGGTGTATCCACTGCGAGAAGGCCGTTGCTCTCCACATAAGATAAACATTATTTTATCTTTCGCACAGTTTTGTAAAACCCTAAGGTCATTCTTACTTGATTACTGTTCCTGCCCAGTAGCAGAATTTTTAAAAGACCTGAATTACGAAACTCAAAAGAAAAAGGAACCAAACATCTTCATACAAGTAGCTCAATCTGTCCTGTAGATTAAGCCAATCGAACAAACTCACTCCTCAAAAAAAGGTGAACTTATATTTATTTAACATGAAATGTGTAGTATACACTTACATGAAACTAATAATTGAGCATCAGAACCTATTAAATACGCGAATTTTAGAAAAAATGTTAAACCTTGTGAGACACGAACCAGTGTTCTCTTTTCCACCTGGACGAGAACCAATGACGCTACTCACTACGCTGTTGTTTTTTTTTAATCTCATTTTTATCGTTTTCGTTCGTTGTATCTGCTCGGGGCGGACGTCGGAAGACATCCGTTTCAGGTCGCCGTTGATCCAGTTTTTTTTATTACAGATGGCAGCTAACCTCTTTTTTTATTTCTTATTTTTTTTAAATTGTTCTCATTTTGTTCGAGTTTGTTCGTTGCATTTGTTCGGTGCGGATGTCCCGGGATACCCGTTCAAGTTTCAGTGCTGAGGCGTTGACTCAGTTTTTTTTATTACTGAGGGCAGCTAGACCTCTGACCGAACACGTTGAGCAAACGTGCCGGCAATCTGGTTTTGTTCTATTGATCGTTGACTTTGTTCGTGACGGGCGTCCGATGACACTCGTTCAGCCTGTTCGTTCATAAGTTCACTCAGTTTTTATTACAGAGAGTAGCTAAACCCTCTGACCGAACACGGTGAGCTACCGTGCCGGCTGCCTCTGACCGAACACGCTGAGTTACCGTGCTGGCATGCTAAAGTGACTACAATTTATCATGATCAAAAAATCGTTCAAATGGCTCTGAGCACTGTGGGACTCAACTTCTAAGGTCAGCGGTCCCCTAGAACTTAGAACTACTTAAACCAAAGTAACCTAAGACATCCCTCACATCCATGGCCGAGGCAGGATTCTAACCTGCGGCCGTGGCGGTCGCGCTCATGATCCAACTGTTACATGTTGCCACGTGCTAAATGCTTTAATCGTAGCTATGTTGCTACCTGAAATTTAACTATAACAAATTGTACCAAGAACAATGGATTTTTGGTGGATCCTGAGTGTGTCACTACCTTCAAATGAGTTGACAGTCCGACCGTGTCTGCTGCCGCGTGGCTTCTCTCAACTTGCTCGGTCAGTGCCGCTCCCATCATTTAAAAAAAATAAAAGAAAAAGATTTTTAAATTTTAACTACGCTTTCACCAGATGACGGTATATTGGACGTGAATGGTGGGGAGTGGCTATGTTATAAATAGCGTATATTGCCTGAGGATGCACCGATAAGTGGTGCGAAACCGGTTGCAGACTTATTAAAAATCATTCATACATCCAGTGCAGAATTTTCTTTGAAAAAACACACGTTGAATGTTGTAATGAAACTCGCTGAAATCATGCAGAATTGTCACGTCCTTAACATAGTCTGCAATCTCCGGATTGTGGAACGTAAATTACTACTAAAGCATTTTTTTTCCATTTTGGTTCCTACTAACATAAGATACGCACCCTTTGTGTAAAACTGCTTTAACTATTAGATACGATAACAACAGCCTCACGGTACAGTTATCCCGCTGAAGTCCATCGCTGAGAAACAGTTCTGAAACTTGGGCGCACCGTGTTAGCACGTACGTCGCGAGTGTTAAAGCAACCGAAGGCAGCCCACTTGTGCAGCACCCGACACCCTTTTTGACAAGTGAGCGTCATATCTGTGCAAAATCTTATGCAGCGCGGAGTGGCCGCACGGCTTCAGGCACCGTGTCACGGATTGCGCGGCCCCTCCCGCCGTTTGTTCAAATCCTCCCTCGGTCATGGGTGTGTGTGTTGTTCTTAGCATAAGTTGGTTTAACTTAGTTTAAGTAGTGTGCAAGACTAGGAACCGATGGTATCAGCAGTTTGGTCCCTTAGGAATTCACACACATTTGAACAATTGAATCTCTTATTTGTATAGACGAGCCATCATTTGCGACACCTTTTATCTGCTTACGGAAATCAAACATTGAAATCGAAATAAACGGATATCGTAGAGTAACTCAGCAGCTGGTAAGAGCCGCGGAATGGAACATCACAATTCCCCAGGGCAGAGAGAGCGAACCAGCTTGACATCCCGTCTGAAGCATTGCGTTCGGCACGTCTTGAGCTGTAAATTGCATTTTGAGACACGCACTCAGAAAAGGGGGGGGGGGGGGAAGGGCTTTCCTGTAAATGGATTTAAACACCGTAGCCAACGCCATCCACAGCGTGAAACCGACGGTCGGCCAATGGGAGGCGGAGATCAGCTGTCCGTGAGGCACAAGAGGATTCCGCAGGACAACGGAGTGCGTGAGAATGAGGGACGTTGCAAAGCTTTCGTGTCCCGTCCACAATGTGCAAGGACAGACACATTCAGGTCTCTCAGTAAAAGCTTGACAGCAGGAGCAAAAGCGCAAGAGTGCAGGAGCGAAGCAGACAGTGTGTAACGGGGTCTGTAACTGGACGGAAAGATTACAAGGGAGTTTCCATGTAGTGAACTCAGCTAAAGAACTTCAGGAAGAACCTGGTACAGGGGAAATGAATTTTGAAAAGGTTGACACCCGTCTGGTATTTGCTGCCTGGGGGAAAGACTTGGGCAACAGAAAAAAAGATTGACGAAAGAAAGAAGTACACAGATGATCGGGAAAAGAGAAATATACAGCAGTATATGTCACTTTAGAATAATATGAGTAGAAAGTACAGGAAATGAAATAGCTGTAGGAAAAATATGAAGGAATCGAAAAAGAAATGTTTGTCAAAAGACTTGATTCACATACGACAAATTTAAAACAACCTTCCGTGATACTGAAAGGAATGGTATCAATGTTACGAGTGCAAGACAAATAGCACAGTCAAAACGCAGAGCGGAAAATTGGTAAAGACTACGTTGAGGATCTCTGAGAAGGGGAGGATCTGATCACGTGATAGAAAAAGAACTGACTGTCGACATAGTAAATATTGGAGATCAAGCATTAGAGTAAGAGATTAACATGATCGCAGAAGACCAGCGTGCAAATAAGGAGGAAGATATAGATAACGTTCTACATCTACATTATTACTCTGCTATTCACAATAAAGTGGCTAGCAGAGAGTTCAATGAACCACCTTCAAGCTGTCCGTTTACAGTTCCACTCTCAAACTGCGCGCGGGTAAAACGAGCACTTAATTTTTTCTGTGCGAGCCCTTACTTATCTTATTTTATCAAAAATGGTTCAAATGGCTGAGAGCACTATGGTACTTGACATCTGAGGTCATCAGTCCCCTAGACTTAGAACTACTTAAACCTAACCACCCTAAGGACATCACACACATCCATGCCCGAGGTAGGGTTCGAACGTACAACTGCAGCAGCTGCGCGGTTCCGGACTGAAGCGTCTATAACCGCTCGCCTACAAAGGCCGGCCATATTTTATCGTGATAGCTTTTTCTTCCTATGTAGGTGTGGGCAAACATAATGTTTTCGCAATCGGAGAAGAAAACTAGTGATTGAAATTTCATAAGAAGATCCTGTCTCAACGAAAAACGCCTTTGTTTTAATGATTGCCACACCAATTCACGTATCAGGCGTGTGGTACTATCTCCTCTATTTCGCGATAGTAAAAAACGAGGTACCCTTCTTTGAATTTTTTCGATATCATCCGTCAGTCCCACCTGATGCGGATCCCATACCGTACAGCAATACTCCAGAATTGGGCGAACAAGCCTGGTGTAAGCAGTCTCTTTAGTAAACCTGTTGCAACTTCTAAATGTTCTGCCTTCGGAATTCCTAAAATCACTGGCGAAGTGGCAAGCAAACTACTATTCAGATCAGAATGAAGAAACATACCATCAGACTTTCGGCAAACTATTTTCCCCACTATGCCGAAGACAGCAAGGGCCAACAAATATGATAAATATCGTGCAGTCTTCTTAATATCTTATGTATCCATGTTGCTATAAAGGATAATACATAGAAGAAGAGAAATTAAAATTGCTAATCTGTTAGTTGGCGATGAGTTTTCATTTAGGAGAGGTAAATATAGCAGAGAGACAATTATGACTTTGTGTTGATAACTGAATAAAGATTTAAGAAAAATCAAGAGACCATTACAGGATTTCTTGACGTATTAACAGTGTTCGATAATGTATTGTGCTGAAAGACCTTAGAAGTTTTCAGCAATACACATGTCAGCTATAGCGAAAGACAGGTAATGTACGTGATTCTTCAAAAATTAAATTCCATATTGCTGTGGCAACATTAGTAACTTGTACTGAATGCTGCAATACGAGTCAGAGTGACAAAGATGTACGAAATTATTATTTCAACATAGTCACCAAGTCTTTCTAAACAACGATCGAATGATGACCTCGCAGTTCTCAGTGAAAATTAGGATGAACTGCAGTCTACTAGTATCAATCCTAGGCCTTAAATTGGGAAGAAAGATGTTACGCCTGCCACAGACGGCCCCTGCCAGGCAGACTATACTCAAGACAACCCTGTCTGCCATATAACATACACAAGAACTTGCAGGCGCAACCAAGAGGAAAACAATTCTTCAAAATAAACAGTACTTGCTAGAGACTAATGCGAACCTTTTTCTGCATTGGTAGCCTCACAGATACGGGGAAAGTTGGAGTCCTCCGCCGACTTTATAAGGCCAGCGCAACAGCACTACAGCCAGTTCCTCGCCGAGCTAGGACCAGCTCCGACTGACCTCACCGACGCTCTTGATGAATGGTCGTCTACAAGTTATTTGTTTTTGTGTGTATAGTGATTGTTCGAGAAGTGTAGTTCAGTTTAAATAAACGACATTGTACTGAGTGTTCTACAATACTGAGTATTCTTCAACAGATGCATATCATTGTGCCAAAGTGAATCATGAACTCTCGTTCTACACATGAAGGCATGTAACCATCTCCAGGCATTCACTAAACCCAAACCGCATCATCGGATTGCCACAAGGTATATTATGCTCCATCACTCCAAATAGCTAGTTTTAAGGACCGACTGACAAGCGGTTCGGTCTTTACGGCACCTGAAATCTCGGTGAGCAATGACTACACAAATGTGCGACTTACTGGGTAATAATTATTGAACTATATGGGAAAAAAACGTAAGTTAGTTACAAACTACGGCGTGCACACACTGTGTTCAACATGCAAACGTCACTACAGATATTCGGATTTAGGTTATGGTATGCTTGATATGCCTGCCATCATTGTCTAAATTCTGCATGACCTGCTGAAGCGTCGCAATATAAAGCGTCGATGACCTCCTGAATGACTGTTTTCACCTCAACAGTGCCTTTGGGGCTGTTGCTATACACCTTGTCTTTCATTTATCAGCCGGCCGCGGTGGTCTAGCGGTTCGAGGCGCTCAGTCCGGAACCGCGCGACTGCTATGGTCGCAGGTTCGAATCCTGCCTCGGGCCTGGATCTGTGTGATGTCTTTAGGTTAGTTAGGTTTAAGCAGTTCTAAGTTCTAGGGGACTTATGACCTCAGATATTGAGTCTCACAGTGCTCAGAGCCATATGAACCATTTGAACCAAGAACATAAAATTTACCTGCTCATGATTTAGCTGTGGTTGGTATCCTGTGTTTCCAGTTCACAATCACATCACCAACAGGCGACTTGGAGGGTTGTAGAAGGTTTGTCCCTGATGGATTTGTTACTCAGGCGATATCCAGTGATTAGTTTACGTAGGAAGTCACTGAGATTTTCTGACCGACCCATACTGCGGTTACTGCCACCCTACGGACAATACAACACTGCCCGCCTCCTTTTATATTGGCAGGTCCGCCACTCGTGACATCTGGTGGTAAATTACGCATTACATACGGGTGTCCGGTTACTTTTGAGCAGACAGCGTATGCGTCCGTTGTCATTTCGTTTGGCGAGGTTCCATGTCGTGTCTGCACAACAGCTCGGCTCGCGCCCAGCACTGTGTACGTACTCTTCACTCGTCAGCTTAAAACTCTCCCACCGACTGCCGCTGCTCAGACATTGGCAGCTCGCTAACATGACGAAATCAAACGCTTAGCGTAACATGGTCCTGAAATGGGCTGTGGATTCATGAAGAAAGAAAAACAGTGCTAAGCTAGCTCAGTGTGAATGAGGTACAACAGTATTCGGTAGTTCTTTCTTTTTTTCCTCCTTTACTTACGGTCTCCCCTAAAACACAAATATTAACATCAGAGCTCACAACAGAGGAAATTCTTGAATTTTGTAATTTTTAATTGTTCCTCCTATCACAGTTGATTCAGGTCTAAGGCCTAATTTAATTGTTTGTTGATGGTTTCGAAACACATACTCTACAGAACAAACGACAAGTACTTTTGGTTACGAGAATTCTTCCAAAATTGTTCGTTTCTTTAATATGAGAGGGAAGTCTTTGATCTGTATTACGGTTCAAAACATAAAATCTTGGTTCCCTGTGAATATACGCGTGATAGCGATTATTTTTCACTCGCTTCTGTTGTTCATGTTTTCTGTGCTCAAAGTTGGATTTAAGTAAGTGTCCTGCCTGCTATGACACGGACACTTTTCCTTGTTTCTAGAATGAAATTTTCACTCTGCAGCGGAGTGTGACCAGGTATAAAACTTCCTAGCAGATTAAAACTCTATGCCGGACCGAGACTCGAACTCGGGACTGAACCGTGAATTTACTTTCATTTTTTTTTCTTAAAGAATTTACTTTCTTTACTAGCGATTCATCGAGAACATTAACACATTTAATCACAGGAAGTAACTGATTGAAAATTATTTTTAACAAATGTGAATTTTATTACTAAAGGCCTTTTCAAAAACAGATTTAAAATTATAAACAGGAAAGCACCCTCGAAATATCAAGTTACAATTTTACTTAGAGGCAAAGAACAATATTAACAGTAGGAGCCTTCGGGTTGAGAAGCTTGCCTGTTCCCTTTCAACACGGCTGTAGTCATGACCGCTCACAACAACCTCTGAAAGACTACACTGGTTCAAATCTGCAACACACCAGATCACTTTAAACTAAAATTTTAACAACTCACACAAACATATAAACTATGCATCCCGTAAGAGGGATGGAAATGGTACAAAACACTCACATTAAATTATTTGCCACTGAAAGTGGAACTCATTTTTAAAAAACTCTTACGGTGGAAAGGTAGCCACTTTATACACTAAAATAACTATTTAAATAAAACCCATGAAATGCAGATTTACAAAACATGTACAACATACTCTACGTTACACATATACCACCTCGCAAGATGATAAGCAAGACAGAAACATATTTAAAGAATTCCTCCTTTAAGCAATCAAGTCGTCAACTCTGAATCCGACAAACATGACAGAGGTAGCTATTAAAGTATTGCAGACCGACAGACAGACAGACAGACAAGCAAGTTGGGGACGAGAGACTGACCAAGAACACAAGTAGAATTTAACAAGTAACTGAAACCACATATCACTAATCACTTAACTTCTAATAACTGCGATTTCTGGTAAAGACCTGACGCAGCAACCCCGAACCGTCCGCTGCCAGCCATTTCAACGGATGCAGGAAGGCGCACCGATCTCCCGTCTCACGGCGTCGCAGCTCGTCCCGGCCAGACGGACTTCATAGGTTGACTCCTGTTGCTCTCGTGTTGGCCGCGAAGCCACTACGCTTCGCTATACGGCGCGCCCACTGGACTCATGTGGCGACCTCGTATGCGCCGACGCTCCAGGCGGACAAGTCATCTTGTGTCTCAGTGCGCGACCGACTAACCGATCGATCCAACCGCCAATGCCCATTGCCTGAGCAAACTCGAGCAGACTGGTGGCTTAACACATACTAGCACTCCGGACGACCGACAGACACTAACCGCCTCACCAGTGCGGACGAGAGAGACCCAGACTAACTTGGCTAACCAACTGAGCAGACTCGCCCAGACTGACCAAATGCATCCGACTGACTTCATCCGACTAACCCCCTGCCGAACTCAAAGCGCCCCTTAAATGCACGTGAACAGGCAACTTGTCACCTTTCACAGCAGAGAGAGACACCGAAGCTGCGATTGCCACAGCGGCGCCGCCACTAGCTTTACACTATGTGCTGCGGCGCGCTTTTCAAAAGTGCAATTTTTACTACGGCTCAGGGACCTTTGCAAAGGTCCGGCACACAGTTTTAATCTGCCAGGAAGTTTCATTTGCCTTGTTGTTCACTAGTCCTACGTGTCATATGTAGCTCATCCTATATACTGTTTTTTCACCTTTCACATACGGAGTCCATCCAATGCAAAACTTGCGCAGTGGATACGACATCCTGATGCAACTGAGTGAAAATTATGTATTGCTTTCTGATGCTAAATCTCTAGAGTAACGTACCATGTTAATTATGATATCACTTTGCGCATGTGGAGAATATTTGATGTTATCACACAGTGGATGTGACGATCTCTTGGTCTTGGCTGAGTTTACATTAACGTTTCATCAAGCTGTATAGTAGGCCAAGCGAACCAGGCAATGCTTCGTAATTGCTAAATATGTATGGGTGTACACACCCTGATGTCCTTCTGTTCCTTCTCTCTGAGCACCTTCTCCTGCCTCTCTCTTCATCTATCTCCTCCTCTTCCGCCTGTATTTGTTTATCTTCTCCCCCTCCCCCGTTTCAGTGTTTGTCTCCTTCTCCCCCTATATCTCTCCATCTCATTTCTCTGTCCATATCCTGCTTCCCCTCTGTCATCCGATTTATATCCCTTCCCTTCTCGATTCTTCTCCTCTTCCCCTCTCTCACTGACGTTGAGCTTTGTTAGTTGTTAATGCAAACGAATCCTCGATTGTGAAATGAAATCACTTAAAATGAATGGGTAAATCGTTTGTGATCACAATAAGAGGTACCCACATGCCTTGCTCATACTGTGGCACCAAGCAGTCAGGCCTGCAAGATGAGTGGTCTGCCAACCGAGTGGATTTACTTTTATATCTCGAGTAACATCAGTGACTAATTATGAGCTCTAGTACCAACAATTAAGCTACAAATTTTTCTCCTGTTTGAATATTACGCAAAGGAAACGAATAACGCTCATCTGACTATTAAGAATTTACACAACTCTGATTGTTCACTATGCTCTGGCAATACAACATTTTCTTTCTTACCCAACGGCTTCGATCGACATGTGGCCATCTCACTGAATATGAATGGCGCACACATGATCAATTCTGGATATCATGACTACACACTATTCGAAGAACAAGGAAACAAATCTTTTCCTTTTCACTATCTTTATTCCGATTAATTCTATTATGATTCACAGATAACCTAAACACAGCATTACATTTTATACAAGAATTACACATGAGAAAATCCGCCCAGTGGCTATGGCTTTACATTGGTGATTCTTTATCTTATGGTCTCTCAATTATCTAACGCTACAGTGCACTTTCTGGATTGGATGGTGCATCTTTTGCTATATCTCACACTTCGACTCTCACACCCATCATTACGAAAATTTACTCCAGACCGAGCGGTAGAAAAAGGAACATGCACAACCCACGGCCTCTGAACCTATCTTGCTACTCTCCCATGCAAACCACATATACTTCAATTACATGAAATACATCACACTGGCAACATAGAATACATCACAAAGAATAGTCACAACGTTAGAATCACTTCACTTTCGGCTTTCCCGCTTCAATTAGTATTCATCCCAGTTTCACACGACACTGTCCCACTTCGTAATTTTTTCTTTGCTACTACAAACTCTGGAGGATATATACACGTCTTCCTGTGCAATGCAAGCCGAGTGGCGTTGCTGAATAGGCGGCTGACTCACCTTGCTTCTCCCTCAGAGTGTTAGAGTTTGAATCTAGCGTCACACGGAAACATAACACGCAAAGTAATATTAAGATCATATTCATTACGCACGCGAGTCCTCAACTGATACCTTCGACGAGTACTTCTCTTTATCCTTTGCCTCATACACAGATTGAGACTCACGCAGTACTCACCACGTGGAAGTGCTCGTCCTTAATTTCAAGTCCTGCACATGCCATTTCTTAAATATTTCCAAGCCCGCTTCTCGTGGTCGTGCGGTAGCGTTCTCGCTTCTCACGACCGGGTTCACGGGTTCGATTCCCGGCGGGGTCAGGGATTTTCTCTGCCTCGTGATGGCTGGGTGTTGTGTGGTGTCCTTAGGTTATTTAGGTTTAAGTAGTTCTAAGTTATAGGGGACTGATGACTATACATGTTAAGTCCCATAGTGCTCGGAGGCATTTGAACCATATTTGAAATATTTCCAACTTATAGTACACGTGACAGTAATTCAGCTTAACTTTAGCACTCGGAAGTATTTCAACTTAGTACTAGCACTCGCAAGTATTTCAACTTAGTTCTAGCACTCGCAAGTAGTTCAACTTATTGCTACACGTGGTTTCATTGTTACCGTTGGTCGCTTCCGAAGATTACTACGATCCCCTTAATATTACCTGCCTGTCATTAATTCTCCCCCCTAAAGTTCCTGAAATAGGCAAATAATTATTCCAAACTACTCTTAAGTATTTCACATACATACCATTCTCTCCACTCTTTTGTCTTTACGGAACACACCTAAGACACGTCTTACCAACACAAGATCCAGCGCCAGAGTGCTGAAACATGGCCGTTCTTCAGGTCATCTCACACCTTCGCCAAGGTGGGGGAGCACCATGCTACCGTATTGGTCAGCCACATTTCAGGCGCTCAAAGCTCAGGTGACCAAAGGACCGTCTCAAAGATGATCATACATTGCACATTCACTATCTGCAGTTAGCAGATGACCATACATACATTTATTTCACAGATCTCAAAAAATGGATGTAGGGATTTATTTTGTGGGAGTGCACATGTGATCAATTAAATAAATAAATTGTCCTTCTTTCCTACACTGGTATCCAGCTTCGGTGTATTAAGTGAAATTGAGCTATTATTACAAAAAATATGTTGTTCTGACAAGAATAACGAAGAATGTTGTACCTATTTTCAATGTCGGATGGTACTGTACCATTTCAACAAATATGAGGGGTACGGGAGAGACCTCTCCAGCTGCTGCGTCTGTCAGAATAGTACTTTCAACGACAGAATTTCTCATAATTTTAATCTGTGAACAGCTATGGCTGTGAAATTTCGGATGATTCAGATCCAACAGTTGTTTCCTTGTCATAAGTCGACAAGCTATAAGTACAACACTCCTATTTCCTCTTAAAAACTAACTGCAACATAGAAAACAAAACAGCCCTCTGTTGTCTATACTACTTTTGTTTAAAATACTATATAACGAGAAAGAATATCGGCGGAAGATGCAATTTGTACAGTGTTTCACGTGTCCTAATATCTAAGTTAAATTTGAATGTGAGAAAAAAATCCGCAGCTTGTGGTTGTGCGGTAGCGTTCTCGCTTCCCAAGCCCAGGTTCCCGGGTTCGATTCCCGGCGGGGTCAGGGATTTTCTCTGCCTCGTGCTGACTGGGTATTGTCTGATGTCCTTAGGTTAGTTGGGTTTAAGTAGTTCTAAGTTCTAGGGGACTGATGACCTCAGCAGTTAAGTCCTATAGTGCTCAGAGCCATTTGAACCATTTTTTGAATTTGAGAAAGGAAAGGAAACAACGCATTTTCTTTCTCGCTGTCGGTTTTAATAGAAACTCTGTACATTATTGTTTAAGAAAGTATGTAGTCTAAATCCATCTGAATGTCGTGTAACAATTTGAATCAAATTGGTCAATTTTGCAAAGATTCCCCCTTAATCTGTTGCATGCATACTTTATGTATGGTACCAAACATATTTAAGAAATATCAAGGCTTATGTATAACTGAAGAATATTGTAGTAACGTGTACAAATTTGAACCAAATCGCTCCAGCTCCAGGACTTATACATTTATATATAAATAATGTGTTTGCGTGTGTGTGTATTTGTTAGCAAAAATCTCGGTAAGTTCTTGAGTGAGGATATATATATATTCACTCAAGAATATATATATATATATATATATATATATATATATATATATATATATATATATTATACTCAAGGACTTATATATATACAGGGTGAGTCACATAACGTTGACGCTGGATATATTTCGTAAACGACATCAAATACTGACGAATCGATTCCACAGACCGAACGTGAGGAGAGGGGCTAATGTAATTGGTTAATACAAACCATAAAAAAATGCATGGAAGTGTGTTTTTTAACACAAACCTACGTTTTTTTTAAATGGAACCCCGTTAGTTTTGTTAGCACATTTGAACATACAAACAAATACGTAATCAGTGCCGATTGTTGCATTGTAAAATGTTGATTACATCTGGAGATATTGTAACCTAAAGTTGATGCTTGAGTACCATTCCTCCGCTGTTCGATCGTGTGTATCAGAGAGCACCGAATCACGTAGGGATCCAAAGGGAACGGTGATGGACTTTAGGTACAGAAGAGACTGGAACAGCACGTTACGTCTACATGCTAACACCTTTTTATTGGTCTTTTTCACTGACGCACTTGTACATTACCATGAGGGATAAGGTACACGTACACACGTGGTTTCCGTTTACAATTACGGAGTGGAATAGTGTGTCCCGACATGTCAGGCCAATAGATGTTCAATGTGGTGGCCATCATTTACTGCGGAGGAATGGTACTCAAGCATCAACTTTAGGTTACAATATCTCCGGATGTAATCAACATTTTACAATGCAACAATCGGCACTGATTACGTATTTGTTTGTATGTTCAAATGTGCTAACAAAACTAACGGGGTTCCATTTTAAAAAAAACTTAGGTTTGTGTTAAAAAACATACTTACGTGCATTTTTTAATGGTTTGTATTAACCAATTACACTAGCCCCTCTCCTCACGTTCGGTCTGTGGAATCGATTCATCAGTATTTGATGTGGTTTACGAAATATATCCAGCGGTTACGTTAGGTGACTCACCCTGTATATATATATATATATATATATATATATATCACTGAAAAACATTTCGAGATTTTTGCTAACATAGTTCCGAATGTTATATTCAGATTTGTGCCTGTTACTACAATATACTTTCAGTTGCCCACAGGCTACATACTTCTTTAATATATATGGTACCGTATATAAAATGTGCATATAATACATTAAGGGGAAGCGTTGTCAGAAAATTATTTAGCCTATATCTGTTAGAGCATTTGTTAGAGTATTGAGTAACATTTTTGAAGTAAACAGACCAAAAAGTTTTCAAACTTTTTGGGACGTTTCCTCCTTAATAAATTATTTGAATTTATGTATTATATATATTAAAATATATATAGCCTATGTCCGTCTGAATTGTTATTACGGTACCGTGAAAAACTTTGAAGTATATCGATGAAGAACTATTCGACATTTTGTTTACAACTTCATTTTATGTAATAGTATAAAGTTACATACCCTATACGTAAAAATGTAGTCCATGTGTGTCGGAATTTTTATTAGGAAATCGTGTAAAAATCTGAAGAAAATCGATTAAGAACTTCTCGAACTTTAGCAATAACCTTAAACTACAAGTCGTCTTTATATCACGCGGCTTGCAAAAAACTTTTGATCGCGTAACCTGCTGGGTGGTGACTGTACACAGAAGAAAAACTCCTGCCCTGTAGATGGGTAACAACTTTAGTAAAAACTATTGGTCAGTAGTAATAGGAAACAGCCATCTCGGTATGTAAAGGATGTTTTCCGAATTCCATAAATGAATGTTTTGAGCCGTAAAGAAACGAGTGGGTGAAGAAACTCCACGTTGTGTGGTTTGCAGAAGGCAGGCGGGGCACGACCCTTCCAGAGGCACGGGCGCCTCCCTCCCCCTCTTCTCACTCCCTCACCTTTCCATCCAACAGCCAGGAGCCTTCGCCGCCACCGCGACTGTATTCAGGTTCTCATTTCCGGCGAACCTGTCGCGAAAGCCGCAGAGATTAGCGGGCTCGGATCTGACTCGCTGACTTGACTTATCAGGCCACCCTCCGCGGCCGCTTCAGCCCTTGGGAACGTTCGCCGCCCTCTACTTCAGCGATTCGGCGCGAAATGAAAAATAAACCCGAGCAGTGAGTCGCGAAATTAGATAGCCTGCCGTCCCCGAGTGTACGTAGAGTAATGTTAAGTTAACGTAGCGGTCGAGAAAGTCCTCTGGCGAAAGCAGCGGTCGAGCTCGCAGCCGATTGGCGGAGATTGCCGTCGCGGCAGAAGAGGATAATCTGGCACAGCCGTTGGAAAGCCGACAAAGCCACTCTCTACGCGGCGAAATCTGAAGCGCTCCTCTCTCCCGTTCTTCGGAGCTTCCGTTGGCTCGCGCAAAGTCGCGATGGCTGCTGCGGCATGAATCCAAACACCTTTTACAATAAAATAATAGCAATTCAAGAAATTAATACGAAAAGAGAATTTGTTATTCGTGATTAACAAATTAACTTCGTAAAATATAGATATGAAGCTGGGCATCAATTTCGCATAGGACACTTAATGTTAAAATTTTCCGCAAATAATAAGTTTTAGCGCAAAATAGGTATGTAATGTAAGAAGCCCGATATAACACCTTTCTAACGATACCTCGTCCATCCCTGTACGATTTGTACGTTGTTGGGGAAAGCGGAAGTTGGCTTGACAATTACTGTACATGGTAGTTGTGTAATTTTTAACTCGTTTAAATTTATTTTAATCATTGGTGCGTTGTTGCAACACTGATGCCGTAAGTGCGTGTACTGAAGGAAGTCCAACCAAGGACGAACGTAGTAGGTACGCTGCGGTAGGCACCATGTCTCAGTGCTGCCTCAGGAAGGGTCAGAAGTAACAAGCGATAGGAAAGATGTGAAACGGCCTGTGTGGGAACTAAATTAAAAATTAAAACTCTTCTAAGAATATCTCGTTATCGACAAGACGTGTAATTTACTACTAACACCATGAGCAACTTAGATGGACGTCCGATGAAGCTATAGTAGGTGTACCGGACATTAAAAATACAGTGCTACAGCTATAAAGTTACTGTATATGGTATTTGTGAGTTTAAACCATATGCCGGCCGGGGTCGCCGAGTGGTTCTAGGCGCTACAGTCTGGAACGGCACAACCGCTACGGTCGCAGGTTAGAATCCTGCCTGGGGCATGGATGTGTGTGATGCTCTTAGGTTAGTTAGGTTTAAGTAGTTCTAAGTTCTAGGGGACTGATGACCTCAGAAGATAAGTCCCATAGTGCTCAGAGCCATTTAAAACATATGGTTGTAAACCTGACGTCATCGCAGCACTGTTTAACTGTACAAAATGGAAATAAAAGACCGATAAGTGCAGAGGAGCAAAATAATTCTGGCCTGGAAAATCTTTCATGAACCTTAAGATAGGCAACCCTGCTTACATCATCCACATCTGCGGTTGCCTGTTCGAAGGTGCATCAAATATTTTCCTCTCACAATTTATTTTCCCGACGCTGAATTTAGTGACTATTGAGCAGCCTCATTCATCGTGCATAACATTTTGTAAGACGGAGCAGAAATTTGTGGAAAGCTTCTGTGGGACCAAACTACTGAGGTCATCGGTCCCTAGACTTACACACTACAAACACCCAAGCCAGAGGGAGGACTCAAACCTCCGACGGGAGGAGCCACGTGTGCCATTGTGGGCTCAGACATCGTATTCAAAGACGATAATGCTCGACCTCGTAGAGCTTGGGTGGTTGATGTTTTCCTGGAAACGGAAGATATTGCACGCCTGGCGTGGCCTGCTCGCTCTCTCGATTTCAATCCCATAGGTCATGTCTGGGATGCACTAGGGAGACGGTTTGAGTCACGTCAGCATCCACCTATCAATGACTTTCAGGGAGCTCTGCAACAAGACTGGGCCTTATTGCATCAACATGAGACTGATGACATCATTCACAGCATGCCCCGTCGTCTTAGGATCTGTATCGCTGCCAGAGGTGGCCATTGGCCAGTTGCTGGAATGTGTTCGCAAACCCGTTGAATTGGAAAAAAACGAAAAACATTTTTGTCTACCGTTATGCTTGTTGCAGTTGTTTACATTCTGTATTTTATACTTTGTTCCTACTTTTCTAATACTTGTTTATAGTGTTTTGTGGCAAAGTATATGCAAGCTTGCAAAATTTCCTTTTGTTGCTTTGGTTTTGGGCACCAGTGTAAAATGAAATCAGTGTACAATTCGTGTTTTGGCCTTATTTCAATTTTCTAGATCTATTTGAAACTGCTTACTGTATTCGTCTCCATTCACAGTTTTTACATTCGACTCTTCCCTCTATTACCAAACTGACTGTTCGTTGGTGCCCCAGGACGAGTCCTCTCAAACAACCACTCCTTTGAGTCAAGTGTTGCCATTAATTTCTGTTCTCCCCAGTTATTTTCAATGGCTTCTCATTAGTTATTCAATACACTCATCTAATCTTCAGCAGTCTTCTGTAGTACGATATTCCAAAAGAATCAGTCCTCTTTTTATCTGGGCTCCACTCCAAACAAATGATTTCAGGAAAGGTCTTCTGAAACTAAAATGTATTGTCGATTTCAAGAAAGTTCTTAAGGAACACTTTTCTTGCCATCAGTCTACATTTTACATCTTTCGTAAGTCGGCAATCGTCAGTAATTGTATTACCCAAACACCAAAACTCTTTTACTAGCTTTATTGTGTATTTCCCAGTCTTAATTCCCTCAGCATCGCCCAATTTCATTCGATTCCATTCAATTTACAAACAAACTATAACTTCTCAAGACACTACCCGTTCCTGCTACATTGAATTTGAATGAAATCGCAGATTTATTCACGACTGTTCCGCTGCATAAAGCAGCATCTTCAGATGTGCTACATAGCCCCACGTTCGTAGTCACAAAATGGAACACAATGAAGAGCGAAGTAGTCAACAAACAATAACCGGTAGAACATTGTGGCGCATAGTACTGGGGATGCATTACGCTGCTATGAATACTTCTCCCATACATGGGGTTTAATTCCTCGACTATGAACGTAGGGGGTGTCGCAGTGTGCTAATCGATATGAGACTACTGAAGTATTTTATATTTAGGTTTACAATTTTATTGACTGTCCTCAATTACTTTAACGTATAGATAACAAGGATGCTGCCCTTTCAATGTAGAACTATCTGAAGATGCCACTTTAAAGCAGCGAAATCGGTCGTCCGTAAATCAACGGTTATCAGCTGTTTGCGGTTTTTTTTCGAGCTAAATTTACCATGTATTTCAATGGTTCTGGCAGTCCATATTATGAAGCTGTGTATACTTTCCGTTCCGTTCATCTCCTCTTCCAAGTTATATACCGGCTCTGAGCGAATTTCAGTGTCATTGAGAAAAATCAAAGTTTTTATTTCTTCTCCAAATTTCGCCTTGATGTCCTTGACAGCTTGCTCATTATATAATACTGTATCATTACGATTAATTCCTTTAGTAAATGAATGATCCTTATTAGAGGTTGGGAAAACCAGCTGATTAGACCGATAAAGATATTTCAGTACTGAATAACTATTAATTTACATTTGTTTGTCCTCGGCTATAGCAGGTGTCTTTTTTAAAATTTTTATTAATAACCGAGTTAAAAAAACCAAATATCATTTATATACAGTAGCAGTGCTAAAATGTTTCATTTTTAACTGAACTTTTCAAAAAATGTGCACTGGTTTGAAATATTTTGGTATTATAGAAAATGAGAAAGGCGATAAGCGCTAAATTTAATAACAATGCAAACAGAAAGGAGCAACAAACACACGACACAAGAACTGAAACAGCATTGCTGGGACAGTTCGTTTAATGCCCCATTGCCGTGTGTCGTGGCTTACGGTACGTGTGCAGTGAGCAGGACTTGGCCCCACCTGATCTATACGGTGTTTCTCGCTGCCGTCGCCGGACATCCGTTGTTTGGTAGAATGGCAGCAACCGTAGTCTAGAAATAGTTTTACGAAGTGACGTAGCGATGAACTACAATGCTTCATTTGCCTTAAAAGATCAAAGATTTATTTTCCATTTCTATGAAATAATGAAATAGGCAGGGAATAATGATAATAGAAATAAATTAGAAATATAAGGGTGAACGAGAGAGTGACGGACGAAAATTTTGCTGAAATTCAGGATTTTTTCTTCGTACTCGAATTTAGTAGGCAATGGGGTTTGCTGTAATGAATAAAGCATATATTAAAGTTTTTATTCGTTTATTTTTATTGAAAAGTATTGATATCTTCAATGTTTCCCGAGGCATCCCTGAAAGGAGGTTGTAAGAAGGCTGTTTAGGTTTTTATAATGGTAACGCCATGTAGTGCTCTGTATGAAAATCACTGGCTGTGCCGTGTGCAGTCTGTGGCTGCTTAGCATTGTTGTAATATTGGCTGTTGTAGTGTTCGGCAGTTGGGTGTGAAAGCGCGTATCGTTGCGCAGTTGGAGATGAGCTGCCAGCAGTGGTGCATGTGGGGAGAGAGACGGCGGGGCGGAGTTTTGAGAGCAGATGATCTCAACGTGTGTCCATCACAGGCAGTAAATTTGTAGGACTGGATGTCATGAACTGATATACATATATAATGACTTTTGAACACTATTAAGGTAAATATATTGTTTTTTCTCCATCAAAATCTTTCATTTGCTAACTGTGCCTATCAGTAGTTAGTGCCTTCAGTAGTTCAAATCTTTTATTTAGCTGGCATCATGGGCGCTCGCTGTATTGCAGTAGTTCGAGTAACGAATATTTTTGTGTGCTAAGTGATTCATGAAGGGTATAGGTTATTATTAGTGAGGATCATCCTTTTGTAGAGATTATTGCAAGTCAAGATTGCGTTGTGCTACAACCATTGTGTGTCAGTTTATTGATGATCTGAATAAGTAAAGAGGGAAATGTCTGTGCACGTTCAGTTTTGCTCAGCTGTTTGAAAATCAAATAACGTAAGGGGTTTATCAGTACAATCATTCATAAATTTTTCTAAGGGGAGGTTTCAAGGTAGATCGACGATTGTCGTAACTCCTGTGTGGTTATCTGAAATATGAAATTAACGTATCGCCTTGATGCTTACAGATGTAACTTCAGTGCATCGTAGGGATTTGCAAAAATGGCGAAATAATAGATATCTGGAAAAAAATACTAAATATCAACATAAACAAAATCGGCTATGATGAACTGCGGAGAATTCAGTTATCTGGCAGATGAAAATTGTAGCGTGGACGACGACAACCATGCCGAAAAACATGGTTTTGAGAGAAATGCTTTTAAAGTATGACAGGTATCAATCATATAAAAAAGGCAGAAAGCTTGAAACCTACGAGATTAGATCAATGCCTCGTCCATAATAACTATCGCCTTGGCTAGTTGATGGTCGATCTCTGCTACTTTGAGCTGATAATTCCTCAAAGCCCTTTTCGTCGCTGAGGGCATCGCCGCTGGCGTCTCTTCTTCACAGAAACGGCGCATTTCGTCGTCGATTTTGATCTGAAGGGCATTTGCCACGCTCGTTAATGCGGTATGGCGTATACTGAATTGACATACGGCCAGATTTGAAGCAATGTTGACAATTTCGATTCCGCAGGATGTAATTTTTGGAGCGTATATCCAAATGAGGCTATTGCAACTTTCGTTCACATTGTAAATAAACCCGCTCAATTAATGTTCCGGCAAATCAGGTTTATTGAATTCTGTATAAATAGAGAGCGTGGAACCGGTCCGAAAGAACAGACACCATATCCATGTAAGTATATAGTTCTGGCAATACCGGCCATGACCTTCTTCTTCTGTGCGGGTGCACACATATTCCCCGAACTCTTACGGGACTTGGTAAGAATGTGTCCCACGAGTGATGAGTGTGGTGGGGTGGGACACTACGAATGTAGTGTGTGGACATACAAGGTGAGAATGTGGGTCTCGCGGGACGCGTGCGCGTTGTGGTCCTTGCAGTGGTAGTATCCTCTGTGCTGTCAGTGGCTCAGCTGGATAGAGCATCTGCCATGTCAGCAGGAGATCCCGGGTTCTAGTCCCGGTCGGGGTACACATTTTACCTGTCCCCCGTTGATATACAGGGTGTTACAAAAAGATACGGCCAAACTTTCAGGAAACGTTCCTCACACACAAATAAAGAAAAGGTGTTATGTGGAAATGTGTCCAGAAACGCTTACTTTCCATGTTTAAGCTCATTTTATTACTTCTTTTCAAATCACATTAATCATGGAATGGAAACACGCAGCAACAGAACGCACCAGCGTGACTTCAAACACTTTGTTACAGGAAATGTTGAAAATGTCCTCCGTTAGCGAAGATACATGCATCTACCCTCCATCGCATGGAATCCCTGATGTTTTGATGCAGCCCTGGAGAATGGCGTATTGTATCACAGCCGTCCACAATACGAGCACGAAGAGTCTCTACATTTGGTACCGAGGTTGCGTAGACAAGAGCTTACAAATGCCCCAAAAATGAAAGTCAAGAGGGTTGACGTCAGGAGAGCGTGGAGGCCATGGAATTGGTCCGCCTCTACCAATCCATCGGTCACCGAATCTGTTGTTAAGAAGCGTACGAACACTTCGACTGAAATGTGCAGGAGCTCCATCGTGCATGAACCACATGTTGTGTCGTACATGTAAAGGCACATGTTCTAGCAGCACAGGTAAAGTATCCCGTATGAAATCATGATAACGTGCTCCATTGAGCGTAGGTGGAAGAACATGGGGCCCAATCAAGACAACAATGCCTGCCCAACCGTTCACAGAAAATCAGTGTTGATGACGTGATTGCACAATTGCGTGCGGATTCTCGTCAGTCCACACATAGTGATTGTAAAAATTTACAATTTCATCACGTTGGAGTGGAGCCTCATCCGTAAAGAGAACTATTGCACTGAAATGCGGATTGACACATTACTGGATGAACCTTTCGCATAAGTTTACCCGTGGAGGCCAATCAGCGCTGATACTGCCTGCACACGCTGTACACGGTTCGGAAACAACTGGTTCTCCCGTAGCACTCTCCATTCAGTGACGTGATCAATGTTACCTTGTACAGCAGCAACTTCTCTGACGCTGAGATTAGGGTTATCGTCAACTGCACGAACAATGGCCTCGTCCATTTCAGGTGTCCTCGTCGTTCTAGGTCTTCCCCAGTCGCGAGTCATAGGCTGGAATGTTGCGTGCTCCCTAAGACGCCGATCAAGTGCTTCGAACGTCTTACTGTCGGGACATCTTCGTTCTGGAAATCTGTCTCGATACAAACGTACCGCGCCACGGCTATTTCCCCGTGCTAATCCATACATCAAATGGGCATCTGCCGACTCCGTTTTTGTAAACATTGCACTGACTACAAAGCCACGTTCGTGATGAACACTAACCTGTTGATGCTACGTACTGAAGTGCTTGATGCTAGTACTGTAGACCAATGAGTCGCATGTCAACACACGCACCGAAGTCAACATTACCTTCCTTCAATTGGGCAAACTGGCGGTGAATCGTGGAAGTACAGTACATACTGACGAAACTAAAATGAGCTCTAACATGGAAATTAAGCGTTTCCGGACCCATGTCCACATAACATCTTTTCTTTATTTGTGTGTGAGGAATGTTTCCTGAAAGTTTGGCCGTACCTTTTTGTAACACCCTTTACATCAATGAACGTCAGCAGGTGCAGGTATTAATGTAATTCTAATTTCACATACAGTCGTTCCCTCTTAACAGCAGTTTACTCCTAGCATAGAATGAAAACAGAAAGTAGCTCATCTGCTACATGTGTTTACATAATATTTCTTTATCTGCTGGTAGCCGTTAAAAACGGACAAGTTAACACGAAACAATGAACTTTCTTTCGAGAGGGTCCACGATCACATAGAATTTTTGGAAAGAAATTTCAGCCATTTTATTGTTAATTGCTCTTTCATTTTTCACACTCGTGATTTCGGCATTGCAGTCGTTCTGAAGTGCATGTTGAAGCGTTAAATTACGTATGTGAGTTGCGGACCGTGACTGCGTGCTGCGGGCAGCCGGTCGAAACGCAGAGGAATTCCGCACACGCCTTTCTTTGGCCGGCTGGAGCGCGGTTCCAGCAGAAAGCAATTACCGGCCGGACTCGCTGCAAAGCTCCAGTTTCACCTCCGGCCCTGGGTCTAGGGTGTGGGAGACATTCTCCAGCTAACAAGGGGCCGGCCACATTCATGGCACATACACAGGGCTGGCTCTCTCTCTCTCTCTCTCTCTCTCTCTCTCTCTCTCTCTCTCTCTCTCTCTTTCACACACGCACACTCACACACAAGTACACAGTGGTCACCCACCACTCCTCGCCCGTTATTACCTTATAATGAACACGGGCGCGAGCAGCCATCGGCTCAGGTATGGCGAACTAGCGCAGGCAGGCTGTGCTGGATCTGTTTTTAAATAAATACTCTGCAGCATACAGCATAGTGCGGTGGATCATACGTGGTGCCACTACAAGCGATTTTGTTCCCATTTATTTAGCATACTGAGCAAGGGAAATTGCCTCTGAACGCACCCTATCTTGTGCCTGTACTGTACATGAATCGAATTGCAATGTTGTAGAAAGTTCCTGTCCATTTAACTACTGTATGTCAGATCGTTTTCATGAATTTGCTACACTGGTACTGCTCAGTCCCATGGCGTTTTCGAGTAACGAATTTGATAAAATGAGCTTCAATTTCGTACGTTAACTGTCTGTGCAGCTTAAGTATTTCAGGTATTTTAACATACTGTTGGATGTCATGTTATTTATATACATTTTTATAGTGGTATTACTCCCCCTCCTGGCGTTTTGGTTGTTTTCTTTTTACTTTATTGCTGGCAGCAGTGTAATAGGCCGCTCTACAGCCTACAGAATTTAAACATACACAAAAACAGGTGATGAAATGGTGACATTTTAAAAAAACTGTCAAGTGGCAGGAGGTTGTGGAAGTTAAAATGTATAAACATAAGGTTGACGATGCGGATGAAGACACACAGTAAGTATACAGGCACAATTAAAAAGCACGGCGACAGTCTGGTATCTAATTTTTTTGTTATTAATATTCAGTCTTAATCACACCACATATATGACAAGAATATAGGTGACCGGTTTCGGTCATATCACAGGTCTGATGATGGTCATGTGATGTGACTGGAACTGGTCGCTTATGTTCTTGTAACATACGTGATGTGATTTTACAAAAATTAATCAGTGTTCCAAAAATGTTTATTAAAATTATTCAAAGTCTGGTTTCTGTTTGCACGAGATAAAAAAACACAACTAATGACAGTATGGTGTTTGTTCGCATCACTGACTTAAAACAGCACTGTACAGGTGACACAGTAGCAGATGGGGTGGGGGCGGGGGAGAGGACCCTGACCGATGAGGGGGAAAAGTGGGGGAACAGGGGAAAAGGAAAAAGGGGGGAGCCGATGGAGGGAGAGGGCCCAGAAACAGGGTTGGGGGCAGGGCAGACGCGAGAAGGAGCGGGGAAGGCAGTGGAGGGGAAAGCAAAAGGCCTCAGGGGAGAGAATGGAGTCAGAGAGATGGTAGGTGGGGAAAAACAGGATGGAAGTGGGGGAAGAAGCCACGAAAAAGGACAGAGGGAGGAAGGGTGAGGTGAGGATCAGAGTTGATAGGAGGGAGAGAGAGTATCATCAGGGATGGGAAGTTGATGGAAGCCACCTTGGGAGAGGAGATGAAGGATGTAGAGGTGGGGGGTAGGGGCGACACATCGGTGAAGGTGCGGCAGAGGGTGGGGGTTGGAGAGGAGAGGAGTAAGTAGGGGATGAGGGGGATCAAGTCGGCGGGAGTTGTGGAGGACTTTGACATGTTCAAGGAAAAGGAGCAGATGGGGAAAAGGGGCGTTGTCGTATAAAGAATTTTGATAAACGAGCTTTAATCTCCTACCGTTGGGTGCAGCTTAAACGTATGCAACAAGTTCCCTTCTGTTCCATTATATGCTCTTACTTTTGACATAGTACCTGATGGTTACTAATAGATTTTTGGTAACTGGTGTACTTGATTAATTATTTAATTTGTAATGGAATATGGTATAACTGCACATTTAGATTTATCATACTCTACTGCTACCTGGTCACTTTGACCTGATCATTTCTCATTTTCGTCCTCAAGGCCATTGTCACTGAGGATGACAATCCTACTAATCAGTGTAACAAGAGATGTTACGTTTGGATTACCACACTGGCCAACAATTACAGCAAAATTCGTCCCAGACATTCTAATAAAGAAGATACATGAACTTGGTAACCCATATGAGAAAAACATACTAACTACTCTAAACATATTTGTTAATGAAGTGCAAATGAACTAGTTTTCTATTAATAAAGAAAAAAATAAAAGTTCACAATTTACAAGTACAAATATATAGTTGCTCTTATAGTGAGCGCCGCCAGACGGTGCCTTGGGTCGTTCGTGCAGCTCTCGTGCCGCCGCTGCGCGAGCCATTGAGTAGTACGGCCACCTCCTCCTGCTTTCAAGGGATTATCTCCCCAGCTGCGGGGGTGGCGCGGCTCATGAATGGTCTAGTGACATGTGCGTGTTCCCCCGGGCTGATGACCTGGTGTAGCGAGCGCGTGGGGACTTCACAGACCATTAGTGGAGTGGGGTGACATGGCTGCTGGCTGCCTCTGCCTTGCCGACGTGACCTTGGCCTGCCATAGGCCGCTATTACACTATCATATTTCTTTGTCAAAGGTTTGGTCGAAGATGTGATCAAATATTCCATCAAATATATTTGACAAACATCAGTTCTAAAAGGGGTTTTACACTTTCAGCATATTTTCCATCAAAGATGGCTGACAACAACTTGTTATTAACTGCAGCAGTTGAATGTACCACAATTGCACTGTGTGCACATGTGGAAGAGAAATGGAAGAAAAAAAGGAAATATACCTAGGTGAAGCCGTGGGTTTTACAACGACACGAAAAAAGCATTCAACATAACGTGTTATGTGAGCTTATAGTGGAGGATGTAAAGTCGTACACCACTTACTTAAGAATGGATGAGCATACATTTCTGTATGCGCTCAGTGAAGTGTATCCTCATATCAAAAAGAACAATATTCACTTAAAAACTGCTACATCTGCAGAAGACAGGCTCACTGTAACACTCCGATTACTTGCTACAGGAGAGTTTTAGGTTAGGTGCCTCACACTGTAAAAAAAATGGTTCAAATGGCTCTGAGCACTATGGGACTCAACTGCTGTGGTCATCAGGCCTTAAGAATGGATGAGCATACATTTCTGTATGCGCTCAGTGAAGTGTATCCTCATATCACAAAGAACAATATTCACTTAAAAACTGCTACATCTGCAGACGACAGGCTCACTGTAACACTCCGATTACTTGCTACAGGAGAGGGTTAGGTTAGGTGCCTCACACTGTAAAAAAAATTGTTCAAATGGCTCTGAGCACTATGGGACTCAACTGCTGTGGTCATCAGACCCCTAGAACTTAGAACTACTTAAACCTAACTAACCTAAGGACATCACACACATCCATGCCCGAGGCAGGATTCGAACCGACGACCGTAGCAGTCGCACGATTCCGGACTGCACGCCTAGAACCGCGAGACCACCGCGGCTGGCCCTCACACTGTAAAGCGCCTCATCAGCTTCATACATCTCTATTAATTTGGTACTTGTCAGAACACACCAACTGTATTTACTGGCAATGTTTACAAAAACACTAAAGACGACAGAAAGCTGCAACGATGCTAGCGCTCAACGTGGTGACCAGTGACATTGCACTGAAGACAAGCGACTTCTTTGATCAAATCTACAGCGATGACCTAGATTTGATCAAATATTGGACGACATTTGACAAAGTTCCCTATTACACCATCAAATATCTTTGACAAAGATTTTTGACAAAGAAATTTGATAGTGTAAAACCAGCCATAGCTTCTGCGGTTACCGGGCTGCTCCAAGCGCATCCTTCAGCGCTGCCACACCCAACCAGTTCGACTCGTCGATGCATCTCGCAAAATTACAGACAAAAAACTCTTACAATATTTTAATACACATTACACAAACATTGATTACATGCAGAAACCAATGAATAATTACCTAACAAATTTTGCAAAACTGTATATCTCTTAAATGAAATGACACAACCTTTTAAACCAATTTTTCAGTACTTAAGAAAGAATCATACAACTTCCATCTCTTGTTTTACCTTAGCCCTTAATTATTGAAACACATAATTCTGTACATGTGCAATATGAAGGCACAATACTTCAGAGGACTACTTTCCTCTCTAATACTTCATAACAGAAATACTTTTACTCATTTACTATATAAAGTCCACTCTTTTGCTAATGACAGTACACGTCGTACCTTTTTATAAAACAAGAAAGCGTTCTATAAAAAAAAATTCTCTGTAACTCATATGCGCCTAACACATATTAATTAGTAAACTGTTAAAAAATCCTGTCACAATGAAACGAATGGTACTAAATCTATTATATACAGTGCACTTTTGTTCCTGTGACAGTTTGAAGTGGTACTTTTTTACATATTGTACATTTTACTCGAAAAAATACTTCTACAACACGTTTTTGCCGGACTCGTAACATCATGTTGTAATGTATTACTATCTTTACGACGTTTCTCATCGAGCCATATACGTTATCACGCATTTCTAGCTGCTTCTCTAACACAAATAAAGATAAAAATTCAGAAATTCAGTGTCACCACCAACCCAAGCCCTTCCTAACCATTTGTAAAAATCGGAGCTGGAAAATTATTAGTTTAATTACTTTAATAATTTAATTACAAGTATGCAAATTTCTTTAAGAAGCCAGATAAATAGCACTCCATGTCGTGCATGAAGCAACTTGATCAATTCAGGGTTGGAAATCGGAGTAAGTGGGCAAGATCAACACCACAGAATTTATCTTTCACGTAGATTGTTTATTGTATCTAAGTATTTGGTTGCACATCCTAGCTACACGTAACTGGTGCCTGACAAGAAATATTTATGTAAGAATTACGTGAGAATGTAACAGAGCACTATTTAACTACAGCAAGAAGAAACACAGAAAACGGGGTGGGAGACATTGATACTATAATCTCCCTTGCATTCATACCATAAAAATATCTCAGTGAGATTCGTATTACGAGGCTAGGCAAGCACTATTCTGGACAGGTTTATCCAATGCAAGAGGTTGTGCGATAATTATTCAAGATACTAACTGCGTCTGCTGCTTGCAAACAGCCGAACTAGAGCACGTGGTGCATTCCGAATCAAACTGTTGTGCTGCTTTGTAGAAAACGCACGAAAGAACAGATATTCTTGCAGAATATCTCATTAAACAAGCAAGCTGTTAAAATAAAGCCTTTTGCGGTGCCGTGGTGGACCAGAACGGTCATTGATTACCAAACACGTGGCACAAAATCGACACACAAAGACAAAAGCAACTTCCACAAAATATAAGATTAAAAATATTTAAAAATTATACTCTCTTCGACACAGTATTACACTCACGTGCCGCTGAAGTGATCCTAACCAGCTTTTCCTAATCAGATTTACCGTTTGAAATTCAACTTCATCGTTGTTCAAAATGAACAAAGTAACTTCCACAAACACCCAAAAATCGCCTATTTAAAGCAATATAATTATGGCACTTTCGGAGAAATAACTCGCTTCACACGCTTCAGTTAACCTGAAGTTCTTAAGCATTTCAACAGTTAGACATAACGAAGTCCTAACTCATCCTATCACCTGAAACTCCCCTTAAGAGCTACGATCCGCGCTCACCAAGCGTTCACCAAAGAGAGTCCCTTTCTCTTTAGTGATTACCTAGCTCCCCGTGCAGCGGAAGCTACCAGAGGATAGCCCTCCGTCACCAACCTCACACACAAAAACAGCCCTCGACTAAGATGTGTAAACCTCTCTGTTCAGGTATTCGAAACCTAAGTTGGTCACCCTGTGCTCTCCTTCGAACGAGAAGCAACATCGTCTTCTCCCAGCAGACGATGACCAACTCAGCGTTTCTCACAAAACAAAACCGAAACCCCACATTAAAACTCACATATAATATTCAATAGGCCTTATTTGAGTGCTCAGTGTTTTTGGAAGAGTCCACGAATTGAGCTAAAATCAGGTATTAAAGTGAATGAGTTGTACCGAATTCGACAAGCGTGTTATGAAACGACTTCACAGAGACGTTTCAATGTACTAAACGACCATCAATGGTTCATCTCAAAAACATTTCTAAAGCACAATTATGCTTCACAATGTGACAATAATCAAATTCTCTCTCAAAAAAAAAATAATAATAATGTCTGAAAAGTACGATTAATCAAATCCTTTCAAAAATAGAATCATGTTTCCAAAGCACAATTATGCCTAACATATACTAATATTCTACGGTAGATAGGTAGGATTTTCTTTATAGGAGTGCGTCTCTTGGAAGCGTTTGGTTCATAGATCACACTAGTCTATAGCACACATTCTGCTAACACCACATTGTCTTTCTCATTCAAGCCACTAGCACACCAACCGAATAGGTCTAGACGTATGCTAAACCCACAGTCACACTCACGTTACCAATCATACTCAACCTATTGAGTTGTCTTGCAGATACCATTTCGGTATCCAATGACGTCCTTCCACTCTGGTATGATTCTGAGTCGTCTTACATCTGCACCCACCTTACCAATTATTCATTCTGCTAAATAACATCTCAGATTTGCAACATTTTATCAAAGAACAAAAACACACCAATTATTCATCCTGCAATGTAATGGCACATGTTACTTACCTTTAATTTAAGAACAACAAAAAATATAGCATTTGTTCATTCAGCAAAGTAACTGCACACATTCTTTGTATTCTCTTGATAGTTCTACTGGTACAAGGCTTTAACATAAAAAATACTATTTTCCCTGATTGCAAACGTTATGGTAAAACTAGATTATCACTCATGTAGTAAGTAAGTTTCCTCTGTTGTCTCTATCTTACGTCAGTATTCCACAATATTCATGATTCAGGTCTTCTATTCCCTTTATATTCTTCACGTTGTGGAGCTATCCTCAACTCTTCATTCGTATCTCGGCCTTACGTCGATCCATCACTCCGTCATTTCTTGGTCCTTCTTCGCCATTCGCATCAATCTCAATTAGAGTATACACAGGCCTCTATGTAACATACAACTAAGACTTCTTTACATTACTCTCCTCCGTTCACCTTTATTCACCACTGTTTCATCACGTCGATTCTCTCTTTATTCACCATCCTTATCCACTACTATTTATCCCGTCGTCTCTGTCTTTATTCACCATCGTTAACCACTACATCTACATCTACATTTACACTCCACAAGCCCCCCCAACGGTGTGTGGCGGACAGCACTTTACGTGCCACTGTCATTACCTCCCTTTCCTGTTCCAGTCGCGTATGGTTCGTGGGAAGAACAACTGCCGGAAAGCCTCCGTGCGCGCTCGAATCTCTCTAATTTTACATTCGTGATCTCCTCGGGAGGTATAGGTAGAGGTAAGCATTATATTCGATACCTCATCCAGAAACGCACCCTCTCGCAACCTGGACAGCAAGCTACAACGCGATGCAAAGCGCCTCTCTTGCAGAGTCTGCCACTTGAGTTTGCTAAACATCTCCGTAACGCTATCACGCTTACCAAATAACCCTGTTACGAAACGCGCCGCTCTTCTTTGGATCTTCTCTATCTCCTCCGTCAACCCGACCTGGTACGGATCCCACACTGATGATCAATACTCAAGTATAGGTCGAACGAGTGTTTTGTAAGCCACCTCCTTTATTGATGGACTACATTTTCTAAGGACTCTCCCAATGAATCTCAACCTGGCACCCGCTTTACGAACAATTAATTTTATATGATCATTCCATTTCACATCGTTCCGTACGCATACTCCCAGATATTTTACAGAAGTAATTGCTACTAGTGTTTGTTCCGCTATCATATAATCATACAATAAAGGATCCTTATTTCTTGTAATCGCAATACACTACATAACGTCGTTTGTTCTTAATCATTATTTGTTGTTGTTGTTGTCTTCAGTACTGAGACTGGTTTGATGCAGCTCTCCGTGCTACTCTATCCTGTGCAATCTGCTTCATCTCCCAGTACCTACTGCAACCTACATCCTTCTGAATCTGCTTAGTGTATTCATCTATTGGTCTCCCTCTACGATTTTTACCCTCCACGCTGCCCTCCAATGCTAAATTTGTGATCCCTTGTTGCCTCAAAACATGTCCTACCAACCGATCCCTTCTTCTAGTCAAGTTGTGCCACAAACTTCTCTTCTCCCCAATCCTATTCAATACCTCCTCATTAGTTACGTGATCTACCCATCTAATCTTCAGCATTCTTCTGTAGCACCACATTTCGAAAGCTTCTATTCTCTTCTTGTCCAAACTAGTTATCGTCCATGTTTCACTTCCATACATGGCTACACTCCAAACAAATACTTTCAGAAACGACTTCATCTACATGACTACTCTGCAATTCACATTTAAGTGCTTGGCAGAGGGTTCATCGAACCACAATCATACTATCTCTCTACTATTCCACTCCCGAACAGCGAGCGGGAAAAACGAACACCTAAACCTTTCTGTTCGAGCTCTGATTTCTCTTATTTTATTTTGATGATCATTCCTACCTATGTAGGTTGGGCTCAACAAAATATTTTCGCATTCGGAAGAGAAAGTTGGTGACTGAAATTTCGTAAAAAGGTCTCGCCGCGACGAAAAACGTCTATGCTGTAATGACTTCCATCCCAACTCGTGTATCATATCTGCCACACTCTCTCCCCTATAACGCGATAATACAAAACGAGCTGCCCTTCTTTGCACCCTCTCGATGTCCTCCGTCAATCCCACCTGGTAAGGATCCCACACCGCGCAGCAATATTCTAACAGAGGACGAACGAGTGTAGTGTAAGCTGTCTCTTTAGTGGACTTGTTGCATCTTCTAAGTGTCCTGCCAATGAAACGCAACCTTTGGCTCGCCTTCCCGACAATATTATCTATGTGGTCCTTCCAACTGAAGTTGTTTGTAATTTTAACACCCAGGTACTTAGTTGAATTGACAGCCTTGAGAATTGTACTATTTATCGAGTAATCGAATTCCAACGGATTTCTTTTGGAACTCATGTGGATCATCTCACACTTTTCGTTATTTAGCGTCAACTGCCACCTGACACACCATACAGCAATCTTTTCTAAATCGCTTTGCAGCTGATACTGGTCTTCGGATGACCTTACTAGACGGTAAATTACAGCATCATCTGCGAACAACCTAAGAGAACTGCTCAGATTGTCACCCAGGTCATTTATATAGATCAGGAACAGTAGAGGTCCCAGGACGCTTCCCTGATACATAAATCTATATTCGATGTTAACAAATTTCTCTTCTTCAGAAACGCTTTCCTTGCCATTGCCAGTCTACATTTTATATCCTCTCTACTTCGATCATCATCAGTTATTTTACTTCCTAAATAGCAAAACTCCTTTACTACTTTAAGTGTCTCATTTCCTAATCTAATTCCCTCAGCATCACCCGATTTAATTTGACTACATTCCATTATCCTCGTTTTGCTTTTGTTGATGTTCATCTTATATCCTCCTTTCAAGACACTGTCCATTCCGTTCAACTGCTCTTCCAAGTCCTTTGCCGTCTCTGACAGAATTACAATGTCATCGGCGAACCTCAAAGTTTTTATTTCTTCTCCATGAATTTTAATACCTACTCCAAATTTTTCTTTTGTTTCCTTTACTGCTTGCTCAATATACAGATTGAATAACATCGGGGAGAGGCTACAACCCTGTCTCACTCCTTTCCCAACCACTGCTTCCCTTTCATGCCCCTCGACTCTTATGACTGCCATCTGGTTTCTGTACAAATTGTAAATAGCCTTTCGCTCCCTGTATTTTACCCCTGCCACCTTCAGAATTTGAAAGAATTCCAGGCAACATTGTCAAAAGCTTTATCTAAGTCTACAAATGCTAGAAACGTAGGTTTGCCTTTTCTTAATCTTTCTTCTAAGATAAGTCGTAAGGTCAGTATTGCCTCACGTGTTCCAACATTTCGACGGAATCCAAACTGATCCTCCCCGAGGTCCGCATCTACCAGTTTTTCCATTCGTCTGTAAAGAATTCGCGTTAGTATTTTGCAGCTGTGACTTATCAAACTGATAGTTCGGTAATTTTCACAGCTGTCAGCACCTGCTTTCTTTGGGATTGGAATTATTATATTCTTCTTGAAGTCTGAGGGTATTTGGCCTGTCTCATACATCTTGCTCACCAGCTGGTAGAGTTTTGTCATGATTGGCTCTCCCAAGGCCGTCAGTAGTTCTAATGGAATGTTGTCTACTCCGGGGGCCTTGTTTCGACTCAGGTCTTTCAGTGCTCTGTCAAACTCTTCACGTAGTATCTTACCTCAAATTTTGTCTTCATCTACATCCTCTTCCATTTCCATAATATTGTCCTCAAGTACATCGCCCTTGTATAAACCTTCTATATACTCCTTCCACCTTTCTGCCTTCCCTTCTTTGCTTAGAACTGGATTGCCATCTGAGCTCTTGATATTCATACACGTGGTTCTCTTCTCTCCAAAGGTCTCTTTAATTTTCCTGTAGGCAGTATCTATCTTACCCCTAGTGAGATAAGCTTCTACATCCTTACATTTGTCCTCTAGCCATCCCTGCTTAGCAATTTTGCACTTCCTGTCGATCTCATTTTTGAGATGTTTGTATTCCTTTTTGCCTGCTTCATTTACTGCATTTTTATATTTTCTCCTTTCATCAATTAAATTCAATATTTCTTCTGTTACCCAAGGATATCTAGCAACCCTCGTCTTTTTACCTACTTTATCCTCTGCTGCCTTCACTACTTCATCCCTCAGAGCTACCCATTCTTCTTCAACTGTGTTTCTTTCCCCCATTGCTGTCAATTGTTCCCTTATGCTCTCCTTGAAACTCTGTACAACCTCTGGTTCTTTCAGCTTATCCAGATCCCATGTCCTTAAATTCCCACCTTTTTGCAGTTTCTTCAGTTTTAACCTACAGGTCATAACCAATAGGTTGTGGTCAGAGTCCACATCTGCCCCTGGAAATGTCCTACAATTTAAAACCTGATTCCTAAATCTCTGTCTTACCATTACATAATCTATCTGATACCTTTTAGTATCTCCAGGATTCTTCCATGTATACAACCTTCTTTTATGATTCTTGAACCAAGTGTTAGCTATGATTAAGTTATGCTCTGTGCAAAATTCTACCAGACGGCTTCCTCTTTCATTTCTTAGCCCCAATCCATAATCACCTACTATGTTTCCTTCTCTCCCTTGTCCTACTGACGAATTCCAGTGACCCATGACTATTAAATTTTCGTCTCCCTTCACTACCTGAATAATTTCTTTTATCTCATCATACATTTCATCAATTTCTTCATCATCTGCAGAGCTAGTTGGCATATAAACTTGTACTACTGTCGTAGGCATGGGCTTTGTGTTTATCTTGGCCACAATAATGCGTTCACTATGCTGTTTGTAGTAGCTTACCCGCATTCCTATTTTCCTATTCATTATTAAACCTACTCCTGCATTACCCCTATTTGATTTTGTATTTATAACCCTGTATTCAGCTGACCAAAAGTCTTGTTCCTCCTGCCACCGAACTTCACTAATTCCCACTATATCTAACTTTAACCTATCCATTTCCCTTTTTAAATTTTCTATCCTACCTGCCCGATTAAGGGATCTGACATTCCACGCTCCGATCCGTAGAATGCCAGTTTTCTTTCTCCTGATAACGACGTCCTCCTGAGTAGTCCCCGCCCGGAGATCCGAATGGGGGACTATTTTACCTCCGGAATATTTTACCCAAGAGGACGTCATCATCATTTAATCATACAGTAAAGCTGAATGTCCTCGGGATAAATTACGGCTGTAGTTTCCCCTTGCTTTCAGCCGTTCGCAGTACCAGCACAGCTAGGCCGTTTTGGTTAATGTTGCAAGGCCAGATCAGTCAATCATCCAGACTGTTGCCCCTGCAACTACTGAAAAGTCTGCTGCCCCTCTTCAGGAACCACATGTTTGTCTGGCCTCTCAACAGATACCCCTCCGTTGTGGTTGCACCTACGGTACGGCCATCTGTATCGCTGACGCACGCAAGCCTCCCCACCAACGGCAAGGTCCATGGTTCATGGGGGGGAGGATTAATCATTATTTATATGACAAAAATTCGTATGTCCACCACTCTTTCTACTCCTGTTCCTGACTCATTTGACCAGTCTATTCCATCATACTTCCTGGCGTCCCGCCTGCAAATTCTTATGTTCGATCCGACGCTTCACAATGTTACGCACAACAGAAAGAAAATACACTGACTATCTACCATAACTTGCCTACTTTCCATTTATGCTTAATTTTTCCACAGTTTGATGTTGGAAACGTGATGAAGCCTACGCGAAAGTTATACTCTGATTGTTTCTGCCAGTACAGCATTTTCATGAAATTCCCGCCTTACTCTGAACGGTCCACTATATACCGTAAACAATTTGTTAGTTCGGAGCCTGTGCTTCTTTGGTAATCGACGACATTTCATTTCTGTCTTGTCTCCTACTGCCAATTTGATTCTACGAATCATCCCTTTCTGCTACTCCTGTCTGTTCTCAGACGTCTTTTTGATGTGCCCTATTGCAATCTCCAAAGTTTCGGTGTGCCTGTGTTTCCCTACTGGCGGGAAATCTACCAGCTCCCTGATTCGATCGCCGGCCACGTTGGTCTCGCGGTTCTAGGCGCGCAGTCCGGAACCGTGCGACTGATACGGTCGCAGGTTCGAATATTGCCTCGGGCATGGATGTGTGTGATGTCCTTAGGTTAGTTAGGTTTAAGTAGTTCTAAGTTCTAGTGGACTAATGACCACAGCAGTTGAGTCCCATAGTGCTCAGAGCCATTTGAACCATTTTGAACCTGATTCGATCTGGTGGTGCTTCGGTCTTTAACACTGTAATTGATGATAAACCGGTTGTTCCGCGTGGTAGCTCACGGAGGATGTACTGAAAATCCTTAAGAAAAACACACCAGCTCTGATGTTGCCTATAGCAATAGATGCTACACAACTTTCCTAGTTCCTTTACCACCCGTTCACTCGGGTTACTTGCGGCATGGTATCTGGATATGAATACTGATATTTATACTTCTTCTCCTCATTGTCATTGTGGTTAGCCATTCTCTGGATCTATATTGTGGACCATCGTCCGCCATGAACTTTTATACTATTCCTACTTCCCGTAAAATGGTGTTAACTGTTACTGCTGTTACTGTCCTTCTCGTTGTACGTTTCAATGGGAAAAAAAGTTACGTACTTTGAAACCAATTCCACTGCCGCCAAAATATACCTATATCCCTGTGCTGACATGGGAAGAACGCCAAACAAATCGGTTGCTCCAAATTCCCTCAATCTACCTGGCACTATTGGATAAAAAGGTGCTTTGCAGGAGATAGTTAACGATTTTGCTTTCTGACACAATTTGCAACTGCTGAGCACGTTCTTTATCCTCCTTTCAATACTAATTAAGTAAACGGAATCTCTTAACTTCCTACAGAATTTCCTTACCCCATAATGACCAAAACTTAAATGTGTATATCAGCTTATTGACAATTTCATTTGGCATACATCGCACCCAGCCCTGTGGATTCCTTCTGTAGAAAATGATCCCGTTCTGGATTGCATAGAAACGTGCTATAGTGGTATCTAACTTTGCTCGAACTTTGTCCTTCACCATTCTCCATGTCGCGTCTTTATCTTTTTCTTTCGCCATATTCGTGAGTGCCGATCTTACGTATTTCTCGAACGGCTCGCCCTGCCTATGCAGTATGCTATACCTGTTCTCATTTAGCTCCTCGTCAAAGCATTGACCATGGCCTACCGGGTTTCTTGGCAATGCATGTACCACAATGTTCTGCGGTCCTGGAATATACAAACTGTGAACTGAAACTCCTGTAAATAGAGTGCCTAACTGGTGAGTCTTCTATGGTTGAGTCTGGCCGACATTAGAAACTGTACTGACTTGTGGTCAGTATAGATTTTGGTATGCCTCCCACACAAATAGAAGCGAATCTTACTAAAACCCCACACTATTGCCAAAGCTTCAGGCCTAGTTACCGTGTAGTTTCTCTCAGCCTTGCTAAGCACTTGGCTCGCAAAAGCAATTGGTTGTTGTATTCCTCTCCTCGTTGCTCTTGTTCTTGGAACAATGTCACACCAAGTCCACTATGGGAACTGTCCGTGGCCATACAAAACTCTTTTCTAGGTCTGGATGCCCGAGAAGAGGTGCCGATAACAGTGCCCTCTTTAATGGCTCATACTCTTCCCGCGCTATAGGATCCCAATTCCATACAGTTTTCTTCCCAGTTCGTTGACATAACCTGGGTGTCGCTGCACCCTCAATCTTAATGAACCATCTGTAAAAATTGATTAACCCTAAATAACCACGTAACTGACGCTTTGTTCTCGGTACAGAAAAACCTCTGATTGCTACGAATTTGTCTGGGTTTGGCCTTATTCCATCTGGCGTCACAATGTGACCTAGAAATTCGATTTCTTACCGTCCAAATTCGGACTTCCCTAAATTCTCGGTTACTCCATGTCTCTGAAATGCATCGAGCATTATACTTAATGTTCTGTTGTGATCTTGCCATCCCTTCTCTGCTTTAAGGACATCATCTACATTCAGCGTCACTTTATCTCTTATTTCATTAGGTATGACCGTGTTTATTGCTCTAATAAATGCTGCGGATGACACATTTAATCCAAATGGTAGTTTCAGAAACTGATATGATTTCCCGTAACACAGGAACGCCGTGTATTTCCTACACCCCCTATCTAATTCCACCTGCCAAAACTCATCCTCAAATCTACTGCGCTAAGAACTCTTATCCCATGGAAACTTGTAATAGTTCGTCAAGCGTCAGTGGCCGATCTCTCTCTGTCTCTATTATGTTATTGATTTTCCTTGCGTCCAAAACTAGTCTGATAGAACTACCCTTTTTTTTCAACACAGACTGAGGTGCTGTTGTACAGACTGGATGCTGGTTCTATAATGCCTTGTTGTAGCACACTTTCGATTTCAGCATCTACTCTTTGTATACGACAGGTAACGGGTATAGTTGGGCTCTAGACTGTTTATGAGGCTTGCCCTTAAATCTACTTACAAAATTCCTTATCGTACCTGCAGCCTGTTTAAACACACTCTTGTTCATGTACAAAATCTTTCGTAAATCATTGTAGACCGTGGTCCCTCGTATGTGCCACATTTTCTCTCTAATCTCTTCATCCAAACATTTCTGAATTTAATTCTTCCCTTGACTCAACCCCCTAACCTGTTAGTGTCTATCGGACTTCACCGCGAGGTGATGCCAAGTATGGATCCTCATGAGCATACAAACAATCGTCGAATTTCAGTATAACTTCTTCCGAACCTCGACGTAACGCCATTGAGCCGCTGCTTTATATTGATTCATAAATTTACTCCCAATATTCCTTCAAGAGTTTATGGTGACACAATCATAAACACAGTGCTAAACCTCTTTGATTGGCATAAAAAGTCTACGTGCGCTTGCGACTTCACTTCTATTCCCTTTCCTGAAACTGGCCCTCTCACTGTAGTCTTCTGTAACGGCAACGTTGGCCATGGCTATGTTACAGTGCAGCAGTTAAATACATCTTCAAATGGTTCAAATAGCTCTCAGCACTATGGAACTTAACATCTATGGTCATCAGTCCCCTAGAACTTAGAACTACTTAAACCTAACTAAGGACATCACACAACATCCATTCATCACGAGGCAGAGAAAATCCCTAACCCCGCCGGGAATCGAACCCAGGAACCAGGGAGTGGGAAGCGAGAACGCTACCGCAGGACCACTAGCTGCGGACAATACATCTTCCCTCAACACACTCGTTACACTGCCTGTGTCGATGACACATGGTACAATTACATTGTTGATTTCTACACTAATTCCACTAACTAACTTTTCCTTAGCTTACCATAATCTATATACATAATACACTCCTGGAAATGGAAAAAAGAACACATTGACACCGGTGTGTCAGACCCACCATACTTGCTCCGGACACTTCGAGAGGGCTGTACAAGCAATGATCACACGCACGGAACAGCGGACACACCAGGAACCGCGGTGTTGGCCGTCGAATGGCGCTAGCTGCGCAGCATTTGTGCACCGCCGCCCTCAGTGTCAGCCAGTTTGCCGTGGCATACGGAGCTCCATCGCAGTCTTTAACACTGGTAGCATGCCGCGATAGCGTGGACGTGAACCGTATATGCAGTTGACGGACTTTGCGCGAGGGCGTATAGTGGGCATGCGGGAGGCCGGGTGGACGTACCGCCGAATTGCTCAACACGTGGGGCGTGAGGTCTCCACAGTACATCGATGTTGTCGCCAGTGGTCGGCGGAAGGTGCACGTGCCCGTCGACCTGGGACCGGACCGCAGCGACGCACGGATGCACGCCAAGACCGTAGGATCCTACGCAGTGCCGTAGGGGACCGCACCGCCACTTTCCAGCAAATTAGGGACACTGTTGCTCCTGGGGTATCGGCGAGGACCATTCGCAACCGTATCCATGAAGCTGGGCTACGGTCCCGCACACCGTTAGGGCGTCTTCCGCTCAAGCCCCAACATTGTGCAGCCCGCCTCCAGTGGTGTCGCGACAGGCGTGAATGGAGGGACGAATGGAGACGTGTCGTCTTCAGCGATGAGAGTCGCTTCTGCCTTGGTGCCAATGATGGTCGTATGCGTGTTTGGCGCCGTGCAGGTGAGCGCCACAATCAGGACTGCGTAAGACCGAGGCACACAGGGCCAACACCCGGCATCATGGTGTGGTGAGCGATCTCCTACACTGGCCGTACACCTCTGGTGATCGTCGAGGGGACACTGAATAGTGCACGGTACATCCAAACCGTCATCGAACCCATCGTTCTACCATTCCTAGACCGGCAAGGGAACTTGCTGTTCCAACAGGACAATGCACGTCCGCATGTATCACCGTGCCACCCAACGTGCTCTAGAAGGTGTAAGTCAACTACCCTGGCCAGCAAGATCTCCGGATCTGTCCCCCATTGAGCATGTTTGGGACTGGATGAAGCGTCGTCTCACGCGGTCTGCACGTCCAGCACGAACGCTGGTCCAACTGAGGCGCCAGTTGGAAATGGCATGGCAAGCCGTTCCACAGGACTTCATCCAGCATCTCTACGATCGTCTCCATGGGAGAATAGCAGCCTGCATTGCTGCGAAAGGTGGATATACACTGTACTAGTGCCGACATTGTGCATCCTCTGTTGCCTGTGTCTATGTGCCTGTGGTTCTGTCAGTGTGATCATGTGATGTATCTGACCCCAGGAATGTGTCAATAAAGTTTCCCCTTCCTGGGACAATGAATTCACGGTGTTCTTATTTCAAATTCCAGGAGTGTATTTACATCACTAATAGCCATGGTACCGTCCCCTTTATTTGTTAGTCATCGGCTCGTTACTCCGTCATTACGATGCTGATTGTCCTACCGTGAGTCCAATGACTGCCTCTCTTTTCTGCAGTATATCCATCCCCCCTTCTTTCTCCATGTCTGTCCCATCTCCTGCTTCCTCGGCTACACGATCGATATCCCCAAGACTCCTGCCCTCTATTTCCTCGCCATCTTCCATTGCCGTCATTGCGCAGATTCTGACCTCTCCAGGCATTATGGTAGTTTCTGCCGTTCCTATTCTCAACTCCGTCTTGCCTATTAACTGTATCTAGATTAGCGATGCTACTCTCATTGCCGAGTTCGTGTAATAAGTGCTGAAATGATGCAGATTCATCCAAACCTCTGCCTGCTATTACTATGTCTCAACGTAATTTCACTGGTAATTTCGTAGTTCATTTCTAATGAGCTCCCCTGGTTCGTATAGTGTATTAACATACCTGTTTCGTCTCAGCATTTCCTGATAGTACTCTACTGGATCTTTTATTGCACCTTCATTACAATTTAGGCTCATCAGTATACTTTGTTTAACTTCCTCCTGTTTACTTTTCGACCAGAACTGATCCAAAAACTTCTCACAAAATTTCTTATAGCTATGACTGTCTTTAATAGTTTCTTGCATTTTTGCTCTTGCCTCGTCCCTCAAATGCTTACACACAAACTTTATTTTTACGAGCGGTCCCCACGATGAAGGTAAGGAATTTTGGAATTGGGACTGCCATAGACATGGATGCTGGTAGTTATTGGGAAGAGGACAGCAAGTGTACGTCTTTATCGATACAAAGTGCCTCGTATATTCCTCTTCTGCATCTATTTCTTCCGAGTTTGGGCTATACCCAGTTGGGTTTGGCATCCGTTTTATCTGACACAGCCGTTCTTTTAACAGTCTAAGTTCGTCTTTCTATTCCTTCCTATTTCTCTCTATTAAAGTTACTTCTCTCTCCCTCTGTAATCTACCTGTTAGTGTGTTTTCTTCGCTACTGCATATTAGTTACAACTGTCTTAGGTCTTCTTTGTGCCTCCCATTTATATCTAATTGCACCTCTTTAAACCGTAATAATGATTGTACTTCTTCCTGGTCTGCATCAACCTCTCTGCATACTGTCAGACCTCGTTTAACATCTTACACTGATCCTTTCTAATGTTGTACTAATATTAGTCATTTTGGCCACTACCCCACAACTTCATTTTTTTGTTCAATTAGCGCCACTTCTTGGCGAGTGACTTGCGCCACCACGCTGTCTAAAACCCTTTGCTTATCTGCAAATAAGTCCTCTACTACCTCTTCAATTCGCTCATCCGACAACGCGAACTGGGCGGTTTTTTAGGTTAGAAGGCCTCGGAAAAGTACGGGATGGGCTGCAATCTCAAAGGGTGCATGGAAAATACAGGACGTGCATCGATCAAGGAACTGTAGGAATTGTAAATTGTTGTAGTTGTGCTGGGAAAGTCCCTGAGCTTCAAGTGCTAATAGAAAGCACAGAAGCTGAAATCGTTATAGGTACAGAAAGCTGGCTAAAGCCTGAAATAAGTTCTGCAGAAATTTTTACGACATCTCAGACGGTGTTCAGGAAAGATAGATTAGGCAGAAGGTGGTGGAGTGTTTGTGTCTGTCAGTAGTGGTTTATCTTATAATGAAGTCGAAGTAGATACTCCGCGCGAATTGGTATGGGTGGAGGTTATACTTAACAGCCGAACTAAGTAAATAATTGGCTCCTTCTACCGGCCCCCAGACTCCGATGATATTTTTGCTGAACAGTTCAGAGAAAATTTGAGTCTCGTAACAAATAAATACCCCACTCATACGGTTATAGTTGGTGGGGACTTCAACCTTCCCTCGATATGTTGGAAAAAATACTTGTTCAAAACCGGTGGTAGGCAGAAAATATCTTCCGAGATTGTCCTAAATGCTTTATCCGAAAATTATTTCGAGCAGTTAGTCCACGAACCCACGCGAATTGTAAATGGTTGCGAAAACACACTTGACCTCGTAGCCACAATCAATCCAGAGCTAATAGAGAGCATCATGACTGATACAGGGATTAGTGATCACAAAGTCGTTGTAGCTAGGCTCAATACCGTTTCTTCCAAATCCACCAGTAACAAACGCAAAATAATTTTATTGAAAAAAAGCGGATAAAGCGTCACTAGAAGCCTTCGTAAGAGACAATCTGCATTCCTTCCGAACTGACTATTTAAATGTAGACGAAATGTGGCTCAAATTCAAAGATATAGTAGCAACAGCAATTGAGAGATTCATACCTCATAAATTGGTAAGAGATGGAACTGATCGCCCATGGTACACAAAACAGGTCCGAACGCTGTTGCAGAGGCAACGGAAAAAGCAAGCGAAGTTCAGAAGAACGCGTAATCCCGAAGATTGGCTAAAATTTACAGACGCGCGAGATCTGGCACGGACTTCAATGACAGCTGTCTTTAATAGGTTCCACAAAGAAACATTGTCTCCAAATTTGGTAGAAAATCTGAAGAAATTCTGGTCGTATGTAAAGTACACAAGCGGCAAGACGCAGTGAATACCTTCGCTGGGCAGTGCTGATGGTACTGTTACCGACGACTGTGCCACTGAAGTGGAGTTATTGAATGCAGTATTCCGAAATTCCTTCACCAGAGAAGACGAATGGTGTATTCCAAAGTTTGAAACACGAACAGCTGCTAGCATGAGTTTCTTAGAAGAAGATACCTTAGGGGTTGCGAAGCAACTCTAATCGCTTGACACGGGCAAGTCTTCAGGTCCAGATTGTATACCGATTAGGTTTCTTTCAGATTACGCTGACACAATAGCTCCCCACTTAGTAATCATATACAACCGCTCGCTCACCGATGGATCTGTTCCTTCAGATTGGAAAATTGTGTAAGTCGCACCAGTGTTTAAGAAGGGTAGTGGGAGTAATCCATCGAACAACAGACCTACATCATTGACGTAGGTTTGCAATAGGCTTTTGGAGCATATACTGTATTCAAACACTATGAATCACCTCGAAGGGAACGATCTATTGATACGTAATCAGCATGGTTTCAGAAAACATCGTTCTTGTGCAACACAGCTAGCTCTTTATTCGCACGAAGTAATGGCCGCTATCGACAGGGGATCTCAAGTTGATTCCGTATTTCTGGATTTCCGGAAAGCTTTTGACACTGTTCCTCAGAAGCGACTTCTAATCAAGCTGCGGACCTATGGGGTATCGTCTCAGTTGTGGGACTGGATTCGTGATTTCCTGTCAGGAAGGCCGTAGTTCGTAGTAATAGACGTCAAATCATCGAGTAAAACTGAAGTGATATCAGGTGTTCCCCAGGGAAGCGTCCTTGGACCTCTGCTGTTCCTAATCTATGTAAATGACCTGTGTGACAATCTGAGCAGTTCTCTTAGGTTGTTAGCAGATGATGCGGTGATTTACCGTCTAGTAAGATCGTCCGAAAACCAGTATGTTACAAAGCGATTTAGAGAAGATTGCCGTATGGTGTGGCAGGTGGCAGTTGACGCTAAATAACGTAAAGTGTGAGGTGATCCACATGAGTTCCAAAAGAAATCCGTTGGAATTCGATTACTCGCTAAATAGTATAATACTCAACGCTGTCAATTCAACTAAGTACCTGGATGTTAAAATTACGGACAACTTCAGTTGGAAAGACCACATAGGTAACATTGTGGGGAAGGCGAGCCAAAGGTTGCGTTTCATTGGCAGGACACTTAGAAGACGCAACAAGTCCACTAGACAGCTTACACTACACTCGTTCGTCCTCTGTTAGAATATTGCAGCGCGGTGTGGGATCCTTACCAGGTGGGATTGACGGAGGACATCGAAAGGGTGCAAAAAAGGGCAGCTCGTTTTGTATTATCACGTAATAGGGGAGAGAGTGTGGCAGATATGATACGCGAGTTGGGATCTAAGTCATTAAAGCAAAGACGTTTTTCGTCGCGGCGAGATCTAATTACGAAATTTCAGTCACCAACTTTCTCTTCCGAATGCGAAAATATTTTGTTGAGCCCAACCTACATAGGTAGGAATGATCATGAAAATAAAATAAGAGAAATCAGAGCTGGAACAGAAAGGTTTAAGTGATCTTTTTTCCCGCGCGCTGTTCGGGAGTGGAATGGTAGAGAGATCGTATGATTGTGGTTTGATGAACACTCTGCCAAGCACTTAAATGTGAATTGCAGAGTAAACATGTAGATGTAGATGTACACAACCCTATGTTCGGCAAAATCACTCTCTACCGCAACCATACGTACTTCCACGTTACTAGCTTTTTCGTTGGCGGCGTCACATACCTGTTTCAACACACTCACTTACCTATCTCGCTCATATAACTGATTATCCATCGTCAAAAAATTCTCATCGAGAATGGAATATAGCTTCCCCATTCCCTCTTTATAACCCTTGTCCATCGCTTCTAACCTCTCCCTATTATCTCTATCCCTCTCATTAACTCTATCCATCGCTTCTCATCTCCCCTTATTGCCTCTATCCATTCTTTGTAAAAACTGTAGTAGCGCGTTATCATTTGTTGTAGTCGGTACGCTCACTTCAGGTGCCTGAGAACCCGCAGCTTCGCTTGGGGGTGCCACGCTTTCAAAGCACGTTGCCTAGTAACGGAACTTCTTGCCGCTGTCCCGGTCGGCCTCTAGGGAATGCACACTACCTTCCGCTCCGCTGGCTACATCAAGGTCGCCTCCTGCTTCCGGCTGCACTATGTTTTCCGCTACGTTCGCTTCTGAATCACTTCTCTCCATTGTGACTAAAGTTTTGAAGTGTGGCCTGGTTACCATGAACATAACGCGAAAATTATTCTACTACTTACTCAGCCCAGAACAACCAAATATTCAAATACACGAATAAAAAAAGTATATCGTAACCAAATCAACAAGAAAAATTCAGAGAAAATTACGCATTTGCAACATTAGCTATTCCAAAAAAGACTGTTGATCATTGGTACACAAAATTTCTTCCCACTATCGTCTTAAATGACGCAAAAAATAAATAAATAAATGCTGTCTCTTAATCGTAAATGTGATTTAGGTTAATTCTCACAATTCGATATCACAATAATATTGGCAGGGTCGAAAAATGGGAGGTTACCCTCATCTGTGGCGTCTAGTAGTCAGGTCTACTAGATGAGTGGCCTCCGAAGAGAGTGCTTTTATTATTCGTACAACAGAAATATTTTCATGATTTATCATACCCACTGCAACTATGTTTGAAATTAGAGCCCTAGTACCTAACAGTTAAGCTATAATTTATTCTCGTCTCTACTTCTTAACGCAACGGAATGGATAACACATCTGACTAAAAGCTTGTGCACATTTCTGATGGACTCACTCCACCCTGGAAAGACCACATGTCCTTTCTGTGGCGTATATTTAAATCAAAGCTTGAGTATGGTATCATGCCTCAACAAAATGGCTTCCACAACTCAATAATCAAGACCACAATTTGTTTCGTGTGTCTACCCTTTTATTATAATAAATTCTTTCACACTAATGTTGCATAATTTCTTGCATTACACTTAAACACAATAGTTAAAAAAGGGAGTCTCCACCCAGTGTGCATGACATTACATAAGCATTTTACTGTGCTATGGTCTCGTAATGTTTCTGTTTATTGCTACTGTGCACTTTCTGGATTGGTAAGGAACCTTTCGCTACCTCATCCTTTACCATACTCTCATAAGTTCATTCATTAGCAACATAACGAATTTACTAACTATCGGGCTGTACTAAGGAAAACAATGCTTGACCCACTGTATTTGAAATTAATTCGCTATTGTCTCATGAAAATGGTTCAGATGGCTCTGAGCACTTAACTTCTGAAGTCATCAGTCCCCTAGAACTTAGAACTACTTAAACCTAACTAACCTAAGGACATCACACACATCCATGCCCGAGGCAGGATTCGAACCTGCGACCGTAGCGGTCGCGCGGTTCCAGACTGTAGCGCCTAGAACCGCACGGCCACCCCGGCCGGCTGCCTCATGAGAATCTTAAAGATTAAATATACAAAATAAATCACATTGGTAGTGTAAAATGTTGTGGATGGCAGGAGAGCCAACACCGTGGTACTAGAGGAGGCCGAAATGCACGCGTTTTAGCACACGCAGGCTGGCGTGAGGTCTGGAACAGGACAAGGAAATTAGAATTTAGAAAAACGGACGTATCTGGTGGAATACTTAACTTTAATCCATTAATTATGAACGTCGGTCTTCACGGTACATGATTCACAATATCAATAGTAACTGATAATGCCTCCTTGCTAGGTCGTAGCAAATGACGTAGCTGAAGGCTATGCTAAACTATGTCTCAGCAAATGAGAGCGCATTTTGTCAGTGAAACATCGCTAGCAAAGTCGGTTGTACAACTGGGGCGAGTGCTAGGAAGTCTCCCTAGACCTGCCGTGTGGCGGCGATCAGTCTGCAATCAGTGATAGTGGCGACATGAGGGTCAGACGTATACTAACGGACCGCGGCCGATTTAAAGGCTACCACCTAGCAAGTGTGGTGTCTGGCGGTGACACCACATAAAACACATATCAAAAACAAAATGTTTGGTTATCTACTTGTTCTGCTTTCCCACATCAATCAATAGTCATCCCAGATTCACACGTCACTGACAGACGTAATAAATCTCCGTACCACAAATTCTGGAGGCTTTGTACACATCTCCCTGTGCAGTGTACCCCACATGGTGTTGCTAAATAGATGACCGACCCACCTGAATTCTCTCTCAGAGTATCAGAATATCAAGCTAGCGTCACAGGAATGTATCTCATAATGGATATTTTTTGTGTATTAATTATCTCACACACGGATCCGCAACTGAAAGCTTGCACTTCTATTTTTTCATTGTCTTATAGTCAGGTTGAGACTCACATTGTACTTACCATGTGGATGTGCTTGTCTCTAACTGAAGTTCTGCACACGCAGTTCTTAAATATTTTCAACTTAGATTTACACACACAAGTATTTCATCTTAATATTACCACACGCAAGTATTTCATCTTAATATTACCACAGGCAAGTATTTCATCTTATAATTACACCATTTAGTCTCATTGTGACCGTTGGTCTCTTCCGAAGAATCCTAAGTTCCACATGAATTTTTCCTGCTTCTCTTTTTCCGAACAATTCACATGAGCCTCGCACCAAAAGTTTCTGAAAATAAAAATCATAATTTTTATCTACTCTAAAATATTCCACATGCATACTATTTTCATTTAAATTTGTTTCTCTGGAGCACACATAAAACACGTCTTCACACCTCAGCAACCAGCGACAGAGTACCGAAACATGGCCGTCATCTGGTCATCACGTGCTTCCGCAGAAGTGGGGGAGGACCTTGCCACCGTACTGATCAGCCACATTCCAGGCCGTCTTGTGCTGTAGTATACTTCCTCTCTTTGGTTCGCCAAAGGTGACCAGAGGACTGTCTCATAGATGATTACAGAATCTACCTTCACTATCTGTGATCAGCAGACGACCAGCCATTCATCGAATTCACAAACATCACCAAACTGGATATGGAGATCTATTTTCGGGAAGTGCATACCTGAATAATTAAATATATAAATTGTCCTTCCTTCCTACATTGGTACCCGGGTTCGGTGTTTTAAGTAAAATGCTTTTATTATACAAAAATGCTGTTCTGACATGAACAACGAAGTAAGTTGTTGTACATATTTTCTATGCCGGACAGTACTGTAGTCTTTAAATGTTCAAAAGTGTGTGAAATCTTACGGGACTAAACTGCTAAGGTCATCAGTCCCTAAGCTTACACACTACATAACCTTAAGTATCCTAAGGACAAACACACACACCCATGCCCGAGGGAGGACTCGAACCTCCGCCGGGAGCAGCCGTACAGTGCATGGCTGCAGCGCCTGAGACCGCTCGGCTAATCCCGCGCGGCACTGTACCCTTTCACCGGGACCAAAACCTGGCAGTTCTCACTATAGCCGCGACTATCGTCCTCTTATACTTCTGAACGTGGATTATGAACTTCAAAATGGTTCAAATGGCTCTGAGCACTATGGGACTTAACATCTATGGTCATCAGTCCCCTAGAACCTGGTACTACTTAAACCTAACTAACCGAAGGACATCACACAACACCCAGTCATCACGAGGCAGAGAAAATCCCTGACCCCGCCGGGAATCGAGATTATTAACTGCTGGCCGTAGTGGCTGATCGGTTATAGTCGCTACAGTCTGGAACCGCGAGGCCGCTACGGACGCAGGTTCCAATCCTGCCTCGGGCATGGATGTGTGTGATGTCCTTACGTTAGTTAGGTTTAAATAGTTCTAAGTTCTAGGGGACTGATGACCTCAACAGTTAAGTCCCATGGTACTCAGAGCCATTTGAACCATTTTTTGATTATTAACTTTTCGCCCATATTACTCGTCCACGTCTGCAGGCCACAATTGAACATTTGATCCATCCTGGCCAGACATGTTTGGGCGGCGACAATACATCCACAGTGCACTTGGTGCCTACCACGACGTCACGGGGCTGACAGTGGCCTACCGCCTCCGAGGCGCCCTGGTAGCTGTCGAGTTTGATCACGCCTTTGATCGTATCGACCATGGTTTCCTTCACAACATGCTCGAGGCATGGGCCTCTCTCAGGCGTCAGCAAGGGTGATCTTACCCATAATCCACGGGGATCGCTCCCGAATTATAGTCAGCAGTCACCATATTGAACACATCCCTCTTGGACGGTCGTCGCGACAGGGATGTCCTTTATCAGGTGTCTTATTCATGGCCCTCGAACATGCGCTGCACAGCCGTCGTTAACGACTGGAAGGCATCTGCGTCCGAGACGTGTCTTTCCGATGTGGAGCCTTCGCAGACGACGTGCTGCTCTTGGTGCTCTCGGGTGACGAAATCTAAGCGACGCGTCAATGGTGGTGTCGCTACGATACAGTATCAGGCAGCGTCCTCAACATGCGTAACACGACTTTGTGGATGTCAGGAGAGGCCTTCCACACCCGACAGCCATCCCCTTCCAAAAGCTTCCCTTACTGACCTCTTTGGGGGTGCATTCTCCAGTACAGTTCGACCAACTGCGACAGTCACACATCGCCGATTACTACAAAAGACACGTGCGCTGCTCCATTGTAGCAGATTTTGTAACATGGATATGACTGTCCGAATGCGTTATGTCAACACTTACCTTAACTCCAAACTTTATTTTTCACACATTCTTCCCCCGACGGTCACCATGGCCCACAGATTCCAGTTTGCGTACGGAAGATTTGTGAGTGCAGGTCACGTATTCGACAGGACGTTTCGTATTGGCGCACACTCCCCTGCAGAACGAAAATTTCGTTCTGTAAACATCTCCCAGGTTATGGATAAGCCATGTCTCCGCATTATCCTTTCTCCCAGGAGTGCTAGTTCCGGAAGATTCGCAGGAGAACTTCTGTGAAGTTCGGAAGGTAGGAGACGCCGTAGTGGCAGAACTGGAGCTCTGAGGACGCGTCGTGAGTCGTTCTTGGGCAGGTCAGTCGGTAGACCACTTACCCATTAAGGGAAATGGTGCCGACCTCGATCTGGGTCCGGCACACAGTCAAATAATTTATTACTTCTTTACGTTTGTACTCAAACATGTGATTACTTACTTAACAAAACTGATATTAATGCATAGGTTAAAGATTCTACTTCAATTGTAATACAACATTTTTGGTCGGATAAGATGTAGTGACCTGTATTTCGTTGCAAACATTTACATATCTGAAGATGGTTATTGAAGTGGTTGGAACTGGATGCAACAAAACATGCGATCTAGGCAAAAAGTGTTCTAAAAGCATGCTAGACTTTCAAATTTAGAAGAGCGCCTCCTACTTCCTCTGACGGTGTCAGATAATCATTCGTCTTCGACGTACATCATCTTTACGCCAGTGACTGTTATAAGTTTTTATTACACGCTATTGCAATTTTGGCCTTTGGCAATTATCAAGTGCTGAAATTACAGCTTTAAGCCCTGTCAACGTAATGTAAGCTGACACATTTGTATGTCGTTGTCAATCCTGTTAAATACATTCGTGTCGTTGAATACGTTGCCCGCACGGTGTAACAACGACACGAATGTATTTAACAGGATTGACAACGACATACAAATGTTTCTGTCAGCTTAAATTTCGTTGACATGGCTTAAAGACGTAATATCAGCATTTGATAATGGCCTAAGGCCGAAATTGTAATAGTGTGTAATAAAAACTTATAACAGTCATTGGCGTAAAGATGATGTCCTTCAAAAATTTTTTATGTCAGTGAATCCAGCTACAACAAGTATATTTATAGACAATCATTCTCTTATTGTGACTCTCCAAGCTTTCCCCGCGGATCTGTTGTAAATATTCTTCAGGGGTTTGCCACCGGAATTTGCACAACGTGATCCAGTGCCAAACGCGTAAAGATTATTTACTACATTCTCTTATTGTCTTTACATAATCGCTAATGATACGAGAGATATACAGTGACCGCCACAGCACAGCATTCTTCGAATACCACGTTTCTATTTATTATGTTTTATTTATTTATTTATTCATTTTTGTCAGTCTTGTTACTGGCTCAGTGCGAGCCGCCACGAATTCTTCTGTCGTGCCAACCTCAACCTCTGACTTGTCATCAGTTATTTGCCGGCTGTATTGCAATCTCTATCTTCCCACACAGCTCCTCTGGTACAGGGTCGGCCACGGCGTGCCAAACTGCGCGTGAGCACTACGTACATGCCACGTGTGGGCCGAGAGTCAGCCTCTCTCGGCTTTGCTAGGTACTTCTGGGCAGCGCTCCGTACAGCGAAACTTTTCATTTGACATTGCGGTAAGGCATTCTTCGGTAGACGGGACTTTCTTCGTATGACATTCCAGTACCTGTGTTATTCCGAATACGATAAAAGTTCCTTTGAACATGCACGCGAGTTCAAAGGAACTTTGCATGGTAATTCAGAGTAACACAGGCGCTGCAATATCATGTTCAAGTAAAATGTCTCGCCTGTACAGGAATATACGTAATGGATGCGCGCGTACAGGTTGTCGACACATGGTTGATGACACACAGAAGTTTTGGTCTGGCCGTGAGGAGGGCACGGATAGCCAAATTATAAGGTGACAGCTCGCAATAAGTGGGAAATTCGGGTTAGAGACTCGGTCCGACACGTATTTTCAGTGTCTTCATTCCATTCTACAGCTCATGATTGCCCATATTCGCAACAGCGAATTCATTTCATAGACTTTCATCAGTTCAGCTGAATCGTAGCGTCGATATTGTCTACTCTTCGCTGTTTGTTTGTGAGAGAAGTTGACATGTCCAGTGGCTGTTTGGACAAAAAGAGGGAATCTAGAAATCTGTCGTCTGAAGCCTTTAAAAATGAATAGAGATGACGAAAGAACAAGATAAGAATTCTCAATATCTACGGTATAGCATACTGTTGCGTAGTCGACGGAAGCGCAAATTTGCTATTGAATGACAGAAAGAATTTAAAGGTTTAGTTAACGAAGAAAGGGCAAAAAACATGCTCAAAACACACGTTTCGATTATATTGATAAACACAGAAGTAAAATACTAACCACGGGAAGCAGAAAAGGTAAATAGTCCCTGCCAGTTATCGGTTGAGATCGAAAGCGAAGGTCTCGATAACTTTAACCGTAAGGAAGCTGAAAAATTGCATTAAAATGTGAGCAACAGCCGGGATATGAACATCGGGCACTTTGCTTACGAGACAAGAGCGCCAACCCTTACACCACAACAGCACGATGGCTACCGTTGCTGGATGGACTACTCGAGTCCAGCGGCCTCCCCCAGTTCAAATCTAAGCTGATTTACTCCATCTTAGATCGTCACTATTGCCGAGGCTCTTGCAATGGAACAGCACCCTAGCGTTGGATATAATGGTGAATGCTGTACCTCATGTGTAGGTGATCAGTAGACCTTATAATTAAATTTTTTGCCGACATTTGAGTTTTGCCGCTTGGGTACTCCATGCAGCAATGCAAGCTGTTGTGCTGTTTCACCAACTGCTGCGTAGCACGGAATATGAACAGAGAGCCAATACTGTTAAATGTTTTTAATTCCAGTCTTTGGTCACAATATCAATTCCTTTAACGATGACCGATTCAGAATGGTTCAAATGGCTCTGAGCACTATGGGACTTAAGTTCTGAGGTCATCAGTACCCTAGAACGTAGAACTACATAAACCTAACCAACCTAAGGACATCACACACATCCATCCCCGAAGCAGGATTCGAACCTGCGACCGTAGCAGTGTCGCGGTTCCGGGCTGAAGCGCCTAGAACCGCATGGCTACCGCGGCCGGCTTCAGTCAGTAATGACCATCTTCAGATCTGTTCTACACCATGTCCCAATGTGGTAAGGCCGTAAAGGCATCATCAAAGATATAAACATACACAGCACCGCATCGTGACAACTTATTTTAGATCCATGTGACGATGCCATTATGGGCTTATCACATTAAGACATGGTGTAGAACAGATCTGAAGATGGTCATTACTGACTGAAACTGGTCATCGTGAAAGGAATTGATATTGTGATAAAAGACTAGAACCGCTCTGCCGCAACGGCCGGCTGAGGTTAATCGGTTATGTCCTTTGCTTTGACGTAGATTTTCCAAAATCAACCACTTTTCATGGCCAATTAATTTGTTATCGACTTACATATACAATGTGGCCCCGGTAAATAACTAAATCGGCTAAGAGAACACGAGAGTCATGACGTAATTCTGCAGCAAATAAAAAACCTGTAAAAGGACGCGATATGATGGAGAGACTCTCAGTTCCTACTGTGTTTGTTCCAGCAAATGTTTCCTACTCACCTTGTTTCCTTTCATTCCTGGGAATCTTATTTTGCAGATAATGTTTGTGTAACGCTTTCCCCGCGGCGGCGCCTAGAAGAAACCTTTGTCGAGGAAGCCATTAGGGGTGGGTAATTGTTGCGGGAAGGCGTCCCGCGGAGCAGCAAAAAATGTCCTCCGCGCGCCTGCGAAGAAAGAAGCGATGCGGCTGCAGAGGCGCTCAGACCGCGCGCTAATGGAGATGGAGTAGCTACGGCTAGCGCCGGCGCGAGCAATTCCCACGACAGCAGCGGCCGGGTGCGGTGTGCGGTGTGCGGTGATTGATAAGCGGGGTCTGCGACGCGCACGGCTGGGGCCGCGCTGCCTGCCGGTGATTATCCGCGGGCCACGGCGGCTTTTTCCGGCAGCGCGGCAAACAACCGGCAGCGCTTTGTGCAGGTCTGTGGATAACAGCGGGGTCGCGCCCGGCTCGCCACACCACTCCGGTCCGCGCCGCACCACAGAACAGCCAGCGCCTCGGCTCTTAGCGGAGTAATTGCGGCCTCTGCGAGGGAGGGCGCGGTCGTTTTCGAGCTGGAGCAATTAAAAATTAAATTAAGTACTCCGCCTGCGCTGCGACACTCTTCTTAACCACCCACATTGCAACCCTGTAGTCTTCCCCGCTACACAGCGCGCAGTGGGCAGTCCTGTCTCTCTGTAGACTGTTCCTTTCGTTCGGCTCATCCTTTTTTTTATCTCTCTCTCTCTCTCTCTCTCTGTCTCTCACACTCTAGCTCACCTACCACTCACACTGTGTCTATTATCCCAACTGGAAAGCTGAAAGAAAATCTGGAAATGTTTTTGATATTTTTGAGTGGTTTGATACAGTGTCAAGTTATTATCTCGACAGGTGACAAAGGCTGCATCCATGTAGCTCCTAAATTCGTTACTTTCATGTCGGTGCACCCACGCTCTAGGAGTACCGTCTTTGACTACTCATCAAAACCTTCTGTACACTGGTCTCGAATGCAGTTACTGCTTCAAATTTGAACAACAATTGTAGCGCCACCACAGTTTTGCCACCCATAATGCCAATTCCCACACCTTCTACCCCTCTGCAGGTGTACCCCAGGGCTCTGTCGTCTCACCTCTCTACCTCCTGTACACGGCAGATATGCCCCCCAACCCCTCCAGTACACCTCTTGCAATATGCCGATGACACCGCATTCCTTTCCCTCGCTCCTATCCTGCTACGGTCCCAACGCCTTCTCCAGAATCACCTTGACCTTTTTGCTGCATGCTGTAACCACTGGTTCCTGAAAATAAATCCTTCCAGGCAATCATCATAGGTTGTACCACTCGCTCCTCCTGGCTCCTGGATTTCTCCCTTACTGTCTGCACCCGTCCTGCCCACCTCACCCCCACCCTCACCTACCTTGGCCTCACCATTGACCGTCACCTCACCTGAATCCCTCATCTCCGCTCCATCCAATCCAAACCCCACAACCGCCTCCAACTCCTCAAACTACTCTCAGGCCGGATGTGGTAGTTGCACCCCTCTACCATCCTCCACACCTACAAATCCCTAATCCGTCCCATCCTCTGTTATGCCAGTCCCGCCTGGATATCTGCCCCCCCCCCCCCCCCCAAATTCTATAAGTCTCTCCAGATCCTTGAGCGTCATGCACTCCGCCTCACCTTCCGTACACACCTCCCGTTCCCTACAAGGATCCTCTATGGCCTCATTCCTTTCCCCCATCTGCCCCTATTCCTCAAACATATCCGCATACTCTACACCTCCCGCCACTTTGATCCCCCTCACCTCCTGGTTCTCTCCTCTCCCATCCCAGCCACCTGCCACGTCTTCACTGTTGTGTCCCCCTACCCTCCATCTCTATACTCTTCATATCCTGTCCCAAGGTGGCTTCCTTCAACTCCCCCCCCCCCCCAGATGATGATCTCTCTCCCTCCATTTATCCCTCCTATCATCTCTGATCCTCACCTCCCCTCTTTTCCTCCGTCCTTTTCTTGGGCTCCCTCTCCCCCCTTCCATCCTCTTATTTCCTCACCTCCCCTCTATCTGCCCCTCTTCTCTCCCCCAAGTCCTTTTGCATTTCCCTTCTCTGCCTTTCCCCATTCCCTCTCGCATCTGGCCTGCCCCTGCCCCCCCCCCCCCTTATGAGTCCTCACCCTTTGGTTCCCCCCTTTTCATTTTTCCTCTCCTCCCTCCTTGTTGTCCCCCTCATCTGCCCAGCCCCCGACCCCCCCCCCCCCATCTGCCCTTGGCTATGCTGCATCGTCTTTGTGCCGACATTTTAGTGTAGTGTTTACAGTGAGTGTTCAGTGTTGTGTGTCTTTTCCGAAGTGTTGCGAACGGACATCATACTGTCGCTGGGTGTGATTTTTATATCTCTTTCGAACAGAAACCAGACTGTCGCCATGTTTTTGAATTGTTTGTCTCCTATCTTACCTCTTTGCTTCCTGTGTATTTTATTAGTATTGCCAACCCGTTTAAGTTTCCACAATTTCCCGCCGTTTTACAATTTAAGTCACCGTTTTATCGCCTCGTTTTATTGTTTCTTATCTTCTTCATACGTCTGTAGGCTGCAGAGCAGCATACTAAGCTGCTGCCAGCTCCCCTCTTCGTGCGTAGTTTAATTTTGGCCTCATACATCAGCAATGAAATCTCGTTGAACAATAAATACCATCAGCACTGTTCTTAGAAAATGCAGTCTGATTCGTTTAATTTTTTTCTTTTATAAATAGAGTTCAGTACCACCGGTGCACATTTATTTCTTACACATCGCAATATTGTTAGCAGTTTCAAGTAATTTAAATTTGCCACTGATAAAAGTTAAGATGGCGGCCAACAAAAGATAGAAGGTTTCTTCTTTAATTAAGATTTTCCTTTGCTCAATAAATAATTAATCATTGAAGTTGATGTCACCAACAAAAAAATTATTAAATTTGTTTTGCAAATTAGTTTAACACAAACCCATAGTATTTTCAACTATTAGTACAGACGAAGTTGCTATATAATCGCAACTAACAATGGCTGTGCCTCTTGCAGCTACGGTAAAACAATTAATACAAAGTTATAATTAAAGGAGGAAGTGATTTTTCAATAAATAATCATAAATAGTTTTAGCGCATTTGAATCTATTTTTTTTACCAGCAAATGGACATAAAAGGACAATAATTTTACATTAAATGTTTTTCATTCAACAGACCTCAAATCGATTCGCGTCTTGCGTCGGCGACGTACATCATGGATGTTATACTTTGTCAGTGTTTTCCACATGTTGCCTTCCTCACCGACTCTGAGCAGAGCCTCCTCATTCCGTACTTTATCAGTCCACCCGATTTCCAACATTCGTCGGTAGCACGACACCTCAAATGTTTCGATTCTCTTCTGTTGCGGTTATCCCACAGTCCACGTGTCACTACCATAAAATGCTCTGCTTCAAATATACATTCTCAGCAATTTCTTCGTGAAATATGGCGTACGTGTGATATTAGTAGACTTGTCTTGGCCAGGAATACCCTTTTCGCTAGTGCTAGTCTTTATATTTTCCTTGCTCCGTCCATCATGACTTATTTTGCTGCCTATGTAGTACGAGAGCTACCCAGAATTGTGTGAATGACGTCATCAGTCTCATGTTGAGGCAGTAACGGCCATTCTTCCTGCAAATCTGTTCGCAAGCCTGGGAGAGTTGTTGGTGTATGCTGACGCGATGCAACCTGTCTCCCTAGAGCATCCCAGACACACTCTAGTGCATTTAAATCGGAAGAGCGATCATGCTAGGTCATGAATGCAGTGTCTTCCGTCTCCAAAAAAACATTACCAGCTCCTGTTCTGAGGTAGAGCCTTATCGTCCTTCAGTGCGAAGTCTAGGCCCACAGCACCTCGTAACAACTGCACATGAGATCCCAAGATCTCCTCAGGGTACCTGACGACAGTTGAATCTTGCTGTTTCACCCATACATGAAGAGGTGTTCGAGTGATCAATATAATTCCTGCTCACAGCCTTTGGGATCTTTCTCGATAATGGCCGGCCGGAGTGGCCGAGCGGTTCTAGGCGCTTCAGCCTGGAACCGCGCGACCGCTACGGTCGCAGGTCGAAACCTGCCTCGGGCATGAATGTGTGTGATGTCGTTAGGCTAGTTAGTCTTAAGTAGTTCTAAGTTATAGGGGACTGATGACCTCAGATGTTAAGTCCGATAGTGCTCAGAGCCATTTGAGCCTCGTCGATAATGGTCTCTTTCCTCAATGTGTGGGTCCCGAAATTGTGTTCCACGTACCCTCCAGATGCGAATTCGTCGAGAATCACTCTCCAGACCAAATCGGGACACATCTGTGAAAAGAACATTGGCCCACCATCCAACCGTCCAGGTGGCATATTGATGACTCCACTCTAAACGTTCCCTTCTTTTAGTTTAGTTTTAGTTATGTTATGTTCCGTAGATCATTTTCCCGATTATTTTATCGGTATGATGTGAAACAAGTCAGATTACAAGATATATACGCACACATGAATAGTGCTAATATTAATATTACTGAGATTTTTAGTTCTATACGTGCAACAATACTCAGAGGTAGGGTTTTTTTTTTTTTTTTTTTTACCATTTCTGAAACAGAAACTCGTCCGTGGTGTAGAAGACTTGCCCAAAATAAATGATTTTAAGCTAGATTTAAAACCCGATCTGCTACCTGCCAGATACTTTATGTTGTTGGGCAAATGATCAAAGATTTTTGTTTCTGAATAATGTACTCCATTTTGAGCAACTGACAGCTTCAATAACGGTTAGGAAGACACGCACAGGTAAACAGAGAGTAGGTCTCCAACAATAAAGGCCACTCTGTCGAAGGCCTCTGTACACCGTTTGCCTCAATACAACACGTCGAGTGGTTGCTAGGAGGTCAGACGCCAGATGGAGTGGAGTGCTAAGGCGGTAGAGTCGTGCCCTTACAGTCAAATAACAGTCCACTCTTTCTGATGTAACCCCTGTCTGGGTGTCTGGGATACAGATTCACTTTAAACCATCGGTCCACATCACTTTGCGACTGGCTGCTTCCATTCTTCCTATGACTTCCACCGCATAGAGTCTGTAGACGTCTGCTCTGTGCCATACTGCACCTTGTGTGACTGCATACACAGCGACTCTGAATGGCGACTATCCTGCAAACACTATCTTGCTTCATAGGTGCCGTGACTTCATTACTGGGGTGGTTGTCAGTTGGTTGGTATGCCGTCTTCCGGGCGGAACACAATCGTAACGATATCTGTTGACTGTGTGTATGATTATATCGTGAAAGAGAGACAGGGCGGGGAAATGGCGGTTTGTCGCTTTAATTCTGGGCACCAGTGCATTTGTCGCTCGCCTGCAGTGCGTGACGTCACGGCTCTGCTCTGGCCTGCAGGAGCACGTGCGCGCGTCACGGGAGGCACGCCTCGACGCGGCTGGCAAGTCGACGCCCGGCGGCTCGGTGGCGGCGCTGCGGTCCATGGGAGCTGGCAGCCGGCGCGCCAGCGGCAGCGGCGCCGGGGGCGGCGGGGGCGGCGTCGCTGTCCCCGACGGCGGGGGCGGCGTGTCGGCGGCCGCTGCTGCTGCTGCGGCGGCGGCGGCGGTGGGCAGCAAGTCGCCGCGCGCGCGCTCCGCCCCCGACGACTGCTACGTGCCGGCGGCGGGCGGGCTGCTGCCCATGCTGCTGCGCGACACGCCCCCGGACACGCAGCTGCCGCCCCCGCCGCCCCTCAACGGCGACGCCGTCTTCTTGCGCGACGGCCGCCACCGCGACGGCTCCAGCTCCTCGCCCCGCCTCTTCGACGACGACGACGATGAAGAAGACGACGACGGAATGGTAAGTTAGCGGCACGCCTTCGTTTCTTTTTTTAACCATGCTTCCAGTCACAATTACGTATCCAGACAGACGCTATCACCTGTCTCATAAGGCCATCCTGAGGTACCTGAGCTACACAGGTGGACAGTTTGTTCACCCTGTTGTCGTCGTGTGCAACACGTGAATGTGAAGCTGGCCGATTCTGACGCTCGAACCACTTTATTAATAAACAAAATTGCGAATCTGACTGGGAACAAAATCATTTCAACAATTACAGCAATCACTCGTCTCCATACGACAAAAACGTCGTTCATTATAAAAAGCAGACCGACTTGTTCTCCGCTTTCTTTTTCGCTATGTTGTTTCCCCTCCTATTCCAGTGCCAAGTTCACAGTCTGATATGGCGAGTTTTAACCAATACTAATTCTGGAAGAAAAGGTGAAAATTCAGTGAAGATATCCGTCTCGCTTTAATAAAGCGAGGCTGATAGAAAATTAAGTTGGAACGTGGGGGATCCAGGGGTGGAACTGGATATTAACGCTTAACATTTTTTGTAAAATAAGGGAGCAAAATTAAACCCTCCTTAAAGGCATATCCCAGTCTGATATGGCGAGTTTTAACCAATACTAATTCTAGAAAAGAGGTGAAAATTCAGTGCAGATATCCATCTCGCATTAATAAATTTTGAAATGCTGTTCCATAAGGCTGACAGAGAAATGAGATCCAGGGGCGTAACAGGATATTAACGCTTAACAATTTTTGCAAAACAAGGCAGCAAAATAAAACCGTCCTTAAAGGCATAAAAACCACTTTGTAGTATCACCTAACATACCTGACCTGAAAAATCACTTAAAACTACATATTACAAATTTTTGGCGTACGTTTTAAAGAAATTCTTACCAATTTCGTGTTCTGCATTAACGTTGAAATTGCCAGAAATATTATCTTAAAATAAGACATTCTCGAGTGAACAGTATACACTAAGAAATATGGACTCTTCAAAACATCGCGAAGGGTAACAAAATATGGTTCAAATGGTTCTGAGCACTATGGGACTTAACATCTGTGGTCATCAGTCCCCTAGAACTTAGAACTACTTAAACCTAACTGACCTAAGGACATCACACACATCCACGCCCGAGGCAGGATTCGAACCTGCGACCGTAGCAGTCCCGCGGTTCCGGACTGAGCGCCTTAACTGCGAGACCACCGCGGCCGGCGGTAACAAAATAGCGGTATGTTAATGTCTTTTTGAAAACTACTGTTTCTTTACTGAAGCCCACTGCTCGCACGCCTGGTATATTTTCTGTCTTACGAATAGACAGGATAAAATGCCTAGTAATTAAGCATTCGTACCCAGCTATACAAGTTTTTTTGTCAGATTCTTGATTTGGGTATAGTACTGAAATGCCTTATGTCGTAAAATTGATGCATTTAGTTGTTCTGAAAGCGGTGCTGATATTAAACATAATGAAAGCCGGTTAAAAGCTGTGAGCTTGCATCACTGAGCAATTGTTTCACCAGGTATCCAGTCTAGTTTATCAAATTGCCAACCAGGGTAACATTAATTATATTTTTTAATAGCCATCTTACAACAGCCACTGATATATATGAAGAGTATTTAAATAAAAAGAATTAAGTCTGTTTATATTTGGACATTTATTTTAACATTGATCATTGTTCTGTTAAAATTCCAGCATATTAAACTTGATTCATAACTAAACTGGTGCCTTATTTAGGATTGTTAAAATGTGAGTTTTTAGTATTACGGAACACATCAAATATGGAGCCAAGATTGGGGTACCACATACAACACTGCATTCATAAAATAACACGCGGAGAACGTTGAAACATACGCAAGAGGAAATTAACCACAACCAACCGATTCAATTTTCACCCAAAGAAGTTATGGTCATAGCGCAATCCTGTTCGTCATGAAATTACCACACACTGGTATGCTAAATTCATACTAATTGTCTGTGAAATCTTCTCGGAAAGAATAGCTGAGGGCTACTTTGATGATTACACCACATGCTTCACGTGGTCAACTTGGTTTACACATCGAGAGTAACTCCACAATAATTTTGATAATTAAAGTAAATTACATCAAAACGCAATTTACAAAAGAAAAACCTCAAACTGGTTACTATCATCATACTATTAACCTGAAGCGTCAAGCAATTGTATAAGCACGTGGTACTGGTCTCACAAAGTACACCCCACGTTGGTTGAACATAAAGACAAGTTGCTATATTAAAAAATATTGTCAAGACGAGACGTTATAATCTCACGCACATTCACATTTAAGATTGATGATCTTAGAGTTATGGATCATCAACACATGTTCCACTTTGCTCACAAAACAGTGACAAAGAAGCTACGGGAAGATATTCTGAACTTCACACTCGAATTACACTGTGTTCCAATTTAAGATAACATAACATATTTTAGATCTAAACCTGAAACAAAGGTGATTAAATTTTCAGTTAGGCTGAACGTAAGAAATCCGTTGTACTACGGACTTAGCAGAGACACGCTTAGCCGGAGATCTTACCACTTCAGACGCTCGCCGCGGACAGACTGGCGTGGGCCCCTACTGAGGGTGCCTCACAGATACAAACGGAAGTGACCAGAGAGGCAGCTTCCTATACCAACATGACAAGGGACGGACAGGACCATACTAAGAATAGAAACCTCTATGCTTTTAGAAAGCGTAGCTACCTGTTCCGTCGTTGGTCCTACTGTTCTCTAGCGGACAGGCTTGTCTGCTACGATCAAGCATACATTTGCTCACTCATCCTTTCACACAGAAGGGAAGGGGGATGACAGTATCTTATCATATACACATAAAAGAAAGCGGATGTAGGTTCCATATGAGACTGTGTGACATGAATTACATGTAAACTGTGTTTTAAAGTGTAGTAGTGTGACAGATCGTTCTTGTCTATGTGCAAAAGTAACACATTCCACTGCTCAGTCGCCTCCCAGATAGTCAGAAACACCACAGTAAATTTAGAGGTGGAATGTATGCCACAAATGACAACAGATTTAAGAAACTAACATGAAAGGAATCCAACAGAAACCTTTTACTGTGATTTTACAACTTCCATGTCACAGGATAAACTACAGCCGTATTTTTTCCCGAGGGCGCCGAGCTAGATGGCGCAATCGCGAGTACGACGGTTCAAACCCGCGTCCGACTATACCGCTTTAGGTTTCCCGAGGTTTCCCTAAATCACCCCAGGCCAACGCCGGGATTGTTCTTTTGAAAGGGCGCCACCAATTTCCTTCCCAATCCTTGACACAGTCCGAGCCTGTGCTCCGTCCCAAATGACATTGGTGTCGACGGGACGCTAAACCCAATCTTCCATCCTTCTCCCGCGGGCATAATAGCTCTGCTGTGTGGTTGTGGAGAGCTGCATCAACCAGTCATCGGACTGAAGACCACAACACAGCAACAACAGCAAAAACGGCTGAAACTGCCATTTGCAATCATTTCATAGCCAACTGCTGTCTATCAGTATTTCTAATATAAGTGCACACCGTCTAGCAATGCAAGAAAAATTTTATATGGTTTGCAATCTGCTTGCACCAAACTCTGGCGAGACACTAATCCATTTTGCCTCACCCCTTTCCGTCCGAACAGCACATTTCAGGTTAACAACTTTTATTGAGCGTCATAATTGACGGATTTAAACCTATCATGTAATTAGCGCGTAGCGAATAATATGAATTTTGAGGTAACACGTCATTTAAGTGTGTGGAATTAAAAATTAACGACTTATCTTACGTTTAAAGTCACTAAAAGTTATAACAGGAAACGTGAAGGACAAATGTTGATTTAAAAGTCGCACTCCGCGCCAAGTCAAAATGACTGTCGCTTCTTCCCTTCCATTCAAGTCGTCCTCGCGAATTCGCCATCTAGCTCTGCGCCCTCGGGAAAAAATACGGCTGTAGTTTATCCTGTGACATGGAAGTTGTAAAATCACGTCACTACAATAGGTTGCAGCATTTTTCCAGTCCAGAAAGCAGCACAGTTACTTTGCGCCATGCTTTTCCGTTCTCTCCCGAGATCCCCTAATGCTTGAGCGCCGTTAACCATCTGATCTCATAAATAAAGAGTCCACACGAGCACCCAAATTGTTACAGATGTGCAATCACAATAACAAAGCCAGTGAATACAAAGGAGGAAGACAAAAATTGACTACTTCCCCGATACTGCACGCATAGATAAGTGTAGTGATAAATAAATGGAAAACACTGAATAAAAAAGCAGTTTTCTTTGATCGTGTCAGTAAACTAAATGATGTTCTTTAACCAGATGTCCTAACACTAATTGCAGAGAATGAATATGACTTCCAAATGGGAATCTATAAGTTAATGCAGATAGCCTCAGAATACAACAACAAAAACTGTCTGTAGATAAAACACAAGTGATGGATTTTCAGGGAATACAACCAGTAAGATTAAAAGTAGTCTTGATCAACAAAATCTCGGAGAAAATTAAGCGAGTTAAATTTCTAAGATTCTACATCACATATGTAAAAACCGTGACGTCGGCCAAAAACTAAATACATTCACATCCATATTAGGACCGATTGTAAAACTTTTAGAACAAAGTCAAGAAAGAAACCCAACCAATTTTTTTATAAAACTGTAGCAATACCAAACCTCACCTAAGGAAGAGAAGACTTTAGTACACAGACAGAGGAAGTGAAGTTTTAAGAAGAGTGGAACGACATACGAGAGACTATCTTAAAAGAAATCGGAACGTAAGGAAAGATCAGGCATATAGGGTGATTATAATTAAAGTTTCACTATTTAAGTGGGCCCACATGAAAAGCGGCTAATCATAGGACAGTAAAACTTGTGAAAATATTTGTAAGAACATGCGAAAGGGAAATAACGAATAACCCATTTAAAGAAACACATTTTAGTGTCGACATGAGAGGATAAAATTTGTTACAGTTGCTTACCATGGCCGGTTGGAGTGGCCGAGCGGTTCTAGGCGCTACAGTCTGGAACCGCGCGGCCGCTACGGTCGCACGTTCGAATCCTGCCTCGGGCATGGATGTGTGTGATGTCCTTAAGTTAGGTGGGTTTAAGTAGTTCTAAGTTCTAGGGGACTGATGACCTCACAAGTTAAGTCCCATAGTGCTCAGAGCCATTTGAACCATTTTTTTACGTACGATGATTACGTTCCAGTTTTCAACCGTTGCTCAGTATGAGAGCATTTGCATTCACAAGAGCCTGGAACCGAGCTAGAGATTCCATTTCACAACTGTTCGCAGCACTTTTCCAACGGTGGACCAAGGAATGTTCAGCTGTCGTGCACTGCTGGAATATCGCACATTGTGCCCAGCGTTCTCAGCCATGGAAAGAGTAACTGCAGTTTGTGGCGCAATTAGTCGTTGATCTCTCCCAGTAGCAATTCCCAGACTGTCAGTCAGTTCGAATGTCCGTTCCACCTCGGTGCGGAAAGAGGACACCTCCGTATGTCTCTAGTGTTTCGATAATCCAACACCGACTCAAAGGAAGGCCTCGGCGCTTGTTGGTGACGTCACGTCAGCTAGGCACAGCGAACGACAGGTCAGTTGCAGGCATACTCATAATGGTGGTGTCTCCCTCTCTGACACAGGAAAATGTGAAACTATTGGCAGTAGTTGACCAACACACATTGTTCTGAGAGATTTCTGCAATCAACTAAATGCGCAATTCATTACGCTTCTTAACAAATAGTGTACTCCTGAACTTAAGTTTCCACCTGTTTTAAGGGTTGACATACAAAAACAACTTCATGGTCCAGCAGCAACAGAATTCGTGCTTCTTTACCATATTTGTAAATCTGAGGAAGATATGTTTGTACTGGGTTGCTTTTACAAGAAACTGTGAACATATTGGTTCTCTTCTTTAGGTAACTTGGTTGAGTATGGGGTGAGGAGGACTGAATGTTAATGAAATGTCTTGTGATTGTACACGTTGGGGGAGGGGGTGGGGGAATGAATAAGAGGCAAAAGAGAGATACTTGTTTTACCAAATAATTTTTTTTATCTTATAAAGTTTCTGCTTTCAGTTGCAAGAGGGGAATATTTATCTTTTCTAATGTGCATGTTTAAAACAGTTTAAGCTCAGCAGTATTTTCGATGCATGAAGCTATTTTGTTTCGTGTTTTCAACGACTGTAATCTAATGACTGGCAACAGTCGGACATTTACGCATGTAACTTACTTCACATTTCCAGTGGCGATGTCAAACGAAAATAAATAAAAGAAACGAGTTAATTGTAAGTGGGTTGGGGTAAGTTTCGATAACAAAATGGATGAAGTTACTTGAATATGAATATGATCTCATATTGATCTACGTTTGTTTCGACAGGATTTAGTAATACAGACGATCTTCACTTGTAGCTTCACGACAGTAAGAAAATCTTTCATCTAAATAAAACTGCAGAATCCGAAACAGTACCAAACATTTTTCCAAAAATAAGAGATTTATAGTGATAAGCACGCCCAGGCGTTTCTGCCTGCAACAGACCTGGCGTTCACCGTGCCTAGCTGACGTGACGTCACCAACAAGCGCCAAGGCCTTCCTTTGAGTCGGTGCTGGATAAACACGAAGAGCAGCAGCATTATTGCTATTGTGTTGACAGAACAGGCTTACGAGTAAAGCGCTGCTCACCTTGTCCTGGCCCATGTTAACTGCCTGCAGCTGTAGTGCACACATATGCTTGTATTCCATCCTTACGTTGCCGTACCAGTAACGCTGCCCAACCGCAAGTCACGACACTAACAACGCGAAACTTGCAGAGCACAAGATGAGCATCATTCCTATGAATTTGGGTAACCATACGGCAAATAGTTTCCCCTTCTACAGTTGCTCAAGTAGCGTAAGTTTAATTATAACCACCCTGCATATAAACTAAATGAAAAAAGGAAACCAGAAAGAAAATAGCAGTAACTGAAAAGAAATCTTTGGCCTTACACATAGTGAATGGCTCCCGGAGAGACTCCCAGTTATAAATGACCACGAAGAAGGAATATAGGAGGGCCATACAAGACATCGAGTACCATAACAGACGGTGTGAACAAGGTTAATTCTACGCAGGAACATTTGCCTCAAAATCTAGAAAGACCCAAATTACAAAAAGAGTCTGCACAAAATATGTTTTATCTGCGTGACAATTGTGCTGCTGAAACTGTAATGGTGATAAATTTTAGCAGTGCGTTGCGTAAAAACAGGCACCAGCGAAGAATACTTTCTGTGATGTGGACAGCCTGAGGTAGGTGTAACGAAAAAATCGCTCACAAAATGGCGTAGTTGTGTGGAAAAAAGTTTCCCCATGGTTGCGGGAACTGTCCTTGTTTAACTGGAGGGGGGGGGGGGAGACGGGAGGAAATGGATTACAGAGTACAACATAGAAATTTCTTTGACACACAGTGTTTTAAAACTTAACTAGACTGAGACAAAGAACTTCTCTAAAAAAATTTAAAAGAATTTGGATCGCATACATCAAATTTATCCATCTTCAGGCAACTGTACAACAAATAGGACTATTAATGTTGCAGAGAGAAGACGACGATTGAAAATATTGACACCATGACAGTTGATCAACGTGCAAGCTGCACATTCTTTGAATACCAAGAAGACTGTGGATGTGATTCCGGCGATCCATCTGGCCGCCATCTTCAGGTTCCATCGCTGAGTACACAATCATGCCGGAACTGAATGAACATCAGAAACGGCGGCTCCTTTTGTGATTCATCACTTTCGCCAGTTTCTACCGCCGGCGGCGCTGCAATTCTTCGCTTCGCAAGGGGCAGCTCTTCCGCTTCTATCGTACACGCAACGGCCTGGACCCTGGGTATAAAGCGGCCGCCGTTTCTGATGCTCATTCAGCTCCGGTGTGACTGTGTACTCAGTGACCGCGGCTAAGGATGGATCATCGAAATATCGTGTAGCGAAGACGATTATGTCCGATACCCGTAAAGAGCATAAACAAGACTGCGGATGCTCTTTAGTCAGGTCCCTCCGTTAGTAGTGGCCAGCAGCAGTGCTGTTCAGGACTTCTTACCTGAAGACAATGGGAAAAGAGTAATTATTTGCAACAGCAGATGATGAATATTTTCATAACTGATTTTGAAATCATGCGGCTTGAGTCCAACATTATGCGTAAATGAATGCTCAAAATTCACGCTGTTTGGCTAAGAAAAAATCCAAATCAGCCTCTTCACACACAGAAAGTGGAAGATTGCTGTACACCTTCATGTCGGTGAAACTTCAACATATTGTTTCGTGGAACAGCGAATAGTCAGCGCTATATACAGATGACCCATAAAATACAAGTAATATACCTGATGGCCAACTTCAGTACCCTTGGTTTCTGCAGGAAAATGTGGCGGCTCATACCGTTGTAGCACCCCATCCATCACTTATCTGGTTTTGGCGTGTGTTCACCCCAGCTAATTGACTAACAGATCAACAGAGTGTGCAAAACTGCCGCAATATCGGATAACGCAAAGAAAGTAATAAGGACCTGTGACTCCTGATTGAACTGAGGTGGCAGTGTTAACTGATTCAGATTTGATCCCTTCTAATCAAAAAGGGGTGACCATTGATGCTACATTCAGCTATTGAGCACCAGATGCAAATGTTGAACATAAAATTAATTAGGAAAGTGACTTGGGATTTCAACTACTTGACTGAAAACAGATGCAGTCGATTAGTACAAATTTATCTTAACTCGCGACCTTCAATCATCACATTACATGACTCCCCTAACAGGCAGAGGGAATAAATTGCGTTTACATGGAGTAAAGCGCGATAAATCAAAACCAATTCCTATCGACTGACCCAGGCGTAATGCGAAGTGCGAGAAGAATTCTACAATACACAGCCCATGAAACCCTCGTGGAATCTTTGGCGACGTGATCCAACAAATTAATCAGTGGCCGGGGCGGGAGCAATATCACCGAATACAGCGTGGCGGAGCGGCGTCGTTGTGTGGACGTCGGCCGACCTCGTGGTGTTGCAAGGCTGCGCTCGTCTATTCACTACTAGCTATCTTGCTCAGTACATAGCTGAACGAAAACTATCTTCAAGCTCAATCGTTCTGAAGTCCTAAACTGCAGAGATGCTCACTCTATCTCAGGCAACCTGAGTAAAGAGCGCCACGTCCGCACTCTAGGAAAGCTGGGAACCGAAAAACCTCTACGGAGTCTTCTGCCAGTCCGCTCTTCGCCTCGGTTCCCCTCCATCAAAATCACTTACGCCAATTGCAGCGCAAGTCGCGTTAATTTTGTGTCGCTTCCCAGCGCCGACCAATACCTGCTCTAGGAAGTGAACAGATTCCCACAGAATTTCCCTTCCTCTCCACTTCTGCTATTTAGCTCCTCCCAGGGCATCCATCAAGGTTAGCATCTGCATAAAACACCAATTTTTCCGAAATTCTAACTCCCAGGAGAGTACTTCAAAAAAATGGTGCAAATAGCTCTGAGCACTGTGGGACTTATCTTGTAAGATCATCAGTCCCCTAGAACTTAGAACTACTTAAACCTAACTAACCTAAGAACATGAGACACATCCATGCTCGAGGCAGGATTCGAACCCGGTAGCGTTGCGATTGTGCGGTTCCAGACTGTAGCGTGTAGAACCGATCGGCCACCCTGGCTGGCAAGAGTACTTCAAATTCCTTGGTCCTACATTCCCATCGGAGGTCGGCGTATTTCATTACGTCGCTCTTCACCGGATTTAATTCAGACTCTGCGGAACGTGAATTCAGCGTGAAGTTGCAGTAGTCATGTCAACTGCTACACCGTACCTTTGCGTGGCTTTCTCACATGTTTCACTGAAAATGGGACGACGGACATTTATCAACAGGCGTACAAGTTCTCCTTCTGCTTCCCGGTACACCAACATGGGGTCAACCACCCCCTCACTGTCACTCATCTTAAGGCAGCTGGAGGCCACGCTCCGTTACCGCTCTCTCAGAGTTGAGCCGCCCTAAGCTGCCTATTGTCGCTTCCCTTAGCCGCTCCCCCGGCGGGCACGGTCAATTCTGAGTAATTCCCTGGGGTAAACTAGCCTCCAGTAAATCGACGCGTTTCCACAAAGTTTTCATGTCGTGTGAATTAATTTAAAACCATCACCCGACATTAATTATTCCAATATTTCCATACTATACCCTCTACAAGATGTATTGTGCCTTGTCAGTCATTTTTGTTCAGCCATACTGTTCGCTCAACGTGAGTTCAGTGATTTTTAATGACTTCATGTAAGGGGCATAGTTCTTGCCATCTTACACCATGAACAACACCGTGAATCTCCTGGGTCATCGCTTTCACTCACAAGTGTTTTCTAAGCGGTAATGGTCCCGTAGGTCTCGCAGTTTATCGGCACCTTAAATTTTCTTGAGGGGATATAAATGCTCCTTAAAATTCACTTTCATGCTGCTCCTGAATTTTGGAGAGGAACTGAGAGATCGGTTCTGTAGTAGTTCGATGAACATTACAAAATGGCATCAAGTACGTGCAATGCTTAGACTAATAGCACTGTGTGAATCGCATAATGGAAGCCACTTTATCATAATTTCCAATAAGGCAGCAACAAATTTTAAACAGCTTAAGAGGCACTGTATGACGTGAAATCATGTCTGGGAAAGAGTTCAGAGGTAGAGAAAAAGTGTAGCAATGTAGAGATGAGAGTGCTACAGTGGGAAAGGATCTTCCCTTTATTTACTTGTTTTATTCAGTTACTTGATATATTTTAGTAATTAAATAAGTTATTTATTTGAGTCATCAGTCTTCTGATTAGCTTGATGCTACCCGCCACGAAATTCCCTCCTGGGCCGATATTATCGTCTCAGAATAGCATTTGCAACCTACGTCCTCAATTATATGATAAATGTAATCCAGTCTCCATCTTTCTCCTCGTTTTCTGCTCTCCTCAGCACCCTCAAGGATTTAGAAACAATTCCTTCATGTCTTAGCAGATGTCCTATCTTTCTGCATCTCCTACTTGTCACTGTTTTTCATATATTCCTTTCCTAGCCGATTCGTCAGAGAACGTACTTACCTTATAACTACACCTAATTTCCAACATTCTTTTGCAGCACCTCATCTCAAATGTTCCATTCTTTTCCAGTTTTCCCACAGGCTGAGTTTCACTACCATACGATGCTGTTCCACTAATGTACATTCTCAGAAATTGCTTCCTCAAATTGGTACTAGTATACGTCTGTTGGCGAGGAATTCCCTGTTTGCAAGCACGAGTTTGCTTCTGATGTCCTTTTTGCTATATCCGTCATGGGTTATTTTGTTGCCTTTGGGGTATAATTCCATAATTTCATTTAGTTCGTGGTCACTAATCATGACGTTAAGTTTCTCGCTGTTCTTGTTTCTGCTACTACTCATTACTTTCGTCTTCATTCGATTTACTCTCAATCCATATTAAGTACTCATCAGACTGTTCGTTGCACTCAACAGATTCTGTAATTCCTCTTCAGTTTCACTGAACATAGCAAAGAGATCAGCGAATCGTATAATTGATACCTTCTCCTTGAATTTTAATACCACTCTTGAAAATTTCTTTGAGTTCTGTCATTGCTTCTGTGATGTGCAGATTGAACAGCAGGTGGAAAGACCACGACCTTGTTATACACCATTTCTAATCCGAGCACTTCGTTCTTTGTCTTCCAGACCTATTGTTCCGTCTTCGTTCTTGTACGTATGGTATATCACGCGTCTTTCTCTACACCTTGTCTCTAATTTTCTCAGAACTTCGAAAATCTTATACCATTTTATATTGTCGAAGGCATTTTCCGGGTCGAAAAATCCTGTGAATGTGTCTTAAGTTTTTTCAGTCTTTCTTCCAATATCAACCGCTATGTCAGCATTGCTTCTCTGGTGCATAAATGAGCCGTGAAGCTGACTGCGAGATAATTCTCGGTTGTGTCAGCTGTTCCTACCTTCGGGATGATGTGCATGAAGTTTCTTATTCCGTCATGACATCAGACAAATCCTCCCCCTCATAGAGTGGTACACCCACTGCACCCTCAATGCTACCACTCTTGCTTTCAATTTCACCAAAGACTGATGTGACCTCTCTGTACGCTGAGTCAGTCCTTCCAATAATCACATTTTTCGATTTCTTTACATTTTTCATGTAGCCAATTCGCCCTAGTTTCGCTTCACTTCCAATTTATTTCATTCGTAAGTGTCTTCTATTTCAAAATTCCTAAATTTCGCTGAAGATTTTTATACTTCCTTCATCCGTTTATCAACTGAAGTAATTCTTCTTGCCCTTTTTAGAGATGTCCATTGCCCTTCAACTGTACTGCCTGCTGAGCTATTCCTTCTTGCTGTGTCTATAGCGTTAGAGAACTTCAAGTGTATATCGTCATCCCTTAGTACTTCCGCATCCCACTTCTTTGCATATTGATTCTTCCTGACTAATCTCTTGAACTTGAGCCTACTCTTCATCACTAACACATTGTGAATTGATTCTACATCCGCTTCTGGGCACGCCTTACAAACCAGTATCTGGTTTTGTCATCTCTGTCTGACCATGATGTAATCTAACTGAAATTTCCCTTATCACCCGGTTTTCTCAAGTATAGTTCCTCCTCTTGTGATTCTTGTACAGAGTTTTTGCTATTACTAGCTGAAATTTATTACTGTAATAACTCTATTAGTCTTTCTCCCTCTCATTCCTTGTCCCAAGACCATATTCACCTGTAACCTTTTCCTATACTCCTTCCCATACAATTGCATTCCAGTCCCCCATGAATACTAGATTTCCATCTCCCTTTGTACACTGTATTACCCTCTCAATATCCTCATATACACTCCTGGAAATTGAAATAAGAACACCGTGAATTCATTGTCCCAGGAAGAGGAAACTTCATTGACACATTCCTGGGGTCAGATACATCACATGATCACACTGACAGAACCACAGGCACATAGACACAGGCAACAGAGCATGCACAATGTCGGCACTAGTACAGTGTATACCCACCTTTCGCAGCAATGCAGGCTGCTATTCTCCCATGGAGACGATCGTAGAGACGCTGGATGTAGTCCTGTGCAATGGCTTGCCATGCCATTTCCACCTGGCGCCTCAGTTGGACCAGCGTTCGTGCTGGACGTGCAGACCGCGTGAGACGACGCTTCATCCAGTCCCAAACATGCTCAATGGGGGACAGATCCGGAGATCTTGCTGGCCAGGGTAGTTGACTTACACCCTCTAGAGCACGTTGGGTGGCACGGGATACATGCGGACGTGCATTGTCCTGTTGGTACAGCAAGTTCCCTTGCCGGTCTAGGAATGGTAGAACGATGGGTTCGGTGAGGGTTTGGATGGACCGTGCACTATTCAGTGTCCCCTCGACGATCACCAGAGGTGTACGGCCAGTGTAGGAGATCGCTCCCCACACCATGATGCCGGGTGTTGGCCCTGTGTGCCTCGGTCGTATACAGTCCTGATTGTGGCGCTCACCTGCATGGCGCCAAACACGCATACGACCATCATTGGCACCAAGGCAGAAGCGACTCTCATCGCTGAAGACGACACGTCTCCATTCGTCCCTCCATTCACGCCTGTCGCGACACCACTGGAGGCGGGCTGCACGATGTTGGAGCGTGAGCGGAAGACGGCCTAACGGTGTGCGGAACCGTAGCCCAGCTTCATGGAGACGGTTGCGAATGGTCCTCGCCGATACCCCTGGAGCAACAGTGTCGCTAATTTGCTGGGAAGTGGCGGTGCGGTCCACTACGGCACTGCGTAGGATCCTACGGTCTCCCGCATGCCCACTATACGCCCTCGCTCAAAATCCGTCAACTGCACATACGGTTCACGTCCACGCTGTCGCGGCATGCTACTAGTGTTAAAGACTGCGATGGAGCTCCGTATGCCACGACAAACTGGCTGACACTGACGTCGGCGGTGCACAAATGCTGCGCAGCTAACGCCATTCGACGGCCAACACCGCGGTTCCTGGTGTGTCCGCTGTGCCGTGCGTGTGATCATTGCTTGTACAGCCCTCTCGCAGTGTCCGGAGAAAGTATGGTGGGTCTGACACACCGGTGTCAATGTGTTCTTTTTTCCATTACCAGGAGTGTATTCTCTCTACCTCTTCATCTTCAGCTTGCAACGTCGACGTGTATCTAACTATCGTTGTCGGTGTTGATCTGCTGTCGCTTCTGATAAGAACAACCTTATCACCGAACTGTTCACTGCAACACACAGTTGTCCATTCCTTTCTATTCATAACGAATCCTACTTCCGCTACCCCATTTTCTGCTGCTGTTGATATTACCCTATCCTTGTCTTCCTTCCATTTCACTTCACTGGCCCCTACTATAGCTAGGCTGAGCCTTTGCATTTCCGTTTTCAGTTTTTCTATCTTATTCCACTCAGATCCTGTTTCGTGTATCCCACAATGTGTCATAGAGGCAACTGGCTGACATGGTCTGGTGTAGGTGTTTGTTACTGTTGCAAGCAGCAACTGGCGGTGTCCGCATTGCGACGTTGTGTACACTGTTAACACACAGGCAGTTGATACTTGCCATCAGTAACAAAAACCTGTCGGTACCGAGCTCTGGCCTCCAGGAAAACTGTGGGATACAAAGAACACAATCTTGCCGCTGATCTGAGAGATATACATTGTACTTGTTGGTGTTTTACTGTCGTCACAGGAGCCTTGTTACATACTAAGTTATTTTCAGATTGTGAAGAGTTTCATAAACCCAAAGCTCTACTGCCCTGTCGAAAAAATGAATCAGCGAAGTTTGAGGTCAGCAGCAGAGCCTTTCAACAGACACATCTACAACTATAACTATATGACTACTCTGTAATTCGCAGTGAAGTGTTTGGTAGAGGATTCTTAGAATCACTTTTCTATATTTTCTCAACATTTTCACTCTCGAATAGCACAAGCAACAATGAACACTTAAATTTTTAGCGTCAGTTTGGATTTCCCTTACTTTATTACAATAGTCATTCTTCGTAGGTAGGTGTGAATCAACTACATATGTGGCATTCAGAGGAGAAAGTCGTTACTGAAATCTCGCCGCAACGGAAATCGCCGTCGTTTTAATGATTGTCATACCATCTCTCATATCATGTTCGTGACACTGTGTCTCCTATTTGGTGATTACAAAGGGAGCTCCCATTACTTGAACGTTTCGGAGGTCCACCGTAAATCACATGTCTTAAGTATCCCTTGTGACACAACAATATTCCAGAAGAGGACGGATATGCGTAGCGTAGGAGGCATCTTTAGTCAATATGCTGCCTCTTCCAGATGTGGCAATAAAAAGTGATTTTTTTGTTCACTTTCCCCATAGCATTTTCTAAAAATTTCCAATTTAAATTTTTCGTATTTGTAACCTGTAAGTTTTTAGTTTTTGTTTGAATCGACAACCTTTAAATGTGTGTGTCGTGTGTGTGTGTGTGTGCGTGTGTGTGTGTGTGTGTGTGTGTGTGTAGTGTTTTTGTCTTTTTTTATCTAAACCCTGCCGCTGTTTACTAATGACGCTATGATGTACGGGAAGGTATCAGCGTTCAGTGACTTTATAAGGCTGCAAAATTACACAAAATTTATGAATGGCAGCTTTCTCTGTATGTCTGGATGTAGAAAAATGTAACATAACGCAGATGGTAAGAAAGACAATCCGTAGTGTTCGAATACAGTATTAATAGTGTGCTGCTCCACTCATATCGACTGTGTATCAGGGCGTAACGTTGCAAAGTGATATAACATGGAACGAGTACGTAATGTCGGTAGTACGGGAGGCGAACAGTCGACTTCATTTTGTTGGGAGAACTTTAGGAAAGTGTAGCCCGTTTGTAAAGGAAACCGCGTGTAGAACATTAATGCGACTGATTCTTCAGTACTGCTCGCGTATTTGGGATCACCACTAGGTCGGATTACAGGAAGACACCCAAGCAACTCAAAGGCAGATTGCTATATTTGTTACCAGCAGGTTCGAACAACACGCAGGTGTTACGGAGACACTACCTTGCAGGTAAAAACCACGTTCTTTTCGCGAAACACTATTGACAAAATTTAGGGAATGGCCATTTGAGGCTGACGGCAGAAACGATTCTACTGCCGGCAACGTACATTTTGCGCGCTGCTCTCCGTTGGATCTTCTCTATCTCTTCTATCAACCCTATCTGGTGCGGATCCCACACTGCTGAGCAGTATTCAAGCAGTGGGCGAACAAGCGTAAGTTAACCTACTTCCTTTGTTTTCGAATTGCATTTCCTTAGGATTCTTCCAATGAATCTCAGTCTGGCATCTGCTTTACCGACTATCAACTTTATATGATCATTCCATTTTAAATCACTCCTAATGCGTGCTCCCAGATAATTTATGGAATTAACTGCTTCCAGTTGCTGACCGAAGATAAGATAAGAGAGACTAGGGTTAATACGGAGGCATACAAACAGTCGTTTTCCCCTTGCCCTGTCTGAGAGTGGAACGGGAAAGGAAATGAGCAGTAATGGTATAAGTAAGGTACCCTCCGATACCACCTTATTACGACTTTCGGAAAATGTTTGTACATGTAAACATAGCGCAATGTATTTTGTGCCATTGTTTAAGGCTATTGTTTAAGGCTATTGCCAATTTATGCACCCTTCAGACATGTTCTTGATGTGATTTTGCTAGCGGTTTTCATCTTCTGACGGCTTTTCTAGAGGCATCATTTGAGAACAATCTAAGAGATTTTTCTCAATTTGTCTCCTAAATTGATTATATGCAGGGAAAGCAAAATAAAACTAGCCTAGTACATATTTCATGGAACTCAAAATGGTGACCCAATTTGACGTATTCGGTCCTGGGAGCGACTGAGGTAACGTAAATGTAATACGTTCTGGGCCAGTTATTTCTCCTGATGACTGAGGACAGTGTACTGAAGAGCACTGCATCTGCATTGTTTCTACATCTACATCCATACTCCGCAAGCCACCTGACGGTGTGAGGCGGAGGGTACCCTGAGTATCTCTATCAGTTCTCCCTTCTATTCCAGTCTCATATTGTTCGTGGAAAGAAGGATGGTCGGTATGCTTCTGTGTGGGTTCTAATCTCTCTCATTTTATCCTCATGGTCTCTTCACGAGATATACGTAGGAGGGAGCAACATACTGCTTGACTCTTCGGTGAAGGTATGTTCTCGAAACTTTAGCGAAAGCCCGTACCGAGCTACTGAGCGTCTCTCCTGCAGAGTCTTCCACTGGAGTTTATCTATCATCTCCGCAACGCTTTCGCGATTACTAAATGATCCAGTAACGAAGCGCGCTGCTATCCGTTGGACCTTCTCTATCACTTCTATCAACCCTATCTAGTGCGGATCCCACACTGAGCAGTATTCAAGCAGTGGGCGAACAAGCGTACTGTAACCTACTTCCTTTGTTTTCGGATTGCATTTCCTTAGGATTCTTCCAATGAATCTCAGTCTGGTATCTGCTTTACCGACTATCAACTTTATATGATCATTTCATTTTAAATCACTCCTAATGCGTACTCCGAGATAATTTATGGAATTAACTGCTTCCAGTTGCTGACCTGCTATTTTGTAGCTAAATGATAAGGGATCTATCTCTCTATGTATTCGCAGCACATTACACTTGTCTACATTGAGATTCAATTGCCATTCCCTGCACAGTGCGTCAATTCGCTGCAGATCCTCCTGCATTTCAGTACAATTTTCCATTGTTGCAACCTCTCGATACACCACAGCATCATCTGCAAAAAGCCTCAGTGAACTTCCGATGTCATCCACCAGGTCATTTATGTATATTGCGAATAGAAACGGTCCTATGACACCCCTGCGGCACACCTGAAATCACTCTTACTTCGGAAGACTTCTCTCCATTGAGAATGACATGCTGCGTTCTGTTATCTAGGAACTCCTCAATCCAATCACACAATTGGTCTGACAGTCCGTATGCTCTTACTTTGTTCATTAAACGACTGTGGGGAACTGTGTCAAACGCCTTGCGGAAGTCAAGAAACACGGCATGTACCTGTGAACCCGTGTCTGTGGCCCTCTGAGTCTCGTGGACGGATAGCTTGAGCTGGGTTTCACACGACCGTCTTTTTCAAAACTCATGCTGATTCCTACAGAGTAGATTTCTAGTCTCCAGAAAAGACATTACACTCGAACATAATACGTGTTCCAAAATTGTACATCTGATCGACGTTAGAGATATAGGTTTATAGTTCTGTACATGTGTGCGACGTCCCCTCTTGAAAACGTGGATGACCTGTGCCCTTTTCCAATCCTTTGGAACGCTTCGGTTTTCTAGAGACCTACGGTAAACCGCTGCAAGAAGGGGTGCAAGTTCCTTCGCTTACTCTGTGAAAAATCGAACTGGTATCCCATCAGGTCCATCGGCCTTTCCTCTTTTGAGCGATTTTAATTGTTTCTCTATCCCTCTGTCGTCTACCATTTTGTCAACTGTGTGACAATCTAGAGAAGGAACTACAGTGCAGTCTTCCTCTGTGAAACAGCTCTGGAAAAAGACATTTAGTATTTCGGCCTTTAGTCTGTCATCCTCTGTTTCAGTACCATTTTGGTCACAGAGACTCTGGACATTTTGTTTTGACCCACCTACCGCTTTGACATAGGACCAAAATTTGTTAGGATTTTCTGCCAAGTCAGTAGATAGAACTTTACTTTCGAATTCATTGAACGCCTCTCACATAGCCCTCCTCACACTACATTTCGCTTCGCGTAATTTTTGTTTGTCCGCAAGGCTTTGGCTATGTTTATGTTTGCTCAGAAGTTCCCTTTGCTTCCGCAGCAGTTTTCTAACTCGGTTGTTGTACCACGGTGGCTCTTTTCCATCTCTTACGACCTTGCGTGGCACATACTCATCTAACGCATATTGTACGATGGTTTTGAACTTTGTCCACTGATCCTCAACACTATCTGTACTTGAGACAAAACTTTTATGTTGAGCCATCAGGTACTTTGCAATCTGTTTTTTGTCACTTTTGCTAAACGGAAAAATCTTCCTACCTTTTTTAATATTTCTATTTACGGCTGAAATAATCGATGCAGTAACCGCTTTATGGTCGCTGATTCCCTGTTCTGCGTTAACAGTTTCAAATAGTTCGGGTCTCTTTGACACCAGAAGGTCTAATATGCTATCGCCACGAGTCGGTTCTCTGTTTAACTGCTCAAGGTAGTTTTCAGATAAAGCACTTAAAAAAATTTCACTGGATTCTTTGTCCCTGCCACTCGTTACGAACGTTTGAGTCTCCCAGTCTATATCCGGCAAATTCAAATCTCCACCCAGAACTATAACATGGTGGGGAAATCTACTCGAAATATTTTCCAAATTATTCTTCAGGTGCTCAGCCACAACAGCTGCTGAGCCCGGGGGCCTGTAGAGACATCCAATTACCATGTCTGAGCCTGCTTTAACCGTGACCTTCACCCAAATAATTTCACAATTCGGATCTCCGTCAATTTCCTTCGATACTATTGCACTTCTTATCGCTATAAACACGCCTCCCCTTTCACTGTCCAGCCTGTCTCTGCGGTATACATTCGAATCTGAGTTTAGGATTTCATTACTGTTTACGTCTGGTTTCAGCCAACTTTCTGTCCCTATTACTATATGGGCGTTGTGACCGTTTATTAATGAGAGCAGTTCTGGTACCTTTCTATAGACGCTCCTACAGTTTACTATTAGCACGTTAATATTCCCTGTTGCATTTTGCCTACTCCTACCTTGCCGCGTCTCAGGAGGCGTCTTGTCGGGCCTAGGGAGGTAATTCTCTAACCCATAAAACCCCCATGTGCACTCCATACGTACTCCTCTACCCTTGTAGCCGCTTCCGGCGTATAGTGCACGCCTGACCTTTTCAGGGGGACCCTACTTTTCTCCACCCGATAGCGGAGGTCGAGAAATTTGCATCTGCAGACAAATAAATACTTACGAGATATATGTTTTTACAGTGGATACTACCTCCAAGTGCGCATGGCACAAGCAAGCCATTAATGTTCATTTTCCCCTGGACAGCAGATCAGGTATTGACGTCTGGATGCGTGGGAGCAGAACTGATAGTCTATACTGAAAGGCGTAGTTCACTTCACGATACATTTATGACTGTGGAGGAAACATCAGGCAGAAAATTATATGATGTGTTTTCAGGAAGACAGACGCAGAAAAAAAACTGACACAGTGAAGTGCGTGTGTATTAAAGTAGAGGAAGTGGTACAAATATGGAACACCATTCTGTTTTTCGTTCATAAATTTCTCAGTTTATCACATTAAGTGAACAAAATATCTGTAGAACATACTCTGGGAACTATTGTAATGTTTCTTATATTTTCGAATACATAAGGCATAACACAAAGATTGGAATGTTTGGCACTTCAGGTTATAGAGTACAAATATTGAATACGTAACTCATTTCAAGTTTCTTAAAATGAAAGCAAATAAATGAAAATTTAATAATTCATTATAAAAACACTAGAAATCATAATAGAACAGAAAAATACACAAAATATACCCTTTTGAGTTATCAAATTCCTTACTCTATGTAATTTCACTTGCACAAGTCACATACTTATCGTCCCTTACCGTAACGTGCACATTCAGTGAGCACCAAGATTTGGCACACCAGACACATTATCCATTCTTCCCTTGCCTCGTTCTGTGAAAATTTACCTGAGCAAAAGGGAATTTGTCATCTTATTTAGCGGGTACACTGTTGTCCAGAAGGCAACTAAGGTTGAACTAACTTTCTCTCACACTAAAAACATTCTCAGAATCAGATGATCCATGGTTCCTTGGCCTTAGTGCCCTCTGCTTCTTTGCTTCCAGTTTATTTGTAGCTGTATTCGATACTTCAACAGATGCCTTGTATGGAGACAAGGACCTGCTTTTCTTCCCATCATTCCTGGTCTCTTCCTTATTTGTGCAATGGGTGAGACGTGGAAGGAGATGTTCCTCCCTCTACTTCAACCTTAGCCACAGCTCCGGCAGGCGTTTCACTGACTGGATCATTATGCAAATCCTTAATTATTCCTTCATTGCTGGAAATGAAATCTGCATCCGCCAAAAAAAAACATGGGGGTTTAACGGGTATTTCCTGTCACCCTTAACACTTTGACTGCCATCTCCCCTGTCTAGCAGTTGAAGTAAACCTTTGCATTCAGGTCGGCGATGTCCATGTTCGTTACTGAACTTCCATTTTCCCTCATCCATATGCGTACCAGGTCAGACTAATAGGCTTTCTAAGGACTCATGAAAGCTCTGTCCAGGTGTTCGATGTTGCTGGTGGTATGAGGAGGCACACTCAAGGCTTTGACATAGTTTCAAGTGCGAGATTTGTAACATCCAGGTTTCTCGAGTGGCCCATTTTCTTGTCTGTAACATTTGTAATTGCTATTTACACAGCAACTATTTGCATAGGAAGACACGTTCATAGGGTATGTGGACAAGGAAAAGGCGTTCGACAATGTAAAATGGTGCAGGATGCTCGATCCTGAGAAAAATATGGGTAATTATAACATATGTACAAGCGCCGAGAGTGGACGAGCAAGTACAAAGTGCTCGGATTAAAAAGGGTGTAAGATAGGAATGTAGTCATTCGCCCCCACTGTTCAGTCTGTACATCGAAGAAACAATGACGGATATAAAAGAAAGGTTCACGAGTGAAATTAAAATTCAGGGTGAACGGATATCAATGAGATGATTCGCTGAGGACATTTCTACCATGAGTGAAAGTGAAGAAGAATTACATGATCTCGTGAATTGGAGGATACAGAGTACGTACCGAGAGTAAATCAAAGAAAGACGAAAATAATGAGAAGTAGCAGAAATGAGAACAGCGAGAAACTTAGGATGATCACCAAATAGATAAAGTTAAGAAATGCTGCTACCTAGACAGGAAAATAACCAAGGAAGGACGCAGAAACGAGGACATCAGAAGCAGACTAGCACTGGAAAAAAGGACATTCCTGGCCAAAAGAATCTACTGGTATCAAACATAGGGCTTAACCCGAGGAGAGTGTGCGTTTGGAACACAGCATTGTATGGTAGTGAAACATGAAATGTGCAAAAACCGTACCGGAAGAGAATCAAAGTGTTTGAGATGTGGCGCTAAAGACGAATGTTGAAAATTAAGTGGACTGATAACGTGAGGAGTGAGAAGATTTTGTGGAGAATCAGAGAGAAAAGGAATATGTGGAAAACACTGACAAGGAGAAGGGGCGGAATGTTAGGACATCTGTTAAGGTATCAGCGAATGACTTCCATGATGCTCGAGGGGGCTGTAGGGGGCCAAACCTGTAGAAGAAGACAGAGATTGGAATACATCCAGTAAATAATTGAGGACGTAAGTTGCAAGTGCTACTCTGAATTAAGATGTTGGCACAGGAGAGATATTCTGGAGAGTCTCCTCAAATCAGTCAGAAGACTGATGACTCAAAAAATGAAAATTGCGCAGCAGACTCATCCCGTTTCTTTAGAGCTCTGAAATCATTTCTGAAGCAATTTCGGTAAGCAAAACAGATTGTGAAAAGTATGGTACAAATATGGAATATTGGGGTACAAGTATGGAATAGCAGTATTCCGTATTAGTAACACAGCCATATTGAAATTCAGAAATGCTAGTAAAATCGACAGTTAAGTTTAAATAGTCAACAAAAACGCTATTTCACAGCTTAATGTGTTAGCTAAAAGTCTGTTTACAAAATGTAGTAATCATTTATGTCAGTTTGGAGCTGCGCGACCGCTACGGTCGCAGGTTCGAATCCTGCCTCGGGCATGGATATGTGTGATGTTCTTAGGTTAGTTAGGTTTAAGTAGTTCTAGGTTCTAGGGGATTGATGACCTCAGATGTTAAGTCCCATAGCGCTCAGAGCAATTTGAACCATTTTGAATAATTTATGTGTTATGACAACAATGAAACAAAAAGCCAGCAACCTGCAACAAACATGCCTCCTAGTCAATTCCACTCAGCCCAAACGGCTACCAAATGTGATAGGATTACTTCCCAAAGCAGCCTACAGTTGCTGAACGTAGTTTTCAAGCAGCACCTTTTACAAGACGAAAAATCGCAGTATTCCATATTACTACGCATATTTGATATTTGTACCTCTTCCTCTCTCACTTAGCAAAATACAATCAAGGAAATTGAAATAAGAACACCGTGAATTCATTGTCCCAGGAAGGGGAAACTTTATTGACACATTCCTGGGGTCAGATACATCACATGATCACACTGACAGAACCACAGGCACATACACACAGTCAACAGAGCATGCACAATGTCGGCACTAGTACAGTGTATATCCACCTTTCGCAGCAATGCAGGCTGCTATTCTCCCATGGAGACGATCGTAGAGATGCTGGATGTAGTCCTGTGGAACGGCTTGCCATGCCATTTCCACCTGGCGCCTCAGTTGGACCAGCGTTCGTGCTGGACGTGCAGACCGCGTGAGGACGCTTCATCCAGTCCGAAACATGCTCAATGGGGGACAGATCCGGAGATCTTGCTGGCCAGGGTAGTTGACTTACACCTTCTAGAGCACGTTGGGTGGCACGGGATACATGCGGACGTGCATTGTCCTGTTGGAACAGCAAGTTCCCTTGCCGGTCTAGGAATGGTAGAACGATGGGTTCGATGACGGTTTGGATGTACCGTGCACTATTCAGTGTCCCCTCGACGATCACCAGAGGTGTACGGCCAGTGTAGGAGATCGCTCCCCACACCACGATGCCGGGTGTTGGCCCAGTATGCCTCGGTCGTATGCAGTCCTGATTGTGGCGCTCACCTGCACGGCGCGAAACACGCATACGACCATCATTGGCACCAAGGCAGAAACGACTATCTTCGCTGAAGACGACACGTCTCCATTCGTCCCTCCATTCACGCCTGTCGCGACACCACTGGAGGCGGGCTGCACAATGTTGGGGCGTGAGCGGAAGACGGCCTAACGGTGTGCGGGACCGTAGCCCAGCTTCATGGAGACTGTTGCGAATGGTCCTCGCCGATACCCCAGGAGCAACAGTGTCCCTAATTTGCTGGGAAGTGGCGGTGCGGTCCACTACGGCACTGCGTAGGATCCTACGGTCTTGGCGTGCATCCGTGCGTCGCTGCGGTCCGGTCCCAGGTCGACGGGCACGTGCACCTTCCGCCGACCACTGGCGACAACATCGATGTACTGTGGAGACCTCACGCCCCACGTGTTGAGCAATTCGGCGGTACGTGCACCCGGCCTCCCGCATGCCCACTATACGCCCTCGCTCAAAGTCCGTCAACTGCACATACGGTTCACGTCCACGCTGTCGCGGCATGCTACCAGTGTTAGAGACTGCGATGGAGCTTCGTATGCCACGGCAAACTGGCTGACACTGAGGGCGGCGGTACACAAATGCTGCGCAGCTAGCGCCATTCGACGGCCAAAACCGCGGTTCCTGGTGTGTCCGCTGTGCCGTGCGTGTGATCATTGCTTGTACAGCCCTCTCGCAGTGTCCGGAGCAAGTATGGTGGGTGTGACACACCGGTGTCAATGTGTTCTTTTTTCTATTTCCAGGAGTGTATCCGTACATATACCACTAACAGCCTGTACTTTGCCCACGCCGTAGATGAAGAACAGCAGGCAGTTTGAGAAGGGCGGTATGGATCGACTCCACAGAGTGTCTGCGTGTGCGCAGGAGCAGGACGAGGTGGACCTGTGCGACTTCCTGGCGCCGCAGCCCGAGACCCGCGACAACGAGTGCCAGACGCGTGAGAGCCTCTTCCTCACGGCGAGCGTGACCACGGCCACCAGCACCACCTCGCCCAGCTCCGACCAGACGTCGACGCCGCCCCCGCCGCCCCCGCCGCCGCCGTCCGCCGCGCTGCTCGCCTCCCGCGCCGCCGCTGCCGCCGCACCACCCGTGAGTACCGCCGCCATCATTGTACTCGACGAAGCGGAACGTAGCTGTGTACAAACGCGCTGCTGCGCATGCGCTTTAACTTACTGCCGGAAATACCTTCGCAAGCATCCGCGATCGCCTGATGTTAGCTCCGTTAAGGGGGAACGACAGGGTGACGGTCGAAAAAGACTCGAATTTATTTAATTACGGAATTCGAATGTATACAGGGTGAAAAGTCTGTGAAGTTGTCTTCTTCTTTCTTGGCTCTACAGCTCATGATGAACCTTGGCATTTTCTACAATTTCCTTCCATCTCTCTCGGTCCTTTGCCAATACTCTCCAGTTTCTATAGCCCCTCTTCCTAAGATCGATTACTCCATCTTCCCATCTGGGTTTTGGTCGACAACTCCTATCTGCCCTCCGCTTTCCTCGTCATATTCTTTTTGGTACTTCTGTAACATTCATGCGAGCCACATGTCCCGCCCACATCAGTCTGGATGTTTTCACTATCCATCTGATGGGTTGGTCTTCGTAAATTTATACAACTCATGGTTGTATCTCCTCCTTCATCTTCCTCTTTCACAGATTGGGCCGATAATTCGTCTAAGTACCTTTCAAATGCATCGAGTGTTTCAATATCTTTAGTGGTTAATGTCCAGTGTTCACAGGCATATGTAAGCACTGGTCGTATGATTTATGCATAGTTACTTTTGTGGTACGAATCAGGAGCCTTGACGATAGAAGTCTTGTTAGGGCAAAGTAGGCTCTATTGGCCACTATTAATCTTTGCTTAATTTCAAAGGAGGTATCATTTAGATGTGTAACTGTCGAGCCCAGATACTTGAAATGTTCAACTCTCTCAAATGTGTAATTGCCCATTGTTATTGCATTTGGCATATTTTCTCAATATGGTTTTCCAGCTGCCATATATTTTGTCTTTTGTTCATTAATAATTAACCCCATGTTCCTACTGGCCTGTTCAAGAGCTGTAAATGTCTCTTCCATTGCTTTTTGGGTTCTTGCTTCTTATATCTATGTGATCTGCGTAGGCCAGTATCTGCACCGGTTTATAGAAGATCGTTCATCTGTTCAGAAGGTTTGCGTTTCTCATCATCTTCTCCAGGGCGGCATTAAAGAGAAGGTATGATAGTGCATCCCCTTGTCGCACTCCATTTTCAGTACTCAATGTGTTGGACATCATTCCCCCTATTCTTACACTACCTTGTGTTCCGCTCATTGCCATTCTCACCAGCCTTACCAACTTTCTAGAGATTCCCAGTTCATCTAGTGCTTGATATAACTGCCCTCTATTTATGCTATCATAAGCTGCTTTGAAATCTATAAATAGGTGATGAGTGCCAACTACAAATTCGTTTGTTTTTCCAGGATTTGTGTTAATGTGAATATTTGATCTATGGTTGACTTCCCAGGAATGAATTCTCATTGGTACGGCCCTGTCTCCCTCTGTACGGTTGGGAGTATTCTGTCGAATAGTATATAGAGAGAATTTTATATCCCAAATTAAGTAGTGTGATCTCTCTCTAATTGCCACACTCCATCTTATCTCCTTTCTTATATATGGGACATATGATACCCTCTTTGCATTGTTGGGGCATTTTTTCCTCTTGTTATATTCAAGTGACCATTTTCAGAAGGCTTCGTTCCAGCTCTCTGCCTCCTTGCTTAAACAGTTCTACTGGAATACCATATGACCCTGCCGCCTTGTTGTTTTTCAATTTCTTCATGGCAGTTTTCACTTCTTCTATATTTGGTGGGGTAGTGTTGTTGTCTGGGTCCTCTTCCCCATTGGTGTCTGTTGGGTTCTCTGTTATAGTTATTCTAGGGTTAAGGAGACTATCAAAATACCCGCGCCATCTTTCGCATATTCCCTTCCCTTCACTTATTATATTCCCTGTCCCATCTTTTATTAAGTTTGTTTTGCTACCAAAAGGATTCCGTGCCGCATTCACCCCTCTGTAGAATTTTCTTATTTGATTTTTGCTTCTCATGAGCTCCATTTCTTTGACACTTGCTTTCATCCATTCTCTCTTTTTTTTCCTTTGGTGAGTCCTCTTCTCAGTCCTCCGTTTTTCTTTGTATTCTTCTACTATCCTCCTCGTACAGTTAGATCGCAGCGTCCTTCTATATGCTTTGTTCTTTTCTTCAGTTACTATTTCGCATTCAGTATCAAACCATGATGGTCTTACTTGCCTTGTCCCAATTCCAAGTATCTCACTTGCCGATGTCTCCACCGTCGTTTTCATCGCTTCCCACTGATCTTCAATATTGTTACATTTTCCAGCTTTTTCCAGAATCCGAGTTATCTTCTCCTGATACTGTTCTCTTACTTACACTGATTCTAAAGTTGTTATATTATATTTCTGTGCCCTGGGTCGGTCTCTTTCGCTGCGTTAGATATCCTTGCCCTCACCCGTGCCCGTACCAGAAAATGATCTGTATCTATGTTTGGGCCTCCTCACGTCCATTAGGTCCGATTCGTGTCTCAGATCTGTCAACACATGGTCGATCTGGTTTACCGTGTTTCCATCCGGCGAGTTCAATGTTCCCTTATGAATTTCTTTATGTGGGAACAGTGTCCATCCTATTACCATATTTCTAAATGCTGCAAACAGTAAAAGCCTTGTTCCGTTATCATTACTTGTTGCGTGTTTGCTGTGGGGGCCAATTATTGATCATTAATCTGTTCTTTCCCCTATTATTTAATATCATGCCCTGGGCACTCATCATATACTCTTTCAGAGATTCATAGAATACTTCTTTCTCTTCTTCTTCGGATTCCTCGGTTGGTGCATGGGCATTAATTATGGAGTGGGTAAAGAATTTCCCCTTTATCCTGAGTGTTGATAATCTTGGACTAATGGGTGTAAACCCTATTACCAAATGCTTTAATTGATGATGTACAACAAATCCTGTCCCCAGCAGATGATTTCTTTCACTGCAGTTATAGAATATATTCGCCTCTTTCTTTTCTAAAAGTCCACTCCCTGTCCATCTAATTTCTTGTAGTGCTATTATACTTTGCTGTGAGGTTGTAGGGGATATCAAAACCAATATTTTTTCCTAATGTCATTTTTTCCTATGAAGAGTATTCAAACCGGTGGAGGCCGTATTACGATCTTCAGTTGGTAGAGGGTGTATTACGCTCTTCAGTTGTTGGCAACTGCAGTCCACCAGTGTAGCAGTGCATCGTCTCTGTTTACTAATGGAGCGATACACCTAGAGTGAGTACGCTGATATGGTTGGTGCGTACTACGTAGCGCAACACAAAGGACAAGCTGCATAGCGGGTATATGAACAACAATATGCCAATCGCTCTATCGCGCATCATACGACCTCTGCTGCTGTGTACCAACGTCTGCGTGAGACCGGTGGTGGTGGTGGTGGTTAGTGTTTAACGTCCCGTCGACAACGAGGTCATTAGAGACGGAGATCAAGCTCGGGTTAGGGAAGGATTGGGAAGGAAATCGGCCGTGCCCTTTCAAGGGAACCATCCCGGCATTTGCCTGAAACGATTTAGGGAAATCACGGAAAACCTAAATCAGGATGGCCGGAGACAGGATTGAACCGTCGTCCTCCCGAATGCGACTCCAGTGTGCTAACCACTGCGCCACCTCGCTCGGTCGTGAGACCGGGTCACTTAGCAGATTACCTGGAAAGGGACGCCACCACACGGTAAGACCGCTGCAATTTGAGGAAACTGTCTTGCAGCATGTGGAGCGGGATCCTTCAATCAGCACTCATGGAATTGCACATAACATGGGGACGAATCAGACGAATGTAGGAACAGTCCTTCGAGAGCAATTGTTACGTCCATTGCACTTACAGCGTATCCATGACGTGGAACCAGTTGATTATCCACCCAGAGCACAGTTTACGCAGTGGTACCTCAAACTTAGTGAAATGCATCCTACATTACCATGCTCTGTGTTGTTTACCGATGAAGCAACGTTCGGGCGTGATGGAGTCTTCAACATGCACAATTCGCCGGTTTGGGGTGAGGATAACCCACATGCGACAGTTACTAGCGCTCATCAAGTGCGGTTCTTGGTTAATGTGTGGATCGATGTTGTTGGGGACTGTTTAATTGGGCCGTATCTGCTACCTAGACCATTAAATGGCAGGCATTATTACAATTTTCTCGCCAGAGCATTGCCAGAATTGCTGGAAGACGTTCCGCTCCCTACAGGACAACGCAAGTTGTTCCAACATGACGGGGCGCCGGCACATTTCAGTCGTTGTGTGCGTCGATCCCTGGACCGACGGTTCCCAGAAACGTGTATTGGCAGAGGTGGTCCTGTACCATGGCCTGCCCGATCCCCAGATATGTCCCCTCTGGACTTTTTTGTGTGGGGAGAGATGCACAACTTTGTTTATGCAACTCCTGTTGCATCAGAAGAGGATCTGGTTGCCCGGATAGTAGTAACAGCAGGAACAATTCAGGATACTCCTGGGGTTTTTGCCCGTGTCGGACAGAACATGATCCGACGGTGTAACCTTTGTTTACGTGTCAATGGAGGCATTTTTGAAAATCTACTGTAATTGGAATTGGGTTGTGTTAATGTGTTGTCTCTTGGTCATAAATAAACGGAAAAGTGTTTGTTGGTTTAATTAATTTGCAGCCAGAGAAATCTTCCTCTACCGGTTTAAATACTCCTCATAGGAAAAATGACATTAGGGAAAAATATTGATTTTGACGTCCCCTACAACCTCCCAGAGTTTGTCGGTTTAAATACTTTTCACTCTGTATACAATGAAGAATTGTACCCCAAAATATTATGCGCGAGCTCAAAAAAGGAACGACTCTGTGAGCGTTTAAAGCCGAGTGTGCACGGCACGCCTCGGCATTAGAGAACCGATTCCGCTGTCACGCTCCCTATTTATGCCGATTGAGTAAATCTGATCTGCTGGAGCGTTGTTACGGTTTTACACGAAATGTGAACGAAAGTTTCATTACTCTCATTTAGAGATACGTTGCAAAAATAACATCCAGTCGAAGCGATATTTTCAACACTGCTTCAAATTTAGCCCTATGTCTATTCAGCGTAGGCCATACTGCATTAATTCTGCATAATGCATACTACATTTACGCACTTCAAATCAAAATCGTCGGTGAAATGTACCGATTCTGTGAAGGCAGAGACGCTAGAGGTGAAGCGCTCAGCGACGAAAAGCGCTTTGAGGACGAAAAGGAGGGCTAATCATGTCAAAGTAGAAGAAAGCGGCCATCCACTATCCGTGTCGATAGTTATTACGGACCAGGCACCAATGATATCCAGTAAGTTTCAAACTTTGTGCCTTAGTTTATATATGATAATTTCTTCCCAACTTTGAACACGTTTTTTTCCAAAACCACCTTTTTCGGCATGGTTGTCGTCACCCACGCTACAACTTTCATCCGATTTTAATGATTTTGCTCTCCCTTGAAGCAAACTGAATTGTCTTTAGTTCATCGTAGAAGTCAGAAGCCGACCTCGGGGAGGATCAGTCTGGAGTCCGTAGAAATGTTGGAACACGTCAGGCAATACTGACTCTACGACTTATCCTAGAAGATAGATTAAGGTAAGGCAAACCTACTTTTCTATCATTTGTAGACTTACAGAAAGCTTTTGAGAATGTTGACTGGATTACTGTCTTCCAAATTCTGAAGGTGGCAGGGGTCAAGTACACGGAACGAACGGCTATTTACAATTTGTAGAGAAACCAGGTGGCGGTTATAAGAGTCGAGGGGCATGAAAGGGAGGCAGTGCTTGGGAAGGGAGTGAGGTTGGGTTGTAGCCTCTCCCCGATGTTATTCAATCTATATATTGAGCAAGGAGTAAAGGAAACAAAAGAAAAATTCGGAGCAGGAATTAGAATCCATGGAGAAGGAATAAAAACTTTGTGGTTCGCCGATGACACTGCAATTCTGTCAGACACAGTGAAGGACTTGGAACAGTGTATTCAAAGAGGGATATAAGATGAACATAAAAAAAGCAAAACGAGAGTAATGAAATGTAGTCGAATTAAATCGGGTGATGCTGAGGGAATTAGATTAGGAAATGAGACACTTAAAGTAGTAAAGGAGTTTTGCTAATTGGGGAGAAAAATAACTGATTATGGTCGAAGTAGAGAGGATATAAAATGTAGACTGGCAATGGCAAGGAAAGCGTTTCTGAAGAAGAGAAATTTGTTAACATCGAGTATAGAGTTAAATGTCAGGAAGTCGTTTCTGAAAGTATTTGTATGGAGTGTAGCCATGTATGGAAGTGAAAGATGGACGATAAATAGTTTAGACGAGAATAGTTGTCGAAATGTGGTGCTACAGAAGAATTCTGAAGATTAGATGGGTAGACCACATAACTAATTAGGAGGTATTGAATAGAATTGGGGAGAAGAGAAATTTGTCGCACAATTTGACTAGAAGAAGGGATCGGTTGGCAGGACATGTTCTAAGACATCAAGGGTTCACCAATTTAGTATTTGAGGGCAGTGTGGAAGGTAAAAATCGTAGAGGGAGACCAAGAGATGAATACACTTAGCAGATTCAGAAGGATGTAGGTTGCACTAGGTGCTGGGAGATGAAGAAGCTGCACAGGACAGAGTAGCATGGAGAGCTGCATCAAACTAGTCTCTGCACTGAAGACCACAACAACAACAACAACAACAACAACATATAGTATTTTTTCGGGAAAGAAAGAGAGATTCAGAAATAGTCATTTTTACAAATATCTATAATTTCGCTGAAAAAAATCTTTTTTGCATATCCCTACGATGAATTAAAACGACATCTGTAAAAATGAAGGCTATATGTGAAATTCATGTTGTAGATAACCACAACCGAAGTTACAACCTTGGAAAAGTCCGAATTACACAATGAAGATATTGATATTTTTCAATAAAAATAACAATGAAGACTTCAATCTATGCTTTATTCATTGCAGCAAACCCCATTCGTCTACTACATTCCAGTAAGAAGAAAAAATCCTGAATTTGAGCAACATTTTCGTCCGTCACCCTGTCGTTCCCCCTTAAGGGGATGTGAAACTGAAATGATGGCATTTTCACCATTTGCTTTAGAATTCATGGGGCTTGGCCTAAACGCCTAGGGCATTGCGGTTTTACAGAGATTGGACAGAAATATAGCAATACTGCGAAAAACGCATGCTTTCACGTAAATACAGATACTAGAAAAGCGTGTAAGTTGCGGTGTTGTGTATTGTCCCCAATACGATGGAAGTGATCCTCGTGGTCAGAAAATCGCTCTGTGTAGTTGTGAGAACATTATGCAGGAGCCGAGGGAATCGGAACCTTGGCAAATTGTTGGTACTCGTATGCTGGGATCTGCCGTAACGAAGGTACAAGAACTGTTCGGAGTTTCCAGAGGCCCTGCACCATGCCGCGTACAGGAAACTCGGAAAAATACACTCTGCTAGAACGTAAAATAAATTCGTAGTCGCCAATACGAAAAACCATCAGCTATACAATCGAATGACGACAATGAAAATTTGTGCCCGACCGAGCGTTGAACACGAACTTCCCGGGTTACACGAACGGTCGCCTTAATGACTCTTTTTCTGCAGGTGTGATTTTGTTCGTTATTGTTCGTTGCATTTTTTTCGGGGCGGACGTCCCATGACACCTCTTCAGATTCATCGTTGATTCATTTACTCAGTTTCTTTACTACAGAGGGCAGTATACGCTCTGAGCGGACACGCTGAGCTACTGTGCCGGCTAAATTTGGCTATCCGTGCACGACCAACAGCCACATGTAAACTTCCATATGAAGGGCTTATCTCAATAGTGGCACAAGTCCACCTTTGTTCATTGTGAGATACACAGTCCTAAAGTTAAATGAGCGCTGAAAAATCTGCAGTTGATATACCAGAAATATTCAAGCATATGGCTTCTTGCTAGAGTTGAAACTTTCTTTATGTTTGTTTGGATCATTAATTTCAGAACCATTAGTGGCGGTAATGGAGTTGTACCACTGATGAAATAAGCCCTTCGTATGTTGTCGTTCCTGCGTCGCTGCTGTGCCCGTGCACACATTACGTTAAGGCCTGTATACTGGACAACATTTTAATTAACAGTCGCTGCCAGGTATCGGCGGTTAAACGCGGTGTTGCAGTATCTGTGTCGTTAAGAAGAACGTTACGTGTATGCATGTCCGAAGGAACATTGCATCGTTATTCTTAAAAATGTGGGCCCTTCGGTATCGTGTAATCTACTAAGTCACAACGCAGACGAAGTTATGTTTGAACGATCGTGAATGACGGTAATTGAAGAACATTGAGACAAAAAATGAGAGAGTGACGGCTGGAAAAGTCGCTGCAGAACAGAGCGTCGCATTCGCGAGCGCTGTCAGCATCAAATAACGCAAAAGGAGCTTCGTAAGCAGAGAATTGCGAGATGAGCTGGAATTCAAAAACTAGTCATCAATGATGCAAATGCTCGTAGCCCGGATAGGTCGTGCCGAAGCCGTAAAATCTACACTGTGGAGCATTCGATGAATGTCGTTTGATCGGATGAGTCTTGTTGCAAACTGAAACTTCCTGGCAGATGAAAACTGTGTGCCGGACCCAGATTCGAACCCGAGACCTTTGCCTTTCGCGGGCAAGTGCTCAACCAGCTGAGCAACCCAAGCACGACTCACGCCCCGTCCTCACAGCTTTACTTCTGCCAATACCTCGTCTCCTACCTTCCAAACTTTACACAAGGTCTCCAGCGAAACTTAGAGAACTAGCACTCCTGACAAAGGATATTGCGGAGACGTGGTTTAGCCTCAGCCTGGGGGATGTTTCCAAAACGAGATTTTCACTCTGCAGCGGAGTGTGCACTTGCCCGCGAAAGGCGAAGGTCCCGAGTACGAGTCTCGGACCGGCACACAGTTTTAATCTGTCAGGAAGTTTCATAACAGTGCACACTCCGCTGCAGAGTGAAAATCTCATTCTTGTTGCACACTTTTTCCAAATTGTGGCCGAGTTTACTTTCCAAGAGTGACACATGTCGGGGGTTCAGTAGTGCTTTTGGAACCATGGAATTCCACTCCACGGTTCCCTGTGGCCTCAATACAAGGACGCATTACTACGAAGGATTATGTGAGCAGTCTGCCTGATCGTGTCCATCGCGAGTTACAATGTTTGTTCCCCGATTTTGATCCTGTGTTTAAAGACGAAATGGTGCCTGTTCTAACAGATTTTGTGGGTATGAGGATAAATTGTCGCATCTTCACAGTCACCAGGTCTCACTATTATTGATCCTCTGTGGTGTACTTCGGACAAATAAGTGCGTGATAGCTATCCATCGCCATCACCGTTCCCTGAACTCTTCGGTATTTTGGAGAAATAATTGTATAAGATACCCTCGAGAGCAAAAGACGGCCTGTATTTACCCATTTCGGGACGACCGGAAACTGTTTTCGAATCACAATGAGTGTGTTACACCGTATTAGGCATAGTGATGTATTGTCTTTTCATGTTTGCAAAATTTTGTCCACCCCCTACAGGTCAACATTGCTAAAAGTAAGTTCAGTATCGCTAGAAATTTATTTATGTTAATTTTTTACTGACATCACGATAATTCCTTCTTGAGATAAATTTTGAATGCACTTCTTGATTTCGGTACAGTTATCTGAAACATCAAGCGTGTAATATCACAGAAACTCTTACAGGTGTCTTTAAACACCCATATAAATACAGTATCACATCGAAAGTATCTGGAAATTCCTATGTAATGCGGAACTTACCGCTACATGCCACGACAGGCAAACCCACCCGTATTAAAGGAGGTGGGGGGAATACTGTGTTGTCAGTAGGCAAGCAATAAAAGCAGAACGGGTCGGTCAAGGGACCTCAGTGATTTCGTACGTGGACTGGACATTGGATGTCATCTGAGTAACAGGTCCAACAGGGGCATTTAAATCCCCCTAAAGCTGTACATATCGATGGTTGATGGTGTCATTGTGACGTGATACAGCGAAGGAACCATCATGGCTAAACCATGACCTACCAGATATCGTGTACTGACTGACTTTAAATGTCTTCTGAGTAATAGATCCAACAGGGGCATTTAAATCCCTCTAAAGCTGTACATATCGACTGTTGATGGTGTCATTGTGAAGTGGTGTAGTGTAGGAACCACCACAGCTAAACCATGACCTAGCAGAAATCGTGTACTGACTGGTTTTGGATGTCATCTGAGTAACAGGTCCAACAGGGGCATTTAAATCCCCCTAAAGCTGTACATATCGATGGTTGATGGTGTCATTGTGACGTGATACAGCGAAGGAACCATCATAGCTAAACCATGACCTACCAGACATCGTGTACTGATTGACTTTAAATGTCTTCTGAGTAACAGATCCAACAGGGGCATTTAAATCCCTCTAAAGCTGTACATATCGACTGTTGATGGTGTCATTGTGAAGTGGTGTAGTGTAGGAACCACCACAGCTAAACCATGACCTAGCAGAAATCGTGTACTGACTGATTTTGGATGTCATCTGAGTAACAGATCCAACAGCGACATTTAAATCCCTCTAAAGCTGTACATATCGATGGTTGATGGTGTCACTGTGACGTGACACAGCGAAGGAACCATCATAGCTAAACCATGACCTAGCAGACATCGTGTACTGACTGACTTTAAATGTCTTCTGAGTAACAGATCCAACAGGGGCATTTAAATCCCTCTAAAGCTGTACATATCGACTGTTAATGGTGTCATTGTGACGTGTTACAGCGAAGGAACCATCACAGCTAAACCATGACCTACCAGACATTGTGTACCGACAGACTTCGGATGTCATCTGAGTAACAAATCCAACACGGCCATTTAAATCCCTCTAATGCTGTACATATCGACTGTTGATGGTGTCATTGTGACGTGGAATAGCGGAGGAACCTTCACAGCTAAACCATGACCTTGCACTGTACTGACTGATGGGCAGCGACCGTCGAGCACTGCAGAGAGTGGTTGTGAAAATCGCTTGAAACCAGCGAAAGGAATCTCTCGTAAGTTTCAAAGTGCTGCCACCACGCTTGAAATTGTGTAGGCACTACAGAATTGTTGCCGACTGCCAAAGACTGATTTGGAGTGATGAATTCAATGGAAAGATTCTGGTTTGTCTAACGCCTGGAGAACATTATCGGCTATCGTATGTAGTGCCAACATTGAAGTACAGAGATGGTGGTGTTACCGTATGGCGGGCGTTTTCCGTGATTGGAGTGCAGTCTGCTATTTGTGCTCAAGGAAACGCTAAATGCGGAGGGATAAGAGCACATTCTACACCATTACGTACTGCGTGCAGTAGAAGAGCAGTTTCTAGACAATGCACGCTGTGATAATGCAGTATCAGTGAAGCGATGGGTTGTGGACAGTAAAATCCTTGAAGTGGGCGGGTCCACCCAGACTCTTAACCTGAACCCAGTGAACCCAGTGGAACCTCTTTGCGATTGCTTAGAACGCCAACTTCGTTCCAGGCCCAAGCGCCCAATGTTACTACATTCCCGTTTCCCACCTCTAAAGCAAGAATGAGCCGCCATTCGTCCACAGACACCTCACTGAAAGTTTCCCCAACACAGTTCAAGCGTTTATACATACTTTGATCAGACTATTATTGATATGGTTCACATCTTGTAGTTTGGAATTTAACTGAGTAAACAACGAGGAAACTGCATTTTAGTTCACATAAATTAAATTAGGTAAATCAATTGTTATTATTTCTTCATTTATGCTCCAAACTTCAAGATAGGACGGACAACATATATCTATGGATTTTGACAGTTTAAGTGCTAATAAAATGAAGGATGCTCCAGGTAAAAGTACCGAGGACTAAACGATCATTCAGAATTGTCTTAGACAAATTTTTGAGGAACTAAATGGTCATAGATACAGAAACATAAATTTTAATATTGTTTTACCTGGTGTTATACTGATGCTGACATACAACCACAAGCGTCTACCTGTTGTAGATCGCGAGTAATACGTTCATAAAGAATGGGGTGAAAATGGTTTCTCTTAACGTCCCCTTCACTTATATTTATTGGTGATGAGAAGCTTAGTGACAATGCCAGCAAGGTGTTAACGTTGATTAAGTCGGTGGCGTGTAAATTACCACGTAAAGGACACGACATTATGCGGAGTGGGTTTCAAACGTCTAACCGAAAAGAGGTTAGTCGAAATCCACATAGTAAACTTCCCGTTGACGATGAGCATAAACGTGTTACTAGACAATGATTTCTGTTGTATGGTGAATAATTGAAAGAAATACTAACTTCGGGTAAACTACGTAAAATAGTTTGCGGCAATACCATTACTGCTGTGCGAAAGTGAAATTTCTGTAAATAAAGATGAGAACAAAATGGGGGCAGCTGAAATGCAGTTCTTGGAAAGAGAGATGGAGTGCATATCCTTGAATGGTACTGAAGATATGGGTGAATTCAGAAACAGCAACTATATGTAATTAGTAAGACTTCCCAAGAGAATCTTGGGCTGAAATCCTCAAGCAAGGACCGAAAGGAAGCTGTAATTGGTTTCCAACCAATTGTCTCCTTTCTTACTGAAATGGACACTTGCCTTACTGTTTTCTGTTTTGACTGTCATCCAGGCATTACGCTCCTATCATTCTTGTATGTGTAAATAGCTTGGGTTGTCGTATAAACACAGCGATTATGCTCAAGCTACCTCTCATATGATTATAATCAAGCAACTGCTAAACTGTGGTACTGCACACGGAGAAAAAAAAGTCACGGTACTAATAGAAACTGAGTACAGCTGCATAGATTACAGAGCTATATGAATAAGAGTCGTACACAGATTCAAATAACAAATGTATTGAATAAAGCCTTTAATTACAGGTACAACCGGATCATGTACTCTGTTAACGTGATATCAGTGATACGAGACAACTGTTCAATTTTACACGTTAATTATTTGACCGAAAGTTAGTGCTCGAATACACAGGAGAAAATTGCACGTAATAACAACGAAGATACACGAGACATCGAGGAAATGTGAGAGACAGATATACAGGGTGTCCACAACTAACGTTCCAGTTTCAAACTGTCGTAGAAAGAGAATCACTGCTTAGAATTACGTCAAACGTAGACAGCACGTTATTGGCACAGGAGGAATATGATGGAACAAAAAATTAACCAAAATTTTACCAATAGATGACACTCAGAGCGTCCGACGTGTATTGGATCGGCTGCAAAAGGCAGATGAGTCGCGATACGACGGCTGTGTTTTGAGTTGCACAGTGCACTATCCGTACCTATTGAATGTGCATGACAACACAAGTTTGGCAGTCAACTGCTGTGGTACTGTTGCTAGTCAGGTACGCCTATACAACCACGGCAAGGTCGTACAATATCGGAAAACTGTTTTTAATTACTCTGAGGCCAAAAACCACATACAAAGGAAAATGACATTGGTTTTTATTTGTCCTTAGGCCAAAAACTACTTAAAAAACAAAATGACAACAGTTTTTAACTGTCGTGAGACTGGTGCAAGACAGTTTCAATATGTTGTCCACCGTTTTCTGCCGCAATTTGAAATCACGAAGCAAAATGTTACATAACAGACAAGAGTGTCTCGGGAATCACGTTCAGAATGCGTTGCGCAATACGTGCTTTCAGTTCGGCTATTATTCATAACTGGAGCACTGAAAACAACGTCTCCCTGATAACCCCACAGCCAGAAGTCACACGGATTAAGGTCAGGTAATATGAATGGCCAGGCTGCAGGGAAATGACGGCTGATAACCCTAGCATTTCCGAAAAGCCTCCAGAGCAGCTGCTTCACTGGCTGTGCAATGTGCAGAGGATCGCCATCTTGCTATACATACACATGCACGCTGTTGAAGAGTTGGAATAACGTTGGTCTGCAAAAGATTCTCACAGCGTTTACCAGGTAACAGAATCCGCAGGACGCAACTCCTACGATAAACGCAGCCGTCAACCAGAACCACACATTTACCTTTGAAAAATGAAATTGTACCGGTTGATGTGCACGCCGATTTTCCATTACCCATGTTCTGCGGTTCTGCATATTGACATATTCTTGGAGATGGAAATGGGCTTCATCTGCCCACAAAAGGTTCATGGCCGTTCATTGTCCACTTCGGCACAAGCAGAAAATTCCGGAGAGATCGTTTGTTTTGCTGACAGGTAAGCAGGAAGCAACAGTTGAAGATGGGTGATCTTGTAAGGACAGCAATGCAGGATGTTTCGTAGGATTTTATGCACTGTGCTCGCATGTGTGTCCAACGTTGGGGCCATTCCCTGTGCACTGCATGTTTACACACCACCGCGCGGTCCAGCAATACTGTGGCTTCATCTTGACAGACATCGGATCAACTCCCTCTGCCACAATGCAGTTGACAAGAAACTGTATTTTCGAATTTCGTAATCATTTCCTCCACACTCTTAGCAGACATCAGACCTTTTGCGTTTTTTCACATTCCTGAGTGTCCGGAACATCTGCAGGGCTAATGATGCGTAGCCATCGTTCTTGCAAAAGAGCGCGCACCGGCCGCGGTGGCCGAGCGGTTCTAGGCCCTTCAGTCCGGAACCGCGCCGCTGCTACGGTCGCAGGTTCGAATCCTGCTTCGGGCATGGATGTGTGTGATCTTTTTAGGTTAGTTAGGTTTAAGTAGTTCTAAGTTCTAGGGGACTGATGACCTGATAAATCCCATAGTGCTCCGAGCGCGCGATTGTTTACGGAAACATACTCAAGACAGCCGTATGCTGCACGCCTGTTTGTGTGCATAATTTGATCTTACATCGCCATGTAATGGTGGAAGTTTGGTTTTTTTCATGATGTTTAACCCTGCGTCAAAAATATGCTTTTCAAATCCGACATCATTGTGAGCACCGATTCCCCTTGTGCAGCATTATGAAACTGGAATTATGGACACCCTGTATATTCTGTCAAATGATATTTCGACAGCAGCGCAACATTTAGAGTAACGTCACATGTGTAGCAGTATGGACACAGGCGTACTTTCTAGCTACATTTATTAACAGAGTTGTTGTTAGAACTAAGCGACAGAATTTTCACACGCTTTGTTCGTCTAAAGCTTCAAAGGCTTCTAGCACCCATGTAAAGTGCTAAAACATGGCGTCTGCAGTCTTGGTCCATGTGGCCCACATGCTGACTGTACCTACATGGCATCTGCAGTCTTGGTCCATGTGGCCCACATGCTGACTGTACCTATCGCAGGAGTGCGTGTTGACAATTGTCCAAAAAGTGAGGATCAGTGACCGCTCGAAGTGCTATTTATAAACCTCCACTCCCAAAGAAAGCAGTCAACAGACCAAAGTTACACTCATTTTTATACTCACCCTGTGTCCCTAGTTCTAGAAGAAACCCTCTGGCCCGTTATATTGCCAAGTACGGACAAGTACACCTTGCAAGTCTGTCTGCGCGTTTAGCAACATTTCAAGTTCATACGATCGATGGAACGTTATTGGCTTAGTGTCATCGATTTTCTTCAGATTTGTAAGAGACGGTCAGGGGTCAGTGCGTCGACGTCAATTTCCAAACGTAGAACTTCTCAGTTGCCAAGAAAAACCGTTCAAAAATTTTCAAATGTGTGTGAAATCTTATGGGACTTAACTGCAAAGGTCATCAGTCCCTAAGCTTACACGCTACTTAACCTAAATTATCCGAAGGACAGACACACACACACTCACCCATGCCCAAGGGAGGACTCGAACCTCCGCCGGGACCAGCCGCACAGTCCATGACTGCAGCGCCTGAGACCGAGGAAAACCGTGAACTCACCTTTGAAAACGATATTTCTGAGCACTGTCAAGAATAAAACACTCGTGCCTTCTTAACGTTTTTGCCGGTAAGTGAAAGTTTAGCGTAACAGGTTCGTAATCGTAGAAACAGTAGTTTGCAAACTCGTCTAGTAGGACATTTAATTTACTTTTTTAACAAAAAGAAAGTAAATTAAATATGCTACTAGCGAGATTCGAACTACTGACTTTACATCCTTTCATTTTTAACTACTGTTTGCATGAAAATGCGATTATACATAGTATTTTAAAAATTCATACCAAAATAGGAAACATTAAATAAAAAATAAAATATGAAAACTGGACATTCGTGTCAAATGAAGTCATCCGCGATCGTCTTTTATACAAAATTAGTGAATACCGGACTCTTTAAAGTTTCAATTTACCATGTACAAAACAGTTTCAAGTGTTATTATTTTACAAATGAGTTACTCTGTTAAATATTTAACATTAAGCATGTAAGCGGAAAAAGTTTGTAAGAGGTTTGAAATTTTGCTTCAAGTTTATCGCGAGTCCCAAGTGTTGTCGTAACGAAACACTGGATGAACATAGCCTGGGTAATTTATGTTCCATTTTAAGCAAAAGCTATTTTTTTTTCAAGAATCTCAGTGTCTATGACATATCTCCTGAGTTAAGAGTCGTTCAATGATATAATTTTACAGGTAAATTCAGACATATACGTGGATACCGTCTGCAAACAGTTTTACAGATAGCGTGAGCGGTAAAGAAGTAATAAATTAAAGCATTGTCTTCCTTTTATTTATGTTAATTATTACTTTTCCGATTGAATTTGATTATGATTATTCTCTCATGTTTATTTTTAGTGTCTTCTGTCTATGAGGCATGTCTGATGCTGAAGTTTTACTGCATGAACAACGAAAATGAAGTACACGATACAAGTCTTTTTTCCTGTCATCATTTCGTGGAAGGTGTCAGCGAGAAAAAGGTTCCTAAACGTTTCATGTTATGTTTAACGTTTGTTGGAACCTGAAATTTTAGAAACTATTCTTGAGTGGAGCAATGTTAATAATGAATAAAAGCAGTCTCGACGGCGTTTTCAGATTTTTTATTTGTTGGCTGCCAGTTTCGGCACTTTCCACAGATCATCTTCAAGCTTACTCCGCAAATGCTGGTGGTGGCAGACGGAGCGAGATCCGTAAAGTACGGTTGTCACTAATTGTTTTCATTCTTAAATACTGGATGAATAAGTTCCGGCTATTTCCTCGCTATGAGTTACTCTATACCAAGAAAGACAGTTTCCAACTGGAGAACTTCTGCTATTGTGTTAAACTATTAACATAAGAAGATACATCTTAATGAGTATTGTATTGTATTGAACTGGGACCTAGAAACGACGGAGAGGATTCGTCCCCGCCGTAGCTGTCAGTGGTTCACAACCCCACAACAGCCTACAGCAGTCCACTCACCCCACCACCGCCCACACCGACCCCAGGGTTATTGTGCGATTCGGCCCCAGTGGACACCCTTCCTCCCCACCTCCCCGGAACGTCTCACACCAGACGAGTGTAACCCCAAATGTTTGCGTAGTAGAGTAATTAAGGTGTACGCGCACGTGAAGACAGCGTTTGCGCAGCAATCACCGACATAGTGTAACTGATGCGGAATAAGAGAAACCAGCCCGAATTCACCGAGACAGATGGTTAACCATTTTAAAAACCACCCACAGACTGGCCGGCACACCGGACCTCGACACTAATCCGCCGGGTGCATTCGTGCCAGGGACCGGCACGCCTTCTCGCCCGGAAAGCAGTGCGTTAGATCCCTCTTAATGAATAGCTTATGAAAGAATTTAAAATTTTAAAATTCGGTCAACAATTAGGTGAATTACTGAAAATGAAATTTTAGTTTCCCCCCTCTAATTGTTGGATAGTCGACATGTTATTGATAACTGGTTCCGGGAGAATCGTTTAGTCACATAGATACGCGTATCTTCTGTTTGTCGATCGCTCTTTTTATTTCTAAATGACGGGTTTCAGCCGATGTTTCCCATCTTAAGCTCTGTTAAACAATAAAATAAATTACTCTTGTCTTTACAGTATTACAAAGCTAAAAATTTTCTATCTAATTACAACACAATCGTTGTATAAGTTACAATATCTCGTAGTCACAGAGTAACTAGTTAGGGTTAGGGTTGATTTGGTGAAAGAGACCAAACAGCAAGGTCATCGGTCTCATCGGATTAAGGAAGGAAGTCGGCCGTGGCCTGTCAAAGGAACCATCCCGGCATTTGCCTGAAGCGAATTAGGGAAATCACGGAAAACCTAAACCAGGATGGTCGGACGCGGGATTGAACTGTCGTCCTCACGAACGCGAGTCCAGTGTGCTAACCACTGCGCCAACTCGCTCGGTTAGAGTAACAAGTGTTAACGAAATTATCTGTTTCACTGTCATATAATAAAGCCATAATTTCATGCTGAGGTTCAGATTAATGCTTTAAAAAATCAACAGACAGAAAATAAACATATTTCTGAAAACTAAATACTTTTCCATTTCTGGAAAGTGAACGTCGTTATTGATTTATGTACTGTATCTTTTCTCATTTAAGAAATAGGCGTTTCACATGCCTGCATCAAATTTTAATTTACCTTTGATTTACGACTAGTAATTAACAAACAAAAATGTCTGCATCTACATGGATTCTCCGTAATTCACCTTACGGTGCATGGCGAAGGGTACCACGTAAAACTACTTGTCACTTCCTCTCCTGTTCCACCCACAAACAGAACGAGGGAAAAACGACTGTCTGTATGCCTCCGTATGAGCCACAATTTCTCAAATGTTACCTTCGCGATCTTTATGTGCAATGTATGTTGGAGGCAACAATACGTTCTGCGGTCAGCTTCTACTGCCGGCTCTCCAAATTTTCTCAATAATTTTTCTACCGGCAACAGATCTACCAGTGCGCCTCTGAATTTCCTCGACATCTTTCCTTAATCCGGCCTGGTACAGTTCCCAAACACCCGAACAGTACTCAAGAATACTTCGCAGTAGCGCCCTATACGAAGTCTCTTTTACATGTGAACCACTCTTTCCTAGAATTCTCCCACCAGACCGAAGTCGACCATCTGTCTTCCCAACAACAATCCTCACATGCCCATTCCATCTGATAACGCTTTGCAACGTTACTTCAAAAATGGTTCAAATGGCTCTGAGCACTATGGGACTCAACTGCTGTTGTCATTAGTCCACTAGAACTTAGAACTACTTAAACCTAACTAACCTAAGGACATCACACACATCCATGCCCGAGGCAGGATTCGAACCTGCGACCGTAGCAGTCGCACGGTTCCGGACTGAGCTCCTAGAACCGCGAGACCACCGCGGCCGGCTGCAACGTTACGACGTGACTTGTCAAGCAGGACACTAATAATGCTGTATCCGAATATTACGGGTTTGCTTTCCCTACTCATACGCATTAACTTACATTTTCCTACCTTTATAGGTACCGCCCATTCATCACATCAACTACAAATTTTGCCTAATTCATGGTGTGTCCTCCTGCAGTCACTCATATGCGACACCTTACAGTACACATCACCAGCAAACAATAGCAGGTTGTTGCCCACTCTGTCCACCAAATCATTTGTGTATATAAAGAACAACAGCGGTCCTATTACACATCTCTGGGGCACACCCGACGATACCCTTGTCCTCGCCTCCGAGGACAAGGTACGCGTTCTGTAAGTTAACAATCCTTCGAGCCACTCACATATCTTGAACCTATTCCATAAGTTCGTACCTTCTTTAACAGGCTGCAATAGCGCTCCGTGTAAAAATTTGTTATTAAGAAGTGGTAGTCAATATTTCTTGCTTAAAATACACGGTTGGAAGCAGATGTGGAATTTAGATAAAAGTAATAAAAAATTATTACAAGTTAGATTGGAACGAGCAACTTCACGATTACAAAACCGATATGCTACGAACTGAGATATCGATGAATACTTAACTTCACTCAGAAATCTTATAATCTTCATTTGCGAATATTATTACGTTTTTTTTTTTCAAAACTGTGGCGTACGCATTTAGAGAAATTATGTGCAGGCACTGACATTCAGATGCTGTAAGCTCCCTTGTAAGATTTGGTTTGCACGTAAATCGCCCAGTAGGGGATAATACGTCTAATTCAACATCATTTTTTACACGGGTCCACAACACTTCTGTTGCATTCCTGACAGCAGTTGTACTTACCTAATTTAAGGATGCTGATTTCAGATATGAAGCCGGTTTTTTCACTAAAAGCTCCAGTTTTTTTGCAGTCGCGAAATGTCAATATATTATCTTTTTATTATTAAATCGAAATGTAGGTGAATAACTATTTGATTTAAAGCTCTTGAACTTAGCTGACTTAGCTATTAATACAAATTAAATTGGATATAAATTAAATAGAAACGCAATCTAAATCTACTCTGTGGTACGAACTGAAATGCACACTTTCCAGTAGAAGATTACTGTTTGATAAAAGTGACTTACAACTAACTACTGCTTTCCGTTTAGTCAGAAATTATCGTTTCTAGCTCTTCCGTTTGTGGACTGCTTCAGGGAGATCTCGTTTACTATCCCAGAAATGGTCTGCTTTCATATGTTTTGCCTAACTCCTTTGATAGCTCTCTTCTATGGTCTTGAGGGCCTGATGGAACCGTTAGCTCTGCTGGTTACTAACATCTAAGCTACCAGGGAAGTTATCAAGATGACTGTATGGGAAATAGCGTTTTGCACTGATATTATACATCAGTACATGAAACGCTGATAAAATATCAGCTATGCGACTTTCAGAATTAGCAGCTTTTTTATTGCTGAGGAAGTTTTCCATTACCGCCACGAAAAACGCCCATGCAGCGCTTTCCTTGATTTTCACCTTAAACCTAAATTGGGGATATTAGGACATGATGTTTTTTTGTTTCTCGTACGAATTCCTTTCGTATTAAAGACACAAAAATCGCTGTCACTTGTGTTGTGTACTGGCTCTCGCTAGGACGTGGGGACACCGAAAAATAAATCCTTACGCCTGCTTTTCATTCAGTCACGTAGCATTTCCTCACAGTTGTGATAAACCGTGTGTGGTGTCTATTGTTTGTCTTCGTTCCCAACGATGTTATATTGGGTCTTCGACGAATAGTGCCCACACATATAACAGAAACCGTCTGGATGATTGACTTCTCTTCGTAGCCATGTTGAAGTGACATCAGATTTGAAAGAACAGAGATGCAATATCATAAGCTACAGATAACATTATAACGTAAATAATCAATCTAATTGCAAGCGGCAGGAAAAATTTTGAGATTTGTGGGAAGTTCCTATGGGACCAAACTGCTGAGGTTTTGGTATTCCACCTGGATAGCGGCGCGTGGGTCTGCTCCCGTAAACTGCACGGTAGGCCAAATGCAGGAAGTGAGTAGGAGCAGGAAAAGGTGAAAATCTCTCGGTACTGCTCATAGAAATGGTTTTACTGTAACATCAGATTAACTGAATACATAATAACGTGAATACATAAATTTAAACTGAGGAGCATGTAGGTGCGAAGCCGGAAGTATCAAGTTACACAGTTACAAGTAATGGTTCGCCCACTATGAAACAGAAACAATGTTGCTAGGTCTTCTCCTCGGCATCACATGGGCTGAAATTGAAGCGGAGCTCGTATATCTGGACAGCGCCTGCTAGAGGACGGTATCGTAGTGCCAACCTATGAACTTGCACCTACGCCGTGGCATCTTAGCTATCGGTACGACAGACGTCATAGGTCCCTAGGCTTACTGTTGTGAACATAGTTCCGCGTAGTCAGCGCGTACATAAATTTCCAAATAGAGCGCACCCTGCTAAGCACAACAGCACAGGTGCAGCGCTCGTCCGTCTCCGCACTACGAGATGGCGCTGCCTTAGAGACGGACCAAATTCTGCTTCCGCCGATCCGCATATTAATATTTAACGCAGCCAATGAGACTGTTGCTAACGTAGAACCTTTTCTTCTCGCGGATCACACTCGTGCAGTGATACATGAACGCACGAGGTATTGTAACGAATGTACAGATCTCCTATTAGTCAGTCTGCATTAGTCTGTACCAGTCTATCGTCAAGTTTAAGTCTGCGCCTAATAAGATTATCATATTCCTGTACATAGCCATGAAGATAAATGTATAGTTTAAGTATCAGAGATATGATAGAGTAAGATTAACATACCAAGACCAAAGGAACGTCAGATTCTCAATTGTAAACAGCATCCAGAATCAAGTTACGTATATCTATGCTTTTTATTATTTTAATAAAGGTGTGAAAATTAATCAAGTTCTGTTTAAAGTTGGTCACCGTCAATCTGCTACTCTAAGCGTGCAAGTGGCATTTCTATCGTCTGACCTAACGGCAGAAGATGAACACGCCACGATAAGACCACGAGACATATTGCTGACGCTCGCCTACTTCGCTAGAGCGACAAGTCAAATAATCTGATGGTGGGTGTACCGAAGGTCTTACAGTACGCACACCACACTTACACACTACTTAATGTAACTTAAACTAGCTTACGCTAAGGACAATACACACATCCATGCCCGAGGCAAGACTAGAACCTCCGACGGGGCAGGAGCCGCGCGAACTGTGGCAAGGCACCTGAGACCGCGTGGCTATCATGCGCAGCGCAATCGGCAGGAAGGGAAAAGATGTAATTGCTTTAAAACCAGAGCGTGGACAGCGAAACTGACTTCAGGTTTTAAATCAGCATGAAACCGATAATAGTGGCTAACAGGCAAAAATTCTAACGATCAAGGAAGTAAGGAGCCACTAGGATCGGGTGAGGAAGCCGGGCCAAGTGCTGGTAGAAGTAACACAACACCTTACTTTTAATGCATTTATTAAAACTAGCTAAAATACAATACACAATCTGCCAAGGTAATGAATGTAGGGAGAATCAAACCTTAAGAAACTAGTTCATCAACAATTTAACATTATACCACTCCACATAGTACTGCGTGTGCCTTAAGGACTGCAATCGAAAAGAAAACCTGAAGGGCAAAATTAACAAGATAAGAAAATCTTAAAAATATCAACTGGAAAATAACAAGTGCTTATTAACAACTCGACCTTAAGGACCAGGTAATAAATGAAATCAGTCAGATTCTGAAATAAGTACGTAATGGCCAGGAATTTATCAGTGAGCCGGCCTTAAGGGCCCCAGTACACTAACAAGGGTGGTTAAGTAAAAAAAACTGGATTTCAAAGCCTTAAGGGCTGTAGAGCTTCCAAAAGGGGGGGGGGGCTGAAGGTCCAATTCATCAAGGTTCTTAATAAACAGCTCAGCCTAAAGGGCTGGCCGATGGTTATGGTTTGGCAAGTTCTCAAAAAATAGGAGGCCAATCAACAAATTTATCGGTAATCGAACCTTAAGGGGCCACAGTACATTTAGAATCCACATTAAGCATTAAGAACTATCATACATCGAAGCAATTCCCTAAAATTTAGCAACCTTAAATAAATCAATTGATTAAAACCTAGGGACAACAATACATGCATATACTTCCAAAAGTTTAACTTGCATAAAATCTAAATTTGAAATGCAAACAATCGCACACCAACATGACCAGCAAATTTACAAAAGTTTAACCACAGTTGCTCAGTATGAAATCTAAGCTACCAATCACTCATCGTGCCCCAAAATCATGATTTACATTCTTCAGGTAGTACGAAACAGGAAAAATACAAGGCGAGCCCCAAAGTGGAATTAAATGATGCCCTTCAATTACAAATCATTAAACCGCAGCGTAAAGCTGCCACATTTCACAAACTGGCGTATACGCTCAATCGACACTGTTAATATAGGCAAACATACAAATAAAATTCCCTAACCCTATAAAATTTTCAGTCTAAAAGGGGGCTGATAATAACATACGGTATTAAAACAATATTTATGATAAACACATGCACCAACAACTTTTAAGGTGTGCACAGCCACATACTTCACAAATTTCTTTTCTTTCTCTCACATACGTAGAACACGTAGGCTTGGAACTGACTACCAAATTGGTCACGAGAATCAATAGGTAGCCACCAATACATCGGTACCTAATTAGACAGTCTCCTAGTGTGACATGACAGAGCAACAGTTCACATTCACAGCCCTTGATTCAACATGTTCTACTATCCTCGTTCTACAGAATCGACCATGCCCGGAGTGCCTACTGCAAATTTTAACCGAGCAATTCACGCTCACGTCGACGCCTAACCGAGGAACCAGCCCAGCAGTACAAGAACAAACTAGACACTCGAATTCCGCAAACGCAGTGCAGAGCTAACATTCAACCTTTTCCTTCATAGGTTCAGAACCGGCGAGCTAAACCGGTGGACGGCAAACACACAATGTCGGTGGGAGAAACATAAAGGAAGTCGAAGTCGCAAACACCACCCTAATACAAGGCAATAGCAAGTCAAAAGCACAACGGCAATAGCGAAATATAGTCAACTTCAGTCCCGGAGGAAAACCTGCCGCCCTCAGTGCTCAAACATTCCCGGAACAACCGTCCTCGGCGACTCTCGCTATTCTCCGGAACAGCAACATCACAGCTCCTTATTTCAATTCTCTTCCGACAAGAACCAGCATAATCGGAGCTAACGGCTGCTGCAAGTCAGGCACGCTATGCCGTAGAATCTCACCGTGGAATATGGCGGCCGACACCACACAAACCACCGCAAGTAAGACAAACAAGCACTTCCGGAGTCGATGGCCTACCGCCCCGCTTCACGACTCAGTCACTCTACTCCACCGACCTAGGGGGCGGGGCATGAGACGAGGAGAACAGACGGCGCCGCCACGCGGAAACGCGCCGGCGGGAAGCCAAGGCGTTACTAGGGCGCGTGTTTAAACGAGACGGACAGAAGCACGTCTCACAGCAGCTCAGAAACATTAAGAATCAGTATAGAAAAAAAGGGATTATCCAGCTGACAGTTCAAAAAATTTGTTGGCTAGTGCTGTCATCTCCCAGCCGTCCTCAGATCGATGGAAAACAAAATTCAAAATTTCCGGTACCGAAGATTCTGAACTGATTATCAGCCTCAAGAGACTCATTTTCTGTAATCGAATTAATTATAAAATTTCGATGTCAACCCTTTGTGATGAGGCACCGCTAAACGGTAGACTCAAACTCTGTGAAGCCTAGGCAGGCACGTGCTTCATACCTGCACGTAAGACGCGCTGACGGCGGATCCTGGCTGAGACTTTCGGAGCAGCCATACCGTGCGAGATTATAGGAAATTCAGTTGAGAAAGACGGTCGCAGCTTTGTGCGGCCCACGCACGAGCGGCTGAACGCTCCGGCCGCTGGAATGCGCCGGAGTGAGACGGCGCGCGTCTTTGTAGCTGAGGGCTGAGGGCACCATCTAGCCCAGCAGCCAATAACGTGCCCTGCGAAACAACCGGTATGCGACGCGCTGGTCGCGTTCCCTTGTGCACCGCCTGCCGACCGCCACGCCTCGCGGCGCCAGCAACAACGGCGGCCGCTGCTGTTCTACATCTGCATCTACATGACCACTCTGCAATTCACATTTAAGTGCTTGGCAGAGAGTTCATCGAACCACAATCATACTATCTCTCTACCATTCCACTCCCGTACAGCGCGCGGGAAAAGCGAACACCTAAACCTTTCTGTTCGAGCTCTGATTTCTCTTATTTTATTTTGATGATCAATTCTATCTATGTAAGTTGGGCTCAACAAAATATTTACGCATTCGGAAGAGAAAGTTTGTGCCTGAAATTTCGTAAATAGATCTCGTCGCGACGAAAAACGTGTTTGCTTTAATGACTTAGATCCCAACTAGCGTATCTTATCTGCCACACTCTCTCCCCTATTACGTGATAATACAAAACGAGCTGCCCTTTTTTTGCACCCTTTCGATGTCCTCCGTCAATCCCACCTGGTAAAGATCCCACACCGCGCAGCAATATTCTAACAGAGGACGAACGAGTGTAGTGTAAGCTGTCTCTTTAGTGGACTTGTTGCATCTTCTAAGTGTCCTGCCAATGAAACGCAACCTTTGGCTCGCCTTCCCCACAATATTATCTATGTGGTCTTTCCAACTGAAGTAGTTCGTGATTTTAACACGCAGGTACTTAGTTGAATTGACAGCCTTGATAAATGTACTATTTATCGAGTAATAGAATTCCAACGGATTTCTTTTTGAACTCATATGGATCACCTGTCACTTTTCGTTATTTAGCGTCAACTGCAACCTTAAACATCATACAGCAATCTTTTCTAAATCGCTTTGCATCTGATACTGACCTTCGGATGACCTTACTAGACGGTAAATTACAGCATCATCTGCGAACAACCTAAGAGAACTGCTCAGATTGTCACACAGGTCATTTATATAGATCAGGAATAGCACAGGTCCCACGAGGCTTCCCTTGGGAACACCTGATATCACTTCAGTTTTACTGGATGATTTGCCGTCTATTACAACGAACTGCGACCTTCCTGACAGGAAATCACGAATCCAGTCGCACAACTGAGACTATACCCCATAGGTCCGCAGCTTAATCAGAAGTCGCTTGTGAGGAAGGGTATCAAAAGCTTTCCGGAAATCCAGAAATACGGAATTATCTTGAAATCCCCTGTCGATAGCGGCCATTACTTCGTGCGAATAAAGAGCTAGCTGCGTTGCACAAGAACGATGTTTTCTGAAACCATGCTGATTACGTATCAATAGATCGTTCCCTTCGAGGTGATTCATAATGTTTGAATACAGTATATGCTCCAAAACCCTACTGCAAACCGACGTCAATAATATAGGTCTGTAGCTCAATGGATTACTCCTACTACCCTTCTTAAACACTGGTGCGACCTGCGCAATTTTCCTATCTTTAGGTACAGATCTATCGGTGAGCGAGCGGTTGTATATGATTGTTAAGTAGGGAGCTATTGTATCAGCATAATATGAAAGGAACCTAATCGGTATACAATCTGGACCTGAAGACTTGCCCGTGTGAAGCGATTTGAGTTGCTTCGCAACCCCTAAGGTATCTACTTCTAAGAAACTCATGCTAGCAGCTGTTCGTGTTTCAAATTCGGGAATATTCCATTCGTCTTCTCTGGTGAAGGAATTTCGGAATACTGCATTCAATAACTCCACTTCAATGGCACAGTCGTCGGTAACAGTACCATTGGCACTGCGCACCGAAGGTATTGACTGCGTCTTTCCACTTGTGCACTTTACATACGACCAGAATTTATTCTGATTTTCTACCAAATTTCGAGACAATGTTTCGTTGTGGAACCTATTAAAGGCATCTCGCATTGAAGTCCGTGCCTAATTTCGCGCGTCTGTAAATTTTAGCCAATCTTCGGGATTAGGCGTTCTTCTTGTTGTGGTTGGCAGGAGAGCCAACCGTGTTACCAAAGGAGACCGAAATGCACGCTGGCTGACGTGAGGTCTGGAACATGACAAGGGAATTAGAATTGAGAAAAACGGACGTAGCTGGTGGAATACTAAACTTTAATCCATTAATGGAGAACGTCGCTCTTTATGGTACATGATTCACAATATCAATAGTACGGATACTGACGTCTTGCTAGGTCGTAGCAAACAACGTAGCTGAAGGCTATGCTAACTATCGTCTCGGAAAATGAGAGCGTACAAGTCAGTGAACCATCGCTAGCAAAGTTGGCTGTACAACTGGGGCGAGTGCTAGGAAGTCTCTCTAGACCTGCCGTGTGGCGGCGCTCTGTCTGCAAACATTGATAGTGGCTACACGCGGGTCCGACGTATACTACCGGACCGAGGCTGATTTAAAGGCTACCACCTAGCAAGTGTGGTGTCTGGCGGTGACACCACACTTCTGAACTTCGCATGCTTTTTCCGTTGCCTCTGCAACAGCATTCGAACCTGTTTTGTGTACCATGGGCGATCAGTTCCATCTCTTACCAATTTATGAGGTATGAATCCCTCAATTGGTGTTGCTACTATATCTTGGAATTTGAGCCACATCTCGTCTACATTTGCATAGTTAGGTCGGAAGGAATGGAGATTGTCTCTTAGGAAGGCTTCTAGTGACACTTTATCCGCTTTTTTTCTGTATGCGGACATTTGCCACCGCGGACATTTGCCACGATTTTACCTGCTCCGAAGGGTTGGGTCATCCTCCTCCTCATCGTTTACTGAGCCCTTCCACTGGTTTACTTAACATAGGACCAGAATCTCTATGGATTTTCCGCCACATTTCTAGAGTTGGAAACTATTAGATGCATCTCGCATTGAAATCCGCACCAAATTTCGAGCCTCAGTAAAACTTCGCCAATCTTGGAGACTTTGCGCTCATCTAAATCATACGTGCCTTTTTCGGTGCTCCTGCAGCAGCTTTCTGTCGTGTTTTGTGTACCGTGGGTATCAGTTCCGTCTCTTATGAATTTATTTGGTATGAATATCTCGAGTGCTGTTGATACTATTTCTTTGAACTTAAGCCACATATGGTCGTCACTTACGTAATTTGGAAGGATTGGAGGTTGTCTCTTAGAACGACGTCAATCGAATTTTTAGTTGCTTTCATAAATAGATATATTTCGCGTTTAGTTTTGGTGAATTTCTTTGTTACGGACTTGAGCCTCCCTACGACTGTGTGTTCACTGATCCCTGTATCCGTCGTGATGCTCAGGATTATTTGTGGCTAAGAGGTCAAGTGTGTTTTCGTAACAATTTACAATTTGAATGGCCTTGTGAACTAATTGTTCAAAATAATTTTAAAAAAAGCATTTAGAACAATTACGGAATTTGTTTTGTATCTACAATAGGGTCTGAAAATTGCAAGGGGGCTTAATTAATAAGAAAAGACTAATACTAATGAATAAATGCAATAATCTTACTAGCTGTGTGACCGGTTACGAAGTCTCTGGCTGCATAAAATAAAAGTAAAGAATGACAAGGAATTTCCATTGACACAATTGATTAATTAAGTCCCCTGCAACTATAAAAGCTACGAAACAACAAAGCACAAGTGTAACTGTCTGTATGTGGTAGTGTGACTCAAAGTACATGTATCTGGCTTGGCTCTTTCTCAATACGACAAAGTATTTTAAACACCATTTACAATGAACTAATTGAAAAACCAGAAATACTATAATTGCACATAGAAACCAGAATTACAAGTGTAATAAATGAACACGAGTCAGATGCTTTGTTGATTGTACCTGTGAGAAAGAGGGATTGTTATCAAAGAAAACTGTAATACCTCTTTTCCTCGTTATATATTGACAAAAACATTCCATTACACCAGCATCATAAATCAAAATCCCATCTCCTTTCTCAAATATACTCTGACAATTGCATCTTCTTCCATCTATACATTACACCAACTGAACAGTACAACATTTCAGTCAACACTCAGATCGTCTACTCCGTCGCCCAACAGAACAACGGCTGCTCTCGACATCCTGTGGACTTATACTGCTCCCAGTGGAGGCGGTAGAATAATAATCTTTGGCGCAATCTCTGGCTCTGTGATTCAGTTAGCCACCTTTCAAAATGTATTTTTGTCAACATACTGAAGGTAGATTGAAGTCACTGCCAACTATAATTGTATGAGCAGGGTACCTATTTGCGACGAGACTCGAGTTTTCTTTGAAATGTTCAGCAACTGTTACATCTGAGACCGGAGGTCGGTAAAAGGAGCCAGTTATTAATTTATACCGGTTTTCGAATACAGCCCCTGCTATACTAAGTCACAGGAACTATCTGCTTCACTGTCGCTTGTGAGTTGGAACACACATTACATTATTTTTGTTTGAGTTGTGCTTCTTGTCTCTGAAATGAGCTTCGAATCCTCTCAGGCAGTCCTGGGGAATTCTGTAAGTGTTGGAAGGTTGCTTCAATCCCCAAGCGTAATTCCTAAAGATAGTTGACCTTGTTAGCGTAGACCAGGCTCTTGATATGACCCCACACAAAGAAATCCGTGGGATTTAAATCCGGAGAACATGGAGGTCGTATCAGAGGCCCTCCTCTACCTATCCAATGTTCACCGTACGTCCGAGATAGAAGCCAGAGTAAATGAAAATGTGGTGGAGAGCCATCTACATCTACATCCGTACTCCGCAAGCCACCTGACAGTGAGTGGCGGGGGGTACTTTGGGTACCTCTATCGGTTCTCCCTTCTATTCCAGTCTCGTATTGTTCGTGTAAAGAAAGTTTGTCGGTATGCCTCTGTTTCGGCTCTGATCTCTCTGATTGCATGCTCATGGCCTTTTCGCGAGATATACGTAGGAGGGAGCAATATTCTGCTTGACTCCTCGATCAAGGTATGTTCTCGAAACTTCAACGAAAGCCCGTATGGCGCTACTGAGCGTCTCTCCTGCAGAGTCATCCACTGGAGTTCATCTATCATCTCTGTAACGCTTTCGCGATTACTGAATGATCCTGTAACGGAGCGCGCTGCTCTCCGTTGGATCTTCTCAATCCATTCTATCAACCCTATCTGGTATGGATTCCCCACCAGTGAGCAGTATTCAAGCAGTGGACGAACAAGTGTACTGTAACCTACTTCCTTTGTTTTCAGATTGCATTCCCTTAGGATTCTTCCAATGAATCTCAGTCTGGCATATGCTTTACCGACGATCAACTTTATATGATCATTCCGTTTTAAATCACTCCTAATATAAACTCCCAGATAATTTATGGAATTAACTGCTTACAGTTTTTGACCTGCTATATTGTAGATAAATGATAAAGGGTCTTTCTTTCTATGTATTTGCAGCACATTACACTTGTCTGCATTGAGATTCAGTTGCCATTCCCTGCACCATGCGTCAATTCGTTGCAGCTCCTCCTGCATTTCAGTACAATTTTCCATTGTTACAACCTCTTGATATTCTACACCATCATCCGCAAAAAGCCTCAATGAACTTCCGATGTTATCCACAATGTCATTTACGTTTAGTGTGAATAGCAACGGTCCTACGACACTCCCCTGCGGCAGACCTGAAATCACTATTACTTCAGAAGACTTCTTTCCATTGACAACAACATGCTGCGTTCTCTTATCTAGGAACTCTTCAATCCAATCACACAATTGGTCTGATAGTCCGTATGCTCTTAGTTTGTTCATTAAACGACTGTAGGGAACTGTATCGAACGCCTTGCGGAAGTCAAGAAACACGGCATGTAGTGGGAACCCGTGTCTATGGCCTTCTGAGTCTCGTTGACGAATAGCGCGAGCTGGGTATCACACGATCGTCTTATTCAAACCCATCCTGTTCCTACAGTGTAGATTTCTAGTCTCCATCATGCATGAACCACACGTTCCGGCGTTGGTTCAGTGGGAAATCATCATGTACATCTGGAAGGGCAGTCCGCAGAAACCGCGAGTACTGCTGTACGGCCAGTCTTTGTGGTAGGAAGTGTGGTCTATTTATGCGGTCTCAGAACAGTCCTGCCCACACGTTCGACGAATAACGCTGCTGAAGTTGTGATGCGTGTGTTCCACTAGGATTGAAATCGGCCCAAATGTCATAGTTACGGTTGTTAAAAATATCGTCATGCCTAAAACCAGGCTCATCGGTGAACAGAATACTGCTTACAAGCTTACAAATAGCGGAACTCCAATGGGCACCTCTGTTGGGAAGGCGACATTCTTTCCGACAAACATTATCGGGAAAGTGTAGAGAAACAGCGTTTGGAACTGACTGCAGAACGATTCTGTTGACTCCAACATACACGAAGATAGGATACGATAAATTAGGCCTCGTACGGAGATGTACACAGTCTATTACATATGTAGGTACGACACCTTATTCATAGAAGCGCAATTTAACATGCTTGGCAACCAATATAAAATGTAGACATCGCGTACTGCACATCATAACTGTGAGGAAATGCTGCGGGACTGCACAAAAAGAAAGCATACGGAGTTATTTTTTGGAATCCCCAAGTCCTGCCTAGAGAAAGTATACGACACGAGTGACTGGTTGCACCCATTAGCAGGGAATTCTCTTTACGAGGGAACTCTGCATTGATGGCTTACATTCGCTGGAGATGATATAGGTAGAGTACTTGCCGACGTAAAATCCGCAACACACTGCTATGACTCAGGACGCGCTCTTGGATAACAATTTTCCTTGTTGAAGTATTCGGACATTCGCGTACAGTCGGTAACGCCCTTTCCTACACATCAGGTGTTATAGATCTGGGCCGACCTTCTCGCTCATGGTGTGCGACACTCCCGGTTTCTCTAAGGCTAAATGTACGCCTGCCGGGCTGCCTGCGGAGAGGAAAATTTTCTTCATACAATCGTGCAGCCTCGAGAACACTGCTGTTCGCTTTGCCATACAAGAAGTGCATGCCAGCGTACTCCTCATTGGTGTAACCTCTGTCCATGGCGCCTTCACTTCCGTAATTGATTGTGAGGCCGGTGCGGCACCGTGCACGGAGGGGGAAAGGGAAGTAGTGGCGCATGCGTAAACAGACAGATAGTTGATCCCAAAATTTCAGATACCAACGTAAATACGGCAGGGGCGTTTACAAAAAAATGCTTCAAATGGCTCTGAGCAATATGGGACTTAATTTCTGAGGTCATCAGTCCCCTAGAAATTAGAACTACTTCAAACTTACTAACCTAAGGACATCACACACATCCATGCCCGAGGCAGGATTCGAACCTGTGACCGTAGCGGTCGCGTAGTTCCAGACTGCACCGCCTAGAACCGCTCGGCCACTCCGGCCGGCGAGCGTTTACAGTTGGTTCCGAGTGCGAATTAATGCAATATCTGGGCGACGGTTGATTTGCGCACTTATGTTTATGGGATTTTTTTAGCTACGTTTGGTGTGTACTTTCCGTGTGTGAATTATTCACCATCACTTCTAAAACACGCTATAGAACTTATGTAGGGTACTCTAAAATTCCCCTTACGAACTTCTAGGACACGTAGAGCGGACCAAGTAGAAAATATTTCGAAATTGAACCCTTGTCCGGAAACGCACCATTTCCGTGTTACAACCATTTGCAAACATGTTGGTAACGCGAACCACTTTTATAAGTAATTTATTAGGCGTGCTCCAGTACATCACCTGTTTTCAGTTCCACTCATTAATAACGAAGGAATCAAAAAAGAAATTTAATCAGTTTTCATAATCACTGGTGTTTACAGTTAAACCTTTTCTGTCCTTTTTTGAAGGAGCGTTATCCTTCTGATCCACTACAAGTAGGGTCCGATGTAGCGACCACCAAGTTCGGTGCACACATTGTACCTACAAATGATCGCGATTAAGGTCACGAGCAGCTCTTCCATTAATGTGATGTTCGCCATGCCGAAGGATCGTATCGGTGTACTGTGCAAACGTGTTCCCAACCATGTTGCTGTAACACGCATAGACGCGCGAATGAGGCTCGAACCAGGTCAGACAGGTTGAACAGACGTCCAATGACATCATCCGATACGACATACGCAACACGCACCATTACTACCCTTTGCATACCCACTTATGAAACAAGTCTTCAAATGGTCGTAACACGGAAACAGTATGTTTGCGGGCATGGATTCCTACCCAGAATATTACGTACTCAGTCCCATCTACAAGTCCTAGAAGTCTGTGAGGTTTTTTTTTTAGAGCATTGTGTATATGGAATGTAAAAAAGGAACCAGGTATACGAAATTGTAATGTGTTGAGGGAGATCATAATTATGAACATAAAAATAAATTTTTAATATAACACGATTGTGAATCTGGTCTAAAAGGTATAAAATATTTTCTCCTGGCCCCACACAAATTGCTGGCTTTATACAGATAGCTCTGAAAATTGGTAATTGCGTGTTTTTAGTAGCTTGTCAAAGTCTTGCTATATTTATAACGAAAAGCATGGGGCGCATGAATGTGTAATTGATAGATGTATAATTCATTGCCTGACTGGCGTGATTTTTCAATCACGATATTTCAGAACTATATTCATTCTGTTATGAATCTCTTTGGGGCTAGCAGAAATTATTTTATACTCTTTGGTCCCATTTACAAACGTGGTCCATAAAAATAATTTTTATTTAAACAATTATATTCTGCATTTGGGTGAAATTTCTCAAACAGGTTTTAAACAAATTTGATATGATTACAAGACTAACATGTGTTAACTTACAGATTTATTTCAGTGTCTTTTCACCCCATTATATTTTAAATAGTGTTATACATCAAATGGTTCAAATATCTCTGAGCACTATGGGACTTAACATCTATGGTCATCAGTCCCCTAGAACTTAGAACTACCTAAACCTAACTAACCTAAGGACAGCACACAACACCCAGTCATCACGAGGCAGAGAAATCCCTGACCCCACCGGGAATCGAACCCGGGAACCCGGGCGTGGGAAGCGAGAACGCTACAGCACGACCACGAGCTGCGGACTGTTATTCATCCCTAATAGTAACACGTCAACGTGTTATTTTTCTAAAAAAAAAAAAAAAAAAACAAAAAAAGAACCAAGCAAAATCAATTTTGTGTGATTTTTATAAGATTTCTATTGCCATGTAAAATGCTTATTATTATTTAATTGTCGCAAACTATTGTGACTGGAATTCGACAAGGATCAAATGTTTCAAATGGCTCAGAGCACTATGGGACTTAACACCTGAGATCATCAATCCCCTAGAACATAGAACATAGAACCTAACTAACCTAAGGACATCACACGCATCCGTGCCCGAGGCAGGATTCGAACCTGCGACGGTAGCGGTCGCGCGGTTCCAGACTGAAGCGCCTAGAACCGCTCGGCCACATGGCCATGGATGTGTGATGTCGTTAGGTTAGTTAGGTTTAAGTAGTTCTATGTCTAGGGGACTGATGACCTCAGCTGTTAAGTCCCATAGTGCTCAGAGCCATTTGAACCATTTCGAAACTTCAAGCACGAAGTGATTGAGGTGGTCCGCAATAATGTTCACGTAGTTAACTACTGCCGTGATGCCTTCGATTAGCACATCATATCTCATGGAAGCTGAAACTCAGTGTACCCCATAGCATAATTCTGCCCTCATTGGCCTGCATCTGTGGAGCGGCGCATATTCCGTGCTGCCATTCGCCTGAATGGCGGGTTGTAAGGACTCATCCATCGACCTGGTGTAACAAGAAACGGTATTCATTCGACACGCGACACGATTCTATTGATCCACGGTAAAAATTCATGCCCATTGGAATCAAAGCTGACGATGTCGTTGGGTCACCACAGGAACAAATAGGGGTCGTGCGATGTGGAACCCCATGTTCAACAGTGGTCTTTAAACGATGTGCTCAGAAACACTTGTGCCTGCACCAGCATTGCACACTATTGTCAGATCTGTCACAGATCGCTGTCTATCCTGGATTACAAAGTGGAGGATCCTCCGACCTCTACATTTTGTGATGAGACGTGGTCGTCCAATACCACACGGCCTACTCGTTATTTCACCACCCTTCAGCCACTTTCCACAGGTGCTCACGGCAGTGGTACGCCAAATGGCGACCAGCTTCGCCGTTTCAGAGGTTCTCGTTGCCAGCCGCAGCGCCACAACAATGTACACTTGGTCAAAACCGCTTGTATCAGTGACTTGCGGCATTTGTGGCCCATATTTTCGCTGTAATGACTGCTCATTCGGCTCTCTTCAGTATACGTTCGATCTTTACTGCGTCATGTTCCCACAGCACCGCCAGGAAGCATTCCACCTCGCTTTGGGTAGTGGACATAATGTTTGGCTCATCAGTGTAAGGACCGCACAAAAGTACTGAGGCACTCTTACACCTCTTAGAACCAATCATCCACACCACCTAATCACCCACGTTACCACAAGCTAATCTGGCTTCTTACTGGTCTATCATAAAAGTATCTTGAATTGTTAAAAGTGTCGTAGCGGCTGTTGACCGCCCAGAATCTATCAACTACATGAAGGAAAGTACAGGCAGGTCTGCCGTCTTCCAGAACACATGTAAAAGCATCCAGAATCGCTCCCTCGAGAGCATCCCTCAAAAATTGTCTGTCTCCACTAGACTGCATAATTGTTGAGCCATACTGTAACTCTCACTGATGAATACCACCCCCACCAAAAACACAACATTCTTAAGTTGTACAACACGATTTTCACACAACTTGACCACATTCTGCACTACACTAATATGTTATAGCATTATTTAAATAAATAAATGCTACAAACATTGATACGTTCAGATCGTTTACAATAAATAAGCCAACATTCTTGCACAAATGTGTTCATAATAACTGATGTCGGCTTGATAGAAGCCTCTTTCGGCACTCTTCTCAATAGTGGTGTCATAACGGATACGACTGATCAACTCTCAAATTACCATGGTTCTATAATACCGAATTTTAAAAATGTATAAATGAAGTAATTGACGAAAGTAGTAGCATATTTCGTAAATAAGAACAAAAGTACGAGAAGATATGTGATATTCATGCTGCATTACTTCACGAAAGAAGGTGAAGTAAATATCCCGGAATCTTAAACCAGAACAGTAGTTAGCATGAGTGACATAAAAGTAGATATCTTAGGTGTTGCGACACAACTCAAATCACTTAAGAAAGACAAGTCTTCCGGTCCAGATGGTATACCAATCAGGTTCCTTTCAGAGCATGCAGACACAATGGCGCCTTTCTCAGCAATCGTATACAACCGCTCACATGACGAAAGGTCTGTTCCTAAAGACTGGAAAGTAGCACAGGTCACACCAGTATTCAAGAAAGGAAATCGGAGTAACCCGTTGAATTACAGACCCATATCACTGACCTGAGTTTGCAGTAGGATTTTGGAGCATATACTGTACTCGAACATTATGAATCACCTTGAAGAAAATGACTTATTGAAACATAACCAACATGGATTCAGAAAATATCGTTCTTGTGCACACCTAGAAACTACTCTTTATTCCCATGAAGTAATGAGTGCTGCTGACAAGGGATCTCAGATCGATTCCATATTCCTAGATTTCCAGAAAGCTTTTGATACTGTTCCTCACAAGCGAATATTAATCAAATCGCCTGCATCGTCTCAGTTGTGTGACTGGATTCGTGGTGTCTTCTCAGAGAGGTCACAGTTCGTAGTGACAGACGGTAAATCATCGAGTAGAACAGATGTGATATCCGGCGTTCCCCAATGTAGTGTCATAGGCCCTCTGCTGTTCCTGATTTACATAAATGATCTAGGTGATAGTCTGAGCAGTCCCCTTAAACTGTTTGCAGATGACGCTGTAATTTACCGTCTAGTAAAATCAGCAGACGATCAATTCCAATTACGAATTACTAAATGATCTAGAGAGAATTTCTGTATGGTGCGAAAAGTGGCAATTGGCACTAAACAAATAAAAGTGCGAGGTCATCCACATGGGTACTAAAAGAAATCCGATAAATTTTGGGTACACGATAAATCGCACAAATCTGAGGGCTGCCAGTTCGACTAAATACCTAGGAACTACTTAAATTGCAAATAACACATAGATAACATTGTGGGGAAGGCGAAACAAAGACAGCGCTTTGTTGGCAGAACACTTAGAAGATGCGACAAACCCACTAAAGAGACAGCCTGCGTTACACTTGTCCGTCCTCTGCTGGAATATTGCTGCGCGGTGTGGCATCGGTACCAGGTAGGATTGACGGAGGACATGGAAAAAGTGCGAAGAAGGGCAGCTCGTTTCGTGTTATCATGCACTAGGGGTGAGAGTGTCACTGATATGATACGCGAGTTGGGGTGGCAGTCACTGAAACAAAGGCGGTCTTCTTTGCGGCGAGATCTATTTACGAAATTTCAATTACCAATTTTCTCTCCCGAATACGAAAATATTGTGTTGACACCCACCTACGAAGAGGGAAATGATCATCATAATAAAATAAGAGATATCAGAGCTCGAACGGAAAGATTTAGGTGTTCCTTTTTCCCACGCACCATTTGAGAGTGGAATGGTAGAGAAGTAGTATGAAAATGGTTCGATGAACCCTCTGCCATGCACTTAAATGTGAATTGCAGAGTAACCATGTAGATTAGATGTAGACACACAGCTGGCGTGTTAAAGTGGAGGATACGATGTTTTCATAAACATTTTCATAATGAAAACGATGTAAAAAAGTAATAAATCGACAAATTTAAGAGATACGAAGCTATAATGGAACGGTATCAACAATTGTAATTTACACAGAGGTGACAAAGTTCGTGGGATATCTCCTAATATCGTGTCAGACCTCCTTCTCCGCGGCGTAGTGCAGCAAAACGAAGTGCCATGAAGTCAACAAGTCGTTGGAAATGCCCGACGGAAGTATTGACCCATACAGCCTCTATAGCTGTCCATAACAGCGAAGTTCAGGATTTTGTGCACGAACTGATCTCTCGATTAGGTCCCATAAAAATTAAATGGGATTTACCTGACGTGATCTAGGTGACCAGATCATTCGCTCGAATTTTCCACAATGCTGTTCAAACCAATCGCGTACACTTGTGACCCGGTGACATCCATAAAAATTCCGTGTTGTTTGGGAAAATTAAGTGCATAAATGTCTGCAAATGGTCTCCAAGTAGCCGAACATAATCTGAACCCAAATAATGGTCGGTTCAGTTTGGTCAAAGGAGCCAGTCCATTCCATGTAAACACAACCCACGCCATTCTGGAGCAACAACTTGCACAGTTCCTTGTTGACAACTTGGGTGCACTGCTTCGCGGAGTCTACGCTACATTCGAACACAACTATCACCTCCTACCAACTGAAATCGGGACTCACCTGAGCAGGGCACCATTTTCCAGATGTCTAAGTTCCAACAAATACGGTCGCGAGCCCGGGAGAGGCGCTGCAAGCGATGTAGTGCTGTTAGCAAAGGCACTCGCGGCGGCGATCGTCTGCCACCACAGGCCATTAACGCCAAGATTCGCCACACTGTCCTAACGCATATGAGGTATTCATGCTGCATTCAGTTGTCCTGTTACAGTCAAGGATACGGTAAAGTCATCTGTATATGTGCATATCCCTATGCCGTCAGTTTAGTCTCGTCAGTGCAGAGTAGTATACGAATTGTCAAATCCATCCCCAGTTATAGTCGGTACGATATTGCATTTCACGTTTCTCCCTACATGGACGTACGTACTGCGCACGGACTGGAAGAAAACGTGTTGAACACCTCAGGCTGGATGCAGGGAGATAAACAACTAATAAAATAAATCTCTAGAGTTATTACAGAAGATGAAAAAGCAAACACTTTTTATATGTGTGCGTTTGTTGTCACAGGTGCACCATTTACCCCCCTAGGGGTCATTAAGGGATCTGACGATGGACTTCCCTTAGACCGACGTTCACAGTTACATTGACAGCATTTTATGCAACACCTCGATAATGGAATCTGATTTGCAACACACTTACATCTTACTGCTAGGAATGGTTAATCGTCACAACTCCTAGCAGTGTCCCCATCCCTGCATAAACAATTAAGTAATTTTGTTTATGTTATGCAGTGCTTAAATGAAAGTTTCTGCTGAAGTGAACAGCTTCTTGATTTCGTTTCACTAATTTATTTATTTATTTCATTAACAGTACAGACTAACCCACCGCCATGAAATGTAAGGTGGGTCGGATGCTTCTGAATCTAATAGCAAAGACTTCTCATTGTAACACTCTTATTGGCATACAGCTGTTAATGCTTTTTTTAAAAAATAATATAAAGAACGTAATATATATAGATTTCTCTGAGGTTAAAGCGAATTGAATGCTTAACAATTGTTAAAATGTTTCCATATAATTTATTAATACCTAGATGATGAGAATATAATTTATACAATGCAAATGTCAAAGAAAAAGAAAAAAAGGAAAATGTAACACAATGAGCGTGGTTAAGAATAATTTTTAATATATAGATGGAAGTGATATGCTATATTTGGATGATTAATACAGTGTAAGTAGCATGTTGGTTAGTAATGGCCTATTTCTATCTATTTCAGATGAGAAGGTCTCGGTACAACCTCGATCTATTCTCATCTGAAATGGTTTGCGCTAATGTATGTTTACACAGATTATACAGACTAAATACTGATTGAGCACTTCATACACAGAATACATGAATTTTAGCTTCACAGGAGAAATGCACTTATGTTTGTAACTTGTTAGTCGAAATAAAATATAGTACATTGCTACTTGAATGCATTATTCCTTAAATAACTTAATATATTTCTGATACATGAAATTAATTGATTATAGCTTTGAATAGGGAAGAGAATATACTTCGGTCTGCACACAGTAAGACGAGCAAATACATTACTGCTTGTGTTCAGCATTCTTCAAACACTATGCAGGATACCATTGGGGAGGAGAAGCCTCGGAATAAAAGTCCTTCGAGCTTTCTCCTCCCAAGCTTCTTGATTGCTGATAACACTATTTCTCAGTCAGCCGACATGCGTCTTATTTATCGGGAGTGTAACGTTACACATATGCAGGTGCTTTATTTGGCCGCTTAGACTTGGTAGTAGGTGAATCTGTTTGTGGGTCTGAGTACTAGCCAGTGAGACCAGGGTCTACGGCGCACTGCAGCCACGTCTGCTGTTCTGGCCAGGTACAAATGCTGCTTGTGTAGCCAGTGTTTGTAAACGCTAGAGCATGGCCTCTTCATCTCGCAGTAGCACTTACAACCAACGTCCTCAATTATTTACTACATGTATTCCAGTTTCTGTCTACCTCTACAGTTATCACCCTAATTTTCCCTCTAATCGCAAGGAAATTATTCTGCGATGTCTTAACAGATGTTCTGCCATCCTGTCCCTTCTCCTTGCCAGTGTTCCCCATATATTCCTTCCCTCGACGACTCTGCGGAGAACGGTCTCATTTCTTACCTTATCAGTCCAAGTAATCTTCAACACTCGTCTATAGACTTGATTCTCTACTATTCCGATTTTCCCACAGTCCCTGTTTCATTACCATATAATGCTGTACTCAAAATTACATTCAAACAAAGGTCTATGCTTCATAGTAGTAGACTTTTTTTGGCAAGGGACGCCCTTTTTGCAGTGCTACTCTGCTCTTTATGTGCTCTATGCTCCGTTATTCATGTGTTATTTTGCTGCCTAGGTAGCAGAATTACTTAATTTCATCTACTGCCTGATCGACAATTCTCATCTTAAGTTTCTTGATATTCTCATTTCTGATGCTTTTCATTTCTTTCATCTTTCTTCGATTTTCTCACAATCCATATTTTGTGCTCATTAGACTGTTCATTCATTCAGGGGATCCTGTAAATTTTTCCTCACTTTCACTGAGGACATCAATGTCATCAGCGAATCTTATCATTGATATTCTTTCACCTTGAATTTTAATTTCACTCCTGAACCTTTCTTTTATTTCCATCATTGCTTCTTCGATGTATAGATTTTCAGTAGCGGCGAAAGACAACATCCCTGTCTTACACCGTTTTTAATCTGAGTACTTCGTACTTGGTCTTCCACGCCTTATTGTTACCAGAAGCAAATCAAATTTTTACTATTAACAAATTACTACCAGCGGTGAAGAAAGCGGAAAGTAATAAAAAAAAAGTAGGAAACCATAGAGGACTGATCGCGAGATCTTAGTATAGATAGTCAGCCACTGAAAAATTTAGCTATTAATGAACATTATATTACATTGATCAGACGAACTGTTTTAAGCACTAAATGAAAAATTTTCATGATGTTGTTCGGCTGACTACTAAAATCACAATTGGTAGTTAGTGAAAATGTGTTTTTTCTATTAGTTCTAGTGGTAGCAACGTGTACACTGCAACAGTGAACAGTCTTTTAACAATAGCAGATAAAATAAAAGTTAATTGTTTAGACATTACTAATGACATACCACACCACTAAATGCATCCTGCAGACATTTCAGTACCTTGTTCCCTTAGTGCATAACGCTCAAACGGCTTTGAAGACTGCGAGGGTCGGCCGATATCTGCAAATTATCCCGACCTAAAACGTGACGGTCTACACGTCTTCCGTGTTGTTTTTAACTACCTACTATTTGCGTCTTCTTCCACTTATCCGAAATACTGGCATCATGAACCCAGTTTCACTACAGTTTTTCCATTCAATAGAGAAACAACTTGGAAATACCCAAAATAACGCAAGACATATTAGTTACATTCATAAAATCCACCACCATTCAAAAATTTAGTATACATAAACTGATGCGAAACTCTACTGCGAAGCCATCGCTACGGATTCCTTCTACAAAATGATTCTCTTTACAGACTTTAAATTGCATAAAATGAACCGAAAAAGGACGCGCTAATATGCAGCAAGCTCTGCTGTATATCCACTTGCAAGTAATGACGTCATGGTATTTGTACTGGAAGCGTTAAAATCGATCTAAAACTGCATAAAGTGCACTACTGCAGTCACCGTAAACGCAAGACAGTTAGGAACATGGCGTCCTGCTGTTTCAGCTAATTAGCGTCGATATTACAGCTCGCCGCACTCTCAATCTCTGTGCAGGCTCTCTGCTGTACCTCTGCAGCCAACGTCTGAAGAAACTCCTACGCGAGGAGGTTGACATTGTAATGCTGTTCCGATGCCTAGATGGCCTCAACACGAAAATTCGAAAGCATTTGGCGCGACACTGCACTCCTTTCTTCTTATTTTTCAGCTTGATAGATTGTGTCCACTGTTACGACTTGTATTCAGACACTGCCGTGAATACTACGCGACACCTCTTTATATCGTCAATTAGTTTTCGCTAAACAGTATCCACAGGAGAGCGGTAAATGTTTTAATCACAAAAGATTAATATTGTAAACTGTTGTATCAACATAGATATTCAGATTTGCTGAAACTGAGAAGGAAGATGATGGTGGAACAACTGTCAAATTGGGCCCCAAGGCATGACTGCGGCCTAATAGCAGACATTGGTTTCAGGGAAAGCAGGCGGCATCTCTAAGTTATACTTAATCTACGTATACTCCGTCTCGACTTTTCCTGTGATCACACGTTTCTTATTATCTTTGCGTGTTAGCCTCATCCATTCCGATTGAATGGGCTTGCAGGTCCTGCTAATCTCATTACTTAGCAAACTAAATGCTTCGTTGCTACCTCATGTTTAACACTGTTGTTCTTACTCATTCCATCCCCAAAGCCAAATCTTTCCAAAATCTTTCAGGCCTCTACATTCTCTGTACATACAGCGTCCCGTCCAGCGTTAATTATTTCCTGTTTTATTATACTGCACTCCTTTTCTTTTGAACTGCCCTCTTAAGCTCAACTAACTACTCATAGCTGCTTTGATATGGTCAGAGTCTATGTCCGTACCGGCGTATGTTTTCAAGTCAAGACTTGCTTCCTGTTGCTAAAAAGGGCCGGCCGCGGTGGTCTCGCGGTTCTAGGCGCGCAGTCGGGAACCGTGAGACTGCTACGGTCGCAGGTTCGAATCCTGCCTCGGGCATGGATGTGTGTGATGTCCTTAGGTTAGTTAGGTTTAATTAGTTCTAAGTTCTAGGGGACTGATGACCACAGCAGTTGAGTCCCATAGTGCTCAGAGCCATTTGAACCATTTGCTAAAAAGGCGGGGCAACGGGTGAATTCAGCATGGAATCTGATCAGATACACTGGTGTCCAAAATTAAAGCAACAAACGGAAGTTCTGCAAGGCCGCGTTTATTCTCCCACGAAACAGTACTAAAGTAGAAACAATGTAAAGAATACAGAAACGTAAGCAACTGCAACACGCATGTTCTTAGCGTTTTCTAACTTAACGGATTTGCGCGCACATTCTGATGACTGGTTATTGTTCTCAGTATGGAGTGTGACCACCTCTGGCAGCAATACAGGCATGACAACGACGGGGCATGCTGTGAATTATGTCATTAGTCTCACGTTGACGCAATAACGCCCGTTCTTCCTGCGGATCTGCTCGCAAGTCTTGGAGAGTGATTGGTCGAAGCCGACATGATGCCAGCCATCTTCCTGTGGATTCCAGACATGTTTTATGAGATTCAAATCGGGAGAGCGAGCAGCCACACCATGGGTGCAATGTTTTCCGTTTCCAAGAAACTATAAGCCACCCGTTCTCCACGAGGTCCACCGTCATCGGCCATCAATACGAAGTCTGGGTCCACACCATACGCAACAGCCGCTCATGAGGTCCCAAATCTTGTCGCGATACCTGACAGCAGTTAAACACTGCCGATCCACATGTACAATTTCGTGAAGAGGGGTTCGTTTTTTTTTTTTTTTTTGTTTTTTTTCCGGTTATCAGTCTACTGACTGGTTTGATGCGGCCCGCCAGGAATTCCTTTCCAGTGCTAACCTCTTCATCTCAGAGTAGCACTTGCAACCTACGTCCTCAGTTATTTGCTTGACGTATTCCAATCTCTGTCTTCCTCTACAGTTTTTGCCCTCTACAGCTCCCTCTAGTACCATGTAAGTCATTCCCTCATGTCTTAGCAAATGTCCTATCATCCTGTTCCTTCTCCTTATCAGTGTTTTCCACATACTCCTTTCCTCTCCGATTCTGCGTAGAACCTCCTCATTCCTTACCTTACCAGTCCACCTAATTTTCAACATTCGTCTATAGCACCACATCTCAAATGCTTCGATTCTCTTCTGTTCCGGTATTCCCACAGCCCATGTTTCACTACCATACAATGCTGTACTCCAGACGTACATCCTCAGAAATTTCTTCCTCAAATTAAGGCCGGTATTTGATATTAGTAGACTTCTCTTGTGCCAGAAATGCCTTTTTTGCCATAGCGAGTCTGCTTTTGATGTCCTCCTTGCTCCGTCCGTCATTGGTTATTTTACTGCCTAGGTAGCACAATTCCTTAACTTCATTGACTTCCTGACCATCAATCCTGATGTTAAGTTTCTCGCTGTTCTCATTTCTACTACTTCTCATTACCTTCGTCTTTCTCCGATTTACTCTCAAACCATACTGTGCACTCATTAGACTGTTCATTCCGTTCAGCAGATCATTTAATTCTTCTTCACTTATACTCAGGATAGGAATGTTATCAGCGAATCGTATCATTGATATCGTTTCACCTTGTATTTTAAATCCACTCCTGAACCTTTCTTTTATTTCCAATCATTGCTTCCTCGATGTACAGATTGAAGAGCAGGGGCGAAAGGCTACAGCCTTGTCTTACTCCCTTCTTAATACGAGCACTTCGTTCTTGATCGTCCACACTTATTATTCCCTCTTGGTTGTTGTACATATCGTATATGACCCGTCTCTCCCTATATCTTACCCCTACTTTTTTCAGAATCTTGAACAGTTTGCACCATTTTATATGGTCGAACGCTTTTTCCAGGTCGACAAATCTTATGAACATGTCCTGATTTTACTTTAGCCTTGCTTCCATTATTAGCCGTAACGCTGAATTGCCTCTCTAGTGCCTTTACTTTTCCTAAAGCCAAACTGATCGTCACCTAGCGCATTCTCAATTTTCTTTTCCATTCTTCTGTATATTATTCTTGTAAGCAGCTTCGATGCATGAGCTGTTAAGCTGATTGCGCAATAATTCTCGCACTTGTCAGCTCTTGCCGTCTTCGGAATTGTGTGGATGATGCTTTTCCGAAAGTCAGATGGTATGTCGCCAGACTCATATATTCTACACACCAACGTGAATAGTCGTTTTGTTGCCACTTCCCCTAATTACTTTAGAAATTCTGATGGAATATTATCTATCCCTTCTGCCTTATTTGACCGTAAGTCCTCCAAAGTTCTTTTAAATTCCGATTCTAATACTGGATCCCCTATCTCTACTAAATCGACTCCTGTTTCTTCTTCTATCACATCAGACAAAGCTTCACCCACATAGAGGCTTTCAATGTATTTTTTCCACCTACCTGCTCTCTCCTCTGCATTTAACAGTGGAATTCCCGTTGCACTCTTCATGTTACCACCGTTGCTTTTAATGTCACCAAAGGTTGTTTTGACTTTCCTGTATGCTGAGTCTGTCCTTCCGACAATCATATCTTTTTCGATGTCTTCACATTTTTCCTGCAGCCATTTCGTCTTAGCTTCCCTGCACTTCCTATTTATTTCATTCATCAGCGATTTGTATTTCTGTATTCTCGATTTTCCCGGAACATGTTTGTACTTCCTCCTTTCATCAATCAACTGAATTATTTCTTCTGTTACCCATGGTTTCTTCGCAACTACCTTCTTTGTACCTATGTTTTCCTTCCCAACTTCTGTGATGGCCCTTTTTAGAGACGTCCATTCCTCTTCAACTGTGTTGCCTACTGCGCTATTCCTTATTGCTGTATCTATAGAGTTAGAGAACTCCAAACGTATCTTGTCATTCCTTAGAACTTCCGTATCCCACTTCTTTGCGTATTGATTCTTCCTGACTAATGTCTTGAACTTCAGCCTACTCTTCATCACTGATCTGAGTCTATATCTGCTCCTGGGTACGCCTTATAGTCCAGTATCTGATTTCGGAATCTCAGTCTGACCATGATGTAATCTAATTGAAATCTTCCCGTATCTCCAGGCCTTTTCCAAGTATACCTCCTCCTCTTGTGATTCTTGAACAGGGTATTCGCTATTACTAGCTGAAACTTGTTACAGAACTCAATTAGTCTTTCTCTTCTTTCATTTCTTGTCCCAAGCCCATATTCTCCTGTAACGTTTTCTTCTACTCCTTCCCCTACAACTGCATTCCAGTCGCCCATGACTATTAGATTTTCGTCCCCCTTTACATACTGCATTACCCTTTCAATATCCTCATACACTTTCTCTATCTGTTCATCTTCAGATTGCGACGTCGGCATGTATACCTAAACTATCGTTGGTGTTGGTGTGCTGTCGATTCTGATTAGAACAACCCGGTACTGAACTGTTCACACTAACAGACCCTCTGCCCTACCTTCCTATTCATAACGAATCCTGCACCTGTTATACCATTTTCTGCTGCCGTTGATATTACCCGACACTCATCTGACCAGAAATCCTTGTCTTCCTTCCACTTCACTTCACTGACCCCTACTATATCTAGATTGAGCCTTTGCATTTCCCTTTTCAGATTTTCTAGTTTCCCTACCACGTTCAAGCTTCTGACATTCCACGCTCCGACTCGTAGAACATTATCCTTTCGTTGATTATTCAATCTTGTTCTCATGGTAACCTCCCCCTTGACAGTCCCCTCCCAGAGATCCGAAAGGGGGACTAATCCGGAATCTTTTGCCAATGGAGATTGCTTTAAATTTAGACACCAGTGCAAGTTTTTACACCACTTGCATACTTGCGAAAGCATGTGTACAAAGGTTCAAATAAAGCAAGGAATGGACGAAAAAGTCTTACGAACAAAATAAATAACAGTCTTATGAAATGAAGAAAACAAACAAAATAAAGGTAGGCATTTCGATGGAGCACACCTCTGCACAATAAGACGAAGACGAAGTATTGACTAAAATACTGACTGATGGTGTGGACTATTTATTGTAGTACTTTGTTCCGGTACTGCACAGCCGTCAGATGGCTCTTGATACAGACAGGCGTCCAACATCCGTAAATTATCCTGCCCCAAAACATGACTGACTCCTTTGTTGATCTTCTGGAAATTCATGTCTGAAATGTGCAATGGCAGCTGGTTGCCTCAAAACACTTCTCTGACGATCATCACTTGTCAAATCAATGCTCTAATCTTGGGTGAAGTGACCTGATGCTAATGATATAGGCTCCATTTCACGTGATCCATTGTGATCTTCCTTGGCTGTTTATAATGTTGTTCATAATGGTCGCCTAGAGGTCGAACTGATCGTATGGGAATGACTATGGGAATGACTGCGTCCCATCTATGTCGACATATACCCTCCCAGATGGAAGACCCATGGTTTCCAGAATTCGGACATGAGATGTTGTTGATGATCTCAGGCAACCACTAAGTGGCAACTCTTCATTGTTTGGTGTCTACCAATAGCTGCTGACTGTTCGAATGACGTAGCTTTTGCAGGCAACTTCGCCTGTAACAATCGTTTTTGTCACATTCTGTAGGAGTGGCAAAGTTATCTCGCCTCGACATAATTAGGTGGATTAGATATTATTAGACCTTTGAGAATAGAGTGGTATATCTAGATGAAAAAAATAATAAATTCTAATTTGACTCATGGGTTTATGTGTGTTGCGGGGGAGGACGAAAGGCACCATGTAGATAGCAACCAGTAACTTCCCAATACCCGACTTTTTAAAGAACTGAACTCATTTGTAACACATCTCTAAGGTCTAATTACTCTTCAGATGAGTTCATGTGTTAAATATTTGACGTTAAGTATGTAAAAACTTCGTGTAAGATGACACTAAGTATTAATTACGTTAGTTTTGTTAGTTTTAAATTATTCACTGGTAAACTACCGATGAATTTGCGAATAGATGGGAAATTAAGAAAATGGGACATAGATAGGCAGAAAGAATCAGAAGTTGTTGAAAATTTCTAACGGAGCGTTAGGCAACGATACTCAAAAACAGCGGAAGTGAATACAGTACAGCGGAAGTGAATACAGTAGAAGACGAATGACTAGCTCTGAAAGATGAAATAATAAATAGAGCACAGGAGAGGCAGGAGAAAAGACAAAGACTAGTAGGAAACATTGGCTATGACAGGATGTATTGATTTTGACGAAAGGAAAAAATATAAAAACTCAGTAGATAAGTCAGGTGAATGCGAATAAAAACTGCTGAAACATGAGTTTGACAGGATGGCCAAAATGGTTAAGCAAGAATGGGTACAGAACAAATGAAAGGATTCAGATTCTACTATAAGATAGATGCCGCCTACAGGAAAATTAAAGAGATCCACGGGAGAAAGAGACGCAGCTGTACGAATATCAAGAGCTCAGAAGGAAAACCAGCATTAAGCAACCAAGGGCAAGCTGAAAGGCGGAAGGAGTATGTAGAGGGACATGAACTTGAAAGCAATACTATAGAAAGGGAAGAGGAAACAGATGAAGATGAGACAGGAAATCTGATACAGCGACAAGAATTTGGAGCAAGAAACAAGGCTGCTGGAGTGGACAACCTTCCGTCAGAACTATTGATATCTTTGGGAGAGCGAGCCTTGACGTAACTGTTCCATGTGGTGCGCAAGATACACGAGCCGAGACAGGGGAAATTCACTCGGACTTCAAGAAGACTGTCATAATTCCAGTTCCAAAGAAACCAGGCGCGAACAGATGTGAACATAGCCAAAGTGTCACTTTAACATGTCATGGTTCAAAAACTCAGACACGAATTATTTACAGAACAATGAAAAACCTGGAGGAAGAAGATCAGTCAGCGTTCCGGAGAAATATTGGAACACGCCAATACACCCAGACCCTAAGCCTAATCTTAGACGAAAGGTTAAGGAAAGGCAAACCTACGTTTTAACGTTTTTATGTCTGGAGGGAGCTACATGTCTTTTTTGTCCGGAGTCGCAGTTACATAGGTTAACGCTGTCTATATGTATATATGCACACACACACACACACACACACACACACACACACGCACGCACAGCAGTAACGGATGCCCCACGATCACTGAAATAAAACAAGAGACGTACGCATCCCGCAGTATCAAAACAAACTACACGAAATGGCGAGACGGTAATAGCGGTCCATAGACCTACACACTCCTTAATCTAACTTAAACTAACTTACGCTAAGGACGTCACACACACATCCTTGCTCGAGGGAGGACTCGAACCTCCGACGGGAGGAGCCGTGCGATCCTTGACAAGACGACTTAGAACGAACGACTGCTCGGCGCGGCCACGCCACAAAAAGATGAGTGCATATGGTGATAGTGAAAGTGGTCAGTGCTAAAACCTACCATAAATGTGTAGGCGAACATGAAGATCGGCATCGGAAACAATAAAAAAACCTTGAATAACGACAATAATTTAATACTGTTTATGGTACAGTAAGTAAAACCATAAGAAATATTATTATCCTAACAAACGAAGTTGTAGTAAAAGTCATATTGTTACGGGGACTAGAGGAGATGCTTTAAAATAAATCGGAAAGCGTTTGGTCTTAATAAGACTTTTATTACAGTCTCAAAAGATGATATTAACCTAGAAACTTTGGAGAAGGGTTTTGACAATGTTGACTGGAATACACTTCTTTGATTTCTGGATGTAGCAGAGGTAAAACAGAAAGAGGGGAAGATTATTTAGAACTTATACAGAAATCAGACGGAAGTTTTAAGAGCAGAAGGACATGAAAGAAAAACAGTGGTTGAGAAGGGAATGAGAGAGGGTTGTACACTACCCCCGATGTTATTCAGTCAGAGCAAGAGGAATTTGGAGAAGGAATTATAGTTCAGAAGGAAGTAATAAAAACTTCGCGTTTCGCAGATGACTTCTGATTCTAACAAAGACAGCAAAGGACTTGGAACAGCAGTCGAGTGGAAATGACAGTTAACGAAGAACTTTATTAAGTCCACATGACCGGACTCGGCCTTTATGTTATGCATAACTTTTAGAGACCCTTGATAATGGCTTATTATGAAGGCCGAAACGTCGAGTGGACTTAATAAAGCTCCAATTGAGCAACAGGAGCAACTTAAGATTAGTTGGGGAATATCGGCGGAATGGGCGTCATACAAATATGGACAAAGTAATAAAGAAATTACAGTGTATTGAATGAAGGATACAAGATAAACATTAACAAAAGCAAAACAAAGGTAATGGAATTTAATCTACATAAATCAGGCGATGCTGAAGAATCAGATTAGGAAACGAGACACTAAAAGTATCAAATGACTGTTGTTATTTGGGCAGTAAACAACTTATAACTGGCCAAGTAGAGGGGATGTAAAATGTAGACTAGCAAGAACAGAAATTTGTAACATCGAATACAAATTTAATTATGATGTATCATCGTGACCTTCACTTGAAGATTGCTATAGTGTAGCTAAAATCGGTCTGCAATAAACAATTAAACTTTTACTACCGATACTGCCCTTCCTCTTACCTTGGATAAATTTAAATCTTTCGAAGTCTTCCTGATGCCATTGTCTGGAGGTAATCTTGTATGGAAGTGAAAGTGGAAGATAAGCAGTTCAGATAAGAGAAGAGTGGAAGCTTTTGAAATAATGTTCTATAGAAGAATGTTGAACATTAGACGGGTAGATAGCGTAACTAAAGAGGAGGTACTGAACAGAACCTGGGGGAAAACATATCTGCGGCGCAACTTGATGAAATGACGGTAAGATTGGTAGGCGACAGTGTAAGGCCTCAAGGAATCGTCAGGTTAGTACCGGATGGAATTGTGGGGATAAAAACTGCAGAGGGGGAGCAAGACATGAATACAATACGTGGATTCAGAAGGATGTAGATTACAGTAGCCATTTGGAGATGAAGAGGCTTGAACAGCATAGAGTAGTATGGAGCCCTCGGGCTGAAGACCACAACAGGACAACACATCGAGTAACAAAAAGACAAACCCAAAACTGGTAAACCAAGAAGGTGTTAGCCCTGTTATATCTTCAGATAGGATCTTTTGTAAAATAGTGAGTATGTGAAACTGTTTAGTTTAGGCATGAACACAGCATCATTATAGAAGGGGAGTTCAAATGGTTCAAATGGCTCTGAGCACTATGGGACGTATCTTCTGAGGTCATCAGTCCCCTAGAACTTTTTTTTTTTTTTTTTTTGGTCGTCAGTCTACTGACTGGTTTGATGCGGCCCGCCACGAATACCTTTCCTGTGCTAACCTCTTCATCTCAGAGTAGCACTTGCAACCTACGTCCTCAATTATTTGCTTGACGTATTCCAATCTCTGTCTTCCTCTACAGTTTTTGCCCTCTACAGCTCCCTCTAGTACCATGGAAGTCATTCCCTCATGTCTTAGCAGATGTCCTATCATCCTGTCCCTTCTCCTTATCAGTGTTTTCCACACATTCCTTTCCTCTCCAATTCTGCGTAGAACCTCCTCAGCCCTTACCTTACCAGTCCACCTAATTTTCAACATTCGTCTATAGCACCATATCTCAAATGCTTCGATTCTCTTCTGTTCCGTTATTCCCACAGCCCATGTTTCACTACCATACAATGCTGTACTCCAGACGTACATCGTCAAAAATTTCTTCCTCAAATTAAGGCCGGTATTTGATATTAGTAGACGTCTCTTGGCCAGAAATGCCTTTTTTGCCACAGCAAGTCTGCTTTTGATGTCCTCCTTGCTCCATCCGACATTGGTTATTTTACTGCCTAGGTAGCACAATTCCTTAACTTCACTGACTTCGTGACCATCAACCCTGATGTTCAGTTTCTCGCTGATCTCATTTCTACTACTTCTCATTACCTTCGTCGTTCTCCGATTTACTCTCAAACCATACTGTGTACTCATTAGACTGTTCATTCCGTTCAGCACATCATTTAATTCTTCTTCACTTTCACTCAGGATAGGAATGTCATCAGCGAATCGTATCATTGATATCCTTTCACCTTGTATTTTAATTCCACTCCTGAACCTTTCTTTTATTTCCATCATTGCTTCCTCGATGTACAGATTGAAGAGTAGGGGCGAAAGGCTACAGCCTTGTCTTACTCCCTTCTTAATACGAGCACTTCGTTCTTGATGGTCCACTCTTATTATTCCCTCTTGGTTGTTGTACATATTGTATATGACCCGTCTCTGCCGGCCGCGGTGGTCTCGCGGTTCTAGGCGCGCAGTCCGGAACCGTGCGACTGCTACGGTCGCAGGTTCGAATCCTGCCTCGGGCATGGATGTGTGCGATGTCCTTAGGTTAGTTAGGTTTAAGTAGTTCTAAGTTCTAGGGGACTGATGACCACAGCAGTTGAGTCCCATAGTGCTCAGAGCCATTTGAACCATTCTTTGACCCGTCTCTCCCTATACCTTACCCCTTTTTTTCAGTATCTCGAACAGCTTGCACCATTTTATATTGTCGAACGCTTTTTCCAGGTCGACAAATCCTGTGAATGTGTCTTGATTTTTCTTTAGCCTCGCTTCCATTATTAGCCGTAAGGTCAGAATTGACTCTCTCGTGCCTTTACTTTTCCTAAAGCCAAACTGATCGTCACCTAGCGCATTCTCAATTTTCTTTTCCATTCTTCTGTGTATTATTCTTGTAAGTAGCTTCCATGCATGATCTGTTAAGCTGATTGTGCGATAATTCTCGCACTTGTCAGCTCTTCCCGTCTTCGGAATTGTGTGGATGATGCTTTTCCGAAAGTCAGATGGTATGTCGCCAGACTCATATATTCTACACACCAACGTGAATAGTCGTTTTGTTGCCACTTCCCCTAATGATTTTAGAAATTATGATGGAATGTTATCTATCCCTTCTGCCTTATTTGACCGTAAGTCCTCCAAAGCTCTTTTAAATTCCGATTCCAATACTGGATCCCCTATCTCTTCTAAATCGACTCCTGTTTATTCTTCTATCACATCAGACAAATCTTAACCCTCATAGAGGCTTTCAATGTATTCTTTCCACTTATCTGCTCTGTCGTCTGCATTTAACAGTGGAATTCCCGTTGCACTCTTAACGTCACGACCGTTGCTTTTAATGTCACCAAAGGTTGTTTTGACTTTCCTGTATGCTGAGTCTGCCCTTCCGACAATCATATCTTTTTCGATGTCTTCACATTTTTCCTGCACTTCCTATTTATTTCATTCCTCAGCGACTTGTATTTCTGTATTCTTGATTTTCCCGGAACATGTGTGTACTTCCTCCTTTCACCAATCAACTGAAGTATTTCTTCTGTTACCCATGGTTTCTTCGCAGCTACCTTCTTTGTACCTATGTTTTCCTTCCCAACTTCTGTGATGGCCCTTTTTAGAGACGTCCCTAGAACTTAGAACTACTTAAACCTAACTAACCTAAGGACATCACACACATCCATGCCCGAGGCAGGATTCGAACCAGCGACCGTAGCGGTCACGCGGTTCCAGACTGAAGCGCCTAGAACCTCTCGCCCCCTCTCTCCCCCCCCCCCCCCCCCCCCCCACCACCGGCTGGCATAGAAAGGAAGTCATTACATTGCAATTTAATAATCGAATTTCGCGCAAATATTACGATTGAACCTTCTGGAGCTGTAAGCGGGAAATAGTTTACAAACTTTTTGACATGATGTGTAAGGATTGTTAGGGATCGCTTACTGCTCTCCTTCCCAAATACCGGTTGAATGCAGTGTGGATAATATGCGCACTGTCACCCTTTCTAACTTTATGCTTTACTTATTACGGTGTACATGTAAAATAACGTTACATTTCTTAATGAGGGGATTATGCCAGTGTTTTAAATTTTCATTTCGGTCAATATTTATGTGAAAACTGAAAATGAAAGTTTCATTTCGAAGGATAGACCGACGACAGCCGCAATCGGACCTCAAAATAATTCGGCTTTGAAAGCTAAATATTTTTGCCAGACCGGGACTCGATCCCGGAACACTCTTAACACAAGCGGTTGCCTTAAACGATTTTTTTTTCTATTCTCTTCGTTATTTTTCTCGTTGTTGAATGTAACGTATAAGGTGCTGTCCATCGTTATCCTCAGAAAATTGCAGCCGTTCATAGAGAACAACATACAGGAGTACCAAGCTGGCTTTAGACCAAACCTATCGTCAATGGATCACATTTTCACACTAAGACAATTGTTTGAAAAACATTTGGAATATGATAAAGATATCTACAGCCTGTTCGTCGATTTGTAACGTGCATATGACAGCATTCACAAGAATAGCTTATACAATGCTATGCGTGATTTCAGAATCCCTGAGAAGTTAGTGAGAATGGTGCAAACTTGTATGGAAGGGACAAAGGCAGCAGTACGTTTCCGGAGCCACATCAGAATCATTCGAGATTGAGACAGGCCTCAGACAGGGGGATGCTCTCTCATGTGTTCTGCTCAGTGTCATCTTAGAGAAAGTAATGAAAGAGTGTAGGCGACAGGAGTGGGCTGCAGTAGAGATGGACGGCAACTTCAATTCTCTCGCATATGCAGATGACGTAGTACTATTAAGTGAATCAAAGCACGAGTTGAAAGACATGTAGCAGAAAATGGACAGTTATGCACAGAAGGTAGAGCTCAAAGTGAATCGAGACAAAACAGAGTTAATGCAGTTAGGAAGAAGACAAGAGCAGGTAGAATTTCTTGAGATAGATGGCAAGAGGTTCAAGAGAGTAGACCAGTTCAAACACTTGGGATCTTGGTTTATCACGGACATAAACATAAAAATGTACATCAAGGAAAGAATAGCATTGGGAACGAAATGGATGCATTCCCTCAGAGAGACACTTAGCTCTAAATCGATCTCAGTGAACACTAAGATGAAAATCTACAGCACAGTGATATGCCCAGTAGTATTGTACACTTCAGAAACATGGAGCATGACTAAGCGAGACAGGGAAAAACTATTAATATTTGAAACAAGAGTAATGAGGAAGATATGGGGACTAGTTTAGACTAAGCGAGACAGGGAAAAACTATTAATATTTGAAACAAGAGTAATGAGGAAGATATGGGGACTAGTTTTAGATAACGGAGGATGGAGGAGGAGGAAAAACGAGGAAATCTACTCTCTGATGCGACAACCAACTAACCTACAGAAGATAAAGAGCAAAAGAATACAATGGATGGGCAATGTAGGCAGAATGCCAGACGGAAGGCAGGCGAAGATGGCACTAGCGGGGAAACCAAACACCAAACGCCCCACTGGACGACCAAGGCACCGCTGGATGGACGACCTGGCGAAGGACCTAGTAGCCCTGAGAATGGAAGACACCTGGAGGAACCGAGCACAAAACAAGAAGGAATGGAGGAAGTTTGTGGAAGCAGCGCGTGGTCTGCAGGACCTGTGATCGCTGAATATCTATCTATATATCTATAGTTCTCGTCAATTTAGTCTGGGCAGACGTCACATGACACCCCTTCAAGTTCATCGTTCAATACTACACTCAGTTTTTTTTATTACAGAGGGGAACCGCATCGGTCATCCGGACACGCTTCCTGTCCGACTAAAATTCTCAACTTGTCACAGTCTATCAAGTATTGTATTCCATCAATTGGCTCGGACCAACAAACAACTGTCGGATTCCTGAATGGAAATGGAGGAAAATATCCTTTGAACATGTGTCCAGAAATGGCGCTGACGAATGAGAGACCCTCTGACCACGTGCCGTGTGTTCCTTGTGAGTTGCAGGCTGTATGATGCACGCAGTGTACTGTAAGCAGCAGAATGGTCTGGTATTCATGTCGGAAATAAGCCGAGATGGTGTTTGCGTACAGCTGAGCAGATGGAACGGTCGAGAGACAGCATGGTTACACCAAAAACAGTATGCTCACAGACACCAACGACGTCACACAACATTTCAAGCTCTTTTTGGGGGCTTGTGTGATCATGTGTCCTTTCAGACAGACGAACATGCTGGGAAATGGCGGACTGTCAATACGCCAGATCTGGAGGTCCTGTTTCTACAGGATATTGAGATGAATCATTGTACAAGCTCAAGGCGAGTGACCCGCCAACAAGGTATAAGCCGAGATACGATTACGTGTATCCCGCATGACAACTGCTGCTATTCCCAGTACCGGCAATCCCATGCAGGCAACTCTGATAGAGAAAATATATGTTACGTAGGAAGCCGCCACGTAGACAACGGAGAACAGGGATCAGATGACTGTTTTACGGTTTATTAATATAGATTATGTCCCAGTACAGAGGTACCCAAGATAATTTTGGCTGGTTGTATTTCCACTTAATTCCGAAGTTATTAATTTACATCCATGATGCTTGTATTTCCACTTAAATCCGAAGTTATTAATTTACGTCCAAGCTGCTTGTATTTTCACTTAATTCGGAAGTTATTAATTTACGTCCAGTATGGCGTTCTCCACTGTGAAACAGCCCACTTCGCTTAGGGGTCCCTTGTACATGAATGCAGCGGAGAGGATTCGGAGAAGCACTTCTGTTCTTTGGAAGAAGTCAGCGTCTGGTTACTTAATGTAACAGGGGAGCCCTTCTGGGCGGTCGGCCGTTTTCTTAGAAACTTGACATTTCAAAAAGCCGTCACGGCGATGGCACTGCCTCACTGGGACCCGAGTGCTTCCATCGTCAGTACGCTCTTTCTATGATGGCACAGTCAGTCTGTACATGACGTGACCCTACCACTTTGGCGCCATATTGAGACAGTTTGATTGAATGCTGTAAGCTCCAGAACGACGATAAAAGATATCGTTTAGTCGGAGAAACAGTTAATGATCTTTTTTGAATGAAATAATTCTGGGTGTTAGGTGGCATCACTGTAATATACTAAAACATTTAAATTTGCGATGTTTCGACCGACTTTGCAGCGGTTCTCCCCCAGGTGGTTAACTGGTCAATGCTAGCGAATCTAGAGTTGAAACTTCCTGCCAAATTAAAACTGTGTGCCGGACCTAGACTCTCACTCGAACTCCGTAGAGCACTTGCCTGCCAAAGGCAAAGGTCCCGAGTTCGAGTCTCGGTCCGGCACACAGTTTTAATCTGCCAGGAAGTTTCATATCAGCGCACACTCCGCCGTAGAGTGAAAATTTCATTCTAGAAACAACCCCAAGGCTGTGGCTAAGACATGTCTCCGCAATATCCTTTCTTTCAGGAGTGCTATTCTGCGTGGTTCGCAGGAGGGCTTCTGTAAAGTTTGGAAGGTACTAGGCGAAGTACTGGCGGAATTAAGCCTGTGCGGACGGGGCTTGACTCGTGCTTGGGTAGCTCAGTCGGTAGAGCACTTACCAGCGAAAGGCAAAGGTCCTGTGTTCGCGTTTCTGTCCGGCACACAGCTTTAATCTGCCAGGAAGTTTCATATCAGCGTACACTCCGCTGTAGAGTGAAAACTTCATTCTAAAATCTAGAGTTGTCTGGAGCTCGTTGAGTTCAAGTTGTTTGTGTTGAACGTCACTAATCCGCTGAACTCAGGCTATCAGTGTACATAGAGCAGCTTTCTTTTGTGCTGGATGGTGCCGCAAATCCGCATGCACGAACCGGCTGGTGTGTCTCCGTTTCCCGTAGGCGTTGTGACCTAGATTGCCGCTAAATGTTCTCTACATTTCCTCATTCTGACACTGTACACACAAGCGGCTAGTTGTGAAATTGCGTGCTTATGGAATATCGTCTCAGCTATGTGACTGGATTTGTGATTTCCCGTCAGAGAGGTCACAGTTCGTAGTAGTTGGTGGAAAGTCATCGAGTATAACGGAAGTGCTTTCTGGCGTTCCCCAAGGTAGTTTTATAGGCCCTTTGCTGTTCCTTATCTATGTAAACGATCTGGGAGACAATCTAAGCAGCAGTGCTCGGTTGTTTGCAGATGGCACTGCCGTTTATCGACTAATAAAGTCATTGGAAGGTCAAAACAAACTGCAAAACGAATTAGAAGAAATATAGGAATGGTGCGGAAAGAGGCAGTTGACCCTAAATAACGAAAAGTGTTAGATCATCCACATGAGTACTAAAAGGAACTCGTTAAACTTCGGATACACGATAAATCAGTCTAATCTAAAAGCCATAAATTCAACTAAATACCTAGCTATTACAATTACGAGCAACTTAAATTGGAAGTAGCACATAGAAAATATTGTAGGGAAGGCTAACCAAAGACTGCGTTTTACTGGCACGACACTTAGAAAATGTAACAGACCTATTAAGGAGACTGCCTACACTACGCTTGTCCGTCCTCTTTTAGAATACTGCTGCGCGGTATGGGATCCTTACCAGATAGGACTGACGGAGTACATCGAAAAAGTTCAGAGAAAGGCAGCACGTTTCGTATTGTCGCGAAGTATGGGATAGAGTGTCACAGAAATGATACAGGATTGGGGCTGGAAATCGTTAAAAGAAAGGCGTTTTTCGTTGCGACGGAATCTTCTCACGAAATTCCAATCACCAACTTTCTCCTCAGAAATCAAAAATATTTTGTTGACACCGATCTACATAGGGAGGAACGATCACCACGATAAAATAAAGGAAATCAGAGCTCCTACGGAAAGATATAGGTGTTCATTCTTCCCGCGCGCTATACAAGATTAGAATGGAGAATTGTGAAGGTGGTTCGATGAACCCTCTGCCAGGCATTTAAACGCGATTTACAGAGTATCCATGTAGATGTTGATGGAGATGCAGATGTGGATGTAGATGTAGTTATCCAGGTGGCCCGGTTACTTCGATGACGGATGACACGTTCGTCGTATGACCGCATGGGGAAGCAGAACTACGCAGATTCCATCAGACCTGAACAGCTCACCTCACAACATACAGTTAAGGCTTGAAATAGAAAATAACGGAGCGATTTGAAGTGTACAGAACATCTAGTGGCTAACTAGGACATAAAGTCGACTGGAAACCGATTCGCACCACCACCCGCCTACGTACACTCATATCACGAGTTAACTGGATTTGCGATGCTAACCCCTCATTGTAAACTGAGCGGGCTCAAGACAACATACCATGTTGCCCTTCTACCTCCTGCGAGGGGCGTCAGCGACCGTGTAGACAAAGTTGTGCGTGGCGGAGGAATTTAACCCGTATTCCAGAGTGACCTCGAGATCCGAGATCTGTCGAGTCCCAGTAAGGATCCCGTGGATGCTCTCGACACTTCAAGTATCTACGAACAACGGTATGGATTCGGCGAAATCTGTGTTAGTGAAACCGGGAGACCCTTTAGCGCTCGCCTGTTGGAGCATGAACGTAGCGTGCGACTGGGACAGATAAACAAGTCAGCTGTGGAGAATACCACAAAGAATGCGGCCTTTCTACCAATTTTTAAGAACATCGCTTGCTCGGCAAACGTGGATGCAACAGCGGAAAATAAGAGAGGCTGTCGAAATAATTAAACACTCGTACAACATGAACAGGGAGGTTGGCTACAAGTTACTTAGGGCCTGGCAGCCAGACCAGTGGATCGCCTTTGTTCGCCAACGAGAAGCACAACTTCACCCAAGTTTAACTGCATAAACAGCGGCCACGAGGGAATTGCCGTGCAGCAATTTTCTGTAGTAAAACGCTCCTCCGCAGTACAAGCTGCTGACGCACTATTACCTACCAAACACCTGTGAAACTTCCCTGCCAATAAGTTACTACCGCAGGCGTTAATCTGCCGATTCGCTACTGCTTACCAACAGGCTACCATAGCAGTAGCGGTATTAGCCTACCTTACAGCCATCCCCTCCCACAGCATAATCAAAAATGGCTCTGAGCACTATGTGACTTAACTGATGTCGCCAGCAGTCCCCTACAACTTAGAACCACTTAACCCTAACTAACCTAAGGACATCACACACATCCATGCCCGAGGCAGGATTCGAACCTGCGACCGTAGTGGTCGCGCGGTTCCAGACTGTAGCGCCTAGAACCGCTCGGTCAACTAGGCAGCATCATCTCTTGGAATTGTACAAGATTCCAGATATATGACGTCGGTGTCTCCGCATAACCGAAATAGACAGCGTATAAGGAGCGACATTAACCAGTGCACCAGCAGTTAACTGATCTGAACAGGACCGCTGCAAAGTTCCTCGAAATATTGGAAATGTAACTGTTTTAGTCTTTTATAATATATACCCAAAACTACTTTATTCATAATAGCGCTGGCCATGAAAACTTAAAAAACTTCCATTAGTTAATGATCCTGTTGCTCGTTAGTTGTGGCAATCCGATCATTCGGAATTATGGTGGCAAAGTGTAATTTGAAACATTTTGAGGACCGTAGGGGGCGATACGGGAGACCCGCACCGCCGACCAGGCAAGGTCCTAGCGGAGGTGGTATGCCGTTGCCTTCCTCCGACCGTAATGGGGATGAATGATGATAATGAAGAAGACACAACAACACGCAGTCGTCTCGAGGCAGGGAAAATGCCTGACCCAGCCGGGAATCGTACACGGGACGCCGTGCGTGGGAAGCGAGAACGCTACTGCAAGACCACGAGTTGCGAACCTCTACTAATATACTCTGCCACACTACACTACTACGTGCCATGCATAGACAATATTTCTCTCGCTCATCCTCCATAAAGTGTTTGGTAAAAGTGTCCTCTAATTGCCGGCCGAAGTGGCCGTGCGGTTCTAGGCGCTGCAGTCAGGAACCGCGAGACCGCTATGGTCGCAGGTTCGAATCCTGCCTCAGGCATGAATGTGTGTGATGTCCTTAGGTTGGTTAGGTCTAACTAGTTCTAAGTTCTAGGGGACTAATGACCTCAGAAGTTGAGTCTCATAGTGCTCAGAGCCATTTTTCTGTCCTCTGATCATATTCACAGGGAGAACATTAATAAAATCGATAATGCGCAGGGACGCATTCCTGATTGGAAATGGAGGAAAAAAGGTCCTATCAACAAGCTGTCCGGAAATGCATCGTTGCGAAGGTAGATGGCGCTGACGAATGGCAGTTTCTTGACCACGTGCTGTGTGTTCCTTGTGTACTGCGGGCTCTGTGATTCACACAGCGTACTGTAAGCAGCAGAATGGTCCGGTATTCATGTTGGGAACAGGCCGACATGGTATTGGTGTACTGCTAAACAGATGAAAACGGCCGAAAGGCAGCACAGCTACATCGAAACACGTACCCTCACAGACACCAACCACATCACACAACATTTCAAGCACTTTTTGGGCATTTGCCTGATCGTGGGTCCTTTCAGACAGAGGAACGTGCAGGGAGATGGCGAACTGTGCGTACACCAGAAATGGAGTACCGGATTGTACAGGATATTGGAAAGAGCCCTACTACAAGATCCAACCAGGTGGACCACCAACAAGCCGAAGTACGATTACGTGGATCCTGCATGACAACTGCTGCTATCCCAAGCGCCTCCAATCTCAAGGAAGCCACCCAGAATATATGTTGTGATGCGTATGCGATGCAGCTCTGTGCTGTGTCCGGAAACCATTTTACGTCGTCGTACGTACACCGTCCATTTCCGGATGCATGTTCATAGAATCATTTTTCCTCCATTTCCAGTTACGAATCCGTCCCTGCAGTTTGTTGGTTTTATTAATTTTCACCTTGTACAAATAACGCTGTCGCCCAGTCGAGTAGTAACTACACTCATGCTCATAAATTAAGGATAATTGCAGAAGGTGGTGTCACAAAACATGGCTCTACACAAAACTGGCACTAAAAGCATAGGCACACAGACAACACACACGGCACAGATCTGTAAGTCCGCAGTATCTGTGATAAGTTGAGAAAACCGTCCCGAAACACATGTGCTACAAAACGCCACTGTTTCCTGCGCACGTACCCCGACATCAATATGGGATATGATCACCATGCAAACGTACTCAGGCCGCACAAGCGTTTAGCATACTCTGTATCAGGTGGTCGAGCAGCTGCTGGGGTATAGACTCCCATTCTTGCACCAGTGCCTGTCGAAGCTCATGAAGTGTCCTAGGACTTTGAAGACGTGCAGCGATACGTCGACCGACAACATCCCAGATGTGGTCGATGTGGTTTAGGTTTGGAGAACAGGCAGGCCACTAGAATCGCGTGATATATTCTGTTTCAAGGTACTCCTCCATGATGGCAGCTCGGTGTTGCTGTGCGTTATCATCCATCAGGAGGACGGTAAGGCCTACTGAATCCCTGAAAAGGCGGATATACTGATGCAAAATGACGTCCCGATACACCTCACCTGTTACAGTTCCTCTGTAACAGGTGTACGTACACCAATCGCAATCCCACCCCACACCATCAAACCACGACCTCCATACAGGTCCCTTTCAAGGACATTAAGGGGTTGGTAGCTGGTTCCTGGTTCACGCCAGATGAAAACTCGGCGAATATCACTGTTCAGACTATACCTGGACTCGTCCGAGAACATAACCTGGGACCACTGTTCCACTGATCATGTACTGTGTTCTTGACACCAGGCTTTACGAGCTCTCCTTTGACCAGGGGTCAATGGAATGCACCTTGCAGGTATCCGAGCGAATAAACCATGACTGTTTAGTCGTCTGTAGACTGTGTCTGGAGACAACTGTTCCAGTGGCTGCAGTAAGGTCCCGAACAAGGTTACCTTCAGTAATCCATGGCCGCCTGGGGGAACTGTTGGTGCGATATACGTCTTCTTGTGGTATTGTACACTGTGGACGTCCCGTACTGTAGAGCCTGGACACGTTTACTATCTGATGGAATCGTCGCCATAATCTTGAGATCACACTTCGTGCCACACGGAGGGCCCGTGCTACGACCTGCTATGTTTGACCAGCCTCCAGTCGTCCAAGCATTCTACCCCTCACAACGTCATCAGTATGTGTTATTTGAGCCATTTTTAACACACAGTCACCATTAGCACGTCTGAAAACGTCTGCACACTTACTCGCTGCACCGTACTCTGACATCCACCAACGCACCTCTGCGTGTGTGGACTGCTACCAGCGCCACCGTGCGACGACCGCATGTCATATGCACCGCATGGTCATACCCCGAGGTGACTTAAACCCGCAAACCGCCTACCAGAGCGTTGTTTCACCATGTATCAGCATTATCCTTAATTTATGAGCACGAGTGTATTTTTTCTGCCAATTTCAGTGCCTTCCATCTTTTTTAATCATTTAAGCTTCATTACCTAATGTATTTGTGGGTATTTTTTTTGCTACCCGACCTCAATTTATCGACACACCTCAACTAGCTCACTGCGACTGTGAAGATCAGTTGTAATAACGCCACCAGTAGGAGACGAATTGGGTGCTTAACAGAGAGCAGGGTGGTGTGTGCTCGGTTCCAAGCCACACAATTGGGAATGCGGTTTCATCATCTCACATCTTATTGGCATGAAGTGATACGGCGCAGCCAGCCTGCCTAACAAGGGGACCGCGCCTAGTCGTCATCATCACCGATTTCGTCCAAGTTTATGGTAGGCGCTGTGAGTGATCAGAATGGAAGTGACAGAAGTGGTAGCTCCAGATGGCCAAGACTTAATAAAAGATACAGCGGTTTGGTGCGGGTCTGACGAGGCCCGAACCACCTGTGGTAGCATAGCGTCATGTAGCCGATGGCTAAGCGAAAGGAGTACAGAACGATAATCCTAGAGTCGTTGGATCCAATCCCTAGGTGCAGAAGTTTCATTTATTTTCTGTCTTTACGTTATTTGCACAACAAATAAACCGAAATAATGCTCATTATCTTGTATTTATTAATATTTTGATAAAGGGGTGGAAAGGAAATGCAAAGGAAAATTTAAGATTGCAAATAAATTACCAAGAAAGGATTATACCCACAGAGTTGACGACGGCTCTTGAAATCACTTTCTAGGAAGGAATTGTAATTAAAGTTCGTGTTCCGTTAGTTTCATTTTGTCCTTCCAGCGATCCTCGGCAGCTAATGCAACACTGGAATGTCTGTTTTATTGCCAGGGAATGAATTTGACCTTATGGAGACAGGAGAAGAAGTAACACACCAAGAAGAATGCATCAAAATACATTACACTGTATATCACCAACTATCCTCGCAAATATACGGCGAAAAGATGCGTTACGCGTAATTTACTGTGTAAGTGTGAAAAGAACGTAAACTACGTTTCTTTTTTTTTTTTTACAAAAGCTTTAAAACAACCATGTAATTGTAAAAACCCAGATTTTTTTTAACGATTGAAAGACATCTACAAACTTACTGCTTCAGTTGTTTTTAGAATAAATATCACCCCTGGACGTGTAAACCATGAACTGTAAAATCATAAACGTATATAAATTCGCATATAAAGTTCTCATGTACGCCTTAGAATCCCTTCCTACAATTTATTTGCAATTCCAAATTTTCATTTCCTATTTCTTTTCGGGCCTTTTTTTAATATAATAATACAGACAATGCAATGAGTATTACTTTGGTTTATTTCCAATGTAAGTAACGTATAAATTGAAAATAAAGGGTGATTTTTTCCACCGTGTACAAACTCTTGGGATTGATCGATGATAGGATACGGAACAAAAAGGTCTAATAAACTTATGTACCTAATTGCGTGGTTTCTATGCTAAATATTCAATCATACTTCGTTACAGAGACTACGGTCTAATACGCGCTGTACCGTGCAGACAAAGTTACAGTATACATTATTTCCTCCTATAGGGTGGTGCTGTTCCTCATACACTATGTGATCAAAAGTATCCTGACTCCCCTCAAAACATATGTTTTTCATATTATGTGCAGCGTGCTACCACCTACTATTATATACTTCATATCAGCGACCTCAGTAGTCATTAGACATCCGTATGTCCGCTTCCGATATGATAGTGAAAAGGAAACGTGAAGGGACACGTACAGCACAAAAGCCTGCAGGCCACCCTCGTCTGTTGACTGACAGAGACAACCGACAGTTGAAAGGGGTCGTAATGTGTAATAGGCAGACATCTATCTAGACCGTCACAAAGAAATTGCAAACTGCATCAGGATCCACTGCAACTACAATGACAATTAGACGCGAGGTTTTCATGGTCGAGCGGCTGCTCATAAGCCACACATCATGCTGGTAAATGCCAAACGACGCCTCGCTTGGTTTAAGGAATGTAAACATTGGACGATTGAACAGTGGAAAAACGTTGTGTGCAGTGACAAATCACGGTACTCAATGTAGCGATCCGATGGCAGGGTGTGGGTATGGCGAATGCCCGGTGAACGTCATCTGCCAGCGTGTGTAGTGCCAACATCAAAATTCGGAGCTGTGGTGTTGTGGTGCCGTGTTTTTGTTGGAGGGGGCTTGCACCCCTTGTTGGTTTTCGTGGCACCATCACAGCACAGGTATATATTGATGTTTTAAGTACCTTCTTGCTCCCCACTGTTGAAGAGCAACTCGGGGCTGGCGATTGCATCTTTCGACACGATCGAGCACCTGTTCATAATGCACGGCCTGTGGCGGAGTGGTTACACGACAATAACATCCCTGTAATGGACTGGCCTGCACAAATTTCTCATCTTAATCCTACAGAACACCTTTGGGATGTTTTGGAACGCCGACTTGGTGCCAGGCCTCACCGACCGACATCGAGACCTCTCCTCAGTGCAGCACTCCGTGAAGAATTGGCTGCCATTCTCCAAGAAACCTTCCAGGACCTGACTGAACGTATGCCTGCGAGAGTGGAAGCTGTAATCAAGGCTAAGGGTGGGCCAACACCATAATGAATTCCAGCATTACCGATGGAGAGCGCCACGAACTTGTAAGCCATTTTCAGCCAGATGTCCTAATACTTTGAATCACATAATGTCCTAGTGCCCTCTCGTGCGATACCAATTGGCGTCATATCCGATTCTTTTCTCTTGCTGACTATCCTTGTAGTGGACATCATATAGCGTTGTACACAATGGTTCCATATTGGAATAGAGAGCTTGCCGACATGGTGATCACTTACGGCAAGGCAAGTGGCAACGGGCGGCAGGCAGCTAGGTTGTATCACGAGACTTACCCACCGCCGACAATACCCTTAGCATTGAATGTCTGCAACAGTGTTTCGCTGTTTGTGTGAGACAGGGTCGTTTTAGGAAGCATGAAATCATGAAGGACATACCCGAAATGTTCGGATAGCTTAATTGGAGAAAATTGTGATAAACACTGTTGACGACGACCGCCATGTGTGTACTAGGCCGTTGGCCTGCCAGTACAGGGTGAGGCATACGAACAAGTGTTACTACTCTCATCACATACTGTATGTGTAGGGCTTACTAGCGACAGACTTCCCACATCGGGAGCACTTTCCACTGGTTTCTTCACCAGGCAGTCACCATTCCGGGATTTGTGTCATCTGTTCTATTCACAGATGGGGCCACTTTCACGCGGAGTGCTACCTTCGACTTTCATGACAGTCATCTGTGGGATAGTATGCAGGAACCCCATGGTATGGTGACAGGGAATCATCAGGATCGGTGGAGCCGGAATGTGTGGGCCGGGATAACGGGCGACCGTATTTTGGGACAAGTCTTCCTTCCACGTCACCTAACAGGCCGGAACTATCGACGTTTCTTGTGATAGACTCTGCTCCCCTGCTGGAATAAATGCCACTGATGATTCGAAGGCTTATGTGACTGCTACAAAATGGTGCTACAGCCCACTTCGCCGTTACGTCTGGACGCATCTCAGTCGTGTCTTCCCTGATCGATGGATTGGACGAGGGTGTTCAGCTGGATAGTTTGCTCGTTCACCGGAACTCAACCCGTGCGATTTCTGGTTATGGGGCCATCTCAAAAGTATAGTGTATGCAGAGCCCATTCCAGATGTGGAGATACCGGAGCAGCTTGTTCGGATGAAGCTTGGCCTATGTGAATGTGTGAGACAGAACATGCTGAGGCGCGTACTCGCACATGGAAACCATTTTCAACTCGTATTGTAACGGTGGCTCCATGGTACAGGGCCTATTACACTGTTGACTCTGTGCAAATGTGTAACTGAATAAATCGCCTCCATCATGGAAACCATGCATTTCCGAACGTAAGTTCATTACACCGTCTTTTGTTACGTATCCTGTCATCACTTAGTTCCTAGAGTTTGTACAGGATTGAAAAAAATCGCCCTCTATAAATAAAGTTTCCGCATAGGACCTTGACCCCTCGACCCTCAGATTTCCCTTCTCTACTCTTTGCCCTACGCCATTCGCTGCCTGGAATCTGCGCTATCATACCCTCAGCCTACCCGCTACCTACTATTTTTCTAAACGGGTGACCAACTGCAACTGCCAGGTCTGTCATTTTCATTTCCGACCAAACCACACATGTACCACAAACTTGGACGAAGTCGTTGATGAAAAGTAGGCACTGTTGCCTTCTTACACTACTGGCCATTAAAACTGCTACACCACGATGATGACGTGCTAAAGATGCGAAATTTAAGTGACAGGAATAAGATGCTGTGATATGCAAATGATTAGCTTCTCAGAGCATTCACACAAGGTTGGCGCTTGTGTCGACACCTACAACGTGCTGACATGAGGAAAGTTTCCAACCGATTTCTCATACACAAACAGCAATTGGACGGCGTTGCCTGGTGAAACGTTGTTGTGATGCCTGGTGTAAGGAGGAGAAATGCGTACCATCACGTTTCCGACTTTGATAAAGGTCGGATTATAGCCTATCGCGATTGCGATTTGTCGTATCGCGACATTGCTGCTCGCGTTGGTCGACATCCAATGACTGTTAGCAGAATGTGGAATCGGTGGATTCAGGAGGGTAATACGGAACGACGTGCTGGATCCCAACGGCCTCGTATCATTAGCAGTCGAGAAGACAGGCATCTTATCCTCATGGCTGCAACGGATCGTGCAGCCACGTCTCGATCTCAGAGTCAGCAGATGGGGACGTTTGCAAGACAACAGCACGAACAGTGCAGCAGCATGGACTATTAGCTCGGAGAGCATGGCTGCGGTTACCCTTGACGCTGCATCACAAACAGGAGCGCTTGCGATTCTGTACTCAGCGACGAACCTGGGTGCACGAATGACTCCAGGTTCTGTTTACAGCCTCATGATGATCGCATCCGTGATGGCGACATCGCGGTGAACGCACATTGGAAGCGCGTATTCGTCATCGCCATACTGGCGATTATGGTATGGGGTGCCAATGGTAAGACGTCTCGGTCACCTCTTGTTCGCATTGACGGCACTTGGACAGTGGACGTTACGTTTCAGATGTGACTCTACCCTTCATTCGATCCCTGCGAAGCCCTACATTTCAGCAGGATATTGCACGACCGCATGTTGCAGGTCCGGTTTGGGCCTTTCTGGGTATATAAAATGCTCGACTGCTGCCCTGGCCAGTACGTTCTCCAGATCTCTCACCAATTGAAAACGTCTGGTCAATGGGGCCGAGCAACTGGCTCGTCACAATACGCCAGTCACTACTCTTGATGAACTGTGGTGTCGCGTTGAAGCTGCATGGGCAGTTGTATCAGTACACGCCGTCCAAGCTTTGTTTGACTCAATGCCCAGGCGCATCAAGGCTGTTATTACGGCCAGAGGTGGTTGTTCGCGGTACTGATTTCTCAGGATCTATGCACCCAAATTGCGTGAATATGTACCCACATGTCAGTTCTAGTATAATATGTTTGTCCAATGAATACCCGTTTATCATCTGCACTTATTCTTTGTGTAGGAATTTTAAGGGCCAGTAGTGTAGTTTGAAATGGACCCTCTGTGGGTGCTGACTGAAGAATGTACTCAAGCAGCGTTGTCCCGCTACGAGCGTAGACACAGCGTCTGCTGCGCTCACAATGCTTGTTTACACAGGTAGTTTTCTTATGTAGCTGTTTCCTTTGGTCAGAGGAGTGATGATAAAAAAAAATTAATAGGTACTGTGGTAGTTGTGAAAGCAATGTATGCCTCTTTGAGCACTTGATGCTGTGCCGTGACGCAGTGTGTGTTGTGTTGTGTTGAGCAGGGCATGCACCCGCACAGCCAGAGCGGCAGCAGCAGCAACGACGCGGGCCGCGCTCCGCCCCCGCTGCCCCCGGGACACTCCCCCGCCGCCTCCACCTTCTCCACGTTCGGACACCACCCACACCGACACAGGCACCAAGGTAAGGGCAGACAACCATCTCAAGCAGCAAGCTCTCTCACCTCTGTCAGCTTACATCGGTTTTGCTTTCATGTTTATTTTAAATCATCTTTACTTTCTCTATAACGTCCCGCATTGTATGTCATGAGTTTTAAACTTTTGATTCGTATAACGTTTACTAAAGAATCTGTGAGCTGTAGCAATACATATGTGTGGCGACTAGTTTCGAACCAACAGGTTCATTTTGAAGTCTGGCCTGGTACTACGGCTGCACGGAAAGTGCCTGATCTTACTAATAAACATCTAAATGGCCGTACATGCTTTGTAAAATGTTCACCGAATGATTGTCAGAGTCCACATGTGACTCTTAGTTAGTGTATGTAACAGTCATTCCGCGAACATTGTATTGCTATTTTGATATTTATTATTAAGATCGGGCACTTTCAGTACAGCTTCACGGTCAGGCTTGCAAATGAACCAGCTGATTCGAATCTAACCGCCATACATATCTACCGCAAGTGTTGATAGATTCTTTAGTCAACGTTTCATGAAATTTTGAAAAAGTTGCTGGCTCCCTGTCAACAAAATGTTGCCTGAAAAATAAAGAAGTAAACTTGTGTGGCAGATGCACGAACTACCTTCTATGTAAGGCCTTTCTCAATCACCTGTATGGGCACAGCCTTTAAGCCCGTTTTAAATTGTTTTCATGCTTCTGTCATGCATTATACAGGGTGTCCCTCAATATTTAAGGATATGACAGGAATGGTTATTCGAAGCAAAAATTCTTTAGAAATCATGGGCTCTAAGATGCACATGCTAAGAGCCATGAACACTTGTTCATTGGAAGAGATGTGTTTCACAGCAGCGAAGATACGAAAATGTTCATAGCTCTTAAGATATGCCATTCAGAGAACAGTTTTACCGGATCATCTTGTTACGTCCGTGCTTGCTACGAAAATATGACGAGGAATTCCGCCTTGTGCAAGACACCTTTTTACTGTTTTGTTTCGCACAAACATGTTTCAGCCCTTTTTGTGCTATCTTCAATGGGCTAATTTTTAATTTTCTAACTGTAAAATAGTTGTTAAATATTACAATTAAGCGAAACTTTTGGTAGATAATATTAAAAATTGTGAATGAATATTGGTTGTAAAATATTATACATCATATGTTCATAGTTTACATTTGAGATATGTATTAACGACCTGTTTCACTGTATGTTGTTCGCAACATTATGTCAAAGTTCTATTTATTTATTTATTTATTTATTTATTTATTTATTTAACCTGGCAAGATTAGGGCCATCAGGCCCTCTCTTACATCTAACCAGGCATTCTACTTATTTTACAGTCATATGTTTCAGTAGGCATGTTAAACTACATCTAATACAAAAAGTGAGATAAACAATTAGAAAGGTACACCTCGAAAAATACATTATTGAAGAGAAAGATTTAAGATAGGAGTGCTGGCAGCAGGGAGTATGAGGGAGACTCATGGTGAAGCGAGGAGAAGAATAGAGAGACATGATGAAACATAATTAAGGAAAATATAAAGGAAAAGGAGACTGCGTGTCTAATAGAGATAGATGAAGAGGAAGGCATCTCAGGAGCAAGATAGGAGACACTAGCTTTGCTATTTGACAGATGAGAGGATTTGCCTTGCACATTAATTTTGTGGAGAATTTTATGCGGATGATAGTAGGAAATGCTTCAACTTCTTCTTAAAAGCAACAGGAGATTGAATTTTCCTCAAGGTAAGGGGCAGTTTGTTCCAGAGGCGGACAGCGGCAACTGAGAAGGAGTTTGCAAAAGTTTTTGTTTTGTGAGTGGGCACAGTTAGGATACCAGATAAGAGTGACCTCGTGTTTCGATTATGATGGTATGACAGGATTTTAATCTCTGAAGCTAGGTACTGGGGTGCTTGCGCGATGAGGAGTCGGTGAAGTAGACATAGAGTGTGGTAGTCACGCAGTTTGTCCGGCCGCAGCCACCCTAGCTCGGAGTATGAAGCACTAACATGATCATATCGGCGAATGTTGCAGGTGTAACGCACACAGGCATTCATGGTTAGCTCTAGCCGTCTTTTGTTTTCACTACTCATGCCTTGTTGAATCACATCACAATAGTGGAGGTTCGGTAGAACGAGTGCTTGCACGAGCTGGCGTTTCAAGTCCTGTGGGAATATGTTCCGAAACTTTTTGAGAGCATAGAGACAAGCAGACGTTTTTCGGCACACTGCGACTGTATTCTCCGCCCAGTTGAGATGCTCGTCCAAAGTTACACCCAAGTTCTTCACTGTTTTCTGATATGGTATTGGAGTACCTTCGAGCAGAATAGGAGGTAGCCGTTCGCGGAAATCTGAACTTATTAATTTCTGATGGGCTATTAAGATTACTTGCGTCTTTTTTGCATTTAATTTAAGCCCCAGGTTTTTCGCCCATGTCACTACTGAAGACAGATCATCATTCATCAGAGCGATTGCAGTGTTTACGTCTTCAGGTCTGACGCTGAGATAGAGCTGGAGGTCGTCGGCATAGAAATGATGTTTACAGGAGGACAAAACCGACGAAATATCGTTGACATATAAAGAAAACAAAAGTGGTCCTAAGACTGATCCTTGTGGCACTCCCGAAGAAACATGTTTCCAGGAAGATTTTTCATTTGCGCAGACAACACATTGCTGTCTGTCTTTTAAGTAGCTTTCAAACCATCTCATTGCACTATCAGAGAAATTAAGCTGTTGCATTTTTCTGAGTAATATGTCAAAGTTAACAGTGTCAAAAGCTTTGCTGAAGTCCAGTAGCGTCAATATTGTTGCCTTTCGATTGTCGATGGCATATTTCAGGTCATCAGTTACTTTAATTAGAGCAGTGTTTGTGCTGTGATGTTTACGGAAACCGGATTGAAATTTGTCATATAGACTGAATTCATGCAAGTGTTCAGTGATTTGGTCATGAACAATATATTCCAGTGCTTTGGAAACAGCAGGCAGTATGCTAATTGGTCGGTAATCACTAGGCAGTTGCGGGTTTTCGACCTTAGGGATGGGTCGAATTATGCTTCTTTTCCATGCAGTGGGGTATATTCCGTTCACGAGGGAAAAATTAAATATGTCAGTTAAGACAGGTACTAAGATATCGGCAACATTCTTAATCATGGTTATACCGATACTGTCGTTGCCTATTGCATCAGAAGAGATTCTCATTATTGCTTTTCTTGCCGTATTTGTTGTTACATGTTTTAGATGAAAGGTATCGTTGTTAGTTATCCTGTTTGGGGATTCTTGTGGACGGAAATCATCAGCCGTGCTGGTATTCAGAGGTGCAGAGAAGAATTCATTTAATTCGTTAGCTGACACATGAAAAGTAGTTTCCGATTTTGCCTTTCCGACCCCCAAGCTACGGAGATTCTTCCATAGAGTCGTGGGTGTCAGATCGCTGCATACGAGGGAGCGAGCGTGCCTGATTTTGGCATTGCGAATGCATTGTTTCACTCTGTTCCGTAGCTTTCTATATTCTTCAAAACGTTCGGGTTTCGGATCTGCCTTGAAACGCCTGTGGGCAGCATCCCTATTAGTCATCATTTGACGTAATTCAGCTGTCAGCCATGGAGCAGGAGATTTTCTTACACGGACTGTGCGCACAGGTGCATGTTTGTCATAGAGGGCAGTGAGTTTATCACCAAGTTCATTAATTTTGCCGTCGATTGTAGGTTCTCTGATTATTTGATGCCATGAGATTTCTAAGCAATCGGCTGTTAGAGCGTCAAGGGCAATACGTTTCATGTTCCTACAAGTTATGTAACGCGATTTGATCCTTGGGGGCTGTACAGAGTAGGCCAGGAATATTACATCATGTGCTGAGAGGCCAGGGGCCGATGATTGACCAACATCTCTTACTTTGTCAGTCTGTTTCGTTGCGATCACGTCTATAAGAGTATGACTGTGCGCCGTATGGTGTGTAGGTTGTAATGGAAGAATGTTCATGCTATTGCAACTAAACAATCTTCTTAGGTTTATTGCGGAGGGAGTGTCTCTTAGCAGGTCTATGTTCAAGTCACCCATTACGATGACATGTTCGTATTGACACTGAAGTGAATGTAATTCCGACTGGAAGGAACTCATTGAGCTTATTTTTGGCGGCTTGTACACGACGCCAGTCAAGAATTTCCGACTTTGTATATTTATTTCAATGAACATGAATTCAGCCTCTTTTTCTTCAGCAGGATTTGACGTACATAAGACTTTCGCTTTGAGATCTGTTCGTATATATGCGCCGACCCCGCCACCTCGCTTTTTTGATCTGTCTGCCCTAAGAAATGTGTACCCTGGGAGATGAATAGATGCAGAGGATATGTGTGGTTTCAACCACGTTTCGGATAAGAGGATTACGTGGTAGTTTAGTTGGTGGAAGAGGAGGCTAAGTTCTTCGTAATGCGCAGGTAAAGACTGAATGTTGCAGTGAGCTGCTAAAAGCTCGGACGCGTTCCGCTGAGCAGCCTGGAGTAGGGTGGCAGACTGGTTTGTCCCTTTGTTAGGCACTACCTGCCGCGAGGGGCACTGACCGGTGTTTCCGCCAAGTGACATATTCCAGGGGTGTCCGAGATTTTGCGCGCCCTGTTTGTGACTTCGCGAGAGCCGAAAGAAAAGCGACTGCAAGAGATTTCCTGAGGTTGCGGGAGTATAGAAAATGGATTAGTGGTATTCGGTGCAGGGAGAATATGACCAAAATGGTGACAGCTGTGTGTCACTGAGTATCCTATGTCGTAAGAGGAAAAGTGTAATTAGAGTATTTGAAACAGCTTAGGGTGGAAATAAGGGAAAGAGGAGTGATTTAAGAGGCCGATGCTGCCAGCAGAGAGAAGAAAGCTTAATATTTAATAGAGTATCGTAGGAAGCTAGAATTAAATTGAAATTTGCTAAAGTGATACTGATAGTAATTTTTGTTATGCACAATTTAAACCGAAGAGATGGTTGACTAATGAACTAAAGGAGAGACAAATAATTGCAATAGAACTATTACAGAATGGAAGAGAATAAACTGAGAAAATGAAAAAAGTATTAGCAGTAACTAAAACTAAGCAATGGCTACAGCTAAAGACACAAAAATAGTAAAAAGTTAATACAGTTACAAAAACAATTAGTTGAAGGTACAAATAATTGAAAAGTTAATAAGTTACAAAAACAATTAGTTGAAGGTACAAATAATTAAAAAGTTAATACAATTACAAGACTATATCTGAGTATAGGACTGTTAAAATTTGAAAATGGTGTTAAGTTTGACTTTTGGCTCGAGTAGGTTCACTTAATACTATTTAGTTCTGTCATATTTGTGACTGTCTTCTTTCCAGCTGCAGTCTTAATGATTACTCTGCCATCCTGAGTCCACACATTCTGAAGACCGAAATGGGATATGGCACTGTTTAAAATCTTTAGCCGCTCGTGTGTCAGATCTTCCCTTATTGTAATCCCTGTCCTTGCTAACTTCTTCTTCTGGGTAAAGATCTCAGCCCTTTTTCGGTACGACACAAATTTAATAATTACTGGACGAGGTTTGGTAGCACCTGGTAGTTTTCGTCCCACCCGGTGGCTCCTGTCAATGTCTGCCTTGGTCACTTCGACGCCTAATTTTTCACGCGCAACCTGTATAAGCAGGTTGTCCGTGTCTTCTTCTTTATTTTCTGCTACTCCAAACAGTCGTAGACTATTTCGCCTTTGGTACTGTTCTAGCTCGTCTGTGGCGGCAGATAGTTTCACTTCCAACTCTCGTGCCTTTTTCTCGTATTCAGACACAGACTTTTTTAGTGCTGTAATTTCGGCAGTATTGGCCTCAACAGTTTCACGCATTTTGGCCAATACTGCTGCCGTTACAGTATCTGATATGGTGCCTGCTATCAGATCGAGATTGTTTTTATCGCGAAGCGCAGCGTTTACCTCAGAGCGAACCAACTCCGCTATACCGGGAGCCGCGGCCGCACCTTCCGCCAGGAGCAGGCCCGCCGCACCTGCTGCTTCCCCGCTGCTGGACGCGCTGCTGTTGATTCTTCTGTTTACCATTTTCTCGCAGATATTGGCGGAGCACAGAAAAAAATAGCACTACTGCACAGAACACTGTTGTTTACACGATTTCCACTTGTACTAGACAACACCACCTGCGAGAACACCTTCGAATTCGACTAAATTTCGCGAGCCGAACTTAACACGTGTTACACTGCAGCCGCCATGAGCAACATATTGCTTAATTGCCAAAAACAGTGGATGTAGGCCTTAGTTTACGTACCTTACATGATGCTATTGGACATTTATTTTGGTAGCTATTCCGCTACACAATCTAAAACTTCTCACCAGCAAACAGCAAAACGTAATTTTTATTTTTCTGTGTATTATGAATTTACAAACGAAGATGACTATATATGATGTTTTTTGTGTGTAACTGACGGTTTTGATATTGTGGTGCTTTCTCATATGTTGTCTGGGAAGTGAATAGGCTGATTTCGTGATCTGTGGTAGCTTGACACTGCACTTTCACAGATTTTTTAAAAGATGGTCGGAGTATTCGCCACCATTACGTGTCATTGTGGCTGTATAGTATTCATTGTTTCCTAGCGTGTTTGGCTTGGTGAGGCGCGCGGGTTTGAAGTGTATTTGGCGTCTTTGGTGGCAATCATTGTACGCTTTTATTATATCTACAAATATGCACTCCCTCTTCGTTTTCTTCTGCGTGTTTTAGGTAATTTTCTTTAGTGGCAGAAGAAGTTAATTTTTTAAATTTACTGACATTTGTCAGTCTGTTTTCTCATTCTTATATCTGATAATGACTGCACCTGATAAAGGTTGTTGGTTTTAGTAAGTGGGGTGTGACCGAAACAGTGATTCATATAACATAAACTGATACAGTCACAAGTCTCCTCCTCAGGTCCAAACAGACTCATTTCGCAAAAAAAAGCTTTAACTTTTGTGTGAATTGGAAGGAGAGTGGACATTTACTAGTGCAAATATATATACCGTATATAGGGTGCCCGGAAATTCCCGGTACAAAAATCTAGGACTTGTACAGAGGAGCGAATACATAATCTTTTGAATAGGAACCCACGTCAAGAAACGTACCGTTTCCGTACTACAATCGTTCGAAAACACGTTTGCTAGATATGTATGTATGTATTAAACCGGGGACCTAGAAGCGACGGAGAGGCTTTGTCCCGCCATAGCCTCAGTGGTTCACAACGCCACAACAGGGCACAGCATGCCATCCATCCCACCGCCGCCCCACACCGAACCCAGAGTTATTGTGCGGTTCGGCCCCAGTGGACCCCCTCAGGAGCGTCTCATACCAGACGAGCTGGGTTCGGTTGTTTGGCGGAAGAGACCAAACAGCGAGGTCATCGGTCTCATCGGATTAGGGATGGACTTGGAAGGAAGTCGGCCGTGCCCTTTCAAAGGAACCATACTGTCATTTGCCTGGAGCGATTCAGGGAAATCACGGAAAACCTAAATGAGGTTGGCTGGGCATGCGAGTGGAACCCCAAATGTGTTCATTGTAGAATAATGATGATGTACACGTAGGAGGAAACGGTGTTTGCGCAGCAATCGCTGACACAGTGTAACTGAGGCAGAAATTGGGGAACCAGCGCGCATTCGACGAGGTAGATGGAGAACCGCCTTAGAAACCATCCACATGCTGGCCAGCACACCGGACGTCGACACGAATCCGCCGGGCGGATTCGTGCCTGGGACCGGCACGCCTTCCCGCTCGGGAAGCAGCGTGTTAGACCGCGCGGCTAGCCGGGCGGGCTTTGGTAGGTCGGTAAGCAGCAGCTTAGTCATGGTGGGAGTTCTTTGCGTGAATCTACTGACGATATTTGACGTATATCCTACCTCTCTGAACCCGTTAGAGCCTCATTCACGTGTGTCTCTTACAGCAACATGGTTGAGTAGACATTTGCAGAATACATCGATATGGACCTTCCGAATGAAGACGCTCACGGTAATGGACGAGCTGCTCGTCGCCATTACCAGAATCGCCAGATAGATCCTTCATATCCTTTTCGCCACAGTTACGCAACCGCTTCGCAAGGAGACGCCGCACACCTGAATTGGATGAACAGGTCTGCATCATGCTGAGGAGAACCCGTCAACGAGTACACGAGGAGTTTCTGTGGCTGGTAATGAGTGGAACTGTAAAGTAATTGATGGACTGCATCACGCATAATCAGTTACTTGTAAAAGTGGTCGCGTTACCAACAACATTTCAAATGGTTGTTGCGTGGAAAAGGTACCCTTCCGGACATGGTAAATCAAGTTTTACATTTTCCATGTCCGGAAACGTCAACCAACGACCCTACAGAGTGGCAAAGTTACAGACACTAGTGCCCGTCAATGTATGTATATAAAGGGTGATTCCGTAATGATGTTACAAACTTTTTAGGACGAGGAACAGAGATAAATGTATCGATTTGAGGAGAGTTCCTGTACCGAATACGAACTAATCGAAAGTTATAAGTGAAAACCATTCTCATACCTGTGACAGTGGAACACCTGTTGTGGTAGTGTTGTTGCTAAGATCATAGGGTAGGCAACATTTATAGGTTGTAGTGTGGACCAAAACAAGAAGAAATGTCTAGTAAACAGAACCTGTACATATATTCCACTGTCAGAAGTACCAGAACGGTTTTCATTTATAAATTTCGTGTCGTTCGTTTATTCTTGTCCATCGTCATGAAATCACCCTGTATATTCATACATTTACAGGTACTGGCTCGTATAACGCCACGCTCTCTTGCGTCATTTGGGTGAAATTTGTAGACATGGTCTACTTTTCAACTAGATCCCGTCTATATCAGCCTCTGGTAATGTGTACTATAAATTCTGAAACACACTATATATATAGTGTGCGATTTGTGCTTTTACCATTGGGGGGGGGGGGGGGGGGGGATGTCTTACATATTTAGTATAACTAAATATGTTATTAACTTCGACCGTGGCGTTACCCATGGTTAAACAGTTATTTATAAATAGATGTTAAAGCCGAAACTCACTATTCACGCGTATGCACTATCAGAAAAGCCATCCCTGGTTATATCTTTAAAAGAACATTATAGGTAAAGCTTATTTGCAAAATCATCTACATTCTGTTATACGATGGGAATTCAAAAAGTAAATGCACATTTGTGGAAAGCTGTACTTATTCTAATGATAGAAAACTGATACATGCGTTATTTTTCTACGTAATCTCCCTGGACTTCAATGCAGTTTTCCCGAAATTTTACGAGTTTGTTTATTTCATCAGAAAATACGTTTATCGGTTGCATCTGTAACCAATTTTGCACCGCAGCAATGACGTCTTCATCACTTTCAAATCTTCTTCCCTGTAGTGATTCCGTTAAGGGTCCAAACATGTGAAAATCGCTTGGAGCCAGGTCTGGACTGTATGGTGGGTGTTCCAGCACATCGAATCTCAACTCCTTTATTGCGTCGGCTGTCCGTTTGGCAGAATGTGGGCGAGCGTTACCTTGCTGCAGGATGACACCTCTTCACAGTTTTCCACGACGTTTTGATCTGATAGCAGGTTTTAATTTCGTACGCAACACATCACATCCACCATACAATACAAACCTGGCTCCAAAGCCTGGTTTACGCTGGGGCGACGTCTTGCAACATTGTGGCATGCTACGGAAATGTGGCGTGCCTCGTCTTGTCATTTAGTTCTAAATGTTTTGAAATGCTTACCTACTATATAACATTTTTTCAAAATTAATAAGCAAACATATTAATAGTAAGACTGTATTAAAAACTTTCTGTGTTGTGCTCCACAAATTTAAATTATGTGGAAAGTTTTACTCCAGTGCATGGGAAATAAACATCCCAGGTTGGGATGCATAAACTAAAACCAGAGGAGGGGATGGTCTGATGCAGAGAGGGGGGGGGGAGGGGGAATCCCCCCCATCCCACCCTGAAATCGCACTATATATATATATATATATATATATATATATATATATATATATATATATATATATATTAATAGGCTGAGCCATGTAAGACGTAACACCCTTTTGTTTCACCAACGATTACGCATATCGAAACGTGATTTTAACCGAATGTTAGAGCGTCGAGGGGCACGTATCTTTTTGTTAGGTTAATATTTTTAGCGCTGTCATCAACGGAGATATTGAAGCAAGTACCTTTTTTTAATGGAACCGTATACTTGCTATAGCTGCATTCTATAGCTCTTGAGAAGAAAGTTACAGTAATGCAGCGATCGTTTACGTTGAAACCTGTCGTAAAAACATTCTAGAGATGCGCTTCAAAAATAAAACTTTATTTCCCTTTTAACCAATTTAGCCGGCCGCGGTGGCCGAGCGGTTCTAGGCGCTTCAGTCCCGAACCGCGCGACTTCTACGGTCGCAGGTCCTGCCTCGGGCATGGATGTGTCTGATGTCCTTAGGTTAGTTAGGTTTAAGTAGTTCTAAGTTCTAGGGCACTGATAACCTCAGATGTTAAGTCCCTTAGTGCTCAGAGCCATTTGAACCATTTGAACGAACTTACAATCTACATGCAGGTCCGCTTGCAAATGTTATATATGGGAATACGACGTAGGCTAAAATCTAGCGTATCACAAGGCGCTTAGGAAATCCTCCCAGGTTTACGTAACCTCAGACAGAGGAATCAGCTGTTGTTTGTTCACAAATAAGAATGCCTGAATTACGCTGCAAAAAGTAATTAGTGTATTAAATGTCTCAATGCTAGAAGGAAGAGTTGACCTGTATTTTCCTATACGCTTCTTAGCTGTCGGACAGCTGCCTCTACCTACACTACTCTTTATTATACCACAATGGATACATTTCGCTGTACTAAGCATTTCATTAAAAATACTTTGGTGAGCAGTGTACACCGCAAAATAAATATTCCTCTTAAGTAAAAATCGTTCCACGTTGAACGTAAGCGCGTAATGACAGTATTGCCGGCTACGTGCAATACACGCTGTCGACTTACTTGACATTGCAATGCAATTTTGTACACACGTAAATGGAATAACCAAAATTTACTAATTTGGATACCACCCAAATCACATAATGTAAATTTCAATGGGGACAGGTGAAAATGTGTGCCTCGACCGGGACTCGAACCCGGGATCTCCTGCTTACATGGCAGACTCTCTGTCCATCTTTTTTTCTTTCAATCACATTTCGTTCTCTATTTTTTGTTGAATTTGTTCGTGGCTGACGTCCAATGACACCCTTTAAAGTTCTTTGTTGATCCATTCACTCAGTTTTTTTGTTACAGAGAGTAGATACCTCTCTGAACGAATGCGCTGAGCTACCGTATGGATATGGTTCTGTTCTTTCGGACAACCATGTAGGTATAATGTAAATTTTGTTTTCCAAGAAAATAAGTTTGTCCTTTGTTTACGGATGTGTTGAAACACTTGAACATGGACTGAAAGGGACATTCGCAATCGCATTTCGAGAGAACGATGAACAGATGTAATTACAGTGGATGATATGGTAGAGAATGCAGTGGCGATTCGACACCACATATCGTCTGGCGTTGTTGGGGCATCATTACAGACTCAGGCTCAAGATGAGTCAAATCGGGAGGCTTCACAGGCCATTTGACAACAGAATTTCGACCTATGTAACATGCTGGAAAGTACTTGCCTTGCAACATGGGGTGAGTGAGCTGGACAACTATCATGTTGCAGCCAAAAACGAGTACGCTATCGAATATCCTGTGGTACCAGTTTTAGAGGAACCGGCGTATTGTTCGTCAGAAAGTGTGCGTACGAATGTACGTCTAGAACGGCTGAGATGAAGTAAGGTCCTACAATGTAATTTCCTATGATGCCGCACCATACGTTTGCGCTTCACGGACATTGATGTTGCACCTGACAAAACCAGAGCGACGGAAATTCTGTCGATGCAGGAGGCGAATGACACTCGTCTGGCTGATTCCAGCACTACGTCTCCTGCCACTGTGCGGATTCATCAGCGTCGTAGCCAGGACAACTTCTTCGCGTTCTCTGTCACTTGCAATCTTCTTTCTTTTCCTCTTTTTTGACGTTCAGGCAGCCTGTCTGCACTAGTATCTTAATAATTCGTGAAATTGCCTGGCGCGTCGGAGACTGGCGATCCGGATAGATAGTCCTGCACCGCTACATTATTTTTACGACATTTCTTTTACATTCACCACATAAAAGTAGTATCTCTAACTTCTCCTCATTGGTGTACATGTCTGCACGCAACGATTGCTGAAGCAGAAATTAGTAGCCTGGGATGCAGACAAGTAAACAGGCAAATGTGTTGATTTAGTGACACGAGAGCTCTACTTGGCGGTGTTTGCACAACTAATGCTGATTCTGGTCACCATGTTATCAAATTCTAGGACCTTCCTCCAATTATTTGATGACATGTTTCAATGTCAACATTAAGAAACGCTGAATCATGATAACTGTCTTCTCAAGAGCAATCGAATGCAGTTATAAAAAGTATTCGATTCCATTAAAAAACGTACTTTCTTCAATATCTACGTTGATTCCAATGCTAAAAGCATTAACCAAACAAAAAAATACTTTCCTCTCGCCCATTCATTGGCAGAGAAACCTCTTGTCGCGTCAGTTAGTACACTGTTGAGTTGTTTCGAAGCGTTTCGGTTTTTTTTCTTCTTAACTTACTCATCAGCATTTTGACTGGTTTGGTACCGCCCTTCATTAATTCTTCTTCTGTGCCAACTTGTACCTCTCGGAGTAGCCCTTACACTCAACATACTCAATTATTTACTGGATATATTCCAGTTCTGTCTTTCTCTAGATTTTACAGCTCCCTTGGTTTAAATGGCTCTGAGCACTATGGGACTTAACATCAATGGTCATCAGTCCCCTAGAACTTAGAACTACTTAAACCTAACTAACCTAAGGACATCACACAACACCCAGCCATCTCGAGGCAGAGAAAATCCATGGCCCCGCCGGGAATCGAACCCGGGAACCCGGGCGTGGGAAGCCAGAACGCTACCGCACGACCACGAGATGCGGGCTCTACAGCTCTCTCTAGTACCATGGAAACTATTCTCTGATGTCCTTTGTCCCATCATCCTGACCCTCCTTTTTGTCACTGTTTCCCGTACATTTGTTTCCTCGGCACTTCTGTGGAGAAGCTCGTCATTACTTACCTTATCCGTCCACCTAATTTTCAGCGCTCTTTTGTACCACCACATATCAACCTCTTCTACTCTCTTCTGTTCCAGTTTTCCCACTGTCCGTGATTCATTGCAATACAATGCTATATTTCAGGCCACATTCCCAGAAATTGCTTCCTCAAATTAAGGCCTATATTTGATTCTAATACACTCCTTTTGGCCAGGAACGCCCCCTTTGCCTGTGCTAGGCTATTTATTATGTTCTTCTTGCTTCATCCATCTAGTGCTATTTTGCTTCTGAGGTAGCTGAATTCCTTAACTTTGTCATGATCACCGATTCTGATGTTAAACTTCTCGCTACTCTCACTTCTGCTACTTCTCAGTACAATCGTGTTCTTTGTTTTACTCTCAATCCATATTTCGTCCTCATTAGAATGTTCATTTCATTCAACTGGTCCTGTAATTCTTCTTCACTTTCACTGAATATAGCAATGTCATCAACGAAATCTTGTAATTGATATCCTTCCACTCGGAATTTCAAACCCACTTTCGATCCTTTATTTATTTCAGTCTTTACTTCGTCGATTGATATCCTTTGACTCTGAATTTCCATCCCACTCTTCAACCTTTATTTATTTCCATCTTTGCTTCTTTGATACGTAATTGAATGTTACATGCGAAAGACTACATCTCTGCCGTACAGCCTTTTTAATATGTGCCCCTTGTTCCTGGTTTTCCAATGTACTCGTACATTACATGTCTTTCTTTATAGCCGACTGCTATTTTTCTCAGAAGGGTGAAAATTTACTTGTTTCATGCCCCTACTTTATCTCATTGAGTTTTTAAGGCACAATTACCAAAGTTCGGATGAAGGCACAATTCCCAAATTTCGGATCTCACAGCATTCGACTGGTTGTTGAGTATTGTTCATAATGGTGTGAGCTTTACCAATCAGGATTAGTGGATGGTTTACCAAAGATTGAACGAAGAGCGCCACGTCACGTCACGGAATCGCTGAAACGGAGCGAGAGTGTTAGCGAGATGCTGAACAAACCCCAGTGGCAGTTGCTGCAAGGGATGCGTGGTGTTTCAAAGGGAGGGTTTACGTTGAAATTCTGGGAACGTACATTCGTAGTACAGTCGGGTGACATTTTACTTTCTCGCATATACATTTTGCGGAAAACGCCGACCAGAATATCGGAGATATTATAGTTCATACGGAAGTGTACAGAAATTCGTCCTTGCCACGCACCAATCGCGAATGGAACAGAGAAGCTGGGAAAAGATATCCGCAATCACACGCCGTAAGATTCCTTGCGGAGTACAAATGTACGAGGGTCCTCCGAAAGCAGTGCCTGCTATTTTTTATTCATGGAAAGTACAGGAGATACATAAATCACAACAGCACAGCTAAATACAGCAGTATTTCAGCTACAGACTGTCATTTTTACACATACCACCATTCGTTACGCAGTTTTGCCAACGATGAACCAAAGCTGTATGCCGCGCTGGTAAAAATCTGAACCAACTGAGGCTATCCACTTCTTACAGGTTTGACAACATCATTGATAATATTCGCCACTTCAGAGGCCCCAAGAGTTGGAAATCTGAAGGCTCTAAATCGGGACTGTAGGGTGGATGTGGTAAGGCAGTCCAGCTGAATTTTGCGATGAGCTGCGTGGTCGTAAAACTGGAGTGGAGCATGGCGATATTGTGTTGCAGGTGAAAGTTGGTCTTCTTCTCTGGCCTTACCCTGGAAGTTCAGACTTCAGTGTCGTCTTGTAGCGTGCTGAACTGACAATTTCCCCAGGCTCCAGGACATTCAAAAGAACCACACCCTAGCTATCCAAGAAGACCGTGAACGTCACTTTGCCTGCAGGCGGCTGCGTCTTGAATATCATTTTCGATGGAGGATTCGCATGTCGCCATTCCGTGGACTTCCTTTTGGATTCCAGCTCGTAGTGGTTGAGACGTGCGTGACTCGTGTTCCCGGTATCAAGTACCTTGTTTTTAACGTACTTCCACCTCATTACGTTAAATGTTGAAATTAATTATACTGGTAATTACGATTCAAGTGTACCAATGGAATTTTGTGCCTTGTGGCAGTTATTGTACTGGTTACCTGCCCTGGCCACTATAATAATTTCATGCAGCGTCCTTCCCTCACCTGTTGACGCTGTCCAACACGGTGTGTAGTTTTGACAGCGTAATACATATACACATTTGATTGTGGGTCATCACACCCATAACATTTTGTGTTTGAATTTTGATGTACTGATTGATGGAAAGCAAGACGTTTGTCGGTCGGTCCGTGGCTGTCCTTTGGTTGGATTCCGACGGATCAAGTACAGTTGTTCTCACCACCTGTCTCACCTAAGTGAACGAGGGCAGACCGACTCCCTGGTGGCTTCTGAGTGCTGTTGTCTTCACTGCCTTTCTCACCGGTGTTTAATTGCCCGTTTATAATCTATCGTAGCCGATGATAAAAGAAAAATTCTTAGCTTTACTGTGTTTTATAAAAGCAAGTTTTAATTCCGGCAAGTGGATATTTGATGAAAGGTTATTGCCATTGTATTGTCTTTTCTTTTAGTCCGGTTTTGGCTGCTTAAAACGTAAGGCTTGTGGTTATATATATTTTTAAATTTTGGATAATTAATTGTGGGCCGTCAGCCTTGGAACCTTATTCTTAAAATTACCTTTCAAGCTAAAACACTTTGGCCTGAAACATTATTCTTAAAATTACCTTTTAGGCTTAAACATTGCAGTCTTCTGCCTTTGACAGGGGTATGGTAATTTATTTTAAAATCTTGAAAACTTTATTGTGGGCCTTCAGCCGTTTGTGTTGCATCTTGTTTATGTTTATCTATCCACTTTTGCCCTGAGGCTTTCAGCCTAGCTGTCATATCTATATATTTTGATTATTTTATTTGCAATTGTAACTGCCTGTTTTCAGTCACTTAAAATTTACCTTGTTGATTTTTTCGATTTCTTGTTTGTATGTCTTCAGCAGTGAAAGATTTGAGTTTCAAACTCGTAAAAGTTCGCCTATGAGCCTCTTTGGTTGTAACTGCGTTATTAAATTACATTAAACTACAATTTTAAGGTGAAACTGACTTCAACCTTATTTCGCCCTTTCCACAATCCTAATCACCTGTTCTGCACAGCGAGATTAACTGGCGGAGCAGTGGTGACACCATGTCTCATCTCCGGTGACGATGCTATTCAGAATACTGTCACCTTCAGTTTCATATTGGTCCAGCAGGTCCGGATACATTTCCATTGTATGAGTTATTTGTTCTTCTGTAAGCATCCGTGGGACCCATTTCGCACAGACTTTGCCATAACCAAGATGTTCCAAAATTTTTTCCAAGGCATCACACCTTCAGTTTCATATTGGTCTAGCAGGTCCGGATACATTTCCATTCTCTGAGTTATTTGTTCTTTTGTAAGCATCCGTGGGACCCAGAAAAATGGTTCAAATGGCTCTGAGCACTATGGGACTTAACTGCTGAGGTCATCGGTTCCCTAGAACTTTGAACTACTTAAACCTAACTAACCTAAGGACATCACACCCATCCATGCCCGAGGCAGGATTCGACCGTAGCGGTCGCGCGGCTCCAGACTGTAGCGCCTAGAACCGCTCAGCCACTCCGGCCGGCGGTGGGACCCATTTCGCACAGACTTTACCATAACAAAGATGTTCCAACATTTTTTCCGACCTTCAGCTTTTGATACAGTTTTCTGTTCGTTATCCGCCGATCAGCACGATGGATTGATCAAGACACTGTTCATTGCGAGGGATGACGGCTGTGCACGATCGACAGAGCCGTGGCTTGTCGTGCAGTCCCTTTTCACCATCTTGAAAATGCGGTACCCATCGTCTCACATAGCGCATGTCTGTTGTATCGTCTCCATAGATATTTGACAAGCGTCGATGGATTTCAATTGGCGCAATTTCTTCAGCAGTGAGGAATTCAGTCACACTTCTTTGTTTTGTACGCTCGTTCATATCAGACTCCATTTTGGAATACTCATCTGCTGGCGCTAACTACCGCGGAACAACGGAACCACCTGACAGAGGAAGGAGGAAGGGTTGAGCTTTAGCACTACAGCAACGACTTCTGGCACGGACATCCACTACAAAAAATGAGAGACATTAATTGCGGAACGGCCCTCCTACATACAGCGGAAGTGAATCAGAAACGACCCCCGACGCTCCACAGACAGCGCATACGCAGATGCTGGATTAATCGGCAGCAAGCAACGACTGCCGCCCCTCTCCCTGGATGCACACTCCATGTCCGTTAAGCGCTTGTTTACACGTTCTTGTTAGCGTTCTACAGGAGTCCGTGGAATTGTGCCATCTGGCGAAACCCGCCACCCTCCTACTAAGTGCTGCGCAGATCCGAAGGCAGGTGTAAATCGGTGCGTGGAAGGGAGTACTATGTTGCAAAGAATGCTGCCGGTAGAAGCTAAAACGACAACTCGCACGTGTGCTGTCAAGGGGTGAGCACAGTAACAAAATGTTCTGCGAACTGACGGCCCCTGCAAATGATCAAATTTGTTTGACAAATTAGATGTTTTCTTTCCAATGGTTTGTCAAACTGGCGCGCTGACGAACCACCCAAGTTTGTTAAAGAAAACCTCACTCTGGAAATAGCTGGTCTGAAGAGCGAGGTTCAGTGTTAAGGTTGGTACCCCACGATGGAACCACAAGCTGAAGACAGTCGCTGCCAGACGCAGCCACAGATGAGAGGCGTCGGCGAAGGCTCCACAAGCCGTCGCTGGTGGAAGTCTACATACGTCAGAGCGCAGCACCACTCGTCCCACTCTTTGATAGCCGACTATGATAGCAGCATCATCGTATTTTAGATCCAGGCTGCGAGATAGTATTATTAGTCAGACTTTTGTGCCAAAGATTATAGTTGATTTATTAATTTAATCGTATGGCTCGGGCCCCCCGTCGGGCAGAGCGTTCGCCGGGTGCCGGTCTTCCAATTTCACGCCACTGCGGCGACCTGCAGTCGATGAGGATGAGAGGATGATGATGATGACAGCACAACACCCCGTCCCTGGGCGGAGAAAATTCCCCGACCCAGCCAGGAATCGAACCCTAGCCCAGAGGATTGACAATACGTCACGCTGACCATTCAACTACCGGGGGCGGACAAGCTTATAGTTAAAGAGATAGTTATAGAGATAGTTATAGAGATAGTTGATTGTCATTCAGTACCGTCATTCACGTGAAGATGGCCTGCATCCAAGTTAAGTATTTTATATTGAAGATTTTCAATAAAGTGAACTAATATTCTTCGTGCATGTTGTAGCTCCCTCCCGACCATCTCCAGAAGGAAAACTACTGATACATGTGGTGTCTGTTTTTTAAGAAACGTCCGAAAGAACAGACATAATTTTGATCCTGCAACCACTATGAATAGAGACACAGAGGAATTAAAGAGATTAGGTGCCAGTGGCCACTGATTTATGTCAATGGTGCAAGATGAAAATTTGTGCCAGACTGGGATTCGAACCCAGGCCTCCTGCTTTCTAGGCAGATGTGCTCACCACTATGGCATGCAGACGCAGTGGTCACGATAAACGCACCAACTACAATAGTACGCCACCTGTCTCAACTTAAAGCACACACTACTGATGCAGTGCCACCGCTCATTAGCCTCGTTACTCGCGGCATCTCAACGATTCCCACAAGCGTTCGAGCTTGGTGTGCATTTGCTCTGAACCCACTGGCAGCTAATGTCTTTAATTCCTTTTTGTCTTAAAACTGTTTAACTTTCATCCAGGCTTGCTGCGACACACAAAATTGTGTGTACTATTCGCAAAAGTCCGCCCCGATAGCTGAGTGGTCAGCGCGGCGGTCTGTCACGCCAAGGGGCCCGGGTTCGATTCCCGGCTGGGTCGTAGATTTTCTCCAGACAGGGACTCGGTGTTGTGTTGTCCTCATTATCATTTCCTCATCATCAGTGGAAGGCAACGGGAAACCACCATTGGAACAACGTCCCTAGACGCTCATGCGGTGGACCTCTCTGATGGGCTTCCGCCATGACTAGACCTGCCGTCAGGCAGAACACAACAGTTTATTCGCAAAATATTTCAACACTGTTGGGAATGGTTACCAATGCAGAAAAATTGGAAATTCTTTGCCTTCAGTAATTCTCTATAACATTTCTAGTGGAGAACTGCGATCTGGCAAAAAGTACTTTAAAATCGACACGAACAGTCTCGCCTGCAAAAACATTTATTTTGATGGTAAGCGGTTTCAGTTAGTTTTTGACCATCCTCAGGCCCTCATATCGGGGGCTGGTAGGCGGTGAAGGTAAATGGAGCAGATGTAGTAACTTCACTTTGAGTGAACTGGAAACATCTAAAACGGCATTCCCATTCTTTTTTTAGCAGTGAATACCCAACGATTACTAGGTTAGATTTATCAGGAAAACAGAGCTACAGTGCAAGTCCTTCTGTTGACCCCACTTCGGTGACTTGTGCGCCGATGAAGGTAAGTGGAGTTGATTAGCAGGGTGTAAACACCCAGCGCCGAACGAAGGAAGTCTCCTTTCGGACCGGGACTCGGACCCAGGGCCCTTCAAACTAGATGCAGCGACGCTTAGCACTAGACTCGAAACGACGTTGTGGTGAGTAACTTGTCGTAAACTCGTAAAGCGCGCACTGTTCCACCAAAGGCTGTTGTACATTCTGTTACGATACTTCTAAAGACAGACGCAAACGCCGATGCTCTAGACGACGCAAAGACGCGCCCAGTTGGGTGATTATTTTATATCACACAAAACAAAACAAAATAAATCAAAAGGGAATGTTAAAGACGTAGCTGAATGATACGTGGGATGCGTTTCGGAGAAGATAAACGACATAGGTCTACTCGAAATGAGCAGGCATATATTTCATAATGGAAGCATAATTAAAGGTATACATCAGTGAAAAGCGAAATAACAAGCGGAAACGAGCAGACTGACATTTGTTAATGGAAGCTTAATTAAAGGTGTACATCATCAAAATGCGGGATGACAAACTATGAGTTCCATGTCCCCGAAAATCAACTTCACTCTTGAATGAGACGATGTTAACTATATTAACTAGTTTGACCTAATTCTAACCAGAAAATTAAACATATATGTTTTCGGAATTTACAGAAAATAAATATGCCTCTCAGTAACTGTCAGAGCAATAAATGAGGTTCTTCCAACTCCATTTTTATACCGCCTAGCAAGCTTTCCATTACCATGAAGTCATTTAAATAATGAAACTGAAACACTAAATGAAATCGCCGCAGTGAACGACTACAAAACTCCGATGTCGCTAACAAACAAAGAAAAATAAAAAGAGAAAAATTCAGAACGAAAAACACGGAGGTAAATTATTCAAGAATGCTCATCGAATTACATAAACTAAGTACGTTGCTATTGCCATGACAAATAATGAGTACTGGCGTTAGAACATCAAGCGTTAGAACATATTGTAAAGCAAACAATATCTTGAGGAAACCTCTTAGTCACAAAACTGAACCTTAAAGTGGAAATTTCTTGAAGTCAGGTGTATATAAAATTAATTGTGGTGACTGTGATCAGTATTACTCAGCCGACACAGATTTAAAATAGGCAGAAATAGCACACATATTCCCAAAATAAAACTGCCTTCGGTACTAACATTACTGAGAACAGAAACTGTCATATACAGATTCTGGAAGTGTTAATACTGCAGCCAAGCGGCGGTTACTCGATATACTGGAGGAAGATTATCAAAGAATCGAACTCCCACGAAAAAAATAAAAACAGCTTTAAAATACGTTTAAAGGTTGTTGAAAGTCGCTAACTGGTCTCATCATCCAACACTGACTGCACAAAGTCTGAGTTTTTCGCACATATCAAAGTTTACAACGTCGTATCTCTTGATATTTGTCACGTACAACGATGTATTTTGCAGATACATTCAGTGGTATATGTCGAAATCATCTGCAGAATATGTTGCGAATGAAATTAGCAGTAATTAACTAATAAATTAAAACGCCATGTGTTGACGTAAAATTGTACTTATTAATGAGCAGATTACGAAAGCAAACAAAATTTTTAAATTCTGAAAAACCGAAAATCAAATTATCATTGCACATGGAAGCTATTTAATAGGCAGTTCGCAAGTGTGTTTGGGTGATCGAGTGACCGTTTCTGAGATTTTAATACTTATGACGTGATTCTTTAATTATTTAATATTTATACGTCATGAGTTGAAACACAGTGCACTAGAACGTAGACACAAGAGCTATTGGGACGCCTACTGCCATCTACATCATGTGATCCAAATTATCCGGACACCTGGCTGAAAATAGAAGTTAGTGGCGCCCTCCATCGGTAGTCCTGGAATTCAGTATAGTGTTGGCTCACCATTAGCCTTGATGACAGCTTGCTCTCTCGCAGGCATACGTTCAATCAGGTGCTGGAAGATTTCTTGGGGATGGCAGCCCATTCTACACAGAGTGTTGCTCTGAGGAGAGGTATCGATGTCGGTCGGTGAGACTTGGCACGAAGTTGGCGTTCCAAAACATCCCAAAAGTGTTCTATAGGATTCAGGTCAACATTTTCTGGAGCCCAGTCGATTACAGGGATGTTATTGTTGTGTAGCCACTCCGCCACAGGCTGTGCATTAGGAACAGGTGTTCGATCGTGTTGAAAGATGCACAAGGGGTGCAAGCAGCCTCCATGAAAAACACGACACTGTAACACCACCGCCTCCGAAGTTGACTGTTGGCACTACACAGGCTGGAAGACGACGTTCACCAGGCACTCGCCATACCTACAGCCAGCCATTGGATCGCCACGTTGTGCACCGTGATTCGTCATCCCACACAACGTTTTTCCACTGTTCAATCGTCCAATGTTTACGCTCCTTACACTAATCGAGGCGTCGTTTGGCATTTACCAGCGTGATGTGTGGCTTATGAGCAGAAGCAAGACCATGAAGTCCAAGTTTTCTCACCTCCCGTCTAACTGTCATAGTACCTGCAGTGAATCGTGATGGAGTTTGGAATTCCTGTGTGATGGTCTCGATAGATGTCTGCCTATCACACATTACGACCCTCTTCAACTGTCGGCGGTCTCTGTCAATCAACAGACGAGGTCGGCCTGTACGCTTTTGTGCTGTACGTGTCCCTTCACGTTTCCACTTCACTATCTCATCTGAAACACTGGACCCACGGGTGTTTAGGAGCGTAGAAGTCACGCGTACAGACGTATGACACAAGTGACACCCCATCACCTGACCACGTTCGAAGTCCATGAGTTCCGCGGAGCGCCCCATTCTGCTCTCCCGCGATGTCTAATGACTACTGAGGTCGCTGATATGGAGTACCTGGCAGTAGGTGGCAGCACAATGAACCTAACATGAAAAACGTATGTTTGTGAGGTGTCCGGAAACTTTTGACCACATAGTGTATGAAATCGTACAGACTCGACACCCCTCCCCCACTTCACGACACGTCAGCGGCTAAGAAAGGCGACGGAGGGTAGGAGGGCGCAGGAAGAAGGAAGCAACCCCTGCTACAAAGTTTCCATTCTGTCCCTTGTATGGTTCTGTACGTCACGTGTCAGTCGGTAAAAACAAAACCCGAGAACTTTGTTGTCCGTTCGTCTGACTGTCTCTCCATCCGACTGCGATGACACCTTTTCCTCACGGACTGTAAGAGTACCAAGTTGAAATTTATGTCGGATACTGACGTCTACGGTCCTTTGGCGATGTAAGAAATTTTAGCTTCGAAGTCATTGCAATTAAAAGACACGGTCATCTACGTGACATTAATACTTGAAAACTCATTCATCAAAACATGCAGGTACTTCACGTTGATATACAGTTACGGAATATGGCGAGAACATAGGTTCGACAGCACAAGTAAAGGAAAAAATCCGGAAGATGTTAATTTGCAATTATATTATACAACAAATACGCTTTTTGCCATTGGTAGTCTGTCTTTATATTAGTTCATCCGTTAAACTCCATTTTGTCAGGAATGGATAAGGGAATTAAATTGAAATTTTTGTTCAAATACTATGACTTATCATCGCTTGGTAGCGTAAAAAAATTTAAGCTTCTAAGTCAAGTCAGTCAACAGATACGGCCATTCATGTCACACCCTTTGGTATTCGCAAATTATCTCATCAAGAAGTGTAGATGAACTACCTACATACATAACTACGTTTGTACAGAACCCTCAGTGCGTGAGTCCCCTACGCACTTTTCGGCTTTTTTCCATATATATATATATATATATATATATATATATATATATATATATATATACTAGCTGACAAACCTGTCATTGCCCAGATATTCATTTTGCCAATTTATTTTTAGAAGCGTAAACAAAAAATGAAATTGTGTTTGTAGTGTAATATCGAAGAAAATCCGTTTACATGTATTCGTAAAAATACATTTGAAATTATGAAACAGTCGTACAAATAAATATGCATAATGTACAAATGTATACGTACACCTGCTTCACGTGTCTGCAACGCTGCTTTGTAAACATCTCTGTGGCAACGCTTCTTCATAGCTCCACAGACGGCTCGTATTCTCGTCCACAGCCGTTTGGGCTCTGCAGTTGACAGCTAACAGGTCTCAGGAATTTCATTCAGTCTGCAGGAGGTCGTATGAGTAAAGTTGTTGTTGTGGTCTTCACTCCTGAGACTGGTTTGATGCAGCTCTCCATGCTATTCTACCCTGTGCAAGCTTCTTCATCTCCCAGTACCTACTGCAACCTACATCCTTCTGAATCTGCTTCGTGTATTCATCTCTTGGTCCCCTCTACGATTTTTACCCTCCACGCTGCCCTACAATACTAAATTGATGATCCCTTGATGCCTCAGAATATGCCCTACCAACCGATCCCTTCTTCTAGTCAAGATGCGCCACAATTTCTCTTCTCTCCAGTTCTATTCAATACCACCTCATTAGTTATGTGATCTACCCATCTATTCTGCAGCATTCTTCTGTAGCACCACATTTCGAAAGCTTCTATTCTCTTCTTGTCTAAACTACTTATAATCCACGTTTCACTTCCATACGTGGCTACACTCCATACAAATACTTTCAGAAACGACTTCCTGACACTAAAATCTATACTCGGTGTTAACAAATTTCTCTTCTTCAGAAACGCTTTCCTTGCCGTTGCCAGTCGACATTTTATATCCTCTGTACTTCGACCATTATCAGTTATTTTGCCCCCCAAATAGCAAAACTCCTTTACTACTTTAAGTGTCTTATTTCCTAATCTAATTCCCTCAGCATCACCCGACTTAATTCGACGACATTCCATGATCCTCGTTTTGCTTTTGTTGATGTTCATCTTATATCCTCCTTTCAAGACACTGTCCATTACGTTCAACTGCTCTTCCAAGTCCTTTTCTGTCTCTGACAGAATTACAATGTCATCGGCGAACCTCAAAGTTTTTATTTCTTCTCCATGAATTTTAATACCTACTCCGAATTTTTCTTTCGTTCCCTGTACTGCTTGCTCAATATATACAGATTGAATAACATCGAGGAGAGGCTACAAACCTGTCTCACTCCCATCCCAACCACTGCTTCCCTTTCATGTCCCTCGACTCTTATAACTGTCATCTGTTTTCTGTACACACGCAGCATTGTCCTCTGTAAGACGAAAGATTTGCTTCGGCAGTTTATGTGTGCAATTTCTGAACATCCGCCGTATTGTCCTGACGTAGCCTCGAATAATACTCTTTTTCTCCGAGTTGACGGATATTTTGGCCCGACAGATCTATGGAAATGACAAGGAACTGGAAGAGGACTTTTTATTGATTCAACAACTTGGTTTCAACTGAGTAAGCCGAAGGTATAGAAACTCTTGTGGAACGCTGCGGCAGCTGTTTTAATTTTAAACGGTGACTACAGAGGAAAATACACTGGCGGGAAGAGAATCGCAACAGCAAAAAATAATTAATGCAGAGTAAAGAAACTTCGGGAACGCATTTGTCTAAGTAACATATTTAAGTGGTTAACATAGCAAGATCGCAGGTTACGTAAGCGCGAGATAAGCTGTTGTCGATGTGAAATGCTGGAACATTAATAACCGATGTAACTGCCAGAACGTTCAGTGCAAGCATGCAGACGAGCATGTATTGTGTTGTACAGGTGCCGGATGTCAGTTTGTGGACTGGAGATCCATGCCTATTGTCGCGGCAATGTGTCGATAATCTGTAGATCATATTGGGTTACAATAGCAATATGTGGGAAAGTGTTATCCTGTTGGACCACAACCCCTGGAATGCTGTTCATAAATGGCTGCACAACGGAACGAATCACCGGACTGACATAATGATTTGCAGTCAGGGACAACCACAAGAGTGCTGCTGCTGCCAAACGAGGTCGCACCCAATACCATAACTCCAGGTGTAGTTCCAACGTGTCTAGACGTCGTCAGGTTGGATGTAGGACCTTAGCTCGCCTCCTTGTTATCAACAAACGGCCGTCACTGGCACCACAGTAGAAGTAACCAATTTTTAACAGTTCGTTGTGTCACTGCGGTGTGAACGGCTGAAAAAATTGATGCTACAGACGCAGAACGATGCGTCAGAGCCATAAAGCCAAACACGATGGTCTTCCATCTTGGACCGTGCCACGTAGCCGCCCGGAGAGCGGTCTTCTTGCAACCATACATTCTCCACTGCTTCCAGCAATCATGTTCACTAGCTACATTCCTGCCAAGTCTTTCTGCAATATCACAGAAGGAATATCTAGCTTATCGTTCCTCCTTTACACAACCTCGTTCAAACTCAGTGTGGTGCTGACAATGGCCTCAAATGCTTCCTTGGCTAACGTCAACATATCACGTGATATTTCAAAAGTAACTAACTCTCACGACCGTTACAGCGTATATTTAAAGCTAACCTGCTTTGCATCATCGTAGTGGCACTACTATTGCCACTTTTACGGGACTGCCGCGAAATTCGAATAGATATCATCTTTCAGATCTACCACCTTTCGTTTATGTCGCACAACTCCTTCTTGGTGATGCGATTTTTTTTTTTCGTCAGTGTCGCTAAGATGTCAGAATATAGTGCAAAACAAGTTTTCTTCAATTACCTTGAACAGAATGTCTGCAGAAAAAAAAACTTTCTTTTCTTGGAGTGTGGCCCGTGTAGTATAATGGTCAATTTTTATGTCTGGCAGATAAAGCATGTAGCTAGAATAACCTACGAACGATGTGTTTTCCTCGGTATTTCTAATCTGAAGCGATCACCTGAACAGTCCAAACCACTCATCCACGTTCAAATTTCTCATCAAGACAAACAAAATATTATACGAAAATTAAAAGCGCATAGTCCGTAAAATTGGCCAGGTCATGTCTTTTAAAAGTCACAGTTAAAGTCACTGCCCCCAAATAATCTTTCTTGTGCAGAAAGGAGAGCAGCAATAGTGTCAAAGCATGCACCTCATAGATATGGCTATCAAGTCAATCAACAGTTTTCATCCCTGCACTTAAATAATTTACGGTAGAAATCTACTCACATAGCACTGTTCACAACAACTGTTTATTTCTTTAAACAGTTTTGTTAATCTGTTTAAGTTACAGTTGAAGCCCGATATATCGCTTCCGTTAAGTCTGACAGAATATTCAAGGTATAGTACAATAGGTTAGGTTAGTGTTGCTTAACGTCCCGTCGACAACGAGGTCATTAGAGTCGGAGCACAAGCTCGGGTTAGGGAAGGATGGGGAAGGAAATCGTCAGTGCCCTTTCAAAGGAACCATCCCGGCGTTTGCCTGAAACGATTTAGGGAAATCACGGAAAACCTAAATCAGGATGGCTGGAGACGGGATTGAACCGTCGTCCTCCCGAATGCGAGTCCAGTGTGCTAACCACTGCGCCACCTCGCTCGGTATATAGTACAATACATGTGTTTCATTGTAAATGGTGCTTTACTGGAAGAGTGCGTCAAAAATTGTGGAGCCTGTTGGGAGACAATAAAACTCGCATGGCATTAGACTCAATACATGTATTTTTTTTTTTTTTGAAGTGCTCAGCTGATGACTTGTATTAGAATGTCAGTCTACCAACCTTCAAATAGTTTTCAGAAGCTGACCGGATGATCTCCTTGTTATTCGAGAGTTACATTATATCTGATCCTCCTCTCCTGACTTTGTCTTTTCAGGACAGCCTCCAAAGAATCTTGACGGAGTTCTGTAACATTGCACAGGATCGAATGTAGCAAATTAGGAAGCTAATGAAAGTTAATGTCAGAGGCCTCCTGTGATGAAAAGTGTGATGACACGAAAAATGGGAATAATCATTGGAAATTGCTAGAAAACTGAACACTGTTAAGATAATTACGAACCACTGTTCACGAGGAAGGCATTGCCAAATAACATGCTCATACTTTTCGCAGTAGCTTGGGCATACGTAAGACACCGTTGTTGCCCACACCACTGTATGCAATGATTTCAGTGTTTGAAAAACTTTCGCTGAATCTACCCCATAAGTGCGTATTATGACGAAAGAGAATATCTACGTAATAGCAGTTGGTAACATTAGGAAGATGACCACTCCCAAAGCCGAGCTGGCTGCTGGCAGCACCGTTGCCAACTTCCGGCTGCGAAGTGCAGATAACCGCAGGCGTGACGTATACAAAACCGCGTTGTTTGATATGGGCGCGAGGGTCCGCAGCATCCGGCCCGCTGGATCTGGAAGGAGCTTATGGTGCCGCCTCGACCATAGGCAACGGAAAAAAGTAGTTCCGGTACAGTAGTAGAAACGACATAGAAGCGTATGGAGACCAGTCTGAAGAGACTCTACATAAGAAAAAGGTTGTGTGTGTGCTTATAGCCGCCGACCTTACCTCAGGGATGACACCAGTCCTCTCAGATAATCAAAGTTAACGACTGTTACGTACGTTTGGCTACTACTTGGCTGGGTGACTGTCAGGGTCTTCATTAGCAAGCGGGGTACACTCGGAGGCCTTATGAAGCCAATTGAGGAGCTACTTGTTTGAGAAGTAGCGACTCTGGTCATTAAAGCTGACAACGGCCAGTAGAGCCGTGTTCTGACCACATGACCCTCCATACCCGCATTCAATTACGCCACTCGGTATCGGTTGATGATGACACGGTGGTCGATCGATATCATGGGGCCTCTCGATTCCTGGTCGGAACTATTCAGATTTGGTCTACATGATTAGGAGAAAATATGGGACAGTAAATTATCCTATATTTCGTCGATACTAAATAAAAATGTATAAAATCACGACTATCATAATACGCAAGATAAATGAATCCATCCGGCCGACAGACTTAACTATATTGTAGAAGGAGAAACACAAGATGTTTTTATTTCTATATATTGAAAATATTGATATTATGTCTGCTACCTAAATAATAAATAACGTCTATCCATTATTTTGTCACGGAATCAAAGACAACAACCTCCTTGTATTTAGAAACAGCTGAGTCATTTTTCTCTTTGGTATGGTAGGATAAAAAATGCATTGAAGTAGCAGGTATTATGTTGACCACATTATCGCTTCAGTGGCTCGAGCCAGATTGGTCGCACTTGACCAGCCGTGAACCACATCTGCACTTTAACAAAATTTTAATCGAGTGCTTTTAGGACCACAGTCTACGTGTTTATTAGGCGAAGCTCATCTGTAGCGTAGTTCCCACAAATATTTTCATTTTCAGGTCATTATTACTGTGCAAAGCTAGTTTGGCAATATCTCGTACATAAAATATTATACACTACTGGCCATTAAAATTGCTACACCACGAAGATGACGTGCTACAGACGAAAATTTTAACCGACAGGAGGAAAATACTGTGATATGCAAATGATTAGCTTTTCAGAGCATTCACACAAGGGAGGCGCCGGTGGCGACACCTACAAATTGCTAACATGAGGAAAGTTTCCAACCAATTTCTCGTACACAAACAGGAGTTGACCAGCGTTGCCTGGTGAAACGTTTTTGTGATGCCTCGTGTAAAGAGGACAAATGCGTACCATGACGTTTCCGCCTTTGATAAAAGTCAGATTGTAGCCTATCGCGATTGCGGTTTATCATATCGCGACATTGGTGCTCACGTTGGTCGAGGTCCAATGACTGTTAGCAGAACAGGGAATCGGTGGGTTCAGGAGGGTAATACGGAACGCCGTGCTGGATCCCAAGCAGTCGAGATGACAGGCATCTTTTCCGCATGATAGTAACGGATCGTGCAGCCACGTCTCGATCTCGGAGTCGACAGATGGGAACGATTGCAAGACAACAACCGTCTGCAACAACAGTTCGACGACGTTTGCAGCAGCATGGACTGTCAACTCGGAGACCATGGATGCGGTTACCCTTGACGGTGCATCACGGACAGGAGCGCCTGCGATGGTGTACTCAACGACGAACCTGGGTGAAAGAATCGGATGAATCCAGGTTCTGTTTACAGCGTCATGATGGTCGCAACCGTGTTTGGCGACATCGCGGTGAAGGCACATTGTAAGCGTGTATTCGTCACCGCCATGCTAGCGTATCACCCGGCGTGATGGTATGGGGTGCCATTGGTTAATCGTCTCGGTCACCTCTTTTTCGCATTGTCGGCACTTTGAACAGTGGACGTTACACTTCAGATGTGTTACGACCCGTGGCTCTACCCTTCATTCGATCTCAGCGAAACCCTACATTTCAGCAGGATAATGCACGACCGCATGTTGCAGGTCCTGTACGGGCTTTCTGGATACAGAAAATGTTCGACGGCTGCCATGGCCAGAACATTCTCCAGATCTCTCACGAATTGAAAACATCTGGTCAGTGGTGGCCGAGCAACAGGCTCGTCACAATACACCAGTCACTACTCTTGATGAAGTGTGGTATCGTGTTGAAGCTGCATGGGCAGCTGTACCTGTATACGCCATCCAAGCTCTGTTTGACTCAATGCCAAGGCGTATCAAGACCGTTATTACGGCCAGAGGTGGTTGTTCTCGGTACTAATTTCTCAGGATCTATGCACCCAAATTGTGTGAAGATGTAATCACATACCAGTTCTAGTATAATATATTTGTCCTATGAATACCCGTTTATCAAATGCATCTCTTCTTGGTGTAGCAATTTTAATGGCCAGTAGTGCATGTCGCCTATAGGCAACGGAAGAAATAAGTTCCTGTACAGTAGTAGAAACGACATAGAAGCGTATTCAGACCAGTCTGAAGAGACTCTCCATAAGAAAAAGGTTGTGTGTCTGCTTGTAGTCACCGACCTTACCTCAGGGATGACACCAGTCCTCTCAGATAACCAAAGTTAACGACTGTTACGTACGTTTGGCTACCACTTGGATGGGTGATTGTCAGGGTCTGCCGAGTACTATTAGCAAGCGGGGTACACTCAGAGACTCAGTAAAGTACCATAAGATTTCACATACATTTGAACATTTTCTTACAAACACAAGACGTTTTATTTCTAATATATTTCTATATATTGAAGATATTGATATTATGTCTGCCACCTAAATAATGAGTAAATGTCTATGCACTGTTTTATTTGGCACGTAACTAAAGACAACAACTTGCTTTTCTTCAAAAACAGCTGACTTATTTTTCTCTTTGGCATGTTAGGACAAAAAATTCATTGAAGTAGGAGGTATTGTGTTGATCTCATGATCGCTTCAATGGTTCGAGCCAGATTGGTCACACTTGACCACCTGTGAACCATATCTGCAGCTTCGCAAAAGTATGAATCGAGTGCTTTTAGAACCACAGCCTACGTGTTTATTAGGCGAAGCTGATCTGTAGCGTAGCTCCCACAAACCTTTTCAGGTCATTATTAATGTGCAAAGCTAGTCTGGCAACATCTCGTGAATATAATATTGTGAATATGTCTCGATGTACATCATAACAAATCTAATTTTCGTAGACTCTGGTTCAACTGCAGTGTACTCAAATAGTCCAAAACGTAGTACTACTGTTGCCTTTTTTCGAGTAATTATTTTACCTTTGAGAATTCCATAAAGTTCTAAGCTCGAGTTCACTTAATTCACCGCACAGAAATAACAAAAAATCCTAAGTTTATTGCATTTTACTCAGCAATTTATCATCACACTTGCAATAAAGCTTCATCATTGAATGTTTACCCCTGAAAATTGTTACTCACAATCCAAAACATCGACGAGGATGGTCAGGTATTATGAGCCACGTGTGAGTGAAAGTCGGGATTAGACTAGAAGCACACACATCATCAATAACTTCAAAGCAGCGAAAGATTTTTGAAAAGCCCCTGATCTTGTGTGGTGGAGAGTACTTCTGGTACCACTTTCGACCCCTCCCCCCCCCCCTCCCACACACGCACACACACACACACACATTTATTCTTGTTACACGCGGCTGGTGCGTGCGAAGAATTATTGTCGATAAGCTTCCGGATTTTCTCTTTGTGGTTATTTGTGGGAAGAAGCATTACGCTGTCTGACTCTTCCTGGGACGTATTCTTTTTGAATTTCAACTGTAAATCCTCCGTGTAGCGCTCCAACAGCAGCTTATTGCTAATCCGTAACGCTCTCTCGCAGACTAAACGATCCCGTGACGAAACGCCCGTTCGACGTTCTCTTTCTCTTGTAATAAAACAACCGTGTTAAACGGCCATAGGGTGATGAAGAATATTCAAGAATTCGTTGAACAAGCCCCTTCTTTTATCGACGAATTACAGTGTGTGGAGATTAATCGTATGAATCTCAGCCTGGCATCTACGTTTCTAACGGTTTGCTTCATGTGGTCATTATAGTCGCCCTGCATGACCACTCATAGCTATTTTGCGGTAGTCGGTGTACCTATTGATCCATCACCGATGGTGTAAATGTGCAGTAGTGGTTTTGTTCGCCTGTTTATGCATGAAGCATTTCGTTTATTTATGTCCAGAGTCAGCTGTCGGTCCCTGAAACAGTCACGGATCCCCCCAGGTTTTCCTATATCCTTTTGGCGTTGCTATCTTCTCACAGACAACACCAGCATACCCGAGCTCTCACATGGCGCTTCTGACGTTATCCACTAGCTCATTTACGTATTACAATCTTGAACCTCACCGACGTTCAGCAGCCATATTTAACTTTAATACATGGTAAAACCAGCCAATTGGTTGCATAGATTTTATGGTGGTGATCTGATTTTAATGTCACCTAAGGATACCTTCATCAGAACAAGTGACTATAAATTTTTTGATCAAAATCGCAGAATAACAATCGTATCAAAAATGATAAGTAGAGTCCGCGCAGAAACCCGTGGTCCGTAGATGCACAATCGGCAGGGCACGCGGGGGGAGAGCGACAATGGTGGGGTTTACTGACAGGCGCTATAGGGGAAGTGCCATTCCAAACTGAAGCATAGACTCACATTATTTTTGTAAATGTTGTGTGGGGCCTCTTCATGCCCACATTTGCATGCTGTCCATTCAAAAGGTCTGTCACTTCTGCTTTAGTTAGTACCTAAATTTGAATTCTACCGAAAATGCCCTCCCCCCATTAACCAGGGACCTTGCCGATGGTGGGGAGGCTTGCGTGCCTCAGCGAGACAGATGGCCGTACCGTAGGTGCAACCACAACGGAGGGGTATCTGTTGAGAGGCCAGACAAACGAGTGGTTCCTGAAGAGGGGCAGCAGCCTTTTCAGTAGTTGCAGGGGCAACAGTCTGGATGATTGATCTGGCCTTGTAACACAAACCAAAACGGCCTTACTGTCCTGGTACTGTGAACGGCTGAAAGCAAGGGGAAACTACAGCCGTAATTTTTCCCGAGGGCATGCAGCTTTACTGTATGGTTAAATTATGATGGCGTCCTCTTGGGTAAAATATTCCGGAGGTAAAATAGTTCCCCATTCGGATCTCCGGGTGTGAACTACTCAAGACGACGTGTCGTTATCAGGCAGAAAGAAAACTGGCGTTCTACGAGTCGGAGCGTGGAATGCCACATCCCTTAATTGGGCACATAGGTTAGAAAATTTAAAAAGGGAAATGGATAGGTTAAAGCTAGATATAGTGGGAATTAGTGAAGTTCGGTAGCAGGAGGAACAAGACTTTTGGTCAGGTGAATACAGGGTTATACATACAAAATCAAATACCGTTAATACAGGAGTAGGTTTAATAATGAATAAAAAAACAGGGGTGCGGGTAAGCTACTACAAACAGCATAGAATATCCTGTTTCACCATCTGTTGATGGCCCTTAAAAATTACATTCTTTTATAGAAAAAGTCTGTAGTTTTGAAGTGATACGGTAGATAATGAAGTTCTACTTAGTAACGATATGGAAAAATACTCTCCTCTTTGTGCGCTATCATTTGCGAGAATCTCATTTTGATATCTAAAACTGTTCGCGAAATACGAATGATTTTAACATTTCACACTGGATTTATCGCTGGTGCAGTGCGATCGCAGATGAGTGTGTTACTTCAGACAAGTTTTCTCGAGATCGGTGACAAATAGAGACCTCCACCCAAGTCTAAAGAAAGAATCAATATATCAGCTAAATTTTATACGCAGTAACAGACGCTGGTGTCCAAAATTACAGCAACAAACGGAAATTTTGCAATGTTTCGTTTATTTTGCCACAAAACAGTGTAAACAGGTGGTAATAAAGTAGAAACAATGTAATGAACACAGAACGTAGATAACTGCTAAGAACATTTTTGTCAACCATCTATCGGGCGCGGCGTTTTTGGCGACGAGATCAGGCAAGGTGTATCAAATTAATCATATCGCTTATTCACCAATATTTATTAAATTTCATTAACAAAACACTCAATAAATTAAAAATATCTTTAAAGAAAGGCAAAGAAGACATAAGAGCACAACGGCTACAAAAGTATTACTGATTCAGATTTCTTTTCGTCAGTGGTGGATTGTGGTAACAAGCGATAACATCACCCTTTTCTTCACTTGATTCTTTTTTACATTTCTCTAATTAAACTCTTTGTAAATGAGAAATATCTTAACAGAAATGGAAAGTCAATATTATAGCACAATACCAATGGTAACATTATTAATTCAGTTGTATCATTGTCACTTTCGGACTGCCGTAACATTTGAGTAATTTTACCACAGTTAGAACAAAAAGGCTCAATGTGCACCAAACAGATCGGCTTTTGCAACAATATTTTGTCAGTCTTTTCTTTACTGTGCAGGTATTACAGCTTTTCCTCTTGCTTGCAGTTGTTTTTTCTCCTTTTCTGCTTTCGGTTTCTGCTTCTTCTTCACTCGTAGGCCAATACTGTTGTAGCCTCAGTTGAAGACCACTGTGAACTCCTGTGGTAGCCCAATTTCTTCGAACCAAGTGAGTTAGAACTAATACATGAGATAGTTGTTTCAGGAACTGCTGAGGAATTTCACCCTTGTTTTTCTTCATAGTTCCAACAAAAGAAATATTTTTCCTTCGTAACTCTTCTATCAAGCCAATACTAGTAAACCAGTTGTCTGCGGTCACATTTCGACGTGACTGACAAATAGGTTCTCATAATCGCGTAACAACGTCGGACGTTTACTACTTACATGATATTGTTATTCTGGTTGCAACCCAACGTATATTTCCAAATTATACAGGTAAATTACTTGGGAACCTACAACAGCATATATCTTAATCCCATATTTGTTTGGTTTACTAGCTATAGGTTGGTTAAAACTGCACCTTCCTCGGAATCCTTCCAGTTTGTCATCTACTGTAACATTTGTTCCGAGGGTATGGGATTTCTGGGTGTTCTGTATAAGTACAGAAAATATTTCCCCAATCGCTGTTATCTTGTCTAATCGTCTCCTTTGGTCGCGAGTTGCACGACTGTCAGTTCTAAGAGACTGTATAATGAATTTGAAACGTTTTATGTTCAATACGGGGCGAAGTTTCTCATTGCCGTCCCCATCAGTTCCCCACAGATGCTCTAAGCTTTGTATGTTACTTTTGTTTACTCAGCTAAAAATAAGAGACCGATGAAGGCTTTCAATTCGACAATGTCTGTTTGTTTTACGTCTCTCTCGTGCTGGAATGAAGCTTTGACGCTCTCAATGTACTGCTTTGTACACAAAACTATAATAGACAAAATTTCGTCATCTATGAGTCAATTCCAGCATTCCAAAGGCGTTCTCGCTGCTTTTGCCACACCTATATTCCAGCTAACTTCCGAATAATATTGAGAGCCCTGAATCGTACTCTCTGCGATGGTGGAACTTTATTCGTTTTGTCTCTTTGTCTCTTCCAATGTAGTCAGTTACGTTTTCCCCAAATACTTCCTCGTCATCTTCACTATTGGCTTCCTCTGCCTGTCTTTAAATTCAAATGGTTCAAATGTCACTTGTGGGACTTAACATCTGAGGTCATCAGTCCCCTAGTCTTAGAAGTACTTAAACCTAACTAACCAAAAGACAACACACACAGCCATGCCCGAGGCAGGATTGTAATCTGCAACTGTACCAGCAGCACGGTTCCGGACTGAAGCGCCTAGAACCGCTCTGTCACAGCGGCCGGCTTCTGAATCTTCCGGCCGGACTTCAACTACGTCATCACTATCTAAGTCCACTTCGTCTTCAAAATCCTCTTGAAATTCATTATTATCCTCGTCGAATAGCATCTTTTGGATTTCTGCAACATGATTTTGGTCCAGGAGGTTATATGTCTTACTGTAGCCTGTCATCATGAAGTACATCTCACCTAAAATCATAAAATTCCTATAAAAAACGCAGTCCGACGCGGTGTATCAATTTGGTACTTTCTATTCAGACAAGTGTAAAAAACGACTAAACGCTATATAAAGAATATAAGTGCATTTTTACAATCAAAATTATCTTTCTACTACTTACTGAGTTATGGTGATAATCAAAGAAATTACCTGTTGAAATGTAAGAGGAACGGACGCGGTGTATCAGACTGAGCAATCACCAAATATATCGACAACAGAGCAGTGGAGTTGATACTGAAGATCACAACAATGGAAAGCGTTCGGGGAAGGGAGACTAGCGAGAAGTCGCCAGTGCTGCCAATTGCTAACAAATAATTGACACCAAATATCGACGTGTACCAATTTGAACAGCCGCGCCCTACGGAAGGTTAACCTTGTACACACATTCAGGCAACAGGTTAATGTGCTCAACATGGATTGTGACCACCTCCAGCAGCGATACAGGCATTACAACGACAGGGCATGGTGTGAGTGGTGTCATCAGCCTCATGTTGAGGCAATAGCGACCATTCTTCCTGTAGAGCTACTCGCAAGTCTTGGAGAGTGGTTGGTGGATGCTGACGTGATCCAAACTGCTTCCTAGAGCATCTCAGACATGCTCTATGCAATTCAAGCGGAGAGAGCGAGCAGGCGACACCATGTATGCAGTTCCTTCAAAGAAAACATCATCCACCTGTGTTCAATGAGGTCGAGTATTATAGTTGGTCAGTACGAATTCTGGGCCCACACCACCTCGCAAAAACCGCACGTAAGATCCCAAGATCTAGTTACGATAGTTGACCAACGAAACCATGCCGATTCACCGCACATTTTCATGAAGACGTGTTCGAGTGGTCAACACGATCCCTGCCAACACAATTAAGGAGGCTCCTCTGTTTGGTTCCCCAAATCGTGTTCCCCGTTCCCTCCAGATGCGAATGCGCCGAGAATCACTCTCCAGACTAATTCGGGACTCATCTGCGAGAAGAACATTGGCCCACTGTTCGACTGTCCAGGTGGAACGTTGATGACTCCACTCTAGACGTTCCCTTCTGTGAAGACGCAAAGAGGTACACATATAGGTCCCCGACAATAAAGGATACTCTGCCGAAGCCTTCCGCACAATGTCTGTCTCGATACAGCATGTCCGTGGATGCTGCAAAGTGAGATACCAGTTGCCGTTCAGTAGTAGGGCGATACTGTGCTGCTCTTACGGCAAAATAATGGTCCTCTCTATTTGATGTAACACGTGATCAGTCACGCTCTGGGCTTGTTGTTTCCGAGAAACAACAGAATGATTCACTTTAAGCCTTCGGGCCACATGAGTTTGCGTTTGTCCTGCTTCCATTACGGCCCTGCACCATAGAGACTACGGTATGCATCTACTTTGCGCCATACTGCACCGTCTGTGACTGTACACAGAGCGTCTGTGGATGTGGGACAACCCGGCACACGATACCCCGTTTGATAGGTGCTCTGAAGTCATTGCTGACGTGGTTTTCCGTTAGCCGGAGTGCCATCTTCCGTGCAGAACACTATTGTACGGACATCTATTAACATTTTGAATCATTATACCGTGAATTAGACACAGGACAGGGAAATTGCTCTTTGTTGCTTTAATTTTGGACCCCAGTGTATTATGTAATATGCACCAAACGCAAAATCACAGATTCCACTATTTTCATTGCAAACTTTTCGCCCCAGTGTCTTACTTCCACGTAAATATCAAAATAATTGTGACAATTAACGAAATGTTGGGTACATCGTCGTGAATGTTACATATAACGCTACACATAAAGTAAAAATTTCTTTACCGAATGGTTTCTATATAATCGTTTGAGAAACACCACAAGGCGTGCGCCACGATTCTTCATCGCCGAAAGTTGGTAGACAGTGTTGGTCTCCCACTCCGAACAAGAGAATGAGATTGACCAGCCCTTTGGACGAAGATTGGTCACTGCACATCGACCACCGTATCCTGCGAAGACTCGAACAACAGATCTATTAGAAACAGAAAAAGTATTGCTTACATAGATTCACAGTGCGTATAGAGATTATTAAAACAAATGGGCTAAAGTGCTTAAGTGAAATTAGTAAAGTCTAGTCAAGCCAGCATTAAAACCACGATTTTTTAAAAAAAAATTTTATCATCAGTCTACTGATTGGTTTGATGCGGCCCGCCACGAATTCCTTTCCCGTGCTAACCTCTTCATCTCAGAGTAGCACTTGCAACCTACGTCCTCAATTATTTGCTTGACGTATTCCAATCTCTGTCTTCCTCTACAGTTTTTGCCCTCTACAGCTCCCTCTAGTACCATGGAAGTCATTCCCTCATGTCTTAGCAGATGTCGTATCATCCTGTCCCTTCTCCTTATCAGTGTTTTCCACATATTCCTTTCCTCTCCGATTCTGCGTAGAACCTCCACATTCCTTACCTTATCAGTCCACCTAATTTTCAACAGTCGTCTATAGCACCACATCTCAAATGCTTCGATTCTCTTCTGTTCCGGTTTTTCCACAGTCCATGTTTCACTACCATACAATGATGTACTCCAGACGTACATCCTCAGAAATTTCTTCCTCAAATTAAGGCCGGTATTTGATATTAGTAGACTTCTCTTGGCCAGATATGCCTTTATTGCCATAGCGAGTCTGCTTTTGATGTCTTCCATGCTCCGTCCGTCATTGGTTAGTTTACTGCCTAGGTAGCAGAATTCCTTAACTTCATTGACGTCGTGACCATCAATCCTGATGTTAAATTTCTCGCTGTTCTCATTTCTACTACTTCTCATTACCTTCGTCTTTCTCCGATTTACTCTCAAACCATACTCACCACTCATTAGACTGTTCATTCCGTTCAGCAGATCATTTAATTCTTCTTCACTTTCACTCAGGATAGCAATGTCATCAGCGAATCGTATCACTGATATCCTTTCACCTTGTATTTTAATTCCACTCCTGAACCTTTCTTTTATTTCCATCATTGCTTCCTCGATGTACAGATTGAAGAGTAGGGGCGAAAGGCTACAGCCTTGTCTTACTCCCTTCTTAATACGAGCACTTCGTTCTTGATGGTCCACTCTTATTATTCCCTCTTGGTTGTTGTACATACTGTATATGACCCGTCTCTCCCTATAGCTTACCCCTACTTTTTTCAGTATCTCGAACAGCTTGCACCATTTTATATTGTCGAACGCTTTTTCCAGGTCGACAAATCCTATGAACGTGTCTTGATTTTTCTTTAGCCTTGTTTCCATTATTAGCCGTAAGGTCAGAATTTCCTCTCTCGTGCCTTTACTTTTCGTAAAGCCAAACTGATCGTCACCTAGCGCATTCTCAATTTTCTTTTTCATTCTTCTGTGTATTATTCTCGTAAGCAGCTTCGATGCATGAGCTGTTAAGCTGATTGTGCGATAATTCTCGCACTTGTCAGTTCTTGCTGTCTTCGGAATTGTGCAGATGATGCTTTTCCGAAAGTCAGATAGTATGTCGCCAGACTCATATATTCTACACACCAACGTGAATAGTCGTTTTGTTGCCACTTCCCCTAATGATTTTAGAAATTCTGATGGAATGTTATCTATTCCTTCTGCCTTATTTGACCGTAAGTCCTCCAAAGCTCTTTTAAATTCCCATTCTAATACTGGATCCCCTATCTCTTCTAAATCGACTCCTGTTTCTTCTTCTATCACATCAGACAAATCTTCACTCTCATAGAGGCTTTCGATGTATTCTTTCCACCTATCTGCTCTCTCCTCTGCATTTAACAGTGAAATTCCCTTTGCACTCTTAAAGTTACCACCGTTGCTTTCAATGTCACCAAAGGTTGTTTTGACTTTCCTGTATGCTGAGTCTGTCCTTCCGACAATCATATCTTTTTCGATGTCTTCACATTTTTCCTGCAGCCATTTCGTCTTAGCTTCCCTGCACTTCCTATCTATTTCATTCCTCAGCGACTTGTATTTCTGTATTCCTGATTTTCCCGGAACATGTTTGTACTTCCTCCTTTCATCAATCTACTGAAGTATTTCTTCTGTTATCCATGGTTTCTTCGCAGCTACCTTCTTTGTACCTATGTTTTCCTTCCCAACTTCTGTGATGGCCCTTTTTAGAGATGTCCATTCCTCCTCAACTGTACTGCCTATTGCGCTATTCCTTATTGCTGTATCTATAGAGTTAGAGAACTTCAAACGTATCTCGTCATTCCTTAAAACTTCCATATCCCATTTCTTTGCGTATTGATTCTTCCTGACTAATGTCTTGAACTTCAGCCTACTCTTCATCACTACTATATTGTGATCTGAGTCTATATCTGCTCCTGGGTACGCCTTACAATCCAGTATCTGATTTCGGAATCTCTGTCTGACCATGATGTAATCTAATTGAAATCTCCCTGTATCTCCCGGCCTTTTCCAAGTATACCTCCGCCTCTTGTGATTCTTCAACGGGGTATTCGCTATTACGAGCTGAAACTTGTTACAGGGCTCAATTAGTCTTTCTCCTCTTTCATACCTTGTCCCAAGCCCATATTCTCCTGTAACGTTTTCTTCTACTCCTTCCCCTACAACTGCATTCCAGTCGCCCATGACTATTAGATTTTCGCCCCCCTTTACATACTGCATTACGCTTTCAATATCCTCATACACTTTCTCTATCTGTTCATCTTCAGCTTGCGATGTCGGCATGTATACCTGAACTATCGTTGTCGATGTTAGTCTGCTGTCGATTCTGATTAGAATAACCCGGTCACTGAACTGTTCACAGTAACACACCCTCTGCCCTACCTTCCTATTCATAAGGAACCCTAACCTGTTATACCATTTTCTGCTGCTGTTGATATTACCCGATACTCATCTGACCAGAAATCCTTGTCTTCCTTCCACTTCATTTCACTGACCCCTACTATATCTAGATTGAACCTTTGCATTTCCCTTTTCAGATTATCTAGTTTCCCTACCACGTTCAAGCTTCTGACATTCCACGCCCCGACTCGTAGAACGTTATCCTTTCGTTGATTATTCAATCTTGTTCTCATGGTAACCTCCCCATTGGCAGTCCCCTCCCGGAGATCCGAATTGGGGACTATTCCGGAATCTTTTGCCAATGGAGAGATCATCATGACACTTCTTCAAATACAGGCCACATGTCCTGTGGATACACGTTACGTGTCTTTAATGCAGTGGTTTCCTTTGCCTTTTGCATCCTCATGTCGTTGATCATTGCTGATTCTTCCGCCTTTAGGGGCAATTTCCCACCCCTGGGACAAGAGAGTGCCCTGAACCTCTATCCGCTCCTCCGCCCTCTTTGACAAGGCCGTTGGCAGAATGAGGCTGACTTCTTATGCCGGAAGTCTTCGGTCGCCAATGCTGATTATATATCAAAATTTAGGCAGTGGCGGAGATCGAACCCAGGACCAAAGACGTTTTGATTATGAATCAAAGACGCTACCCCTTTTTTTTGGTAATAATTTGTATTGAAGAAACTAAAAGTACATATATATTCACTATGCAAGAGTTCTTCAAGGTACCATTCCATTTAAACATATACAAATGACTGTTAGTTAAACAAAAAAAAATACATTAAAAGAAAAACATTAAATACAACAAAATATAACATATTCTGTCTTCATGTTTTGAAATTTTTTTTTTTTTTTTTGGTCGATGAATGGGAACGTGTATAAGGGTGTTGCATCATGTGACAGGTATGCATGGTACACCCCAGCTTTGAGGGGGGTCAAGGAAGACGCTGCGGAGATAACCGGCAAAAGTTTGTCGGTAAGATGGTTTTCGGGTGAGGGGGCTATGCGAGGTCTCAACTTTGTACCAGAAGTCAAGGACTGTATGCGGACCATTTTGAAAGAGGTATTCTAAAGCCAGTCCTCGAAACCAGATGAGGGTATGGTGCTTAGCAAGAGGGTAGTGAAATGTCTGGGACAACAACAGGAAATCCGGGGTTACCATCGTTGGCGGGGCACGGAGGTAAAAGCCCACGATTCGTTGGATGAGGAGCCATACGTTTTGTTTCAGGGGGCACGTAAGACGGTGCTCGTCGATGTCTTCGAGCTGACAGTCAGGGCAGAGTGGGGAGGTGGCCAGTCCTATACGATAAAGTCGACTGTTAGTCGGGAATTTTCTATAAACTAAAACATACCAGAGTGCAGACACAGACAACGGTAAAAAGGGTGCATGCACACACCCCCAAACCGTGCGCCAGTTAATGTCAGGATGCCGTAGCACCGTGGGGTCGCAAGTGTTGGACAGCATAAACAAACGATAATAAACGATAATAAACTTTTGTACGGGGAGGACGGGTGACTGGAAGATCGGCCCGAACGTAGCTGAGTTCTATGAAACAATTGGAGACGTGGTACAATAATGGAGAAATAGGTGCCACATTGATCGGTGGATCGAGAGAAGCTGGTCGGAGGATATCTAAGAGACTACGTGTTAAGGACGGAACCGTCCCCTGCCAGTGCCGCAACAGAGTGTGGACAAAGAGTGCAAAGATCGTGCCCGCACGTTGACGAGTCCGAGGCCACCTTTTGCAGGAGGCAATGTTAGAGTGTTGTAGCGGACTTTGAAGAGTGCCCCTGATGACACGAAATATCCAAAGGCTGATTGGATGCGGCGGCCAAGGAGTAACGGCATTGGGAGGATCTGGGCGACGTGTACCAGTTTAGGGTCTACATACATTTTGACATAGGACACACGTTGGAGTTGGTTTAAGTTACGGTGCACGTGACCGCGGACATGGTGCCGAATCGACTGCAAAAGCTTCCTCTTTTAATTGTTTTATTTTATTCCTTAACAGTTAATCCCAGTACATTAATTCTGTTCATTTTAAGCACTGTAATGCTATCTGCATTAGACAGACGACGCGTACAGATTCTGTTTCATTTGACAGCACTTCCTGTACATTTCATTTCTTATCTATCATTCTACTTGTCCTTTTAAGCTTGGTCTCCCACAATAACTATTTTTATTTACAATATCACTGTTTTCTTAATTTGTGCCACTCTACGCTATTCGCGCCCCATAGGTGGTATGCGCTGCGCTGCGCTGAAAACAGACCAGTCCTATCACATTTACATAGGTTACTTCTGAAATTCTTCTTACAACTATCGATTTTCTTCCTTTAACAGCACATGTTTGTTGCTGTCGGCAAGGCAGTTGTGAATTCAGCTACAAAACTGGTTCGAGACTCGGGAAGTGCCTGTTTTATCGCACGAGGGGACGACAGTGTCTCTCCGTACGAGCCTCATAACGAAACTTTCTCCGTAGCGGCATTTTATATTTCGGCTGGCAATGGGCCATAAAACTCGTCCCCGTACAAGAATCGTTCGGTCACAAGTCGCGACATAGGTGCTATCACCGATTGTGCCATTTCGCACAGTAGCGCGCCAGTTCCCGCCTTTAAAGAGACTCCGCGCCGTCTTACGTCGGCTTTAATTGCGCACCTCGGAAGCATAAAGTCAGACATCTGTCTGCGCCCCCCTCCAGGGGCGGTGCTTGGCAGCTCGCAGCAAGTATTTAATCCGCCACAAAGTTAGCCGCCTCCGCCCGCGGGCAACTTTCCAACAATCCCCCTCATAAGCCGGAGAGCTTTTCTCTCATTCCTGGACGCCTTATTTGCGCTCCGATTCTCCAAGATCATCACAAGCGCCGCCTGGCGCACAGAGGGGTGTTTCCCTATCCTCCTCTTGCCTCGCACCGTTAGCTGCTCCGCCGAAAGGAAAAGTTCTGGCTCTTTGAGAGAGAAGAGATATTATTTTGTGTCTGTTGTAGATATAAACGTTCGTCTCTTCATACTCGTCTTACTCACACATTCTGCAAGAAGTGTTGTTTTCCGTTGACGTTCTCCTGCACAAACGTCTGCGTATGTAACTTGGACGTCATTTCAGTCATCCTGTCGCTTTTATTCATCTACGTTTTTTTCTTTAGTTGGCAGTTTGTCGTATTAGTTTTTAAAGATCAATCTTTATATATAAAAATTCAGTATGCGGGTAAATACGTAATGTATGAAAAGGATGCGTTCTTACCAAAAATTTCAGTTTTTGACCGCTTTACTTCAGATTTCTACACATTACACTAATGAACATTCCTATACACATAGGTTACTTATTTTATGTATATGTAATGTATAAATGCACTTGTGATATATAAAGGGTAAATATTGTTACCAAAAAACTCTCAAAACGTTCTTGATATGTTTATTTAAAATTTTACACAATACGTCGATGAACATTCAGACTGACAATAGGCTATGTATTTTAATATACAAAAGTACATGTACTAAATAAAGGGGAAACATTGGCACCAAAGTCAGAAAAAATTACTTGACCGATTTACTTCAAATTTTTACGCGTTACGTTAGTGAAAGTGTGGACCAGTATTGGCTATATACTTAAATATACAGGGTAGTTGCCACTCACCATATAGCCGACACGCTGAGTCACGATAGGCCCAATAAAATGATTCACACAGTCATAGCTTTCGGTCATTAAGGCCTTTGTCAGCAGTAGATACACATACACACACGCACACACAAACTCACGCAAGCGCAACTTCCACACACGTCTGCAGTCCCGTAGTTTCAGCTCTCTGAGTCTACTGCTGACGAAGGCCTTAATGGCCGAAAGCTATGATTGTGTGAATGTTTTTATTGTTCCTGTCGCGACTCAGCATCTCCGCTATATGGTGATTAGCAACTTTCCTTCTCTCATATTGTTACATTCCATCCTGTATTTTCCATTGTTTAATATACAGGGTGAATCGCAAATGTAATGGAAATGGAAAGTGTCATTGAGATGTGCTTTTCAGAGAATGGATGGTATTCAGGGGCTCGTGTTGTTAACTAATAACCGAATTGTAATAAAACATAGAAGGTTCATTTTTCTGCAAACACGCACTTTTTAAACAGAACGATGCCTATTAACATTAATTGACTACTATTAGGGTGGGTTGTTTGGGTTAATAGACCAAACTGCGAGGTCATCGGTCTCATCGGATTAGGGAAGGACGGGGAAGGGAGTCGGCCGTGCCCTTTCAAGGGAACCATCCCGGCATTTGCCTGGAGCGATTTAGAGAAATCAAGGAAAACCTAAATCAGGATGGCCTGACTCGGTATTGAACCCTGGTCCTCCCGAATGCGGATCCAGAGTGCTAACCACTGCGAAACCTCGCTCGGTGACTAAAATTAGGATAAATTAAAATGTCAGTGGTGTTTGTTGCGGAATTCTAGTGCGAGTCGTTTACGAGGTATCGTATTGCTCAAAGTTTGTAAGTAGGCTGTTTAGGTTTTTTATATTGGTAACGCGACGTAGCGCTCTGTATGAAAATCACTGGCTGTGCTGTGTGCAGTCTGTGGCTGGTTGGCATTATTGTAATACTCGCCATTGTAGTGTTGGGCAGCTGGATGTTAACAGCGCGTAGCGTTGGGCAGTTGGAGGTGAGCCGCCAGCAGTGGTGGATGTGGGGAGAGAGATGGCGGAGTTTTGAAATTTGTAAGAATGGATGTCATGAACTGCTATATATATTATGACTATTAAGGTAAATACATTGCTTGTTCTCTATTAAAATCTTTCATTCGCTAATTATGCCTATCAGTAGTTAGTGCCTTCCATAGTTTGAATCTATTATTTAACTGGCAGTAGTGGCGCTCGCTGTATTGCAGTAGTTCGAGTAACGAAGATTTTTGGTGAGGTAAGTGATTTGTGAAACGTATAGGTTAATGTTAGTCAGGGCCATTCTTTCGTAGGGATTTTTGAAAGTCAGATTGCGTTGCGCTAAAAATAATATGTGTCAGTTTAAGCACAGTCTTGTACCATTTTTCTAAGGGGACGTTTCAAGTTTCCACGCCGACACTTGTTTGTGCTATTCTTCCTGCGTAGTTGCTAGGTACTATATTCGCACGTTTGTTTGCAGTGTGCTTGTGTATTTCTTGGGAGTATTGAGACTTACTAGTCAGTTAGCGTGTGATAGTCCAAGCAGTAGGTCGTGAAAGGACGATGGGATTTACGACTGCAGAAAACACAGGCAAGGTCATGATGTATGTAGGAAGAATTCTATTCGTTCTTGTGTATGCGACAAGATATCCCAATACATGTCCACCTTCTCGGCAATTATTCGCCAACCTCTTCAACCATTTACGTGAAAGTGGTAGTGTAGCACCTTGACAACGTAACAGAAGGAAACGCGTGACGACAGAGGAGGGGGGAATTAATGCTCTTGCTGCTGTTGCACTTAATCCGCACGTTAACTCCCTCGCAATCGCACGAGAAAGTGGCATGAGTTACTCAAGTGTCGCATGCATCCTTCATCGACATGGGTTCCATCGCTATCACGTCTCTCTCCATCAGCAGCAGCATGGAAACGATTATGAGAATCGTGTTAACTGCTGTACATAAGCATTAGGACAGGATAGCTCAGTGACACTGTGGTGATGAAACACATTTACCAGGCATGGCCAGGTGAACGGCCGGAAAATACACTGTAGGTCTGCTTACAATTTCCGTGGGCTTTGTCAGGTGCAGCTTCAGCGTCTATGGAATGTAGACGTATTGCTTAGGATGGTGAACTATCAGCTCATAGGTCAGTTTTTCATAGACGGAACACTGAACACGAACAAGTGTCGCAGCCTCCTAAAAGACCATCTTCAACGGATGATAGAAAACATTCATCTTCAGACTGTGAGTAACTTTTGATACCAACATGATGGCTCCCCCAGCCCATATTGCATGAAGTACAATAGCATGTCGTCACGAATTGTTTCCAAATCATTGATTTGACGCAGAGGACCTGCCACCATCGTTCGCAGACGATGGGTGGGCATAAGGAATGCTGAAGAAGACACAGAAGGTTTTTAATCCATGGCTTTTCGGCCATACTTTGGAAGACTACCGACAAAAATATGGCGGATCCTTAGTAAACACAAAGTGAATGTGGTTTTTCGCCCTCCACCAAAGACAGCAGCACTCCTGGTTTGCGTTAAAGAAGATTCGGTGCTTCGGAAGACTAGGGTTCACAAGATACCCTCAGGGTGTGGCCGTTCATACACCGTATAGACGACACTCACAGTCCATTAGAGATGCACAAAGCAACGCAGGTGCACCTAGCGCTTAGAACCTGCCGGCCGCTGCAACCGAGCGGTTCTAGGCTCTTCAGTCCCATAGTGCTCAGAGCCATTTGAACCGGAACCGCGCTGCTGCTTTAGTCGCAGGTTCGAATCCTGCCTCAGGCATGGATGTGTGTGATGACCTTAGGTTAGTTAGCTTTAAGTATTTCTAAGTCTAGGGGACTGATGACTTCAGATGTTAAGTCCCACAATGCTAAGAGCCAGTCCCATAGTGCTTATAGTGCTTAGAGCCATTCATTTCTTAGAACCTAATAAATCGGCGGTGGCAGAACAGTGGCACTGAGCTCTCTATGCTCGAAATTTTAGCCTCGGTTTGTTCTTTCTGGGACTCAGAGTGAAAGAACCATTTGAAATTCGCTTGGCGACGCATTTAATTAATAGAGATAGCGGCTTCAGCTGGGACAAATCATGGAAGCCCGCACTTTTTGTGATAAACCCACAAAGATGTCGCGACCGTGCAGCTCGCAGTGATACATCGATTATCACTGTGTGGATCGACCGTGCAGCCATAGGTCTAATGTCATGCATGTGTTATCTCTGCCGCCGATCAACATCTCTGGCGGCCGCATGCCCAGTAAGCGGTCCGCGGGTTTGAAATAGCCCTGAGCACTATGCGACTTAACTTCTGAGGTCATCAGTCGCCTAGAACGTAGAACTACTTAAACCTAACTAACCTAAGGACATCACACACATCCATGCCCGAGGCAGGATTCGAACCTGCGACCGTAGCAGTCGCACGGTTCCGGACTGCGCGCCTAGAACCGCGAGACCACCGCGGCCGGCGCGGGTTTGAAAGGACGGAGCAAGTGCTGGAGCGCTAGTCACTCCGGCTCACTCTGAAGATGGTTGGCCGATACACAGCCGAAATATTAGAAGAAGGAGTGAAATTTATGAGGCGGCACGCCCGAAATTTTACGGACCAGTCACTGCGTCGCGGAAATATGAAGATGCACACAGCTACTGCTATTTCCTCATTGCTATCGACACATTTAAACACAGTTCCCTTGGCGATTACCCAGCAATTTAAATATTTACATTTTTTATCACAATGCGTTATATATGTTCACATATTAATTCACTATTACATCCGTTTCATATTAAACATAGTTTCTGTGACAAACATAACACATTCAGAATTAGCAGTATATTACAAGAACTGGTATTAACTGGCAAAAAATTTTGTACTGGGCAGAAAGTATTTTACTGCATTTTTGGTGTTCCATGTGCCCCACATTCCATTAGATTTTTCGTGAAGAGTATCAGATACAGGAAATATCCAAAGAAATACAAACGGAAATGCAGATGCATAAAGGCATTCAGTTCTGGCTACATAAATTTTGTTGCTCGCTTGTTAAACTTCTTCTTAATTGTCATAATTAAGTGTGGGCATGTAATTAGCATGACAACGCTGTGTCGTTGTAACTTAAACCATCATAGTGTACCATAATATACTTCAACAACATTACATCAAAAAAAGAAGAAAGAAAAAGATTACCTTTGAAATTGCCCGTGTGTTACGAGCTACGAGCAAGCATCTAGATAAAACTTAAATGTTAAATCAAATCCTTAGACTGGTTGTCTAAGGCCACGCTTACTAACAAAGGATGCCGCAGCGTTGTAAGAGCCTCCGGCGGCTCAGTTCTGCGGCACGCGTGACCTCTATCTGTTTATGCAGTGGCACTCCAGAGCGTTCACTTGCCTCGTGTTCTTTAAAAACTCGCTCCCGAATAAAAGTCCTTATATTTCTGTGACAGTGGATAACTCAACACTGTCCATATTCACACGTACGTATATACGGACCTGAAACTTAAACACTGAGTCCCTCGGTATACACTTACATAATATAGGACATAAAAGAATTTTTACAGCATATTATTTTCAAAATTACAAATGATACATTTACCAAATTGACGTTAATGCACATTGGCCATGGCTTGGGTTGTTCTTTTCTTTCTCTTTTTTTTTCAGGACATTTACTCAGCTACATTATACTGGTCCAAGAAATAAATTTGGAATAAATTTTGAAAATTTCAGTAATAATTAAGTTTTTTCTGTAAATCCTATCTCATATTAATCAGTTCTCGACTGGTAAAATTTCAAGTCAACAATGTTACATACACCCAACAGCTTGTCAGAAAAGGAAGCGTTAGTGTGACAATCTTAAATTGTCCATTATAAATGAATTTAAATTTTGAAATCTTATTATCAATGTCGCTCGATTTGTCGTTCGCTTTAACGAGAAAGTGGTCACCAACTGCAAATTTAGCAAGCTGTCCTTTCGCGTCATGCGGCCGTATTCGCGCCTCGCTTTTCTTTCTTCACAGCAATGTAAACATTAACTGGCGGAGGGAAATCAAGTATCTCTTCTACCAAACTCTTAGACTTATGGTCTATCACAATTTCCTCTAGAGTGAATCCTGTAGATGTCTGCGTCAAAGCATTGATAATCTCTTCAAAATCGCTTATATATTTGCCTCACGCCCTGTGACTGTGGTGATAATACGTTCAACAACTCACATTCATATGGATTTCTCGTCAGGCAGCAGGCCGAGATTTGCATCACTTCAGCCCCATTACTGTCCATACTTTCATTCCAAAATCTGGAAGTAAACTGTGCCCCTTTTTCCCTTAGTTTGCCGATATGCACAAAGTAATCTTTTGCAAGTCTGTTATAAACCGCTTTAGCTGTTACCTTTCGTGTTGGATATAACTTAATCAACTTCGAAAAGGCTTCCGTCACTACTAATATGTAGGCGAAATCACCTCAGGTCTTTGGCACGGGGCCGTAAGAGGCCTGTGCACACTAACTCTAGTACATCGTCAGGTATTATGCTCCACATAGGACACGAATTGCACAGCTGGTCACTTTCACCCTCTGACTCTTACCACAAGTCTGTATCCTGCCTCTATTATCTTTAACACATTCTTAAAATTAACAACTTCAGCCATTTTCACTGTACATTTCGTTGGTCCGCAGTGACCATACGCTATGTGATAATAGTCTACTATTCTGGTGATGTATTTAATGAGCCAACACACCCGCCAACTGGCGCTGTACTCACCTTTGCGTATGTTCAGGCTACTGTTGTTCAGCCTGTAATACTTTCTCAACTTTTCTCCGTCTTTATGCTTTGCATGATACTTGGTCTTCAATATTTTTTAAAAATTCGTCCACGCTTGGATGAACAAGCACATTTTTACAGATACTCTCTATCTTCTTTCGTCCTTCCAATTCTTGAAAGTAGTACAATTTCAGCAAATATTCGGATTCGTTTTCCCGTAACAAGTCCTCATCCACGTCAAGGTCATCCCCAAAAATTCTTCTGTGTCTGATTGCGATAGTGGTTTAAGTGGTGGTTTTTTAATTTTCTGTTCCTGGGCATACTTAATTACTACTTGAAACTCCTGGTTAATTTCTATCTGCCTGTCGTACTGTTGTTGAAGCCGTTTTGACCCCAACACAATTTATCAGTTTCTTCGATCAGTGAACCTTGTTTTACCATCAATTCACTGTCTGTCAATTCAGGTAGATTTTCTTCGGAAAGATGGCTATCATGTTCCAGACTGCCTGGAGAAATGTGTTCTGTTTCTTCTTTCTCCAGGGCTCATGCAGCCCACGTGACTCTCGTGTGACTGTATGGCATCAGCCTTAACGTCGTAGATGTTGTAATCTATGTGTCTTTCAGTTAGTCGTATCTGGTCATCGTCGGCATATTTGTCTTGCCCCTCTTCAGAAATTTCGCCTCGATTATCTTTAGGACCAGCATCAATGGGATTGGCTACTTCAGTTACTACAACATTTGAACAAGCCTGCCTCCTCAGTAGAGATTTTTTTGTTTCTTCATAAACGCTAATTTCACGCGGGTTGAGAAATGTCAAATATTGTCCGCTTTCCTCTTTAGCACACCTTCCATACAATCCTCTACAGTCGTTCGTGGTCCATCTGACCGAACTGACCTAGGCGCCCACACCTCCACGCGTTCCGCGTTACCCTGTGCGATACTGGAAATTTTATCCGATTTCGGCTTCTTTAATACCGTCAGCGAATCACACAGTACTGGAGCCTGCGGTACCGTTGTTACTTTAACAACGGCCGCCTCTTCCTTATGGACCGGTACTCTGTTTTCACCGTTATGACGGACAATGATTGCTTTGTCGACTGCCTTTATACATCGATTATTGTTACCGCGGGTGTGTTACTTGCCCTGTCTCCATGCACATTGTCCCATCGCCAATTTATCCATTCGGATCGGTCATAGCGACATTGCCTAGCCTTTCCTCTGGGACGCCCGGCGCGGCTAATGGTTTCCATGATTAAGTACGACAGGTCCGTTTCCATCCAGTTATCGCAACTGCTGATTTTGCCTCTGCCTAGTGTCATTCAGGTGAGAACCACATACTATACTCTCTTCATACTAGCCTCTTGTCATTTCTACTGTTATTGTTCCCAGTGTGACTGTTATTGTTGTAGTGCTCTGAGTTATTATTACCATGGTGGTGATTCCCATTGCTACCAAGGTAATTGTCATTATCGTTGTTTACATTGTTATAACTGTTCGCTGTTACCTCATCTATTAAAATTTTCGCCGTTATTCCGCCAGTCATCGACCTATTCTAAGAATGCAATAAGTGCCTATGTACCTCTTGGAATCATCTGGAAGCTTCTTCCACAACTCTCAGACAATGTCCGATACAGTCCATCGATGACGCAAATATTCTGATTTTCAGATCCAATTTTCGCAAAATTCTTTCACTGAGACGCGCGAGTTTGCGTCGTAGGATTCTGACTCTGCAAAATAGCGACATACACTCTCCTGCTTCTGCTCTGACAAATATTCTTTCGAGAACGCATTCTTAAATTCATGGAAGCTCAAGTTCACAACATGTAGGTTTAAGCCCCGTGCAGTCCCTTTTGCGGAGCTCGAAAAGCTACTCCTTCTCTAAGGTGTAGTTACACCCTGTGCGGTGTCCACGATGCAATCACCCGTAACACTTGCCACAATCCAGAAGCTCCCTGAGTTCTTCGTGTTCTCGACTATAATGGCATCAGCAACCAGTGTAGTCATCGTGCGTCTTTTTTTCCAGTTAGTACAGCAGGGTACAGTCCGTGGAGCCGTAAGGTACTGGGCACCACGGTGCCAGCCCCGCCTAGTGCGACACGCTGATCGCCTGAAGCTTGCGCCTCGCGGTGCCCGCAGGTTCGACAGCGTCGCCGGGGCACCCGCCACCGCCGGACTTCGCGACGCTGCCGCTGCACCACCAGCACCCGGCGCACCAGCACGACCACCAGCGCCACCACCGCCACCACCACCCGCAGGCACCGCCGCCGCCCGCCGTGCCGCCCGCCCCCACGGCCGAGCAGAGGTTCCGCGCGGAGGCCGTCATCGAGGTGGAGAACGGCCGCGGCCGGGCCGCGGCGCCGCCCCCGCCGCCTCCCCCGGGCTGGGACGTGTCGCGCCCCTACAGCGTGCAGTCCACCAAGTCCGCCCCCGACGTCATCGTCACCCACTGACAGCGGTGACACGCCGGGGGCTGGGAGCCGTACCGCAGGTACCCTTGAGATCTGCCGCGTGTGTCGTTGTTTACTTTAGCATAGCGGAAATCCCATCAGCAGATTCTCAAATCCACTAGACGTACTCTTATGCGAGTCTGCAGACTTCCATGGCCGTTGGAACTGAAAGTAAAATCTTATGGTTCATTAGGCCACCTCATATCTACACTAATAGCAAATCTGTAAAACCGTAGTGTCTGTCTGTCTATGAACACGTTAACCTCTACTACTAAATGAATTTTGACGGTGTTTTTGCAGCAAAGTTGTAGATTGGAAATAAGTAACGGGCTAAGTGCCAATTTTTTTTTTAAATTAGACCTGAAAAACCAAGCCAAGTGCTATTGTCAACAACCTGAAAAGCGAGCAATGCGCAGCGATCATTTCCAGTACATCTACATCTACATACGGACTCCGCAATCCACCATACGGTGCATGGCGGAGGGTACGTCGTACCACAACTAGCATCTTCTCTCCCTATTCCACTCCCAAACAGAACGAGGGAAAACTGACTGCCTATATGCCTCTGTACGAGCTCTGATCTCTCTTACCTTATCTTTGTAGTCTTTCCGCGAAGTATAAGTTGGCGGCATTAAAACTGTACTGCAGTCAGCCTCAAATGCTGGTTCTCAGTAGCGATTCACGAAAAGAACGCCTCCTTTCCTCCAGAGACTCCCACCCGAGTTCCTGAAGCATTTCCGTAACACTCGCGTCATGATCAAACCTACCAGTAACAAATCTAGCAGCCCGCCTCTGAATTGCTTTTATGTTCTCGTTCAATCCGACCTGATAGGGATCCCAGACGCTCAAGCAGTACTCAAGAATAGGTCGTATTAGTGTTTTATAAGCGGTCTCCTTTACAGATGAACCACATCTTCCCAAAATTCTACCAATGAACCGAAAACGACTATCCGCCTTCCCCACAACTGCCATTACATTCTTGTCCCACTTCATATCGCTCTGCAATATTACGACCAAATATTTATTCGACATGACTGCGTCAAGCGCTATATTACTAATGGAGTATTCAAACATTGCGGGATTCTTTTTCCTATTCATCTGCATTAATTTACATTTATCTATATTTAGAGTTAGCTGCCATTCTTAACACCAATCGCAAATCCTGTCCAACTCATCTTGTACCCTCCTACAGTCACTCAACGATTACACCTTCCCGTACATCACAGAACCATCACCAAACAGCCGCACCTTGCTATCCACCCTATCCGAAAGACCATTTATGTAGATAGAAAACAACAGCGGACCTAACACACTTCCCTGAGGCACTCCAGACGATATCCTCAACTCCGATGAACACTCACCATCGATGACAACGTACTGCAGTACTTCTTAAAGAAGTACTGCATACGAGGCTCTAAAGATGGCATGAGCTGTATGTGGCGGTCCGCTCGTGAAGCTAAACTGCTACAGAGTTCTGTAATTCTTTGCAGTTTGCGATAGAGATTTTGCCCAGATGGATAAACGAAGAGGCAGGTAGAATGTCAGTGTCTCATATACCCGCCGGCCGCTGTGGTCTAGCGGTTCTAGGCGCTCAGTCTGGAACCGCGCGACTGCTACGGTCGCAGGTTCTAATCCTGCCTCGGGCATGGATGTGTGTGATGTCCTTAGGTTAGCTAGGTTTAACTAGTTCTAAGTTCTAGGGGACTGATGACCACAGCTGTTGAGTCCCATAGTGCTCAGAGCTTTTTGAACCATTTCTTTTCTCAGATACCTAAGGACCTTGTAAAACTTCTGGAGCATGCACCACCTAAGAATCCATTTGTGGTTACTTATGCTTCAGCCTGAGGACTGTTTTGTTTTGTAAAAAAAAAACAGCCGATACACGAGATGCGGCAATAAAGTAATGAGACTTATTTTCTTTGCAAGATGTGGCAACACTGCAGGCTTGCGTAGGCACAATATCTTTTACCTTGGTCTATAAGCTGTTTCTAGTCCAACTGGCACATCGATGCAACTGCTCAGTCGCGAGTTGTGCTGTAAATAAGTTAACACGTGTTTGCGTCTCTCGTCATGGAAATGGAACCACTTAATATTGCGCAACGGTATGCCATTTCTTTTTGCGTTAAACTGGGTGGAAACGCGACGACAACTTACAGTAAGCTTCAGAAGGCCTTTGGAGAGGCGGTTATGTCAAGAGCTCAACTGTTTCATTGGCATAAAATGTTTAGTGAAGGCAGAACGAATGTTGAAAAGATGAAGACCGCAGTGGACGACCATCAACCTCACGGACGGATGTCTACTTGGCCAGGGCGCGTGAACTCGTACGACCTGATCGAAGATTATCCGTGAAAATGACTGAAGAAGAGCTGAACATCAATCGAGAAACAGTTCGTCTAATAATAACTGATCGTGGTATGAGAAAGATTTGTGCAAAAATGGCCCCCAAAAATCTCACACTACAACAGCGACAAACACGGAAAAACGTGGCAGCCTATCTATTAGAGCAAACGGAAATTAATCCAGAATTGTTGAGCCATGTTATCACTGGTGATGAAAATTCTTGTTTTTTTTTCAGTACGATCCAGTAACAAAACGCCAAAGTTCGCAATGATGCTCAAAGGGATCACACAGACCAAAAAATCTCGCAAGTCAAAAGTGAAGTGCATGCTTGTGTGCTTCTTTGATTCCAAGGAAATTTTTCATAAAGAGTGGGTGCCTCCTGGACAAACACTTAACCAATAACACCACAAAGAAATTTTAGAAAGAATTCGTAAAAGAGTTCTTCGTGTCCGTCCCAACATTGCTGATAACTGGATTCTGCATCACGATAATGTGCCATCCCATACTGCTCTGTCAGTACAGCAATTTTCAACCTCTAAACAAATTTTGGTACTACCACAGCCATCTTATTCACCAGGTATCTCTCCGTGCGACTTTTTTCTATTTCCAAGAATCCGAACGGCGGTCAAGGTACACCATTTTCAATGTCCCAAAAACTGTGTCAAGAGTCTTGGAGGCTATTACAGAAGATGAGTTCCAGAAATGTTACCATCAATGGCAGAAGCACTGGAAAAAGTGTACAATCAGAGGGGAACTACTTTGAAGGAGACAACATTTAACATGACTAACACGGTAAGCAATATTTTTTCTTTTTTTTACATCAGTCTCATTATTGTCGCACCTCGTATGAACACAGGGACAATAAATATTTCCGAATGTAGTTGGATTAAAGTGAAAAAATTTACGCCCTCTGTCGTCAAGACTAGATCAGTGTTTAACAAACCTACAAGGTTTTCATGAAAAGGATTACCGTCATAATAAAGAACTTTGTTTTACAGTGGTAACAATGTAAAAACAATTTGTCAGCTGAAAAGGAAAAGGGTCTGCAACAGATGCTGTATCTGAAAGTAGCTAATAGAACATTTTTCAAACAGTTATCAACTAAAATTGCTTTGTGCGCTGTAAAATTAAAAGGAGGATTAAAAATAATTTGATCAAAGTAAAATGTTTCTTTTAAATGTTTATCATTATAAAACAATAAATATTTACCTCGTTTTTCCGATACCTGTAGAGCATTTATTTTCATTGACAAAAGGAAGGAAAATTTTACAATAGTTGTATGACTCTTACTGTAGGCAATAAATAAAGAATATTGTTGGGGTTTTCCCATCAAAATATTTTTGTCGAAATAAAATCAGCTGAGTAACTCAGAATCAGTTTATTGACACTTCGCCCGTTGCTGATTTCCACTATACAGTTTGGCCATCAAAACCGGATGGTGGAAAAAAAACCTCATCACGGAAACTTGTAGTAAAACTTCTTTGTCTATCTGTCCGTCTGCTTGTCTGAAAACGCTTATCTGCAAAACTACTAGACAGATTGTTATGGGGTTTCCACTGATAACTTCAGCATAACTAGAATCACTGTACAGGCTATATTTCATGAAAATGGAATGACGTAAAAATAGATATACGGAGGTGTTATAAAAATGTATGTATGAAGTTCCACATCGCTTATCGCTTACTAGATTTTCGCTGTTTGCTTTCGCGTGAAACATAACGGTTTAATCTGTTACTTGTTTACAACTAACTGTGTTCGCGACGCATATTGCAAACAGTGTTCACACGTATCACTAAATGGACCTGCAAGGTTTTATCTACGTACAGCACACAGTTCAGTATATATGACGTCATAAACACTGAGATGAGTGAAAAGCTGCCGCTTCATGCATGACGTTTTGATTACTGCTAACCTGCTGAACCGATTTCGACGAAATTTGGTAACAAAATACCTTTAATCTTGACGAAGAGTACAGAATATTTTATAAAGCGTGTAATATAGGATAATTCTTGATCTGCAGAGGACTGAGAGAATTAGGGAAAAATATTTTCTCTTTGAAAAAGATACTTACCCTTTGACTTTTGAGCTTTATCGTACTTGTAAAAATGTCATTTTGGCGTCGGTCGCAAAATCGACAACCGCACTTTGTGACAACGGAAGATATGAATGTTATTTCTCCCCGATTCACTCGCAGCAGTTTAAGGTATCGTCTTAGGTTCCCGCCTAACCACATGCTCTAGAGGCGACACATATACGTAAATTAAAGGGCCAAATATTTGTGTAAAGGCAGAATATGAATTTTATTGCAGCTCGTTTTTGTCGCAGCATTTACAGCTGTACTCTTAGGTCCCAATCTAACCACATACTCGAAATCACCACATATTCGTAAATAAGAAGCGAAATATTTGTGACGAGAAAGGATATGAATATTATTGCTGCTCCTTTGACTTGAGGTAATTTACGCTGTCCTCTTAGGTTCTCGCCTAAACACACACTCAGAAAATACCACACATCCGCAAACATACAACGAAATATTTGTGTCAAGGAAGAATACGAATGTTACTGTTGCTTGTTCCAGAAGCAGCAGTGTAAACTGTCCTCTTAGGTTCCTGCCTAACCACACACTCGAAAATCGCTAAACATTTATTTTATCCTTCGTTCTCAAATCAGACGGGACGTAAATAACATTGCATATTGCAGAACATACTTGTGGCCGGCCTGTGTGGCCGAGCGATTCTAGGCGCTTCAGTCTGGAATCACGTGACGGCTACGGTGGCAGGTTCAATCCTGCTTCGGGCATGGATGTGTGTGATGTCCTTAGGTTAGTTAGGTTTAAGTAGTTCTAGGGGACGGATGACCTCAGCTGTTGAGTCCCATAGTGCTCTGAGCCATTTGAACCATTTTTGAACATACTTGTGTTGCATTCATAAGAAAGTCCCATAGTGTGTTAACAGCGCTAACATGAAAGAAAATATTTGCATATGGTGGAATGCGAACCTACGCTAGCATTTAACCATGTGATGAGTGTCTCCTGTCTTGGTTATAACATTCTCTCTTGAAGGCTTATATCGTTGATACGCTGTTAAGAGACATTTAATGATAATGATAACGTGTCTGTGATAAATTCTCGATGCTCCGTTACGTTCAAACGCGCCGTACTGCAAATTATAAGACAAGTGTGTTTCATGCTCATTTTGTAATTTAATGACGATAACAATTCATTCTTATGTGAAGGCATTAACCGTCAATAAATCATATTGTGACATTTTGTTGTAACAATAATTATAATAAATCATTCCAAGAAAGACGGGTTTTTTGTAAATATCCGGTACACGCGAATCAAATCTTGTGAGAGGCTTGTATCGAACGCTAACGAAAGTCGATAGCTGATCATGCCATTGTCGATATAGCATGTGTTGTCAAAATGACGTCACCTTTGCAGGAACTGTTGTGAAACGACCATTACCCATATGTGCTTATGCATTATTCAGTAAGTTTAATTCTTACTTCCACGTAATTTGTTGGGTAATACAGTCTATAGCTACTATGCTTGCAATCCAGTATTTGAGAACGAGAGCATTAGTGACATGCAGAAAACTTTTACGACTCTCTGAAAACCCCCAAAAACATTGAAAGGAAACAAAAGTTTATCGCTTACTACATTTTCCCTGTTCATGCAGTAATACTATCGCGTCAGATATGGCGTATACATTTATTGATTCTTTGCCACTGACTCTATATAGCAGGCAGTATCCACATATAATGCTGAACGTACCTTCAAAATTATATCATTGTACGGCACATTGTTCGAGGGATATGAGAGGATGAGAGGATGTACTGACAGAAGGGGAGGGACAGAGAAATGGGAAGAGCAGGAGACGGACAGAGAGAAGGAGGAAAAGGAGATGAATGTAAAAAGTAAAGTGGAGGAGCTGGACGGAGAGAGGGGAAGAAGAGATGGGCAGAGAGCAGAACGAGAGGGAAGGTAGCAGATGGACAGAGAGAGAGAGAGAGAGAGAGAGAGAGAGAGAGAGAAAGGAAGTGCTGAAGTGGGGAGGGGGGACTGAGAGTAGGCGGGGGGAGAAGGACATAAACAGAGAAGGGGGCAGAGGAGATAGAGGGGCAGATAGGAAATGACCTTATAGAATTGAAATATATTCCATGGCAACGCTGGGTATTCAGCTAGTTACTTCTCTGTGATCGGCGTTTCGAATCCCCAGCTGGTTTTTTTTTTTTCAAGGTCTTGTTGTGTCCACGGTTGACTGAACGCTGTCAAGGAACAGTATCATTTACTGGGCGAATTTTCACACGATTGCACTGGAGAAGTGGGATTTTTGAGTAAAATTCCTGTGGTTAATATCCGTGGGCGAACTTCAGGTATGTGGTAAAGTTTCGAGCGCTAACGCTGAAGAAGTGGGGTTATTGGCTGAACTTCTAGCGGCTACCGTTGGCAGGCGATTGTCGTTGCATAGCAACTTTGTCGCACATATACTGGAGAAGAACTACTGGTTAAAATTCTTCCTTCTGCTGTTCGTAGGCGACTGGTTTTGTATAGAAGTGGAATGGGCAGCACCAGAGAAGGGGAATATTTATCAAAAGTATTGTTCCCAGTGAGGTGACTTCCTGGACGTTGTCTGTATAGATCATGCTAAGCTGCCACGTATTCATATCCTTGATGGCGGAAGCCACGAAGCTGAAAGACTATAGCCGTCCTTCATTTATTCTTAGAAATTTCATTCTCTTCTCGAAGTTTTCTTCCATAAATGTCAGTTCGCTTAGCTAGCGCATACGCGTTACTAAGATCAGTGTTAAAGTCATAGTTATCGTGATGTTCCGCTACCTCAGATTTCACACTTTGCCACAATCAGGACTGCATACGACCGATGCACACAGGGCCAACACCCGGCATCATGGTGTGGGGAGCGATCTCCTACACTGGCCGTACACCTCTGGTGATCGTCGAGGGGACACTGAATAGTGCACGGTACATCCAAACCGTCATCGAACCCATCGTTCTACCATTCCTAGACCGGCAATGGAACTTGCTGTTCCAACAGGACAATGCACGTCCGCATGTATCCCGTGCCACCCAACGTGCTCTAGAAGGTGTAAATCAACTACCCTGGCCAGCAAGATCTCCGGATCTGTCCCCCATTGAGCATGTTTGGGACTGGATGAAGCGTCGTCCCACGCGGTCTGCACGTCCAGCACGAACGCTGGTCCAACTGAGGCGCCAGGTGGAAATGGCATGGCAAGCCGTTCCACAGGACTACATCCAGCATCTCTACGATCGTCTCCATGGGAGAATAGCAGCCTGCATTGCTGCGAAAGATAGTGCCGAAATTGTGCATGCTCTGTTGCCTGTGTCTATGTGCCTGTGGTTCTGTCAGTGTGATCATGTGATGTATCTGACCCCAGGAATGTGTCAAAGTTTCCCCTTGCTGGCACAATGAATTCACGGTGTTCTTATTTCAATTTCCAGGAGTGTATTAGCATAATTATTATTTCTTACAAATGTTTTGTTTATGGACAAACCATCATAGCCGTTGGCCTTCACTGACTTCTTTAGAAATTTATCTCAGATTGAAAGCTGAAAACGAGGCCCAATGAAATGTATATTCATTTCGGCTCATTTAAGGCCACAAACAGATTGATTATATATGTCCTTTTTTCTCTTCTCGGCGTATTCGCGGATATTTATTTATTTATTTCGATATGGACGCTTTTCTCTACCGCTCCACTTGCCTTCAACTACGCTCATGCTCATAAATTAAGGATAATGCTGATACATGGTGAAACAACACTGTGGTGGGCGGTTTGCGGGTTTAAATCACCTCGGGGTATGACCATGTGGTCCATTTGACCTGCGGTCGTCGCACTGTAGCGCTGGCAGCAGTCCACATATGCAGAGGTGTGTTGGTTCATGTCAGAGCACGGTGCAGCGAGTAAGTGTGGAGACGTTTTCAGACGTGCTAATGGTGACTGTGTGCCGAAAATGGCTCAAAGAACACATATTGATGACGTTCTGAGGGGTAGAATACTAGAGCGACTGGAGGCTGGTCAAACTAGCAGATTGTAGCATGGGCCTACCACGTGCCAGAAAAAGTGAGCTCAAGATTATGGCAACGATTCCAGCAAACAGGAAAGTTCCAGGCGCTACAGTACGGGACGTCCACAGTGCACAGCATCACAAAAAATGGTTCAAATGGCTCTGAGCACTATGGGACTTAACATCTGAGGTCATTAGTCCCCTAGAACTTAGAACTACTTAAACCTAACTAACCTAAAAACATCACACACATCCATGCCCGAGGCAGGATTTTAACCTGCGACTGTAGCGGTCTCGCAGTTCTAGACTGTAGCGCCTAGAACCGCTCGGCCACTCTGGCCGGCCTAGCACCACAAGGAGACCGATATCTCACCATCAGTGCCCACAGACGGCCACAGAGTACTTCAGGTACCTTGCTCGGGACCTTACCGCAGCCACTGGAACAGTTGTCTCCAGACACACAGTCTACAGACGACTGAAAAGACATGGTTAATTCGCCTGGAGACATGGAAGGTCCATTCCACTGACCCCTGGTCACAGGAGAGGCCGTAAAGCCTGGGGTCGAGAACACAGTATTTGGTCATTGGAACAATGGTCTTAGGTTATGTTAACGGACGAGTCCAGATATAGTCTGTACAGTGATTCTCCCCATTCATATGGCGTAAACTAGGAACCAGATACCAACCCTTAATGTCCTTGAAAGGGACCTGTATGGAGGTCGTGGTTTGATGGCTGGGGTGGAATTATGATTGGTGCACGTACACCCCTGCATGTCTGACAGAGGAACTCAAAAATGGTTCAAATGGCTCTGAACACTATGGGACCTAACATCTGAGGTCATCAGTCCCCTAGAACTTAGAACTACTTAAACCTAACCAACCAAAGGACATCACACTCATCCATGCACGAGGCGGGATTCGAACCTGCGACCGTAGCGGTCGCGCGGTTCCAGATTGAAGCGCCTAGAACCGCTTGGCCACAGCGGCCGGCGACAGAGGAACTGTAACAGGTCAGGTGTATCGGGACGTCGTTTTGCATCAGTATGTCCGCCTTTTCAGGTGTGCAGTGGGTCCCACCTCCCTCCTGATGGATGATAACGCAAGTCCCCACCAAGGTGCCATCGTGGAGCAGTACATTGAAACAGAAGATATCAGGCGAATGGAATGGCCTGCCCGTTCTCCAGACCTAAACCCCACAGAGCACGTCTGGGATACTCTCGGTCGACGTATCATTGCACGTCTTCAAACCCCTACAACACTTCATGAACTCCGACAGGCATTGGCGCAAGAATGGGAGGATAGACCCCAGCAGCTGCTTGACCACCTGCTCCAGAGTTTGCCAACCCGTTGTGAGCCCTGTGTAGGTGTACATGGTGAACATATCCCATATTGATGTCGGGGTACATGAGCACATGTGTTTCGGGGCGGTTTTCTCAACCTGTCACCAATCCCGTGGACTTACAGTTCTGTGTCGTGTGTGTGCCCTATGTGCCTATGCTATCAGCGCTAGTTCATATTCTGCATTTATCCCTATGAGCATGAGTGTAGCACTGGCTACTCTCAGTTCGAGCCATCACCAGGTCACGTCTGATACATGTTTTCTGCCGTAATGAGAACCATCTCTGAAAGTCCAGAGACCCTGAAGATGTCTATTATACTGCAACGCCAACTAAAGTAAGGTTTTGGAAGTCTAGTTCCTTTAATCATAATGTGTTCCACCCAAAGATGACCCCAGTTGCATGAATGCCAGATTTTTTTCCAGGATGTGTATTCTGGATTCGTTGAATTAATTCTACGTAGGCAAAATATTTCATTCTAAATCCTCCAAATGCCGTTTAGCAAACATGAAGTTCATTTCTCATATCATTTTAATTTAAATAGTACATGTCTGAAAGAAGAACCATTCCTTCCATACTAAAATTTCTTCGCACGACGTTGCATGTCACCAGAATACTGTTTTTAATACCCAGTGATCCGTAATTCTCTCCTATTTCGCACAATGATAGTCCTAAATTTAGAAATTCTGTATACTGCTAAATGGCCTCATGGGCCTAGCACACATTTCCACACTGCTGTCTGCCACGAGTTTTTCTCCTGTTACAAAATATTTATAGGGTGAGGGAACACCTGGTCAAATGTACAGACATGATGTAAAATACTCTAGTTTTCCGAAGGAGGTTTTTTTAAATAATGTGCGTTGCGGGCCACCTACCGATTTATTTGAAGCTGTGTCATAAGAAGGCGATAACTTTTCAACGGCTGCATTTGGGCTCTCTTTCGTGCGAAGTATATATTCGCCGACTCTTAATTTCTCTTCAGTTCCTTTAATTTTTGTTTCTTTATTTTGCTGCAACAATCGTTATAAACCTGAGCTGTCCCGTAGCTACATGCGCAAACATATTACCAGCTGGTCACAATGGATTGATAGCGCTACCTGTTGTCACGTGTATCAGGTTGCACGGGTCCCATGAGGCTTGCCGGGCGTGCAGAAACCCGAGTGGGCCTGCCTTAACCACTGTGCTTCAAGTACACGAGTACTCTTGCGTCTCCGTTGCGAGAGGCTGAGATGCTTTAAATGGTTGCGGCACAGATAGGAGCAGGCAGGCTGGAAGGCGAATTTTTACATGCCTACTGCTTGCTTCAGTGCTGAGTGCTGGTGCGATGTGGTATGTAAATGCCTATGTGTGTCCGTAGGCTTCTTATACACACTGTGTCCTAGTGTCAAATCTACAGGGTGACAGTAATTAAACTATATGAAGTAAAATCGTCATAGCTTCTGAACGGTCTGCGTTAGGACGTTCAAGCTGCATAGTTGGCCGCACGGCATGATGGGAATCAGTATGCCCATGCATTGTTTGGTTTAGCGACGGAGCTGACTTTCATTTGGATGGGTTCGTCAATAAGCAAAATTGGAACATCTGATGGACTGAGAATCCGCATTTCGCAACCGAGAAGCCTCACCATCCCAATTGGTGACTGTGTGGTGTGTAATGTTCAGTTACGGAATAGTCAGTGGGATATTCCTTGATGGCACGGTGACTACCGAACGGTAAGTGACGGTTTCGGAAGATGATTTCATCCCCATTATTCAACGTGACCTTGATTTCGACAAGACATGGTTCATGCAAGACGGAGCTCGACTCCATCGAAGCAGGAGAATGTCTGATGTCCTGGAAGAGCACTTCGGGGACTGCATTCTGGCTCTACGGTACCCAGAAGCCATTGGCATTGGCCTCGATTGGCCACCATATCATCCGGATATGAACATATGCAACTCCTTCTTGTGGACAAGGTGTACAGAAATAACTCCAAAACCATAGCTGAGCTGAAAAAAAGCTATTCAGGGGGTCACCGACAGCATCGATATTCCGACACCACAACAGCGGGTCATGCAGAATTTTTCTATTATTTCTCCGTCACGTCATCGCCAATGATGGCAGGCATATCGAATGTGTCATAACATAATATGAATATCTGTCGCCTATTCACGTGTTGAATAAGGTGTGCGCACGCCGTAGTTTGTAACTAATTTACATTTTTGTCATGTAGTTCAATAATTGTCACCCTGTATATTCCAGCGTATCCAGGAACGGGAAATCTACCTCACTGTCACCTGGCAACGTAAAGCTGGTTTTTGGGTAAATCTCATTCAGGAAGTTGTGGAACCCGTGAAGCTCCTCTTTGGTGTCTGGCCCTTTAAAAACGTGCCTCCCACATAATGGAGACTACCCAAGTGTTTGTAGGAGCAGTACGTAGCGCCTATTGCTAAAACTATTCTATAAAGTGTCAGCTCCTACTGGCGACAATGACAAGCTCATAGGAACATCATCAGACGGATCATAAGATGCCCCTCTGTATTTAAAATAGCTCTATCGAAGGCATAATTCTACCAGGTCACAAACATCTGTAGCGACTTTCTGTCTTGTGTTATCCATTGTATTTGATACTGGGATGTTCTAAAATAAAAATTTCATATCGAAGCTTACAAGAATGTTACTTGCGGATATCTCTACCATGTGTATAATGTCTAAAAATAATTTCGAATCTTTCCCAAAAGTATTTGTTTTTCCAATTATCTTTCAATTGTTACAAGCCAATGGACCCACTTTTGACTGATGTGATCTTGACTCTAAAAACTTTCATCTGGTTTAGTCAGTCTTGCCAACTTACTGTTTAATAAAATTGAAAAATCAGGCTCACTGGCCTAACAAAAGACTCCGAGAGCTGCCCACACACAGCTGAATCTCCTTTTAATCTGGTACTGAGCCAGATGGCGCAGCGTTTAGCACAAAGGACTCGCTTTTTGGAGGACGACGATTCAAACCTGAGTCCGGCTATCCAGATGCAGGTTTTCTGTGATTTACCTAAGCAAATCCCAGCGTGGTTCCTTTGAAAGGGAATGGCCAGTTTCCTTCCCCATCCTTGACAACATCCTAGCTTATGCTCCATCTCTAATGACCTCGATTTCTTCCTTCTTTATTAAAAAAAAAAATCTGGACGCTCTTTACATCAGTCCCATGGTGGCAGACAAGCCTTACCACAGAGTTACCAGGTGTCCTATGAACCAAATTACTTTAAAAATAAATAAGTTTTACTGATGGCCAATTATGCGGATAATTCAGTGCATCTGAATAAAACTCTGGGTCCCTCACAAATTGTCGATTCTCTTTGCTTCCAAATTTAGTTTACTGTACACTGACTGGACCGAGTTGCAAGGGGCGGTGGAATAGCTAGAAACATGCAAAATCTAAAATCCCTAAAAATGTAAAACAGATTATTATTGTGATGTATATCAAACGATTCTGTTTGTTGACAGGATTATAAAACTGAAATTTCATTTTGTATAGGCAAAATATTATGAGATTTATCAGCGCATCATTATCGACATTTTAATGAATAATAATGAAAACATCGTCTTTTAAGTAAAACTAGTTCTGAGGATCGAGGTATGTTGACCTCTTCCTTCGACTAAAATATATCAAAATGCTTTTCTAAAGGACTATCAAAACTGAGATGAGACGTACAGGTTTCTCGGGGTTACTCATAGATGCTCTCCCCCACATGTAAGGGGTGATTCTGATTTCTAATACATATTACTGAAGTTAGGGATAACTACCAAAAGAGACGCCAGACATGAAACTTTAACCATACAAAGTAAGCTGGTAAAGTAATGGCGAGTAAACAGATTAACATAGAAAGGGGCAGATAACTTCAGGTAATTTATTACAGTGGATGGAACGGTCTATTATGTTACAGTAGACCCAACTTTTCTGACATATAATTTTATGTTATAGTTTACAAAGGAGTTTCCATCTGACACAGACTATTTGTAATATAGTTGTAGCAGTGAAAAGAGGGACGAATTCAGCAGAACTGCGACACAACCTCTCCCTGTCAAGCTTCAACTTCTCATCCCCCCCTCCCCCCTCGCCCCAGTCCCTGACACACGTTTCACTCTGAGCAGTTTCGTTACTCAGTAGTACACATTTCAGAGTTCTGATCGGTGTGGATTAATTTTTCCATCTCTACAGATGGTACTGCAAAGCATCTCAACACATTTATTTATTTATTTACTGAGAAAGTATAAAAATGTCAGGAGCCACAATGTGTGGCCAGTCTTGCCACCACCTGTTAGATAAGTATCTAATTATATACTATGGAAAGGTCAGTACCAGTGTATAACTATCCAAACATGGTACACATAATACTTATTGTACAGAAAGAGTAACTGTGGAGGTAACAAAACAAACACAGAGAGGAAAAGGAGATGGACATACAGAGAGATGCAAGTACTAAATGGGGAGAGACGGAGAGAGAGTTGGAGGTGATAGAGAAAGAGGGCTTGAAGGAGGATATGGTCAGAGAAAATCGGAAAGAGGAAATGAATGGAGACAGAGGAAGGATGAGATAGATGTGGAAACAGGAGATTGACAGAGGAGGAGATGATGGTAGTCAGAGAGGGGAGGAGTAGAGGGACAGAGAGAGAGAGAGGGAGGAGGAGATGGGCAGAGAAATGGTGGAGGCAGAGATGGATGGAGAAAGTGGGGAGGAAGGAATAGATAGAGTGATGGGCAGAGTTGGAGATAGACAAAGGGACAGGAGAGGAGAAGGTGGATAGAGGAAAGGGGGAGAGGAACAGTGTGAGGGAGCATAGGCAAGTAAAGAGAGGAGGGGTGAGTAGATGAATATAAATATATGGTGGAGGAAACGGTTAGGGGAGTGATAGGTGGAAGTTGGTGTAGAGAGGCATGAGGAGGAGATAGTCATACAGAAGGGAAGAAGGAGGGCAGAAAGAGAGGGGGAGAGGAGATGGAGAAATAGAGAGGAGTAGGAAATGGACATACAGACAGGAGGAGATGGACAGAGAAATTGGGAACAAGGAGATGGCCAGAAAGAAAGAGAGGAGGAGGTAGCCAGAGGGGTGGAAGGAGACGTGTGCAATATTAGCGACATACGACTATGTGGCCGAGGCTGTGGCTAAAAAGTCAGTATTCTTAATAAATGTGAATGTTCCTAATGCAGAAGGTAAGGGTGTAGCCTTCATTTGCTGTATGCAATATGTACTCAAATGAATTTTTGGAGAGAGGACATAGATAATTAGAGGTGACAGATTAGACCAGCACACACTTCCCCATGACCAAATATTCGCAAGACATAAAATTACCTTCAGTTTGCTATGTATCTCCAAGACGAAATATGTAAGACCCGTAATTTAAGGATTTCAGTAGAAGAAACTGAAAGTAGCAAAAATATCCTTCAGTGAAATTAATAAAATTACAAAAGACTGCGATATCAGAGGCTCTTATGGCAGACAGAGTCGGTCTCTATATGTGAATTGGAAGTGATGTGACACACAGAATGCATTATTTGCACAAGGAATTTTCCAGAAGGATTAAAATGTGCCATTCTGAAAGTACTTCATATGGAAGATTACAAGACAGACTTAAATAATTATCGTCCAATTTCCTTACAAACGTCCCATTCCAAAATATTCGAAGAAAGTAATGTGCTCAGGATTAGTCTCACATTCAAGTCGGAACAATATAGCACATAACAGTTTGGATCACTCGCCAAATATTACAATTTCTCCAGTTGATATTTTTTTTTGCTCATTCCAAGGCGTTTGATTGTGTAGATCATTTCACATTCTTAGATAAACTTAAGTCACATGGAAATGATGGCTTGACTATGAATCATACTACCAAACAGAATGCAAATAAATGGTGCTAAGTAATTCAAAAGATTTCTGAATGGGAAGAACTTTTGTGACTAGGTGGTGCTAAGTAGTTCAAAAGATTTTTGAACGAGAAGAATTTTTATGACTAGGTGGAAATCAAAAAGGGAGTTCCACAGGGTTCCTGCTCATTATATGTGATAATTACCCACCACTTAACATTCATCAAGACGAATTAGTACTTTATGCGGCGGTTACTAGTTTTATAACAAATCGCATTAGAGAGTATTCACGGAAGGAAGTTTTAATAACATTTTCCAAAGAATTTTTATGTGGTTCTCTGAAAGTAACCGCTACATAAATTTGGAGAGAACACACCATATTCAGTTCAGTACAACAAGTAGTCATACCGACAGTTACTTCAGTACATGAATGTTTGTGAATAAACAGGGTAGAATGCTGGAAGATTTTGGCTGTGCATATTAATGAGAACTTGAACCTGAAGAGGTGTAATTGTGGATGAGGATCAGTCCACAGTTTCGATTTGCTTGTATTAGTCGCATCTCCCTTTAAGTTGTGCTGCTTGGAGCTAAATTTAAAATCTATGGACCTATCAGCTGAATCATTGATACCGGCCGTACCTTAGCAAATTTCGCAATAATTAAGAACGCCCACATATTACTTTAGAGCAGTTTTTCAGTTAAAAGTCTACAACACAGCAATTAACGTTTATTATTTAACTGTGAAAATTTTTGTTACACAACTTGATTTAATGAATACCTTGTGAACATGTAGGGCACTTGATGTGACTTTTTTACGTAGTTTCGGCTGCTGTCGTCATCAGACCAAAACGAAGAACTTGTGAAACAAGGTTCAGTGTCAGGATCAGTGTAATAATTGGGGTGTGAAATGATGTAACAAATAAAGACATATATCAAGCGATCTAGACGGCTTTATTCGCCAAAAATTCAAGATGACTTATACAAGAAATTTATTTCCTTTGTTAATTAATTGATGGGACTAAAAAGATGACAAAAATTATCGTCAGCACTGCAATTAAACTGCTTGGACTTTTTATGACGGTGAATTTGTGTGTTATGACGCTCCATAACAAGTTATAAGAAGAAATATAAAAAAAAAATTACCAGTGATTAGGTTCCTTTGTTTTACATTGTTGTTATTCGCCTAAGATGGCGTGTACAGCCAGAACAGCAGTTCTATGTATTGAACCAAAACATCGTGTACAGCCCTCAAATTAATGTAATGGGGCTGTTTGCAATCGGTTGCAGTGTCATTATCACAACAAAGTATATTTACATTTCTAAACGTCAGGGGCAAAACATCTTTCCCACAGTTGTAATTGAGGAATTTTTAAAGATCTTCTTTCCTCGTCATTTTCTGCCATTTGTCTCTAATACATTGTTAATGCTATAAACACATACGAGCTAACTATATAAGTATAGTAAAACCTGTTTTTAGATTCACAAATGTTTCGTTTTCCCGCCATTTAGGTTATTTGTGGTTAGTCCCGTTTAAGCCCTATCCTTCATTTTGTGCATGTTGTGTTTGAAGTCCACTTATGGCACAAAAATTAATTCTTCTAATGTTGACAAGAATGATCAAGACGCGCGCCTCTAGAGAAAAGAAAACCACACAGTTGTTCAAGAATGAATGCGCACATGTCGAAAATAAATGTTGTGAATTTGTACAAGGAATAGGTACTGAAACAAAAATATTGATAATTCGTATGGATATGCTACGAATTGTAAAGTCTACTTGTGAAATACCGATTTTGCTGTATATATTATGAGACACTGTACTGTACTTTATATTAATGACACCATGAACATGATCGTTTAATTATGAACAGCTCTGCAAGTATGTGTGTGTGTGTGTGTGTGTGTGTGTGTGTGTGTGTGTGTGAGCGCGTACATGCGTATTAAACAAAAACTCTTAGCTTCAAATGCACGTAGAGCCATAGGGACTTCTTCAATATTGACCATAAAAGCGGCTTACGGTAATTGGTTCACAGAACGGCGGGGATCACCACGTTAATTAAAGTTTTTTCACTGCTATCAGCTTCATAACTGCTATGAAAATGTTAATTAGCTGGACACACACAGCTGCGACTGCATTAATACGGTGTGGACAAATCAGCTGACGCGAGGTGCTGTTACACAAGATCAGCGCCATAATTGCACACGTTAGCTTCTCCCCTGTCAGGACTACGGCGATGCGACAGATCAGCATTGTTTGCACGGCTCCGGTGTGTGTGGCCTTCCTGACTGAATCTTTTTTTCTGTACTGAAGGTAAACCTCCCCAAGATCCGCCTAACAGTCGCCTACATGGCACAAGCAGAGTCCAAATTGGGAAACATCGATGATGTTATAGTATTCCTCTCATTTGTTTCGTTTATCGCACGTCTAATATTCAACGATAACCTTGCAACCATTCTGACAATGTTCTCGTTTGTTGTTTCTTCCTTTGAACAAGGTGTTTTCTTCAGTTTGCTGTGTCTGGCAGAGCAGTAATCAGACCATTTGACATCAGTTCTGCCTTTCTTAATCCTGGAATGACCCAAACATATGGATAACGCTTCTATGAATTTCTTACAGTACACTGTTGTATGTACAAGGTCCAGTGGCATTATAGTGACCAGAGCCTATCTTCGATATCAGTGCGCAACAACCACTCACCTCATAGACGGCAGATGGCAGCATTAGCAGTGGATAGTATGTAAAGCGTATAAAACTTCTAAATAAAAGTTTTACTTAAATTGAAATAACTGAGAAGTTGAAACTTCGTTATAAAAATATTTGCTTAAACTGCTGAGTGACATTAACATACTGTCTCTTTACTATTCTTTAGCATTTCAACACTGACCTACTGAGTTTGCCCTGACTAACAGAACTCAAATTTTTCCTATACATTAATTACCCACAATATTCAACGGTAACGCGATCTGACTGCTTTAAAATTAACTCAAAAGAATGGACCTGAATACATAGAAATCCTAACAATAACGCATACATTTCATAAGTCACTTGCCTCACAAAAATCTTCATTATCCGAACTACAGCAATGCCGCAGGCACCAATACTGCCAGCTAAATAAAAGATTCTAATTACTAAAGGCTCTGATTACTGATTGGCATATAGTTAGCAAAGGAAAGATTTTGTTGCAAGGCAAACAATGTATTTCTACCTTAATAATGTGACATCCACTACAGAAATATATATATATATATATATATATATATATATATATATATATATATACATATACATATACACACACACACACACACACACACACACACACACACACATATATATATATATATATATATATATATATATATATAATCGTCCGTGACATCTAGTTCCAAAAATTATATAATCATGAATAATATTCAGTTTCGAAGCCGGACACGTCCAGATCGTCCGTTCGCGCTAATTCTGCAAACTTCCAACATTGCTAATTATTAATGTCAAACCTCCACCACTCCCAGCTTCCATCACTGCTGGCTGTTCATCTCCAACTTCCATCACTGCAATTCCTGTTAATAGTCCCTTCTCCTTTTTATGCTTCTTTCCTTTCCTAGTGCTCCTCTTTTAAGAATGTAGATCATAAAATTATTATTTAATGGATCTGCCGACAGAAGGTATTTACATTAGCATATGTATTAATTTTTTTTATTTTATAAAACCAATGCTGCAGCGCATCAAGAAACTACATATCAAATAAAATAAACAAATATGTACAAAGCAAAGCAAGCTTCAAAGTTGCTGATGTGGCATGAGGAAAGTTTAAAGTCCACACAGCAATAGGTGTATTTCAAAGCAGCTAGCGCGCATCTCAGCGCAGCATCACTTCAAGGTCACATGTACTCTTTACCTAAATATTCACCACAGCAGTTAGAGCTACAAGAACAGTTTCATACGAATAAAAAAAATTCACAGGTCGAAAAATTACAGTTGAAGTTTGCAGAAACGAAATCTCATGAATAACAGTCTCCAAAAATTTCCGTCGGCATTGTGGTACTAACATACACATGTATACTCACCTTTCATAATTCCCAAAGCACAATTATTGGTTTCCAACATTCTTCACAAACAAGAGCCCCTAACAACTACTCATTATTCATATACACATACGTCAATACTGCTTTAATACTGCATCATAATAAGCATGTAGCATAATCATATTCCTCATATAGCAATATCTTAGTGATCACAAACATATCTCAAGAACATAATACACATCATCATCGTAAAGATATCATAAAACAGTAATCAAAACTCAGAATAATATTTTGAGGAATCAGCCTGAGTTGCACAAAATTTTCTGCTCTTTACCACATCTCGGCTAAATTAATCTACCCTTCAGAAGCATAAAATTACTATAACTTGCCAGAGTAAGGCACAGTCAACATTAAAATTAAGACCTATAGTACAGTGGTACCATGTCGAATAAAACAACTTAGCTGAAGTCCAGCTCCGGCATCTCTTCGCCACGCAGTCGGTTGGCAGCGCGTTCGGAGAGCACTAGGATAATTTTGCTGCACTCAGCTGGCCAACAAACTCCCCGTGTTTAAACCCAATCTAGAATCAGTGGGACCACCTCAATTGGGCTTTTAGCGCCCTGAATCCTCAATCGAAAATCATAGCGAGCTAGCAGTGGCACTGTGAGTCGCCATGGCTCCATATCTCTATGAGTACCACCCAGAACCTCACTGACTCTACCTGCGCTTCTCGCAGCAGTACGTGCTGCAAAAGGTGGATATTCACGCTTTTGAATAGTGGTCACGTTAAGGGGAGTTAGAACGGAAAATATTTTTTTTCACATTTTCGGACTTTTATCACATTATAAAATGCAATTTCTAACATTCTGCGTGGTGTCTGTTTGTTCTATATCGTGTTTCCCTACCACTTTCGCGCAACGACGCTCTGAGCGTGTTTTTGAGGGAATTGACTAGTTTGAACCTGGGACCTGTTGCTGGTAAGGAGACGTCAGACCACACATGACATGTGGAGTTCAGAAGAGTTCAGTGAGACTAAAGATGATATAACCAAATACTTAATTATTTCAGCGTCAGCTCCACTGCACTCCCTGTAAAAGAATCTTAATACTAACTAAATTTAGTGGATGGGGTTCAAGGCTCTCCTATTTTTAGTTATCTGGTAAAATTTATTCTACTCACAAAACATTGTCTATAAATTGCACTATTGATAAAAGGAAATGTTTTAATACAGGATGGTAAAAACCAACTGCGTTCAACAAAAATGTGAACGAATATTCCCTGAATGGGTTTCAAAGTTCTACAATGGATCGAAGGATGACCTATACCATATCACATCTATAATCTAGGTTTAAATTAAGTTTCACAGAAGAGAAAACTATCAAAATGGTCTACAGTGACCCTCAATTATCTTTAATTACTTATCTAACTTGTCGTAAATCACAGCGGCTGATGTGCCTTCTCAATAACTGTATAACACAAAAATCATCGCGTTTCAGATTTTTACTTCAAGTGGCAAATGTGAACACCATGAGCTTTAATTGACGGTCGACACTGGTATTACGCAAAAAAGGGGTGTAACAGATGAGACTTCTGCAGTCCTGAGTGAAGCTTTATGCGCTGTTATGTGGCATCGCATGCGTTCATTACCTTGTCGGTGTTCCTCAGGGGGTGGCGGGCAGCACAGAGAGAGAGAGGAAGGATGAGTACACAAAATTTTAACCATGTAATTAAGAAATTGTATTTCGAGAATCGGATGCTGAAATGCAATTATTGTAGTTCAGTAGACTAAGAACATACAGTTTAATGTCCTGTAAATGTCTCATGTCAATGGCTACAGTGGTTCCTGAAGTACAGTGAAGCCAAGTCACTAAATTTAACATTGTCGGGATTGGGCGTTCTAACCCCCCTTAATGTAACTGGACAGTACAGTTTCGTGGCTAAGTTACTGAAGTGGCAGTTTGTCTCTCTCAAGTCATTCAGCTCTCGTATCATTGTTGTGGACTTTGTTCCAAAACTGCTTCGATGCAGTTCTCGTGTGCCAGTTTCTTTGTCTCTGACTAACTCCTGCAACCATTTGAACCAGAATACTGTGACAAAGCTCTTTACGATACCTGTACAGATTTCCTTCCTCTAAAATTTTCACTCACCCTCCCCAAACGGACGATTCCTTGATGCTTAAGTATGCGTCCTATCAATCGATTCCTTATTTCAAGGAATCTATCCAATGGTTTTTGGTTCCGAGTTCGATACGGCATCTACACGTTAAATACTCGATCTACCCATCTAATCGCTAACATTCAGTACTTCAGGTAAGATTTTCTGACACTTAAACTTAAGTTAAATTTTAACAAATTCATCTTTCTCAAAACTGCTTTACGTGCTGTAAGAAGTCTGCATTTTATATTTACTTCGGCGTTCATCTCTACTTCGGCATTCATATCTTCTTCGGTCTTCATCAGCCCAAATAGCAAAACACATAGAGAACTTTTACTGATTGATTTCTTAATTTAAAACCGTCAGCATTAGCTAGTTTAACTCGGCTACATTCCCGTGTCCTTGTTTCACTTTTGTTACAGTTCTTGTTGCAACCTTCTTCAACTGAACTGGTAAACCAAGTCCTTTGCCGTTTCTGATAGAATTACAGTATCATCGGTAAACGTCAACGTTTTTCTCTCCCCTCCAAGAGTTTCATTCCCTCTCCAAATATCTCCTTGCTTTCATTTAGTGCTTACTCATTGTATAGATCATTTCATATCTGTCACCGTAAAACATAATTCTGGGTTTACACATTTTTCCCGGAATTTCGTCTACTTTAAAAGGTACTTCGTGTTTCGATTTGTAGGTACAACTCGTTTCTACAAATTGCACTGAGCATATTTCGCCTGATCTTCCTCCCTTTTCTCAGGAATAGCAAAACACGGTGACATCACTCTTAATATATCAGATGGTATTATTATTATTACTGTCTATATTCTGGTTTTCTATGGGACAGGTTAATAAATATTTATTATTCCTTCTTCGATATTTGAAATAATTTTCATTTCATCAATGCTATCTCCTAATTTGCTCAGAGGCTTGGAGGTCAACAGTATCTAGCTCACAGCCCTTAATACCCAATTTTGAAACTCAGTTTAGTACTTTCCTTCGCTTGGAGTTCACTGAAGGCCTATTCTTCGTCACTGTCTACTGCTTCCCACTAATCCACTTTTCGTTAGGTATATTATTGTGATTGTCAACACATTTTAAGATATTTTATATGAATATTTCTTCTCGCCAGGAAAGTAATACTTTTTCGTACATATTTACTCTTTAGGTTTTCAACCACGTTGCAGCATCGCTGTCAACGATAACTTTTACTCTCTTTCTCGATTTCTACGCTCCTCGTGTAATATGTTTTTCGACGTTGATGATCAGTATTCCGCACACTTCGACGACGTAGGTGTGCTGTTGCCTGACGATGAGCTTCTATGGTGAAACCGGTCTCCTTGTTAGCACTGAACGTACACAGATCGTTTTCCTCTATGACACATATAAAGTTGTTCTACCAAGTAGCGACGGAAGAGCCCTTTAACACGAAACCAACAAGTGTTGTATTTAGTCTGAAAAGTCTTCCTCACCTGAAGAGAGCGGGTAGAGTGCTTAGAGCAGCTGTATGTTCTGTCATTTCTAGTCATGTTTGGTGGATGCGGAAAGAAATTATGTGACACATTGAGTCCTCATCAAAGATCTGAAATCCATAACAATAGAATAACAAAAGGTCACATTAGAATGAAAGTTTTCGAGATTCTCTGAGGTTCTACTTAAAGAACGTCGGAAGGGGAGAATCTCACTAAGTGGTATCCGGTTTCGACAAATCAGTCATATGGAAAACGGTGGAAGACTTCTGTATCAGTCAGTGAATAGTGTCAACATTACATAAGTCACAAATTTTGTAAAGAGAAGATTCATGTACTGTAGCAGTGAGTTGTTTCACACAAGGCTGCTTTAATGGGGGCTTCACTGGGAGAGATGTGGTTGTTTGTTCAGTATAGGTTCTGGTGTTATTAACAGACATTGAAAATGCAACAGATTCGCGTCTGGCCTCATTCACCCTTGATGGGGCGCTTGGACTGCTGCTTTCAACACATTTTTCGAATACCTTTGCTTTGTAAACGTAAATTCAATAAATGTGTATGACGCTTCATTTTGAATGAGGGAACTCCGTATATCAAAACTTAAAAATTTTATTACGAAATATTAAAATTTACACATATGGCTTGTTTTTTGTGTCGTGCTTATATTCCAAACAAAAACTTGTGCACTACTCATAATGCGCCTGAATTTCGTGTGTTTTGAAACATCCAGTGAAGAGCTACATAACAACTTGGACACCATCGCCCCCTCATGCCATATGGCCGGGGAGTGGAGTGCGGTTGCCAGTGGTACAATAAACTATTCTACAGCCTAGAGCTTTCAAAAAATGTGAATGGAGACATCAAGAAAGACATTTATGCATGCAAAATTTTAAAAAAGGAAAAGGTTTTCAAAATAAAGTAAAGACCTGATCGTAAATATATAGTGCTGTTTTGTCTGTTTAAACTTTAAAAGAGGAGATAAAAAGTATTACAGTAAAAATAAAAAGGCAAAGTAGACATCTAATACATAAGGAGGACGATGCCGTCAAAATAAGCATTGCACATTCACTAAAAGTCTGTAGGAGCTGCACTAGTTGTGGGGCGATTGAACCTTGGGTGTTCTATAGGGGGATGGCTGTCGGTGTAAGTTTATAATGCGTCAGGTGGTATCTGTGGAAGGGGGGTAGGTAGTAGGGTGGATATGGTGAGGAAAGAAAAGAAGGATGTGTGTGATCGGTGGGCAGTACCATGGAATCATGAGAAGAAGGGATGCGGTGAAATGTTGAGGAAGGAGGGAGGAGGGAGCCCTGTTGTGGAGCGGAAGTAGCTGGTAGGATACATAAACATCGGCGCGGATTTCATTTTGTAGGAAAGATAGTCGGTTGAATTTGCGTTGGGATGTGTGTAGGTGTGGGGACTTTGGGATGTGTTTTTAAAGGTGCGGCAGCATACCACGGTTGGTGGTCACAGAAGGAACAATGAGAATGTTGGAATCTTGTTTGCTGATAGTGTAGGAAGTGCGGAGGATTCGACACGTTTTCCCTTCTGGCCTTTATTGACATAGAAACACGATTTGCAGATTCGTATTGGGTGCGTTTTATGATATTTTTTACTGCCATAGCTGTTTCTCCCGTGTTCACTTAGGCGACACAATATCAGTACACTGTTTTCTTTTGCGTATTTACAGTTCTATTGGACATTCAGCCACACAGAAACCTGGATAAATATCAGAATTATCGGCTTACCCTTCTGAACTGTGATCGTTGATTACGACTTCCATAGCTTTGAAAACATCGATGTCATTGAAACTGACAATTCGAAACGTATAAAGTGAGCGAGTATGGGACAACAAAGGTGAAGGGAGTAGACAAAAGCAATAGGTGACTCAACACAGAGTAGAAAGATACAAAATATATTTGTAGAGTACACATGGTGTAGAAATAGCAAAATACAAGTACAGAGACCTTTCTCTGTGCAGTCTACATGACTGCCAACAAAGGACAGGAGGCGCAATGTTAGCTACGCGCCGTCCGCCTGACTAACTGCCGTTGCTCGGGTCCTATTCGGGCTCCGTCCGCAATGTGTTAGTATAAGCGAGAAAATTTCATATTGCCGGGAGGTTCGATGGTCAACTAATAGCGGCTAAAAATGGTCAACAGGGCACTTCTCAGCCGCTAACTATTTATCAAATTTCATGAAATATTACTTTAAATCCTCACTCTACAACTCTGGAAACCCCACTGCAATTTGTATTCTCTGATTGTAAGTGAAATAAGAATTGTGAAATTTGTTGCTTTTCAGTGAAGTATGTGAAGGAAAAAATCCCTGTATGCTGGTGCGCACTCTCTTTTCACTTCATTTTGTTCTATATTGTTCGTTGACTGTTTGTGGCGGACGTCCGATGACACTCGTTCAGGTTGTTCGTTGATCCGTTCACTCAATTAATTTTTTAATTACAGAGGGTAACTAAACCCTCTGACCGAACACGCTGAGCTGTCGTGCCGGCTAACTTAAACTTTCTCCCTTACGCTGTTAGATAGAGGCTTAATATATTTACACGCTCGAGTATGTTTAGTTAAGCCCTGTGGAAATCTCTTCACTCGTTTAAAATGGAACTGAGCACATACGTCCATTTTGACGAACAAGCATTGAATGCTACTTATATTCCTAAATATTGGTTTACAATTCGTCAGTCCCTCCACCCCCCCCCCCCCCCCTCCCAAAACAAACTTGGAAAATCTCTGTGAAGATTAGATTTCCAAGTGTTTCAAGTATAAAATATTTCCATCTACGTAACACAACCGCCAGTAGGTGTCTGTGCAGCGCTGTGGTCAGGTTCGAATCTCACCAGACTTTAAGTTGCTTATGCTTTTATTAAAATTCGATATTTATTATAACATGGAAATGTTCAGCATCAAATACTGAGACACAGTTGCTAATGAAAATATCATGTTTTTTTCAATAGCTTAATGCATGAAAATAAATTTAAATTTGTTACCATGGCGTAGTCGACAGTTTCTGATGGTTTTGTGGTCGTAAATACTCCACAAGCTTTAAATATATTTTTGTAAGATATACTTAATCACTCAGTGCACATGAAGTCGATACGAAACAAGTAAGGTAGCCAGCACTCAAAGCACAAGTACGCAGTAACAATACAGTAAAATTCTCTGCCTCTCGGAATGGCTTTAACTTAATAAAAAGGAGGATGGCACGAAGCGATACACAAAGGTATCACAAATAAGTAGGAAAGCTGGGAAGAAATGACAAAATGGAAATAAAGTAACTAAATACTATCTCAGGACACAGTGTCCAAAAATAGATCTCAGCAGGAGCCGAGTCACATAGTCCTCAACTGATACTAGTGCAATCAATTAACAAGACAAACGGTACGTAGATATTAAAAACATATTGATTAAGGCTAACCACTGGTGACCTCAAGCCCAAAATAAACGAGGCCAGCAACTCCAACAACGCCAGCAGGAAGAGACAGACAGAAAATATGGCGACCTCGCCGTTACGTCCGTATAACTACTCACATAATCTGAACAGAACCCAGTCGGACACGAGGTCTGCACAACCGATGGTTTGCACTGAACAGAACTCGTACATCTGACTTCAGACAAACCATACTGTTGGAGAGCACAACACGGCCATTATCCAGTTGTATCTTATCAAGTCAACATTCGTGGACCCAAGGCGCCAAGCACCTTCCATTCGCTCAGAAGGGAAACCTCTGTCCAGAGTGATAGGAAGCTATCTCAGTACCAGACATCCGCCGCTGTTCCGTCAGATGGATAACATTATCGTTTGTGGATGAGCAAAGGTCTTTGTGTGGGGAGTTGTTGCTTTGTTTCGGCTCCGCCATTCCTTTCTTTTCCTTCTGTATGCAAAAAGAAGCCATTTTTTGGAACCAGTAGCGATACAAGATAGGATGTCGATGTTGTTCCCGGGTCAATTCATGACGAGCAAGGAGAGACGTGCACATGGCCATCCCCTGATAATTGTGATTTTGGGTTAGAGCATGCAGTACCCACGCACCAGGTTATATTGAACCTTCTCAGCTAAATGTTAATGTCGCACGATGGTGGTATGATAATGTTTTACCACATTTGTCAGTTCTCGAGTACAAATACGTGGATAATTGTGGATTATCGCATGTAAACAATCTTCATCAAATGTCGAATGTATCCTGAACGTGGAGAGTCACTAACGTCAAAACGATCCTCTTAAAACGAGGAAACCATTTTCTTGCCGTGCTCTGTGCAACGGCGTTATTCCCATACAGTCCGCCTCCGTAGCGTAGCGGTAGCGTTACCGTCCATCACGCAAGGGGCCGGGTTCGATTTCCGGCAGGGGACTGGGTGTTGTGTGTCCCTCATCCTCATTTTCACCATCATTGACTCGCAAGTCGCCGAAGTGGCGTCAACTATAAGCGACCCCGAATGGGGTCTCCCGGACAACAGTGCCATACGATCATTTTCATTTCCATTCCCATACAGGGTGCAATGTTTTCGGGCTGCCTCCGCTTCTGTTACCCCCCTATTCAACTGAAGCAGAAGAATCTGTCGGAAATGTTTCTATTTCTGCACTTGCTACTCCAATTTCTAGCGCACACACCTCCACTCATTACCTCCAAATGAGAAAATGACATTATGTAAATTCAAATAGCAACAGTGAACTACAAAAAAAAATGCAATCGATAAATAAACCCATATCAACCCGAATGCCAACATGCACCACAAAACCTCTACTAAATTATGCACCAAACAAATATTCATTGGTAACGTACACAAATGAGTATGTCATGAATGTTGTGGGATCCATACCAAATAGAATTAACGGAGTGCATAGAGAAAGTTCAAAGAAGTGCAGCACGTTTTGTATTATCTCGAAATAAGGACGAGAGTGTCACTGACCGGATACAGTGTTTGGGGTGCACATCATTAAAAGGAAGGCGTTTTTGGTTGCGGCGGAATCTTCTCACGGAATTTAAATCACCAGCTTTCCCCTCCGAAGGCGAAAATATCTTGTTGACGCCGACGTACATAGGGAGAAACAATCATCATAATAAAAAAATAGCTATGAGCACTATGGGACTTAAAATCCATGGACAAGTAATAAAAATTTAGAGGTTCGCCGATGACATTGTAATTCTATCAGAGACAGCACAGGACTTGGAAGAGCAGTTGAACGGAATGGACAGTCTCTTGAAAGGAGGATATAAGATGAACATCAACAAAAACAAAACAAGGATAAAGGAATGTAGTGGAATTAAGTCGGGTGATGCTGTGGGAATTAGATTAGGAAATGAGACACTTAAAGTAGTAAAGGAGTTTTGCTATTTAGGGAGCAAAATAACTGATGATGGTCCAAGTAGAGAGGATATAAAATGTAGACTGGCAATGGCAAGGAAAGCGTTTCTGAAGAAGAGAAATTTGTTAACATTGGTTATTGATTTAAGTGTCAGGAAGTCGTTTCTGAAAGTTTTTTATGGAGTGTAGCCTTGTATCTTTCAAAAATGTTTGAAATGGCTCTGAGCACTATGGGACTTAACAGCTATGGTCATCAGTCCCCTAGAACTTAGAAATACTTAAACCTAACTAACATAAGGACAGCACACAACACCCAGTTATCACGAGGCAGAGAAAATCCCTGACCTCGCCGGGAATCGAACCCGGGCGTGGGAAGCGAGAACGCTACCGCACGACCACGAGCTGCGGACGCCATGTATCGAACAGAAACGTAGACGATAAATAGTTAAGACAAGAAGAGAATAGAAGCTTTCGAAATGTGGTGATACAGAAGAATGCTGAAGATTCGATGGGTAGGTCGCATAACAAATGTGGAGGTATTGGACAAAATTGGGAAGAAGAGAACTTTGTGGCACAACTTGACAAGAAGAAGGGATCGCTGGGTAGGACATATTCTGATGCATCAAGGGATCACCAATTTGTTATTGGAGGGCAGCGTGGGGGGTAAAAATCGTACAGGGAGAGCAAGAGATGAATGCACTAAACAGATTCAAGAGGACGTAGGTTGCAGTAGGTACTGGGAGATGAAGAAGCTTGCACAGGATAGGGTAGCATGTAGCATGGAGAGCTGCATCAAACCAGTCTCTGGACTGAAGACCACAACAACAACACCAGCGAAAAGAAGCTGGGATGTTAACCGACGTCTCTATATTCGATTATTATTTGCTAGATGCATTTCATTATAAAACACGGCTGAGAATCTCGTGCCACACCATTTCTTTGATGGTCGATGCTGTAGTGCCTTATCGCTGGCCGTGTCTGCATGCAGCCACAGCCCCTCTCAGGATCCTCTCTGCCCACACGTGGCTTGGCTGGCGTTCGGCCGCTACGCTCCACAGAACCTCAGAGGGAACCACTAACAATATGGCTGCTCGCTGGATGCGCCCTCTAGCGGCCGGGAAACCCAATGTGCCGTAATTCACGCCACGTTACGGACATGCATTACTGTTAAACGTGAAAACACATACATAAATAATACTGTTCACACTGAATACATCAAAAAGTTGGTCAGGTGTACGCTCTGATGGTTCCGCAGAAATTAAATTCCTTTACTTCACGTCCATGGTCACAAATTTTTTTTCATCAGACTACCGGTTTCGGTCTACAATGACCATGTCGCAGCTTGGAAAGTTCTGTAGAAACTTAGTAATCCCCTAACTATAACTTTCAGCCCGAAATCTCGCGCAACCTTACCTCAAACTATATAAAAATGTACGTATTACCAAAACTATGTACCCACAAATTGTTATCCAGCATAGAAAAGAATGCTGACGCTTGACTAAACAAAACCTAATTTGAACTGAACTGTAACAGACGTGATTTTTATATTAAATGCTGAAGTGAAATAAAACAGGTATCTGACCCTAATCAAAATTTCCATTTACCTCGCGTTTTGACAACATTCTTGCCAATTTCTCGAAAGCACAACGCAAACATTAAGCGTGCAGCGTCTACGGTAGATTTCTATTTCCATATAAAATTTCCAGCTGTTGCACACCACATGTGGTAAGTCGTAATGATAAGCAGCAGGATGGGGACAGTACCTGTTCCTACGAAATGTTATTCCAGGCCAACGATTTTAGAATGCAGCATGTATTAAAAACAGACAAAAGTAAAATCTTCGCGTGAACTTCACACATAACATTGTTCTGAACAATATTATGCTTAACAAACTGAACAATTATTTAAAAAACTTACAGTGTTAACAGAGAGTTTCTATAAAACCAAACTGCTTAATCCGTTAATACGTTAATCCACGGCTCAGGGAAGAGGCGTGGTCTTTCTCTCAGCTCTGAGCAAGTGAAAGAAGTTAGCTAGCAGCCAGTAATCGTGTATACAAATTTGGTGCGCAGTGCTGCAGTCTCACCTCAAGCTTCTTCTCGTCAAAGGAAAATAACATTATTCGAAATTTATATTCCTTTCGCTTTCCAATATGTATTTCGTGTTCATCCCTGCTGTCCTTCACAATAAATTTTTCTTCATCCAACAGACACAATCACAAGTCAACGAAGCACTACAGAATACTTCCAATACCTACCAGCCTTTTATTGATATTGATATCGGCAATAAACATGCCCGGCAATCCGAAGACACCGGCCGCGGTGGCTGAGCGGTTCTATGCGCTTCAGTGTGGTCCCAGGTTCGAATCCTGCCTCTGGCATGGATGTGTGAGATGTCCTTAGGTTAGTTAGGTTTAAGTAGTTCTAAGTTCTAGGGGACTGATGACCTCATAAGTCCCAAAGTTCTCAGAGCCATTTGAATCATTTTTGTATTCGAAGACTTTCGAGATGTTTTAAGTTTGAAATCGGATAACAAATGCCAAAATAAATATTTTCTGTGTGACATAATAACAAAATAAAAAATTGAAGTCTCTTTTTCTTTACTTATACTATCAAATATTGCTTCCTGGCAAAATTTATAATTCTAAGCCAACGGGAATACCCTTCTGTTTATAAGGAGTGAGCCTGCGAGTGCCGGTAAAACAAATGGTCAGATGTATTGACTGTATTGGCTTAGAAACTTACCTTTTTTACACCACCAACGGTCCGTAGATGTTATTACATGACATAAATTTCAGTTTGGATTGTAGACCCGTTCCTGAGAAAAAGGCGTCTGATCAGGTGGACGACTGGAGCGACCGTCTGACAACAAACGACAAAAGAAATATTTTTTTTACAATTCTTGAGGGCACTTTCGTACTGTCCATGCAACTGCAAAAAATGCGGTCTCTTTTTTTTTGATAAGACGCGTTTGCTTTTTTGGGGTATAGCATCATCGCTGGTCTGTAATTAAGTTATTTACATTTTGATTTGCTTCAAAATGGTTCAAATGGCTCTGAGCACTATGCGACTTAACTTCTGAGGTCATCAATCGCCTAGAATTTAGAACTAATTAAACCTAACTAACCTAAGGACATCACACACATCCAAGCCCGAGGCAGGATTCGAACCTGAGACGGTAGCGGTAGCTCGGCTCCAGACTGTAGCGCCTAGAACCGCAAGGCCACTCCGGCCTGCTCATTTCCTTCAAGGTCGAAAAACAAAAGCAGAGCAACTAAAAAGTAGATTACAAGTATCAGTGCCTAAAGACGAAATACATCAACAATGTGCTAGCAGACGGCATTTTCTGATGCAGGCGAGAAATTAAGCGGAAATCAGCGTAACTAAAAATCAATATATGGTTAACGAACTGTATTTCGATCTTAAGGCATACCAAGAGTGTAAATAACTTAATTACAGGCCGCTGACGATGCTTTACCTCAACAGAGCAAAACGCGTCTGGTGAAATAAACACGCATATTCTTATAGTTGCAACGATAGAACGAAAATACTCCCAAGAATTGTAAACAGCTACGGAAAATGTGGTCACACAAATGGAGGATATCGTTACAAATTAGCGCATTCCGCATTTTATGTACTTGTGCTGTTAGACCTTACTTCTTGCCAAATTTCATGATTGTAAGTCAAGGGGAAACACCCTATAGGTTTTTTTATGAGTGAGTTTTCGAGTATGAAACTATGGGACATAAATTGCCGTATTTTTTCACTGCATTGACTTAGAAGCTTACATTTTCACATCGCCAAGGGGCATTTGGCCTTAGTATGTGACATAAATTTCAACACAACACATTTACCCGTTCCTGCGAAAAATGGATGTTAACAGTGGATGTAAATACAGTAGGATAAGAAATGACGTAAAATTATAATGCCGTGAGATATAATTTCCAATTAACAATGTCCGGATTTTTTCCTTAAATTGTACTGGGGAACGTTGCTTCTTGCAAAATTTCATAATTGTAGGACAACCCGATGTACTCTTTATGTTTGAGTGAATAAGTTTCCAACTATGAAAGTATGCAGCATAAGTGGTCTTACCTTTTCACTGTATTGACTTAGAAACTAACATTTTTACACCGCCATTCGACCATAGACCTTATTATGTGGCATAAATATCAACTTCATATGTTTTATGTTGTCTCATTGTCTCTGTAGAGCTGTGCCATGCGAACCGAGGAGAGGATGTTGTTTGGTGGCCAGCATCATCTTTCTATAACACAAACTGCACGCATATACACTCCTGGAAATTGAAATAAGAACACCGTGAATTCATTGTCCCAGGAAGGGGAAACTTTATTGACACATTCCTGGGGTCAGATACATCACATGATCACACTGACAGAACCACAGGCACATAGACACAGGCAACATAGCATGCACAAGGTCGGCACTAGTACAGTGTATATCCACCTTTCGAAGCAGTGCAGGCTGCTATTCTCCCATGGAAACGATCGTAGAGATGCTGGATGTAGTCCTGTGGAAAGACTTGCCATGCCATTTCCACCTGGCGCCTCAGTTGGACCAGCGTTCGTGCTGGACGTGCAGACCGCGTGAGACGACGCTTCATCCAGTCCCAAACATGCTCAATGGGGGACAGATCCGGAGATCTTGCTGGCCAGGGTAGTTGACTTACACCTTCTAGAGCACGTTGGGTGGCACGGGATACATGCGGACGTGGATTGTCCTGTTGGAACAGTAAGTTCCCTTGCTGGTCTAGGAATGGTAGAACGATGGATTCGATGACGGTTTGGATGTACCGTGAACAATTCAGTGTCCCCTCGACGATCACCAGAGGTGTACGGCCAGTGTAGGAGATCGCTGCCCACACCATGATGCCGGGTGTTGGCCCTGTGTGCATCGGTCGTATGCAGCCCTGATTGTGGCGCTCACCTGCACGGCGCCAAACACGCATACGACCATCATTGGCACCAAGGCAGAAGCGACTCTCATCGCTGAAGACGACACGTCTCCATTCGTCCCTCCATTCACGCCTGTCGCGACACTACTGGAGGCGGGCTGCACGATGTTGGGGCATGAGCGGAAGACGGCCTAACGGTGTGCGGGACCGTAGCCCAGCTTCCTGGAGACGGTTGCGAATGGTCCTCGCCGATACCCCAGGAGCAACAGTGTCCCTAATTTGCTAGGAAGTGGCGGTGCGGTCCCCTACGGCACTGCGTAGGATCCTACGGTCTTGGCGTGCATATGTGCGTCGCTGCGGTCCGGTCCCAGGTCGACGGGCACGTGCACCTTCCGCCGACCACTGGCGACAACATCGATGTACTGTGGAGACCTCACGCCCCACGTGTTGAGCAAATCGGCGGTACGTCCACCCGGCCTCCCGCATGCCCACTATACGCCCTCGCTCAAAGTCCGTCAACTGCACATACGGTTCACGTCCACGCTGTCGCGGCATGCTACCAGTGTTAAAGACTGCGATGGAGCTCCGTATGCCACGGCAAACTGGCTGACACTGACGGCGGCGGTGCACAAATGCTGCGCAGCTAGCGCCATTCGACGGCCAACACCGCGGTTCCTGGTGTGTCCGCTGTGCCGTGCGTGTGATCATTGCTTGTACAGCCCTCTCGCAGAGTCCGGAGCAAGTATGGTGGGTCTGACACACCGGTGTCAATGTGTTCTTTTTTCAATTTCCAGGAGTATATTAACTGGGTTGTTTATTCATAACAATAGAGAATGTACTTATCTATATATATTCGTTGTGCTACAAGCTCTTCTGTATAGTCCACATTACCCTCACTGTTGGTGAAGTACAAAGTCCGCTACGTTCACAGTTATGGTTGCTATGTGCTGCCTGTTGCTGAGTTAGCGGCGGAGATACCTGCTACTGCGATTCCCACAGTCCCGCGACTCATGACAATGTGACTTATTCGGTGCGACAGACTGCGACAGAGTCGAACTAACTGGCCCTCCGGTCTGCTGAGGCGATCTAAACACTGCCGGCTGAGATGGCGCTGGCGGCACGTTTCCTACATGTCTGTTTTGGCCTCTGTCGATCGTCTCGCAACCTCTATGCCGCATCATGTGCTGACGCCAGCTTACGTCAGTACAATATGTCTGCCTGTTTCTGAGAAGAACAGGGTTTCCAACCATAGGACACAGGGACAGACAGACAGTCAGACAGATAGATAGACAACAGAGCGATCATAGAAGGTTTCCGTTTTTCCTAATTGAGTACGGAATCCAAAAAAGTATTTCATTTTCTATTTGCTGTATCGTATTTTTCTGCCAAAAATGCATTAAATATGAGTACTGTCTTTTTCATGTTGTTGGTAGGGGAGAGTCTTGTACCATGGGGATAATGTACCAATGGCTGGTCGGAGTGACCGAGCAGTTCTAGGCACTTCAGTCAGTAACCGCACGACCGCTACGGTCGCAGGTTCGAATCCTGCCTCGGGCATGGATGTTAGTGATGTCCTTAGGTTAGTTAGGTTTAAGTAGTTCTAGGGGACTGATGACCTCAGCTTTTAAGTCCCATAGTGCTCAGAGCTATTTGAACCATTTGAATGTACCTACGAACACAAAATGTTTCCTAGTCGGTGTTTCAATTTAGTGCCGATTTTAGAAACACATGAATGCCATGTACTAGAGACCACCAAAAGAAGTATCCAAATTTTTTAATGTTTTTGTTGTTTTGAGACATGAGATTATGTTTTTTGCAGCACACCTAAATATTAAAAGTTCTATATATTTATGTGCTGTATAATATATTAAAGCTGTTTTGAGGATATTGTTACTTCGTCAGTTGCAGAGTTTTATGCTTAATAAAATTCTATTTCTTTCTAAAACAAGTTACATAAGTTGCATTGCAGTTAAGTCATACTTCACCAGACGGGCGCCAGCATATGCCTTAAAACCAAACATCTTGTTATCATAGAGCATATGACATTTGTGAATGAACGGACTTGCTTTCAAGTTTCAACAATTTTCCCTATCTCTAAAATGGAAATTTGTGCTAGCTTCCAAAAGCTCCTATTTCAGAACAATTTTAAGTTGTAATTAGCTTTTGATAATGCTTCTTCTTAATTTGATTTTGCTTACTGCCAGTCGGTATATAGTAAAGGAACAGGCTAACAAATTGGTTATTCAAGACAGAATTAAAAAGATTTTATCAACTGCAACGCTTTTAAATTGATAGAATATTTGTTTCTAGGTACATGACCATATTGTGCCTTGAAATAGTTTCTCGTATATGGAAAAACGCAACTTCTGTGATTTTTGTAATTTCAGAAAACAGTTGCAGGAGACGTAAAGTGAATAATATCATTTCAAAATGGACTCCGAAGAGGTAAAAATCTGAAACTATATGATACATTCTTCCCTACTAAAGAATAAAAAAATATGTAACTTTTGTCAAGGATGGATGTTCATGAAAACCACACACAGTCTAAAAGATACACTGCATTCATTGTTTTGAAGATACTACAGTTAAATTTTGTACCATGCTTAACATGATATTGAGTTTCTTGGATTATATACAATCGCCGGCCGCGGTGGTCTCGCTGTTCTAGGCCCGCAGTCCGGAACCATGCGACCACTACGGTCGCAGGTTCGAATCCTGCCTCGGGCATGGATGTGTGTGATGTCCTTAGGTTAGTTAGGTTTAAGTAGTTCAAAGTTCTAGGGTACTAATGACCACAGCAGTTTAGTCCCATAGTGCTCAGAGCCATTTGAACCATTTTTATATACAATCCACTTTTTTATCTAATAAAAGTTTTATTTTCAAAAAACAGTATGTGTACCTTTTTCTCAGAAACTATTCATGACACTTCTACAAAATTCTGTGTTTAATGTCTTTGCATACAGGATGTTTGTCTCATGAGGTTCCTCAAATGTAACGAATAGGAGAACTTCAACTTTTTTAAAATCATAATCTTGATGGTATACTATAAAATTCAATCAAAATTCCAAGCACTTTTTGTCAATCTCATCTTACGTTCAGAATTTCAAAAATTACTTTTGGAACATCATTTTCTGGCTTTACAGAAAGAAATGTACAAAAATTCGTAATTATAGCCATCACAGATTCTGAGAAAAAGCTATATAAACTTCAAAAACCATGATTTTCTGTTCAGCCTAACGTTTTCTCTCCTGCCACCCCTTCAGAAAGTCCAAAATTTGTACTCACGGTCCCCATTCCCTTCAGGGCTTCTTGTTTTCTGCCTTATTTCCTTTACCAAGCTTACAACTGGCATTTTCTCCTCAGAGAGGCGCTGTTTACCTCTTTGTCTCAAGAAGTCATAAGTGAGTTTTCCTGTCTTAAAGTTTATTCTCTCTAATACTTTCCCTCTCTTTTTACCTACAAGTACTGCATCATAAATTGCAAGTTTGACAACTGCAGCAGATGAAAATATGGTTTTAGGGCATAGGTGAGTGAATTAGAATCGAAGCATTTTAGATGTGGTGCTGCAGACGAATGTTGAAAATTAGGTGGACTGATAAGGTAAGGAACGTGCAGAATTAGAGAGTAAAGGAATATGTGGAAAACACTGATAAGGAGAAGCGACAGAATGGTAGGAAGTCAGTTAAGGCATCAGGAAATAACTTCTGTGGTACTAAAGGGAGCTACAGAGGATAAAAACTGTAGAAGAAGACAGAATTGCAACACACCAACAAACAACTGCTACTCTGAGATGAAAAGTTTGGCATAGGAAAATAATTTGCGGCAGGCGCATCAAACGACCATGAAAATACTTAATTTGGAGACTCAATTAGATTTTGGATTTTGTTTATAAGGTACGAAACTGAGTCACATATGATTTATAAAACCAAACGGTATACACCCCATGCAAGTTTGCTTGAAAGTAATCTGCAGAATCCCTGTTCACCAAGCTAATATTGAAATATTCCTTCAAAAAGTGGCCGGGACTAGAAGGTCGCCTCACACATTTAAATATTTTTCTGGCACTTCTGACGCGATTTCATCATTTTATTTTGGGAACTTATTGTCCATGACTTCTGCCAATAAAAAATAAATTGAAAACTGGCATTTTCGGTCCATTTCATGAACTTCCACCTTTAAAAATGTATCATTCAGTACATGTTATTTCCATTTAGTGTATGTTATTTCCATTTACATAAATAAACAAATATGGAATTTAAGCAAAAGAAAATATTAATGCTCCTAATGATATATTAACCATTGGTAATACAGTCACTTATCTTTCACGGTATACACACAGCTACTATTAATCGTTGTAAATGGTCAGAAAGATTTTGTTATTAACAGCTGAGTTTCAGCTGCTGTTAGTGTGGAGGAAAGATTCCCTTGTTAGCGTAACTCTTTCTGTAATGACGTGCATTGAAACAAGGAATTAATATACTCTCTTTTGTATTCATTTTACGCATTTATTGTGAAATAAATAAATCACAGATGCCTATCTGTCCGTCTCCAGTGATTTAACACGATGACAAGTGGGAAAAGTGGCAGGGGACCATGGGCAGGGCGGGGGGGGGGGGGGGGGAGGGGGAGTGAAGTGGAGATCAGGGGTAATTGCTGACGCTTACAAGGAGTGACACTTGTACGGAGAGGGATGTGATGACATATGACATTCGCATAGAGCCCAGGGCGCTGTGGGTGGTATACTCGGTGTTCCAGAAGTAGGACACACCAGCATGTACGCCGCTATCTGCGACGTATTCAGGGCAAGACCGAAGTCCATTTCTTGTACAAAGTTCCCTGTATCTGCACCAGTTCGTAGTGTACGTGGCTTTCTCCCAGAGTTCAGTACTGCAGTGGACGTCTGACTGGTAAGTAGTGTTCCGTGGTTTAGTGCTGAGGTAATGGAGTTCACCGAGACCACCAAACGGAAGCCTTTTCTGATTCCCAACGAGCACCTGTATATAGTGGACTATGCAAACAAAAAAGAAGTGACTTAGTGGTGCTGTGTAAACTTTAAAAATAATTAATTGAAAGAAGGCTACCCACAAGAAATAACCCAGTTTTCGGGCAAGTCACCCATTTTTGTATTCCGGTGGAGCAGCAAATGAAGTGTGGTAAACGTTTTGTCAGCGCAAAGAAGCGGGAAAACAAACAGACGCTACAGTACCGTCAGTTTGCGTTGAAGAAGTAGGGCAGCCCTTCAATCGAGGCTACGACTTAAAACATCATTACCACCACACAGAAATGAGAAACAATCTTTACATGGCACTGAGCAAAAAATGTGGGAACGACAGAAGATCCTACCTGCTCTGTAGAAAATTTTTCCAAGAAAATAATTTACTGATGAATAATGGTAGCAATTTTTTACCAGTGAATGCTGACAGGGGACCGAATGGCGTTGTTTATACTCCACGCCGACCTTAGTAGTTCTTGGAAGGAAACAAACACCATTGAAGCTGTTTACGTAATATGCCGCCAAATAAAAAACGAGAAATATATGAACTTTTTTTAAAGGTGTTAAAACTAAAGTACCTGCATGGGACCCTGAACCTCTGATAATGGACTTCAAAACTGCCATCGTCGAAGCAGCTAAATGTTTATTTCCTGGAACAAAGATTATTGGTTGCAATTCGCATTTAAATCAATGCCGGTGAGGACAAGTTGAGTGTTGCGGCCTCTTTACTTCGTATAAGGCAAACGAGGAAATACGTTGTCACATAAGAATGCATTCTATGTAAGACCTTCTCTGTTTTACTGCCACAACAATTCGGGATAAAATGTCTAGGTTTCGACTATAACCTCCATGGTAATCGTCAGGAGCAACTGTCTTCACCGCTCCTGTGGTGGCCTTACATAACCCGTGGACGGCTTGTGATTGGTCGGCGATTACGTACTGCTGCCGCAGACGGTGTCTATGTCTGTGCTAGTGGCGTCACCGCTTCCGTGGTGACATAAACTCTACAACTAATGCCTCTGCTGCTTCTCTGTAGAGAGCGCTCGTTTCCATGCTCTGCTCAGATAATATCCGCTATCTCGGCTGAAGTTCTTCTCGTTCATTCTTATTTCAACTGCCTTCTTAATAACAGAAATCAGCATGTGGAGAAATGGGGCAAAATGTTTGTTACATCAAGCAATATTGTTTGTTTCACACGACATATTTCAACAGCTCTGTGCATTCATTTTATTAGATACATTGTCTGCCCCCGGTAGCTGGATGGTCAGCGTAACAGAATGTCAATCCTAAGGGCCCAGTTTCACTTCCCGGCTGAGTCGGAGATTCTATCCATTCAGGGACAGGGTGTTCTGTTGTCCAAATCATCTTCGTTTCATCCCCATCAATGCACAAGTCGCCGAAGTGGCGTCAAATCGAAAGACTTGCACCCGGCAAACGGCCTACCCGACGGGAGGCCCTAATCACACGTCATTTACATGAGGAATGTTAATAATTTGTTTTCTGTGTTTATTTCAACTTTAAGCCTTAAATTTTCTTCTTCAATTATTGGCACACACTTTTTCGATAACATTAATGCGTAGAAGTATGCAAACACCTCAAGACCACTTGTTGAAAATACTTTATTCATTCTTGTTAATATTTATGATAAGAAAGATGGCACTGAGCTTCCAACTACGGCAAATTGGATTTCAACATTATATCAAAAAATGAATGTTAGTACAAGAAACATAACCATTAAAATTCACCATCACCATAACGTTTTCTCTTCCTGCTTATATGAGGCTTGTTCTTTTAATTTCAAGATCAGGATTGCATTTTCCTTGAATTTTCGGAGTAAAAATCTACTCACAGTCTTCTTGAGGAGGTGCAGTGGGATGGATATCTGATTGTAAGCCAATTTTCGGAGTAAAAATCTACTCACAGTCTTCTTGAGGAGTAGCATTGGGAGGGATATCAGATTTTTATTTACAGTCAAAGGTAAAGTAATAGACTGCGAACGACTGGCTGCCACTTGCTTTGCTTCAGTTTCCTGGAAATCTTGCAACTTGTTTTTGCCAGTTTGAGTTTATGCCAAATTTGGAGTAAATGTGGTTCTGTTTGGCGGTGATAGAAAACATAAATTATCTTTGTCATCTTTCGGTGTGCCACAGATCCTTACACAGTCTGTGTTTCAAACATTTCTAAGATGTACTTGTAATTCGAATACTTCTAAATCACTCCAAAGATGTGAAATAGCCATTATTTTTTAAACTAAATTTTTTAGGAGCAGTATTCACTTAAAATGGAGGGTAGCTGTTTTTAAAGAGATGAAAAGTAACATGATGCTCTGCTTAGGAACTCCAAAGCAGTCAGACACATCAACATCGACGTATCAGTGCAGAATGCCTAGTGTATAGGCTTTCTGTATGCAATGGTGCCTTTATAGACTTACTGTTGTGTCAATGTGCTTTAAAACTTTGAACAAAACGAGAAAAATCAGTATACAGCGACATTACAATAGATTCCATGCAATATATTATGGACACTCGGAAGGCGAGCAGCGTGAAGCCGATGTGGGAAAAAAACAGCTTTTAAGCGATATAACTGAAGTAAGTATTCATCGTCTTGGAACAATAAACATGTTAATAATTTTCGCTATGGAAATATATTTTTGTTTTCAGGTGGAAAGCTTAACGAATGAATCTCCAATTAGATTAAATTACCGTATCGCTTTTCAGCTTGCAAAGTGTTCCGCTGTTTCGCTGATTTTAGAGTTATGTTGATTGCGAGGAAACTCGGCTACAGCTAGACATTCTAAGCATACAGTAAGACGTTTGGTTGATTAGTTTCAGAATAAAATTAGTCTCATAGACGTATGTTTCTTCAATGTAAATTATCAGACGTTGCAAGTCTGCAACTACAAATATGTCGATGTGTATACTTATATGTACGTGCTACTAATTTCCGCAATAAACATAACGTAATCCACCCACAGAAGCTAACTGGCAGTCTTCAACTTAAGAGGTTGTCTTCGCATTAGCATTACTCGAAAAGTGGTACCAGACATTGTTTCTTTAGTGAAAAGCAAAATAAGTAATGCAATATTAAGCTCGTCCGGCTAACCACGCGGTCTAGCGCGCTGCTTCCTGAGCGGGAAAGAGTGCCGGTCCGTGGCAATAATCCGTCCGGTGGATTAATTTCGAGGTCCGGTGAGCCAGCCAGACTGTGAATGGTTTTTAAGGAGGTTTTCCATCGACCTCGGAAAATGCGAGCTGTTTCCCCTCGTTCCGCGATTGCTGCACCAACGCTGTCTCCACATATGCATACACCATAAATAGTCTTGCATGGAAACATTTGGGGTGACACTTGTCTGGTGTGAGACGGAGACGTTCCCGGGGGAGGGAGGGGGGGGAGGTGGGTGGTGCACTGTGCGCTGGTGCCAAACCGCACAGTAACGCTGGGTTAAGTGCAGGGCGGCGGTGGGGTGGGTGGACTGCTGTGGGTGTCACATAGCGCTCAGAGCCATTTGAAACATGCTCATTTGGCTCTGAGCACTATGGGACTTAACTTCTGAGGTCATCAGTCCCCTAGAACTTAGAACTACTTAAACCTAACTAACCTAAGGACATCACACACATCCGCGCCCGAGACAGGATTCGAACCTGCGACCGTAGCGGTCTCGCGGTTCCAGACTGCAGCGCCTACAACCGCACGGCCACTTCGGCCGGCTCCATGCTCATTTGTTTTTTCAAATTATCACGTAATAGAAATTCTCGTGGTACTCTTATGATGGATTACACACTTCTCATTGTTCACGGTCGATTGCAACTTTCTCTCTCGTGTATTCTGTTAAAGTCCTTTTCTAATTCGTTAGAAATTAAATGACGGCGTTATCTGCAACCAGTCTAAGAAGGCAACTTGGGCTGTCTCCTGAATCATTTATGGATTACTACGTACTTGTAAAATAGCAGATAGGTTGTCACACTTCGATGGTGAACGCTAGATTTCACTTCAGTCCTTTTTTTTTTTTTTTTTTTTTTTTTGCGTAAATGAGTCTCTGTCGGTTACCTGTTACTGTAGTGTTCTTGATAGGCAACTATGCATTCAGTCACATATCTGATACGTTATTGGGTATATACGCAATTTGACCAGACGCCCGTTTGTCAGAAACGTCGTTAAAAGCCTACTGGATCAAACTGCCGAAGTTATTCCTCGACCTTAAAATGTCTGCTTCTCGTTCCGCGCGGAATGGCGGAATGGGAGCACAATAGCGCTCTGAGGCCTGTCGTACTACCGGATGTGCTTGTTTTGACTGCACACAAGTTCCAACTTGAAAAAAGTATATATTTGCCTGCCTCGTGTTTCTGTTTGCGTTTTGTTACATATTTAAAATATTTTTCCTGTTCGCCCTGCGTGTATGTTGAGACGTACAGCGCACTTTTCAAACAGGAAGAATGGCTCAACAAACAAGGAGGAAAATTAAAAATGAAATTTTAAAATCAGCTTAATCTGGATGCTACTACACAATATTTGCATGGCAGATTAACCGTTGACAATTAGGGTCGTCGTATTATGGAACTAGACAATGGAATTAATATAACAAACTTTCTCGTATTATTTTGGTACGCAGCGTAAACATTAAATGCTTATGTAAGAATTACTGCGAACAGTAGAGACTAAACTATCTGACTTCTTCTAACGGTGGGCCCCAGGCCCCATAAGTTCTTGAAATGATGTCAAGTTCTGCTTTTGACTTTAATTGGTATTACTGAGATATTGCATAACATTCGAGGCCATATTACGGTAGATAGGGGGGGGGATTCAAAAAGGCTAATAAACTTTTATTGAGTGCTGTATTACAAGATAAAGTGACAAAGATGCATCACACCAGTTTCCAATATACATTACTGGCTATTAAAATTTCGACCCCAAGAAGAAGTGCAGAAGATAACCAGGTATTCATTGGACAAATATATTATACTAAACTGACATGTGATTACATTTACACGTAGTTTGAGTGCATAGATCCTGAAGAATCAGTACCCAGACCAAACACCTCTGGCCGTAATAAAGGCCTTGATACGCCTGGACATTGAATCAAACACAGCTTCGGTGGAGTGTATAGGTACAGCTGCCCATGCAGCTTCAACAAGATACCACAGTTCGTCAAGAGTAGTGATTGGTGTATTGTGACGAGCCAGTTGCTCGGCCACCATTGACCAGACGTTTGCAATTGGTGAGATATCTGGAGAATGTGCTGGCCACGGAAGCAGTCGAACATTTTCTGTATCCACAAAGGCCCGAACAGGACCTGAAACATGTGGTTGTGCATTATCCTGCTGAAATGTACGGTTTCGCAGGGATCGAATGAAGGGTAGAGCTACAGGTCGTAAAACATCTGAAATGTAACGTCCACTGTTCAAAATGCCATCAATGCGAACAAGAGGTGACCGAGACGTGTAACCAATTGCATCCCATACCATCACGCCGGGTGATACGCCAATATGGTGATGACGAATACACGCTTCCAATGTGCGTTCACCGCGATGTCGCCAAACACGGATGCGACCATCATGACGCTGTAAACAGAACCTGGATTCATCCGAAACAATGACGTTTTGCCATTCGTGCACCCAGGTTCGTCGTTGAGTACACCATTACAGGTGCTCCTGTCTGTGATGCAGCGTCAAGTGTAACCGCAGCCGTGGTCTCCGAGCTGATAGTCCATGATGCTGCAAAGGTCGTCGAACTGTTCGTGCAGATGGTTGTTGTCTTGCAAACGTCCCCATCTGTTGACTCAGGGCTCGAGACGTGGCTGCGCGATCCGTTACAGCCATGCGGATAAGAAGCCTGTCATCTGGACTGCTAGTCATACGAGGCCGTTGGGTTCCAGCACGGCGTTCCGTATTACTCTCCTGAACCCACCCATTCCATATTCTGCTAACAGTCATTGCATCTCGACGAACGCGAGCAGCAATGTCACTAAACGATAAACCGCAATCGCGATAGGCCACAATTCGATCTTTATCGAAGTCGGAAACGTGATATTACGAATTCCCCCTCCTTACACGAGGCATCACAACAATGGTTCACCAGGCAACGCCAGTCAACTGCTGTTTGTGTATGAGAAATCTGTTGGAAACTTTCCTCATGTCGGCACGTTGTAGGTATCGCCACCGGCGCCAACCTTGTGTGAATGCTCTGAAAAGCTAATCATTTGCATATCACAGCATCTTTTTCCTGTCGGTTAAATTTCGCGTCTGTAGCATGTCATCTTCGTGGTGTAGCAATTTTAATGGCCAGTAGCGTACTCACGAAGTCTCTGTAAACAGGGGTCAAATCGTTGTGGCAAGTCGTCCAATTCATCGACGATGGAAATTCGCTCCTCGGTCACGGAGCTGTTCGAGAACGAATGTTCTCGTCATTGGAAAATCTCTTTCCACCCAGATGCCCTTCCAGCTTCCCAGAAAGATGTAAATCACTTGGTGCAAGATCTGAACTCAGCGACGCCTGTGCGGTCTTGGTGAAATTTCTGCCACCATTTCGCTGCGTCTGGATGGGGTATTGCATGTGGTCCATATATTGGTAGAATTTCAGTGATCTGTATGCCATTTACACGTTTCGTCCACAAGAATCGTACTGTCCAGCGTGATTCAGTTGAAGGTTGCCGTTTGCCGCGCCATTTCACTTGCACATTGTACAATAGGAGTGTCAAAATTTTTAAAAACTTCGGGAATCTGATATATCGATCTTTAAGAATATATCGCTATCTGGCCTCAATACACCTGGAAACGTTACCCTTACGACGAAATATCGACGAAAACAAAAATATCGATGTGTCGGCCAAAAGAATATCGACTGAACATTGCCAGCTTTAGAGCTGTATATTTAGATATTGATTTATTGTTAGATATTCTATACATCAAGAAGGTAGCAGCCTGCTCGTACCCCACAGAACAAGAATTAAAAGGAAATCGATGCACGTTCACGTTTGGTGATACCCACTTTGCTAACAATGCTAACTGCAGGTTAGTGGCACAACAATAGGTGTCCATTAGTTCCATAGTTCGGTTTCGTCATGTATCGGATTTGTACTTCATTTCCTCATCCCTGCTTTTCCATTTGTGGGAACGCCAGCCACCTAGAAGTTGTAGTGTCAAAATTGCGTGGTGAAGTTAAACGTTGTGCAGTTCCCGTTGATAGCTCAGAGCGTCGATTATGTCGGCGTTCCCCTCAAACGCCTCCGCCCACTAGTTGCGTTAAAAATTACTTTTTAACGCAACTGTTGTGCTGTTTCTTCACATCGTATACTTTGTAATTCCATTCACACCGCCATCGCCCTGAGCAGTCGGACTTCTTCTTTATGGCACCTATATTTCCTTCACACATTCAAAGAATAAGACTGGACGTGACGAAAGCTCAAAAAGTAGAAAGATTCCTTCACCCAGTGAATGTAAAATTATATTCTACTACACTCCTGGAAATGGAAAAAAGAACACATTGACACCGGTGTGTCAGACCCACCATACTTGCTCCGGACACTGCGAGAGGGCTGTACAAGCAATGATCACACGCACGGCACAGCGGACACACCAGGAACCGCGGTGTTAGCCGTCGAATGGCGCTAGCTGCGCAGCATTTGTGCACCGCCGCCGTCAGTGTCAGCCAGTTTGCCGTGGCATACGGAGCTCCATCGCAGTCTTTAACACTGGTAGCATGCCGCGACAGCGTGGACGTGAACCGTATGTGCAGTTGACGGACTTTGAGCGAGGGCGTATAGTGGGCATGCGGGAGGCCGGGTGGACGTACCGCCGAATTGCTCAACACGTGGGGCTTGAGGTCTCCACAGTACATCGATGTTGTCGCCAGTGGTCGGCGGAAGGTGCACGTGCCCGTCGACCTGGGACCGGACCGCAGCGACGCATGGATGCACGCCAAGACAGTAGGATCCTACGCAGTGCCGTAGGGGACCCCACCGCCACTTCCCAGCAAATTAGGGACACTGTTGCTCCTGGGGTATCGGCGAGGACCATTCGCAACCGTCTCCTTGAAGCTGGGCTACGGTCCCGCACACCGTTAGGCCGTCTTCCACTCACGCCCCAACATCGTGCAGCCCACCTCCAGTGGTGTCGCGACAGGCGTGAATGGAGGGACGAATGGAGACGTGTCGTCTTCAGCGATGAGAGTCGCTTCTGCCTTGATGCCAATGATGGTCGTATGCGTGTTTGGCGCCGTGCAGGTGAGCGCCACAATCAGGACTGCATACGACCGAGGCACACAGGGCCAACACCCGGCATCATGGTGTGGGCAGAGATCTCCTACACTGGCCGTACACCTCTGGTGATCGTCGAGGGGACACTGAATAGTGCACGGTACATCCAAACCGTCATCGAACCCATCGTTCTTCCATTCCTAGACCGGCAAGGGAACTTGCTGTTCCATCAGGACGATGCACGTCAGCATGTATCCCGTGCCACCCAACGTGCTCTATAAGGTGTAAGTCAACTACCCTGGCCAGCAAGATCTCCGGATCTGTCCCCCATTGAGCATGTTTGGGACTGGATGAAGCGTCGTCTCACGCGGTCTGCACGTCCAGCACGAACGCTGGTCCAACTAAGGCGCCAGTTGGAAATGGCATGGCAAGCCGTTCCACAGGACTACATCCTGCATCTCTACGATCGTCTCCATAGGAGAATAGCAGCCTGCATTGCTGCGAAAGGTGGATATTCACTGTACTAGTGCCGACATTGTGCATGCTCTGTTGCCTGTGTCTATGTGGCTGTGGTTCTGTCTGTGTGATCATGTGATGTATCTGACCCCAGGAATGTGTCAATAAAGTTTCCCCTTCCTGGGACAATGAATTCACGGTGTTCTTATTTCAATTTCCAGGAGTGTATAATTTCTAAAGAACAGCATCAAATATTTTTAAAAATTTCGAAAAAAAATATAATAGAAAATAAAAATATTGGCATCGACATTTCTATTTCGATATTGATAACTCATATATCGGTGATGTATGTATCGCCCACGAATATCGATATCTTTTGGAAAAATATCGATGATTCGACATATCTATAATTTATTAACAGCCCTATTGTAAAGCACCAGAAATGCGTGTCCAGGAAACCCGGAACACTAACTGCCCTCCAACAATATGCCACTCTTGTTGCGCACTCGTCTTAACTAAAAAATATTTTCTTTGGAGGGCTGTGCCTTTTTCGATGGTAATAAAACCAGCTAGTGTTATCAGTGACACAAGTGACGTTATAACTTCAACCTGACACAGATCTACACATCAAGCTTCAGTGATTAACAGTCGCTGACTCTTTTTACATCAATGGTGACACTCGCCTACAAGTACGCTGTAATTTTAACTTGTTTCTGTTCCGTAGTAGGACAAAAAAACTGTTTCTTCACAATGACAAATTAGACCAAATTGCAATTGCTCAATAGCAAAAGTTTCAAAAGAAGCGGGAAAAAAACGTCATTCAAAATATTTGAATATACTTATCCATATAAAAACTTAGTTTCTGACTACAATTCAGTGGATTTCGTGCACTTGTAAAGTATTAGAAGTACATTAATAACGGTCTGACATCTTTTTAATTTATAAACGAAACGAATAACTACTGGAGGGAGGGAGGGGGTAAAACAAAATGTTCAAATAGTTCAGCGCTGCCTTCCAACCAGGTGCGAGAACTCTTCGTACGATGAGTGACTTTTTTAATATAACCTTGTTTCTCTTGTGAAAGAAATTTTTTAGAAGTGACACCATCAGCTGGCGTGAAAAACGATTAAGTTGCTAATAGTTATGGTCATATACATGGACCAAGTTGTAGCGCTGGTCCGAAAGTTTACTTTCTGACCAAATTGTTGCCTCAATATGAAGTTAAGCAAGCTTCACCGTCGTTATTAAATGTAAATGAAGCGTGACTAGGGCCTCCCGTCTGCTAGACCGCTCGCCTGGTGCAAGTCTTTCTATTTCACGCCACTTCGGCGACTTGCGCGTCGATGGGGATGACATGATGATGATTAGGACAACACAACACCCAGTCCCTGAGCGGGGAAAATCTCCGAGACAGCAAGGAATCGAACCCGGGCCTTTAGGACTGACATTCTGTCGCTCTGACCATTCCGCTACCGGGGGCGGACACCGTTGTTATTTAATGTAAATAATGTACATGAGAGTAATGCATGTGTAACAATAACACTGCTGGTTGCGTATCTGATTTAATATTAAAGGAGGAATTTGTAATGTGTCCGGAAGACAATAGCTACGACGCGTTTTTAGTCAGTGCCACAAGATTGTCTGTGTATATAACCAAAACTAGTAGCAAACTAATGAATTTCCTGACAGCGGTTGATCCTGTAAGTATACAGATATATCTTTCCTAAAACATATGCAAGCTGAGAAGCCCAAACGTGCTAAAATATCACTACTTTTACTCTATGCAACAATTTTTAAGGGTGTGGCTCAATTGTAAGTAAAAGAGGTGACAGACTCCGAGTGAATAGCTGGATGCAGTTTGTCTGCTAAGAGACTGCTTAAAAAAGCACATGTGAGTCCCATCCTAGAACACTGTGCGGGACCCGTAGAAATTATGACCTCCAGGGTATACGAAAAGGCTGTGGAATGCTCGCTGATTTGTTTGACCCACGAGAGTGCCACGGAAATACTGAGATACTTAAACTGACTTCCGCTTGAGAGATTGCCGTTAGGTGTCCCGCGGATCCTCAAATGGCTCTGAACAACATGGGACTTAACATCTGCGGTCATCAGTCTCCTAGAACTTAGAAGTACTTAAACCTAACTAACCTAAGGTCAACACACACATCCATGCCTGAGGCAGGATTCGAACCTGCGACCGAATTGGTCGCGCCGTTCCAGATTGAAGCACCTAGAACCGCTCGGTCACAACGGCCTTCTCCGGCGGAAACCTATTTATAATTTGTTGTATATATTTCAGGCCCACTTCACGCAAATGGTAACGGTACCGGTTTCTATTTATGACCGAGTCACTGTCAGATGATGTTCTTAAAGGTAAAGAAAAAGAGTTATAGTAGAATACATGCAAACCCAATTATAAGTCACACAAAATTAATTTCCAATGAGACAGTCGACGAATTCATCTCTTCGAAGGAAGAAAGGAAGACTGACCGCTTAAATTACTGTCGACAACGACGTCACTAGAGACGGAGAAGAAGCTAGGACTAAAGGGGAATGGGGAAGGAAATCTGCCTCGCTCTTACAGAGGAATTATCCCAGCATTTGCGTCAAGCGTTTTGGGAAAATCACGCAAAAACCTGAATCCGGTTGGCTGGAGGGGATTTGAACCGCATTCTCCCAGAATGACAGTCCAGTGTCCCAACAGTGTTCCACGGTGCTCGGTAATTCATCTCTGGATTTTAAACTTACGCTATAAAGTATATTTGAAAAGAGTGACTGTGCTCACTTCAGCTAGAATTAGACAAAACTGTAAAACATCCGGGTAAGCCCAAGTGGGTGTCGCGCACCGAGGGTTCCATGCAAATTTATTTAAGTATATAGATACCTCGTCCATTCCGGGAATCGAGAATTTCGACAATTTTTGCCTGTTAATGATATCAATATAGGCACATCAAGATATTTGACGTAAATGGCTACATCTTTTAAATTCATTAGCGTAGATTGTAGACTTTAGTATGTGGCACAAATTTCGACTCGAAACGTCTACCGTTCATGAAAAAGACGGAAAGACTGTCGGATAACATGAGAAAACAAATATTTTTGTCCTAGTGATATAATTACAAATTAACAATTTTCAGATTTTTTCCTATACTTCTATTCTAAAACTCTGCGTCTTGCCATAATTCATAGTGAAACGTCAACGGGAAGTATCCAATAGATTTTAATGAGTGAGTTTGCGAGCGTCAAAATATGTTACATAAATGCCCATATCTTTCGATTGCGTTACCTTATAAGCTTAGCTTTCTTACACCAATAAGGGACAATAGAGCTTAGTACATGATGTAAATTTCAACTTCGTACGTCCACCCATCCCTGAGAAAAAATGGGTCATAACAGACGGACGGACAAAAGATCGGATAACAAACGACAAAAGAATATTTATTCGTGTGACGTACTCCACAATTTTTGAGTTTTTCCTTTAATTGTACTGCAAATCTTTGCTTCTTACCAAATTTCATGATTCTACGTCAACGGAAACTGCACTTTATCATTTGATGAGTGTGTTTGGGAGTATTAAAATATGTAATATATAAGGCTAAATATGTAATATAATTGACTGTATTGCTGTACAAGCTTAAATTTTGTACATCGACAAGAAACAATAGATTCTAGTAACTAACATAAATTTGAACTTGCTTCTGTGTGTTCCTTTGAAAAAGGCATCTTAAGAGTCAGACAGACAAACGAACAACAAAGTGATTCCATATGGGATCCGTTTTAAAAAAAGAGGTCCTACTGAAACGTTCCTTTCGTCCCCACTTCGGAGCTTCCGTGGTGTCGCACGAAATATGACTCGCAGCGGTGGCGTGAATGCACGCTTTGTTGGCGATGTGTCATGCGTGAGACAAATTAAGAGAGGCACCGACCCATAAATTTGTGTGGAAACGCTTACAGGTGGATCCGAATTAATTATCCGCTCAATTACTCTGTCGAATAAGACAAAATTAGGGCTGTCATCCTCGCTTTGATCATCGAGGCAATGTTAATCTTGTGAAAGCGTGTAAACACGCTGAAGGCAACCAGAAAATCCGGGAAAAACGCGTGATTTTTTTACAATTCCGGGAATATTTCACTGTCTGAACTAATAGTCTAACAAATAATTATACTTTAGTCCACTAACGCAGAATAATAATGTAGCAATAAAACATAAAGGAGACAATATCGCCAAAATAAGACTTTGATTGCAAAGAAAAAGCGCTGTTTTCAACAACAAAACACAGTGCAAGCAAAATGTGGCAAATGCTTCACGACGAAGACTATGCAACACTTCGTAACAACAAACTGCTTTCGACGAGGGTGAGGTAACAACAGTTTACATTTCTAGAAGGTCGCCGGGAAATATTGCGGAAGGTGGTTTGAGACCCGTTACCTTCAAAGAAAATTTCCTTTTATGCAAAACGTGGGGAGTGAGCGATAAATTTCTTAAGTCGCAGACCGTTTGATTCTCATTCAAAACTTGAACATTTTAAGGATCAGACAGTTAGAAAGATTTCGGACCCAGAAAAAGAGCCGTTTATGACACTATTTAAAATCACTGGTAAATTTGTGTTTGATACATCTTATTAAAGCCTAACACGCGCTAAAAGAAAAAGAACAAGCTTCAAGTTAGTTTTGCATAATTTTTAGTTCCTTTCTAGATTACGAATTCCGCAATAATGGAAGCAAAAACTATAATTACTTTTTAAAAAAAATGTGCGAGAAGAGTTCTTGAACAATTTCACACGCAGTTTGTCTTTCTTTGAAAGTGTCGAAGTGCCCGACGGAACTTCTATTCAGCCAGGTAACCCACGAAATGTTCTTTTTACAGCAGTGAAATTTATAACTGTGCTTGCCACAAATATTCAGTTACTGTAATTTAAGCTGTGTATTATAATCCTACCTAACCACACCCTCCACAAGAACATCAAAAAATTCTTGACTACGAATATTATACCAAAAAACTTAGCTTATCTTTTAGCGCTACTGTATGTACATTAATTTAAATCATTAACTTTTCCTATTTGTGTCTTCCCGCTACTGAAGAGTGATTTTGTTGTTGGTTCACTACATCACCTGTCTGATTCTCTGAATATACGCTATCATTGGCTGGAAAGATCACTTGACATGAGCTATGCCTGTCTGACAAAAACACATCGCGGAACACAATTTCGAAGTCAGTGTTTCAGAAGCTACCGTGATATATTTAATAGAATTCGTTTTTATGCTTTCGTAATACGAATTTATGCAGAGTACATGTTTCCACGCGTCAAAAATCTTACCAAAACGCCTTGTTATTTACTGGGTTTCATTTCCTAAAGTGCCGGGAACTTTTGCTTTGGCGTATAAAATCTTTACTTTTAAAAGTCCTGATTAGTTTTGTAGTTCCGAGGAAATATACACTGTCGCTTAACACGGAAAAATCGAGCTACGTGCGGGAGTTGTTAGCACATTGCACTCGCATTTGGGAGGACGACGGTTCAGACCCGTCCATCCAGATTCAAGTTTTCCGTGATATTCCTACATCGCTTCAGTCAAACGCCGGGATGGTTCCTTTACACGGCCGACTTCCTTCCTCATCCTTGCCTAATACGATGTGACCGATGACGCCCGCTTCTGCTTACGGATGGGGCTTGATTTATTCAGGAAGGCAAGAAGTGTCACAGCTCATATGTGTGGGCACATGAAGCTCCACGAAAAACTGTTACACGAGCTCATCAGAGACAATTTGCCGTGGGCTCTCCATATTGCCTCCTCGACTCTGGTAGCTAATGAGGAGACTGTTCTTGCAAGGTTTATTGGGTGAATTTTAAGGAAGTGTAGCTCATCTATAAAAAAGACCGCATATAGGACGCTAGTGTAACGCATTCTTAATTACTGGTCGAATATTTTGAATCGCAACCAGCACATATTACAGACATCGAAGCAGTTCAGAGGTGAGCTGCTATATTTGTTACCAGTAGGTTCGATCAACACGGGAATATTACGGAGATGCTTCGTCAGTACAGAAGTGAATATCTGGAGCGAAGACGATGCAAATTTCTCCAAAGTTTGCTTAGAAAATACAGTGAAGCAGCATCTGAAGCTGGCTGCAGAATGATTCTACTCCCACCAACGTTCACTTGTTGTAAGCGCAACTAAAATAAGATAAGGGAAATTAGGACTCGAACAGAGGCATTTAGCCAGTCTCTTTCTCTCGCCCTGTCTGAGAGTCGAACAGGGAATTATTAGTGGTTGTACAAGGTACCCTCCGCCACTCAACGTACAGAAGGTTGCAGAGTATGTACGTAGAACCAGGTGTAGAAGTGCATCTGCTGGCATTAATAGAATGGAATGCCAAAGTACCACAGGGACGATGAGACTCCACCGTGTAGAGGCCCCACTGCATTTTGCAGAAACAGTACACGCAGCATCAGATCTACTGCCAGCAATGGGTGGGTCGCAGGGACGATCCTGCATATTTGATTGCGAGATCCCCGAGCTCCAAACTCCTAGACTTCCCTCTCAGGCACTTCATGCAAATCGAGGTGTCTCAGAGAAGGGATTACTTGCATGAACTGTTACAGCAGCCACTAATAAACGGAAAACACCAGACATTTTCCATGGAACACAGGATGCCCTTCTGCGTCGTTAGCGGCTCTGTACTGATATTAACATTGCTAGGTTTGAATATTTATTGTAACATTTATCAAAACAGTGAGGAATCGAAACACAATTAATACTGTTGTATTCTCAGTCACACCCGAAGATTTCCTGGGTGGGTACTCTGTACTTACTCTTTATGTATTTCCGACACCTGACCGCTTTCCACAGTATGTTTTTTGTTGTCTCCATCATCGTACCTACCAGCTTGGGCACTGGCTTGGGTGATACAGTTGTCCCTACCTTCGGGTTTTATGCAACCCACAACGCCTTGAAGAATCATGCGCGAGATTTTCCTGCTCTCTCGCTTGCTACACGCAAACAGTCCTACAGTAAAAATGAAAGCGGTCTTTTTGCATCAACTTCAATGTAGGTAAAGTTTTACTGAGAAATGTTCTTGCTGGAGGTCACGGTTTTGGAGTTATTCAAGACAAACGCGCTTAAAGGTCACTTCTGTACGTTTTTTGTGGAATAATTCAAAAACTAATTCTCTAGCGAGAACGAATCCAAGCACAGAATTTAACTACACTAAATTTCCTAGAAAAAGTTGCAGTTCATATCTTTTGTAGGAATAACAGTTTCCACGTTAACAAGCGAGAGAATACGAGAATCTTGCGCATGGTTTTTGAAGGCGATGCACCCTCAGGTAAGAGCAACTGAATGACCCTGTGTATAATGTTCTGTTGACACATTCCGCATCCCAACTTCTGTCGTAAATGTATTAAATGGAACAAATAACTAACTGCCTGTTGTTGTTGTGATTTTCAGTACAGAGACTGGTTTGATGCAGCTCTGGCTCAAATGGTTAAAATTGCTCTGAGCACTATGCGACTCAACTTCTGAGGTCATCAATCGCCTAGAACTTAGACCTAATTAAACCTAACTAACCTAAGGACGTCACACACATCAATGCACGAGGCAGGATTCGAACCTGCGTCCGTAGCGGTCGCTCGCTTCCAGACTGTAGCGTCCAGAACCGCACGGCCACTTCGGCCGGCGCGATGCAGCTATCCACGCTACTCTAATTTGTGCAAGGTTCTTCATCTCTCTAGATGAACCTACATTCTTCTGAATCTGTTTAGTGTAATCATCTCTTGGTCTCTCACTGGGATTTTTACCCTCCACGCTGCCCTCCAATACTAAATTGGTGATCCCTTGATGCCTCAGAATATGCCCTCTCAACCGATCCCTTCTTCTAGTCAAGTTGTGCCACAAATTTCTCTTCTCTCCAATTCTATTCAATACCTCGTCATTAGTTACGTGATCTGCCCATCTAATCCTCAGCATTCTTCTGTAGCACCACATTTGCTTCTGTTTTGTTCTTGTCTGCCGGCCGAAGTAGCCAAGCGGTTCTAGGCGCTACAGTCTGGAACCGCGCGACCGCTACAGCCGCAGGTTCGAGTCCTGCCTCGGGCATGGATGTGTGAGATGTCCTTAGGTTAGTTAGGTTAAAGTAGTTCTACGTTCTAGGGAACTGATGACCTCAGACGTTAAGTCCCACAGTGCTCAGAGCCATTTGAACCATTTTTTTCTTCTTGTCTAAACTATTTATCGTCCATGTTTCAGTTCCATACATGGCTACACTCCATACAAATACTTTCAGAAACCCTGACACTTAAATCTATACTCTATGTTAACAAATTCTCTTCTTCAGAAATGCTGTCCTTGCTATTGCCAGTCTACATTTTATATCCTCTCTATTTCTACCATCATCAGACTGACTGACAATAACTTGTGTAATGCGCTCCGAGAACCGAGAAGCGGTCGCCTGGAGCGCAGCCGCACCTTCTGACGTCACGTGAGGTAACGTGTCGCTCTGTCCCGTTGCAGACGGCACCCCCGGCAGAGGCTGCGGCTGGTGAAGACGCCGCCGCAGCAGCGGGCCACCTCCAAGGCGGTGCAGTGCGACGACGCAGACATCGACGCGGCCGCGGCAGCCGCCACCACCTGACACGCCATCACCCGCTGGGGGCGGCTGTCGTCCGCCTCCACGTCCACCTCCGAGCCGCAGCGGCTGACAATCTACCCTCGGATGTACGCTCGCCTTCGCCACACGATCGGAGGACACGTCGCCCGCACAGATGTGCCACCAGCTACTCCACCAAGTGCTTTTGTTGTCGTGCAACTGTGGACCCGACGTCCTGGGTTGTTCGATTACATATTGAGATTATTCTGCTTGTAATTACACACTTTTGATAATTGCCAGAAATTAAGACGGGTATTCAGTGAAAGTGACATTACCATTCAAACATTTTGCACCGTTTCTTTCACTTGCTGCCCGGAAGAATATTCTTTCCAGAAATTTTCGCAAATATGATGTAAACTGAACACTTACTTCTGCATCTCCCAGAAAATATTCAGGATATTTCCCATTCTACTTCCCTTATTCCAATTCTGTGGAACGAATTTAGCAATAATTGAAAGCTACCTACTGAAATTTAGGATATGTATGATATTATCTTTTCTCAGCATTATCTCGCAAATGCGAAGCCTTTAGTAACCATTGTACAAAACGTCAATCCGCATAGAATAATGCACTACACATTACTGGTGTGTGGAGAGAAGCAGCACGCAAATCGTCTCTCGAACCTCGGGAAAGGAATAAAAGTGTGATCTGACATCTTTCACTCTGAAGATTGGTCTTTATGAACTGTAAATAATTATTGATCTTAGCTTATATAAACGAAATGATGTCGAGACGATCTATCCGAATTCACAGGTCACAGTTCTGCGCACGTGACACAAGTAGATTTTATTCAGAACCACTGACGACATAGACTCGTGATGTTAATCTTTCGAGGCAGTGGCTTCACGTTTCGAGCCCCCAGGCTCAAGTATCTGCGTACCCGACAATTTTTTGACATTCTGCTCTGAAAACGTGTACAGGCATTCAGGTCCACCTTTTAACACTTCTTCGATAAGACAAATTTTCATTTTTCGTAGAATGGCTACCAGTGATTCCATCTGTGCTCTATAAAAAGCTATAGCACACTTGGCACACGTTTGCTTCTATGCGTGGTTCTCTCCTTCTACCACCTTCTGTATTTCCCCTGTCCGGTTATATTAGTTTCTATTCAAGAATAATGTCTTAATCATGTTGTTCACAACCTCCAATTTGTCAATACTTTTGCGGATGTTGTTGTTGTGTTCTTCAGTCTCTCTATCCTTTGCAAGACTCTTCATGTCTGCACAACTACTGTTAATAAATTCCATTTGAACTAACTAACTCTTGGTCTCCCTCCTTAATTGTCTACCGTACCAGACTTACTTCCACTACAAAAATTCCTCAATGTTTCAGGATGCGTTCTGTATACCGACACCCTCTTTCAGTCCAGTTGTACCACAAATTACTTTTTCCCCAGTTCGACTGCATACCATGCCATTAGTTATTCAATCTACTTACCTAATTTTGAATCCTTTCTGTAGCACTACTTTGCAAAACTTCTGTTCTCTTTTTGTCCGAGATGCTTAACGTCCACGTTTGACTCTCATAGAAAGAACTTCAGAAGAGACTTCCTGATACTTAACAAATTTCTTTTTTTCGGAAGCACTTTCCTCGATACTGCCAAACTGCACATTATGTTCTCTCAGTTTCGGCAGTCGTAAATTACTTTGTTGCACAAATTACTAATTTTCATTGCGCAATTTTTAGTGTGTTAGTTCCTAATGCTATTCCCTCAGCGTCGCCTCATGTAGCTTGACTGCATTCCATTACACGTGATATACTTTTGATGATATTCATCTTTTCAAGACAGTATACATTCATTTGAACTAATCCGCCAAGTTATCTTGCGTCTCTGCAATATTATCGGCAGACCTCAAAGTTTTTATTTCTTCTCCCTGACCGTCAATTCCCTTCCCAAATTCTTTCTTGCTCAATGTACAGATTGATAAAATCGGAGAGAGACTACAACCCCGCCGTACTCGATTCTCAACTACTGCTTCCCCTTCACGTCTTTCGACTCTGTTTTCACGCTTTTGTACAAACATTGCATCTTGTTCTGATTTCGAGCCACTGCAGCGGAACGAGGAAAGAGTTTGTTAGCAATCGCAGCCAATAGAAGCAACACATCATACCGATTATCAATAAACTCTATTGGGAAACAAACTGCCTTGTTTCTAGATACTCATAAAAATGTGCTAGAAAAACAAATCAAACGCAAAATTTAGATATTTTGGGCAAATAACAATGCATAGACTTGTATATGGTACCTATCACATTTATGCGCTACTCAAAGCACAAGTGCAAACAGATCTTGTCCTCTGTAGTATTTACTGCGTCTTATTTCACTCGCTGGTCGACGCATTCTACGTACACAAGAGGTGTGTCTAAGCCTCGCAGTTACACAGATGAACTGACGCGCATGGAGATTTTCAAAATATTCACACCTGTGGCGACTTACGACGAATGGAGTGACCCCCCGTCATTCACTAGTGCTGCAGCTCCACGTGACCTTCACGCGGCAGGCACCAACGGGATACAGTGAAATCCGACGCGAGTTCAGCCCCAGGGGCAACAACAGACTGTGGAGAGATCGTTGTCTTCCTGTTGGAAGCATTTTTTAATTTTTACTTTGTATAAACTCGCAGGTCAAAGCGACGCCACTTTTGCTGCTGTGGAAAATAATTCACATGTTGTTATCACGTGTTTTTATAATTGACGCATCGTATGTTGTTATACTTCAAAAGAGAAATGTTATTCCAATGTCGATATTTAGGATGTTAGTGAAAACAGAAACACAGATATACGACTGTTCTGAGTTTTAATTAACGATTATAATTATAATGAAATGTTTGAAGATTGGAATAATACAACTGTTTCCTGTTAAATGTTGTGTTTTTCTTACTTGCATAAAACCTTTACCAACACGTTGTAACCACCCCGTTTATTTAATTTTGTCCTATTTGTTTTTGACTGAGATCTTTTGAGTATCAAGTCCCGTCCCGTAACTTTCTTGAGCTCGCTATAACCTTTAGTAGCTACAAAAGCGTAAGCTATGCACATGGAACTTGAAGCAAGCGGACCCTTCGACATTATTAATGATTACTTTTGAAGAATCTATTTCTGCTTTAAGAGTTATATAAATGATTTCAATTCTAAAAAAGGTAAATCATGTTCTAACACCTGTCAAATAACTGGAAAGCCTACACTGATTTTCCGAAGCGTCTAATGGCTGGCATTAAGGCTGCCGTCAAAACATTGTTCATTAATACTTTCCTTCTCACCTGAGCTATTTCGTAGGCAACTTCATGTTATCAACTAAACAGTAAGGCCAATATTCACTTCCGGAGCTACTACAAAGAGAACTTTACATCACAAAAATCCTTCTGTAAAACATAATATAATGAAGAAAATTAAATATATTTTGATCTCGACTAAATAGTCATTGGCTGAACTTGGCATTAGACTTTTGATGTTTAATGTGGTGGAAATGGAGCTTCTTCAGGTAAGTACAATTTCAACGCTGTTTCAATCATAATTACTGCACCTATTCTTAAAAAAAAACGTACAACTAAATGTAAATCTTTAAATGTTTTAAGTTACTGTTGGAAGACATTAGAAGTCAGTTAAACCTAGCGCATTAACTTCACTACTATTCTGTGTAAGGAAGCAAACCTAGGACCTACCTCATTCTTTCTCACCATTTCAGCTGCTTTACTGCATTAATACATTAGTAACAGCAGTGTATATGAAGAAAGGGAACAAGGCGTATTTTGCTTTAGACAGAATGCTTTCATTGTGACAGGAAAAACACACGATACTCGGGTAATATTCTACAGTATTTATTATTTTACACACCTGTTTTCAGCTAGTGAATAAAACATTTTATCAAGAAATGAAACAACAGCCAATTAATGCAAGAATGTATTCATTTAGTAATTATGGTGCACATCATTTACTTTACTACTAAACTACGCATCACAGACAATTATTTACGAAGGAACACATGACTACAGGAAATGAAAAAGGTTAAAGCAAATTCAGGTTAACGCTGCGCTAACTTTTATACAAAACTAAATAATTAGAAAGAACAACTGCAGCTGATCCTCATGTTGCAATTCCACAAGAATAAAAACGTTCTTTGAGTGATTAACTGACTTGTAATCAGCAATCAGTCACACTCTTCACGACTATTAGCAGAAAAAAATAGCTCTAGCTCGCTATATTGCTTCATCATAACCTTCAGGCTTGGTGAACTTGTGGAGTGAGCAACTTTAACTACTTATAACCTCAAATATCGTAAACCTGAGTCGATGATATAGGGCAGACGACTTGCCAGATAATAATATGCATTTGCAAAATTGAGAGCAATTCATTGTATATGAGCGCTGCTCGTTACGGACGCTTGCTTGTAACCAGACTCCACTGGTCGCAACTGACTCACAACTGCCCCCTAACGTGGCGCGCCAAGGTAAGGAAAGGCTGCAAAGCAATAGGCGTTGTACCTCCCCTGCTTGAATGAAGCGCCAATGAAACTGGTATAGGAATGCGTATGCAAATACAGAGATACGTGAACAGGCAGAATACGGTGCTGCGTTTGGTAACGCCTATATAAGGCAAAAAGTGTCCGGCGCAGTTGTTAGATCGGTTACCGCTGATACAATGGCAGGTTATCAAGATTTAAGTCGTGTTATAATTGGCGCACGAGCTATAGGACACAGCATCTCTGAAATATCGATGAACTGGGGATTTTCCCGTACGATCATATTAAGAGTGTACCGTGAATATCATTAGTCGGATAAAACATCAGATCTCCGACATCGCTGCCACCGAAAAAAGAGCCTGCAAGAACGGGACCAACGACGACTGAAGAGAATCGTTCGCGTGACAGAAGTGCAACTCTTTCGCAGATTGCTGCAGATTTCAGTGCCGAGCCATCAACAAGTGTCAGTGTGAGAACCATTCAACGAAACATCATTGATATGGGCTTTCGGAGCCGAAGGCCCACTCTTATACCCTTGATGACGGTACGACACAGATCTTTACGCATGGCCTGGGCCCGTCAGCAAAGACACTGGGCTATTGATGACTGGATCAGACGAGTCTCGCTTAAAATTGTATCGAGCAGATGGACTTGTACGGGTATGGAGACAACCTCATGAATCCATAAACCCTGCATGCCTGCAGAGGACTGTTCAAGCTGCTGGAGCCTCTGTATTGGTGTGCGGCATGTGCAGCTGGGGTCGTATGGCGCTTCTGATACGACTTTGACAGGTGACGCGTCGTAAGCATCTGTATGATCACTTCCATACGTTTATGTCCATTGTGCTTTCCGACGGACTTGGGCAATTCCAGGAGGATAATGCGACACCCGCCACGTCCTGAGTTGCTAACAGCGTGGCTCCAGGAACGCTGTTCTGAGTTTAAACTCTTCCGCTGGCCACCAAACTCACCAGACATAAACATTATTGGGCATATCTGGGATACCCTGCAAGGTGCTGTTCAGAAGAGATCCCCATCTCCTCGTACTCTTGCGAGGGACCCCTGGTACACCTACATACGACTCTGACAGGTGAAACATACGTAAGCATCCTGTCTGATCACCTGCATTCGTTCATGTCTATTGTGCATTCCGACATACTTGTGCAATTCCACCAGGACAATGCGACACCCCACAGATCCAAAATTACTACAGAATAGCTCCAGGAATATTCTTCTAACACTTATGCTCACCACCGAACTCCCCGGAATGCACATTATTGAGAATATCTGGGATGCTTTGCAACGTGCTGTTCAGAGATCGCCACCAACCCTTTATTGACAGCCCTGCAGGATTCGTGGTGTCAGTGGTGTCAGCTCCCTCTAGCGCTACTTCAAACATTAGTCGAGTCCATGCCACGTTGTGTTACGGCATTTCTGCGTGCTCGCTGAGGCCCGTGTGTGTGTGTGTGTGTGTGTGTGTGTGTGTGTGTGTGTGTGTGTGTGTGTGTGTGTGTGTGTGTGTGTGTGTGTGTATTTATAGATCATATATAATACATTTGATGGAGAGTAAGTCTTTGCGGAAAGTGTAATCGATATGATAAGACAATGACAACGCATGCATCGTACACAGAATGCGCAGCCACACCGAAGTTGGTAAAGCAGATCGATACCACAGGCAATAGCAATGACACTCTGAAACATCGCAACGACGTATGGGACTCACTCTCGAAGATCACGCCTCCCCTATGCGGTCTGCAGTGACTTCAAGGTGTATATAGTATCGAACATGACAAAACTCGCCCAGTTGATGACCTCATCTGAAGGAGTCAACAACATACTTCAGGACCAACGTCATAATTAAAGTTTCTGACGGAGTTCGTCATGCAACAGTGTACTGCAAGAAAATTGTTCGTTAATCTGCGTATCAGGAGACACTTTAATTATCAAGCAATCCTGTGGCAAAGAAGTTTCTCAAACTTAAGTAAATCTTTTATTTATTTATGTAATAAAGTGCACTAATACTTCATGTGTTCTAGTCTTGATGTGCCACCTCTTCGGACGAAAGTAGTTTCGCCTGGTCACAACAATATGACATACCGGCAATATATGGAATACCGCACGGATACTTTGCGAAGCAGAGGTAACTCGTCCGGGGAATGGCAGCCCTTGCAAGTCAACTGCTCGATCGCGGATGGAGGGTGGTCATGGTCACGGTGGTGCTGGAGGTGACAATAGCTCAGACGTCGTATGCCGGCAAAGTTCATCAGTATCCCACTCTTATAGTTTATGAGTCCTCAATCGTGGGTCACCCGTTTATAAGTTTTAATAGTGCTTCAGAGGAGTTAGTAGTTACTTGAAACCTCTTTCTAACACACGATTAAAAAAGCACACTGAAATCATAGAACGATATTTGGCATGCTAGCTGTACAAAAACGACTACAAAATGTTTTAGTCCTGTTTATATTATAGATACAGACTTGACGTCAAAGTATGTCAAACTAGAATCATTGTATTCCTATGTATGGCGAATACTTCCACCCAGTACAATATAGCACTGCTTGCCAGTTATGCAGTGAGGAAAATTTTGCTTTGATTTGGGTGCGCTTCTTCGGCTGTGGCCAGAACAGCACGTTAAACGTTAGTGGCAGTAGTGCTCAGAAGCCATGTCTCATCAAGGCTGTACTCGACGTCTCTGCTCTGACGTCTGCAAGTGAAGTCTCTCGCCAGGAAGTGTGTCCTTCGCAAAGTCTCCCTCACTGCCAGATGATCTCTTAGAGTTCTCCAGAGCGCTTTCTCCCTGAGCTTGTCTGCACACCCGACTGGCCAGCTCATCTTTTTCTCCTGGCCAATCAAATTAGTTTTCTCTATCCTTGATAGTTTTCTTGTACTCCAAGAAAATTATTTCTGAAGGTGAGTGTTTCCGTCCGCTGATATGTGGACGTGGCCACCAACAATTTTCGCCATTGTACTTGAAATCATATGCTACAGCTGGAAAATATCTGTTTGGGTCTATAATCGCTCCGATGATGCTCATAACAGAAAGCTCACACATAACTGGCAAGTAAGTTATTCATAGAAGGTACTCTTTTGCTTGCCAAACTGCGTGTTATACGCTGAGATTTGACCTGGCACGTCCTGTTGACACATACAATTTGCCATCCTTGCTTTTATGTTTGCAAATGTTCGCTTTCGTTCCACCTTGGGAATGTGTGTATGCGTCCACCAGCTCTGTGATAGCTGTTGAACACACTATAGCAGTTGGGTGAACTGCCTTGGGGGCGTCTGTTAAGGTTGCTGCTCGCCCCATTCTCAGGTGGCTACTGTATCTGGGTGGCAGGATGAGCATCTCTTCCGGGCAATGTATTAAAAAACTCCCAAAATAAATGATGAAAATTCACAGATCCACAAAATTTCCTTGCAATTGAACTGCACTGGTCTGAAAGTAAAATATTACATTGTGTTCCCATGATCCACTTAAAGTTAGGTACTTGGACTCCTTCTTCGTCTCGAAGTATCAAGGGTCGTATTTAACCTAAACAGAGTGTCCATATTCAGCCAACCATCGGATCTCCTAGTCTATTTGTACAGTTGAAACAGGTACGTTTGTAGTAACGTAAGTAGCCTGCAACACATCTATTAGAATGGGAATGGCATTTTATCTCGCCGCTTATGCGCGTTGCCCTGTACTGACTGCGGGAATGTGAGCTGTCAATAACTTTAAAACAAACAAAAACTGAATGAATTTACATAACACAAAAAATTAATCTGATGCAACACTACTGGTTTAAATTGGCCCTGGTAATAAAACAAAACTTATTAATCTGAAAATAGCGGTCCCTGAGCTTAATGAATGATATTCCTGAAATAATAAAATTTCTCACCTTTATATGCATAGTGGTAACGCTCTTCACACTGCTCTCTGTTAATACTTATAATTTATAGCTATCTTACAGCTGTTGTGCAAGGCTGTTGGCTTTGCATACAGTTTAAATAATTCGTATGTGACTGATAGCAAAGCAGTTAATTAAAAACTGGTATTGACTTGTCGTAAGTAAAAATGTGGTGATAACTTTAAAACTTGTATTCTGAGTCTTTGAAAATTAATGATGTTCACAATATTAACACACAATAAACTCATTATACACTACCAATTAGCTTTAAAAAACCATTGGATGTCAGTTCTATACATTGTCTAAATCATCACTTATGAATACGCACATTTCATTGGTAACAAAACAACGTTCTTGATCTTAATGATTTTCAGTATGGTATATTGCAAATAAAAAAACATTGCTGCCCGTAGCGAGTAAGTATGTATTGAACACACACCAGATACAACACGTCTTTATACTTGAGAGCCCTCCATACATCTCTCAATCTAAAGTTACTCTGACACATTACCCATAACACCTTGAACAGCAATCGCTGTTGAGCAGCGACGCTACTACACAATCGATACTACATTTGACCATCTCTAGTTCAATATCAAATTTTCTTACAAAATTGTAATCTGTATATATACCTTTCATAACCCTGGTGCCTCCTTCTGAAGAATTTGGCAGGGTTGTTATGGCAGTTGACCATAATAACACAAGAAATTCTTAACACTGCATAAGTATAGGCTGATAAAAGTCCGGATTTGTAGCACAAAAGAGATAATTAATAAAGAAATACAAATCTTCGTCAGCATCTGGCTCTTTTAATAACATAAAAGTGTCATGGTTAACATGTCAATCATTTTCTTTAACCATCTAACATCTGTGGTTAGGAATCATGAATGTACAAATAGGTGTGACAGTGCTCATGAGTACAATGAAACTTTAAAATGTAGCCTAATATCTAAGAAAAGTACAACAGTATGAGCAACTCGCTATTTACAAGGTATATGGGAATTACAACATCCTGAGTTATACAATAAGAAGTTATAGAAAAAACGTTACTAAGTATTTACAAACTTGATAAGAAATGTAGCGCTTTTGTGCACATATAAGTTTAATCAAGTGTCCATTTATAATGCTCATTTCCATAGTTATGACTAATAATAGGCCTTGCTTCACAAAGCATAGTGTAGTTATATCACAAGTATAAAATATAAAGTTAAGAGTCAAAAATGCAAGCATAAAGTCATGCTTGATGTAAAGTTACAGTCTGGATGGTCGGAATATCAAGGATCAATAGACATTGGTTCATATTTCTTCTTCAGAGGATAATATTTTTAAGTCATGTTATCTTCAATATGTTTTTAAACATCACTAGGTATGTCAATGTAGTGAGACTTGACAATGATTAGACACATTGGTGGGAGCGGTAAATGTGGTACCCAATGACAACTCAGCCTATAATATATTAAGCGCTGCCTAGTACAGTCGTGAGCGCAATCAATGGTGTCATTACAGCTCTCTCATTTGTAGTGTATTACCGTCGACATCAGTAAGCTTGGGTATGTTTATATTGTTCCTGACAAGTAAACAATTGTATGTTGCAGGATCATCTCAGCGGATAATAGAATAAGCAGAAAATGGAACTTATAGAGGCATCAAATGCTTTTAAAATTGCAAAGTATGAAATGGTGGATATAAATACAAAATCCTAAACTTATGCAGGTAAAAACTGCTTTATGGCAGCTCCATAAACATATATTAGCGAGAAATTGTGTTCATAGTTCAGTATCTAATTATATGGTACATAGAGTATGTTGTGGACTCATAGTTGAGCTATTTTAGTAGTAAGCTACATAGACTGTCCACAGAACAGTAGTGGTTGCATATAGAATAACAGTGGCTGTGCCAGTAAGTAGACTCGGAAACTTAACCTATACAGGCTGTAATTCTAGAAATTAGTACATGAAGATTGACAGTAATATATTACCAAACACATAGTTCATAATTAACCAGTCTATATGCTCTCAGAGTTCAAGAGAAAGATCAGTATACTAGAGTATCTGTGCAGTCCATGAGATCTGAAAATGGTATTTGTTGGGAATATTGACTATACATGAGTAACATATCTTGTACAGAAAAATGAAAATAAAATAATAGTAGCAGATGTAAGGAATACGCATAACTTCTGGGAAAAGTAGGAATAAGGCAGAGAAAAGTGAAATTTTACTGCAAAAAAAGAAAAAAACATTATTGTCCATAGTCGTCAAATTGGTCAGTCAAAATGAAGCAACATAAAAACGTGTTATCACAAGATTATTCTAAGAGTAGAAATGAAAATGTTGAAGAAATCAGAATGAATTAACAACTAGAAACGTATAGTATAAGCATAGATGGCAAAGCATACAAAAGGAAAAAATGGGTGATGAGAAATGGCTCATTGTATGAAGAAATTATAATGCTGGAATTGTTAATGGCATAGTTAATGCAAACAGAAGTAATATCAGCAGGTGATAAATGTTAGAGTAAATACTGTGTAAAAGCATTAGGTCAGAAAAATGCAGTGTATCAAGAGGAACATGCATGACTACCATTCAGATGCAAATCCTTTCTTCATACCACAAGGTGTAAATATCTGTGTATCAAGTAATGTCATGTTCTTCTATAATAGTCCCAAAAAATAGTATCGATATCTCCATTAATCCATTGCTGTGTTTTCATTAAATTTAAATTAACATAAAACATTTCTAATTATAACAGGGAGACCTCTGTGTCGCCACTTTTCTATACATTATCATTCACATATGATCATTATTATTATTATTAACAGAACATCAGCTTGTCTTCATTACTATCACTTAATAAAATATTGCCATAATCAAATTGAAATTTATCTCTAGCATACATAGAAAAGTCGTTAGTACATGTCATTCTTGATATTTCTAAAAAGATTTAATTAGTGAAAGCATATAATGAATTTGTAATATGCGGATGTTACCTATAAGTTTATACCTGAAAATAAAAATTAGTTGGTATATGACAAAGGATAACCTTTATTATATTTGTTTTGTTCATTTTCCATTAACGTGTTGTATATCCTCGATACCTCAAAATGTACATTTGTTTACTTGTATTTATTTCACTTTCTCTGAAACAGTGAATGAGTGGGATGAGTAAATACTAATGACAACATAAGTAAGCATGTGAAATCTTGTTTCTATCTAAAAGATGATATCTGTGAAAACATAGTAGTGCATAAAATGATACTAAGTAACAAGCCAAATAATAAATGCATAGTGCATTGTGGAAATAAAAGTGTTAAAACTAGAAAAAATGGAAAATAAATTATTGTCACGCTGTGAGAGTGTAGTATCAAATACCATCTCAACCAGGAAAAAAAATGGTTTCATTCAGTAAATGTTTTACATTACTGATATGATGGTTCCCTCATGATTTTTTCGTGCGCAAAGCTTATACATGAGCAACATTTGAATGCGGAATATGTCTTATTCTGTACGGACTACTACACAGCAATTCGAGCTATCTACACCTATTTTTGACTTTTTTATGGAGAAGATGAGTACGTACTAATACTTTTTGACGAATTTTAAATTCGCAGAGATGACTTACCTGTTTCTGTTGTTTCTTTCTTCGTTCAGCTGCAAGCTTAATATTGTTGATTGCAGTGTCGATGACTTCATGTGACGTAGTCGTCGTGAAGAAAGAAATGCTACTAATTCCTTAATTTTGTAAGGCGGTTCGACGTTCTTTAATACCGCGTACGAAGACAACAATGTAGAGCCATTTGGAATGGAGTTAATAATTTCTTGAAATGTGCAGATATATTTATTTCAATCGGTGCGTTTCTTATGACATAATAGACGACAAAACTTTCCAATTTCTTTCATAATGCGTTCAGATGGTTTTAAGGAAGCTCGGTAACTGGATATGTACATGGGTGTAATCTTCCTAGACTTCAGAGTAGGTATCCATATAAGTGATCTGAATTGTGGCCCGTTATCAGAAATAACTTTTTATACATAACCGCCAATGGATAAAAAAAATGTTTCCTAAAAGCTACTGAAACAGTTTTGGCTGTAGCTTTACGTACTACTGTGAATGTTCCAAATTCAGAAGTTAGTTCTGTTGCTACGAAGATGTAAGAAAATCTTGTCTTGCTTCTGCGAATTGGTCCATAGATATCTACGGCAGCCATTTGACGTAATTTAGTAGGTATAACGGGATGTAATGGAGCGAGATAAGAAGTCGTAGATTATTTCACTTGCTGACAAAGTTTGTATGTTGTCGTATATGTTTCTCCATATTTGCAAAGTAACAATTCTGTCTGAGATTGAGGAAACACTTTCGTGAACCATAATGTGCGTAACTTAAGCGCTTGTACTATATTATTTTGTTGACTGTATCTTCAGGTATACCTAATACCCAACTGTCGCTGTGTGCATGTGTACGTCGAAAGAGAGTACTGTTACGTACTAAGTAGTGAAGTCTGATTGTTGAAGTGGTCTTGTCTGGCCAAAGCTGCTTAATATTTTTCCAGATACTGTCCTCGTCCTGTTCTTTCGAAATGCCTGTAAGAGATGAAGAAATAAACTTTTCAAGCGCTACTTGCCGTGTGTACAAAATACTGTAGTAAGTATGGCAAAAATACGTAGCAATGTCTTGTTATCTGGTAGTAAGAGGACGGGACAAAGCATCAGGTACCACGTTTGGAGAACCAGGAATATGGATCACAGTAAAGTCAAATTCTTGTAAATGTAACTTCCATCGTCCAAAGCGGTCGCAGGAAAATTTTGCGGAAAACGGAAATTAAATAGGATGGTGGTCAGTATAAACAGTGGTATGTCTTCCATCAAAAAATGTGTCAAAATTTAGTAAAGGCCAAAACGACAGATAAAGTTTCCAACCCTATAATCGAATAATTGCGTTCTGCAGCAGACAGAATGGTGCCCGCAAATGCAATGGTTTAATAACAATGATGCCATCTTCTTCCGTCTCTTGGATAATGTATACGCCGAGGGCTGTTTTGGAACTGTCAGCGGCGATCTAAAAGTTCTTAGTAGGATCAGGGTGCGATAATAACGGTGCATTTAAGATTGCACGTTTAAGGTTCAAGAATTCGGAAAGCGCTTGTTCAACCCATGTCCAGGTAGCATTTTTGCCTGTTAATTTATATAATCTCGGGGTATCCAGTGCAGAATAATGATTGAAGCGACGAAAAAAGTTGATAAGTCCTAGGAAGCTACGAAACCGCTTTTTTGAAGTAGGAATCGTAATCTCTTGAATTGCATGAAGTTTTTCCCGATCGGGTGCTATGCCGTTGGCAGAAATGACATGACCTAGAAATTTAATAGAAGCTTTACCAGAGTGGGATTTACTCAGGTTAACTGTGAGGCCTTGCTGAAGAAGTGTCTGAAGTAATGCTTGAAGAGTACTGTTACGGTCAGGCCAATTAAAAAGTCGTCAACATACGTGGTTATTCTGCCTTTCAATTCAGCCGTTATTACTGTATTCATACCTCGTATGAATGAGGCAGAAGATATTGTCAAACCAAATGGTAGTTTACAAAGCTGATAGCAATTGGTTCAAATGGTTCTGAGAACTATGGGACTTAACATCTATAGTCATCAGTTCCCTAGAACTTAAAACTGCTTAAACCTAACTAACCTAAAGACATCACACAACACCCAGTCATCACGTGATAGTAATTGCCGAGACAGAGAAGTGCTGTGTATTTTCTTCAGTTGGTGTGAAGTTCAGCCTGCCAACCGATTTTAGATCTAGTGTTGAATAAACATACTATGGAATTTCTGTAGAAGTTCGTCTAAAAGTCTGTGGTCGATCAGTTTCCGTTACTATAATGTCGTTGATCTGACGTGAATCGAGAACAAGGCGTAATGATCCATCCTTTTTAATAACAACGTGTAGTGGACTTACGTACTGACTAACCGCTCGTTCTATAATTCCTTGGCCAAGCATAACTTCAAGTTCGTGTTTGACCTGTTCTATATAAGTAAATGGTATGGAAAAATGCTTAGATTTGAAATAATCGTGAGGTTTGACCAGTAATTCATATAACAAACTTGTGAACGTACCTGAAATGTTATCAAACGTTTGTGAGTGAGGTAGTAAAATGTCATGTAATTGTCGCCGTTCGTCATTAGTCGATACTTGGCTTTCGCTGACCTTGTTGGAAATCCATATCGTCTGGTACATTAGTGCGATGAAAATAAATGTCAGTGTAAAAGGATGCACGCAAATGCGTATTTTTGGTAACTGAAATAAATTCAAATTTAATGACGTTCTGTTCCTCAGATGATAAAATTTGGTGAAATTCCAAAGCAACCTGGTGGTCTTTTTCATTTAATATGAGGTACGAGTTTTTGAAATCCGAAATTGCTTTATGTTCGATAAAAAAGTCCATACCTAACGCTACGTCGGTGGTGAGTAAGGAAACAATACAAAAATTAGAATAAAATATGTGAACATGTACAGTGAAAGGTAAATGTGTTTGAAATTTTACGTCGACGCCTCTTCTAGAAACTGTGACACGTACTTTAGTTTTGCTCAGTGGAAAAGTCGGACAGGAATTATTGTGACAGTAATAAATTTATTTGTACCTATTTGTATTTTAACGATGGGGTACGGAACTGTCTTCTTAGTCTGATTCTTTTCTTGTAAAAGCGTTTCTCTAACATCGTCGAAAGTGATTACATTTTCAGTTACTGTTTCGTGAGTTTCTAATTACTGATCGTCGTTGCAGGCTGCAACGGGGTTGTCCTCTAGTCATGTATTCAGAATTTGATTGCTTGTCGAAGCTGGTTGTGGCTTCCCATTAACTTGTACAATTCTGCTATTGGGGGCACGACGGCTACGTCAAGTTCATTCAGGAAAAGTGGAGATTGTTGTTGAAGTTGTCCGTGATTCTGTGAAACATTTTTATAGCCATAATTACGCTGAAAATTCTGATTATGACTTCTTCGTTTGTTGCTGTTATTAGTCTGATACGGAAATTATCGGTTGAAATGCGATGTATGGTGTCTATATACGAAATTATTGCCGTGTGGTGTAGTATTATTCCTATGCTGTTGCGTATTCACGGAAGTTTGCGGCCAACCATTGAAGTTGGGTTGACCTTGTGGAGAATATTGTTGTCCGGAATTTCCAACTTGCTGGTTTTGTTGTAGAAAATTGTGGTTGTCGCTACCACACTGTTGCTTCTGTTGGTTTTGGGAATACTGATTACTAAACTTTTGATGTCTGTGAAAATAATTATAAAAGGTGTTCCCATTCCTAAACCTCTTATAACGTCTGTCATTAAAATTTCTTAATGAGTTTTAATATCCATACGTGTTATTACCGTTGCTGTTTTGGGAGAAATTTTTATTGACAATGGAACAGTCAGAATGTTGTACTTCCAAAAGTTGTAGATCACTAAATGTTGTCCCCTTAGCAGGGAGAATCGTAATGAACGAAGTAATATATCGCTCAGCAGCTCAGCATGGTGTGAATTTTGTTGTACTATGTATTTAAATCATTGCGTAATGGTTGGCAAGTTAGAATTTTCAAAGGATGGTAAAATGATTAACTGATCTTTAATTCCTCGTTGCGTAGTTTTCCACCAGTAAGCTGCCAAAAGCCGGCTGGTGTGGCCGAGTGGTTCTAGGCACTTCAGTCTGGAACCGCGCGACCGGTACGGTCGCAGGTTAGAATCCTGCCTCGGGTATGGATGTGTGTGATGTCTGTAAGTTAGTTAGGTTTAAGTAGTTCTGAGTTCTAGGGGACTGATGACCTCAGGTGTTAAGTCCCATAGTGCTCAGAGCCATTTGAGCCAAGCTGACAAAAACGCATTTTGAAATTCTTCTAATGAGTAGCGTTGTCTTGCAACGGGGCGCATCCTAGTGGCGGGATCGCCTTCCTTTAAAACACTGAAAATGTATTCTGTTTTATAGGTAATAGGCCATTTAGGTGGTAATGAGAATGAAAACTGTTGTACCCAGTCTATCGGATTGAGATCTGTTTTGTTATTGCAGAATACTTTGAACTTATGTACTGACAAGAATTGCTCATAATCGAAACCATCGTGTCGGAAATTTTTTGTCGGATCATTACTATTAAACACGTGTATTGCGGACTTTGTTCCGCTTCTAATTCTCTCGCATGTCGTAATCTGCCAAGACTGATGTGGAGGGCAGCTACCGTAGGGGTGCCGCCGTGTCACCTAACGGGATATGTGTAACCCGACGTTGGATACACCCCAAACGTAAATGATCCCTTTGGCCGCAACCAGAACAAGTACGAAGCTGTACATTGTACATCACGACTCCCCGACATCCACCTATAACTAGGTAGGACGGCACGCGTTTCGTTAATTCGATTTTGACTTGTCGGACGCTGTTGAGGATCCGGTACCTCTTGAAGGTGTTCCATTTTTCGGCCACGTGGCTAATTACCGTGCCATATGGTCGGAAAGCCGCGATTACTACGTCCAGTGGCACTTCGGACAGGAGTTTGAAGACTCGTAGTGTAGTTAATCCTCGTCCTGCATGGTCAACGGTAACCTCTCCGACGTGATCATCGGAGTGTTTGAACTTGAGAGTGATCACACATCTGCCCACAACAGCGTGACATAGCTCATCATCGACCATCTTGTCGTAGACGACGCTACTTGTGATGGGTAGGTGGATACCGACTATGTATCCTGGCGCAATTTGAACTTCGTCATGGATGAAGTGTTCGATTTCAAAGGCTAGTGGTCTTGCGTGGTCAGGCTGGAAGCTGATCTTGATGGTCGTTTTTCTGTAGGAATGAGCCATAGCGACGCTGTGTCAATAGAGGCGAGTACTAGCTGAAAATGTTCGAATGTGTGTGAATTGCTAAGGGACCATACTGCTGAGGTCATCGGCCCCTAGACTTACACACTTGTTAAACTAACTTACGCAAGGGCAACACACACATCCATAACAGGAGGAGACTCGAACCTCCGTCGGGAGTGGCTGCGCGATTCGTGAAATAGCGCCTCTAACCTCGCGGCCAGTGAGAGTGACTCAGTACTAGCTCGGTGAGGAACTAAGTAAATTAGATGCGCTAGCGACTTTGCAGACGGGACGCAACCAAGACGTCCTCGCTGCCCACCTGCCGATAGGAGGCTACAGTTAGGCTATCCAAAACACGACTCATGACCACACCCAAATTTCGATATGTGTCAACCATTTGCGTACACCCTGTACATGTGCATCCATTATGTGTATTCCTGTACAGGCGAGACATTTTACCCGAAAGTCACTTGCCTGATGTTGACAAATAAATACGATATTGTAGTGACTTTGTTATTCCGAATTACGATACAATGTTCCTGCGGCAAAATGTGCGTGTCTGAAGGAAAATAGAGGTTTGCGTCTGGCACTAACTCATGAACAGATAAACAGTGCAGTGAACAGCACACGTGTTTACTGTGCTAGAGGTTGTGCGTTCAACTCTTGTCAGGTGCTTTAACTGTTTTTAATTTTCAAATCTTTATCGAAATGACTCTAGTCTCTATTATTAAATCTTGTAGCGAAAAACCGACTTTTTACCGCATTGTACAACCAACAGAAATAGATCATTCTGCCATTTATAGTCAATACAAAGAAAAATAGCCTAGTAGTAAGGCGACTGCTTGTGGGAAATCCGTGTTCGAGTCCCAGTCCAAAACAATTTTTCATTGTGCAGCTGTTGGTGGGTAGTTCACACTCACAACTGCGAATAAGTTTCATGCAGTGTACACAGGTTCTCGAGTTCAACTGGGCATTGTGCATTATTAGCTTTTTCTTGTTGCCTATCCAAGAAGTCAAGTCCGAGAACCCAAGAATACATTTATCCCACAGATGGTAGCATTTTCATATGGTCACCAAACTATACAGTTCCAGTCCTATGAAGAGCCATGTTGTCTTCAATGATACTAAATCACTGTTTCCCACTCCAAGAAATTCATACCTTGGCGTCTTTAGTCTGCTCCAGCCCACGAGGTCCAGAGTAATCACAGATATATGCACACTAGTATCGAAAATAAATTACACTCTTTACCATTTACAATCCCTTCAAACAACGGTTCGTCTCTCCAATAGTGTCTGCAGTACTCTGATTCACCAGGAATGCTTTCTGACAGACGAAAAATTCCTGTTTATGTTTCATGTTTTCCATTGTTTGTTTCTGTTACCCTATTTCAGAAACAAAAATTCGCTTATCATAGCACATTCGTGTAGCAATATCTATTTCCTGCAAGTGAGTGGTGAAGTGTGGTGTCTTGGCCGCTAGATGTTCAGTCAGCTGGGGAAGAGTGGGGAGAGCACCAGTGGTGGGGGTCGCTCAGAGCACTGTAGGGGAAATGGCGAGCGCTGGAGGGGAAGTGCCATTCTAAAGTGAAAGCACATGCTCAGTTCCTGATTTTTTTAAATATATTTAGTGGGGCCCCTCCAATCTCACACTTGCTTCATGGCCATTCAAAAAGATCTAATGTCACCTCTGATTTCGTTAGTATCGAAAAAAATCCGTCGAAAATGCAGCGATTTCTTTTCGCCTAGCTTGTTAAACATTTGTAACTTTAAGAGGAGCATTATGAGTAGGTAATTTTGAGTTAAATCTACACATTTCACTGGCTGCCACATCCAAACTTGGTTCTTATGCCAAAACACACATGGGTTTACACTGTCTCACGTCACTAACATGTTGTGCAGATGCAACTGCGAGAGAATTCTGAAACAGTGGTTTATTAAGTTTATTATGTGAGGAATGGATGGAAAATTAAGTCATTAGTTTATGAAAAAGCACATCCTCGGTACAAGAAAAACGTGTATTGTCTTTAGATATGTTGCTCCAAAACCCAAAGCATTGCTCATTTCACCAGCTATCGATGGCCTTTAAAAATTATATTCTTTAACTGGAAAAGTATGTAGTTATTGAAGTACCACGGTATATAACGAAAATTTACATAATATCAATGTGGTAAAATACTCTCCTCTTTGCGTACTTTCACATATGAGGAATGTTGTGGATATTTCACTCTGGCTTTACCGCTGGCGCGGAGAGATCGCAAATGAATATGCTACATCATATCCATTTTCTCGAGATTGGTGACAGATATCTCTACCCAAGTCCAAAGAAATATTCAGTATGTTAGCTAAATTTCATACACAGCAACATACTATGTAACATGCACCAAACGCAAAATCATGCGACCTCTGTATTGCACTCCACGCACTTCTGAACTTCGCGCAGTGTCCTACTTTCATAAAAATATCTGAATAACTATGACCATTAACGAAATGATGGACACACCAACAGGAACCTGACATATAAAGCTGTAAGTAAGGCAAAAATAAATTGTTTACCGTGTAGTGTCTGTAAAATCGTTTGAGAAAGATTTCAGGGTGTGCGCGCCTCAATTCTATCATCGCTGACCGGCCAAAAGGTGGAAAACACTTATCGGCCTCCCCTTGTGAACAAGCAAATGAACTCGCCCAGAGCTTTGAACGAAAGCTGGTCACTGTGTATCGACCACCGTATCGTGCGTGAGCTATAACACACAGTTCTATAGCCAAATCCTATCGATTTTCCGTTCGTACTCATCGCGAAAACTCCGTAGGAATTCGTCACAAAAACGCATCGAGAACACTGTTTTCTGTCTCCTTGAGTATGACACGGTCTGTTGCTGGATTCCCTGGCAACTCATTTGCTTGCACATTACAGATTCCGTCTGAAAAAGTCTCCAGTGTCAGTTGCCTCCTGTGTCAACACACTCAAATTTTCTTTTAAAAAAATCTGGCACTATAGTGCTTACGATGTCTCTGACGCAAACTTTCCACTAATTGTTCAAATCTACTTACCTTGCTCAGTGTTTCGTGACACATCATCTGTGTTTGGCTTCAGCTCTAAGGCGCAAATTGGCCGTCGGCAGAGTAGTTTCATCATAATTACCCATTCCGGCTGCAACCAATAAATCATTAGTGAATACCTTCCGGAGAAGAGCGTGATTAGGTTAGCTACTGAAAGGTGTACCTCTTTTGCAGCCTGCAGAGATGCTTATTGAACCATTAATTCATCTGGCGTAACTTTCGCTGAGCATTTTCCTCTGGTAACTGTGACTCTTGTTCCGTCAGAGCCGTTCGACAATCACTACAGCGGCCGTCACGAAAACAGGCACCTATAGGTCATTTCACTGCCAGTTAGTCATAATTTCAGCTGATAGTAAAAATTTCTAAAAAATATTAGATATGTGTTGTTTTGTGTAGAATATGTTGGAGTACCACCCAAATGAAAATTCTAGTCAGTTCATACCGAAAAAAAAAACTAGCTTAGAAGAACTTCTGCAAGAATTTTTTCATTTAATTTATGGAAAAGAAAGAACATTCACAAAGTATACATATGATGCATATTTTATCGTGAAAACCTAAAAGTATTCCGACAAAAATTAGATTCTGTAAGAAGGGTGAAACTATTCTGCCTGTGTCGTCGTCGTCAACGTTGTTGAATTGCAGTTTCGTTCGGCCTTGTAGAAACTTCCAGAGAGGAAGTTACTAAGAACACTATGAAATTACTTTTGGTAACATCTGAGACATCACTATTGTACCGTGGCACGTATGAATGCAATTTACGTAAGAGAGACTTTCTTGCTGCCGTCAGAATTTTGGTTTCGACGGTTCATCTTAATAAATACGACCGCGAATATCCCCTGAGTCCCAAAAACTTTTTAATCACGGCTCTTACTGACCCTTTGTTACTGCACCCATCATCCAGATCGGAGACATAAACTAAACAACGGTAACTGTAGGTACTTTACGGCCAATATTTTGGTTTATTTCAAGCGAAATATATATATATATGTGTGTGTTGTTCTGTGTACCTCAAACTATTGTCATCACAAAGCAATAAATGCATCTGACACAAAACTTCGTTCTTGCGGCTGCAATGTCTGTGCATTCCATTAAAAATTTTCAGAATCAAAAACAAAGAGAGCTGGGAAGATAAAGAACTGAGGATTCTGACCGATAATAATTAAAAAATGGTTCAAATGCCTCTGAGCACTATGCGACTTAACTTCTGAAGTCATCAATCGCCTAGAACTTAGAACTAATTAAACCTAATTAACCTAAGGACATCAAACACATCCATGCCAGAGGCAGGATTCGAACCTACGACCGTAGCGGTCGCTCGGCTCCAGACCGTAGAGCCTAGAACCCCACGGACACTCCGGCCGGCCAAAGAGAACAATTACGTTTGTCACGGTTATCACTGTATTTTTATACCCGTTAAATACTCTCCTCTGTCGTAATACGGAAACATTGTTCTACTTCCTAAATTTTTGTCAAAATCGTCAAATTCCGTGATTTCCGTTTACGTTTATATCCCTTTCTTTACACGCTCACCTCACTGTTACTATGGAGTGTAGTCGATTCGGAAATTTTGTTATTGATTTTTGAACTTGTGCAGAATTGGCAGATCAGTAAAACATCTTCCGTGCGTTCGATACTACAGTTTAGATTGTTGTCGAATGTCTTTTCACCCTTTATGCACACCGAGCAGAGTAGCACTAAACGTACACTTTGTTTCTGCATTTTACTTGCTACTAAACAAACGCAGTGCATCATTCCATGAAAGACTCAAACCACAAGTGAACGCACAGAACTTCCAGATGGCACTGACCTACTGCCCTCTTAACAGTGTACACGCTACAAAAAAACTATGAGGCAAGCGAGTCACAGCCCTTAGTGCAGGTGGACTGCAGAGAGTAGATGTGACTTTTAGGTGTCTAATTTCATGATGGACTTTCTAGTAGTAGCTGACTTTCTACCTAGCAGTTTTGTGCAATTTACTACTAACTTATATGCATAGTGAAAATGTGTGCATGCAACGGAGCAACGTATATCAGACAAGAAAACATAAGTTACAATGTGCGACACTAGACTCAACTACTCCTTTTAACTGATCATCACCCAGCGACAAACGTTACATTCGTGCTCTGCATGACCATACCGCCTACAAATAGAACAAGTTACTCACACGAACTTAATTTATATTTGACTATGACTCACTAAATAACAAATAGTACGTCTCACTGGTACCAAATATTTTTGCCATTTCCTGTGAACTCTGATAAATCGAAAAGTTTCATAGGTTTCACAAAATATACTTTTGACATACCGTTGTGGTTGGCAAGAGAGCCAACACCGTGTTACTAGAGGAGGCCAAAAGGCACGCGATTTAGCTCACGCAGGCTGGCGTGAGGTCTGGAACAGAACAAGGAAATTAGAATTTAGAAATAACGGACGTAGCTGGTGGAATACTTACCTTTAATCCATTAATGACGAACGTCGGCCTTGACGGTACATGATTCAATGTCAATAATAACTGATAATGGCGCCTTGCTAGGTCGTAGCAAATAACGTAGCTGAAGGCTATACTAACTATCGTCTCGGCAAATGAGAGCGTATTTTGTCAGTGAACCATCGCTAGCAAAGTCGGCTGTACAACTGGGCCGAGTGCTAGAAGTCTCTCTAGACCTGCCGTGTGGCGGCGCTCGGTCTGCAATCACTGACAGTGGCGACACGCGGGTCCGACGTATAGTACCGGACGGCGGCCGATTTAAAGGCTACCACCTAGCAAGTGTGGTGTCTGGCGGTGACACCACACATACAATCGCCATCAAAAACCCTAAATACTGTCATACCACAACCAAAGAAAGAGAAGAATACCTTTTGTGCGTACTGCATTATAGTCAATGCTGCGGTGTGTCAACGTCATGGATGAAGATCACAGCATCCGTATTCCAGATGCAGGAGTAGAATACTTCCTCTGATGATAGCGTCAGAGTGCAGGCTGGTACCAGTTTGCAGATGCCTGAGCTTCTGCGTCAGGTCAGGATAGCTGTTAGGGACGTCGGAAACGTCGACAACGCTAGAAAAATATTGTTAGAGTTCAGTCTTTGATTCCGAATGCTGACAAGTCGTCGATCTTCTGCACCAGCCTCGACTGGTGATCATTCAGCTGTGTGCTAGATTCTACCTTAGCGTCTGCCGAGTCAGCTAAGTAGCTGCACGACCAGGCGAGAATGTCAGCGACCCAGGCGGTGCAGCGGGTTGCCGGCATGCAGGCACAGCCATTGCTCAGTACGAAATTAGTCTCGTGCGGACTGCTGGAGTATCCTCAGTAGCACTCCGTATTCTACGACGATCCTCAATGAACCATCGACGATGTACCTGGTATCCGTAGTCGTGTGGACGGCTGATGTCCTCTCTACCTCTGGTAGGTGTCATCACTCAAAGGCTCTGAGTGTTGAACAGGAATGTGGACCCCAAGAGGCTCTTTCAAGTTCCGTGTTGACAGCACTCTGCGATGTGGTGTTGTCAGAGACAGCCAGTTCTTTCAACACTAGCACAGTGAAGTTCATCAGGTGAAGGCCATGGTCTCCAATACATCTTTTACTAGTTCATAAACTGTGATGGCGCATCTAGGACATACATTCACTTCAATGTGGAAATCATGGAATCGAGTGCTGTTACTGAAAATATTTCCCAATGATCAGCTCATGATGAGAGATGGAGATCTGGGGTATTTAAAGGGAGCTAGCGTTAGGCTATGATGGGAGGCTCGGTTGGTAATAACTGCATGAGTCCCGATTATTCTGCTCTCTTGACGTAACAGGTCGTTAACTGCTTCGTCGGTTCCTTTCTATGTGCTCCTGTGAAAGAGATAAAATTACTTGCAGCATGTTTTACGAGCTGTTCGTCTCATTTCCTTTGATTTTTCGTCACTCTCCTGAATTCATATCCTCACTTAACACATGATGACCTAATGGTATCGTCAACCATACCCCTTGCGACATCCTAGATCACTTCCTGTCTCTGTTTCCTTCCCATACATGACTTAAATTCGCCTGTTGCAATGTGAATGATCTTTAACGATTTTATCTTAATTTCTACCCCTTACGATTCCATGCCATAACCATATGCACATGTTAAATTACAAATCATGTAGTAGGGCAGCCTTACTTGAGTATTTGGCAAATATGTGCAGGAATAGATGACAACTATTGCAACTTTATATACACTATGAAACAAGTACTTTGAATTTCTATAGCTCAAAGTCACCATACAGTTTACATACGAATCAAGAACATTTTACATGTGTTTTGCCAACGAATTTTACCTCAGAAGCTGACAAACACACAAGACATTTCATCGTATTATGTATGAAAATCAAGAGAGATACAAAATAAATATAAAATCAGATAAAGAAACGCAAATGATTATAAATACTGTAATGGATATGAATTCAGCTAAGCGAACTAATTATTTACTCTCATCAGTCAATTTTAGTGGCATGGATATTACAGTCCTGCCGTTATTAGTGCACAAAAATTTTCCTTTCACTCACAATATTCATTGTCTTGTTTTCCCACTTTAATTGTTAATCATCCCATATTGTGTTTTACAAAGACTTGCCTTTTCCACTATTTCTATAAGTTTTTTTCTGTCAGTCTCCACAGAAATCTTCCCTTATGAGCGTCAGCCACCCATCACGTTTATACAGCATAACGTACCGAATTTGTATCATTGATGTATAAATTATCATTAACTACAAGACTGCTTTGATCTTATATGTAACTTATCTTTCTTTACAAACTGCCTATTGGCTTCTGTCTCGGGTTCTTCGGCCGACGTTCATCTAATGATTTTACTGACGTTTTGCCAGAACGAGTGGCTGGTATTGTCAAAGCTTCACCCTCCACTGCCGGTGGCGAACTGGAGTCGAACTCGCGGCCGCAGACTGTATGTACCCGGCGCACCAACGTCCGTGGGCTTCTCCGCGGTCATTTCCGGTGCGGTTCTCCACTTGCTACCTGCGACGGACGTCCGCTGCAGTACGGGAAGCCAGGATCCATTTAACTTACGGCTTTCTTGTTGAAAATGTTCGCGTGTTTCTTTCATTTCTACAGCTTCATTGAACAATCGCATGTGATAGTGCTTCTCTACAGCCAGAACTTCCGTGACGGCGAATTTTATTACGTGGTCGGTCTCATTCAGTGGGTGCTCTGCCACGGCCGATTTCTCCACCTGCCCGAACCTGCAATGTCGCTTATGCTCTTTGATCCTGGTGTTGATGGATCGTCCAGTCATTCCGACATAAACTTTTCCGCATGTGCGTGGTGTACGGTATATTCCCGGCATTGCAAGTGGCCACGAAAGCCTTAACAATTTTTATCTTTCTTTCGTAATTAAAACGCACGCTGAGAAAGAATTCCTTGTATTAATGTCATTCAACCTTCCACTTTTGTAACGTTCTCTATTCAAAGATATAAAAACTTGGCACATGTACCAACTAATAACTGATAATGGAATAACTAATAATGGAACAACTACAGTTCTTTTTCCTCTTTGCATCGGCTACTTTGTGGCTGTTCTCTGTACACTAATATCATCCTACATTTTTGCGTTCCTTGTTTTATTGGCTTTCCCAAAAATCTGCTGAAGAGCCTTCTGTAATTAGTTCCGTGAAGTTTCCATAAACACTTCCTGTTGAGGCACATGATATTATTTACTTATCTGTTTATTTTACTTTTTTCAGACTCAGACCTCTCCCATGACTCACATGGATGTATGTGGCTCTCAACAGAGTTCTCTCCTGATGCTGTGACTGACTGGCACATGCATGATTAGTAAAAATAGGATAGTGTGATACGAGATTGTATCCTTTCGGATAAATTATTGTAAACTACACGAAAGATTTTAGATCAACGAATTGATGGTTTATTGATCTGCTTAAACACACAGATAATCGAATGGCTGTCTTACGAAGTATTAAAAAACATAGTACGAAACTAATTAAATACGATTATCTGAGTCTTTTCGCTGTGGCCCTCACTTTAAAAGTTTCTTTCTGCTTTAGTTGTGTTTATTAAGTTTGGGATATAATAACATTATCAAATAATCTTATATATTGCCCTCAATTAATTTAGCTTGTTGTATTCGCTTTATTCATCATGTTTCTTAGCATATGGACATGCTTTCCACTAGCCTAATGCAGTGTTACAGGATTTGGCTCCAAGCTCCGTTTGTCCTCCAGGTACTGCCCTCGATTTTACGGTACAACGGTCACATATGGTCCCACATATATGCAGATTCTCTTCTCACCCTCACGATGGAGGGGTTTATGCTGACAAAATAGGAGTGTTGTACAACACTTCCCCATAATGATTTAACATTGCGAATCCCAATGATTCCGGCTCTGAAGGCCAATCCCAGAGGAATCGATAAAAATGTGAAATAAATAATAACGCAAATAAAATTCAAAGCTTTGGCAAATTACACTCAATTTGGATTTCATATTTGCTTGATATTTCATCTATACTTCCATAAGAAAGCATGGATTTCGTGATGGCAAAATCCGTTCAAATCAACTTGTGATTATTATTCATCAGTATTTATCATGACTGCATAAAATTAGGAGTTCTAATTAAAATCCTTGCTCATTCTTCCCATTAAATTCACTCACGTCAGTTAATAATTATAAGAGACTAATATTCTTAAACAAACACCATACTTACCGTTAACTTTGACCCAAACTGTAATACAAATTGAAGCACGGTACACGTAACCCATTAATAACTGAATACATTCCTCAGCATAAAATCATCTTCACAACAAAATACATATTCCATCCAAAATATCATATAATAGACTTATCCTACTCCACAATGAATTAATTACAAAATTATCTTCCTATTAAAATATATAATACACTCCTGGAAATGGAAAAAAGAAAACATTGACACCGGTGAGTCAGACCCACCATACTTGCTCCGGACACTGCGAGAGGGCTGTACAAAATGGTTCAAATGGCTCTCAGCACTATGGGACTTAACATCTATGGTCATTAGTCCCCTAGAACATAGAACTACTTAAACCTAACTAACCTAAGGACACCACACACATCCATGCCCGAGGCAGGATTCGAACCTGCAATCGTAGCGGTCGCGCGGTTCCGGACTGAGCGCCTAGAACCGCTAGACCACCGCGGCCGGCAGGGCTGTACAAGCAACGATCACACGCACGGCACAGCGGACACACCAGGAACCGCGGTGTTGGCCGTCGAATGGCGCTAGCTGCGCAGCATTTGTGCACCGCCGCCGTCAGTGGCAGCCAGTTTGCTGTGGCATACGGAGCTCCATCGCAGTCTTTAACACTGGTAGCATGCCGCGACAGCGTGGACGTGAACCGTATGTGCAGTTGACGGACTTTGAGCGAGGGTATATAGTGGGCATGCGGGAGGCTGGGTGGACGTACCGCCGAATTGCTCAACACGTGGGGCGTGAGGTCTCCACAGTACATCGATGTTGTCGCCAGTGGTCGGCGGAAGTTGCACGTGCCCGTCGACCTGGGACCAGACCGCAGCGACGCACGGATGCACGCCAAGACCGTAGGATCCTACGCAGTGCCGTAGGGGACCGCACCGCCATTTCCCAGCAAATTAGGGACACTGTTGCTCCTGGGGTATCGGCGAGGCCCATTCGCAACCGTCTCCATGAAGCTGGGCTACGGTCCCGCACACCGTTAGGCCGTCTTCCGCTCACGCCCCAACATCGTGCAGCCCGCCTCCAGTCGTGTCGCGACAGGCGTGAATGGAGGGACGAATGGAGACGTGTCGTCTTCAGCGATGAGAGTCGCTTCTGCCTTGGTGCCAATGATGGTCGTATGCGTGTTTGGCGCCGTGCAGGTGAGCGCCATAATCAGGACTGCATACGACCGAGGCACACAGGGCTAACACCCGGCATCATGGTGTGGGGAGCGATCTCCTACACTGGCCGTACACCTCTGGTGATCGTCGAGGGGACACTGAATAGTGCACGGTACATCCAAACCGTCATCGAACCCATCGTTCTACCATTCCTAGACCGGCAAGGGAACATGCTGTTCCAACAGGACAATGCACGTCCGCATGTATCCCGTGCCACCCAACGTGCTCTAGAAGGTGTAAGTCAACTACCCTGGCCAGCAAGATCTCCGGATCTGTCCCCCATTGAGCATGTTTGGGACTGGATGAAGCGTCGTCTCACGCGGTCTGCACGTCCAGCACGAACGCTGGTCCAACTGAGGCGCCAGGTGGAAATGGCATGGCAAGCCGTTCCACAGGACTTCATCCAGCATCTCTACGATCGTCTCCATGGGAGAATAGCAGCCTGCATTGATGCGAAAGGTGGATATACACTGTACTAGTGCCGACATTGTGCATGCTCTGTTGCCTGTGTCTATGTGCCTGTGGTTCTGTCAGTGTGATCATGTGATGTATCTGACCCCAGGAATGTGTCAATAAAGTTTCCCCTTCCTGGGACAATGAATTCACGGTGTTCTTATTTCAATTTCCAGGAGTGTACTTTTGTTTCAGTAAAACATGTCACTGTCTACAGACACACCAAAATTGTGCTGCTTTTTCTCTCTACCTCCGCGAACCAAAAATTTTGCTTTTGTATTCTGTTAATGTATTATTGCACCGACTGCTCACACAAGTTACAAAGCACGAACATAGCTCAGAATCGATTGTACTACGTATAAAATAGAAATAATATTTCATACACTTAAAGCTACACATGACATCACAGTTCTTGTTTTCCTATACACAACCACGCTGCCATTGCATTACGTAACACATTGTTCACGAGTAGGAATACCGTTTTATCTTTACTTTTCGTCGATTTCTTTCCTGTTCAAATACGAGGCGTTTCTCTCCATAAACAAGAGGAGTGTTAGTTTGGTTGACAGATTTCTCATTCACTGTAGAAACAGTATTTCCTCCACAGCCAAACTCATTCACTTTCTAATTACATGCGTTATTGTTGACAAAAGAATGCACATTCTTAATCTCTTTTCCCGTAAAATATTTCTTCATTGAGACATCATTTACAATAAACCCTGCTTTCTCTGCTGTCTGTAGGGCAAACATTTTAACTACCCACTAAACATACAGTATCGCAGTTGCCCATAAATAACTAATTAAATACTTCTCTCACACCTGTTTCTACTTATCTCCTCTGAAGCTGCCTATATATCTCTTATATTCAAGCCAACATGGAATGACATCTTTCTGCACTAAAGAACATGACCTCTAATCTTTCACATTATCTTCACATTCAGCTTTCACTTCTCCGACAACAGCCGTCAGTTTACCTCCCAGAACAGCAATAAATTCTTGGATTGCATTCTATAAGATACCTATTTCAGTTGCTTCAACCTACTCACACAACAGAATCACCTAAAGCATCATCTTCATCTCCCCTTAATAACAAAATTGCTTAGTTCCGCCGATACGTCATAAAATTCATCTTCAGCTGACCAGTTCATTGTTACATCACCTTCACAGATATCTCTCACTAAAATATTCTCACCTACATCACTAAAACTGTTGCTATTCAGCAGTATCTCATTTGAATTCGCCATACATTCAACGTCTACCAAGTTCGGATTCACTCCAGCTTCTCTTTTAAGCGCGCAGAATTTTCCCCTCCAATTCCACACACACAACCTTCTTCTTCTCTTAAATCGAATAAAACGTAAGTCAACGGTCCTAATTATCTAATTCGCAATTACAGTATTCTTCTTTCCGTACAGTCTCTCTCCATAGTGTGGCCATGGTATTACAGACACTCTTTCGTCTAAATTTCCACGTAGCGTCAAATCACTCCTTTTGGTGTCCGTTTCGTGTCGCCTGATACGCGCTAATTTAATTTTACCACTGTGGTATGTAGAGAGAGTGCGTCTCTTCCTCTTACCTCTTTTCTGTGAGCTCGTGTTTCTCGTATTCTGTGGGTCATTCAGCGATCTACAAATCATGACAAATGAATTCTTTGTCACTGTGTCAACTAATACGTCCAATAACTGTGTCGAAATGTGCGACAATGTGACCCCACACCATGGCGTATCAGGCAACTCACTATTGTCAATTGCTGGCAGGCCTGTATTGTTTCAGTTACTGATGGCATTGCTGCCAACAATGTTCACAGCTTCTCCATGCAAGATTACGTTTCCATCTGCTATCATACCGGTCTCTTGACTGCATGCATCATTAAACGGAGCAGAGCGCTCCTCGACTTTACCTGCTCGTACATATCGCACATACAGGCAAGTTGTTCTTATGAATCTCCTTTCATTACCATCCTCCTCCACAGGGTAGCAACAACAAGTAAAAACTCAGAAATTGAGAGAGAGAGAGAGAGAGAGAGAGAGAGAGAGAGAGATTGGCTTGCCAGTGTTCCTTATGTAGTGATCTCTTGGTGTGTAGAACAGATGGAGTGCGGCATAGCCAGAGGAAGGTTCTAAGCTCAGACATTGGATTGTTATGTATACATGGAGAAGACATATACTCGCATCGCAATTTAGTAATGATGACAACTAGACTGAAATTTAGAAGAACCATCTGGAAGAATCAGTGTGGAGAGCAGTTTGATGCTGATACACTGAGGAATGACGAAGTGTGTTTGAAGCGCTCTAAGGATGTAGTCACTGCGTTAATGAATTCCACAACAGTCAGTTCCACTGAAGAGAAATGGGCGTGACTTAAAAGTACCGTCACAGAAGTTGGACAGACATTAATAAGTGCAAGAGAATGTTCAAATGAGTGTGAATACCTAAGGACCAAACTACTGAGGTCATCGGTCCCTAGACATACACACTAACTTAACCTAACTTATGCTAAGAACAACACACACACACACACACACACACACACACACACACACACACACACACACACACACACACACATTTGAATTAATAGAAATGTTCTTAGCATAGCTACGATCTGGATACTAAGCAACACACACACACACACACACACACACACACACACACACACACACACATTTGTATTACTGGAAATGTTCTTAGCATAGCTATCGTCTGGATATTAAGCAGTAATTATTGAGTCATAAAGAATGTGATCTGGAACTGATTAAGTGTTAGTATTCTGCTTATAGAGTGCATTAGTGCGAATGAAGATGTAACCTGACTTTCATAATCAATGATTTTAAATACAAAACATAATTAAGCCATCAGAAAGAATTCATGACTCTGAATACCATTTCCATCTAACATAACAGCAATATGCAAAATAACTCAGCACTATTTTTAGGAAGCAGCAATCGTGGAAACAGCACCCTTCAACCTAGATGCATTGCATTTATAATCTGATAGCATGCAAAGAGAAGTCAAGATTTTACTAATGGTTTAGGATCGCAACTCAGTATGTGGTTTCTGATGGTCCACAATATTCATGGATCATGAGTCGAATTCACTGCATACATATGTATATAGGGTGTTTCACTAAATGTGTTTGCCTCTATAAGTTACGAAGTAATATGCAATGGAAATATTTATTGCATTAGGTCACCATAAGAAACGTTACACCATATGTGGAGCAGTGGACATAGTTTATTGTGTTATTATCCAAAGAGTTACAGTGAGAAGATACATTTTTTTAAATATGCCCGATATGACAGTCACTGTATGTGAAACACTTCTCGATATGTGCCAGGCAATGCATGTGAACCAATTTTTAATATGTGCCAGGCACCGCAGACCTGCTGAAGTTTTATGGAGGAAAACAGGACCTCATCCTCCGTAATCAATGCCGATAATGCAGCTACCACCTTACCCCAGGGCAGCCATGATCTTGTTACTTGATGAGCTCCAGTCTTCTTAGCAGACTCATTGTCCTCCCTACTCTTCAATAGGGCCAGTCACTGCTAGTCAGTCAGCTGACACATTGTGCAGTAGCGTCTCTGCTTCAGTCACGCCATCCACCCCATAGCATAGTACATGAAGATACGTAAAGCGAATTAATTTATCAGTTATGTATGGCTTATTAACGTTCACATGTATATACACTAAGTTTACACATCATCTTCTGAGTTGATGGTCGCAGGTTCGAATCCTTCCTCAGGCATGGATATGTGTTATGTCCTTATGTTAGTTAGGTTTCATTAGTTCTAAGTTCTAGGCGACTGATGATCTCAGAAGTTAAGTCACATAGTGCTCAGAGCCATTTGAACCAAGCCATCTTCTGAGTTGGATATGCTGTGTTACAAACATGTAGTTAATTATTTTATTTACAGCTTTTAAAATATTTTACTTTCATAATAATATACATAAGGTTGCAATACATAGCGGTCACTAGTAATCTCAGTACACAATATCGTAAGATAATCCACAGATTAAAACGAAAGAGAAAGAGGAAAAAATTTTCGTCATTAGTACAAAGGTATCATGTTGTAACAAACAAGATATAAGGTTCATGTCGCAAATGAGATGATGACCTATCCTGTATCACACTACCTATGACTGATTACCACTAGATAAACACTAACTCCGCTACTCTATTCTTTTTTAGCTCTAACCAAACATCTTTTGTTCTAATTCGTTGGGCACCGCTTCTTATGACTCCATCTTTGTACATCAGAAAAATTAATATGATCTGGCCAGAATTTCAGACCCTACTTCAATCTCCAATTACCAAATTCCTTTCGTCAGTACAGCGCCTATAAGTGCAAAATCGATTGGACAATATTCTACATTTATTACTGTTGTGGTCCTGCAACTCTCCTCTGTTTCTGTAAATCACAATTAGTATATCCTTTTCATTCACTAATATATTAATAATAAAGACAAATGTCACAGCACAGCTTTCTTTCACAAAGAAACAGAGTTTATATACAAAATGACATAACATGACATAAGATGACACATGCACACATGTGTAGTATAAACATGAGAAAATCATACAATTTAGTAATTTAGTATCTTAAGTGTGGTAAAATTAATCTCTCTTTCCTTCCCATTTACTAATAGTTATAATTATACTTCACTACATATTCTTCCCTTGGTCTCGGCTAAGTTCCTTTTCTTACAATCTTTAGTTTACATGTTTTTCATAGTTCCTGTATCTTTCTTTGCTTTCAACCTATTTTCATCTCTCACACTTCTTCAAAAATCCTCTTTCGCCTACATGGCAGTCACAATATTTACAGGGGTTTACTAATCTGGAAATATCGAAATGTGCATGGCAATACTTGTAATTCAAAACTTCTCATTTAAGACAAATGATCATCTTCACAACATTTTACTCTCTGAATCTTTCGATGTAACCTATATAATTCACTCTTCAAGACATTATACTTTTAAAAGTCTTTAGCTGAGTTTCATTTGTGTGCACTGCATGTAATACACAATTAGGTCCTAAGCTCCCAGGAAGAATCTCATATTTGAGTGAATGCCATTTGTTGGACCTTTTATGTGCACTTATTAACACTTCTTCTTTTACCATGAATGATTCCACGAACTTCTTTTGCTTGTCTCTTTTTGTACTTCTTTTAGCAGCCTAATTACATTTTTCAATACTAACATCACTACACCATTATGTTTCAGCCTAGCAGAAGCTGGTAACGGTAGATAGTCCCATATTTAATTTAGTGGAAGCTAATTGTTCAATAGTAAATCTTGTGATAAAAATGTCTAATCATCTGGCATTTCGTTTATGACTCCTTCAAACAAATGTATGTATGAATCCTACAATCTGTGACATCATTGGAAATAATTTCTACTTTATTTATCAAGTCCTTAGCCGACACACACAGATGAGTTAGGAGCTAGGTGGTATATGAAATGCAAAATGTTCTTACCATCTATTAGTCATAGTACATTGCAAACTACCAACCTCAATTATGGACCATTGTCTGGTATTACTTTGTCAACATCTTTTTGACATAGAAGCTGATCCAAGAATACTTGTAAAACTGAATGACTAGTAGCTTCCTCAATGGCATGAATGATACAAACTTGTAAGTCGACTCAAAAGCAACGAAAACATATCAGTAACCTTCACAGGTTATTGAAAGAAAACCAATTAGTCAACTGCAGCAAGTTCTTTAATCAATTGGCATTTTCGACTTTCGACAAAGTTTACATGAAACCAAGATCTTGTGAATGTGTTTCTCGATATTCAGAAAGTAACACATAGCACAAAGTTTGTGGAAATATTTCCTTGCCTCAAATTGTGCATAACTCAAATGAGTGTGCCAGATCTATTTGTTGGCTAATTTATCACGGTTGCAAACAACCCACTGAAAATGATCTCCATTTGTTTTCATAAAAAAAAATGTCGTCTTTAACTACATAAAACTGCATACTTGCAGTTTTCTCTTGTTCTCTCCACTTCTCCTTAATCTGTCTCCATGATCTTTATCCTGTTCGTTAGGAACTTTCTGAAATGAACTTGCATTGAAACGATTGACTGTTACATTCCAGAAACACCTGACACTGAAACTGCTTTCGTTAAGATCGTCCTTGGTTCCATGATTTAACCACAGAGGAGGTCTCATAGGAGCACCCGCAAGTTCACAACAAGCTTTGACTCAAGAAACAGCTCAGATATGGTCTGAGCTCTTCTCTGTAGTCAGATATTTACCAACACTCAACATCAGTGTAGCATCATTACTCTTAAAAAGCAATTTGCCATGCAAAAGTACGTCACTGCTTGGTGCATAGACAAAAAGATAGATAAAATTGCGTCAATCGCCAACATTGTCACGATTACAAATTTCGCAAAAAATGAGTTAGCCTAACAAAAAACACAGACACCTAGCTACCCATATCCAGGACACGTTACAAAGTACTCATAATTTCATTATTTGAAGTACTGGTCTCATCAAAGAACTTCTATTCTCATGGCTCCCATTAAGCAAAAGTCCCTCACATCGTCAAAATTCAACGTTTTCCCTTGCCCATAACTATTATTTTTCAGTTTTTCAGCACACATATTGGCATATGAGAGCACTTATAAGTTATGTGGCTACTGCTCATCAAATGAATGTTGTTCTGTACCTCCACTAAGTGTAGACATGAGTATCTACCGCCATCCTGACCTTCCCTTCTACTATCTCGACTATAAACAGTGCCCACCATTCCTAACATTCCTGCCCATCCTAAAATTGTTACTTTCATTGAGAAATTCCCTGTCTCGTCCAGGAGCGTCCATCCGCCATTTAGGTATCTGTCCGAAAACAAAACAAATAACACACAACAATAACAAGGGTACTCTGTGACTTGAGATCAGGATAAGCAAACCGGTTATAATTCCTACCACATCAGTTCTCCTCCCTGCTACCATATTACCATGTTTGTGGTACACTTTGAAACCTTTCCAATCGTCTTTAACACAAAGAGCACGAATAATTTGACATAATGTGTTTCCTGACACAAATGTGAATCAGCTTAGGAGGTCTTTATGGATTCTACAGAAACTTATGTTTAAACATATGTTCAAATAAATGAGCACGGATGCTAAAACCAGAAAGATTGTCACTTTTCATCATCAATCTACCCTGTTAGGATCTGTCTTGTGCTGGCTCAGACCTTTGTAAACAATGACAAGAGCCACAACACCTCATGAGATTCACAGTTCGTGACAAAAGCATCCGTAACAAAAGCAAACATGCACCTTTCAAATAACCACCTATATATTCAATCTTATGACTAATAGGCCCTATTTCTGGGCGTGGAAAATGCAGTTTCTCCAGCCAAGCATGAGGATAAACACTATTCGATATATTTATGAACACTTCGAAATTTCGAACAGATAAAATATTATTGTAGTCGAAATCACACATGCCTTAACAATTTATATTTTCATGAATGCATTGACCACAGTAGCAACTGAGATCTCCTTTCGTAATGAGACACAGCATCTGTCTCATCTGCGGGACCTGTGTCCAAATCATCATCACCAGCTGTATGACCAACAATAACAGTGACATACAGTAATATCTTCATCTAACTTTTCCTCAGGTTTGGACAACCTCTCATTTCTTGATCTAATTCCATTCTTCTCACATTAACTTCCATCTGACACTGCTCAAGGATTAATAATGATCTAGACTCTTCACAACAACGAACGAGGACAAATACAGTGCTAATGGATCTCTGTCCAGCATTGACAACCTATTACGCAACAGAAGTTGCCAGATCATCAGCCCTATTAACTGTCTGCTTAATTTCTTTACGATTTCCTGATATTTCCTCTGCACTAAAGTTCAACTCCTCGGAATTCTTTTATAGATTTTTTAGTGATATTGTATGATTTGAAACTTTTTCTTGAATCTGACCAGTAACTCTCTGACTAGGTACCAACACAAATCTCTCTGATAAATCATTTTTATACTGCGATTCTTTTCCTGGTGTACTGAATATTCCATGAGGTTTCGGGATTGAAGCAGAATCATGCTGATGTTTTGCCACAATATTTCGGATGGCAACCGTTCAGCCACCTTCAGGTGTCCGCCACTGGAAACTGCTGTTTCACGGTGTTGGCTTTAGTGGAGCGGCAACGCATACGCATAGGCGGTTGTCACAGGAGCGCCCTCTGTCGAAATCCGCACCCTCTGCAAATACTGGTACGTCTGTGGCGCGCAGGCTCATACGTAAAGATGAAACTATATGACCGCCCTCTGCCACAAAGCGCTCTTGCTAAGCCTAAAACAAACGTCAGATGTCAGCAGACGTGTCAATATGAGTAAAATGTTTTCTCTCAGAAGAAATTAGAGAGATCAAAGGATTCCAAGCCTTGCTGAATTGAAAGCCGCCGTCATGGCTAGTAAGATCCCGCGATAGACGTATTTCCACAGATTCTTTAATTACTGAAGCCATAAAGTATCTCGCCAGGGCTAAGACTTTTGTGACAGAATAATCCATAGAGTGACCTGTGGTGTCCTTCTCACGTTTTCCTCAAAGTCTGAAATCTTATTTTGTTCATTAACATCCTCTTGAAAATTAATCTTCCCTTCCTGAACGGCAGCAAGCTATTTTTCCAACATCTCTCATCAAAATGTCAGTGAAACTGTTCCATTAACTGTACGCTAAGCACATTAATTTTCCAGCAACGTATTTACTAATCGATTCAAATTTTTGCGCTAAACTATGTATCCGTCCCTGTATAGTAACACATTGGTTTGTTGTTCCCTTGCATTTGCTACTAACCTCTCATATAACTCTTTGGTCTGTCCTGTATTGTCTCTCCTAATGGCTTACTCAAACCTCTGCCATAATTTGCTCAGTCAGCATAATACATTTATAATGAACCAACATCCATGTTTGAAAATACAGACTCTTTATAGCAAAGTACATTAATGAAAAATAAGAATCAATATTACAAGGACATTCTTACCTTCAAAGTACAAAATTATTATTTCCATATACTGCAAAATATTTATCACAAAAGAATGAACAAATTCAGTAATATCATCCTGAATAAACAATATTATTCTTGGAATTTTCAAATAAAAATCTAGTTTCTTTCATATATATATAGAACCTTAATTAGATCTACACTCATGCCGAAATAGTCCACCAATTGTGCACACTATATTGTTTCACTACTCGATATAGCATCATTTAATGATCACAAATAGCATACATTCTTATTCTAAACAACACACACAAATTAATTGTGCCTCACAGTACACTATCAATGCAACACCATCTAACACCAGAAATTCAATATCCCAAAATACAAATAAAAGTGTAATGTTTTTAGCTTCACTCTAACATAGCTGACACAAAGCAGTTATCACCAGAATACAGGAAATCTATTTTCCCAATATCTCATCACCGTAAGTTGCTTGGAAGACATGTCATCCAGTTCTACTTACAAGGGGAGGCGATGACATCACAATGCTGGAACCATGGATTTATTTCAAACTTTGTACATCTGTAGGGGGCCATTAAAACAACATAATGTGCAAGTAGTAAAGTGCACTACTCTGGCAAATGCCGAGAAAACCGCAAGAGACGTCTTACGCTTCTATTAGTAAGTGATGTTTCTGTGCGAAGAGGCAGGTAGTAAGAAGTTGTGGTGAGCTAACTTTTAGCATACTCGGTTGTAAAATGGTCACAGATGGGCTATCGGTCACATCTTTTAATGTATATGACATTTGAGAGGTAATATAAGGAAAACAACCAACATGCATTTTCATGAAGTCGTGTAACATCCCCTTAGAAAAATTAGTGAATTACTGTGCTGATAAACCTCTTACGTTATTTGATTTTCAACAGCTGAGCAGAACAGAACGTACTCAGACATTGTCTCTTTACTTATTCTGATCAACACTAAACTGACACGCAATATTTCCAGCGTAACGCAATCTGACTTTCAATAATCCCTACAAAAGAATGACCCTGACTAACAATAACCTATACCTTTCATGAATCACTTACCTCACAAAAACCTTCGTTACTCGAACTACTGCAATACAGCGAGCACCAATACTGCCAGCTAAATAAAAGATTCCAACTACTGAAGGCACTGAATACTGATAGGCCTAGTTAGCTAATGAAAGATTCTGATAGAGAACACACAATGTATTTACCTTAATAGTGTTCAAAAGTCATAATATACATATACATATATATCAGTTCATGATATCCAGTATTACAAATTTACTCTTTCTAGCGGACATACGTCCAGATCGTCCCCACTTAAATTTCGCCATCTCACTCCCCACATCCACCACTGCTGGCGGCTCACCTCCAACTGCGCAACGCTACGCGCTGTTCACATCCAACTGCCCAACACTACAATCGCAAATATTCCAACAATGCAAACCAGCTACAGGCTGCACGCAGCACAGTCAGTGATTTACATACAGAGCGCTACGTCACGTTACCAACACAAAAACCTAAACAGCCTACTTACAGTTGTACTGAATTTCATATGTTATTTGACTATTTACTATTTGTTATGAAATTCTCAAGGACGAGGGACAGGCTTGGAAAGCCCCAGTTAAACCTCGACAAATAATGACGCGAATGACGTTATTCACAATCAGTAATACATTAAGTCACAATGTGCCAGGTCACAACAGTAATGTACAATTATTCGTCGGATGTGGTCTCTATATCATACGTTACAGGATGGTATCTGCCATAGAGACATGGAAAATATAAATTGAAATTTCATGCAAATATATGCGGTTCTTTTTCATTACATTACGTCTAATATGTCCGCCCCGACAGCTGAGTAGTCAGCGTGACGGATTCTCGTCTTACGGGCCCGGGTTCGATTCCCTGCTGGGTCGGAGATTTTCTCTGCTCAGGGACTCCGTGCTGGGCTGTCTTCATCATCATTTCATCCCCATCCGGCGCGCAGGTCGCCCAATGTGACGTCAAATGGAATACACTACTTGCCATTAAAATTGCTACACCAAGCAAAAATGTCAGATGATAAACGGGTATTCATTCGACAAATATATTATACTAGAACTGACATGTGATTACATTTTCACGTAATTTTGGTGCATAGATCCTGAGAAATCACTACTCAGAACAACGAAAAAAATGGTTCAATTGACTCTGAGCACTATGGGACCTAACTGCTATGGTCATCAGTCCCCTAGAACTTAGAACTACCTAAACCTAACTAACCTAAGGACATCACACACATTCATGTCCGAGGCAGGATTCGAACCTGCGACCGCAGTGGGCGCGCGATTCCAGACTGAAGCGCCTAGAGCCGCTCGCCCACTCTGGCCGGCCCAGAGCAACCACCTTTGGTCGTAATAACGGCATTGATACGCCTGGGCATTGAGTCAAACAGAGCTTGGATGGCGTGTATAGGTACAGCTGTCCATACAGCTTCAACACGAATCCTTAGTTCATCAAGAGTAGTGACTGGCGTATTGTGACGAACCAGTTGCTCGGCCACCATTAACTAGACTTTTTCAGTTGGTGAGAGATCTGGAGAATGTGCTGGTCAGGGCAGCTGTCGAACATTTTCTGTATCCAGACCGGCCCGTACAGGATCTGCAACATGCGGCCGTGCATTATCCTGCTGAAATGTATGGTTTCGCAGAGATCGAATGAAGGGTAGAGCAGCGGGTCGTAACACATCTGAAATGTAACAGCCATTGTTGAGAGTGCCGTCAGTGCGAACAAGAGGTGACCGAGACGTGTAACCGCGCCGGGTGATACGCCAGTATGACGATGACAAATACACGCTTCCAATGTGCGTTTACCACGATCTCGCCAAACACCGATGAGACCATCATGATGCTGTAAACAGAACCTGGATTCATCCGAAAAAAAAACTACGTTTTGCCATTCATGCACCCAGGTTAGCCGTTGAGCACACCACCGCAGGCGCTCGTGTCCGTGATGCAACGTCAAGGGTAACCGCAGCCATGGCCTCCGAACTGATAGTCCATGCTCCTGCAAATGTCGTCGAACTGTTCGTGCAGATGGTTGTTGTCTTGCAAACGTCCCCATCTGTTCACTCAGGGATCGAGACGTGGCTGCACCATCCATTACAGCCATGCGGATAAGATGGCTGTCATCTCCACTGCTAGTGATACGAGGCCGTTGGGATCCAGCACGGCGTTCCGGATTACCCTCCTGAACCCACAGACTGCATATTCTGCTAACAGTCGTATCTCGACCAACGCGAGCAACAGTGTCGAGATACGATAAACCGCAATCACGATAGGTTACAATCCGACCTTTATCAAAGTCGGAAACGTGATGGTACGCGTTTCTCCTCCTTAGAGGAGGCATCACAACAACGTTTCACCAGGCAACGCCGGTCAACTGCTGTTTGTGTATGAGAAATCGGTTGGAAACTTTACTCATGTCAGCACGTTGTAGGCGTCGCCACCGGCGCCAACCTTGTGTGAACGCTCTGAAAAGCCAATCATTTGCATATCTCAGCATCAAAATCTCCCTGTCGGTTACATTTCGCGTCCGTAGCACGTCATCTTCGTGGTGTAGCAAGTTTAATGGCCAGCAGTGTAAGACCTGCACCAAGGTGGCCGGCCTACCTCGCAGGGGCCTCCCGGCCAATGACGCCATTTCAACTCTGATATGATTTATAATTAAATATGAAAAGGAATCGAACCGTCTCCTCATATACGTTCGTTTTGCGAAGCCCGATCTGTAATAACGTGGCCCCCATGAACTCTAACGTCGGGCACCTATCCACAGGTACATAACCCACACGAAAGACGAATAAAGCTTCTCTTGTGATTTTCTCAAAGTTTCCAGAGTAGTGAACTACTTGCACATTATGTTTTAATGGTGTACAAAATTTGAAGTAAATCTGTGATCCCAACATCGTCGCCTCCCCTTGTTATTATTAATTGATAATCATTGGTTAGCATGCAGCTTGCTAGACATTAATGTAAACGTAGAGTTAAGTGTTTCCATCACAAGTAGCGATAGCACAAAGCGAAAAATTTAATAAACATTGTAGTTAAATGAAGCAATTGTCGTGGAAAACTAATCAGAAACCAAGGAAAAAGATAAAATGTATGATGACAATCCGAACCGTATATTTTATCCGAGCAATAATCGACAACAAACGATCAATGTCTCCAGTAACCAGGCTATTATCAAAATGGTTCAGTAAATATCTAGCAGTGTCGACAAATTTGTATGGCGTGTGTTGTATTAAAGAGCAGTGAACTAGTACCATTAGTAGCGAATTAAGAACAGAAACCCTAAGGTAGGTATTGTATTAAGCCCAACTGTATGCTATAGAAAAAAATATATATAAACACAATCTGACTCTCAATTTAACATAAATTGCCACACACACTCACAGACACACACACACACACACACACACACACACACACACACACACACACACACACGCACGCACACACACACACACACACACACACACTTAAAGAATGTGGTTCAACTGAAAATGGACTAAGCATAGCGATGACTTGAATATTAAGTAGTAACTAATTATTCAGCTTGTAAGTGATCTAAAACCGAACAACGTATTGCACCCAGTTGTGGGAAAGAGGCGGTTTGCTCACTGTTGAAATCATTGACTTCGCTTCCAGTGAAAAGTTAGGCTCGCCCAATGACGGGTGTTTTATGAATTTCCTTTCCGCTAATATCACAGTAACGTACGAGATCACTCGTCACAATTTTTTGCAAGCAGCCATCGTCGAAACATGACGCTAAGACTCCTTTGAATCTGTGACCCGAGAGCAAGCAAATGGAGCTACTTATTACCACTGTTTATTAACTGCATCTCAAAATGTGGTTTCCGATTCGCCAGAATATTTATGGACCGTGAATCGAATCCAAGGTATGCACCCAAGATGGAGGCAATGTAACGTGGCGCTGTATTATGAATAAATAACGAAGAATGATTTCAGTAGGAGTAGGTGGTGCTCCACAGCACAGCCGCCATGCCTACACTTGTCGTAGGCAGTAGTTTCTGTATGAATCGTAATATTGGTCCATGATATTTGATTGTAATTTATACTGTCACACTGTATGCAGGTTTCTTATCATTCTGAAGAAGAAGGGTTTAATACTTTGAAACCATGGTTAAGGTTAATTGAAAACCGCCAATTATTGCAACTGGTTGGCTGTCTTATTCATCATCTATTCTGTTGTTGTTGTTGTGGTCTTCAGTCCAGAGACTGGTTTGATGCAGCTCTCCATGCTACTCTATCCTGTGCAAGCTTCTTCATCTCCTAGTACCTACTGCAACCTACACCCTTCTGACTGTTTAGTGTATTCATTTCTTGGTCTCCCTCTACGACTTTTACCCTCCACGCTGCCTTCCAATACTAAACTGGTGCTCCCTTGATGCCTCAGAACATGTCCTACCAACCGGTCCCTTCTTCTACTACAGTTGTGCCACAAATTTCTCTTCTCCCCAATCCTATTCAATACCTCCTCATTAGTTATGTGATCTAGACAGCTAGTCTTCAGCATTCTTATGCAGCACCATATTTCGAAAGCTTCTATTCTCTTCCCGTCCAAACTATTCATCGTCCGTATTTCACTTCCATACATGGCTACACCCCATGCAAATACACTCCTGGAAATGGAAAAAAGAACACATTGACACCTGTGTGTCAGACCCACCATACTTGCTCCAGATACTGCGAGAGGGCTGTACAAGCAATGATCACACGCACGGCACAGCGGACACACCAGGAACCGCGGTGTTGGCCGTCGAATGGCGCTAGCTGCGCAGCATTTGTGCACCGCCGCCGTCAGTGTCAGCCAGTTTGCCGTGGCATACGGAGCTCCATCGCAGTCTTTAACACTGGTAGCATGCCGCGACAGCGTGGACGTGAACCGTATGTGCAGCTGACTGACTTTGAGCGAGGGCGTATAGTGGGCATGCGGGAGGCCGGGTGGACGTACCGCCGAATTGCTCAACACGTGGGGCGTGAGGTCTCCACAGTACATCGATGTTGTCGCCAGTGCTCGGCAGAAGGTGCACGTGCCCGTCGACCTGGGACCGGACCGCAGCGACGCACGGATGCACGCCAAGACCGTAGGATCCTACGCAGTGCCGTAGGGGACCGCACCGCCACTTCCCAGCAAATCAGGGACACTGTTGCTCCTGGAGTATCGGCGAGGAACAGTCGCAACCGTCTCCATGAAGCTGGGCTACGGTCCCGCACACCGTTAGGCCGTCTTCCGCTAACGCCCCAACATCGTGCAGCCCGCCTCCAGTGATGTCGCGACACGCGTGAATGGAGGGACGAATGGAGACGTGTCGTCTTCACCGATGAGAGTCGCTTCTGCCTTGGTGCCAATGATGGTCGTATGAGTGTTTGGCGCCGTGCAGGTGAGCGCCACAATCAGGACTGCATACGACCGAGGCACACAGGGCCAACACCCGGCATCATGATGTGGGGAGCGATCTCCTACACTGGCCGTACACCTCTGGTGATCGTCGAGGGGACACTGAATAGTGCAAGGTACATCCAAACCGTCATCGAACCCATCGTTCTACCATTCCTAGACCGGCAAGGGAACTTGCTGTTCCAACAGGACAATGCACGTCCGCATGTATCCCGTGCCACCCAACGTGCTCTAGAAGGTGTAAGTCAACTACTCTGGCCAGCAAGATCTCTGGATCTGTCCCCCATTGAGCATGTTTGGGACTGGATGAAGCGTCGTCTCACGCGGTCTGCACGTCAAGCACGAACGCTGGTCCAACTGAGGCGCCAGGTGGAAATGGCATGGCAAGCCGTTCCACAGGACTACATCCAGCATCTCTACGATCGTCTCCATGGGAGAATAGCAGCCTGCATTGCTGCGAAAGGTGGATATTCACTGTACTAGTGCCGACATTGTGCATGCTCTGTTGCCTGTGTCTATGTGCCTCTGGTTCTGTCAGTGTGATCATGTGATGTATCTGACCCCAGGAATGTGTCAATAAAGTTTCCCCTTCCTGGGACAATGAATTCACGGTGTTCTTATTTCAATTTCCAGGAGTGTAGTTTCAAAATAGGCTACCTGTCACTTAAATCTAAACTCGATGTTAACAAATTTATCTTCTTCAGAAACGTTTTCCTTGCCATTGCCAGTCTACATTTTATATCCTCTCTACTGCGACCATCATCAGTCATTTTGCTCCCCCAATAGCAAAACTCCTTTACTAGTTTAAGCGCCTCATTTTCTTATCTAATTCCCTCAGCATCACCAGATTTAATTCGACTACATTCCATTATCCTCGTTTTGCTTTCTGTAACCGTTGCTAAAGTCCGGTCAAGTTCAAAAATATTACAGTATTTAAGAATAAAAATTGGAGCACGCTGGTATCACAACGTAATTCTTCAGTGAAGAAGTTGCCCAATTTTACGGTATACGTTTCTGCTCGCAGTGTTCAGATCCTTGCTGCACTGACAGCAACTTCACCAGACGAACGGCACAAACATCCTACGATTTCTCATTCCTATCACATCTCTGCCTTTGCACCAGAATGACTATACCTGTATAACACCAAACTAACGTATTTCATTTTTATGCTGCAAACATGTTACAGTTTGCCACCATAAATAACACTTGACAAGTACGGATGGGAAATGTTTCTTCTGGCTAACTACAATGTTCGCTGGCGTCCACCACGTTCAATTCCCTCCCAAAGCTGACAGAGTGCGGACGTAACTCGACTTCGGCGGGACAGCGTTACGCCGATCTTGTCCAGGCCGCTGGAAGGATAAAGAGGACGAGGTCTCGGATGCCACTACGTATCTGGGATGTCGAATCTCGGACACAGGGAATAACTGATCTACTGAGAAAATCATGCAGCCCCTAAGCGCAAACTCCAAGAAGAAGTGAGTCATCTGTTTCGTCAAGACCGCACGCTATTTCTAAGTAGTACAAACTGAAAATGATGATTTCGCGTACCTTAGATATTACGCTGTGGGGAATCAGACGACTTACACCAACATCAAAGTTTTCGTGGCTGGAACACGACAGGAATACGCAGTGGTTCCGGCTGGTCCCGGCGGAGGTTCGAGTCCTCCCTCGGGCATGGGTGTGTGTGTTTGTCCTTAGTTTGGTGTTAGCAGAAGAGCCAACACCGTGTTACGAGTGGAGGCCGAAATGCACACGTTTCAGCTCACGCAGGTTGGCGTGAGGAGGGAAGAACTATACTGACGTGAGGTCTGTAACATGACAAGGAATGAGAAGTCAGAAAGCGGACGTAATTAGTTTGATACTTACCTTTAATCCAGTAATGATGAACGTTGCTCATGACGGTACATGAGTCACAATATTATCTGTTCAGAATACAATCTTGAAGATATTATAGTGACTGAATATGGCGCCTTGCTGGGTCGTCGCAAATGACGTAGCTGAAGGCTATACTAAACTGTCGGCTCTGCAAATGAGAGCGTAAGTAGACAGTGAACCATCGCTAGCAAAGTCGGCTGCACAACTGGGCGAGGGCTAGGGAGTCTCTCTAGACTAGACCTGCGGTGTGGCGGCGCTCGGTCTGCAATCACTATCTGATAGTGGCGACACGCGGGCCGACCTATACTATCGGACCGCGGCTGATTTAAAGGCTACCACCTAGCAAGTGTGGTGTCTGGCGGTGACACCACACTTATGATAATTTAGGTTAAGTAGTGTGTAAGCTTAGGGACTGATGACCTTAGCAGTTAAGTCCCATAGGATTTCACACACATTTGAACATTTGAACGCAGTGGTTCACTGTGGTACAAGTGGATTGTACTGCAATGCCTTGCTAGTGAAACTGTTTTTACGATGGCCGCATCAACATCGACTATGATCTAGGTTCTACAGTGGCACAAATATCAACAGACGAAGGAATCATAGAGCTGACCGGTGCTCCTAAAGTAGATATTTGTGTGGAATTAGAGGAATTTGCTTAAACCAAACATATACGTTTCTATACCTGAAATAAGAAATTAAAGAGATATTTATTTATTAAATTATTACATCGTAGAGTATTACCTGTAACTGAAAGACAAGCAGCAGTCATTTGTTTTCAAATTATTACAACCAACAGTAATTTTTCTATAAATTGGCGTCTGATTCAAAGACATAAGAATTAATAAGCAACAGAAAAGAAGACAGATAAAGAAAGAGAAAAGGGGAGAGGGGGAGAAAAAAGAAACCCACCATCAGGTATTTTTGTGCTATCAGTCTTTTAACTGACGTGATGCGGATTGCCCCGATTTCTTCTCTTGTGTTCATGTTTCGACCTTTGAATAACACCATCAATTCATTGCTGTACATACGCCAGTCTGTGCCTCCCTTTACAGCTTTTGCCCTTTACGGCACTCTGTGAATCACAGAAGCTTTTCCCTTATGTCTAAACACGTGTCCCCTGATCGTGTACCTTCCTCTGGTTACATTTTTCCACACATTCCTCTCCAAAGGACGCCTTTATTTTTTAGCTTAGCTTAGTTGTCGTTTCTCTGCAGTTTTCGCAGTCTATGTTTCAATCAAGTTCAGTGCGCATTCTAAGACTGTTTGATGTTATGTACCACGCAAATGACGACTTCGCTAACGTACTAACGTTTTTCTTTATGATCCCTGAAACAGTAGGATTTATGCATGGAATAAGAATCACGTGCTTATAATCTTGAGTTAATGTAAAAAGTGGGCTGAAGAGACACGTAATCCGATCTTAGATAACCTAAGCTGGTTATTCATCTTCCCGAGCTTTCTGACACCTGTATATGAATTATTCGACAGATAAACGTAAACCGCTGTGATTGAAATAGTACAACTTCCCTCGACGTCGGAACTTTGTCACTGAGTAGTGAAGAGACTGCACTGAAGGACTGTAAAGAGGTATTGCACAATAGTCACGTACCCAGCACAAAAACTTGAATGCTTTATTTACGACAGGACTTTAATGCATTTAGTAATCATCTTGATGAAAATGGTTGGATTACAGTTCCACCTACAATGTGACTATACACTAGTTCCTCACAGTTTAAACGTCGATAAAACTTAACACACACACACCTTAACGTTTGTTCCGCAGAACACATCACTAATTTTTATAGCAGGGGCAGCTCCCCATGGTGAACATGTGGACGAGAAATCATAGTGCTGCGTAACTCTGAATTCTCTCAAGGACTGCTATGGGTATAACAGCTGTGTTCCTACCCACATGTTAAAACTGCCTCCATTACCACAAGAAACACAGTCATGGTGGCAACGCTGCAGAAATACGCACCATGGAGAACTGTGATGTTAATCACAAAGATGACGCTATAGTCATACATGTTTTTGGCATCTGCGGAAGGCGTAACTTCATGCGCACTTGTAGTCGTGTTCCACTTCGAGTAGTTTGATTGAACGCTTCCAGCTCTTTATTCAGTTAAACATTCGATTAATTTGTTGTTTTGTAGAGCGGGCAACCACAGCGAAACTTCGACATTTTTTGAAAGAAAATTGCGCACTGGCTGTATGAATGATTTTTATTAAATCTGCGACCCGTTTCGCACCACTTATCGATGCATCGTCAGGCAATATACAGTACTTATACCATAGTAACGTTGAACATTGCCCTGTAGCCACTCTCCACCATTAACGCCCAATATACCGTCATCTCGTGAAAGCGGTAGTTAAAATTTAATAATCCTTCAAAAAATGTTTTTGTAATGAATGATGGGAGCTACAACGAGCGTGCAAGTTGTAAAGAACCGCGCGGCAGCGGACACGGCCTGACTGACCTTTTTTAAAATAGATTTTTCAATTTTAAGTACCGCTTTCACTAGATGACGGTATATTGGACGTGAGTGGTGGGGAGTGGCTTCAGAGCAGGGATGCACCGGTAAGTGGTGCGAAACCGGTCGCAGATTTAATAAAAATCATTCATACAGCCAGTACGGAATTTTCTTTGAAAAAATTTCGAATAATTTCTCGGTTCAAAATGCGTTTAAACTTTACAATGCTTGTCCAATTTCTGTTAAGGATATATGTGACTTTATTCTAAAACAGAACATTCCATTGCATTAAATGATAGTGTTACGTCGAGACACATTAATCGTAGGAACTAATGCACAAACATGCAAATGTTTTCTCACGAGAAAAATCGACTCTGATATGTGTTTTCCATCTGACTGGTTGGCAGTTGAATGCTACTGTGAATCACGGTGACGGTGACAAACGATTACGAATGATTTTGACGCTGTACTTAATGTCATTAAATTCCCTTTAATACTATCGTGAGCTCCTGTAGTATGTTATAAGATTATAATTTAGCTGTGCATATAATTCTAGGTGTTGTTGTCTCGTAGCAAAAACTGAGTAACCGCTTTCTTTTGTGTCACTTGTGAAGAAACTAATGTGTACTGCTTTAAAGTACTAGACTTGTAATGGTACTTGAATTGCGCAAAGATTACGGCACCTCACCTGAACCTCTCGATACCAGCTATATTCTACTGTGTTTCTGCAAAGTAGTTGCCATATTTCTGAGACAAAATTCATATTTGATTTCATTTGTGATACATCAATATGTTTATATTGCAATGATATTATTCTTATGTGTATTCTTTCTTTTGTCACTATGATCTTTGACGTACTTGTAACTCTGATTTTTGGGCACGTAAGCGATTATTAGTTAGTTGTTAGAGTTGTTGTTAGAGAGTCGGACCTTGAGAAAGTCAAGTCTTGGACGTCATGTTGGAAAGATGCATAACGTAGTCAGCTTATAAAATGTGAACTTTAACACAGACTGCGAGGAAGATGTTTTCAAGTATGTTTTGTATTGTGAAGTGATGTTTTGTGTGATACGTGATATTGCAGTAAAGCAGTTAAAACGAAGTGTAACTTAAATTCGGAGTGCTGATTATTTTTTTACATCACCATTGTGCTAACTTTGAAAGGTTTAATCTCCAAGAATGGTTTGAGAAGCGCATCTACAAAACTTTTGAATATAGCAGAATAAAACTTAGGCCTCTTTGCATCGGAGCTCGTTATCATAACCACATAGATTTTCAACGATTTAGCCATAATTTTACGACGAGACCTGCGTGGGAAAAACAAAAAGATGAGTGCCTAGTTTTTTCATTATTACATGAAATGACTTTATTAACTGTGCTCTAATGACACCTGCCACGTAATATGACTGTTGTTGCCCGAAAATGCAGTATTTAGCAGCGTGAGCAACACCACAATCGTTATTAAATGCTGACCTTTGTTGTGGTAGGGTTGTTTTCGTGTGAGTTTGCAAGGTACAGCCGAGTTTTGCTCATTGAGTCCTGAAAATCAAGGGAAGGCAGGATTCGGTTACGATTGTGGACGGGAGGGTTATCAGTTGCTATTGGTTGCCTTTTACAATTACACACAATTTATTTTAAACTAGTAATTCCAGACACAATAATAAATAAAAATACCACACGTTTAAAAAATAGTGTTTTCAGTGAGCTACAATTTAGCAAATCACCATTACACATAGATACAACAATAATGTTTTAAAAACAAGCCACTGTGATCTGGGAAGAATGCCTTACACGCCAGGAATGGCTGTAAATAAGATTTAAAGGCTTACTGCGTAAATACGAATACCAAATTAGAATTTTAAGACAAGAGACCCCAATCACGGCTAAAGGCCTTACACGCCAGGAACGGCAATAACTAAGAATTGCTTAAGAACTCGCCGCAATTTACAACTTACGGGTACTGAAATATTAAAGGTAAGGCACCACAAACATAGCAGAAGGCTTAAGACGCCAGGAATGGCAGTAAATAAGGTTTTAAGGCTTCCTGCTAAAATACAAATACGAAAAAGTGGCTCTGAGCGCTATGGGACTTAACATCTGAGGTCATCAGTCCCGTAGAACTTGGAACTACTTAAACCTAACTAACCTAAGGACAACACACACATCCACGGCCGAGGCAGGATTCCTACCTGCGACCGTAGCGGTCGCGCGGCTCCAGACTGTAACGCCTAGACCCGCTCGGTCACTTAAGCCGGCTACAAATACGAAATTAGAATTTTAAGGCAAATGACCACAATCAAGGGTCATGGCCTTACACGCCAGGAACGGCAATAATATAAAAATTTTAGAAACAAGCTGTAAAACAGCAAATACAATAGCAAAGGTTAATTATAAAAACAAGCAACTGATCAAGCGGGTGAAATAAGATGCTGGTAAACTTTGTAACACAAGGGGCCACAGACGGTGCTCCGGGAGTAGACCTCTGAGAAGGTCCGGCAAATAACACGTTCGCGAGCGATGAGATAGGCAGCCAAGAGTCACATTCACTTCACAAGATGGAAACTCAGACTAATGATAATCTTGCTGAAACTACCTGACGTCCGATAAACCAAGTGTAGCGATGGAACAATAAGTCAAGGCCGGAACCGGCGTTCTGCACTGTCCCAAGACTACTCTCTTTAGAGCGCCCGGAACGAGAAACGAACCACTACCACCAAAGTAGAAAGCACTCCACTCGCTGCTTCTCGCCTCGGCGACACTACGAGCAGCAACACGAACCCAAGTCACTGGAAAATCGCGAGATATCACTATTGCGAAGGTTTCTCTACTTGGATTGGAATGCACTCATCTTAAAGCTTGCTGGATCCAGTCTACGACGAGTTCCTACACGCTCGTGACCACAGCCCTTCCATCCGGCAGTCCATGCCAGTCCCAAACCGGACTGGCCCACTCACACGACCCGGAAAAACAACAACGTCGCCCCAAAGATAGGGAAACAGTTACTACATATCGATAACCGCTGCTGCTGCCACTAGCGTACAGGCAACGCTTGCGAAACCGACTGGCGCCAGTCAACAAGAGAAGAAGACAAACAACCGCAACAATGCCAACTGATCGATACCGCCTGGCCCCCAACAGAGGGCGGAAACCTACAAACAGCACCAACGCGAGCCGCAGTATGGCTTACTCATATAATGAACCAGCTAATTAACTACAGTGCATGTTTCAAGTTTATTCACGCCGTTTCCTGACACATTAATTTTACTCAAGTCCAAAGCTCTTTATGCTGTAATTGCTGTTACAGACCTCACAAGAGAGAGTAATTCAGAATGGCAGATACTGCGAGCTATACAATTAATACTGTTTCCATTACCGTAATGAGTCCGTCTGTTTGCTAATCGCCCCAATTACTTTGACGCTGCTAATTAGCACAAGATCAGTGAGATCATAAAATATTCTTCCGGATTGCCATTTACTTCGCAGCCTTAATCCTTTATGGAATTTAATCGATGGCGCACTATGTAAGTCTTTCTAGAACATACATCTATGTAGCGAGACGAAACGTGGATCAGTATGCTCAGGAAAACTCCCTGTGGAAGCAACTACCAAAAACCAGGTTGTGTTCGAATGCAGTGCTACTGGTTTGTCAGGCAATTCACTGGAGAGACTGGAGTATCCAAAGAAACTGCTATGGGCCCTCCGCTGTTGATAATCTATACAAAGATTTAGGAACTAATCCGAGGAGACTTCTTAGATTGTTTAAAGATGATGCTGTCGTTTACCGTGTAGTAAAAACTTCTAAAAATCAAAACGATTTTCAAAATGATTTATACCCGATCGCACAAGGTTTGAGAAGTGTCAGTTAGTGATAGACAATAAAAATTGTCAGGTCCTCCACATAACCATACAGGGAGGAATCTAGAACGAAATGTTGTGTGAAATGTTGCTGCGTCACAGGAAACGACATTTGCTAGATAGTTGGGTTTTGTAAGATACGGTGCAACTTCTCAACAGCAAATCTGTGGCAAAGTCGCTTCGCCGCTTCAGCGTTTGCAGTTTCAACTTTGTAAGCGTGCAAGCAAAGTCCTTTTTGGAGCACATTGTGAAAGGTTGAGCGAACGATATTTACCTCTCAGGATGCTCCAAGAACTTATTTTGATGGCCTTGTTTGAAGATTTCTCTGATCCCATCTACCATTTCATCAGATGTGTGTTTTCTACTGGAGCCTTACTTCCTGTTTACACTACCAGTGGCAGGATATTAGGCATACCAATCCCAAATCGTCTTCACTTGATAATCATGTCGGGAGTTTCTTTAATCAAAAATGGGTGTTTTCGTGTCCACATTGCGCATAACAGATTGGGCTCTCTCATGAGGTGGAGTGATGTCTCGCAATTTTGTGTCACTCGAAACAAAACAAAAGGAATTGCTAAAAAAAAGAAAACTACGTTAAGATTTTTGAGTTGCTTTTCATGATGCCGCTAATGGCAAGTAACTATTTTTCACAGTTTCTTTTAATTGCCGTTGCAAATTTGGGAGGTTTGGTGTGGACACCCTGTAACTAGGACTTACAATTACGAACAAATGAAACTGCTGCAACCATTACATCAAAATTGCCCTGTGGAAGGGAACCAAAGACCGCATTTTATTGACAGAACACTTACAGTTAGAAAATGCAACATACCTTCCTCACAAATTACCCACAATACTATTTTCGGTCCTGTTCTGGAGTACTGTTGTGCCCGATGGGAACCTTACCAAACGAAGTCAACCCGTTTTGTATTACCGCGAAACATGGGAGAGAGTAACGCATATGGAAAGCACGTAAATGTGACAATGAGAATCATTAAAATAGAGGCGTTTTTCCATTGAACGAGAACTTTTCACGCAATTTCAATTATCAACTTATCCCTTCGAATGTGGAAAGATATTTGCTGACACCCACCTACAAAGGGAAAGTGGCCACCGTAATGAAATAAGAGGATTCTGAACTCTTCGAAAAAATTTAGGTATTATTTTACGCACGTTCTACTCCAGCGAGGAGTGGTCGAGAAATACGATTCTGGAAGTGGTTCAGTGTACTCTGTGACAAGCACTCAGTATGGACCGTAGAGAAGTAATGTAAATGTACACTACTGGCCACTAAAATTGCGACACCAAGAAGAAATGACGATGATAAACGGGTATTCATTGAACAACTATATTATACCAGAACTGACAAGTGATTACATTTTTACGCAATTTGGGTGCATAGATCCTGAGAAATCAGTACCCAGAACAACCACCTCTGGCCGTAATAACGGCCGTGATAGGTTTGGGCAGTATGCCAAACACAGCTTGGATGGAGTGTACAGGTACAGCTGCTCACGCAGCTTCAACACGATATCACATTTCATCAAGAGTTGTGACTGCCATAATGTGTAAACTGCAATCGCGATAAGCTACAATCCGACCTTTATCATAGTCGCAAATGTTATGGTACGCATTTCTCCTCCTTACACGAGGCATCACAACAACGTTCCACGAGGCAACGCCGGCCAACTGCTGTTTGCGTATGAGAAATCGGTTGGAAACTTTCCTCATGTCAGCACGTTGTAGGTGTCGCCACTGGCGCCAACCTTGTGTGAATGCTCTGAAAAGCCAATAATTTGTATATCACAGCATCTTCTTCCTGTCGGTTAAATTTCGCGTCTGTAACACGTCATCTTTGTGGTGTAGCAATTTTAATGCCCAGTAGTGTAGTTGTAGTTGTAAATGTGTTCTCACGCTCTGCACAGTGGACAGTACAATAGTGATGGTTATTTCAATACTTATATAACATGCTGGGTATCTTACTCAGAAAGAAGCAAATTTAAAAGAATGTGTAGTACTATTTCACGAAACATTAAGGGATGAAAGACAAAATTGTTGTGGCTGTGCCCTCTTGTAATGTTTTATGGTTCCTGGCTGTATGAGGAGAGGGTGGTATGACAGGTGGGTGGTCGGTTTCCGTCCACTACAACACAAAATGCACATGAGGTTAAAATACAGTTTGTTACAGGAACCAATTGAGTACTGAACTTTAGTGATGTCCAATCTGAAGTCCTGTCGTCAGCAGCTATCAGTGTACTAGTTCTTGAATCTTGTCCTTGTCCATATCACAACTATGTAGAATGACTGACGTTCCCTCGCAGGTAGCTAAGGTGCGAGGCGACAACTGTGGAAGACTAGAGCACAGTGCGACGTACTGAGGTCGCAGTGCAAAATGAGTTCCTGCTGAGATTGACAGATTGAGGCAGCTCGGACGGCTGAGGTGGCCTATATGCATGCTGCCCAGGGGGCGTTATCGGCATGTAACGTGGGGGGCGTGTCTTGGTCGTCTCTTGTCATAGGCTCGTCTAGTTCAGCGCCTGCTATACAATGTTTCCTAGTGCCGACCGGTGTGCTGGCGAAGGCGTATGCCAGCACAAAAGTAAAAATGGTTCAAATGGCTCTGAGCACTATGGGACTTAACATCTGAGGTCATCAGTCCCCTAGACTTAGAACTACTTAAACCTAACTAACCTAAGGACAGCACACACATCCATGCCCGAGGCTTGGAACCTGCGACCATAGCAGCAGCGCGGCTCCGGACTAAAGCGCCTAAAACCGCCGGGCCACAGAAGGCTCGCAGCACAAAAGTAACCAGAATATAAGTCGCATAAGGTGATTTTGTAGTGTCCTTGCTTACATATGGCAGCGGAAATTGGACAGTCAACATCTACCTTTACACCTACACGTATACGCTGCAGCCCACCTTGCGGTGTGTGGAGGAGGGTATTTTAAATACCGCTCTCACTTCTCCTCTTTTCCAGTTCCACTGGTTGGCGGGGGGTTACGGTTGCTGCTCAGCCTGCCTGTGGATTCGAATCTCTCTAGGTCCTTTACTCTAGATACCAGTACGAGGAAGCAATACACTGGCTGATTCATTAAGGATGACACGCTCTAGGAATTTAAAAATGGTTCAGATGGCTCTGAGCACTATGGGACTTATCATCGGAGGTAATCAGTCCCCTAGACTTAGAACTACTTAAACCTAACTAACGTAAGGACAGCACACACATACATGCCGGAGGTAGGATTCAAACCTGCGACCGTAGCAGTAGTGCGGTTCGAGACTGAAGCACCTAGAACCGCTCGGCCACAACGGCCGGCTCTGGGAACTTAAACAGTAAAAAACGCCGTGATGCATAATGCCTCTCTTGGATCGTCTGCCACTGGAGTTTGCTGTGCATCTCCGTGACGCTTTCGAGCTTACTACACTGAAGAGCCAAAGAAACTGGCACACCTGCCTAAAACTGTGTAGCGCCCCTGCGAACACGCAGAAGTGCCGCAGCACAACGTGGCATGGACTCGACTAATGTCTGGAGTAGTGGTGGAGGCAACTGACACCATGAATCCGACAGGGCTGTCCGTAAATCCGTAAGAGTACGTGGGTTGGAGATCTCTTCTGAATAGCGCGTTGCAAGGCATGACAGGTATGGTCAATAATGTCCTTGTTACGGGAGAATTGTGGCCACCGGAAGTGTTTAAACTCAGAAGAGTGTATCTGGAGACACTCTGTAGGAATGCTAGACATGAGGGGTTTCGCATTGCCTGCTGGAATTGATCAAGTCCGTCGGAATATACAATGGACATAAATGGCTGGAGGTGATCAGACAGGAAGCTTACGTACGTGTCACCTGTCGGTGTCGTATCTAGACACATCAGGGGTCCCATATCACTCCAACTGCACACGCCCCACACCATCACAGAGCATCACCAGCTTGAATAGTCCGCTGCTGACGTTGAAGGTCCATGTATTCATGAGGTTGTCTCCATACCCCTACACGTCAATCAGCTCGATACAATTTGAAGCGAGACTCGTCCGACTAGGCGACATGTTTCCAGTCATCAGCAGTCCAGTGTCGGTGTTGACGGTCCCAGGCGAGGCGTAAAGCTTTGTATCGTGCAGTCATCAAAGGTGTACGAGTGGACGTTCGGCTCCAAAAGCCCATATCGATGATATTTCGTTGAATAGTTCGCAAGGTGACACTTGTTGATGGCCTAGCATTGAAATATACAGCATTTTGCGTAAAGGTTGCTCGTCTGTTACGTTGAACGATTCTCTTCAATTGTCGTTGGATCCGTTCTTGTAGGAACTTTTTCCGACTGGAACTATGTCGGAGATTTGATGTTTTACCGGATTCCTCACATTCACGGTACGCTCGTGAAATGCTAGTACCGGAAAATGCCGAGTTCATCGCTACCTCAGAGATGCTGTGTCCCATCCCTAGCGCGCCGGCTATAACACTACGCTCAAACTCACTTGAATCTTGATAATTAACCTACCATTGTAGCAGCAATAACAGATCCAAGAACTGCGCCAGACATATATTGTCTTATCAGGCGTTGCCGAGCGCAGCGCCGTATTCTGCCTGTTTACATACTTTTGTATTTGAATACGTATGCCTATCCTAGTTTCTTTGGCGCTTCAGTATACATGCACTTGTAGCGAAACGCTTTGCTTTTCTTCGGATCTTTTCTGTTTACTCTGTCCTGTCTGGTACGGATCCGATCCTGACGAGTAGTGTTCAATTATCGGTTGAACTAGGGTTCTGTAAAAAATGTTTGAAATGGCTCTAAACACTTAATATCTGAGGTCATCAGTCTCCTAGACTTAGAACTACTTAAACCTAACCAACCTAAGAACATCACACACATCCATGTCCGAGGTAGGATTGGAACGTGTGACCGTATCAGCAGCGTGGTTCCGGACTGAACCGCCTAGAACCACTCGGTCACAACGGCCGGCAGGGTTCTGTAAGCTGCCTCCTACATGTGTGGGCTATATTTCCTGAGGATTCTCTCAGTGAGTCTCAGTCTGGCATCTGTCTTATCTGTAGTATATTTTATGTGGTCGTTCCAGTTTAAATCCGCCTGGACTCATAGTCTTAGGTATTTTATGGACGTAATTGCTTTCAGTTATTATCTTGCAAAGGTAAAATCGCATGATAATGGTTCCTCCTGCGTTTTTATGCGCAATACGTTACACTTGCTTACGACGAGGGTCTGCGCCAAGAGTCCCTCCTCTGCTGGTCCTTTCGCTAAAAATTTCTAATGCTGTGACTTCTCAGTATATAACAGCATTATCAGCGAAAAGCCTCTTGTAACTTCCGACGTACTTCATTAGCTTTTTTACACAGGATGTTTGCATAAGAGCTTTCAAAAATTTAACACGGCATAGAGGATGCTCCACTGAAAAATTTGAGGCACGGAATCTGGTGCCGGAGAAGCCAGCTTAAGGATAGAACAGGAACAAAATCACTTTAATCTGTGCTTTTTTATTTACACTACTTACAGCTAATTGCAAATATCACCATTGACAATGAACGTACAGTTTTTAGTGTATCTTCAAAACGTGCTGGAACTGACTGCCGTCAACCGCAATGCAAGCATTACATCGGCGAACAAGATCCTGAAGCACTCTGACAAATATCCCTGGTGTGTTTAGAATCACATCACAGGCAGCTACAATTCTGGCAACTAATTCCATCTCTGTATCCACTGGGCTATCATACACGAGTGACTTAAGGTTTCCCCATTGAAATAATCAATGGCAATCAGGTCAGACATCCTCATTGAAGCCAGCCAAGGTTACGTTCCCAATAACTCAGGTAGAATACTTTGCACAAACAAGTAATTAGGCTCGTCTTCCATATTTTCTTGCAGGAAATGAAGAATGAACATGTAAATAAACAGCACAGCACATGTACGCTTGTACTCACGTTAGATGAAAATAAGACGGAAAACTGTAATGCTAGACAAAGTGGCAGACAGGTTTACTTCCATAACTCCTTAAGATTTCCTCTAAGACCCCGTTCCCTACCTCAAATTGTGCAGCAGAGTTTTGCACGCTCTTACGTAAACACCCTGTATGTATTACGAAAAGCTGTGATTCTTTAATGCTCCATTTGGGTGCGCATTAAGTGACTAATGTTTGAAGATTTATCTGCGTTGAGAACGACACGCTGTTTCTACCAAAATATTTTCAGAAAATGGCGCTGCGCGGCTCTTGGTTCTTCCAACCACGCGACTACCCCAAAACTTGCTGATAAAGATTTCTTTACGGAAGGACCGGTATCTGTCTGTTGACCAATGTCATGTTCATAAATGCATTTACAACATCGAACCAGGCTATGTAAAAACAATGGTGTCAGCTAATAGAATCCACGAATTCGTGATTGGAGAGTAAAGTACGCCGCATAGAAGAAAGCAATTAAGTATAAACAAAGGTTATCATAGAAACATAGATACATCGCAGTTAGACAGAGTTACCTGTTGGCACATGGTAATACAAGATATATCGGCAATCATAAGGTGTGCTAGACAGAGCACACCTCCATGCTGCCGGCCGGAGTGGCCGAGCGGTTCTAGGCGCTACAGTCTGGAACCGAGTTACCGCTACGCTCCCAGGTTCGAATCCTGCCTCGGGCATGGATGTGTGTGATGTGCTTAGGTTAGTCAGGTTTAATTACTTCTAAGTTGTAGGCGACTGATGACCTCAGAAGTTACGTCGCATAGTCCTCAGAGCCATTTGAACCAACCTCCATGATATATCAACATGTGATATCATATGCTGGATTGCTTAAACAGATTATTTTGACTAATTGAAGCTGACTATAGCACAGACATACGAAGTACGGCAAAGATAATGCCGTGGTTTAAGAAAAGCAAAAGTGTGCTGAGAAACAAATGAAACTGGAAATGAATAGGCGACTTGCAATGCAGAAACATGAAGTCAATCGCTATTGTCAACCATGTACACATTGACGGCCCTGTTCACGAAAAGCCTTCACGACTGAAACTTGCTGCAGTCCTCATGACTTGTTAGTTTTTAGTGTCTCCAGCTGCAATACGTTTGGTGTGCCTCTCAGTTTATCCGATAGAGACAAACGTACAGTGAAAAATATTTTTGAATCAGCGAGAGCCATTTACACGACAGTTTTTGTTACCGTAGTAACACGTTCAGCTTTCCGTAGCGGTTCTGTCCACTGTCTCGAAATTTTCTCTCCTCTCCGAGACGTGCATTATTTTACACTTCACTAGCATTATTACGTCTCTCTGCTATGCCCCAGAACTGGAGGAAAAGATATAAACTCCTGGATCTCATCCACAGTGTGCGCAGTGTATTTATACGATCGGGTGACATTAATGTGGCCACCGCCTATGTCCTACGTCAACAAGCCACAACCAACAGTTTCTCTTCGACGAGTCCTCAGTGAACGTTGCTGCCTATTGGCCTCTTCAGCGAAAACCTGGCTCATGCGACAGTACTGATAGCTGTTCGTCGGCGACGAAGACAGGTGACACCACTAGCAGTGGATGATATACAGGGTGGTCCATTGATCGTGACCGGGCCAAATATCTCACGAAATGAGCATCAAACGAAACAACTACAAAGAACGAAACTCGTCTACCTTGGAGGGGTAAACCAGATGGCGCTATGGTTGGCCCGCTAGATGGCGCTGCCATAGGTCAAACGGATATCAAGTACGTTTTCTTAAATAGGAACCCCCATTTTTATTACATTTTCGTGTAGTACGTAAAATATGAATGCTTTAGGCGGACCACATTTTTCGCTTTCTGATAGATGGCGCTGTAATAGCGACAAACGTTTAAGTACGTGGTATCACGTAACATTCTGCCAGTGCGGACGTGTTAAAGTGGACCATTTACCAAATGCGGAAAAGGTCGATATCGTGCTGATGTTTGGCTATTGTGGTCAAAATGCCCAACGGGCGTGTGCTATCCATGCTGCTCGGTATCCTGCACGACATCATCATCCAACTGTCCGGACCGTTCGCCGGATAGTTGCATTATTTAAGGAAACAGGAAGCATTCAGCCTCATGTGAAACGTCAACCACGACCTGCAACAACTGATGATGCCCAAGTAGGTGTTTTAGCTCCTGTCGCGGCTAATCCGCACATCAGTAGCAGACAAATTCCACGAGAATCGGGAATCTCAAAAAGGTCGGTGTTGAGAATGCTACATCAACATTGATTTCACCCTTACCATATTTCTATGCACCAGGAATTGCATGGCGACGACTTTGACCGTCGTGTACACTTCTGCCACTGGGCACAAGAGAAATTACGGGACGATGACAAATATTTTGCACGCGTTCTATTTAGCGACGAGGCGTCATTCAGCAACAACGCTAACGTAAACCGGGATAATATGCACTATTGGGTTACGGAAAATTCACGATGGCTGCGACAAGTGGAACATCAGCGACCTTGGCGGGTTAATGTATGCTGCGGCATTATGTGAGGAAGGATAATTGACCCCCATTTTATCGATGGCAATCTAAATGGTGCGATGTAAGCTGATTTCCTACGTGATGTTCTACTACAAGATGTTTCACTGCGTGACAGAATGGCGATGTACTTCCAACATGATGGATGTCCGGCACATAGCTCGCTTGCAGTTGAAGCGGTATTGAATAGCATATTTCATGACAGGTGGATTGGTCGTCGAAGCACCATACCATGGCCCGTATGTTCATCGGATCTGACGTACCCGCATTTTTTTCGGTGGGGAAAGTTGAACGATATTTGCTATCGTGATCCACCGACAACACCTGAGGACATGCGTCAGCGGATTCTCAAAGCACGTGCGAACATTACGGAAGGCAGACTCCTCGCTGTTGAGAGGAATGTCGTTACACCCACTGCCAGATGCACTGAGGTTGACGGACATCATTTTGAGCATTTATTGCATTAATGTGGTATTTACAGGTAATCACGCTGTAACAGCATGCGTTCTGAGAAATAAGTTCACAAAGGTACAGGTATCACATTGGAACAACCGAAATAAAATGTTCAAACGTACCTACGTTCTGAATTTTAAATTAAAAAACCAACCTGTTACCAACTGTTCGTCTAAAATTGTGGGCCATATGTTTGTGACTATTACAGCGCCATCTATCACATTTCCAAAAAAGTGGTCCATCTAAAACATTCATTTTTCTTCACGTACTACACGAATGTGTCATAAAAAATGGGGGTTTGTATTTTTTTAAAAAACGCAGTTGGTATCCGTTTGACCTATGGCAGCGCCACCTAGCGAGCCAACTATAGCGCCATCTGGTTTCCCCCTTCAAGCTAGACGAGTTTCGTTCTTTGTAGTTGTTTCGTTTGATGCTTATTTCGTGAGATGATTGGCCCGGTCACGATCAATGGACCACCCTGTGTAAATCGTGTCGTTGGGACGCAGACAACAGTGCAGTAGTTATCTTGGTGCGATAACAGAGCGTTGTATCTGACGTCAGAAGGGCCATGATCATTGCCTTTGGGGATAAGGGTGGAAGAATTTCTGAAACAGGATACTGGTCATGTCCAAATGGCGGCTAAGGCAATTGTGATGCACCACAGGCCACGGGTGACAGGAGTGAATGACGGCTGCGGAAAGGTGTACTCTGAACATACGTGCAACTGTCGAGCAGCCGACCGTCCACATGAACCAAGAGGCTACGAACAGTGTACCTTCAACGATCTTTCAGCGAAGGCTGCTGCATGTTGACCTCTGCATTGAGCACCTGGTTCATTGAACCCATGCTGCCTGCCGCTCCTCAGCAACGAAGGCTGGAACCCGCTCACCAATACTGACACTGGATTTCTACTGAGTGGCGCCAGGTGATTTTTTCTGATGAATCACGTTTTGTGCTCCGTCAGGTAGATGGATCTTTGAACCTCAGGAGGGTTCATGAGGGTTCAGGAGGCGGAGTTATGGTCTGGGGAATGTTTTCGTGGCATTCGTTGGGAGATCTCGTTATTCTACAAGGCACAATGCATCAACACAAGTATGGAACTGTCCTTGGGGAACACGTCCACACCTGCATGCTTTCTCTTTATCCTCGGCATGATAGCGTCTGCCAGCAGGACAACGCAACGTGTCACATAACAGCTAGCGTACGTGCGTGTTCGAAGTATACCGGGATGTGTTTAGTGTGCTCCACTGGTCCTCAAACTTCCCAACGTAAACCCAGTCGAGAATCTACGGGAAGACTCTACTGGGCTGCTCGAGCCACGGGATCTCAATCGAGAAACCTAGAACAGCTGGCCGCTGCATTAGAGACGGCGTTTCTCCATATACCTGTCAGCTGCTTTAAGTACCGCACTGATTCTCTTCCTGCACGTCTCGCAGTCGTCCGCTCAGCGTAAGGTTGTCATTCAGGACTTTGACAGGTGGTCCCGTCAACATGACTGAACAGTGGATTTGACAGTACAGGTAGCGGCGACAATGAAGTAAAAATTATGAGAAATATTATTAATAACGGGCTGAAATCTGTTAGTATACTTCTCCTAGGGCCTTCGATGATAATGACAGGCCGCGCGGGAGTAGCCGAGCGGTCTCTGGGGCTGCAGTTATGGACTGTGTGGCTGATCCCGGAGGAGGTCAGAGTCCTCCCTCGGGCATGGGTATGTGTGTTTGCCCTCTGTTATGTAGTGTGTAAGCTTAGGGACTGATAACCTTAGCAGTTAAGTCCCATAACATTTCACACACATTTGAACATTTGATAATGACAGTATAGACGACACAGCTTCTTTACATCCTCTGAGGGGTTTGATACAATATTGAATGTGAAATGAAAATGCTCCTTTACCGTAGAATTCTCCTCAAAAATTAAGATACGTAATACGAAGAGGTGTTTGTCGTGAAGATTACTTTTCACACAATACCTCAAATACTTTAAAAACGTAATTAATTCTATGTGACTTTAGTAACATTCTATATGGTCAGTTCCACAAGAAAGTTTAAATCACAATGTTAAACGTAATGCGCGCAGCGATACCTCTGGTAGTGGTCTAGAATATGTACTCAATGCACGGTTTGATCAACGTATAGATTGTGGGAACTGAGTGCTTTGATTTGTTGGTTGCAGTTTTGGCAATTTACACTTGTTTACATGCAGTTTTAACGCTGAAAAAAGTGCAGTATTTATCAAAAATGTCTTCTGAGCTCCGTTAAGAAGCTTTATGGTTCGAACGGGACAAAGTGGACACTTCAAAACGATAATAATCCGAAACGACGCTACCGTCTCTGAACAGCGTGGAAACAAGACAATGGGTTGTCCACGTTGTATTGGTCTGCAATGTCTCTTGATGCAAATCCGATCGCTAATGTTTGGTCGTATATTAAGATGAAGGTTAAAGGAAAGCCAATATGTACATACATCAAAAAAAGTTTTGCATCACCTGGGTTCCGAGAGTTCCGAAACCTGTATAGAAAACTAGAATAGAGATCAACATAAACATCACTTCCGCCTTATTTATTGCGCATGAAAACCACACTTTGCATGTTGTACCACCATACGGAGAGACCTTCACAGGTGGTGGTCCAGATTGCTGCAGTGACTGGTACCTCTAATACCAAGCAGCACGTCTTCGGACTGATGCGTGCCTGTATTCGTCGTAGCACACTATCCACAAGTTCATCAAGGCACTGTTGTTCCAGATTCTCCCTCTCCTTAACCGCGATTCGCCATATATCCCTCACATTGGTTGGTGGGTCACGTCGTCCATAAACAGCCGTTTTCAATGTATCCCAGACATGTTCGATAGGATTCATGTCTGGAGAACATGCTGGCCACTGTAATCGAGCAATTTTGTTATCCTGCAGGAAGTCATTCACAATATGTGCACGAATGGGGGCGCGAATGTCTCGCCAATATGTTTCCGATATGGTTGCAGTATAGGTCGGAGGATGACATTCACGTCTCGCACAGCCGTTAGGAGCCTTCCATGACCACCAGCGGCGTACTTCGGCCCGACGTATTGCCACCCCAAAACAGGAAGGAACCTCCACCTTGCTGCACTCGCTAGACGGTGTGTCTAATGCGCTCAGGCTGACCGGGTTACCTCCAAACACGTCTCTGACGATTGTCTGGTTGAAGGCAAATGCGACACTCACCTGTGAAGATAACGTGATGGCAATCCTGAGCGGTCCATTCGGCATGTTGTTGGGCCCGTCTACACCGCGCCGCATGATGGACCTCATCATGGACGTCGGGAGTGAAATTGCACATCATGCAGCTTATTGCGCACAGTTTGAGTCGTAACACGACGTAATGTGGCTGTACGATTAGCATTATTCAACATGGTGGCGCTGCTGTCAGGGTTCCTCCGAGCCATAATCCGTAGGTAGCGGTCATCCATAGCAGTAGTAGCCCTTGGGCGGCCTGAGAGAGGCATGTCGCCGACAGTTCCTGTCTCTCTGTATCTCCTCCATTTCCGAACAACATCGCTTTGGTTCACTCCGAGAGGCCTGGACACTTCCCTTGTTGAGAGCCCTTTCTGGCACAAAGTGACAATGCGGACGCGATCGAACCGCGCTATTGACAATCTAGGTATGGTTGAAATACAGACAACACGAGCCGTGTACCTCCTTTCTGGTGGAATGAATGGATCTGATCGGCTGTTGGACCCCCTCCGTCTAGTAGGCGCTGCTCATGCATGGCTGTTTACATCTTTGGGCGGGTTTAGTGATATCTCTGAACCGTCAAAGGGACTGTCTCTGTGATACAATATCCACAGTCAACGCCTATTTTCAGGAGTTCTGGGAACCGGGGTGATGGAAAACTTTTTTGATATGTGTATTTGAAGCAGCAGCTGTCACATAAATCAGGACGGTATGGAGATCGTTACCGAGAGAATATGTAGAAGACCTCGTGAAAAGCATGCTGAAAATGAACTAACTTCTAACCGTCAATGGTGGCGATTGGATTAACTATTAGGTAATAGTAAACATAAATTTACACTGAAGAAACTGTTACAGGTATGCGTATTGAAATATTGAGAGGTATGTAAACATGCAGAACACGGCGCTGTGGTGGGTAACGCCTATATAAGACATGCGTCTGGCGCAGTTGCCAGATTGGTTACTGCTGGTACAGTGGCAGGTTATCAAGATTGAAGTGAGTTTGGATGTGGTGTTCCAGCCGGCGCAGACGCTATGGGACACATTCTCTCCGAGGTAGCGATGAAGTGTGGATTTCCAGGTACGACCAATCAACAAGTGTACCGTGAATATAAGGGATCCGGTAAAATATCATATCTCTGACAACGATACTGACGGAAAAAGGACGGGACAAACGACGCCTGCAGAGAATCGTTCAACATGACAGAAGCGCAACTGTTCCTCAAACTGCCGCAGGTTTCAGTGGTGGGCCATCAGTACGTGTGAGCGCCTTTGGAGCCGAATGCTCACTCGTTTACCTCCGATGACTACACGACACAAAACTTGACGCCTTGCCTGAGGCCGTCAACACCGACACTGGACTGTTGACGACTGGAAACACGTTGCGTGGTCGGACGAATCTCGTTTCAAATTGTATCGAGCGGATAGAGCAGTACAGGTATGGAGACAACTTCATGCGTCTATGGACCCTGCATGCCAGCAGGGGATTATTCAAGCTGGCGAAGGCTCTATAATGGTATGCGGCGTGTGCATTTGGAGTGATATGGGATCCCTCATACCTCTAGAGACGACTCTGACACGTGACAGGTACGTAAGCATCCTCTCTGATCACCTGGATCCAATCACGTCCATTGTGCATTCCGACGGCTCTAGGAACCCTCTTCTGAGTTTAAACACTTCCGCTGGCCACTAAACTCCCGAGACATGAACATTATTGAGCATATCTGGGATGCCTCGCAACGTGGCTTTCAGAAGAGATCTCCACCCCCTCGTACTCTTGCTGACTTATTGACAGCCCTGCAGGATTCATGGTGCCAGTTCACTCCAGCACTACTTCAGACATTAGTCTATTCCTTGGTACGTCGTGTTGCGCCACTTCTGCTTGCTCGAGTGGGCCCTAAATGATGTTAGGCAAGTGTACCATTTTCTTTGGCTCTTCTGTGTTTATAATGTGTTTTATTTCATACAGATAGCGGTGTACACTTTCTTGTCGACCTGAGTGTATATGAAATAATTAAAACTAATTTAGGGGTTAATAATGGACTGATACTTAATACAAACGTACACTGCAAATTGAATCTCGTTTACAATCAAACGAAAGAAATCCGTTTTAATTCATGTAATCATATACAATTGAATTGAAGGATGTTTCAAAATGTTTGGTAAGATCTCTAAGAGAGGAATGTTAGCCACGTCACACACCTCTAAAAAGATGAAAAAAATGTTCGAGCCCTCATGCGTTGTACTCCCAGACTCTGAATGTGAGGACAGCATGGCTTAGGGCGCTGTCCGGCTTGCCCCTTCCTGGCCTCGCGGACTGCGTCGCCGAAGCGCTGCTATCGGAGAACAAAGCGGGAGGCCGTTTCACCCGCCGTCAGAGTTATGGCAGCCAGCGAGATGTACTGGCCGATCCGTCCGTCACAGCCACCAACGCTGACTGAGAGCACCCTTCACCCTTCACCCTTCCCCGACGGCCACAGGTTTTGAGCTCAGGGATCCCACACCTACAACACTCCATCATGGCGCATAGGACTTCCAGATATTTGAGATCTCTTGTATAATTAGTTTACCTAATGTGATTACGCGACCTGTCAAAACAACGAATAAATTTTTCAGATGTTGACGCCTTAAGCCTTTCTCGCGTCTGTCGGCCGTCGTAATTTAATATGTTATTATTATTATTATTATTATTATTTTGATTGTTGCCGACTTACGTGGTGGGCCTTAATGAAAACGATATTTCATTCAATTTTTATTTACTATTAAATGGTTTTGTGAAGTTTTCCTTTTTAAGAATATTAATCTCGGATTATTTGTTAAGTTAATGAATGTTAGACTCGGTGAATCTTACAACATGAGCATATAAGTTGAACAATGGAATAATCTTTTTATATTAATTTCCTAGGCTAGTCAGCTCACTTTAATTTAAAAAATCTTTAGTTATTAATTACAATTGCGGCCCACACACGAGTGAGAGTATTTTTTCTTACCTCCGTGAACCATTGCCTCGTAGTCGGAATCCTGGCTCTGGCTCTCGGCTGTTGTACTGAAAATAAGAATCTTAAAGCTACGTATTTTGTGCAACGTCGGGCGGGTGTGGAGAAAAATGTATATTATGTTAATAGCTGGCGAGTTTTTCGCTCCCGCTAAATTTTATAAGTGAATATCGCCACGTAATGGCGTCGTTGGCTGCATCGGCCGCTGCGATTGTTGAACTGTAAATTACTCGAATGCAGGTTAATTCAAGGAAGGCAGACACGAAATCGGGATCACCTCTTACAAATTAAAAGTGAACAATGATATTAAATCAATGTATTATCTGCTTAATTAGTACAAATATGCTCACATTTACCAGCACTCGCGAGATGTCCGTCTACATGCAACCAAGACATGAGAAGAAGTGAAGACGATTAAAAAATTAACAAAAGAGCGTATCTTGTCGTCTCTTTAGATCATTTTTTTATATTGCTTTGCCCTCGAAACTTACACACAGGAATTATTATAATACGGATAAATGAGAAAACGTGTATTATCCAATTTTTAAATGTCTCTTCTCTATAAATACTGTCTTTTAAGTCTTTTACTATTATTATGTCGCTGGGGACGCTATACCTTGCCCACAACACTGAAATGTAGTAAGAGATGATCATGCTATCTCATTATTTTTACTTTTCGTCTGTCTCTTGACTGGTCTGATGCGACTCGCCAGGTATTCCCCTCCTTTCCCAATGTGTTTATCTCACAAGGAATACCTTGACTGCAAGGTCGCAAAAGGCCAATGATGTTTACGGCATTCGACACCCCACATATTGCCTACCACGCAACCACAATATTGTCTGGTAATGGCAACAGGGGGCGGGACTAGAGGTGTCCAATAGTGAGCACAGCATGAGGCTATGGAGAGTAGTCCAACCGCTTAGTCGACGAGTAACTCACAACTGCGCTAGAGTGCTAGTGGTGTTGATACAAAGCACGGCAACGATAAATAAATGTCGTGTGACGAGGGCCTCCCGTCGGGTAGACCGTCTTCCGGATGCAAGTCTTTCGCTTTGACGCCACTTCGACGACTTGCGCGTCGATGGGGATGAAATGATAATGATTAGGACAACGCAACAGCCAGTCTCTGAGCGGAGAAAATCTCCGACCCAGCCGGGAATCGAACCCGGACCTTAGGGTTGACATTCTGTTGCGCTGACCACTCAGCTACCGGGGGCGGACATGGCAACGATAAACAAAGCAAACATTGAATTACATCTACAACAGCAGTTGCCTAAGTTAGTATTTCTTGAGAAACGAACCCAAGCAATTTCACAGAGTGAGAAAGAAGTGGTAGATGAAACATTGACGTTTCTGCAAAATGAGTCACTGGAACGTGTTGTATACGCTCGACTGAGCGAACAATGCATATGAGGAGTGCAGTGATGACGATACGTGTTTAAAATGTGGAAGTGATACCGAAGCAGGCCATCTTCCTTGTCGGGCAGGGAGCCACAAATCGCGCCTACGGTGAAATGTGGCGGGTACTAAACATAATTACGTACATGGAAGATAATTCGCAGCTTAGTAAACAAAACGATTATGAATAGATTTCCAATAAGTTCGCACCAGTATGACCGTACAATGCATAAGAAAAACTACGCGTAATTCATGGGAGGACAAAAACATGGCTCTGAGCCATGAGGTCATCAGTCCCATAGAACTTGGAACTACTTAAACCTAACTAACCTAAGGACATCACACACATCCACGCCCGAGGCAGGATTCGAACCTGCGACCGTAGCGGTCACGCGGTTCCAGACTGTAGCGCCTAGAACCGCTCGGCCACCTCGGCCGGCGTTTGCCAAGGAACTGGATGAAGGACAAAAGATAGCTTAGTGCAATTTGGGCAAACGACACATGCGAATCTTTTCTGACTTACGATAAATGTGAGCAGGCGCTCTTCGCAAAGCACTGGTCGCCCGGAACTCAACAAATGTTGCGCCAATAAATATTTTACCCTGAACAATTCTCATTCAAGCAAAGGACGTCAAGAAAGTACTTAGAAAAATATCTTAATAATTATCGCTACTGAGACAATCCGTCAACTTAACAGAATACATTGAGAATATTAAAAACAAATTACGTGTCAGTGTTAGAAATCAGCTAATTAGTGTGTCAGACGAAAATGTGGAGGAATTTGTATCTGTATTAAATTACATCTGATTCAAGACGACATTAACTCCACGTCAGAATCGAATAACGGGTATAACATGCGAACACCGCGATGTGTGTGATGACCTTAGGTTAGTTAGGTTTAAGTAGTTCTACGTTCTAGGGGATTGTTGAAGTTAGAAGTTAAGTCCCATAGCGCTCAGAGCCATTTGAATCATTTGAACCTTGGCAAGCCCCTGCAGCTTGGCACGAACACTACAGGATTTACCGTCCTCTTATCGGGGTTAAATATCTGAAATTGCCGATACTTGAGCATTTTCTCTTCGATATCAGGTGTAGAATACTTGTATTCTGTAGCGGCCTCTTATGGACTGTATGGGAGACTACAGTATAAGGGAATACACGTTCGCGTCGCCGGAAGTTTGCTGTTGTGTAACTGCTCATCGTCCCTCGAAACTTTTCTAGCTTTCCTTTGGTTAATAGATTCCTCGACTTGCTCCTTCCATTCCACACAATCGGAGCCTAGCTGAGACTTAACCTCTTCTAACCCTTTCTTAAATAAGTTATCTTCTGGCAGTTCATTCTGCGACAGGGATGAGACTGAAAATTTTACACCATCTGTTATCCCCTGGTTCAGCTGCTGTTCCTTCGCCTTTGCCCAGTTATCAGTCTCTTCCCAAAAGTAACTCCTATGTGTCTCAAACTGTTCTTTGACTTTATCTTCCTGTCCTGAGGAAATATCTTGCCCTGTTTCGCCGAGGCTAGCAACCGTGTCTTTGGCCTGATTCTGTGGATTCATAATTTCATTGACAGTTTCACCTACCTATCGAAGTCTATCGGTAATTCTTCTTGAGCCTGTCGTAATTCTTGTAACTCATTCGACATGGCCTCGTGCTTTTTGATATCAGCCACAGTCTCTAGCATTTCATTTTGATTTTGCAGGATCAACGTGTGTCTGGATTTCAGACTGCGCTTGTGTCGTGATTGACTCTGATTGTGCCATCTCATCGACTTGAATATATCTAATAAACTTAGTTGAAAGAAAAGGTATAAATCATATAGAACCAGCAAATCTAACAAAAGAAAGTATACTTAAAGAAAATAAATTATGAGAAAAATCAAAATTAGAAATAAGATAACCTAAATAAGCACCTAAAATAACAACTGTAATAGTTAAAAACTTTAAATAATAAGGTAAAGCAATCATATGAGGAATAGGAAAAATTAATCGAGATAAAAGACTACCACCAAAAACAGCAACAAACAATAGACCAATTATTCCAAATGAAATATAATAACCCTTATCATCAAAAGAAAATCTAGAATAAAAATTATTATCACCAGATATTGAATAATAAAACAAACGAAAAGAATAAGAAGCAGTTAAACCAGTAGAAAAAAAATAAAGAAAAAAAATTAAACAATTAATTCATCTTAAACAAACCATCTCAAGAATTAAATCCTTTGAATAAAATCCCGCTAAAAAAGGTATTCCACACAAAGATAAACTAGAAACATTAAAACAAACTGAAGTTAAAGGTATGAAATTAACAATTGATCCTATAAAACGAATATCCTGAGAATTCTTCAAATTATGAATTATTGAACCTGCACATATAAATAATAATGCCTTAAATAAAGCATGAGCCAATAAATGAAAAAATGCAAGCTTTGGATAACCCATAGCCAAAATTCTTATTATTAAACCAAGTTGTCTTAAAGTAGAAAGAGCAATAATCTTCTTCAAATCAAATTCAAAATTAGCGCCCAATCCAGCCATAAATATAGTTATACAACCAATTAAAAGTAAAAATCAACCACAATTATAAGTATCTAATATTGGTCTAAAACGAATTAATAAATAAACACCAGCAGTAACAAGAGTAGAAGAATGAACTAAAGCAGAAACAGGAGTAGGAGCTGCTATAGCAGCAGGAAGTCATGAAGAGAAAGGAATCTGAGATCTCTTAGTTATAGCTGCTAAAACAATTAATATAGTAATGAGCTTTATTTCAAAAGAATTAGAAATAAAATCATAATAATAAATATAATTTCAACCACCAAAATTTAACATTCATGCAATAGAAATTAAAATAGCAACATCACCAATACGATTAGAAAGTGCAGTTAATATACCAGCACTATAAGATTTTACATTCTGATAATAAATAACTAAATAATAAGAAACTAAACCTAAACCATCTCAACCATCCTAATTAAATTAGGACTAATAATTAAAAAACCTATAGAAAGAATAAATATTAAAACAATAATAATAAAACGATTTATATTCTTTTCACCAGATATATAATCCTCTCTATAATAAATAACCAAAGAAGAAATATATATAACAAAAGATATAAAAATAAGAGATATTCAATCCAAAATTAAAGTTATAACAACTATAGAACCATTTAAATTGAAAAGCTCTCACTCAACAAAAACTCTATAATCAATTATTAAATAATAAATACCTAAAATAAAAATTATAGATCTCGAAATAAACAAAGAAAAAAAACTCAAAGAACAAACAGAAAATAAATTCACGGCCTAAGATGAAAAACTTCATATCATTGATTCCACAAAACAATATTTTTAATTAAAATACTTAAGCAAACTAAACAAAGAAATATTCACCCTTTAAGGCAATCAATGTAAAAGTAAAAGATGATATTCACGAAAATAACCAAGAGAACAAGTATAAACACCAGAATAATAATTCCCATGCTGAGAATAAGAATATATATACAAAGTATAAACAGCTCTAAAAAAAGATAAAAAAATCAAAGCAAAGAATCTAAAAGAAGATCAAGATATAATTCTATTTAATAATCTAATTTCACCTACCAAATTTAAAGAAGGAGGAGCAGCCATATTTGATGATCTTAAAAGAAATCATCATAAAGCCATTCTTGGCATCAAATTAATTATACCCTTGTTAATTAATAATCTTCGTCTACCTAAACGTTCATAAATAATATTAGATAAACAAAATCAACCAAAAGAACATAAACCATGACCAACCATTAGAGAAAGAGAACCTACACAACCTCATCAATTCATAGTCATCAATCCACCAATAACCATTCTTATATGAGCAACAGAAGAATATGCAATTAAAGACTTTAAATCAACCTGACGAAAACAAATAAATCTTACAATAACACCCCCAGATAAACCTAAAGATAATCAAAAATAATAAAAACTTTAAACCCAAATAAGAAATAACCTTTATAACACGAAAAATACCATAACCACCTAACTTTAATAAAACACCAGCAAGAATCATTCTACCTGAAATAGGGGCCTCTACATGAGCCTTAGGAAGTCATAAATGAACCAAAAATATAGGTATCTTAACTAAAAAAGCCAAAATTATAAATACATAAAACATAAAATAATAAGAACCAAAATCAACTAATAAAGGAAAATATAAAGTATTAGAAAAATCATAAACCTTAAATAAAACTAATAATAAAGGTAATCTAGCAACCAAAGTATAAAAAATTAAATAAACACCAGCCTGCAAACGCTCAGGTTGATAACCCCAACCCAAAATTAAAAGTAAAGTAGGAACTAATCTAGCCTCAAAAAAATATAAAAAGAAAGAAGACTTAATCTAGCAAATGAACAATAAAGCATAATTATAAAAATCAAAACCATAAAAACAAAAAATTAGAATGATATGAACTTAAATAAACTGAACCTCTAGCAGTGATTATTAAAGAACAAATCCAAAAACTAAGTAAAATTAAACTAAAAGAAAAATAATCAATACCAAAATAATATCTAATTATATTCAAATCAGCATATGAATAAACACAAATTATAAAAACAAAACTCGACAGAAACATTAAAGAATGAACCAACCATCAACAATTATTTAATAAACAAAGAGGGATCAAAAAATAGTTATAAATAAATACTTTAACATAAAGATAAACCAAAAGAATTAAAAAAATCATTACCATGAGAACGCATTATTGAAACTAAAATAGAAAGACCTAAAGCACCCTCACAAACAGAAAAAACTAAAAAAATAACAGGAAAAAAATAATCATAATCAAACTCAATAAGAAAAACAATAACTAATATAAATAAAGAAAGAACAATATATTCTAATCTCAAAAGAACCATTAATAAATGTTTATGTTTAGAAGAAAAAACATAAACACCAGAAAAAATAAATCAATAAAGAAGTAAAAATAGAGAATATAAACATTAGTTTTAATAGTTAAAAAAAAACGCCGGTCTTGTAAACCGGAAATAAGTCCAGTCCCCACTTTTAAAACTTCAGAGGTGGAAAAGCTTCCATCATTGGTCCCCAAAACCGATATTTTAAATAAACTAACCCCTGAAATGATCAAAATAATAATTATATCATTATCAAATGTAATAAATATTAATTTTATTAAATTAAGATACCCAATATCAATAATGCTTTTTATTATCCTTCAAACCTTCCTAGTTGGATTAATAACAGGAACAATAATAGAAAGATATTGATTATCATATATTTTATTTTTAACATTTCTTGGTGGTATACTAGTATTATTTATTTACATTACAAGAATTGCATCAAACGAAATATTTCAGCCTAAATCAATTACTATAATTATTACATTAATAATGTGAGTATTTATCATATCAATATTAATTATTCTAGATATATCTATATTTATAGACTTTTTCAAAAACACCGAAACTATAAATATTAATAATTCAATCAATTATCAAGAAATAACAATATCTTTAGAAAAATTATATAATAGACCAACATTCATTATTACAATAATAATAATAATTTATTTATTTTTAGCACTACTAGCAGTTGTTAAAATCACTAATATTAATCAGGGACCTATTCGTAAAATAAGATAATTACTAATGAATAAACCCATACGATTAAGACATCCTTTATTTAAAATTATTAATAACTCTTTAATTGACTTACCTGCCCCAACAAATATTTCATTTTGATGAAATTTTGGATCCCTATTAGGGTTATGTTTGGTAATTCAAATCGTAACTGGACTATTTTTAGCTATACATTATACATCAAATATTGAAATAGCATTCAGTAGTGTAGTACACATCTGCCGAGACGTAAATAATGGTTGAATTATCCGAACCTGACATGCAAATGGAGCATCTATATTTTTTATTTGTATTTACTTACATGTAGGACGGGGAATTTACTACGGATCTTATATATATATACATACCTGAATAATTGGTACAGTGATTTTATTTTTAGTTATAGCAACTGCATTTATAGGATATGTCTTACCCTGAGGCCAAATATCTTTTTGAGGTGCAACAGTAATTACTAATTTATTATCAGCAATCCCATACTTAGGAACAGATTTAGTCCAATGAGTATGAGGAGGATTCGCTGTTGATAATGCAACATTAAATCGATTCTTCACATTCCATTTTGTATTACCATTTATTATTGCTGCTATAGCAGCAATTCATTTATTTTTTCTTCACCAAACAGGATCTAATAATCCTCTTGGACTAAATGGAGATATTGAAAAAATTCCATTCCATCCATACTTTACCTTTAAGGATTCTATTACATTTGTAATAATAACATCATTATTAATTATACTATGTTTAATCAATCCTTACCTATTAGGAGATCCAGATAACTTTGTACCTGCCAACCCATTAGTAACACCAGTTCACATTCAACCAGAGCGATATTTCCTATTTGCATATGCAATTCTACGATCTATCCCTAATAAGTTAGGAGCTGTTATTGCATTATTTTTATCAATTAGAATCTTAATAATTTTACCATTTTATAATAAAACACCATTCCGAGGCATTCAATTTTACCCTATTAATCAAATTTTATTCTGAATTATAGTAGTTGTTGTATGCTTACTAACGTGAATTGGTAAACGACCTGTTGAAGAACCTTATATTATAACAGGTCAAATCTTAACAATTATCTACTTTACATATTTCTTAATTAATGTCCATGTCGCAAACGCATGAGATAAATTAATTAAGGAATAAAGTTAATTAGCTTAGGAAAAAGTTTAACTCTTCTATTAACTTTTCTCAAAAAATTTCACTAAACAAATGAGATAAATAAAATCTTTAAACCAACAAAGAAAATAAAAAAATTCAAAGATAAAGGTAAAAAACTTTTTCAAGCTAAGTACATTAATTTATCATAACAAAACCGTGGTAATGTTCCACGAACCCAAATAAAACCAAAAGATATAATAGCAAGCTTAATAAAAAATATAAAAGAATAAAAATCACCCCTAAAAAAATTAAAGCCAATAACATTTTTATGAAGACAATTCTAGTTTATTCAGCTAAAAAAATTAAAGTAAAACCACCCGCACCATACTCAATATTAAATCCTGAAACTAACTCAGATTCCCCTTCAGCAAAATCAAAAGGAGTACGATTAGTTTCAGCTAAACAAGAAGCAAAACAAGCTAAAGCTAAAGGAAAAGAAATAATAATAAATCAACAATAAAGCTGATAGTTTATAAAATCAAACATATTAAAACTACCAATTAAAATAATTAAAGACAATAAAATTAAAGCTAAACTAACTTCATAAGAAATTGTTTGAACAACAGAACGAAGAGAACCTAATAATGAATAATTTGAATTAGAAGATCAACCAGCAATTATAACAGTATAAACACCTAATCTAGTACAACATAAAAAAAATAAAAATCCATAAGAAAAAGAACACATATAAGTTAAATAAGGAAAAATTACTCAAATGGCTAAAGAAATCATTAAATTAAAAACAGGGGGAAAATAATAAAGTAGGTAATTAGATATAATAGGAATTGGCTGCTCCTTACAAATTAACTTAATAGCATCTCTAAATGGCTGAGGAATTCCAACAAAACCTACCTTATTTGGACCCTTTCGAATCTGAATATAACCTAAAACCTTACGCTGTAATAAAGTTAAAAAGGCAACACTAATTAAAACACAAATAACCAATAAAAGAAAATTCAAAATAAATATAAATAAATCATAAAGTATCAATACTATTTGTAGAAAAAATCTACGTAAATGAATTCTAAATTCAACACATTAATCTGTCAAAATAGTAAATAAATTAATATTAATCAATATAACAAAAAATATTTTAACCATATGGTCCTTTCGTACTAATATGGATTAATAATCTTAGGATAGAAACCGACCTGGCTCACGCCGGTCTGAACTCAGATCATGTAAGAATTGAAAGGTCGAACAGACCTAATCATTGGGCTCCTGCACCCAAAATTTTTCTTAATCCAACATCGAGGTCGCAATCTGCTTTGTCGATATGAGCTCTCAAAAACAATTACGCTGTTATCCCTAAGGTAACTTAATCTTATGATCATAAATTATGGATCAAAATAACAAACATTAATAAATGATATAATAATGAAGAGTTTATCTATTCTTCATGTCACCCCAACAAAACATCATCATTAAATATAGAAAGACAAACAAAAAACTATATAAAAGTAATATGTCAAGCTCTATAGGGTCTTCTCGTCCTAAAGAAGAATTTAAGCCTTTTGACTCAAAAGTTAAATTCAAAAATTTATTAAGAGACAGTTGATTTCTCGTCAAGCCATTCATTCCAGCCACTAATTAAGAGACTAATGATTATGCTACCTTTGCACGGTCAAAATACCGCGGCTCTTTAAAAATACGCTCAGTGAGCAGGCCAGACCTCAAAGTATAAACAAGAGGACATGTTTTTGATAAACAGGCGGAAATCAATTTTGCCTAGTTCCTGATAATAAGTTCACAAGGTAAAAATTTCATACAAATAAATATACTAATTCTATCATTATTACAAAAATTTTAAAATTAAATTAATAATCTTAATAAAAAACCTAAAATATTTATAAAATCAAAATAAAAAATAATAAACTAAAACGTAATCTTAAAGATAGCTGGTTTAAAGCTTACTATTATATTTCTATAAAATAAATTATAGGTTATTAACTTCAAAGCTTATCCCTTAAAGAATAAATAAGTTAATATTTTTACTTAAAAAATTAAATAAAAACAAATAACTTTAAAAAATTAAATTTTTTCTTAAGAAACTAGATATCTTGGGAAACGATTAACATCTCATTTCTATAAATAATTTAATAATAATTATGATACATTAACTATAAATTATTTATAAATCAACCCAAATCGAGACAAGTAAAATAAATACTAAAATGTTGATAAACCCTGATACAAAAGGTACAATAAATAAAATCTACTTAAAAAAATTTAAAATAATATTTCATAAAACACTTACATTACCAATAAACTATAATTTAAAAAATCAATTCTATAAAATATACTAAGACAAAAATACAATAAAATTATTTATATTAAATAATTAAATAAACAAAAAATAAATATAATAAAATAAATAATCAAGATATCCTGATTTGCACAGAAAAATTTTCAGTGTAAATGAAACACTTTACTAATAAGTTATATCTTGAAACTCTTCCTAGATACACTTTCCAGTACATCTACTATGTTACGACTTATCTCATCTAAATTGAAGCTACTTTAAAATAAAATAGAATAATCAATAATGAGAGCGACGGGCGATGTGTACACATCTCAGAGCCAATATCCGTTAAATTAAATAAATTAAATTACTATCAAATCCACCTTCATTAACAGTATTTCACTATCAAATCCGTTATAAACAAAAATCTATTGTAACCCACCTCCTCTTAACTATAGGCTGCACCTTGACCTGAAATATTTTATAATTATAAATCTTGAGAATTATAACTCTAAAAAGATTCTCTGATAACGGAGATATACAAACAAATAAATTAAGTAGAGTAAATCGTGTATTATCAATCATGGGGTAGGTTCCTCTGAATGGAATGAGATACCGCCAAATTCTTTGGGTTTAAAGACCTTAACTAATAGTACCCTGGTAAATATAATTAACATTTAAAATAATAGGGTATCTAATCCTAGTTTATTATTTAAATTTCACAGATTCATAAAAAGGGCCACAAATAAATTTTAACATTTCACCTTACAAATTTATATTTCAACCCTAATAATATAAACAACTGTTTTAACCAATATTATTCACTTGTATCAATCGTATAACCGCGGCTGCTGGCACGAATTATGCCGATACTAAATCAATTGCTAAATCCAAAATCACTTGATAATTAAATCAAATTACTGCAAAAAGAACATTTAGTCTAACAAAACTTACATATAATACAAAGAAAAAGTGAATAAACAAGCAAGAATAAAACTTTTACAAATAAAAAATAAGAAATTTTTAAATTTATTAAATCAGGAAATAATAAAAGATTCAAATATTTAAAGAAAAAAAAAGAAAAAAACCACAAACATTAACAAAAAAAAAAAAGAAACGCTCCTCTGTATGACCATAACAACTTCTCTATTATATATAATTAAAGATTAATATGGAACATGTATAGCAATAAATGTATTATATTCTTTCTTATTTAATCTTTCTTTTCACTAATAAATAAAGAAAGATTAAATAATATAATAAATATATTTTATACAATTATGTAATTTAATATAATATGTTATTAATATGAATTCTTTTTTTATATTAAGTTAACTTTCATATATATTAGTTAAATAATCTAATTATAGATAATTTATATAATTATATTATTATAATTAATATAATTCTTTATATTAATTATAATATTTTATATTTAAATTAATAATTTTATTTATTATATCCAATTATAATAATATTAAATATTAAATTACATATTATTATATATATTATATTATAATAACCTATTTTAAGCTAAAAACATAAGTAGCTATAATCCTAGGTAAATAAATGCATTAGAATAATCAATTGATAATGGTAAGATGAACTTATAATCTTTTAATTTTAATTAAATGTAATATATTAATATAAATTATTTATTATATATATATATATTTAAAAAAAATAAAATGAGCAGGATAAATTAATCCTAATTAAACAAAATAATACATAAAAGAATTTCAAAAAAAAACTTTCGATTTATATATTAAATAAATGAAGTGCCTGATTAAAGGGTTACGTTGATAGGGTAAATAAAGTAAATAAAATTACCTTCATTAAAATTACATAAGATAGAATTAAACTACCTCCTTTAGTATCAAAAACTAACGTGCATCATACACCTTAATGTAAAAAGGTAAGCTAATCAAGCTAATGGGTTCATACCCCATTTATAGAGGTATCAATCCTCTCCTTTTTAATGACCAACAACTCTACAAAACTTCTCTTCCTATCAACATTAATGATAGGATCGATCCTGTCCATTTCATCAAATTCCTGATTTGGGGTTTGAATAGGACTTGAGATCAACTTACTTTCATTTATTCCGCTCCTAACAAGAAATAAAAATATAATAATAAACGAATCATCAATTAAATATTTTATTGTCCAAGCAATAGCATCGACAATATTATTATTTTCAATTTTGCTGATTCAAATAAAATATCCCATGGGATGGGAAACAGAATTTATCCCATCAATAATAATTAGATCTAGACTATTATTAAAGATTGGAGCTGCACCTTTCCATTTCTGATTTCCAGAAGTTATAGGAGCATCAAGATGAAATAATTGTTTAACATTAATAACATGACAAAAAATCGCCTCAATAATGGTCTTATCCTATTGTATTCAATTAAGAACTTTTATTTGAACAATTATTATCTTAAGAATTATTATTGGGGCAATAGGAGGTTTAAATCAAACATCCTTACGACAACTTTTAGCATATTCATCAATCAGACATCTAGGTTGAATAATTAGATCATTAACAGTCAGAGAAAACATCTGAGAACTATACTTCATTATTTACTCACTATTAAGATTAATTATAGTTTTATTATTTAAGCAAATAAATTTATTTTTCATAAATCAAATTTATTCAGCCAGAAATATAAAAACCGAAATTAAATTCATAATATTCTTATCTTTATTATCTTTAGGTGGACTACCACCATTCCTTGGATTCTTACCAAAATGAATAGTACAATCATTAATAGAAAACAATATAACAACTATTATAACTATTATAGTTGTATTAACTACAATTACACTCTACTACTATATACGTATTAGATTCTCAGCTCTAATTATATCACACACAGAAAATTCGTGATCTATAAAGATAAAGTCCCAAAAATCAAGAATTATTCTTCCTATAACAGTAATAATTTCAACAATAGGATTAATTTCAACATCAACCTTAATTTCATTATACTAAGGACTTAAGTTAATCAAACTAATAACCTTCAAAGTTATAATTAAAAGATTAATCTTTTAGGCCTTAGTAAAATTTTACACCTCTAGAATTGTAGTCTAGAATCATAATTGAATATAAGACCTAAATATGATAAGAGAGAAAACATCTCATAAGTAGATTTACAGTCTACCACCTAAAATTCAGCCATCTTACCGCAAAAATGATTATTCTCAACAAACCATAAGGACATTGGTACTTTATACTTCATATTTGGAGCATGAGCAGGAATAGTAGGAACATCAATAAGAATACTTATTCGTGCTGAACTTGGCCAACCCGGATCTCTAATTGGGGATGACCAGATTTATAATGTTATTATTACAGCTCACGCATTCGTAATAATTTTCTTTATAGTAATACCTATTATAATTGGTGGATTTGGTAATTGACTTGTTCCACTAATAATTGGTGCACCAGATATAGCATTTCCACGAATAAATAATATAAGTTTTTGATTACTACCACCTTCACTAACCCTTCTTCTTACATCTTCTATAGTAGATAATGGTGCTGGTACAGGATGAACAGTTTACCCTCCTCTAGCAGGAGCTATTGCACACGGGGGTGCATCTGTAGATCTAGCTATTTTTTCACTGCACTTAGCAGGAGTATCATCTATTCTTGGTGCAGTGAATTTCATTACAACAGGAATTAATATACGATCAGAAAGTATAACTTTAGATCAAACACCTTTATTTGTATGATCTGTAGCTATTACAGCATTACTTCTCCTTCTTTCACTTCCAGTTTTAGCAGGAGCTATTACTATATTATTAACAGATCGAAATTTAAATACATCATTCTTTGACCCTGCAGGAGGGGGTGACCCAATTCTATATCAACATCTGTTTTGATTCTTTGGACACCCAGAAGTTTATATTTTAATTCTACCGGGGTTCGGAATTATTTCACATATTGTATGTCAAGAAAGAGGAAAAATTGAATCATTTGGAACATTAGGTATAATTTATGCTATACTATCAATTGGACTAATAGGATTTATTGTATGAGCACATCATATATTTACAGTAGGAATGGATGTTGACACACGAGCATATTTTACATCAGCAACAATAATTATTGCTGTACCTACAGGAATTAAGGTATTTAGATGATTAGCTACATTATATGGAACTAAATTCAAGTTCAATCCACCATTATTATGAGCTCTAGGATTTATTTTCCTATTTACAATTGGTGGATTAACAGGATTAGTATTAGCAAATTCATCACTTGATATTGTATTACATGATACATATTATGTAGTAGCCCACTTTCATTATGTATTATCTATAGGAGCAGTATTTGCAATTATAGGAGGTGTCATTCAATGATATCCACTATTTACAGGATTAACTATAAATAATACATGATTAAAAATCCAATTTACAATTATATTCATTGGAGTAAATTTAACATTCTTTCCTCAACACTTCCTAGGATTAGCAGGAATACCTCGACGATACTCAGACTACCCAGACGCATATACATCATGAAACGTAGTATCAAGAATTGGGTCTACAATTTCTATTGTAAGAATCATTATATTCATTGTAATTATATGAGAAAGAATGGTTACAAACCGAGCAATTATATTTAGAGCTAACATAAGAAGATCAACAGAATGACTACAAAATAACCCTCCTGCAGAACATAGTTACTCAGAATTACCATTAATCTCTAGATTCTAATATGGCAGATTAGTGCAGTAGATTTGAGCTCTACAAATAAAGGTTTGACCTTTTATTAGAAAATATTCATTAATGGCAACATGATCAAATTTATCTCTTCAAGATGGAGCTTCACCATTAATGGAGCAATTATCATTCTTTCATGATCATACTATGGTCGTATTATTATTAATTACAGTAATTGTAGGTTATGCCTTAAGTTATATATTATTTATTGCCTATACTAACCGTAATATACTTCATGGACATTTAATTGAAACAATCTGAACAGCTTTACCAGCAATTACATTAATTTTTATTGCCCTTCCATCATTACGACTATTATATTTACTTGATGATTCAGTAGATGCAATAATTACAGTTAAAACCATTGGACGACAATGATATTGAAGATATGAATATTCAGACTTCATAGACGTAGAATTTGACACTTATATAACACCAGAACAAGACCTAGAAAATGATGGATTTCGACTGCTAGATGTAGATAACCGAACAATCCTACCAATAAATACAGAAGTACGAGTATTAACAAGAGCATCAGATGTTCTACACTCATGAGCAGTTCCTGCATTAGGGGTTGATGCAACGCCAGGTCGGTTAAATCAAGGAACATTCATAATAAATCGACCTGGATTATTCTTTGGACAATGCTCAGAAATCTGTGGAGCAAACCACAGATTTATACCAATTGTAATTGAAAGAACTTCAGTAAATTTATTTATTAAGTGATTATCTAAGATAATTTAAGGAGTTAGTTAAAATAAATAACATTAGAGTGTCAATCTAAAGTAACTAAAAAAATTAGTACACCTTGAAATTCATCAGATGACTGAAAGTAAGTAATGGTCTCTTAAACCAAATAATAGTAAATTAACGACTACTTCTGATGGGGAAATTATATCCAAATCCCTCAAATATCCCCTCTTATATGATTCTCACTATTCATTATATTTTCAGCTACATTAATCTTGTTTAATCAAATAAACTTCTTCTCATTTAAACCTAATCTTATTAAAAGAACAGAAAAAGGAACAATTGAAATAAAAAACTTAAATTGAAAATGATAACAAATCTATTCTCAACATTTGACCCATCAACTAACATCTTTAATTTATCATTAAATTGAACTAGAACATTTCTAGGACTATTATTAATCCCATCACTATTTTGACTTACACCATCACGAATTAACATTATCTGAAATAAACTAAATTTAACCTTACATAATGAATTTAAAACACTACTTGGACCAAAATCATTTAATGGAACAACATTCATTTTCATCTCAATTTTTATTATAATATTATTTAACAATTTCATAGGATTATTCCCTTATATTTTTACTAGAACAAGACATTTAGCATTAACATTTGCAATTGCCCTACCTATATGGCTAAGATTTATATTATTTGGATGAATTAACCATACTAATCATATATTTACACACCTTGTACCACAAGGTACACCGCCTGCATTAATATCATTTATAGTACTAATTGAAACAATTAGTACTTTTAGCGCTTGTTCCATTTTCGATGGTGCTTATGCCATGGTTGACCGCGCATGAACAATATGAGACATATCAGATGCGGTGAGGGGATCAATGGTGACTATTGAGGATCCAGCTAGATCCTGCGCCGTAGCTATGAGGTCGTTTACATCGTCTGTCCCGTTAACTGACTGCATTTAGCTTTCTTGTGGCGCTTGCATTTTAAACTGCCAGCGAGTTAAAACCATGAAATGCTACCAACATCTCCGTGAAATCTACTTTTATGAATAACACACACGAAAAACTGGATCACTATTTCACATGCCATTAAAATCTCGTAGCACTTCACAAACTACCACTACAGAAGTGAGAGAGTCCTTGCCTCTTCTACTCACTACAAGAACCAAGTTAACAAGTTAGAGGTCCTACATTTATATGTTGTATTCTGTCGAGTTTCTAGTCTGAAATTCGCATGTGATAGACCAGCGTAGTCTGCACCCAATGACGTAGCAGCATTACTCGTTCCATTGTGACATGAAACAGATACACACAAACTTTGTACACAAATTCATGGCCCAAGTGATAGCCAATTAAATTAAAGTTAAATTATTATTACCGAATAATATGTATTTACTTGATGCAAAATTTTGGGTGAGGATGTCGCTTCCCCCATGTTTTAAACACCAATATCTCCCACACTCCCACGTACACATTTAATTCCTGTTTGAATTCTGAAGTCTATAATACAAAATCATTAGGCAATTACGGTTGGTAATCATACTCTGCCTGTCTGCCTCTCGATGCCGATGTCAGCACCTGGAATAAAAACTCTGTGGCTCTGCAGAATTCCGGAGATCGTCAACTCTGAAAATTCTTAAAACAGTCAGAGGTGCAATCGTACACCGCGAAGAGACCTTCTTGGGTGCTATGACTGCGCCATGGGAACCAGTGTCCAAGTTGTATATAAATTTCGATAAAAGTCTACAAATTAAGCTCTCAAAATAAAGCATAAATGACCATGGTGCAGGCCTTACTAATTTCCGAGAATACGAAGTTCCCTACAGTTTACAACACACCAAATAATGTTCCGAGCCACAGAAAAGAGACAAGTTAAAATAACCAAAGAATTAAAAGTACTTTTCCCATTCATGAAAACATATTTTTCCCTAATTGATCGTCATAGCGACATTTCAGAATACATAATCCTCTTGTATGTGATGAAATGTTAGCATAATTAATGAAAATGGCAGTTTCCAACTTTTTATGTCACGAGGCAGGGATAATCTCTCTCTCTCTCTCTCTCTCTCTCTCTCGCAGTCGTAATGAGTCTGTGATTCATACAGGTGGCTCTGTGCAGTTATTCATAACATTTGTGCTCGTAGTCGCCTATCATTGATACTTTTTACATACATGAATGTGAAGTTGACCGTGTCCCTAATATGGGGAATCATAGGTAGTAGAATTTTTGACGTTAACTTGTCTTGGAAGTAGTACATACACGAAACAGACCGTGTCACTAATATTGTTAATCATAGGAAGTGGAAAATTTGACGTTAACCCGTCTTGGAAGCAGACTAAGTGGTTTACGAAGTACGCTTATGAGCAACGAAACTTCAGCACGCGGAGGGCCTGAAGTACATAAATTAAGCAAAATCTGGAAACGCTCGATTTCGGCCAACCTCCCAGACAGTTCCTCGGTAAATTCTAAAACATATACAATAATTGTACTGTACATATTAAATTTACTCGGCAACTGAATACAACAGAAACAAGAGCGCTTACAGTTGAGTCCGTGTGATCCCCTTCTATCAAAAGAGTTAAATATAAACAGGCACTTAAACACAGGAAACAATAGATAGCACATTTTTAATAAAAACTCGTCTTCTGAAGCTGAGAGCCTCTTACAGTTAAACGAGCATTCGTCTCAGGCAGATTCTCTATCGCCAGGATGCTATTCCACAGAAAGGCATCGGCCAAACACGGCCAGTACTTATTTTACTGCCAAAGTAACAGGCAACACTCAGAGGAGACTGCGCAGGGGCGGAAATCTCGACCAGCACCCAAAAAGCAATATTGCTGAAACAAATGATGGGCAGAGAGCGAGACGACGTCCACCATCCCAGGCAGCAGGAACATGCCCGAAATCAAACTTCAGAATATGGCTCGTCACTGCACAGGCAGCGTAAAGTTGCAACTCCCCAGAACGTCACGGCTCGGCCTGAGAAATAAATATCAACCATTCAGAGCACCACAGCTCCGAGCCACAAAACCCTATACTACGTTCCGCCAAAACAGGCAAAGAACAAAAAATGCGTCAAATGGCTCTGAGCACTATGGAACTTAACATCTGAGGTCATCAGTCCCCTAGAACTTAGAACAACTTAAACATAACTATCCTAAGGACATCACACACATCTATGGCCGAGGCAGGATTCGAACCTGCGACCGTAGTGGTCGCGTGTTTCCAGACTGTAGCGCCTTGAACCGCTCGGCCACTCGGCAAAGAACAGCCGATCTTGTCTGAACTGCGCATATACTCAAATCCCTTGTGGAACCATACCGGACGTCATCAGTTAGGACGCGAAGAAAGCCATAGTTAAGCAATGTTAGGCAACGAGTTTACTCAAGCAAGTAATTGATATCGCCAAGTACATGACTCAGTATGACGCACAAAAAGTAATGCTGATTAACAGGCAGATGAAACTGAAACAAAACAAGCAGCAGTAACTGAATGTTCAAGGGCAATTTTCCAGTGAGAACCGAAGAGAAAATTTTTAGTTCTCACCTAATAATTTTCTCTGTGATCATAGTGGAGTAACAATTCTGTAGGTGTTCTCCTCTGCCGTGTTGGGAATCGTGTCGTACGTTTTCGACATCCATAGCTCCTGTATCCTCCGCCACCAAGACTGAAGAGCCCCAGATACGCGAGTTTCGCTTTTGTGGTATCGATTGGCTATGATACCACATATAGGATGTAATGAAGCGGGAATGTGAAACACCTACATGAGTAATGCGTGAAGAAGAACTGAGTGGGTTAGCAGAAAGGCGTTTTACTCCAACACGAGTAAATGACCATCCGCAGTTCACAAATTTGGACAGAGAGTCGATTATCAGATTAAATGGCAGGCAAATAAGCCTGCTCGGTCCGCAGTTCACATGACAATGTAAAGAGGTAGAACCTCGCGTACGCATTTCACATGGAACCAGATTTTAAGCTCTGCATCGCATTTAGAGCGATAGCATAATATAGCCTTATTCAAACAATAACGTTGAACAGATTGGTCCTGATGGAGCTAATTTTTAATACCACTAACCCTGTGATCCTCAGCTTGCTTCTCGATAAAATTTTGGAGGAAGTATCCTATATCAATATTAACCGGTTTAGTGTGTTCAAGCCTCGGTTCCCCACTAGAGCGTTTTCTCGTCCTCCACATATTTCTCCATTGCTAATCTAACTTTTTCTTGACCCCTCATAGTACACACATAAAAAAAAAGTTTTGCATCACCTCGGTTTCGAGAGTTTCGGAACCTGTACATATAATTGGTATAGAGATCAAATAAACATCATTTCCGCCCATTTTATTGCTCATGAAAACGAAACTTTGCATGTTGTACTAACATACAGCTAGACCTTCAGAGGTTGTGGTCCAGGTTGCTGCACACACCGGCACCTCTAATACCCAGTAGCACGTCTCTTGCTTTGATCCTTGCTTGTATTTTTGTGGCATACTATCCACAAGTTCAACAACGCACTGTTGGTCCAGATTGTCTACTCCTCAACGGCGATTCGGCGTAGATTTGTCAGAGTGGTTGATGGGTCACGTCGTCCATAAATAGCCCTTTCCAACCTATCCCAGATATGTTCGATAAGATTCATGTCTCGACAACATGCAGGCCACTCTAGTCGAGCGATGTCATTATCCTGAAGGATGTCATTCATAAGATGTGCACGATTGGGAGAGTGAATTTTCATCCATGAAGACGAATGTCTCGCCAATATGCTGCCGATATTGTTGCACTGTCGGTCCGAGGATGACTTTCACGTATCGTACAGTCGATACGATGCCACCCCAAAACAGCAGGGATCCTCCACCTTGCTGCACTCGCTGGACAGTGTGTCTAAGGCGTTCGGCCTGACTTGGTTGCCTCCAAACACGTCTCTGATGCTTGTCTGGTTGAAGGAATATGCGACACTCATCGGTGAAGAGAGCACGATGCCAATCCGGTGCGGTTCATTCGGCATGTTGGTTATGTCAGCATCTGTAGTTTCGGCGTTCGTATGATGATTGAAAGGAGCGATCTTGTTACAATCTCCAGCAGTTGCTGCAAGAACAATGTCTTGGAGCACACCATTTAGCTCGCCTTGGAGCTTCGGAGCAATTGAGCCTTAGGGCATTGAGAGTGAACAATGGATCACTGAAAATGAGTCACTTGAGCCGATGAATCACGCTTCTTGTAGCACCAGAGGTAAGGCTGTGTCCGGACATGTTGTCATCCAGCTGATGTGCTACTCAAAACATGCACTACGCAAGGGAAGTTCGCCTTTGGAGGCAGTAGCATTCTATGAGGGACATTAACAAGGGTATCTGTGGAAAAAATCTCCGCCATTCTGGCCTCATTCGGGCCAATTGGGACCGACCGACTGCGGTGTGTCAACCAGAGCCAATGGCGGCATTTGGATCCGCTGTGGAATGCTTGAGGGTCAGTATACCGCTCTGTCAGTCACTGACAGCTTTGCAGACCTTTGAGGTGCTGCTTCTCATTCAAGTGGCTCCTTAATTGACATAATTAACATCACGAGGATGAGTGCCCTATTCTAGCCCTCCCACAAACGAAAAGTCCCTGTCAGTAATACGTATTATACCTTTCTTCACATGACAGCTATCCCCGCTGACCACGTAGCTACCGAGACGGAAACGTCCACTGGAAATGAGGTAGTAATCGGAGGCATAAGACGGCTGTGGACTACGTGAATATTTTTGCGGACCACCTGTATACCTTCATGCTAGATATCATACACGATGGCGATGGCATCTTCCTGCAGGTTGCCGATCCGTGTCAAAACGCCAGAATCGTGCTGCAGTGTTTTTCCACACAGATTAGTCAGATCTGAGCCCGAGGGAACAAATCTGGGATTCTTTTGGGCACCAGCTCAGCTCCGTGCCCACAAACCATCGGCCTGTAGTTCCCCCCTTCCATCCAAATCACCATGACACTTGACAGCTGCTGCCTTTCGAAACGGTTCTTCTACTTCTCCCAAGGTATATGGCAAAATGTGGCAAGTCAGGACGCTTCACTTTCCCCACCAAGCTAGCTTTCTTCCTTTACTTTGATGATTATTACAATTTACATGACTAAATTAAGATACGAGTTCAAATTGTGAAAAATGCACTGCTTCTTTCCCTCGTTGTCTTTTCCACTCGTCCCCACTGGTCATAGCCTCGTCACCAAAGACAGGGCGCTGACGTCACTGGAATCTGGTGTCCTCCGCCCTGTCTTACACTAGGTGCCCACACATGTTTTGGGCGTCTGTCACACTCGACTAACCAATTATTGAATTGTTCAAATGGCTCTGAGTACTATGGAACTTGACTTCTAAGGTCATCAGTCCCCTAGAACTTAGAACTACTTAAACCTAACTAACCGAAGGACATCACACACATCCAAGCCGGAGGCAGGATTCGAACCTGCGACCGTAGCGGTCGCACGGTTCCAGACTGTAGCGCCTAGAACCGCTCGGCCACCACGGCCGGCCCAATGATTGAGGACAGGTTATATTGAGAGATGGCACGCCATTCTCTCCCTTCAACAAAACTGTCAGTCAGATTAATATTCATATTTTAGGTCATGATGTCGGTGTTACCCAGTACTACATTTCGTATGTGTGGCTTGTGACATTTTTACATGAGGAAATTGTGGGCTGAATGTTTAGAAAACCGCACGAGTAGCCTGTAGAGAACTTCTACTTGAGAGGCCGTAGGGAGATGGATTGTGGGCCCTAAATGGTAACTACGACGCCCTGACTGTGCGACTGATTCTGGATTGTACCTGCAGAGGAACTCCTGGCAATCGCACTACCCTGTTACCACTTAGGGTCGGAGCAGGAGGACGCCAAGTGACAGTTTACCTCGACCAGGCGACAGCGAAGATGGCCATTCAGCGGAAGATTTTGAGTCGGTGTTTGGCTCCTATCAGGATATGCAAGGCAGAGGTTTCCAGCATGGAACCCCAGGGCTGTGTCTGGATTGGCTACCAGGCCAACAGAACGGTCAAGAGGGTAGATTCAATGAGTAGAGGATAGTTTGGTTGGTTTGTACAATGTGGAGACGGTTTCGATTTTGCTAATTTGGCTCCTGTATTGAGGCTTGATGTAAAGCTGTTGTGATCCTTATTCGTCTTCATCATGTGGCCCTCCCCGTGGTGGAGAATTTCAGGTCTTTCCCCATTTGGTGAGAGTTACGGTTTGTAACTTTTGGTGGACTAGAGCCAGTGGCAGTTTCCAACTGTAACGACAGTGGAGCTGCATATCGTCTCGAACATATGGTGTGTCACGAGGGTGAGCTTATTCGTCCTGAGTCGACAATCTGACGTTTGACAACTCCAGCATGAGCCGTTGTGCCTGTGAGTCAAATTGGTTTGGCCAGACCAGCGAACGGATTCATGTCACACTGAAATCTGCCTGGGTTTCAGGTCTCTGATAGGCAATATTCCCGCGTTCTAATAATCAGAACGCCAGACCGCGCAGTTTGCAAATTTTCGTGGAGCCATAAGAATGTTATAGCTGCGGCAGCACGCCGCTCATCGCCCACAGCGCGCCGTTTTCTGCTGCCGCCTGAATCAAGGTGAATGGGTAAAATACTTCTGCACCCACATAGGGATCTTAAATGACATTCACAGCTCCCTGTTCTAGGAGAACCATTGTTTTTGGTGTACTTGGTTGTAGTTGATTCCAATTTGAATAGAATTGAGCCTCACACTGGATTCACGTAATCCAAGTCTGATTGCGTTGTAAAAGGTATTAAGTCAGGTGTAGAATTTCTATAGCTTCTACCCCAATGAATGTTTGGCCACTCAAGCACCATCCCTTTTCAGATTTGTGTTCGTCTTTTTTTTTTTTTTTTTTTTTTTTTTGTAAGAGTTAAAAGCTCGCTGTAGTTATAAAGGACTTTTTTTTTAAACTGGCCATTTTGGTTTTCTAAACTGCAATACGCCAGTGTTCCCATCCCTACTCCCTCAAGTATTCACTGTTTTTATTTTATTTTGGTGATATATGGGTACACCAGTAACTCGAGGTTCAATCTTATTAATGGTCCCAATGGCTCTCAGCACTATGGGACTTAACATCTGACGTCATCAGTCCCCTATAACTTAGAACCACTTAAACCTAACTAACCTAAGGGCATCACACACATCCATGCCCAAGGCAGGATTCGAACCTGCGACCGTAGCGGTGGCGCGGTTCCAGACTGACGCGCCTAGAACCGCTCGGCCACACTGGCCGGCCTCAATCTTATTAAATTAGTTAATTTGAATATTAACTTGAATTCTGAAAGTGACCGCAGTCCTAGGAAACACAAGTGCGATGAGTAAATTCACTGATTTCATATTTAAAAATTGAGGGTGTAGCTCACAATTTGAAGGTTATTGAGAACATAATACTTTTCTTTATCTGAAGATAATAATATTTAGCAGCACCCAGACATATACCTATGATGAAAGCAAGCGAAGACTTGCAGTGTTACGAAATTATACTTTCATTTTTCATAAATTAAGCACACAATAAAGCATCGTAACACCATCCATCGTTTACGTACAATGAACTGAAGTGGCAACAGGTGTAGCAAACAGTGTGCAAGCTATCATTCATCCCGTCGTCCTGGGTGCTTTTATACTGAATTTCCTGGGGTGGTTTATAAGTGCCATGTGGTGGTAGTTATTGTATGAATTGCTGGCGCTGCGCACCAAAGAGTAATCAAATGCATTCTGTTGCAGTGTATTCCATGGACATTAGAAATGGGCTCTGAGCACTGTGGGACTCAACTGCTGTGGTTATCAGTCCCCTAGAACTTAGAACTACTTAGACCTAACTAACCTAAGGACATCACACACATCCATGCCCGAGGCAGGATTCGAACCTGCGACCGTAGCAGTCGCACGGTTCCGGACTGCGCGCCTAGAACCGCGAGACCACCGCGGACATGGACATTAGAGATTTTGTGTTTGAACTCTCTATTCTTTTGTCGTCCACTTCTGTTATTCGACTTGAAGAGAAAAGAACGATTGTCTGAAGTTCATCTTGCTGTAATTGTCGATGTAAGTCATTAACGAAACTAAAAGTACAGTTGTTCATTACTTTAAACTTGTGTATGTTATGAAGTGATTTGTACATTCCTAAACCTTACTTGTCCTGAGCAGACGTGGCCTTAACGGAATATTGACCACTGTTTGGCGCCATACTAGAAAATAGTTAGTAACTTTCTTTCAGCACATCTTCGAGACGTGCCGCCAGTTAGGACATTAAACTTTCTTTCAGATTCTACGAGCTATGTGGCCGCTATGAATAAATTAATATATTTCACTTTCAGATTTTCTCAAGGTTGCGCGAAAATATCCCAGGCAGAAAGGCCTGGTCACAGCATTCTAGTTCTAGTATAAGTTTTCATCTGCAAAAGTTTAGGCTTGTTATCTTATACTGGTATTCGAGACGAAACCACGATCTTGAGTTACGGGTTGCATTACTTCACATTGAACTGACGTACGAAATTACGAAATATTATAGCGTGCTATAAGCACACGAGTTTTAACTATACTTTCGATATACGTACATTGGGGAATATCTGTGATGATTCAAGAGAGAGACAATTAATTATTTATAATCCCGTAACCGCCCCGAGTTCTGAGCTAGTTTGCTTATTGCTGATCCGCGTCGGGATAAATTAAAAATACATTACACTGTTCATAGTATTATTAGTTATTTCTCTTTTGTTTTGACGTTACTTTATTAAAAGATATCAAAGGAGATATAATAACTTTAAAATTTAATTAAATCACAATAAACCTTTTTCATTGCACTTTGGGAGCTTAGGTAACGCGTCTGTCTTCCATGAGCGTTTACCATTGCCTACCATCTGCATGGCATGTTCCGTGAAAGTTTACAGAGACTAACAATAACCTATACCTTTCACAAACAACTTACCTCACAAATGCTTCGTTACTCGAACTACTGCAACACAGCAAGCGCCAATACTGCCAGCTAAATAAAAGATTCTAACTACTGAAAGTACTAACTACTGATAGGCGTACTTACCAAACGAAAGATTTGGATAGAGAACAAACAATATATTTACCTTAATAGTGTTCAAAAGTCATTATATATATATATATATATATATATATATATATATATATATATATATATATGACTGGATGTCATGAATTGATATATATCAATTCATGAATCCAGTCTTACAAATTTACTGTCTCTGATGGACACACGTCCAGATCATTCGCTCTCAAAACTCCGCCATCTCTCTCCTCACATCCACCACTTCTGGCGGCTCACCTCCAACTGTGCAACGCTACGCGCTGTTCACATCAAACTGCCCAACACTACAATAGCGAATATTCCAACAATGCCAACCAGCCACAGACTGCACACAGCACAGCCAGTGATTTTCATCCAGAGCGCTACATGGCGTTACCAACATAAAAACCTAAACAGCCGCTTCCATCACAATAGTTTCCGACGCTAATACGCGTTCCCGTTATCGTTTTGGGCACTGTATCGCTGACGGATCCGGCCAGTGGATCTGAGGCCGATCATATCCCACTGACGTGCATGCCCCGGCAGCCGAATCTTGTCTCTCCGATCTGTGTGAAGCTTCGCTCCTTCGTGTGAAGCGTAAATCGGCCGATATTCTTTACTTATCCACGGACCTAGGAATGCGGTGAGTGGTCGACAGACCAGGGCACACCGGCGATGGATTTCAGCAGTTGTGGCCTTGTCTCGCGGAAAGTACACTACGACGTTTTTAGGCATTACTTTATCGCAGGACATTTTTTAAAAATTTTGGAACTCTTTCATATCATCCAGAGAAAGACGGTATAGAGGGTTCCCAGAATGAGATTTTCACTCTGCAACGGAATGTGCGCTGATATGAAACTTCCTGGCACATTAAAACTTTGTGCCGGACTGAGACTCGAACTCGGGACCTTAGCCTTACGCGGGCAAGTGCTCTACCAACTGAGCTACCCAAGCACGACTCACGACCCGTCCTCACAGCTTTACTTATGCCAGTACCTCGTGTCCTACCATCCAAACTTTACAGAAGCTCTCCTGCCAAACATGCAGAACTAGCACCCCTGAAAGACAGATTTTTGCCGAGACATGGCTTAGCCACAGCCTAGGGGATGTTTCCAGAATGATACTTTCACTCTGCAGCGAACTGTGCGCTGATATGAAACTTCCTGGCAGATTAAAACTGTGTGCCGGTCCGAGACTCGTACTCGGAGAGCTTCTGTAAAGTTTGGAAGGCATTAGACGAGGTACTTGCAGAAGTAAAGCTGTGGCGACGGGGCTTGGGTTGTGCTTGGGTAGCTCAGGTGGTAGAGCACTTGCCCGCGAAAGGCAAAGGTCCCGAGTTCAAGTCTCGGTCCAGCACACAGTTTTAATCTGACAAGAAGTTTCAGTATAAAGGGTATTAGAAAAGGATTGTGGCAGTCACCGACTATTCGTACGCTCTGTACTCATATTTTTCGAAAGAAAACTCGCTCAAAAAGGATCAAAAACGAATTTCTAGGAGTCGTACTGCGGCTCGTGTTGGTGCTATTTGTAGGTTTCTGTCCTCTCTTGGAAGCCAGACCCTATCGTTTAGTAGACATGGTTGCGGTTGTTTATATTCTTCTCGTGTTGACTGGCTCCACTTGGTTTCGCAAGCATTGCGTATCCACTAGTGGCAGTAGTGGCGGTTATCGATATGCAGTAACTGTGGCACTATCTTTGGGGCGACGTCGTGGTTCTTCTGGGTCGTGTCAATGTGCAGATCGGCTGGTGACTCAAGAGGAGCCAGATCCGCGCAGTGCCAGAACATGCCAGGACGCTGGCGGAGCGCATGGACTGCCGGATCGAAGACCTGTGGTCACGAGGATGTACGACCTCGTCGTAAAGCGGATCCTGCAAGCTTTAAGTTGAATGCATTTGCATTAAAGTAGAGAAACCTTCACCATTGTGAGGTCTTGCGATTCTCCAGTGACTCGGGATCGTGTTGCTTCTCATAGTGTTGCCGAGGCGAAGAGCAGCGAGTGGAGTGCTTGGGGAAGGCGGATCTGATTAGCTTTCCAGGACTTCTAATTACTATTTATTGCGTTCAATTTGTTACTATTTGTTAAGTTCAACCAGCGGTATTTCTCCTGACTCGTGGTTGCTGACGCTCCAGTTACCTGGCCTGGGGGTTTGTGTATGTAACGGCAGTGTACGTTTCCTCGCCTTGCCACTGCTGTCCGGTGAGGCGTGTAGTTTTGACAGTTTTCTTGATTGTAGATTGGTTGGTGATTCTTGTACTCTGATGGCAGTGATTCCTTTCTCGATCCAAGCGCTCTAAGAACAATATTCTGTGGATGGAATCTAGACCGCCGATTCCAGCTTTGGCGAATTTTTACATCTTTGCATTTGGTTTATTGGACTTCAGGTAGTCTCAGCAACATTATCATTAGTCATTCGTTAGACTGCCACTAGTCTGAGGTATCATCTTGTGAAGTGAATGCAATGCTTGGCTGCCTATCTCATCGCTCGCGAAAGTGGTTTTTGCTGGGCCTACTCCGAGGTCGATTCCTGGTGCACCGTCTGTGACTAGCCCTTGTGTTTTATTATTTTATAAGTTGTTTTATTGTATGTTTCTAAAATTCTGTTGTATAATTACCATTCTTGGTGTTACAGTAGGTTTAAATGATTGTGCTACCAAGTTTTCCATCATTTTGTCTCACCTGTTTGGTGATCAGCTGCTTGCCCTTTTAAATTAATCTTTGTTGTTGTATTTGCTGTTTTACTGTATTTTTTTTCAAAAACGTTCTTTATGTAATCGCCATTCTTGGCGTTACAGCAAGTTTAAATGATTGTGCTACCAAGTTTACCATCATTTGTCTCACCTGTTTGGTGATTAGTTGCCTGTCTTTTCAAATTAACCTTTTGCTAAAGGATTGTTGTTTCACAGTGTATTTGTTAATTTTGTTATAATTGCCGTTCTTGGCGTTAAAGTCCTTCAGCCGTGACTGTGTTTACTTGCTTTAAAATTCTAACTGAGATCACATTGGCTTGTATTAAAACATTATTTACTGTGTCTGTATTTAATGCTCATTTGGTAAATTGTAACGCAATGAAAGCACTATTAATTACACAGTTGTTTATTCTTTCATTAATAACGTGTAATATCTTTGTTTATTGCTGAGTATGGTGTTACAATAAATGTGTGTAATTGCAGAAGGGAACCAATGGTAACTGATTACGGTCCCGTCCACAATCGTAACCGAATCCTGCCCTCCTTGACTACCAGGTTTCAGCAACATTCCAGCTATATGGACACGATTCAGAATCATAGGCATCCCTTTGAAAATCGTGAAAGTTCGATAACCTGAAGCGAGGACACTCTCAGTCTTTTGAAATAACAGTAATTAGTAAGACCTGCAAAACAACGGTCGTAACACAGTTATGGGTAATAGAATGATGAAATAGTTCAACGAACTTGTTTTTAGCACTCATCATAGAACTGGTTTATATAATTTATTCCGCTCTTGTCTACTTCTTTCAAGAAACCTGCAGTGTTGTGAGCTTTTTTCTGAAATTATTGAAGGTGTTTAAATCCGTCTTTGGAACTACAAGAAAACGCTCATTTTTGTCACCAAAGACGTTTCGTTTTGCTTAAATAAAAATAATCAGTGAGTGTTCTGCAACGACATGTATTTCCAGTTTGGTTTGATTTATAGGCCTACAAACAATTTTATACATAAGATCATTTTACTTGCTGTACTTTACGTACGACTTTCACTCACATCCGGAAACGCCGTATAGTAACTGATGTGAAACACATGTTTCATATTAAGAAATGTATAGTTCTGAAAAGTGCATGTGGGATCGGGCGGAATCCAACAGTGCCAAACGAGGGAACACCTCAAAAAAGTGGAAGCAGACGGCGTTTCCTAGCGTGTGCAAAAAGTCTGACACATATCGTAAGTAAAATCGCCATATTCGATAACGATCTGTTTTTAAATCTAGAAAGCAAGCCACTTTTGTAAATATGTTTTATTACACTCCAATGATCGTGCTTTATTTCAATAATACGAAATACATTCGGCGACAAAAACACGCATTTTTTCTAGTTGCAAAGACGGTATCAAAGTACCTTCAATAATTATGAAGCATCTACGGGCAGTGTGGCCAAATAAACAGAGAATATCTATTTCTGAAACCATGTTTCAAATTTTGTAGCTTATATTCTATTAGTGTTTGATTCACAGTTCACTAACCATTTAGAAAATAATATTTCAACCAGTCCTTTTTACGCCCTTCTATTTTATAATCTTGTTCATGTAATGTTCATGTGTCAGATTCCGCAGACAAGGTATTTCGCGGTACATTGTATAAGTTTTTCAATATCATCGTCGCCCCACTCCTTCCTATGCTTGTAGCAACTAAAACCTGCTGTCACCTGAAAACGACAGGAAAATTCACGGACTTTTTTAACTTACCCCGTTGTAGAAATCCTCACGTGTGTACCAAACTGCGGTGCTGCAATCACGGGTTCCAAGAGCTGCAGGCAATGGCCGAACGGTCGTATATGGACTAACAAGTAGGCAGGGCTTGGGGGTTTTGCAGAATCCGTCGGAAATATCCGCCGCCCACCGATAAAATTCGTTCGTGTGTGGCCAGCTATTGCCAGAAGCAGCAGGTTCGCGCTCACCACAGTACCACAAACATGAAAGCGACTGCCGGCGTCAGCGTTTATTATGGAGCAACGGCCGTCGCTTGGGCTGCAAAAGCAGCAGTTCGTTCTCCACCGCGACAACCTTAGAACTCCAAGGCTTTAAGAATAACTTCTTTCATCCTACTACTTAGTGTTGCTTTTCAGTTAACATGTCACAACTATTCATTATACAGCGTGTCCGCCCCGCTAATGCCGGCACGGTAGCTCAGCGTGTTCGGTCAGAGGGTTAGCTGCCCTCTGTGACAAAAAACTGAGTTGATCGATCACCAACGAACTTAAACGGATGTCTTACGACGTCCGCCCCGAGCCGATTCAACAAACAAAAGCGAACAAAATGAGATTAAAAAAAACAAAAAAAGATAGCTGAGTGGTAGTATAAGGTTAAAGCACGCTCACTCATATGTTCTATTGTTATATCAGGTCCCATATAAAATGTTTAAAAAATCTCTTAACAAAAATCTTTCTCATAAAATATTAACTTTTGACAATTATTCATTTCAGTTTAAAGAATTTACTCATTTCTCCAATCCATGGTCATTCTGCTGATTGTAAAGAAAAATCAGTTGTTTCTTTTATCATACGATAAATCTATCGGCCAGCATTGCACAGGGCTGTGCCAGAAAAGATTAGTTTCATATAGGAGCAGATATATATACGCGTTATCCGGTGACTTGACTGAGGTAAGAATTTTCAATTTATTCAGTATTATCTTTCAGGGCCATGATGCAGCAATGCTGACGTCGAAAATTTACCACTTTAAATTCACAGTCAATTATTGAAAGCTTATAATTGAGTCACATTTTTTATTGAGAGATTAGTCACCTTATTATTGTGAGGTTACGGAATAATAAACTGTTGGTAGGTTACGAAATTTGTTGGTAGGTTACGTATTTTTTTTATCTTTGGGGAGGTTACTCTTGTCTACAACCGGTCAGGATCGTATTTTTGTGAATTTCTGAGAAGTAGCCAGTTATGTATCTGCTCTTATTTGAAACGAAACTTTTCTGGAACAGCCCTGAGCAATGCTGGCCGATAGATTCGTCGTGTATAAAAAGAAACAACTGATTTTTCTTTACAATAATCAGGATGACCATGGATTGGAGAAATTAGTAAATTCTTTAAATTGAGATGAATAATTGTCAAAAGTCAATATTTTTATGATAAATATTATTATTAAGGGATTTTTAAAACATTTTAGATGGGACCTGATATAACAATAGTACATATGCGTGAGGGTACTTTTACCTTATACTACAATGCTCAGGCTCCGCCATCGCTCCCCACGACCGACCCAACTGCTAGACAGTTCCTACTGCAGTCAACACTGCTCTCTGGTCTGAGATTCTCTTATAGCTTACACATCGCAAGCAGCGCATGATCAATCCATCGAAATTAAATCTGCTCGAGTACGCTAGCAACAAATTCTTTAATCCTGGACCTCTTACAATACACACACACACACACACACACACACACATGACGACAGTCTCTGGCAGCTGAAGCCAGACTACGAGCAGCAGTGAAAGAAAGATGGGAGAGACAACAGGATGGGGGTAAGGAGGAGGCTGGGGTGGGGAGAGGGAGGAATAGCAGGGTAGGGATGGGGGATGATGAAGTGCTACTAGTGGGAGTGTGCAGGTGGAGCCAGGGTAGGGCAGCTAGGTGGAGTTGGGAGGTTGCGAATGTGGCAGATACCATACCCCGCATCTGTGAGTGATTTCTTGAAGGGCCTCAGTCTTCTGCCTGTGTAAATCGACCATATGCTGTGGCCTTTGTTCATGCACTACTGACTTGATATTTTAGTGCAGCCCCCGCCCTCCACCTAACCTCCCAACTGCAGCTAATTGCCCTATGCTCTCCCCACCTTGTTCCTGCGTGCTCCCACTGGCAGCACTCCACTATCCCTCAGCTCTACCCTGCTATCCCTCCCCCTCCCCACACCATCCTGCTCCTTACCCCCATCTGGCTGTCTCTCCCATTATGTACTGATGCTTGTAGTCTGGCTTCAGCTGCCAGACACTGTGGCCATGTGTGTTTGAGCTGTGCTTGCGCGAGTCTTTTGCCTTTTTTCGACAGAGGACTTGTTGGCCAAAAGCTCATTTTGTGACAGTCTTTTTGTTGTGCCTATTTACGACTCAGCATCTCTGCTGTGTTGTGAGAAGCAACGATCCATTCCATAATATTATTACTTTCAGTAAGTAATTATTCACATGATGAGGTGCAGTGAGATGCTCCCATTAGTATGTGAAGAAGTGAAGACATGTTTGAAACAGACTGTGAGAGGACAGTGGCATCAGGGCAGCACCGCTGTGTGAGTCAGACCTAATGAGGTAAGAGAGGCGATAAGGCCACTGTGGTGTGCGTACTGTAGGACCTTCAGTACACACACCATCAGATTATTTGACTTGCCACTCTAATGAAGTAGGCTTGTGTCAGCAATATGTCTCGTGGTCTTAGTGTGGCGTGTTTATCTTCTGCCATTAGGTCAGACGATAGAAATGCCACTTGCATGCTTAGAGTAGCAGATTGATGGTGGCCAACTTTAAACAGAACTTGATTAATTTTCACACACATTTATTAAAATAATAAAAAGCATACACATTATGTAACTTGATTCTGGACGCTGTTTACAATTGACAATCTGAATTTCCATTGGTCTTGGTACGTTAATTTTATTCTCACATATCTCTGATACTTGACAAAATGTCTATACATTTCTCTTTATGGCTATATACAGGAATACAATAATCGTATTAGGCGCAGACTGAAACTTGATTATAGACTGGTACAGAGAAATGTAGACTGGTACAGACTAATGCAGAAAAATGCAGACTGATTGATCGGAGGTTTGTCCACTCTTTATAATACCTCGTGCATTCATGTATCACTGTGCAAGTGTAATCCACGAGGAGAAAAGGTTCTACATTAGCAGCAATCTCATTGGCTGCGTTACATATAAATACGCAGATCGGCGGAAGCAGAATTTGGTCTGTCTCTAAGGCAGCGCCATCTCGTAGTGCGGAGGTGGACAAACGCTGCGCCTGCGCTGTTGTGCTTAGCGGGACGCGCTCTAGTGGGAAAGTTGTGTATGTGCTGACTACGCACAACTATGTACACAACACCCACTACTTTCACAAGTATATTATTCTACAATAACAGTTGTCATTCAATTTATTTAAAAGATGGTGAACGTATAATGTAACTGTGGTGCTTTCATATCGTTGGTGCCAGTTGATTACTATTAATGCAGTGTAAAGCTGTACAGTATTAAAGAAAACGTAGAAATTTATTCGAAATTTTGCAATTGAAAGTAATACCAACATATAACTTGCACCATAGGCTTTGTACGTTGTTAGACACTTCAAAACTTAATAATTAACACTATATGTGAGAGCTGGTTTTCAGGATGGGGAAGTATAGGGTTAGAAATTGTGGGTGGAGCCTTAATCAGTTACTCTCAGTTGCACAAAAATTATGTAAACTTCATGTAAAGAAATTAAAATTTTAAAACAATCTCTTAAAATAACACAATTGACTGTATTACAGCTGAAGAGCTTATCACAGAAAAATACTTCCACAATTTTAGGGCTAAGGGCCACAAACAATTTCAAATAACAAATGGCTGAAGGTCTGAATTAAAAATCAGGAAACAATTCCAAATAGCACACATCTCAACAAATACGTTGCCTTTAAAGCCAGTTTGCTTACAAAAAGCTTATTGTAATACAGCTGAAGGCCTTATTACAAAGGAAGAGAAATTATTGCTCGGCTGAAGGCTACACACAACTTCAAATCACAAACGGCTAAAGACCTGAATTAGGAATCAGAAGAACAATTCCAAATAGCACATTTAAAATAAATCCCTTGCTTTTAAAACAAGTTTGCTTAAAAAAAACTTACTGAAACACGGCTGAAGGCCTTATTACCAAAGAAGTGAAGTTATTGCTCGGCTGAAGGCCACACCAATAAGAATTACAAAATTACAAATATCCTTAAAACAAACATAACAATCTAAGGAATCAGGACAAGCGGTTCTCAGCAAGTGTTCCAAGGATAGGCCTGGGAAGGTAACTCAAACACGAGGTAAGGTGAGACAGGCAGCCAAGAGTTGTACTCACGTAACTCAAACTAGGGGCAGCTTAAGCGCCGACCGACCGACTAACCAATCCGCCTAACATCGGATCACAGTGAAACGTCCCCTTTGAACAATTATACACGACTGGTCTATGTGAAACGTCCTCTTTGAACAATTATACACGACTGTGCTTAAACTGACACACAATATTTTTAGCGCAACGGAATCTGACTTTCAAAAATCCCTACGAAAGAATGGCCCTGACTAACAATAACCTATATGTTTCACAAATCACTTACCTCACAAAAATCTTCGTTACTCAAGCTACTGCAATAAAGGGAGCGCCACTACTGCCAGCTAAACAAAAGATTCAAACTACTGAAGGCACTAACTACTGATAGGCATAGTTAGCAAATGAAAGATTTTAATACAGAACAAACAATGTATTTACCTTAATAGTCATAATATATATATCAGTTCGTGACACCAATTCTTACAAATTTGAAAACTGCGCCATCTCTCTCCCCACGTCCATCACTGCTGGCGGCTCACCTCCAACTGCGCAACGCTACGCGCTGTTAGCATCCAGCTGCCGCTGCCCAACACTACAATGGCAGACAACAATGCAAACCAGTCACAGACTGCACACGTCAAAGCCAGTGATTTTCATACAGAGCGCTACGTGGCGGCGGCGTTACCAATAAAAAAACCTAAACAGCCTACTTACAACAGGCACAACGATGGAATATTTTTAGGCAATGGCGAAGAGACAGACAGCACTACATCTTCAGAAAACACCCGAGAGAGAAGGAAACACTAGAACCAACGTAGACCTCCCAAAAAATTATGCACAGTACAATAAAAGAGTCTGTCACACCGTGCCAGACAGCATCAACGTGACGAGGAAAGGTACACCGCCGGAAAAGTATGCTAACCTCCGGAGCAGGTAACTGGGGCGTTAGCGGCCACAAGGCAGAAAATACCGCTGGTTGCACTTCACTAATAAGAATAATACCAATTTCAAGGATGAATAACAAATAGAGAATGACAGCTGCAATATTTCACTACCTCGAAACACTTAACTCCTTACCGCCAGCCTCAGCGGCCCTGGAAGTAACATCCTGCTGACCAAAGGTGAGATCTCAGAACAGTTGAGGTTGCATTAGCCATTAACTCTTCACTCACTTAAACGTCCAGGGTTCGGTGTGCAACGAAGTCGTCTCTCTCGCAGCTACCCCTCCTGGATCCGGCAGTGGCAGCACGCCGCCAGCGGTCCCGGACTCCCCTCGCGCTGCACGGACCTGCTCGCCCCTGCGCCCCAACCGACCTGATGTCTGTACACAACTCCCCGCTCCTCATAACGCGACACGGAAATACTAGCGGTCGCTCCAGAGATACTACCACAGTACTCGTATCGATATGGGCTGCTGCTGCCACTCATGGGCAGACAAGCCAGCAACTTAGTGACGCTAGTAAATCGAATAAAAAACGAAACGAAACGACAATATTCCAAGCAATAAACGGTCTGAATACCAGCCGCGCACGTCTTAATACGCATGTTATTGCCTTTTGTAACACATGTTAGAAGGAAAACAAGTTGATTTACTCGGAAAAGATTCTGTAAACAACAACTGCAGTCAGTTTACATGTCGTCTAGAACAAAATACATATATACACTCCTGGAAATTGAAAAAAGAACACCGTGAATTCACTGTCCCAGGAAGGGGAAACTTTATTGACACATTCCTGGGATCAGATACATCACATGATCACACTGACAGAACCACAGGCACATAGACACAGGCAACAGAGCATGCACAATGTCGGCACTAGTACAGTGTATATCCACCTTTCGCAGCAATGCAGGCTGCTATTCTCCCATGGAGACGATCGTAGAGATGCTGGATGTAGTCCTGTGGAACGGCTTGCCATGCCATTTCCACCTGGCGCCTCAGTTGGACCAGCGTTCGTGCTGGACGTGCAGACCGCGTGAGACGACGCTTCATCCAGTCCCAAACATGCTCAATGGGGGACAGATCCGGAGATCTTGCTGGCCAGGGTAGTTGACTTACACATTCTGGAGCACGGTGGGTGCCACGGGATACATGCGGACGTGCATTGTCCTGTTGGAACAGCAAGTTCCCTTGCCGGTCTAGGAATGGTAGAACGATGGGTTCGATGACGGTTTGGATGTACCGTGCACTATTCAGTGTCCCCTCGACGATCACCAGAGGTGTACGGCCAGTGTAGGAGATCGCTCCCCAAACCATGGTGCCGGGTGTTGGCCCTGTGTTCCTCGGTCGTATGCAGTCCTGATTGTGTCGCTCACCTGCACGGCGCCAAACACGCATACGACCATCATTGGCACCAAGGCAGAAGCGACTCTCATCGCTGAAGACGACACGTCTCCATTCGTCCCTCCATTCACGCCTGTCGCGACACCACTGGAGGCGGGCTGCACGATGTTGGGGCGTGAGCGGAAGACGGCCTAACGATGTGCGGGACCGTAGCCCAGCTTCATGGAGACGGTTGCGAATGGTCCTCGCCGATACCCCAGGAGCAACAGTGTCCCTAATTTGCTGGGAAGTGGCGGTGCGGTCCCCTACGGCACTGCGTAGGATCCTACGGTCTTGGCGTGCATCCGTGCGTCGCTGCCGTCCGGTCCCAGGTCGACGGGCACGTGCACCTTCTGCCGACCACTGGCGACAACATCGATGTACTGTGGAGACCTCACGCCCCACGCGTTGAGCAATTCGGCGGTACGTCCACCCGGCCTCCCGCATGCCCACTATACGCCCTCGCTCAAAGTCCGTCAACTGCACATACGGTTCACGTCCACGCAGTCGCGGCATGCTACCAGTGTTAAAGACTGCGATGGAGCTGCGTATGCCACGGCAAACTGGCTGACACTGACGGCGGCGGTGGACAAATGCTGCGCAGCTAGCGCCATTCGACGGCCAACACCGCGGTTCCTGGTGTGTCCGCTGTGCCGTATGTGTGATCATTGCTTGTACAGCCCTCTCGCAGTGTCCGGAGCAAGTATGGTGGGTCTGACACACCGGTGTCAATGTGTTCTTTTTTCCATTTCCAGGAGTGTATTTTTGAAATAAAATCTATTTAAAACCACCCTAACTACATCCCTCAGCTATTTAAAAAGGTATCAACTTCATACTATTACGTTGTCAACTGCTGACCTCGGTTACAACAGTAGAGTGTAACTTCCCTGGTCTGTTTAGTTACACCTTGACAAGTCATTGTGCAACATTTTAAAGGGCATATGCGCAAAAACCATTTGGACACCAAATGGTGAACATTAGTACGGGGTATGTCCATCCTTCTCCTTTATGGTGGCTTGACATCTGTCGGGAACACTTGTGGTGTTTCCTCTCCTCGGGGTTCTGCCGTGAAAAAATATAAAATAGAAAATCTGATTGGGTTTTGAATTTTGATGGAATAAGTTACGGATAAGGGGTACTTAGTATTATTGATTGAGATCGTGCTGTAATTTGACCGTGCATGGCAGACCGGGTCGGAAACACTACTAAAAGCGACTGTACGGAAACAGCATCAGAAACTAGTTGAAATTTACCTTATAATCTTGTTAGAAACGCAGTACTAATTACAATATAGTCTTCATGGCTGTCCTCCTAATTTCTCTTGTAGGACGAGCCGTCTTTCACTTTTCTACGTCTTTTGAAAACTTCTTCAAGTTGTCACTGTCATGATAAATTTACAAATCTGGCGATAACCACCTCGAATCACTATTGAAACAACTTGGCTTTGTAATATAATTTTAATTTCCACCCAAAAGCACATTCAACACAGCGCAGAAAAATACACGTCTTTCGTATGAAGACAAGAGAGAGAGAGAGAGAGAATGAGTGATCAATTAGTTGTTAAAAACAAAAACCTACGCAAAAGTAAAAAAAAGACAAAAATTATTTATAAAAATCGGTCGCTGGCGCAGCGCTCTTCCTCATGTATCTTTGTATTGGCGGAGGCGCGGAAGTCAAAGTACCATTACACACTTTAAAGGAGGCGTTTGAGTGGCTTCAGAGGCAAATTATTCCTCAAGAGTGGAAACCACAGAAGGTAACGATGTTAGACACTGCGGTCTGGACCGAAGTCGGAGTTGTAACTCATCCTAAAGGGCACTGGGGATACCAGACCATTTCAGTAATGTTATCATTCACAAACGATTGCCTCACAGAAATTGCATTGTGTCAGGGCGGAAAGTCCATACCGCAATATCAAAACCTCCATACTTCCTTGTTCTCAACACATATAATGTCAGGTAATGTTGTCCAAACAATTGCCAAACCCTAACTCTTCCACGGGACTGCGATAGGGCATAGCGTGATTCATCATTCCAAAATATTCGTTTCCATTCTTGCACTGGGCAGAACCAGTCATCTAGCACTTCCGAGTTTTTCAGTGTACAGCCTGCCACATAAGCTGACCTGGTAATCTTCCAGAGTCAATCGTGTCATCTGAGTAAGAACTGGGAATCAGCTGAGGCATACCAGTCACATTGCATCCATTCAACTCAATTTCACAGAAATCGCGCGGTTCCAGACTGTAGCGCTTAGAACCGCTCGGTCACTGCGGCCGGCCAGCATTACTTCCCAAAACGTTACACAAACTCTTCAATAATGTGTAATCATCCTTATCACAATTATTTGCACTCACATTTTGAAGGTAAAATTCATACTTTCACGATGCAAGTCTTCAGAGCTTGCACAAACTGAAAAGAAGTTGCATTTGCATTAGCAACACCATATTGCTTTAGACAAGAAAATAAATTCTTTAGAGCGTATTCCTTGAAGGCCTTTGAATTGAACTATTTAAAACCAACCTCTTTTAAGATCTCGCACAAGAAAATAACGGGCTATAATGTAACCTTCCAAACTCTTATGAAACCAACCACATTAGCCTTTTTTCTACCATTTGTCAGTTGCCTGTTTCCTCTGTTTCGGGATACGGATGAATCCTGATCACATGCAGTATAAATTGCCTTGAATCCAGTATTCTAAAGCTCCTTTACGATGTTGACAATGAGTGCTTTCAAACAGACATAACGGAATGTAAAGTACTATGCAAGAATTGTTTTCTACCATCTCTGTCAAATGGTATGTGGGGAAGCTCTTGCATGAGGAGTGAGAGAGGTGGAAGGGACAAGTCTCTGTACAACTGGGAAGTACACATATAAGTAGAGAAAGCAAATGCATTACCTTGAATAGGCTACCACATTGCTATGCATGGTTTATTGGCACTCCATAACTCACTGTAGAACGTCGAATGATTAAAGCGATTAAGGTAGATAAAGGCAGGAGTTTTAAAATGTATTTCTTTAAAATTTGAAGGAATGTTGGGAGCCAGAAGTTTTAAAATGTATTTCTTTAAAATTTGAAGGAATGTTGGGAGCCAGAAGTCGTATATGTGTGACATTCTGTTACATCCTCTTGACAATTCAGTGGTATGATACTGTGATGTAAATGGGTCCACGGAGTGCCGAAATAAGCAACGCGAAGAAGAAAGCTGTTGAAACTTCTCTATTTAAATGTATGAGTCTGTACTTAAATTGCTGAATGACTGAGAAGATGAAACTTCTACGTTATTTGAGTCTGAAACAGCTGAGTAACACTGAACGTACTGAGCCTACTTCCACTTTTGTTTTTCTTATCACGTCAACACTGACCCACAATATTCTAGCACAACGCAATCTGACTGTTCAAAAAAAATTGCAACCTGACTTCACATAATTAAATCAAAAGAATGGCCCTCACTAAAAATAAATCTTAACAATAACCTATACATTTCATTAAGCACTTACCTCACAAAAATCTTCATTACGCCAACTACTGCAAATAGAGCGAGCATCAATACTGCCATCTAAATAAAAAACTAATAAAGCCTCTAACTAGTAATAGGCGTGTAGTTAGCAAAGAAAAAATTTTGTTGCAAACCAAGTAATGTATTTTTTACCTTAATAAAGTGACATCCAGTTCAGACACGAATATAAATCGTCATTGACGTCTAGTACAAATTTATCAAACAGCGCAATACACTGGTTCGACAGCTACCTCAAAAACCGAAGTCAAGAAGTCATTTGTGGGTCGGAAAAGTCATCATGGAAAAACATGCGCTCTGGAGTACCCCAAGGCTCCGCCGTTGGTCCATTACTCTTCTCACTGTACATTAATGATATTTCTTCAGTGATTCACTCGTGCAACTACCATCTATTTGCCGACGACATCCAACTGTAGATAAGTGCAAGCCCCAAGAACATTGCTGACGCAGTAGCGAATATGAACGCAGATCTTTGCTCTGTTTCTCGATTGGCACAGAACCTAGGTCTGAAACTAAACCCCAAGAAATCTCAGGTGATACTTATATCTCATCCAAAGTTAATCAGCCGGTACTTTCGCGAAACAGTCCCTCAAATACACCTCAATGGTACCCAACTACCACACCAAAAAACAGTAAAAGACCTTGAAATAATCTTGGATGAACACCTAAACTGGGAAGAACAAACAGTCACAGCTTGCCGGAAATCGCTCTCCTCCCTACATGCAATTCAAAAATTTAGAAAAATATAACCAACCCATGTTAAACAAAAATTAGTCCAAACAGTAGTCTTGCCTAATCTTTACTACTGTGATGTAGTTCAACAAGGCACAAATAGTGAAAATTCGAGATGCCTCGAACTAGTGATGAATGCTTGTGTTAGATACGTGTGCAATATACGGTTGTGTGATCATATCAGTCCCTCATACTCCCAGCTAAGTTGGATACGCCCACATAAGGCACGCGATCTCCACACGATGTGCTTACTTCATCGATTTCTTAGCCACTGGTGCCCCCAATACTTATCTTCTGACATTAAACCCCTATCATCATTCCACAACCGCAATACCAGATTCGATACATCTAGCACCTTGGCTGTACCTTTACATAACACAAAATCATTCTTCGTGTCATTCTCGATTTCAGACATACGACTATGGAACGCGCTCCCCTGTGACCTGCGTCTCATCCAGAACCGCTCAACATTCAAGGGGGAACTCAAAACATACATATTAGGGACGGTATAGCCACCATTGTTGAGCCCCTGTCACTCTTTATTTCTCCTCTCCTTCATAGCTTCGAATTTTACCATTCTATTTCTCTTCCTCTAACCTATCTACCTCTTCTATGTCTCTTTCACCCCATTCTATCGCCTTATGTCTCTGCTCGATGAGAATAACTCACAAGCTGCAAGAACATAACGAGAAAATTCCCAACTGGAATAGGACTGACATTCATAGAAGAAAAATATGTTTACTTTTTATTATGTAATCTACATTATTATTATTATTATTATTATTATTATTATTATTATTGATTGTTATAATTATTTTTTATTGTTATAATTATCATTGTACTACTCTTATAATCTCTATTTTTGTTAACATTAATACTGTGTAACACGTTATAGGTCCTTAATGTTCTGTAGAAACTGAATTTCGTCCAGTATTAGTATGCCTGGTTAGGTGTAAGAGAGGGCCTAAAGGCCCTAATCTTGCCAGGTAAAATAAATGCATAAATAAATAAATAAATAAATAAAATATATAATCATGAATAATATTCAATCTCCAAGTCGAACATCTACAGATCGTCATCCTACTTCACACTTCAGACCTCTACCCTCCATCAATGCTAACTTCTCACATCTAACATCCAACACTGCTGGCTGTTCACCTCCAGCTGCCCAGTAGTACTTCCATCATTGCTGGCGACTAACTTCCAACTGCCCAAAACTACTGGCAATTAATTTCCAACAACGAGACCAACCAACCACGGAGTGTCTTACAAAAAATCACCAAACTTCATATAATTTTGATCCACATTGTCAGGCGTACGTTCTACAATATCACACGATCATCATTATCTTCGGTGAGAAAGTTAGGATCATTTATCATATTTTCTACTTCGGCTAGTGTGAGGATCTTTCTGGTTCCCACATCTAAAAAAATAAAAAATAAAAGATACAGTGATTGTGATTGTATGAAAGTACTTCCTATCAGCCACGATCCCCAAATGGGTGTCCCTATAAAACATGTTTTAAAACAATATTTACTAGTGATAAATGAACGAAGAAATATTTGTGAGCTACTGTAACCTACAAATTTACAATATGATAGCATCATTTGACGGAATAATGAAAATAATGCAAGAATAACACAGCTGAAAATCTATGACATTCGCATTACATGACTTACCATCCGATTTATGGTTTATTCAACTTTACACAAGAAATGAATTCTGCTCTGTCACTCACTTCAGTTATACTGTTGTCAAATACTATAAGCTATTCAGCATTAAAGCGAAGACACTGCTGCCAGCTGATAGGGCAAAATCTATCCAGAATGAGATTTTCACTCTGCAGCGGAGTGTGTACCGATATGAAACTTCCTGGCAGATTAAAACTGCGTGCCGGACCGAGACTCGAACGCGGGACCTTTGCACTTCACGGGCAAGTGCTCTACCATCTGAGCTACCCAAGCACGACTCACGCCCCGTCCTCACAACTTTACTTCTGCCAGTACCTCGTCTCCTACCTTCCAAACTTTACAGAAGCTGTCCTGCGAAACTTGCAGAAATAGCACTCCTGGAGGAAAGGATATTGCGGAGACATGACTTAGCCACAGCCTGGAGGATGTTTCCAGAATGAGATTTTCACTCTGCAGTGGAGTGTGCACTGTTATGAATGGTCATGAGTTCGAGTCTCGGTCCGGCACACAGCTATAATCTGCCAGGAAGTTTCATATCAGCGCACACTCCCCTGCAGAGTGAAAACCTCATTCTGGAAACATTCTCCGGACTGTGGCTAAGCCATGTCTCCGTAATATCCTTTCTTCCAGGAGTGCTAGTTTTGCAAGGTTCTCAGGAGAGCTTCTGTGAAGTTTGGAAAGTAGGAAACGAGGTAGTGGCGGAAGTGGAGCTGTGAGTAAGGGGCGTGAGTCGTGTTTTGGTAGCTCAGATGGCAAAGCACTTGCCCGTGAAAGGCAAGGGTCCCGAGTTTAAGTCTCGGTCCGGCACACAGTTTTAGTGTGCCAGGACGTTTCAAAATCTATCAAGTTCCCAAATGGAGATCGCGGTAGTTAAGGGGTTAAGACAATTATAGATCAACTCAAATGGTTCAAATGGCTCTTAGCACTATGGGACATAACATCTGAGGACATCAGTCTCCTAGAACTTAGAACTACTTAAATCTAACTAACCTAAGGACATCATACACATCCATGCCCGAGGCGGGACTCGAACCTGTGATCGTAGCAGTCGCGCGGTTCCAGACTGTAGCGCCTAGATCCGCTCGGCCAATACGGCCGGCTAGATCAACTCCAGGACAACATGTATTTACATGGAGAAGAGTCCAGTTCAACTCCCACAGTACAATATAATGTCAAATAGAGCATTCTTCCTTACCAACACTAAAAAAATGTAACAGTAGTTGCGCAAATGTGCTCACATGTTATTGATACATACAATAAATTTGAGTAGTAATCAACACTTTAGAATAGTCCTCCCACTCTAATGACAATTTCGAAGCAAATAATACACCATTGCCATGCTTCCATCATGGAGTGTCGGTTTTATGTAAACAGAGTTTACTAAATACGGTAGTATTCAGTACTGTGGCAATACGTTCACACTATACCATGCAATCCCGTGCAAAATTGTTCATTTCTGTGTAGAGTACTGGAGTGAACGAACACAAAATCGAATGCGAGGAATAACTTAAAACACAAATTAATCGAGCAGTTTACCGCGTGGATACATAGCACGAACTAATATGCACGGATCCACAGAACAGCATGCGATGGGATCACCTTATGTTCTGTATGAACCAAAAAATAAATACCTATGGAATCATTCAAATCACCTGTATTATGGATTTAAACAAAAATCAAACAGAATACGAGCAACATTGTAACATCGTTAGTTAAGCAATACAGTACACGCACGAGATCATAACAAGTACGCATTGCTATGACACCAGCATGTGTTTTGAAATAAAACAAAGCAAATACGGAAGACTAAATCACCCAATAAGGAAAGGAGATGATTGAGGTTGCAGCGCTCCAAGTGGGGTGGCAGCGAACCAAGGCTCTGTCACCACAAATCCCTATACATGTTTCACGACACTGCCACACTGGCGGCTGCTTCTCTATCCGCAACACGGTACTCCACGATTTCTCTTATACTAGTGGGTCCGCCTCCTGTGACATGTAGTAGTCAGTTCAGCACTGTGCAGAGCTTTCCAAATATTTTTCATGAAACGGTGGAGTTTTCTTTATGGAATCTGCTTTGATTTAGTAATGTTGTTTCATCGTATTTTGATATCCACGCTTTGTTTATGAAAACATCGTCTGGTGATGACTTGCAAAACGTCGACACTGGTTGCGAAACGATTTGTGTGATAGGGTCTATACTTAAAATTCTTTTTTATGATGTCTTTCACAGTGTCGCAGATCTCACGACCGGTCTATCAAGTAAAGGAGTGTATTTAATCTAACCTAATTTAAGCTAACTTTTTTCGTTTATGCACACGCCATCGTTCTGAACCTATCATCACTAATAAATGCTACACTATTAGCGTCCTGAGTTAGTACAAAGTTCATTGGCATGCTAAAAGATGGGGCAATTTTTTACTCTTTTTTATTTTTATTTCCGTTTATTTTATTTTATTTTTATTTACTTATTTATTTATTTTTACTATTTGAGTTGGTGTACTTTTACTTCAACACTTTCTACTGGCTTTTTTTTGGGGGGGGGGGGGGGTAAGGGGGATTGGGGGATTGCAAATGAAATTAGTAGTATTTTTGCTAGAAAGAGCGGTTAATCATAGGTCGGCATCACACTTGGACAATGAATGAATAACATTTAGCATCTGTATGATGGACGTAGACGAGCAACGAGCAAAGTTTAAGCAAGTTGTAAGTCGATCTCTGTAGATGTATGTGTCGAGAAGATGGATTAAGGACGGAAATATCCACCTTGATTTAGTAACAAAATTCGGAAAATGCTGAGGAAGCACACTAGATTTAAAAGAGAACCGCTAATGACGGCATGCAAATGTTAGTAGAAATTCGTACGTCTGTAAAAAGGTCAATCCTGGGAGCATAAACAACTACCACAGTCATAGCTTAGCAAAAGATCTTGCCGAGAAACGTAGAAAATTTTGGTCCTTCGTGAAAACGATAAGCAGATCAAAGGCTTCTCTATGAAGTCACTCTTTGACCAGTCCGGTATGGCAACAGAAAGCAGCAGAAGGAAAGCTGAAGTTTTAAATTTCGTATTTAAGAAATAATTAACGCAGGGGGATCGTAAAAGCGTACGATCTTTCGACCATCAAAGAGATTCCCGCACTGAAGACACAGTAATGGGCATCACCGGCTTACAGAAGCCGTTGAAAGAGTTAAAAACAAAGAAGTCGCCAGGTCCGACAACTTACCTTGCATATATCGAGAACCTGTCGCTCAGCGCAAAGTTACAAGAGACTGGAAGAAAGCGCAGGTAACATCTTTAGTTAAGAAGGATAAAAGAAAATTACAGACCAGTATTATTAACATCGATTTGCTGCAGAATTCTCGAACGTATTCTCAGTTCGAATATAATAAATTTCCTTGAGAGCGAAAAGCTTCTATTCACGAATCAGCGCGGTTTTAGAAGACATCGCTCGTGTGAAAATCAGCTTGCACTTTTCTCGCATGCTCAGACTGTTAACAAAGGTACGAGCGTATGAAATAGATTCACAGGTATGTGAGTGGCTCCAGGAAGTACGTTGTCCTCACAGACAAGGCCATAGTCAGCAGTGCCCCAGGGACGTATTATAAGACTACTCTATTTTCTACACATGGGTACATACTGCGGAAATGGAAAGTGCTATTGATATGCGGTTTTCACAGAATGAATGGCTGGTCAGGGAATCGCACTGTTGGCCAATAATCAGATTGTATTAATACTTAGAAACTGCAGTTTTAATGCAGACATACACTTTTTTAAGTGGAGCATCGCGTATTGACGTAAACAAACTAAAAAATAGGGTAAATTCGATTATCAGTGGTGTTTGTTGCGGGACCCTAGTGCAAGACGTTTACGAGATACTTATTTTGAAAAGTTTCCACAACCACACTTTGAAACGTCCCCTTAGAAAAATTTTACACGACTGTGCTTAAACTGACACACAATAGTTTTTAGCGCAACGCAATCTAACTTTCAAAAATCCCTACGAAAGAATGGCCCTGACTAACATTAACTTATACGTTTCACAAATCACTTACCTCACAAAAATCTTCGTTACTCAAGCTACTGCAATACAGCGAGCACCACTACTGCCAGCTAAATAAAAGATTCAAACTACTGAAGGCACTAACTACTGACAGGCATAGTTAGCAAATGAAAGATTTTAATAGAGAACAAACAATGTATTTACCTCACTAGTCATAATATATATAGCAGTTCATGACACCAATTCTTACAAATTTCAAAACTCCGCCATCTCTCTCCCCACGTCCGCCACTGCTGGCGGCTCACCTCCAACTGCGCAACGCTACGCGCTGTTAACATCCAGCTGCCGCTGCCCGACACTGCAATGGCAGACAACAATGCAAACTAAACACACACTGCGCACAGCACAGCCAGCGATTTTTCATACCGAGCGCTAAGCGGCGTTACCAATAAGAAAACCTAAACAGCCTACTTACAACTTGTTTTCGCCGTGCAACCTGCGTAGTTGCTAGGAACGACTTTGTTCTGATTGCTTACTCTCTGCTTGTGTGTTCCTTGAGTGCACTGCAACTCGATATTCAGTTTCTGCGTAGCAGTCCAAGCACTAGGTCGTGAGTGCGATTTACCAATGCAGAAAAAGCCGACATGCTCATGGGGTATAGAGAATGCAGTTCATTCTTATACGGAATATGCGGTAAAATATCCCAATAGTTGTCAACCATCTCGACAATTATTTATCAACCTCTTCAAGCAGTTACGTTATAGTGTAACACCTAGACATTGCAACACAAGGGAACAAGTGATGACAGAAGACGGGTAAATTAATGATATTGCTGCTGTTGCATTTAATCCGCTCGTTAGCTCCCGCACAATCGCTAAACGAAGAATCTTGAATCAGGCAAGTGTCCTAAGTATTCTCCATCGACATAGGTCCAATCCCTATCACATTTCTCTCCATCAAGACCCGCATGGAGAAAATTATGAGACTTGTGTTCAGGGGAGCTAGACAAGAAAATTATTTTTTAACATTTTCGAATTTTTATCTCATTATCAAATGTGCAATTTTCTGAATAAAATGATATATGTATCACATGGGAAGTATTTTATTTTATTTTTTGAAATAAAATCTACACTGGTTGAAAACGCTAAAATTTTTTACGCGCATTACTTCAATAAAACCGGTACCTTTTGTATGTAGGGTGTAAATTTTAAATTGACAAACCAAAATAACTCGAAAAATAAGCTTCACACGAAAAAATGTGAAGAATCCAAAGTCTATTATTTTCGAAGGGAACATCTGCTGGTGCTAAAACTAACCCACCACCCAGCCACCTGGGGGTGTGGGGGAGGCAACTTTAAAATTTCAAATGGGAACCCCAATTTTTTATTGCAGAATCAGATTCTACATAAAAACTACGTACATTTTGTCTTAAACATTTGTTTTGATTCTTCGTAGTTGGCGCTGTAATTCAAGAAAATCCATGTTCTCATTTTTGCGTGGAAAATGGTTACGGATAAATAAAAAATACTTATTTACTTCGTACATTTGGATTTGCTAAAACTAAAACTCTCACTGTCTCCCCGTAGGGTGGGGTTTGAGAGAGAGGAATTAAGAGTTCTACAAATGTTGACCCAAATATTAATTTTTTCCGCAGATTCGGATTAGATTTGTTTGTTTCGTGGTCATGAGGCCAGACAACTTTCAATTATCAAACAAGCTAACTAACTAACCAAACATCCAACGAAATAAATAGGTTTTTATTTATTTATCCGTAACCATTTTCCATGCAAAAATTCCCTGCAACAATGAGAACATGGATTTTCTTGAATTATAGCGCCAACTGCGAAGAATCAAAACAAATGTTTTTATGTAGAATCTGATTCTGCAATAAAGCATTGGGGCTCCGGTTTGAAATTTTAAAGTTGCCTCCGGCCCCACCCCCAGGGGTCTGGGGTGGCGGGCTAATTTTAGCGCCAACAAAAATCCCCCTCGAAAATAATAAACTTTGGATTCTACACTTTTTTTCGTGTGAAGTTCATTTTTCGAGTTATTCTGATTTGTCAACTTAAAATTTACACCTTGTATAAGGATGTAGATAGCTATGTCATAATGGTCATGTTCAGAAGAGGATGGCTACCATGTCCAGGAAGTTGAACAAAGTTTGAGAGAAAAGAAACTTTCTGATGGTAAAACCATAATAGGCAGGCTGACAGAGGAGGAGATTAGTGTTTAACGTCCCGTCCACAACGAGGTCACTAGAGACGGAGCACAAGCTCAGATTAGAGAAGGATGGGGAAGGAAATCGGCCGTGCCCTTTGAAAAGAACCATCCCGGCATTTGCCTGAAATGATATAGGGAAATCAAGGAAAACCTAAATCAGGATGGCCGAACGCGGGATTCAACCGTCGTCCTCCCGAATGCGAGTCCAGTGTGCTAACCACTGCGCCACCTCGCTCGTTGCAGGCTGACAGAGAAAATGACCGATGAACTACAGCAGTATTATGGGATGGCCATTGGAAATAATTCTGAGGATTTGTTGAAAATGAAGCAAGCAGTATGGGCTACCCTGTTCCATGGACTGTCAGCTGATGAAAATCCAGTAGACCACCTTTGCCGTCCTGGACCTGGTTCATGGTGCAATTACCGCAATGCCCAGTACTCAGCTGGCCTTGGTGACCGAGCGGTTCTAGGCGCTACAGTGTGGAACCGCGCGATCGCTACGGTCGCAGGTTCGAATCCTGCCTCGGATATGGATGTGTGTGATGTCCTTAGGTTAGTTACGTTTAAGTAGTTCTACGTTCTAGGGAACTGATGACCTCAGCAGTAAGTCCCATAGTGCTCAAAGCCATTTGAAACATTTTTTGAACCCAGTAGCCAAACAGTTTATACAGCCATAAACATTCCACACCGGCAGCAGTCACGGATTTCATAAAAACTACTTACAGAGACCTGGCAAATCTTGAATTACTGAAGAAGTGTCTGCATGGTCAGACTCAAAAAGCCAATGAGTAGTTCAACAATCTCATATGGACTCGCTTACCAAAAACGGTTTTTTTTTTAGTAAAGACACTAAAGTCAGTGATGCTGCCATTGCTTTTAATGATGGCAGCATCGGTAGGGTGAAAGTGCTACAGTACAGCATATGGGAATTAATCCTGGAGCCAACTGCATCAGAGAACTTGAACGGAAGGACAAAGTTGACACTGATAAGGCAGAGTATGCAGCACAGTTGGCCACTAAGGAGTCCAGAAAGAAGAAGAAAAAACTTGGAAAAAGATCAAGAGGATGATATACCGGATGGTGCAGGGTGCTTCAGAGTAAGTAAAAACAAAAACTAAGCATATACTAAGTGAGTTACAGTGTTTTTATACTTTAGAAGCTGTTCCTGAAAATTTACATTTTCTGTTGCATTTTTGCCAAAATCTCAGAAAGCACACAGAGTATTAAAATTATCAGTGTGTAATAACGTACATATCCTGAGCCTACTGAACTAAAACGTAATATTATGTATAATTAAAATTATTTAGGATAACGTGCAAAAAAGTACACAAAATTTTAACCGTCTAATTAAAAAATTGTATTTTCGGAAGCAGTGGCTAAAATGCAATTGTTGTAGTTCAATATACTCAGCACGTACAGTTTCATGTCCTGTGAAAGTTACGTGTCAATGACTACAGTGGTTCCTGAAATACAGGAAAGCCAACGAAGTCACTACATTTAACACCGTCGGGATAGGACGTTACAATTCCCGTTAACTTTTGTGTATGGGCATTAAGACAGGGTAGTCCAGGAGTATCATGTATCTTGTTTAGTTATGAAGCCACATTTAGCAGTCATGGCCAGGTAAACCGCCGAGACATGCACTGCTGGCCTGTTGACAATCAAGCTGCCATCGTGTGGTGTATATTGTGTAAACGTGTGGTGCCGGACAGAGCCGTTTCTCGTAGACGGAACACTGAACGCGTACAAGTACCGCAGCCTCCTAACAGACCATCTGCCACGGATTCTAGATCTCTGCACCCCAGGAGGAAACTGTGGTACCAACTGACGGCTGTCCAGCCCGTAGCGCACGGAATGAGACAGCATGTTTTCAAGGCTTGTTTTGAAATCGTTGGATTAGACGCGGAGGACCTGTATCTTGGCCAGTCTCTCCCCCGGACTTGACGCTTACAGACGTTTTTTGTGTGTGGAAAGCTCAAAGACGCTGTGTGAAAAGACATACCAACTACACCCGATGATAATGCACCGTCGTACTTCTGCAAACTGCTCTGACATCTTCGCTGAATTACTAACAACTGTGAAGCAATTGTTCCATAGCAGAATGGAAGTGTGTATTTCCGCTGCCGTGGTCGTTTTGAACACCACAGTCTGCGATGGTCAGTTGTCTCGTTACTGGTCAGAATCCACATACCTAGTGTATGCACTTGGGTTGTTCTTTAGTGAGGGCTAACACAGGTATTGTACAGGAGTCGGTGTGGAAACTTTTTTGAAATACGATGTCTCATATACGACTCTCACTGGAATCGTGCAACAAACGCCACTGACACTCTAATTTACACTAATGTTAGTTTGCTATTGTCAATAGGTGTTGTTCCATTTAAAAAGAGAAATTATATATTCGATGTATTTTTACAATCTGTTGAATGGCTAATGTTACGAGCCCCTGAGTACCGGCACACTGTCTAAAACCGGCACATCAATAGATAAATCCATTTCAGAAATACTTGCGGTGCAAGTTTTAGGTGATTCACCTTGTACAGGTAAATTATCTGACGAACAGGGTGAGCCGTAAGCTACGGTTCTTTGCTAATGACACTGTGGTGCACTTAAAGGCGGCGTCGTGAAGTTCCAAGATGCTGCTCCAGGCGGATGTGAAATGAATATGCGCAACAGAAGATAATAAACGCTACAATGATGATCTGGCTCTGTCTGACTACCCCCTGAAGCAGATCTCTTAATTTTATAAATTACAATCTAAATACAAATGAATGATTAAGGCTACTGATACTACTAAATAATAAACGATGTTCCTGCTTATATATTCATTGTAGATTTTTTTTAAAAAAACTTTATATTACAAAGTTATGGGAGGCCACGACGTTTGGAACGCGGTTTTACTGCAAACTTCGTACACTAGTAGTGCTCCATGAGGACAACAAAATGTGTAAGCAGTTGCGCGTACTTCTCATGCGTTATTGAGGACTTGGAAGAGCAGTTGAACGGAATGAACAGTGTCTTGAAAGGAGGATATAAGATGAACAACAACAAAAGCAAAACGAGGATAATGGAATGTAGTCGAATTAAGTAGCGGCAAGCTGAGGGAATTAGTTCAAAATGGTTCAAATCGCTCTGAGCACTATGGGACTCAACATCTCTGGTCATAAGTCCCCTAGAACGTAGAACTACTTAAACCTAACTAACCTAAGGACATCACAAACATCCATGCCCGAGGCAGGATTCGAACCTGCTACCGCAACAGTCGCGCGGTTCCGGACTGTGAGGGAATTAGATTAGCAAATGAGACACTTAAACTAGTAAATGAGTTTTGCTATTTGGGGAGCAAAATAACTGATGATGGTCGAAGTAGAGAGGATATAAAATGTAGACTGGAAATGGCAAGAAAAGCGTTTCTGAAGAAAAGAAATTTGTTAACATCGAGTATAGATTTAAGTGTCAGGAAGTCGTTTCTGAAAGTATTTGTATGGAGTGTAGCCATGTATGGAAGTGAAACATGGACGATAAATAGTTTGGCATCAAGGGATCACAAATTTGGCATGGGAGGGCAGCGTGAAGGGTAATAATCGTAGAGGGAGACCAAGAGATGAATACACTAAGCAGATTCAGAAGGATGTAGGTTGCAGTAAGCACTGTGAACATTGAAATGAAGATCACAACAACAACAACAACACTACTAAATGATAAACGCTGTTCCTGCTTATATATGCCATTGTAGATTTTAAAAAAACTTTTATATTACAATGGGAGGCCACGACGTTTGGAATGCGGATTTACTGCCAAGTTCGTATATTGGTAGTACTCCATGATGACAACAAAATGTGAGATAATTTCGGTCGTCAAATACGTATATACCTGCGCGTGGTCGCTTTTACCATTAAGCGTCGGTAGCCGAGCGTTCAAGCCCCGTAATCGCTGGATCGAGTCCCATTTGGAAGTTTTTTCAACACAGGCATTTTCTTTACTATTTATATTACAATTGATATAGTGGTAAAAATACCTGTAATCGGATGAACTTTTATTAAATTTACAGTGTTATTTGGCTGTCTACAAATTTTTATTATCACGAATAATATAATATTCATAACTATCGACTAGTAAACGACCAAAAGCATAAAGTGATACTGAAAATGTATGCTTGTCCGTGATTTGAGAAATCCCCTATACCTGCAAGGAGCCCGAAACTACCTGTTACCTGCAAGTTTTGACCTGCACACACGGCTTTCGAAAGATGTACAGTTAGTCGTCAATTTCGACATTACGAGTACAAGTTGCAGGATGGTACTATTCGTCAAAACATGGGAAACATAAAGTTATGAGTACTACATTATTTCTGATTCTAAAAAATGCCAAATGACATTGTAAATTTAATAAAATTTCATCCGATTACACGTCTTTTTCCCATTATATCAATTGAAGTATATAAATACTAAATAAAATGACTGTGTTGAAAATAAAAAAAAAAACTGACGATCAGGATAAGATCCAGCGATTATAGTGCTTGAACGTTAACCACTCGGCTGCCGCAGCTTCATGAGAGAAATGGCCACGCGCAGATATATATTTGACGACCGAAATTATCTCTCGATTTTCTCAATAACGCTTGAGAAGTACGCGCAACTGCTTACACATTTTGTTGTCCTCATGGAGTACTGCGAGTGTATGAACTTTGCAGTAAATCCGCGTTCCAAACGTCGTGGCCTCCCATTGTAAGTAAAATTACTAATCAACTGTCCAACTCTGCCGGAAGGGGTGGCCGAGCGGTCTAGGCGCTACAGTCTGTAACCGCGCGACCGCTACGGTCGCAGGTTCGAATCCTGCCTCGGGCGTGGATGTGTGTGATGTCCTTAGGTTAGTTAGGTTTAAGTAGTTCTAAGTTCTAGGGGACCGATGACCTCAGAAGTTAAGTCCCATAGTGCTCAGAGCCATTTGAACCATTTGTCCAACTCTGCCGCTTATTATGACTCCGCTATCTAATATCAGTGACGAGATATGGCTGACATTATCTGCGTACCAAACAATATAAGACACTACTTTCAAAGATGATCTGCTGTGGTGTGGAACCTCAGTGGAAATAAACTAACATGATCACAGCTGTTTAGCTTTTATAGCCCTAATACGCCCAAGCAATTTGCGATATCACCGTATGTACTGCGTCTGGTGCGTCGAAGTGATGGTTCTCGTACTAGTCTGCGACGATGGAAGAACTCCAGCCGCAAATAAACTCTTTCAAACACTAGGACGGCAGGAGGCGCTCCACTGACTAATATACTCTAATACTGTCTTCTCCTCTCTGTGCTCCACAGACGAGAAACGCGAATTCCCAACCACAAGGACGGAGTTCAGATAACGTCTTGTAAGTAGGCTGTTTAGGTTTTCTTATTGGTAACGCCACGTAGCGCTCTGTATGAAAAATCACTGGCTGTGCTGTGCGCAGTCTGTGGCTGGTTTGCATTGTTGTCTGCCATTGTAGTGTTGGGCAGCGGCAGCTGGATGCTAACAGCGCGTAGCGTTGCGCAGTTGGAGGTGAGCCGCCAGCAGTGATGGACGTGGGGAGAGAGATGGCGGAGTTTTGTAATTTGTAAGACTGGATGTCATGAACTATCATATATATTTTGACTATTAAGGTAAATACACTGTTTGCTCTCTATTAAAATCTTTCATTTGCTAACTATACCTATCAGTAGTTAGTGCCTTCCGTAGTTAGAATCTTTTATTTAGCTAGCAGTAGTGGTGCTCGCTGTATTGCAGTAGCTTGAGTAACGAAGATTATTGTGAGGTAAGTGATTTGTGAAAAGTATAGGTTAATGTTAATCAGGGCCATTCTTTCGTAGGGATTTTTGAAAGTCAGATTGCGTTGCGCTAAAAATACTGTGTGTCAGTTTAAGCACAGTCTTGTATAAATTTTTCTAAGGGGCCGTTTCAGTCTCAACGTAATTACAGACAGAGGAAGTGCTCTAATTACTGAACGTTGCGTACTCAACGACGACTTCCAACCTGGAGGTGAAGTCCAGAACCGTATAGGTTCGCAACTGTACAGTGCTTAACTATTCTAACTATAAACTCTCCTGAGAGCAAAGACAGCAAGTCCGTCTGTACCAACAGAAGCTGATATCGAGCGACCGTCACACACTGGCTCTCACAACGGAAGACCTCGTCTCTCCACCGCTGGCCTCCCAGCAACACTCGGCCCCCCACCATCGTAACTCCGAAAACGAATCATATTCCCGAAACCACGGAATATTCTCCCTCTCTACAGATTCTTCCGATCGCCGACCAACCATATTTTAGTCTTTTGTCCTTCAGCGCGGAAAAAATGGGTCTGAGCATTATGGGACTTAACATCTGAGGTCATCAGTCCCCTAGAACGTAGAACTACTTAAACCTAACTAACCTAAGAACATCACACACATCCATGCCCGAGGCAGGATTCGAACCTGCGATCGTAGCGGTCACGCAGTTCCAGACTGAAGCGACTACAACCGCTCGGTCACACCGGCCGGCTTAGTGCGGAAAGTTTGCGAGGAAAAACCTATACTCGCACAATGGTACGCTTCTGAGTAAAAATCCTTGTAAATAACCCAGCCTGCTTGGTTTCTGAGGTGCCGCTTCTTCGTTCCTCCTACCTGCGTCCAAAATTTGCATAGCTCGGAAGTATTATCCGGTTATCCTTCTGGCCCTTCTACAATAGCGGCCGGCCGTCACTCTATCTTGCTCCAGAGCTCATGTGCCACGACGTCCGTCTAGCTACTTCCTGTGTTTAAGCAGAACCAACACCTGTGCGGGCCTTCCACATAGAGCTTGAGTTCTACCTGCTTTCTCATCTCCACTGGCGTTCCAACCTCTATTAATACAGGCAATCATTCATTACGCCGTTCTGATAATAAAGACACTCCGTCACATTTCATGCAGTATGCTTCAACAGTTATATGCAAGGCGTACGTGACAATGTCAGTCTCCTTTATACACTGCATACACTACTGGCCATTAAAATTGCTACACCACGAAGATGACGTGCTACAGACGCGAAATTTAACCGACAGGAATGAGATATGCAAATGATTACCTTTTCAGAGCATTTACACAAGGTTGGCGCCGGTGGGGACACCTACAACGTGCTGACATGAGGGAAGTTTTCAACCGATTTCTCATATACACACAGCAGTAACCGGTGTTGCCTAGTGAAACGTTATTGTGATGCCTCGTGTAAGGATGATAAATGCGTACCATCACGTTTCCGACTTTGAAAAAGGTCGATTGTAGCCTATCGCGATTGCGGTTCATCGTATCGCGACATGGATGCTCGCGTTGGTCAAGATCCAATGACTGTTAGTAGATTATGGAATCGATGGGTTCAGGAGGGCAATACGGAACGCCGTGCTGGATCCCAACGACCTCGTATCAGTAGCAGTCAAGATGACAGGCACCTTATCCGCATGGCTGTAACGGATCGCGCAGCCACGTCTCGATCCCTGAGTCAACAGATGGGGACGTTTGCAAGACAACAACTATCTGCACGAACAGTTCGACAACGTTTGCAGCAGTATGGACTATCAGCTCGGAGACCATGGCTCCGTTTACCCTTGACGCTGCATCACATACATGAGCGCCTGCTATGGTGTGTTCAACGACGAACCTGGGTGCACGAACGGCAAAACGTCATTTTCTCGGATGAATCCAGGTTCTGTTTACAGCATCATGATGGTCGCATCCGTGTTTGCCGACATCGCGGTGAACGCACATTGGAAGCGTGTATTCGTCATCGCCATACTGGTATATCACCCGTCGTGATGGTATGGGGTGCCATTGGTTACACGACTCGGTCACCTCTTGTTCGCATTGACGGCACTTTGAACAGTGGACGTTACATTTCACATGTGTTACGACCAGTGGCTCTACGCTTCATTCAATCCCTGCGAAACCCTACATTTCAGCAGGATAATGCACGACCGCATGTTGCAAGTCGTTTACGGGCCTTTCTGGATACAGAAAATGTTCGACTGCTACCCTGGCCAGCACATTCTCCAGATCTCTTACCAATTGAAAACGTCCGGTCAGTGGTGGCGGAGGAACTAGCTCGTCACAATACGCCAGTCACTACTCTTTATGAACTGTGGTATCGTGTTGAAGCTGCATGGGCAGTTGTACCTGTACACACCATCCAAGCTCTGTTTGACTGAATGCCCTGGCGTATCAAGGCCGTTATTACGGCTAGAGGTGGTTGTTCTGGGCACTGATTTCTCAGGACCTATGCACCCAAAATGCGTGAAAATGAAATCACATGTTAGTTCTAGTATATTTGTCCAATGAATATCAGTTTATCATCTGCGTTGCTTCTTGGTGTAGCAATTTTAATGGCCGGTAGTGTATATTCACACGTACGATGTACAACCTATCACAGGATAACTAATTGTTTTTGTAGATCACGCAAAGTATGTGAATGAGTTTTTGTAAGGTGCGAAATTAGAGCCACCTTACAAACTGACCTTAGGACACAAGATAACTTGGATGAAATTTCATGTTGGTGTGATGACTGACATCTTGCTCTAAATATAGAAAAATGTAAATTAGTACAGGTGAGTAAGAAAAACGATTCCGCGCTATTCGAGTACAACATTTGTAATGTGCTGCTTGGCACGGTCACGACAATTCAGGCTCAACGCTGCATAGCGATATGAGGTGAAAATAGCACGTAACGACGGTAGAAGGGAAAGTGAATGGTCGACTTTCGTTTACTGGGAGAATCGGAAGAATGTGTACTTCATCTGCAGGGGAGACCATGCCTAGAACACTATTGCCACCCGTTCTTGATTACCGCTCGAGTGTTTATGATTCTTGCCAGGCAGAATTAAAGGAAGTAAGTCTGAGGCAGACAGTAGATTCGTTACCGGTGGACTCTAACAAAACTCAGATGCTCTAGGAAGTCAAATGGAAATCCCTGGAGGGGAAGAGGATGTTCTTTTCACGGGGCACTATTGAGAAGAAAAGCGGCAATCGAAGATTACTGCAGCATTCCACTGCCTTCAACGTACATTTCGTGTGAGGACCACGAATATAAGAGAACGTAAAGTTCATATGGAGACACACAGACAGTCCTTTTCCTTAGGTCGTGTACTATACTGTGGCCTGCAGAGTGTGTATGAAGATGTAGGAATTCATCTGGCTGAAATGGTTCAAATGGCTCTGAGCAATATGGGACTTAACATCTAAGGTCATCAGTCCCCTAGAAATTAGAACTACTTATATCTGACTAACCTAAGGACATCACACACATCCATGCCCGAGGCAGGATTCCAACCTGCGACCGTAGCGGTCGCGCGGTTCCAGACTGAAGCGTCTAGAACCGCTCGGCCACAGCCGCCGGCTACATAAATCTGGACAAATCGGATACAACAGAAGACGATTCGGTGGTTGGCCTAAGAAGTGATAGGTAAAACACTCTCTTAATTCCGCCTTTTAATTCAGATCCGCTTTCAGTATCTTGCTAAGAAATATCTTCATTCCTTCTGTTGAAACTTCTTTACGAAAGTGACAAATTTAATAATTTGGTAGCAGTCGCTTTCTGTACTTTCCTTGCTGTATACATATTTACTGCAGTCACAATTTCACGAACAAGAGCGTCTTTAAAATGACAAAGAGCTGGAAATATTCGAGCAAGGGCGAATCCCTTTTGTCAGACGGAGTACAGGAACTTGTCGGAATCAGGATAAATGTGCCACGTACGTACGACGTACCGCACATTATCTTTATGGTCTCCTGCATGTCTAACCTCAGGTTCACTGCGACTTGTATCACGAGTGTGAAGGGTATTTAAAAACAATTGTCACATTTCCTTGCAGGAGGTAGCATTGGTCGAAACTAGATGTTACCGCAGTAATATGTCTGGAAATCAAAATCGGTTGAGGTACAGGACGATAAGTACTCTCATTCTCTCTGTTTGTTACACAGTTAACACTATAGGCGCTGCTGTAGGTGTTTATAACGCACCGTCATACATCTTTCAGTCACTCTACGCAGCGAATCACGCAGTCTTTCAAGAGCACCTCTCGATCAAGGTGGCGCAGTGCAAATATGGGTTGGTTCCATTGAAATGGGCACGGTCGATTTCCTTTCGCTTCCTTACGTAATCCAAGTTTGTGCTGCACCTCTAATGACTTCGCTTTGGGCGGGACGTTAAACTCTAATCTTCCTTCCTTATTTTCAAATACGCCTGACAGCAATCGAATTGCGTCACACGTTCCAATAACGCCTACACATTTTCGATAGGTTTAGCATACAAAAATTCCCTTTAAATGTTCCCGTACTTACATATCGAACGGAATCAGCTCCAATGAATGGAGAGGCCGAGGTACCGGACATCCTTGGTCAATCTGTCGTCCATGAAACGCTGTGGGGAGGTACAGTCGCGCATTAGAAATTGGAGTGGTGTACTTTCATGCATAAACCATAGGCGTTGTCTTTCGGCTAGGATAACGTAGTGCTGGTAATTCAAAGCGCATTCTCGGCACCTATCAACACTGCTGTTGAAAACGAATAGAAAACAGAATCCATAAACAAGGTCAACAGCATGGTAAAAATGAAAGGTAGTAGCCACTCACTCAAGAGCACTACCAAACGGTCTGAAAACACAAAAGTAGTACACACATACAACACAACAGACCACACCACAACAGTATGAAGAAACAGATGGTACACACTGCCATACAATGATAAAATAGCACACAGATGTGTAAAATATTACAAAATCAAAGGGTCCCTGTAATATTCAGAACAAGCAGCACAGTCCATCAAAGGCTAAGAGCAGAAAAAAGAACCTCACACAGACTCAGCAGTGCATCACACGTAACTCCCGTCAAGCCCAATAAATAGTATAAACAAGCAGAAAGTTACGAGAAAAATACACAAAGCACATGAGAGCTCTGAAGAGTGACAGCACATATAAACTTTCGCACAACACCTAATAAATAAAAACCTCCATGCCACTATTACAGAAACCGATCAACACATCTTGAAACACAGCAGTAGTTAACGCCGATTAGCATCAGAAGAAAATTATTACATTTGAAAGGGAGTAACGTAATAAATGAAAACGAAGCTACGCGGAGTGGCCGCGTGGTTTAGGACACCATGTTACGGATTGCACGGCCCCTCCAGCCCGAGGTTGGAGTCCTCCCTCGGACATGGATGTGTGTGTGTTGTTCTCAGCATAAGTTAGTTTCAGTAGTGCGTAAGTTCAGGTGGCAAAGACCTCAGCAATTTAGTCCCTTAGGAATTTACACATATTTGGGAAGGCAACACTTTGCAACGACACACTCTTTACGGTTTTAAGAGAACTGATGCAGGTCACAGAAAAAGAACACCACACACACACACACACACACACACACATACACACACACACACACACACAATCACTCTCCCATCACACACAGAGACAGAATAGAAGTCGTCAAAGCTCCCGCTACAGTTTTCAAAACATTCTCGTGATACACGTGAAAAGCAAGATGACGAAATGTTTTGTATTACCACCAAGATGTGGAAGTTATGTTTTTCTGTGTTTAAAGAAACCGCAAGCCGATCAACAAACGTCAGTACATGACTAATAGCATAAAACTACTGCGCACCAAAACCGTATCCACAATGCTACTGCAGTTCTCAGCAGTTGAGCGCTGACGTGTACAACTTCATTTTCTCGTATTTGTTAGTTACAGCCGCTTATACAGCTGCAGATGACAGGCCGTATACCGAAGAAAGGGCAACAACGTCACATAAAATACGCAGGAAATAACGGCAGCAAACGTAGAAAGCTTGCTGTGACTTAAAGTAAATGTGGTGTTATAAAACTATTCACATAACACAATATTTGCAACCAAACACTACCCATCATATAATGATGTTTTGTAATGTTCATAATGTTGCTAATTTTGAACGTTCTAGAATAAAGAAAAACCCACTGATATTGGAGATATTGCCATTGAAACTAGTTTGGGAAACAAAATAAATAAAACGAAACTCTTTTGCATCAAGACGTACCAAAATCCCATATTGTTGTTACCTATTAATGTTTGGTGAAGCTTATGCTCCAGTTAGTCTGTTACGAATTCCTGTCCAAACTATGTTACTCAGGCGATCGTGTTGTCTCACCTCGATGACTGCTCGAGGATTTACATCTGCCTACACGTGAGTATTTCTTGTGAACCCTGCCTCATTTGCCAACAGCGGAACGGACCCTATGTCAATGGGTTTTTAAACGCTCTAATCGAAGAAAGAGGTAATTCTTACTCACTGTTAACGATTATCTCTCTTTCATCCTTAATATCGCCTATAAGACGCTTCCAAGTACTAAAGCCATCACCAACGTTCTGCCTGCCGTCTTCGTATGACCAAAACCAGCGTCAAAGGCTCACAAAGAGCCCAAAAAAGGTAGGTTTCAGTTTAACGTCCCTTCGACAGCGCAGTCGTTAGAGTACAAGCTGGCATTACGAAAGAACGTAGAAGGAAATTGCCTGTGTCCTTTTCGAAGGAAACACCCGGAATTTGCCTGGAGCACATTAGGGAAATGACGGTAGGCTTAAACCAGAATCGCCGAAGGCAGATTTGACCGTAATTCTCCCGAATGCACTCCAGTGTGTTAACCATTGCGGCATCTCACTCGGTGATACTGTTGCCCTCTATGCTCGCAACCTAGTGTTACGTTGAGTGGCCAACTTGGCTGACGGTTAGAGCGTGGCAACAAACAGAAATCCTCACAACTCTTTCGAATGACAGCACCGTACAAGTGCTCTGCAAACGTCAGTCTCACGCGAATCGGTCATTCTGAGCTTCGCACGTCGTCGTGACTAAAAGTGCGGCCCTCACTCTCGCATCACACAGAGACAAAACAGAAGTAGTGAGAGCTCCCGCTACAGTTTTCAAAACATTCTTGTGATGCAAGCGAAAAGCAAGATGACGTAACGTTTTGTATTACCACCAAGATGTGGAAGTTATGTTTTTCTCTGAAACTGCAAGCCGACCAACAAACGTGAGTACATGACAAATAACATAACAACCTACTGCACACCAAAACCGTATCCACAATACTACTGCAGTTCTCAGCAGTAAAACGATGGCGTCTATAAGTTCATTTTCTCAAATTTGTTAGCAACAGCCGCTTATACAGCGGCAGATGACAGGCTGTGTGCCGAAGAAACGGCAACAGCTTCACGTAAAATATACGGAAAAGAACGGCAGCAAACGTAGAAAGCGTGATGTGACTTAAAGATGGTATTATAAAACTGTTCACAGAATACAATATTTGCAACCAAACAGTACCCATCATGTAATGACGTTCTGTAAAGTTCATAACGATGCTAATTTTACACGTTTTAGAATAAAGAAAAACTCACTGATATTGGGCATATTGTCAATGAAACTTCTTGGGGAAAGAAAATAAATAAAACGAAAGTCTTTTGCTTCAAGACGTACTAAAATCCTATATTCTTGTTACCTGTTAATGTTTCATGAAGTTTACGCGCCTGTTAGTCTGTCACCAATTCCTGTCCAAACTATCACACTGAGGCGATCGTGTTGCATCACCTCGATGACTGCTCGAGGATTTGCATCTGCCTACACGTGCGTATTACCTTTACCATATCTTGTGAACCCTGGCTCATTTGCCAAAAGCGAAACGGACCCTGTCTCTATAGTTTTTCTGGAGTTTTGACACATACTACCTCCTGTAGGAGCATATGACTATTTTAAACACGCTATACGAAGAAAGAGGCAATTTTTAGTCAGTCTTAACGATTATCTCTCCTTCATCCTCAATATCGCCTATAGGACGCTACCGAGGACCAAAGTCATCACCAACGTTCTGCCTGCCGTCTTCGTACAACCAAAACCAGCGACAAACAGTCACGGACAGCGCAAGAAAGGAAGGTTACAGTTTAACGTTCCGTCGACAGCGCAGTCGTTAGGATACATTACGAAAGAATGTGGAAGGAAATCGTCTGTGTCCTTCCCGAAGGAAACACCCGGTATTTGCCTGAAGCACGTTAGGGAAATCACGATATGTTTAAATCAGTACCGCCGAAGACGGATTTGAACCGTAATTCTCCCGAATGCACTCCAGTGAGTTAACCATTGCGGCATCTCGCTCGGTGATACTCCGAGCGGTCTAAGGCGCTGCAGTCAGGGACTGTGCGGCTGGTCCAGGCTAGAGAGCCTGTATACAGAGAGAGTGGCCATAGGTGAAGTTGCCCGTGATTGGTTGATTAGCTTTGGCAGAAAAATGGCGCCAAACACCTCTCGCGCTTCCTACGTTCGGCGTGCTTTTGAGTTGAATTGAAGTTCAGAGGACTTTTGGAAAAGAATTAAAAGGTATTTGAATTATTGAGAGACTTGTTATGCGTTGTGAATGCATGTTCGATTTAGTTGTACATCGTTTTTAGCACGTAATTAGCGTTTGCGATCTTAAATACGAGTTGAAATAATGAAGCGTTTTGTTGTGAAGTCGGTAGGCCTACATGTTTAAAGTAAACACGTTAATAATTGCACAGTATTATTTTTGACATCTGTAATTTGTTCTGCAGACATTCGTAAACGGTGCCAGGTTGTGCTGCATTTGGATGTTCCAGTAGTGGCGAAGGTGGATTTCGCATGTTAGCATTTCCACGCAATAAAGAAAGACGAAAGCAGTGGGCAGTCACAGTCAACAGGGCTGACGTGAATCAAACAGGAGCCTTGTGGAAACCAACCAAGTACTCTTATCTATGCGAAGAAATTCGTTTCTGCTTTTTCTACATATAACACTACTTGCAATATACATAGTTAAATTTGAAAACAGATCTGTAAATTGGTTGTGTGTAAATTATTATAACACATTATTTTTGTAAACAAAGGCATTTAGCGAATGATTTTGCATATTATCTTGTGCTTTTGATTTGGTGAGTGTGTATTCCACTGCTCCACTACTGGCCATTCAAAAGTCCCGCCCGCAGTTTGGCAGAAAAATGGCCGCCGTATCGTCCGGTTGGCCACTCTCTCCCTATACAGGCTCTGTAGTCCTCGTGGATGTTCGAGTCCTCCCTCGAGTATGGGTGTGTGTGTTTGTCCTTAGGATAATTTAGGTTAAGTAGCGTGTAAGCTTAGGGACTGATGACCTTAGCAGTTAAGTCCCTTAAGATTCCACACACATTTGCACATCCGTGATACTGCTGCCCTCTATGCTCGTAACCTAGTGTTACGTTGAGCGGCGAGCTTGGCACTATCTGATAGTCGGAGCGTGGCAACAGTCAAGCAGAAATCTTTAGAGCTCTTTCGAATGACAGGTACGTATAAGTGCTCTGCAAACGTCAATCTCACGCGAATCGTTCATTCTGCGCTTCGCACGTCGTCGTGACTAAAAGTGCGGTGCGACGCACGCTACCCTGCGGACGTGACGTGACGTGGACAGCGCAGAGGCGGAAGCCGCGCGGGGGAGCGGACGTGACGTCAGAGACGCGGCGCACCTGCGGGCCATCTCCATCGCGGTGATTGGAACGGACGGCTCGGCCTTTGGCGGGGGAGGCAGCGCCTGAATGCCGGCCGGGGGTGCTGTGGTGTGAGGCGCGGGGGCTGCGAATCGTCAAAGGGCAAACCGCCACCTGGCAGCTGGCGAGTGGAGCGTGTGCGCCGCCTGTACGTAGAGGGTTAGGGCGGGTCTCACACCTAGCTACGTTCACCGTGAGCAACTTGTTTAAGAATAACTAGCAGGCTAGTGTGTATCATATCAACGTGTTACAAACATGTTTGAGACCAACGCCATTAAAAATCCAGGTACATTTTCCTTAAGGAGGGTAGGAGGTCAAACGGGCCGACTTGGAGCAGGGACCGACCGAGGTGGCGCAGTGGTTGGCACACTGGACTCGCATTCGGGAGGACGACGGTTCAATCCCGTCTCCGGCCATCCTGATTTAGGTTTTCCGTGATTTCCCTAAATCGTTTCAGGCAAATGCCGGGATGGTTCCTTTGAAAGGGCACGGCCGATTTCCTTCCCAATCCTTCCGTAACCCGAGCTTGCGCTCCGTCTCTAATGACCTCGTTGTCGACGGGACGTTAAACACTAACCACCACCACATTGGAGCAGTACGCACCACAGGACATTTTTATTTCCACTGTCTACAATTTTATAACTTTTTATTTTTTTTTGTTTTCCTTCGAGCTTTTCCTCATTACATAGGCTTATTTCCAACATAATAATTTACTTGGAAATTACAATACAAACAATAAACGTTCTTAAACTATATTTTCAAAATATTCCTCCAGGTGTTTCGATCTTGTGTGTCCTCTTCCTCTGCCCCCATTCTCCTCACTGTGTGCTGTACATTTTGGAGCCAGGTGGTCATAGGTCGTCCTCTTCTTCTTCTCCCCTCTGGTTCCCACTCCGGAATCAATTTTGGTATTCTGGTTTTCTCCATTCGTCGTACATGCCCGTACCACTGTAGGTTCTTCCTATCCATTACGTCCTATATTCTTTCTTTTATTTCCATTCTCCTTGCTATTTCGATGTTGCTTATCTTTTCTTTCCTGGAGATTCTTGCCGATCTTCTCCAGAAGTCCATCTCTAGAGCTTGTAATTTTTTAATGTGCTTCATGTTAATTGTCCAGGTCTCCGTTCAATACAGAACCACACTCTCTAATATGGATTTGTATATTAATTTTTTAGTTCTGCTCATAACATTCCTGTTCCATAAGACTGAGTTAAGCATCCCAATGACACTCCGTCCGCTACTAATTCTTTTATTGGCTTCTAAAATGGACCCCAAATAACAGAAAGTGTTTATCTTTTTTATTTTCTTTCCTTCAATGTATAGCTCATCTGAAACATTAGTCAAGTATTCTGTTTTTTTTGTAATTAATCTTCAAACTTCAAGTTTTGTATGCTACTGCTAATTGATTGCACATGTAGTTAGCATCCTCCCCATCTTGTGCTACGACTACTTGATCATCAGCAAACAGTAAATGATGTAGGTAAACTGCATTCTTATTTCTAATTCCACAGTATTACATTTATGAGACCATGTTCTAAGGCTAACATCTATATAGATTTTATACAATGATGGTGACATGGGACAGCCCTGTAATAGTCCTTCGCTTGTTCTAAATTTCTGTGAAACTTTATTACCAACTTTCACTTGGCGAATGTTATCTGTATACATCTGTTGTATTATTTTAATCAAGGAAGGGTTTATGTTTGCCATGTGTGGTACTCTCCAAAGTAATTTTCTTGGAACAGTATCATACGATTCTTCTAGATCTATGAAAATTAATCCTATATTTTTTGATTTTTCCGTATGTTTCTCCAAAATCTGTCGTAATATGAAAATATAGTCTACACATGATCTCCCAGCCGTGAATCCAAATTGTTATTCTTGGGTTCTAAAATATTTTTCCAGTTTGTTTTGAATTACCTTCGTAAAAATTTTCATTAATGTGTTTGCGATCCCCTTTCTTAAATATTGTATTAATGTAACCTAGTTTCATCTCGCTGGGTATTGAAAGTCCATGTATCATTTTGTTGATGAGCTGTGTTATCAGTTTCACAATTTTGTCACTTTTATAAATAATTTAATAAAACTTTGTGAGTATGACCAGGAAGGATTCAGTATTGATTCTCACAGCAATGGTAGTTCAGAAACACAACAGAAGAATTTTTTTTTACATGTGAATTTTCAACATTTTTTCACTTACTATTGGCTGCATTCGTTGCTGTAGGTACACTTCTTCATAAGTAAGACAGATTATTCGATGAATTTTGCACAGAATACAAACCATACTTACAGGTGTCTGAAACTCTGGAATGCAACGTATTATCGAAAGGTACGGCGAAACTTTCAGGAAACATTCCTCACACACAAATAAAGAAAAGATGTTATGTGTCCGGAAACGCTTAATTTCCATGTTAGAGCTCATTTTAGTTTCGTGTGTACTGTACTTCCGCGATTCACCGCCAGTTAGCCCGATTGAAGGAAGGTAATGTTGACTTCGGTGCTTGTGTTGACATGTGACCCATTGCTCTACAGTACTAGCATCAAGGACATCAGTATGCAGCATCAATAGGTTAGTGTTCATCACGAACGTGGTCTTTCAGTTAGTGCAATGTTTACAAATGCGGAGTTGGCAGATGCTCATTTGATGTATGGATTAGCATGGGGCAATAGCCGTAGCGCCGTACGTTTGTATCGAGACAGATTTCCGGAACGAAGGTGTCCCAACAGGAAGATGTTCGAAGCAATTGATAGCCGTCTTACGGAGCACGGAACATTCCAGCCTGTGACTCGTGACTGGGGAAGACCTAGAAAGACGAGGACACCTGCAATGGACGATGCCATTCTTCGTGCAGTTGACGATAACCGTAAAGTCAGCGTCAGAGAAGTTGATACTGTACAAAGTAACGTTGACCACGTCACTGTACGGAGGGTGCTACGGGAGAACTAGTTCTTTCCGTACCGTGTACAGCGCGTGCAGGCACTATCAGCAGCTGATTGGCCTCCATGGGTACACTTCTGCGAATGGTTCATCCAACAATGTGTCAATCCGCATTTCAGTGCAAATGTTCTCTTTACGGGTGAGGCTTCATTCCAGCGTGATAAAATTGTAAATTTTCACAATCAACATGTGTGGGCTGACGAGAATCCGCACACAATTGTGCAATCACGTCATCAACACAGATTTTCTGTGAACGTTTGGGCAGGCATTGTTTGTGATGTCTTGATTGGGCACCATGTTCTTCCACCTACGCTCAGTGGAGCACGTTATCATAATTTCATACGGGATAATCTACCTGTGCTGCTAGAACATGTGCCTTTACACGTACGACACAACATGTGGTTCATGCACGCTGGAGCTCGTGCACATTTCAGTAGAGGTGTTCGTACGCTTCTCAACAACAGATTCGGTGACCGATGGATTGGTAGAGGCGGACCAATTACATGGCCTCCACTCTCTCCTGCCCTCAACCCTATTGACTTTCATTTCTGGAGGCATTTGAAAGCTCTTGTCTACGCAACCCCGTTACCAAATGTAGAAACTCTTCGTGCTTGTATTGTAGACGGCTGTTATACAATACGCAATTCTGCAGGGCTGCATCAGCGCATCAGGGATTCCATGCGACGGAGGGTGGATGCATTTATCCTCGCTAACGGAGGACAATTTGAAAATTTCCTGAGACAAAGTGTTTGAAATCACGCTGGTACGTTCTGTTGCTGTGTGTTTTCATTCCATGATTAATGTGATTTGACGAGAAGTAATAAAATGAGCTCTAACATGGAAAGTAAACGTTGCTGGACACATGTCCACTTAACATATTTTCTTTCTTTGCGTCTGAGGAATGTGTCCTGAAATTTGGCCGTACCTTTTTGTAACACCCTGTATATTTAATTTATGAAAAAATGAATGAAGTGTTCCATTTTAAACTTCACCTTTAGAAAAAATTCAAATTTTATAGTCAACTATCTCAACTTTTACCACAGTTTTTAATAGACATGGGAAATTCTAGAGTTTCATACACCTGTAAGTACGGTTTGGATGCTGTGCAAAATTCATCGAAGAATCTCTCTTACTTACGAAGAAGAGTGTACCTACAGCAACAAATGTAGCCAGTAGTAAGTGAAAAAATGATTAAATTTCACGTGTAAAAATAATTAATTTTGTTATGTTTTTGAACATCCACTGCTATGAAAGTGAATCGTGAATGCTTCCTGGTCATGTCGAAAAAGTTTTATGAATTTATTTCTAAAAGTATAGACAGTGGAAATTAAAATGTCCTGTGGTGCCTCTCCTGATGCAAGTCAGTCCGTTTGACGTCCCACCCCCCCTTACGATACAGCATGCGAGTACAAAAAAATAAATACACTCTCAGACAAAAAAAGCGAACCACGATGGAATTATCCGAAATATGTAAATGTCATTTACATGTAGAGACAAACAAATAACTGCAATTTAAGAAAAAAATTGATAATTTATTGAAGTGCAAGAGTTCCACAAATTGATCAAGTCAATAACGCGCTGATCCACCTCTGGCCCTTAAACAAGGAATTACTAGGCTCGGCATTAATTGGTAGAGTACTTGTATGTTCTTCTGAGGAATATTGTGCCAAATTCTAGGCAATTGAACCGTTACATGGGCAACATCTCGAGCTGGTGAGAAGATGACAGTGAGAAGAGAGAGCAGAGTGGGAAGGAATGAATGAGATAGTAACAGTAAGCGAGAGCAAGAGAGGGTCTGTCACAGTCAGAGGCGATTGCAGTAGTCAGAGGCCGCAATCGCACCACGCCTTAACACACATCTCTCATTGGTACTCGAAGGAGAAAGCCTAAAACACACTAAAGTAATAATGTCAGGAAAAAATATTTGCCATGTTACCATATTATGGAAGATGGCTTGTTTCCTTCTTCGCCTTTGGCAATGATTTGCTTCTTGGCTGGCTGGCTAGGTGGAAACAAGTGTTTTGTACTGCGAATTTGGCGGATTAAATGTTGGTAATCTCACTTCATACTTTACAGTTGCCTCTGCTATTACTTGTGACACTGTTCATTGCGTGATTTAGAAACTGTCTTTTAAGTTGTTATATGTGGTTCGAGTTGCGATGCATTATATGTTACATCATTTTTTAAAAAAATTGCAAATTATTTCGTTGTGAGTGTTATTTAAGCATCCTATCGAAATGGGGCAAACACGGTCTTGATAAGAACATCCTGGCTCATCATACAAAGAAAGTAACACAAAACTGAACGACTGATTCGGTAACCTACATCGGAGTAACGAGTAAAATTCATCTGTAGCATTTTAAAGAGAACAGGGGACACAAAGGAAACATCTATAAAACTCATACCACGTCTAACTGACTCACAACCCACTGGGGACAGCACACAAGTGTCATAAAAGTTGTAAGTAGGCTGTATAGGTTTGTATGTTGGTAACGCCACGTAGTGCTCTGCATGAAAATCGCCGAATGCACAGTGTACAGTCTGTGGCTGGTTGGACTCACTGTTGGAATATTCGCTAGTGTAGTGTTGGGCAGTTGGCTGTTAACAGCGCGTAGCGTTGCGCAGTTGGAGGTGAGCCGCCAGCAGTGGTGGATGTGGGGGCAGAAAGGGCGGAGTTTTGAGAGCGGATGATCTGGACGTGTGTCCATCAGAGACACTAAATTTGTAAGACTGGATGTCATGAACTGCTATATATATTATGACTTTTGAACACTGTTAAGGTAAATAGATTGTTTGATCTATATCAAAATCTTTCATTTGCTAACTATGCCTATCAGTAGTTAGTGCCTTCAGTAGTTAGAATCTTTTATTTAGCCGGCAGTATTGGCGCTCGCTGTATTTCAGTAGTTCGAGTAACGAAGATTTTTGTGAGGTAAGTGGTTCATGGAAGGTATAGGTTATTGTCAGTCAGGGCAAATCTTTTGTAGGGATTATTGAAAGTTACATTGGGTTGAGCTGAAAGTATTGTGTGTCAGTTTAGTGATGTTCGGAATAAGAGAAAACTATCTGAGTATGTTGAGTTTTGCTCAGCTGTTTGAAAATCAAATAACTTAGTTTACCAGCTCAGTCATTCTTTATTTTCTAGGGGGACGTTACATATGTCGACCCTTAGTCCAGGATACCTCACTAGAATCTTCTGATCTTTTCTTGTAATTTCAGTAATTAGTGTAGTTGTCGTTTACTGCTGTCGTATAATTGTAGACTGAATTTCCTTTGTAGTTGTAGTTTTTCACTGTTGTACTGTAGAACAGTTGTGGCGTGCATATAGACTAGCACCAAATATTTCGCAGCCGTGCTTGCTATTAATTAGATATTACTTTCAGTGCTATGTTAATGTTTTTTCTTATTTTGCTCTTCCAATTGTGCTTTTCTGTGTTAGTGTGTGAAATATTTTGACAATTATGGCGTGTGAAAAACGTAAGACTAGGCTGCAAAGTAAACTGAGAAACGACAATGAAGACGACAGTAGTGTGTAACGGCCACCGTGTAATGGATTAAGAAATATTCAGAATAGTAATTTGGTAATTGTGCATAGGAAACTGGATCAGGCAATAAATAATGCTGTAGACAGTGAAACAATTAGGGCACAGGAAACACTGTCGATCGATCGATCAGTAACAGCTCGCCTCAAGAATCCGAAATGACAGGACAAAATCTTGCAAATACTGTAGATTTAGTATTTGCGTCCTCACCAGTTTCACAGTTAAGTCAAGACACATTTTCTGCTTTTCAAAATGCTAACGTTGCCCTTGCAAATGTACTGCTGAAACGCATAGATGAACAGGTCCCAGACACTAATACATTGTTATTGCAATTATTGCAACAAATGAAACTAAATCGAAAACAAATGGAACAAAATCAAAACCAAATTAAAGAAACACTACAACAAACACGTGAAGATCCAACTACTGCATTACATAATATCGGTTCAAATTTTAACGACGTAAAAACACAATTTCTGAGCATTTTCAACCTCTTTTTTTCGCGTCATGAAAATGCATTACAGAATCACGAAACAGCCATAAAAGGACTGCAAACCATTGTTCATGAAAATCAAGAAACCTTAGTAGTATGTGGGTCACTTGGGAGCAGCCCCTCTTCTAAGGTTAAATTCAACCATAGTTTTATTTATCTTTTAAGGTCCCATTTAACCTTAAAAATTATTTTACTTATCTGTTGGATAATCGTGTTTAAACTAAAATCTTACCTTAAACGCATTTTATTTTTAAATCTTATTTAAGATTAAAACCAACCATACCCTGTCCAATGAGGTTTCTAAAAGTAAATCTTGTTTAAGGTGAAAACTAACCATAAAAATTTCTGGAGAATTGTGAAATTATTTATGGTTCAAAGTCACTATAAAACGTAACCAAAAGCTGTGATTAAAATCAACCATGAAAAAGTCACAAGATTTTATTAAAAAATATGGTTCAAACTAATCTTAAAAAAGATTAAAACGCATTGAAAAGTGTTGATAAAGATTATGGTTAATCTTCATCTTAAACAAGTATTAAATGTGTGGTGATAACCATCCATTCTATTTAAATAAAGAGTCTCAATAAAAAGTGTTAAAAATTATGGTTACTCTTAACCTTAAAATGTAATCGAAGATTTTTTCAAGAATTATTCCTATACTTAACCAACACTTTTTTAAGGTCCTATTAACCATAAAAAAGTATTTTACTTATCTTTACAGTGTGCTCTAAGTATACCTTAAAAATTATTTATAGTCTACCATTTTTCTTGATCTTAATTAAGATTGTGTCTACCTTAAAAATTATTATACTTATCTTAATCTTGTTTAAGATTGTTGTTTGTGTCTACCTTAATTTCCTATTTATTTTTTATTCAATAACCCCAAGAATATGTTTCAATAATACCGCCAGCCTCAGGCTTAATCATTCTAAGAACAACATGTAAAGTTGTTTTAAGAGAAGCTCCCCCAATTTTAGAATTAGAGGAGTGTGAGAAGTTTCGTGATAATTCTGAAAATGTATTTGAAGTTGAAGTAAGAGGAGTCAAAGAAGTTAATAAAATATATTTTCGAGGTAGAGATATTGAAAAATTGTTTCAGATGGAAAATTTGGTTCACGATGTCAGAAGAAAAGTAAGAACTACCTATATTCATGTTGAAGACTATGAAATATTTTTAGTGTTGGGAAGAGGGTCAATGGCCCTTGATTCAACAGAAACTACGAAAAAAATAACTTTTTTTACATATAATGGTCTTTTAAAGGTTATTTTTCGATCAAATTCAGGCATAGGATATCAATTTCGTGATTGGGCTACAAAAGTGATATACACAGCTCATCTCGGTACTGAAGAACAAAGATTTGAGCAAGCTTTAGATATAGCTGAAGTAAACGCAACTCTTGTAAAACCTGTTGTTTCCATAAATTTTAATGGCTTGTGAACCATTAAAATTAAAACTTCTCCATCAAAAGTTTTCAGTAATTAGTCCATGCTTAAGATCATAAGTCAAGTTTCTTTTACCATACATAATTATGTATGCTAAAGTGTTGTCAGGAATTGGTGAACTAAAAGTAGCTGACAATTTCATGGCAGTTTTTTGTGCAGTGACAACATTCCTTCTCCTACTCATATTGATTATGTAAATAGGGTACGAGTTAATGAAACTGTATGCACTAATTTTATGGTCATCTTTCAATTCAGTTATTCTCTTAAAGTCTGCAAATGCATTGTATGCCTTCAAACAAGTACCCGGAGGGTCAATGTTCCACAGTTCTTCAGGAAATATCTCATTTCTACCATTCTTTAGATAAATGTTTTGGAGATGAACGTGATCATACACTGATGAATCAGCATCTTGGTTTCCTTTCCTGTTGGTCTGAAACACCACAAATACAAAATAAGGCATGTCAAACTCCATAGAGTTGTAGTAATTCGTTATATCTAGCTCAAAGTTTCTCTTACCACTAATTCCTGCTATTTCCTGCGTCTGAAGATCAAAAAATGAAATCGGAATCTTAGGGTCCTTTAGCATCTTTTCTCTTAGCTCTAGTGCATAATTAGGCTCATACTTAACAATGGGTACTCGAATCTCCATATTTGTAATGGTTACTTTACCCAGCTCAGGTCGAGAGCTTTCAATATCTGCTCCACTATTATTTTTTGAAAACTATCTAAACAAGGCATCGCCAGCATTTGCGCTTCCCACAAATGTTACTGTTAAGTCACCTTCCCACATGATTTGTTTGTAATCCTTAAAAAATCCACCCAACATTTTTAACGGATACAACACCTCGTTTTCCTTTCTTCATAACTTACCATTGTTAATGAACATTGAAGAAATGCTTGGATACTCTAACCTATAAATTATGTGACCTCTTTTCTTAACAATTACTGCACTCCATAACTGTGTCGGAAAGTTGTCAACGAGTCTAACATTCGATTTACCTCCGTAAGAAGTGTAATCTGATCCATTTGCATGAGTAACGTTATAGGTCATATACAAGTAAGCATTGTTGTCAAACCAACCATCACCAACTTTGATGTCTATTTCCACATCTTTGTTTGGTAGGTTCAAATTATTTCTAGTCTTCTCATTTATTGGGAAAGACTGCCACTGATAGCTTTCTATCTTATTCATTTTATTTACTGCAATATTTTAATTTTAAAGCATTTCTAAAAGAACTGTTACCAAAGCTCCTCCAAAATCGATCGCAGCATCATTTTCATCCATTACACTTACTTCCAGGTTTTGAACTTTATCGTGCACAGGGAAAAATAATGGATTACTCGGTTCATGTATTATAGGACTACCAAACTGTAAGTGACCACACATTTCCAACTTGGGTTTAAAACAAGCAATAATATTTGTCTCACGATGAAAGTGGTCACAATCCTTTACAAACATACCATGAGCTGAGTTAAAATGCACTTTAATTTTTTCAAAAGGGATTATTTTCGGTAGCTCATTTGCTACAACTTTTGTTGCAGGTTCCACAATTTCGTCTCTAAAACCTAGCATCCTCCCAATACTACATTCCTTATTAAAATGCAGCTTAACGTCTAAGCTTTCTATCTCAACTCTATTTAGGATTTTGTTAGCCTTAATCTTTATATTACTAGCATTGAAAGGTTCCTGGCTCTGAATACACCTCTCTAAATTGTCTAGACTGTACTGCCTTGATGGAATATTTAAAGTATTAACCACACCATCTTTCTCATAGTGTAATCTGTTATTATCCTTTGTGACATTTGGAGTTAAGAATGTTGAATAAAATCCGACCAAACCAACCTTTGTATACATGTTTCTTATTGGTACATTTAGCCTCTTTTTTAAGTTTGAGGATGTACCACTAATTTCAAAAATTCTATTCATTTATTAATTAAGTAATAAGTAGTAAATAAAAAAGTAAAATGACTGATTGGGATCCAAAGATCAGAATTCGAGAAAAACGACTCAAATGCAGACATGGGATGTTATTACCTAGTTCAATTCGTTGCGCTATCGTTGGACCAAGTGGATGTGGTAAAACAACTTTAATGGTTGATAATTACCTTCTGTGCCCTGGATGGCTTAACTGGAACACCATTAAACACTTGTACATCTACTCGAAAAGCTTAGAACAGTTTAAGTACAAACATCTTATGGGAAAATGTGAAAGAATTGAAAAGGAACACAATGAGAAGGTAGCAACCTTTGTTAGTAACTGTGATGACGTTATACCATTAGATGAGTGTGAAGACCGCTCTGTTGTGGTGTTTGACGACTTTATATCAGAAAATCAAGATATTGTAAGAGAATACTTTACCAGAGGAAGACATAAGAACATTGACTGTTTCTACTTACCACAAACGTATTCTAAAATACCCAATCAGTTGGTGAGAGACAACCTTAACTTTTTGAACATATTTAGACAAGATGACATTAATTTGAAGCACATCTACGGCGAATTTGTAGGTGGAGACTTTAAATGGAATGACTTTAGAGAGCTTTGCAGTAAGGTGCGGAACGAGGACTTTGGATTCATAACTGTTGACATGACTCGAAAGCTGTATGACGGTAGGTACCGTAATAAAATTAAAACTTTTATCAGATTTTAATGGTTTTTTAACCATTAAAATACCACATTTTTTCTGTTTACCCAACTATTGCATGAGCTATCAAAACCTAGCCACTTAACAAATACTTTGTCACCCTTTTTTCTTAAAACGTTTTCTACAAGATACACATCTGGATACTTTGTCTTTTGTAACTCCTGTTCATAAAAACTTCCTTTATTTCTTCTTCACTTGTATCTTTTAACTTGTATGTAGTCGGACTTGTGTTATTAATCTGAGTCACTTCAAATATTTCTGTCGACCAATTAGCAGTATAGCCTTTCTCGAACAAGCCTTTCAATTTACTGATCCTAACTTTATCACCTATCTTGAACTTGGGTGCATCTGCTTTGAGTTCCGCTGTAAAAGCGGCCTTCACCACATTTTTTGCATTCTTTTCGTTTACATCTATAGGTTTCATCCCTATTGTCCTATGTTTTCTGTTGTTGTAGTCATATACCAGTTTAGGTAGTAAGTCAACCCACTTTTGATTGCCCTGAAGAGCAAATTGTTTCCACATTCTTTCCTTTAAAGTCCTATTGAACCTTTCAACTACTGAAGCCTTAATTTCTGTAAACGTAGAGTAATGATTTACACCTTCAATCTTCATGAGCTCTTTAAAGTGTTTATTGTAGAATTCTTTGCCATTATCTGTTTGTAAGTGTTTTGGCTTCCTTTCTTGTAGTATACCTTTAAAAGCGCTGGTAATACTTTCACCTGATTTATCTTTAACAGGAATAGCCCAAGCATACTTTGAAAAGACGTCTATTACAGTCAGTAAATACTTCATACCCTTGTTGAATTTTGATATACCTTTAAGGTGACCAGAATCCATCTCAACCAAGTCAGCCTGCCACAAATCATCTATACCGTAGGATGTGACAGGTTTTCTTGGAAAATTCTTTCTCAGTGGCTTGTGAAGCTCTTGTATAATTTCTTCACGAATACTTTTACTTGTCGGAGACATTACTTTATTTTTATAAACTTACTTTTCTTGGTATTACATACCCCACAATAGCCCTCAATCCTATGACGACTGTTTTTCGTCACAACTCTCTTGGGATGAAGTGTAGTAGTAAATTTTTTGCAGCTTAGACACCAAATGTGTTTGTCATCCATCATTTATTTGTTCGGAAATTAAAAAATCAAGATTCTAAGCCCTCGTCAATAGCATCTTTAACTGATGCTAGTTCGCCAAATAGTAAGAGTCTTACGTCAACAGGGACTGTCTTCGCCGACTCTTTTAGTCTTACGGTTGGGAAATTTCCTTTATGAATTAATATTGGGTTATGCTTATTCTCAATTACGTGTACTTTGTCATACATACTTACTGCAACATCAAAATCATTAAATGTTAAATCTTTGTTTATATCTTTTCCAATGACAATAACTTTTTTCAGTACAAAATCATACTCGAAGGTGTACGTTTGTTGTTCTAATCCAGTCATAAAAGTGAACTGAACTGTTTGTTTATCACATATTTTGTTCAGGCCTTCTTCAGTTTTGTTGATGCATTGAGATAAATCACCTTTTGTATAATAATCTGAGAAAACTTTTTCTAGGTCCTTTTTACTGTAATAATGGTCGAGGTTGGTTTTACTTACATAATTATTAAGGGTTGTTAGTATACTTGTGTATTTGGCATTAGCAACATCATTAACAGCATCGAGCTGGCTTTTAGTGACTGCATCATATCCACCTATGGCATCTGCTATGTTTACAATGCGCCTTCCTTTCAATGATACCCAGTTCTTTGAAAATGAGAAATACTTCTTAATATTAAGTTTACTGATACTAGATTCTAGCCCGTTTATAACTTCTCTGACATCGTCTAGTTGTTCAATACCCTTCTTTACCTTATTTCCAAAAATATCCATTTATTGTATCAAGAATTTTAATAAAACTCCATCCATATATAAATAGCTTCAGTATCATCACACACAAATGACCACATATAAACTGATCGAAATTCTGAATTCTTTCTGAGTTGTAAAACAGATTGTCAGGACCCAGGTATTTCACTAAAGTTTGTGGTATACTACCACCGAATGAGTCAAAAACGTATTTTTCATCACCCTTCTTGAAGTAGCATATCCAGTGAGTACCTATGTGATCAGATGTATCCAAGTTAATTACCCCTGATTCTACTTCTTTAGGTTCTAACGGTAACTTGTCGGCCATGAATACACCTCTAAAATTTTTGATTTTTAAAGACTTTGCTAACCTCTCGATATCATAGTTGCTCAACGGGTGATTATATTTTTTCACAACTTTTTCTACTTTTTGTCGACTTTTTTATTTTAAAAAATACCATATCCCGCTTTCCTTTCCATTTCAAGATTATGCCTCTTTTGCTCCGCTAACTCTGCGTCTTCCTTTTGCTTCTTGTGCACAGCACTTGTTATTGCCGCAACGCCACCAGCTAAGGACCCGATTGCTCCCAACGCTGCAAGTATCAGTGGTAGAAATCCACCTTCGTGATTATTCAATCCAGAACCTTCTTTCAATCTCTTAGAATTTAGGTACTCGAGTATCTTCTTCACAACAGGTATAGAAAAAGTTCTCAATAAGCTACCACCTTTTTTAAGTTTATTAGCTTTCTGTTTCATTTGAGTCTCTGTAAGATAAGCATCTAGAAAGCCATGATTTTTCAGGTCGTCATTGGACAGTTTTATTTTAATAGATTTCGTCTCGGATTCCCACTGGAGGGAATGTTGTAGTCAATACTAAATCCTCTCATTTATTATTTCAATTAAATTAAAAATTTTAGTGCTACACTCGTATTAAATTTTAATGGGTTGTGACCCATTAAAATTACACCTCTTCATTCACATTCATAGCGCCCATCCATTATCATCTAAGCCTAGACCTAGCTTCCTTTTCCCACACATTATTCCAGCTATAGCTGTTGAAGCTAATCTTTCTCCTAGGGAAGCATCTTTACTGAAAATCCTTTCCTTTGCCGCTTTCTGAAGTTCTTTATCAGCTTGATGTCTTTGTTCCAAAACTTTATGGTCTCTGTAGGCAATATCATGCCTTTTACACGCTTCATCTAGAGGATTAACTCCTGCATCACCTCTAGCTAATCTTTCTTCTAGTTTGGTACCAGGGCCACAGTAATTGTATCCAGGTAAATGCATTTCAACAGGAAGATTATTAATTAACGTGTTCACTAAGCCCTTTCCATAACTTTCTGCCTTCCAGAATGTATGAGGGAGATTGTTTAGAAATCTAATTAGGTAAGGTATCCCCTTTGGATTATTTACTATGAAGTCATTAAATTTACTCGTAAGCATCTTGGTTATTCCAACCTTCTCATTGTGGAAGTTATTATTTCCCGCATTCTCTTCACCATGAATAACCATTAGCCTATCAATTAAATTTTTGACGTCATTCATCCACACGTACTCGACTGGTTTGTCTGTATACATCTTTACAAAACCCATACCACCCTTTGTGTTTGGCGAGTTACCACGTTCTTTCTTGGGTGACTGCCATATTGGTTTAATGATGTTGTTGTATTTTTCGCTACTGCTTGACTTGGGTTTATTCCCCTTTGGATCATTGTTCTGATATATCGCATTGGTAACCTTCAGCATAGTTGTATAGGTATCAAGGTCGTCATATGTGTACTCTTCAGGTGATACGGTTTTCTGAGTCAGGAGCTTCATAAACCCATTGGTGGCTTTAAAGGAGTTACCCTTCACCATAATATTATCGTTGTTGAATGTTACTTCGGAGTCACCCATGTAATGCCTCCCATTGTCAAAACAGAGACCAAAAATTGTGTCATTCAGAGCGCCTAAGTATTTTGAAACTTTTGGGCCCAGGTAAGTTGTTGAGTAGTCTGAAGCAGCCTTCATCTTCTGCCGTTCCTCGTCTTCAATTTGTTCCAACATAGGCTCCAACCTCTTACGTGTCTTTGGTGTGATGGGGTCATCAACAAATAACCTTCTCTCAAACGATGTTACCTCGTCAAACCCCCGTCGTAAGGTAGTAGCTGCTTTTCAATCTCACGATTTTTTTCTATAGCATCAATTACGTCTTTCCCTATTGCATCTAATTTATCGATAACTGGTTGGTCTTCTTTTTTGTATTTTTCGTATTCAGTTATAAGCTTAATTTTCCATTGTTTAAATTGGTCTTTGATTTGTTCAAATTTCTTTCTGTTCTTTTTTGCTTGCTTAACAAGTTTTTCATCATATTTTGCAAACATTTATTTAAGGAAAAATAATAAAATTATTCGTTGGGACGTTGACGTTGGGACGTTTGGACGTTGACGTTGGGACGTTTCGACGTTGACGTTGGAACGTTTGGACGTTGACTTTGGGACGTTGACGTTGGTACATTGGAGATTTTAACGGTAAAAAACCATTAAAACCAATTTAAAAGAACTCAATATCGTGTATCTTGTTGTCTTTGTTTGTTTCTTTGGTACCATTGTATAACATCTTTAATCCAACCAAAGTATTGCAATCATCCCAGCTTAATAATTTGGTGTATCTATCTGGTAATATAATCTTGTATTCACTGTCAAGTTGTAGAAAAATCTTTTGGCCATATTTTGTACTTATATTCTCAGCATTTGCAATGGTATAAGTGTGTCCCTTTTCTAACTCATTCAGCTTCGTAAACGTTTTGTTGGCGCTGTTAAGTTTCAATAGCAGTTGATTTCGTTCCATTTATTAACTGCAATATTTTTAAAAAAAAATTCTCTTTAGGGTTTTAATGTTTCTAGCTGAGTCACAGTATCTTTTAAACTCTTCACTAGTGCCGTAAAAGAAGATGACTTCTTGGGACAGTTTATGCCAAATAAAGAAAGATCGAATTTACCTGCTCTTATTAGTACATTTGAGAATTCATTATATTCATATAATATATCATCCTTGAAGAAGTACAGCAAACCATTTATCTATCTAAAAACAGAATCAAAGGCTGAAGGTACTCCTGGGAAGCTTTTACTAATCACACCATAAACTTTTGCTTTCAAGCTACATTCATCGATTTCTGCAAAATATATATGGTCATAAAAAAATGAAGGCTCTACCAGAGTATGTGTTCACAGCTCCATGTACAACAGAATTTTGTCGCAACCCTATATCAGATACTCTTTTTGGGTAACCAGGTTGTAACGTTAAACTCGGTATCTGAACCATGTATATCATGTTATTAATGATAAGAACGACTTCACCTGATGGTCTCTGATAAACAGCAGATACATTTTCGAATTGTTGAGGTAGAAACGTTGACCAGTCTGTGATTAGTTGCGGTTTTTAAAGCTCGTCATTACTATTAAGAGCAGTCATCCAAACCCACGTTCCATAAAAAATGTATAGAAACTCATTCACAATTACAGAACTTCCAAACTGCTTCAGTGTGCACAGTTCAGGCTCTTTTTTGGGTACTGCTTCAGGCGAGGGTGAAGCCGGAGTAGAAGTAGGGCGCTGTTCCGTATCGCTAGAAGCACGTTTCCCATATAAACTTTGAATACCACGTATATCATCTTCAGATAGGCTCAGGATAGTGTTATTGTAAAATGCGTACATCACCGATTCAGAGAAATCTGAATGTGCCATACCCAACGTGTGACCAATCTCGTGAACTAGAACAACAAACAGGTTTGTCTGTGAAGAAGGTGTGTAACCGACCATTTCCATGTACCAATATTGATCCTGATCAACGTGGATTTCAATGGGGTCGTTGTACAAATTAGGAAAATCTGCATGAGCTAGCACGCTTCCTCTACCATCAAAACTTCGTTGACAGAACTGTAGGGCTGAGTTTTGACGTCGGTGTGCTCCCCTCTTAGTCGAAATGATAATATCAGGACTTTGGTTGCTGTTCTCAAAAGTAAGATCTGTGTGTTCTTGTCACATTTTAAATGCAGATTGTGTCACCTGTAACATTTTTCTAGTTGCGAGATAGTAATGCCATTTTATATTCTTCTTATTCCACTTGTAAATGTGCGTAGTAAAGTTTAAAACGTTATCTTCCACGCCACACCTCGGGTTCTTCATTAATTGTAATGTTTCATCAGTCAGCTCACCATTAGCCACGAGATGATATTTCTGTTGGAATAACGTAAGTGCATCTTTGTACGCGTCTTCACTCAGTTGAGAAAGTTGATCTTCTTCATAGTCCAAGTACCCAAAGCTGTGCAAATATTTTACTGCTGCTTCATCGTGAGCAGAAACAAATGATAATATTGATAATATAGTTATTTTTTTCATTTATTTGAATGGAAATAATAAAAATGATTTTAAAAAGAAAATAAATAATTAAATAAATGAAATCAGGGGTAGTATTTAAGCATTTTTGACACTCTGCCTATGTAAAAGAGATCTACCCACGGTACCTGTGTAACACTGGTATCAAAAACTTGTTGTACAAGAGTTACGTTTACTCCAGCTATATCTAAAGCTTGCTCAAATCTTTGTTCTTCAGTACCGAGATGAGCTGTATATAACACTTTAGTAGCCCAATCACGAAATCGATAAACTTTTGTTATTGATAGTCTAATTGATAATGAGTTGATGGATAACAGAAAAAATGGTTCACTTTCAACTGCAAAAGAAGACTTGGAAGTTGTATTGATGGTCTTAAAGAATCTTAAAGAAAGGTTTGCTCATTTCATTTACGCTAGAATGAAGTGACGTGTCTCGCCTCTTGCGACATCTTCACGGCCAAGGCTGCCCCGACTGCGATAGCCAGCTGGGAGGCCAGCAGTGAAGGTCGGTCCGCCGATGTCATGAGTGCCTGCATTAGTTACAACAGCGCTGCTCTAGCGTAATATTTTAACTTAAATATATATTATTCACTTAAACGTAAATTTTCCGCTAATAAATTGTTGTTTTTGGGTGTTGATGTGTATGTTACACTACGTAATGTAAGTAAAAATATACGGTAAGTCGGATGAGGCGCAATGCTGAGAGAGAGAGAGGGGGAGAGAGAGTAAGATTAACAGCTTACTCGAATGCATTTGTTTTGCCGGCGCGGTAGCTCAGCGCGTTCGATCAGGAAGACTGGCCCCCTTTCTGAAGAAAAAACTGAGTAAAGTGTTCATCGTTTAATTTTGAGTGACGTCATGAGACGTCCGCAATGATCCGCTCTCCCTCATCTGCTAAGAAGCATGGGACGAGAAGTGGTAACAAAGAGGAAAAAAACCCTGTGGGGCAGAAGAACAACGACAACGACGAAGATATGTTACAGACAAAAGACCCCACAGGGTTCCTCGGCGCCGAGGTTTTGCTGTTTTCGACAAAAATTATTTTTTTAATTAGATAATACATATAATAAATGTCTGTGAGCAATAAACTAATACCTCCTTGTAGCATGACGGGTATAATGAAAGGCGGCGACAAGTCAGCAGTACTTCCTTTTGATATAAATAAGGTGCCAGAAAATCTGTTGTTTCCCGTTTTTAATTATCTGCGCAGCCTTCAATATTTACAACTGATTATTATGGAACACGTAGAAGACGAGAGAGAACTCAACGCAATAGGTGAAGGTATGTCACAGCTAGAAAAACAATTTGAGAAGTTGATGGTTGAAATGATACCACATTATAATTAAATTAGATGAAGATATTATTTTTAAGGTCTACGAAACCTTAAAACTATTGGTAACAAGTAGTAAGAAGATTTTTCGAAATTAAAAAAATGAATTTTTATTTAATTTTTTTAATAAAATAAATGAATATGCCGGAAGGAAATAAATATAACTATGCAGATAAACACTGCAACAAGTGTGGGGTGGACATTACTTATAAGAACTGGTCCAGGCACTTGAAATCAAAGAGTCATCTTACGAATGACCCAAACAATGAAGAGAAGAAGGAGCAATACAAGGCTAAAATATACCGCGAAGATCTTAAGATCTTGGCTAAGGATTATAATCTTAGTGGTGTTTCGAAAATGAAGAAATCGCAACTTAAAGAAGCTTTGGAAAATACTAAGGACATGTTGTACAAGAAGCAGGATTTGGAAAAGCTAAGGGTACCACAGCTTATAAACATCGGTAGAAGTAAAAACATTAAGGTGACTGTTAGGATGAGGAAGGCTGAAATAATCGAATCCATTTTGAAGACGCAAGACATTGTCTTTCGTAATAAGGTAGCTCAAGAGTTAGGCTTTCACGAAGACTTGATAGAACCACCCAAGGAAGAAAGAAAACCACCCTACAAGATCACTGAAACAAACTCACGGTTCATTAAGAAATTTAATGCCACTGAAGTAGACTACACCATTAAAGTTGATAAGTTAATGCAAGTTGAGAACACCATCAACGCAATGATTAAACTGGCCAAAGGGAAAGGAAACTACAAAAAAGGAGACAAATTAACAGTAGTAGGAAGCAACCCAAATTTCCATCATGATATTTCAACCGTGGTACAATCCAATGTTAACGCCAGATCTTTCATGAGTCATATCGGTAGAATTCTATCTTCTAACGAGAACTTAAATATCACACAGACCAGGTTCAATATTAAGATTCTGAATGTACCTAGAGGTCAAGGCAGGTCGAAAATTATAAATCTGTGTGAAGATGTGAGAACAAAAAGATGCATCACCCAAATAAAGAACAAAGATAACTTGTGCTGCCTGTGAGCCATCGTAACAGCCCTGACCTACCACACGAATGAAGTTCTCGATAGACCGCTTAGTGAAATGGAAATTAAATTAGTTAGGCAAGGTAGACCTATTCAAACTGAGCTAACCCTAGAGCTGTGCAAGAGACTAGGTAACTACAACGAAGAAGGCTTCACACTAGAGGACATAAAGAATGTAGAAGAATTGTTGGGTATTCAGATAAAGGTTGTGTGTGCTGAAAATTTTAATTCGGTTATATACTCGGGCCAGGAGAAGGATACTAAACTTTATTTATACAAAAACGGGAACCATTTTGATGTTGTAAACAGTATGAAAGCTTTCTTGGGTAGTGTATATTACTGCCAGGTTTGCGACTCACCTTACAACAACAAGGATAAGCACAAGTGTAAGAAGAATGTAAAGGTGTGTATTTTGTGTAAGAAACCGGCGCACTCCCCCGAAGGTAACGATAAAGTTTACTGTGAAGATTGTAATAGGTATTGTTACTCTCAGGAATGCTTGAATCATCACTCTGAGGTTTGTAAGGCTGTTTACAAGTGCAGAGGGTGTAACATGATTCTTCAGAGATCTAAGGAACACAAATGTGGATACTCCTTTTGCTACGATTGTATGGAACCTTATAAGACTGGTGAACATCAATGCTACATACAACATAAACATCAGAAAGGTGGAAGGTGTGAAAGTCGGTGTATTTGTAAGGCTACCGATAAGGAGAGTTTTTTGGAACACTTTGTAGCTAAAAACAAGGATAAACTTCTCAAAAATGTTAAGCTCACTACCCTTCAAAGACAATTTGGTAATGGAGATATTTCAAAACAAGAGTATAAAGTACTCTACAATAATAAACTGACTGAAATTATAACGTTATTAAATGGTTGCCGTTACACAGAAAAGTATGTCTGGTTCGACTATGAAGCTGAGCAAGATACTGGAGTGCACATCCCCAACCTCGTAGTAGCCCACTATATTGACAGTACCAAAGTTTCCTTCAAAACAAATGAAGAATTCTGCAAGTGTTTGATTTCTAAGAATCACCAAGGGTACACGGCTATTGCACACAATGCGAAAGGCTATGACTCACAATTCATTTTAAAATACTGTATAGAGAATACGTTGAAACCATACACTATACACAATGGAACAAAGTTGATGATGCTAGAGGTAAACGGACAAATAAGCATTATTGATAGCCACAATTTCGTAGCTTCTCCTTTGAGTGACTTCCCTAAAACATTCGGGCTGAAAGAACTTAAGAAGGGTTACTTCCCACATTTCTTCAACACAAGAGACAATCAGACTTATGTAGGACCTATTCCTGAGACCAAATACTATGGCGTAGACACGATGAAGACAAAACCTAGAAAAGAGTTTCTTGAGTGGTATCATCAAAAAGTTAAAGAAAATTATATATTTGACTTTCAAAAAGAATTTATGGATTATTGTAACTCTGATGTAGATATTCTGCGTAGAGGTTGCCTAGAGCTGAGGAAACATTTTTTGGAAATTGCTAACATAGATCCATTTCAGTACATAACTATTGCGAGTGTTTGTATGGGTATTTATAGGTCCAAGTACCTCCAGGAAAATACTATGGCTGTGATAAAAAATGAAAGGAAAGAAATGTATAGTAAAGAGTCGATAGCGTGGCTCAGCACATTCGGGGGTGTACAACATGCTTTCAGTGGTGGTGAAGTCATGATTCGTGGGGCAAAGGTTGATGGGTTCAATAAGGACACTAATACTGTATACCAGTTCCACGGTTGCTTTTGGCATGGATGTCCTGATTGTTATCAAGAAGAGACTATTAACAATGTTAACCATGAGACCATGGGAGACTTGTACGAGAAAACAAAGCGAAGAAGTGACCAAATTAGGGAAGCAGGATACAACCTTGTCGAAATGGGGGTATGCAAGTGGGCTAAGAGTAAAGGATACAACAATACTACTCCAATCGTTGAGCCCTTGAACCCTAGAGATGCTTTCTATGGAGGAAGAACAAATGCAAGCTAGCTTAAAGTGTGTGGTAAAAAGCTGAGATACATAGATGTATGCAGCCTCTACCCTACAGTTCAGTATTTGGATTACTATCCTGTCGGTCACCCTATAAAGATACTCAAACCTAAGAGGTACAATAAAAATTGGTACGGTTTGATTAAGTGCAAAGTATTACCACCGTGTAAGCTTCACCATCCAGTACTGCCTATTAAAAAGGATAAGTTGATATTTGGGTTGTGTGGAAAGTGTATTGAGGAAAAATGTGGTGCTTGTCAGCACTCTGATGGTGAAAGGGTGATAATAGGAACGTGGACTACAGATGAAGTGAAGAAAGCTATAGAGAAGGGGTATAAAGTGGTACAAGTATACGAGGTTTGGCATTTTGAAGAAAAGAGTAATGATCTGTTTAAAGGCTACGTCAAAGGCTTTATGAAAATAAAGCTAGAAACGAGTGGGTGGAAAGATGACTTTAAAACTATTGAAGAGTACACCACAGCGGTTAAGGAACATCTTGATATTGATCTGAATCCCGAAGAAGTGGTTCCAAACCCTGGTAAACGCGCTGTTTCTAAGATTTGCTTAAACTCACTGTGGGGTAAATTCGGTCAAAGACAAAACTTGACCCAAAGTGAATACATAGTGGATGTAGAGAGTTGGTACAAAATAATGTTAGATGATAGGGTTGATATAAGCAATATGATTTTTATTAATGATAATATTGTACAAGTCACCTATAAGTGCAAAGATAATTTCGTTGAAGACTCCTACTCAACCAATGTGTTTATAGCAGCATTTACAACTTCTAATGCACGCCTACAGCTTTATGATATGCTAGACAGGCTAGGGTCAAATGTGGTCTACTACGATACTGATAGTATTGTTTATATTGATGATGGTACCAACACTGTTGAAACTGGTTGTATGTTGGGGGAGTGGACTGATGAACTGGGTAAGGATGATCATATCACAGACTGGATTTCTACAGGACCTAAGAGTTACAGGTACGTGACATACAAAGGAAAGGAAACTATGAAGGTGAAAGGCTTCACGTTAAATTATGAAAATTCTAAAGCACTCAACATAAATACCATGAAAAATATTGTGGATAAGGAGACAGATAAGGTTAAATTAAACTACAAAATGATTACGAGAGATACAAAAACCAAAAGCTTGATTAATAAGGATGTTAGTAAGGAATTCAAATTTGACTATGATAAGAGAATGATTAAGCCTGAGGCTGGTGGTATTATTGAAACATATCCTTGGGGTTATTGAATAAAAACTAAATAGGAAAATAAGGTAGACACAAACCACAATCTTAAACAAGATTAAGATAAGTATAATAATTTTTAAGGTAGGCACAATCTTAATTAAGATTAAGAAAAATGGTAGACTATAAATAATTTTTAAGGTATACTTAGAGCACACTGTAAAGATAAGTAAAATACTTTTTTATGGTTAATAGGACCTTAAAAAAGTGTTGGTTAAGTATAGGAATAATTCATGAAAAAATCTTCGATTACATTTTAAGGTTAAGATTAACCACATCTTTTAACACTTTTTATTGAGACTCTTCATTTAAATAGAATGGATGCTTCTCACCACACATTTAATACTTTTTTAAGATTAAGTTTAATCTTAATCTTTCTCAACACTTTTCAATGCGTTTTAATCTTTTTTAAGATTAGTTTGAACCATATTTTACTCATATTTTTCAAGAAAACATTGTGAATTTTTTATGGTTGATCTTAATGATAACTTTAGATTACGTTTTAAGGTTACTTTGAAACATAAATTGTTTTACAATTCTACAGAAATTTTTATGGTTAGTTTTCACCTTAAACAAGATTTACTTTTAGAAACCTCATTGGACAGGGTATGGTTGGTTTTAATCTTAAATAAGATTTAAAAATAAAATGCGTTTAAGGTAAGATTTAAGTTTAAACACGATTATCCAACAGATAAGTAAAATAATTTTTAAGGTTAAATGGGAGCTTAAAGGATAAATAAAATTATGGTTGAATTTAACCTTAGAAGAGGGGCTGCCCCCAACTGACCCACATACTACTCACCTTGCGGGCTAAAATTGACTCAGTTATATCTACCGATTTGGTTACGCAACTTACAAAAACTCAGGAAAACTTAAAGGACACAGTAAACACTCTGAAACTTGGTTCAGAAAGTTACAAAGAGGAAATTAGCTCATTATCAAAGAAAGTAGTCGAACTTTCGAATCAGCTAAACAATTTATCTGCGAAGGTAGATGATAATCTGAATGACACAAGACCGGTAGTCTTCAATCACACATAAGAGTTCGAACAAATTAGGAAATTCAAACAAAATCAGAATCAAATTAATACGCAACACAAAAGAGAAATCCGGGAAGTACAAGATCAGTTGGCACAAGTAATACAAGAATTTCAGAGGACACTCGAGCTCCAATACGGGAAGAGGGACTTAGAAATACGGATAAACCACAAAATAATAACACATGGCATTTCGGAAATTATGAAAGAAACTGACAAGGTGCACTGAATATTGAGATGGAACCGCCGACACGACGTAACAAAGATCGGTATGCGACTCGCCGTCGTGATGACTTTGACTATAAGCTGTTCATTACTACAAGTAATTTAAAAGCATTTAAGAATTCCGGTAACGACATTCATCCACAAGCATGGCTTCATCAATTCTCTCATTGTTTTCCTCACACCTGGGCATTAGAGTACAGATCAGAGTTGATGTGTGGCTATTTGGAAAATGACCCTGCTGTATGAATGCGTTCGATCATTCGCGATTGTCAGAGTGAAGGAGAATTTTATCATGCCTTCCTCCCATCATATTGGTCTCAAGCTTCTCAAGATCGAGTAAAACATAGCATCATAATGATGAAGCATTTTGAACAGTGTGAATTTTCGAGTCCAGTAAGTTATTTTGAAGACATGTTGCACAAAAATCATTACTTGTCAAATCCGTACAGCCCCTCAGAACTCATCCGTATTTGCTTAATCTAATTGCCTGAATATTTACGACATATTATTTTGACAGGACGTTGCAAAGACGACATCGAAGCTTTTCAGGGACTTTAAGAAGAATTGGAAACTGACACTGACAATCGCGGGACGCGAAACCAGAAAAACAACAATTACAGGTCACATCCATCACAATTCCGTGACGACAAAAACAATAACTGAACACGACAAGGCTATTCTTAGAACGCAAATCGTGACCAAAACAGACACCACCCGTATGACAACCGTTGGCAGAGTAATAATAATTACAGGGAAAGAACACCTCTCCGCGGTAATGACCATAACAGAGGCAATCATAGAAACAGACAATATGGGAACCAAAATAATTATTATCAATGGAGACAGAATAACATCGGATGCAATGGTCCACTTCGCAGTTACGATTCTGGGAGAAATTCTCCACCACGTGACCGACAAGAAAGAAATTACCGAAATTACCGACACGACGACAGATGATATAATGTCAACAACAGACCACAATTTAATCAGAACTGGCGGGATTCATACAGGACAGGGCCCTCTCGACATATCGAAGTTGTAGAAGTTAGGTCTCCTAATCCCAATAACGATGCCCGACAACAAAGAGACAGTAGACAAGGACGCACACCGTTGGCAGCCACAAAACATACTTATGAATCTGACGACGTAGCTGCCGTGGCTAGTAAGTAAGTAAAAATGGAAGACATTAGGGACGTCTTACTCCAGAAACAAGACGTAAAACATAGCAACATTGCATATCCTGTAATTCACATTACAGTAATTGATGTAAAATTTGCGACAGTACTTGACTCTGGCAGTCCCATTTCAGTAATTAGTGAAACAGCCTTTAGCAAATGCTACAAATCGAACAATTGCCCCATACTTCCGCTACGTAAGATTAAATTACATGGTGTAATCTTTGGAAAAAGTGTAAGTGAACGCCAACAAACCAACTTAGAATTCTTTTATCAAAACCAAAAATTCACTATGAATTTTCTTATTGTTCCATTATTGTCGACAGAAATTATATTGGGAGTAGACTTTTTGAATGAATACAAAGCAATCTTAAACTTTCACGATGCTGAAATAAGTCTCGAGAAAGATGGTAAGTCAATAGCTCTGAAATTTGAAGATTCGCTCTCAAACCATGACGAGGAAATTAATCGGCTTTACCTTTTGTTAGACATCAATTCGGAATTTTCTATGGAACTAGACACTAACCATCCCTCTGCAAGTACTGACAGGGATGATATCGACGACACATTTTATACTAATGAGTTAATTCAGAATAAAATTCAAACAATTGAGAATTTCAATGACACTGATAGGCAAGACCTTTTTGAGATTTTACAAGCACATTCCACAGTTTGTACTCACAAAACAGGAACAATCAAGGGATTATAATACCAGTTTCGTGTTCGTGAGAATACTAAATTTTGTATTAGACCATACTTAATTCCGGCACATTATAGGGATCGTGTTAGAACAGAAATACAATCTATGCTTGACGAGGGCATTATTGAGCCTACAGTAAGCTTATACAACAATCTACTATATGTTGTTGAGAAGAAAAATGGATCGATCCGGCTTGTCTTAGATTCGAGACAAATCAATACTATCATCATTCCTGAAACAGGCAGACCGCAAACGTTGGAAGAACTTCTTCAAAATTTTAATGGTGTAAAAGTGTTCTCTTCTTTTGATCTCAGATCCAGCTTTTATCAGATGGAACTTCATCCAGAATGTAGAAAATACACAGCTTTTCTTTGTTTCGGCGTTTGTTATCGATTTCGGAAGCTTCCTTTTGGTGTTAACATTTCTTCGGCCGCATTCATTCTTGGCCTAAATTCCATATTACCTGAGTTCTTAAAACGTCATATCACCTTCTGTGTGGACGATATTCTGATAGCAGAAGCCTCATGGGAACAATATAATCGCATCCTGAAAAGCTAGAAGCAATCAGAACTATTCCAGTTCCATCTGCAAAAAAACAAGTCTGCAGTTTTCTTGGTCTCGTAAATTTTTACCGTCGTTTTCTGAATATGCAAATTCTAGTTACACCAAAACTTTGTTCTCTCACTGGAAAAAATGCTATTTGGAACTGGGACGGATAAGCACAGTTGAAATTCAATTCTTTGAAAAAATCGCTACTTAACGCGCCAATACTAGCTCATCCAGATCTCTCACAAGATTTTTGCCTTAGCATGGATTCTTCTAAAGTCTGTCTTGATGCCCATTTATTTCAAGAAGCCATAGAAAATGACACTACTGTTCAGAAAACCATTGCTTTTGCTAGCCGAGTGCTAACAAAATCTGAAAAAAATTATTCCGTTACTGAATTAGAAGCTTCACCTATCGTTTGGGAATTTAACAAATTCCGTTTCTTACTCTCTGGTAAGCACGTAAAAGTATACAGTGATCATCGTGCATTACAATTTCTTATGTCTTCAAAATTAAATCACGACAGGTTAAAACGTTGGACATTGTTTCTGCAAGAATTCCTCTTCACAATAGTCTACATCCCCGGATCCCCGGCAATGAGAACATTGTTGCGGACGCACTGTCACGTGCACCGGCTGGGCTTGAGAAAAGCAACACAGAAGCTAATATCGTGAAAAAAAAATTCAGTATTCTTTACATTCAGAAAGTCGCCTTGGAAAACTTCATCTTTAGAGGACATTGCTTATGAACAAGATAAGGATCCCATTTGGAAAGACATCAAAAGTAAATGGCATGAACGGACAAACACGCAGATTCGGCATTGTTATCTGGTTAGAAACAAGACACTCTTCAAACGTTGCACTGTTGACGACAAGCTATGGGTACTTTGTATTCCTGACGATTTTGTTAATAAGCTCATTTGGTACATTCATTTCAGCTACGCACAATTCGGTCCACGAAAATGTTATCATGTTCTTCGGACGTCTCGTTATTTTAAGAATATGGAAAAGAGAATTCGGAGAGTCTTGTCTAGTTGTAAACTTTGTCAAAAGGCTAAAGCATCTACCATCACCAATCGTGCTCCGTTGTTTCCTATCATTTTTTCTAAATTAAAGGAATTTGCTGCTGTTTATCTCTTGGGACCCCTTGTCAGAACATTGAATGGATTTTCGTACTTTATAGTAGCTGTTGAACTTACTTCTCAATTTGTATCTTTCATTCCGTTACGTAAAGCCACTGGACGCTCTGCATCCATCGCCTTTGTTAAAAATCTCTTACATGAAGTTGGACACGTTGATAAAGTCATTTCAGATAACGGACCGGAATTCACATCTGCTGTTTGGTCACACATGCTTCGGATTCAGAAAATCAAGCCTGTTTTTATTTCATTGTACTCACCACATTGTAACCCGTCTGAAATGATTATGAAAGAAATCAATAAGCTTTCCAGATTTCATTGTCACATAAAGCATCAGTGTTGGGACAGATATTTACACCTATGTGAAAAAGTCCTCAATGAAATGCCTCACGACTCCACTGCTTTACCACCTATTCTTGTACTGAAGAATGGAGAGCCACCAAACAGATTCAGAGAGCTTGTACCTTTTCCGAATACATGCAAACTTCGACACAAGGTCATAATTGATTTGGCTATTAAAAATATTAATTCTGCTGCAGCGCAAAAGGAGAAAACTTCACGGTAAAGCAAATGCAAAGAAAGTATATATTGGTTAGAAAGTTCTTGTTAAAGCTGATTCATTTTCACGTAAGAAAAAACACTTGAGTCACTTAAGCGGAAATCGATGACTTCTGTGTGCGTTTTCTTTTACTGCTCTTACTTTGTACCACTGTGATGTATGATCAGGACTGTCTTCAGGGACTGTGAGGACAATTTTTGCTTTTGACCAACAGTGTATCAATAACTGTGTGCATTTGATATATTTGTTATCGTTAATATAAAGCTATTTTAGCAAATATGTATTGACCACTGCCAAAAACAATTTGTAAAAACTTTTTGTGGGGAGTATGGGGGCTATGTAAGTAGACTGTTTAGGTTTTTAGTGTGGTAATGCCACGTTGTGCTCTGTACGAAAATCGCTGACTGCGCTGTGTGCAGTATGGGGCTGGTTGGGCTCACTGATAGAATATTCGTTATTGTAGTGTTCGGCAGTTGGATGTGAACAGTGCAGTGCGTAGTGTGGGGCAGATAGAGGTGAGCCGCCAGCAGTGGTGGAGAGACACCAAGTGTTTGAGAGGTTATTATGTGCAGACGGTCTGGACGTGTGTCCGCCAGAAAAAGGAAATATGTAAATATGGCGTCATATATATATATATATATATATATATATATATATATGAGATGACTTTTCAACACTATTAAGGTAAATATATTGTTTGTTCTCTATCCAAATCTATCGTTTGGTAAGTATGCCTATCAGTAGTTAGTACCTTCAGTAGTTAGAATCTATTATTTAGCTGGAAGTATTGGCTCTCGTTGTATTGCAGTAGTTCGAGGAACGAAGATTTTTGTGAGGTAAGTGATTCATGAAAGTTATAGGTTATTGTTAGTCAGGGCGATTCTGTTGTGGGGATTATTGAAAGTCAGATTGCGTTGCTCTAAAAATATTGTGTGTCAGTTTAGTGATGAGCAGAATAAGTAAAGAGAGAAATGTCTGAGTACGTTCAGTTCTGCTCAGCTGTTTGAAAATCAAATAACGTAGACGTTTACCAGCACAGTCATTCTTAATTTACAAAGGGGGCGTTTCAAAGTGAGCGATTAAAGGAGCATTATATTTCAGCAACAAGCAATACACGATCTGGCTCACATGAGATAACAGAAAATACTGTTAACCACTTGGAGGTACCCGCAGAAGATGTTAACTGGTTCTAACAGTTCCTCAGAAAACGTATACCTTCACGAGTAGTGAGGTCACACCCAAGGGCCCTTGTGGGCCACCACGCCAGAGACACACTACTGAGTCGCCTTAAAACTACTGACACTTCCATCACAGGTACCTAAGAGAGGATCCCAACCGTAATTACTATGGTAATAAACGAGGGCGATGTGAAATTATACACGGGGGTATGTAAGGGATTCACCGCACCTTACGTATTGAGAACAATATATCTTTTGCCCTACGCAGGTCGTAGTAGGTACTGTCTATAGTCGGGCGCCATTCAGTAGTCATGTTGAGTAGCCGAGCAAGTAAGTGGTTGGCTGCTAAGCGAGCAGGGCGGGTTTCGGCAGGACGGCCGACCGTGTTTACAGTTGTTTAACGGCTGTGTGTGTCACCCAAAGCCGTGCACCTGACCTCCAGCAAATACGTAAATGGCGTTAATTGAGTGATTTGTTTGGTGTGTTTAAGTGTTCATTTGTGCACCGTGGTTACGCGACAACCGCGCCGGACTCCCACGAATTGGATTGCATTGCGGATTGTATATTCAGTGGCACATGGAGAATATTGGCGTGTGACAACATTAATAGGCGACCTGTGAAGAGTTAACCGTTAATACTTTCTCAGACCAAGGGAGTAACTGCCTCATTCGTGCCGTTTAGACAAAAGAATAGAACATTAATAACAAAATATGTACCGATTATTGCTACCTCACATACTAATCAGCTTTTTTGGGTTTGATACGAAACAACTCCCGTGCAAATATTAACCGATCAGCCTTTATCAGTTGCACACGGTCAAACTATTTTAAACAGTTAGGCTATAATGCACTAGTCAATAATGGTGGGTTTAATAGGGATGTTTCAGCTACACAAAATCATAATTATTTTTATGATTGTCTTAATCTCTTTCATAGCCGTGACATAAGGTCACGAAGGAGGTATGCCACTCTATTGAAAAATACTTGTGTTTGCAAAATAATGTGTAAGTGTGGAGTGAAAAGACACTGACTGAATGCAAAACGGCTTTATTAATACAATATTACGCGTGTTGCCGTTTGGTGTCATCAGGTATCTTGGAACTTCAAGTATCAAAGTTACATGTTGCGGTGATAACAAACATGAGCACACTTGTTGTCTGTAGGAGTGTAATTTGATTTTGTGAAATATTAGCAATGCTATCGTGTTTATTTATGTATAATAATTGTATTTTTCTGAAGAAAAGAAATTTGTTAACATCGAGTATAGTTTTAAATGTCAGGAAGTCTTTTCTGAAAGTATTTCTATGGAGCGTAGCCATGTATGGAAGTGAAAGGTGGATTATAAATAGTTTAGACAGAAAGAGAATAGAAGCTTTCGAAATATGGAGCTACAGAAGAATGCTGAAGATTAGATGGGTAGATCACATCACTAATGAGGAGGTATTGAATAGAATTGGGGAGAAGAGAAATTTGTGGCACAACTTGACTAGAAGAAGGGAGCGGTTCGTAGTACATATTCTGAGGCATTAAGGAATGACCAGTTTAGTATTGGAGGGCAGCGCGGAGGGTAAAAATCGTAGAGGCAGACCAAGAGATAAATACACTAAACAGATTCAGAAGGATGTAGGTTGCAGTAGGTACTGGGAGATGAAGAACCTTGCACGGGATAGAGTAACATGGAGATCGGCATCAGACCAGTCTCTGGACTGAAGACCACAACAACGACAAGAATGATTAGTGTCCGCAGCTCGTTCCTGAGCACGGGGTCCCAGGTTCGATACCCGGCTGGGTCAGGGATTTTTCCTGCCTCGAGATCACTGCGTGTTGTTGTGTCGTCTTCATCATCATCCATCTCCATTACGGTCGGAGGAAGGCAATGGCAAACCACCTCCGCTAGGACCTTGTGTAGTACAGCGGTGCGGGTTTTCCGCATCCTCCCCTACGCTCCTTAGAGTATGGGACCTCATCATCATCATCAACAATGATTAGTAAATTAATGTGGAAATCTTGTAGCCGAACATTTTTATTACTGAAACTTCCTGGCAGATTAAAACTGTGTGCCCGACCGAGACTCGAACTCGGGACCTTTGCCTTTCGTGGGCAAGTGCTCTACCAACTGAGCTACCGAAGCACGACTCACGTCCAATACTCACAGCTTTACTTCTGCCAGTATCCGTCTTGCCCGCGAAAGGCAAAGGTCCCGAGTTCGAGTCTCGGTCGGGCACACAGTTTTAATCTGCCAGGAAGTTTCATATCAGCGCACACTCCGCTGCAGAGTGAAAATCTCATTCTGGATTTTTATTACTGATTTCTGTGATGAGTTTTCGACTTTATCTGATGGACTTTTAAAAACAGAAAGTTAATGGCAGCCCAACAAACCTTCCGATTTTACGTTAAGAAACAGTGAGTCTTACACAGTTGTTGGGTTGTTCCATTACAGCTTCACAACAAGAGCAAATCACTCAAGATTTTCAAGTTGATTGTAATTAAGCTTTCGTTACTTCAGACGGCCTCCACGGAAAACGATTCATCGTAGGGCAACGAAACTTAGTGGAAACAGTTGTAATGACTTGTGGAAGAGAAATAACGAATAGGTAGTTGAAAGTAACACATTTTAATGGACACATGAGAAGGCAACGTTTGTTTATTGCGTATCATGTTTACGTACCAGGTTACAAACGTTGCTCCAACTGCAATCACACCAGCCCGGAACCGCACTAGAGACATGACTTCACAGTTGTTCTCAGCACATTTTGAACGGTAGACCGTGGTGTGTACAACTGTCGTGACACAGCTTGAGGTGGACGAATTGAAGATCTCACATTGTGTGCAGTACTCTCAGTCGTGGGAGCAATAACTTTTTCAGCAATGTGTGACGCAATTGGGAGCTGGTCTCTCCCAGGATCACTTCCCAAATCGCCCATTAATTCGAACTTCCGAATCACGTTCTTCAACCTCGGCCCAGATAGAGAACCATCTAAATCCATCTAACGAGTCGATACTCGCTAAGAGCAACAGCGCTGTTGCTGTTTTGATAAAAGAGCTTTACTAGTAAAGATCTGTTCACGTTGTCCCGACCCATGTTGACTTTATGCAACTGTAATTCATAATTATGCTTGTCTTTCAACCTTATGTCGCAGTACCAACGGCAAGTCGTGACTCTAAGACTACCAACAACGCAAATCCTGCAGCGCGTAACCCAAACATCATTCCTATACATACGGTAAATAGTTTTTCATATGCACTGCCTCAAGTTTAATTATAACCGCGCTCTAAGTAATCGCCTCAGCGCTGGGATGAGAACACCACCTGAAGACGCAAGGTAGATGAGTATTTGTAGAATTTCTGTGTTTTACTACGATGCTGTAGATACAACTAGGCTTCTCGCACGTCCTGCTACACAAGTACAAATGGATTTACGTATTGCCTCTGGTGAAACACAAAAAAGGTACTGGCCGGTCGGTTCCAGGCGCTTCACTCTGAAACCGCGCGACCGCTACGGTCGCAGGTTCGAATCCTGCCTCGGGGATGGATGTGTGTGATGTCCTTAGGATAGTTTGGTTTAAGTAGTTCTAAGTTCTAGGGGACTGATGACCTCAGATATTAAGTCCCATGGTGCTCAGAGCCATCTGAATAAAAGTAATTACAAGCGCACTCGCTCTTATGACTAACATATCGCATTCAGTGGCGACGACAATGTACACCTACTACACACTAAGATCGCCATATTTAAATACGGCATCCACGCCGGTAAAACGTTTTCAGTATGTGAGGCATTGAACTACCAGTTAGAAAAGCTAACACTAGTAATGATAGTAGTAAACTGTGGAACTTTGTGACGGACTCCCATTCTTGAAATGGCGTGAATGTCATATTAATTTTCTGAGTTGAGAGGAATTTGTATCTCCTGCCTTAATATAGCACTTCTGTATAGTACTTACATCATCTTTGTTAGAGCCAAAGTTAAGAATATCCACATGGTTTAAAAGTCGGTAATTAAAACTGTATGCAGAAAAACATAATTTATACGCTTCTCTCGGTCTTGAGTACCAGGAAGTTTTATTTGTAAACCACTTAATTTTCGGGTATTCTTATTACCTCAGAAGACAAACCCCAGAACGTTGTCAAAATGTTCAAATACGTGTAAATTCCTGAGGGACCACATGCTGAGGTCATCGGTTCCTCGACTTACACACTACTTAAACTAACTTAACGCTGAGGACAACATGCCCGAGGGAAGACTCGAACCGGCACGATTAGTGACATGGCGCCTCTAACCGCGCGACCACTCCGCGCTGCAACGTTGTCAAACACCCGACAGCATTTGGTTTGTAATGTATTCGTTAGCTGGCACCACATGTGTGTGATTGGCACAGAGTACATCGGAACTTGGTGTAAATACGGTTGGTCAGAGTTTGACACTTGAACAGTCTTGCACAGGGTCACACACACATTCCAGTCGATAGTTGTATACTGCACTCTCCAACTTGGTAGAGCGTTAATCGTACAGAGGTCGTAAAAGTTTCTCATAGTCGCTTTCCAGGACACTATAAAATATTTTGGAACGACAAAATCGGCAAGAAAGCATGGGAAACATTTCGAGGAATTATGAACTGTTTGTGCCTTTACCATATTAAGTGGAATTTGCCAAAGTCAAATTGGATTTCCTAATGGAAGAACTGTTTGGAATATTGCAACAGCTTTGTATACACGACTATTATCTTTTGGATTTAGACGTAGCACAAGATTTTGCAGGAATTTATGACGAACTGGCAATGTGCGACCATCTGTTATCAAACCACGACTTCTGCATGGAAGTAGACTGTCAGGGAAACAGCAATGTGATTGTGGGCAACAATAAGGCAGTAGGAATAATTGTTAAACCTGGATTATCTACAGTTTTAAAGATAAATGTATCTGTCAAATCACAAGCCTATGGGGTGAACAAAGTCATCGGTAACTACGAACAGTAAAGTGAACAGACATGCAACTACAAGAAACTCATGCATCCTTCTAGGCTAAAGAACATACTATTACCAAGCTGGTACCTATAATATATAAGTAGAGATTAGCTTGTGTTTCACCATGTGCAAGACAGTTTAAGTGTTTTAAACCAACAAACATTATTTACAGCAACTCCACTGTACTCAGTGTCAATTACATCCAAGTGGTGTCAGCTAACCTGTGCATTAAAATACGTATGCAGTGTGATGTTTGACAATGTTTTGCAGTTTGTCTGCAGGAGTAATAAGAATATCTGAAATTGGACTGGTGAACAAATGAAATTTCCAGACACTCAAAACCGAGAAAAGTTTATAAATCATGTTCTGTCAACAAACAGTTTTAATTATCTAGTTGTAAACTATACGGTGACTCTTACACTAACAAAGACTATATAAGTATTACACAGAAGAGCTATATTAAAGCAGGAGAAACTAATTTATCTCAGCCAGGATTTTTTCTGCACAATCCCTTCAGGTAAGAATATCGCCGAATTAGGACTGGTTTTCACAAACGATGTTATTCCACAAGTCCTAAGAATAAACAAATATTTCACAGAGACTTAAACCATTCCCCATTAAATAAACTACGACATTAAGTGCAGTTAATGTGTTGTGTGTACGAAAAAGGAAACCGTAAATGGAAGAGACTGAAATTAAAAAACGAAAACTAGAGTGTATGTCGAAGACAATTGCCACAAAGGGCGTATATAATCTGTAATTGTAAAGAGAAGCTATTGCAGAGATGGAAGCGAGGTTTACATATCGTTTTAAACACACTGTGTAGCAAAATCTAGCAATGTCGGGGAGTATAAAATATTTGTATTTACAGTAAATAACAAACGAAATTGGTCTTGTGCTGGAATAGTGACCGAAATCAGCACGATCTAAAACGTTTACTATATACAAAAAATATTTTTATAAATTCCATTCCCATTTGGATACGTCTAAAAAGAATGGTTACATTCTTTTTAATTGTGGCGGACTGTATGTTGTGTACCTAGCAACGGAACATCCTTCTACACACTATAAAATTAATGGAATACCCACATTTAATTGATACTGGTTCGCAAAAATTGAACACTTTAGTTTCTGTACAGAATTTCCGCGAGAGTGTGGAGCATAAAAGTTGCCAACGTACATGCCAGAAGGAGTGGAGTGTTTTAACAGAAAGCTAGGCAGGAGACAAGAGGACAAAATGAAAATCTCCAAACTCTCACTTCTATGAGAACTGCAAGGAGGAGCAGAGCTAATTGTTAAATCGACGAAACATATTTTACAGGAACAAAATTAGAAATGTGCTAGAATTCGACTATATTCCTTCTTTTTATCTGTTAAACTGCTGGTTACAGAAAGAAATAACTGATTCAGATGTAAATTTAATTCATAAATTAAGATGAATGTTATTAAAATTACACCAAGTAAAAATAAAGGAAGTATTACTTTTTGTGTGTAAGCATATATGCAAAAATTAATCAACTTCTGTATACGAGAATGCATTTTCCTTTTTTGTTCCTGTCTTGTCAAAATGGTAGAAAGTCTTCTAGCATGGTGGGCAATGTGTATGGGATGTCGATAGTTGTACGGCCTTTAAAAGTAGTTGAAACTAGATAGTAGGAAGTGTAACGACTCGTTTTCGAACAAATATAACTGGAAGTGTTGCGATCTTGCCATCGTTACAAACAATTGTCATTCAGTGTTTGCCACGCACGTACAAAAAAAGAAGTATGAGAGAAGTGTTGTATACAGATATTAAGACAGGAAGCTGTGGGAACTAAATTAAGAATTAAAGAATATATGGATGACCTGTGAAGACACATGTATATTCTTGACAATCAAGTAGATAATCAATTACAGAATTATACTTTGTATCGCTATAGTTTCATTTACTTTTTGTGGAAATACACATTCCAATGGCTGGCGTGCTTATTAATAGACAAGTGACAGATGTAGAGCAACTAAAACAGACTGACATTCCATCGAAGTGACAGCATCCACAGAATTAATTTAAATAAGGCTGACTTGTGTGGCTGTAGTTATACTCCAGGCAATCATGACCGATAATGTGTTACACAAAATACTAAACAGGGATACTGACAGTAGTATTATGGACTATCTGTTGGTGGAGTACGATGTTTTTCTGCTGGATGACCATTCGTCGTAAGAAATCAGTATAGTATGCAAGTGCATTACAACAATGCTGTTTGAGTGGAGCATTTCTTAATGGCGGAAGGGAGTAGATGACTGTCTATCCATCTACTCATTTCGTCAGTCAAGTTACTGGTGTCACATATGTGCTATATAAATGTTTGTTGTATATATTCAGAGCTGGATCTTAATATATCACACTGTTGTTGTTTTATGCACTTCGTCACCCTAATCTACGTATGCATGCTTCTTTGTCTCCAAATAAGACGGGAAACATGTTTGTTATTTGCGATTACTATGGGTGTCAAACGCACCAACTTCCCCATCGGTCTTTTGTTAGTTGTAAAAATATAAATGCATCTAGCGACGGTACTTCTGATAATGGAAACGAGTAGTGTCACTGTCCTGCTGCCAAAGATACAGAAAAAACTGCACTTTCCTGATACGTGAAAGAGGCAATGGGTTGAGAAGATTTAGACCATTATCTATTAATTTAGCATTTGTAGTCCTAACGTCGTACTGCAATTCCTCTGATAGAAAGCAGTAAGAGCTTGCGTGTTGATCACTTGAACACGTCATCCTTTCGGTTATGATTCCTAAAACCCGGGTAGTTAAGTGCTATACTTTAACTGTGTATGTACATCCTGTGGAAGATTATTCGGCGACGGCAGGGTGCAATACCATATATCGATACCATCAGGACCGGTAATTGGCTATGCACTGTAGACCTATAGTTTTAATTATTTAACATGACTACTGATTACGCAAACAGTGATTCTAACAGTTATTTTGTGGGCTGTCTGATGGTATAATTCTGTGATAACTCTGCTGAATTACTGGTTATTCGCCTAATCAATTCATCAGCCATGTTACTGACGTCGAACACTTTCCTCAGAACCAATTGTGGGGAACGTGTTTTGTTATGCACTTGCCACTATGGCTGGTGGAAACAAACGTTTGGCTAATCTAATGCTCAAACACTGCAATAGGTAGCTGCATATGTGGAAATGTGTTACATTTTGGCAATGCTGAGCTGATCTCAACGACTACCCACTGAATCTATAATTATTTATCAACTGCATAAAGTGTCTAGAATTCGTCGTCGTGTTTTACGAATAAATACGGAATTTGCTAGTCACTCAGACACCTACCGGACTGAATTAATAGACGTGGGCTACAACTATAGCGGGAACTATGTTGTACCCTTCCACAGAATGGTTACCATACACTGTCAACAGGAGAGCGATCTCTGAAACTGAAAAACTTGCTCTTCTTACCGGAGAAGTTTTAGTTGCCAGATAATAATAAATAATTGCACACACAATTAGTTTCACCAATTTAACCTGCCGTCTTCAGATCATCTGCATACATCAGCCATCGTGCGACTCAATGTTATGTACTGTCATTTTTTTAGGGGTACACATGTCTGGGAGCAATTCGTTGAAGACGACGCTTCAGTGTAACGTCATGTACCATTTAAGAGAACCGTACTTGTGGTAAGCACTCACAAATGTTTGTGATAAAATGTATTTGGTTCACAGGGTATTGCTTCCTTTGTCTGTATTGACAGCTGACAGCACAGTCCGTGCCATACTTGTGATAAAAATTCATAAAAGTTTCTAAAGAAATAGGATTTCAATTACGTTGTGAGCCAAATTATAGATTAAATAATTCGAGAATTTGAAGTAAAGTCTAAATTAGCAAATCTAAATCGTGAAACACTTAAAGACACAGTATCGAAGTAAAATTTATGAAGAAGTAACTCAGCCCATCGAAATAAACAGAGGCATAAGGATAGGTGATGGCCTATCCCCTATTCTTTTTAATTGTGGTCTAGAAAACAATGAGAATTTGAAATGAAAAACTGGATGGCTATAATATTTTACCAAGAAGGTTGGGTAGAGGAAACAAAATATTTGAATAAACTGTATGGTATTTGCGAATGATTTTGCTATACTTCTGGGAAATATGGCAGATGCTGTGACAGAAATAAATCTATAAAAAAATAGTAGGACCGGAGTAAGAATTTCTGCAGAAAAGAGCAATGTCTTCACAAACATTAAAAATGCTCTGAAATTTCTGAAGACAGATATTGGACAAACTGTAAAGCTAAAAAAAAAGACTGAAATATCTGGGGAAATAATCGATGAATATGGTTTGGAAAAAGGTGCTAAAGAAGAAAGGAAACATAAAATGGGAAGGGTATACGGTGTAATTAAAGACTATTGCAACAAAAAAATGCGCATCTAAAAATACAAAAATAAGGCATTACAATACAATAGTCATGCCAGAAGGGTTTAAAGGTATGAAACTGACTAAGCTGTATGAAGTGATCAGAAGACAGTTAGGAAAAGATCATGATCTAATGGAAGAATTCTCGAAGAGAAGGACAAGGAATAAGCAAGCAAGAGGTGGAGCGCTTCCACGTCCACACCGGCATGATGGCCAACTCAAAAGGTCTACTGCCAACTCTGCATAATGGTTAATTTTCACTGAAATGAAGTGTCGCAGGATGTGGGTACTGCGATATTTGCGTAAATCTGGTTAAGGTTAACTATTTATACGCGATCATCTGGAGATAGATTGGGTCGAAAGTCGAACAAGGGGTAGCGGTTTGAAGGGCAGAGGAAAAAAGTGCCAAGGCAAGAGGCAAGGAAAAAAAAAAACTCTGCGACACTTAGGTATGGTGGTAATAGCAGCAGCGGATGTCTTGCTGCCTGCGATAGGTCATGCAAGGGTAGGCTACGTTAGTAGTGGGTATCATGTATGTCGATACTTTTGACGTTGTGCGGTGCTGATTCTCGGCGGCTGCCTCTGGGTACCGGTGTTGAACTCTCACTCAGCGTCAGCAACCTGCAACAGTTAGGTTCATCATAGTTTTGTGTCTGATAGGTGATATATCAGATGCACAGTTTGGGGTGATGTTGGCGATTTGTTTGTGCGTCAGTGAGCGAGCTCGTCGGTTTCCATGCTGTAGCCTGTTGGTCGGCTTTAATAGTAGCTGGTACTTCCAGCGGAACGAATTGAAATTAGAGCGTGAAATTAGTTGGCCAATCCTATCTTCTTAAAAAATTAGGTTTCAGTTATAATGGTCTCATTCTGCCGCAGGCTTCTCGGAGCGATACAGATTACACTCGCATGTCTCATGTACGATGTGTCTTCGCAACGTGTAACATACTGTGATTTGCCCAGCCACAAGCACTGCAGAATGTATCCTTCCAAAAATCCCTTGACACCTTAAATGACAGACGTGACCTAGAAAACATCCATTATAGAGAATCTTCAATATTAAAGTCTTTCGCCAAAGTGTCACCCATATACTCACTCATTCGCAGTTACTATCAAATTACCTCCTGCCTGCTTTACGTCTATACTAACTACACATTATGAAAGGGTACAGTAACGACCGACATTGAATATAGGTACAACATGCTTCGTTATTCTTGTGAGAACAACATATTTTTTGTAATAATAACTCAGTTCCACTTAATACACCGAAGCTGGATTTCAGTGTGGGAAAGAATGACAGTTTATTTATTTAATAGATCACATGTGCACTCCCACAAAATAAATCCCTACATCCAATTTGGTGAGATTTGTGAAATGAATGAGTGTATGGTCGTCTGCTAACCGCAAATAGTGAATTTGCAACATATGATCATCTTTGAGACGGTCCTTTGGTCACCTTTGGTGCAACCAAAGAGATGAAATTTACCTGAGCTTTGAGCGCCTGAAATGTGCTCCCCCCCCCCCCCCCCCCCCCACCTCGGCGGAGGTGCGAGATGACCTGAAGAACGGCCATGTTTCAGCACTCTGCGCTGGATCTTGTGTTGGTAAGACCTGTCTTAGGTGTGCTCTGTAAATTCAAAAGAGTGGAGAGATGGCTTGCATGTGAAATACTTAAGAGTGTTTGAAATAATTATTTCTCTATTTCAGAAACTTTTGGGGGGAGAATTAAATGACAGGCAGGTAATATTAAGGAGATCGTAGTAATCTTCGGAAGTGACCACACACACACACACACAATAAAACCACGTGTAGTAATAAGTTGAAATACGTGCGAGTGCTAGTACTAAGTTCAAATACTTCTGAGTGCTAAAGTTAAGCTGAATTACCGGCGTGTGTACTATAAGCTGGAAATATTTAAGAAATGGTGTGTGTTGGACTTGAAATTAGAGACGAGTACTCCCACGTGGTGGGTACTGTGTGAGTCTCAATCGGTGTATGAGACAAAGGATAAAGAGAAGTACTCGTCCATGGTATCAGTTGAGGACTCGCGTGTGTGACGAATATGTTCTTAATATTACTTTACGTGTTATGTTTCCGAGTGACTCTTGATTCAAACTCTAATACTCTGAGAGTGAAGTAAGGTGAGTCAGCCGTCTATCCAGCAACGCCACTTGGCTTGCATTACACAGGAAGACGCGCATATATCCTCCAGAGTTCGTAGTAGTTAAGATGAATATGAACTTAATATTACCTTTGTGTGTTATGTTTCCGTGTGACGCTTGATTCAAACTCTAATACTCTGAGAGTGAAGCAAGGTGAGTCAGCCGCCTATCCAGCAACGCCACTTGGCTTGCATTGCACAGGAAGACGTGCATATATCCTCCAGAGTTCGTAGTAGGAAAGAAAAGTTACGAAGTGGGGCAGTGTCGTGTGAAACTGGGATGAACACTAATTGAAGTGGGAAAGTTCAAAGCGACGTGATTCTAACGTTATGACTATTCTTTGTGTTGTATACTATCTCGCCAGTGTGATGTATTTCATGTAATTTAAGTATGTGTGGTTTGTATGGGAGAGTAGCAAGATAGGTTCAGAGGCAGTGAATTATGAATGTTCCTTTTTATACCGCTCGGTCTGGAGGAAATTTTCGTGATGATGGGTGTGAGAGACGAAGTGTGAGATATAGCAAAAGATCCACCGTCCTATCCAGAAAGTGCACTGTAGCTTTAGATAATAACGAGACCATAAGATAGAAAATCACCAATGTAAAGCCATGCCCACTGGCCGGAGTTTCTCATGTGTAATTGTTGTTTAAAATGTAATAGTGTGTTTAGGTAATCTTTGAATCATAATAGAATTATTCGGAATAATATAGTGAAAAGAAAAATATTGGTGGCCTTGTTCTTCGAATATAGTGTAGTCATGATACCCTGAATTTATAATGTGTGCCCCATTCAAATTCAGTGCGATGGCCCCGTGTTGATCAAAGCCGTTTGGTAAGAAAGAAAATGTAGTATTGCCAGTGCATAGTGAATATTCAGAGTTGTGTAAATTCCAAATAGTCAGATGTGCGTTATCCGTTACCGTTGCGTAATATTCAAACAGGAGAGTAATTTGTAGCTTAATTGGAGTACTAGAGCTTATGATCAGTCATTGATGTTACTCGATAAATAAGAATAAATCGAGTCGCTTGGCAGACCACTCATCTTGCAGACCTGACTGCTTGATTCCATAGTATGAGCAAGGCATGTGGGTGCCTCTCAATAAAACAAAACAACTGATATAATACAGACACGCTAATGCTCTGTTACAGTTCTATAACCTATTTACCTATATGCAAATGTTCCCTGTGAACGTTTCTCGTAGAAATAACACGTGACCTAACGTAGGAATAACCAAATAACTTATTAGTAAACACAACCATTCACCTCTAAGACCATGAGGGGTCTGCTGGAACCATCTCAGATACACTCTGCGCCACTGGTTTATTTCTGCCTGTCTTCTGTTTTGTCTACCCAGTTCTCTTTCCCCTCCCCCTTCGGAAGGAGCTTCTGATAATGGAGGCAGTACTTACGGTTCATCTTGAACGGGCGAAATAAACTCATATGGAAATCGTGGTTCTGGTCGGGAAATGTATTTGAACGTTAACTGTGACTGGCGTTTCGACTGCCTGATGGGGTTCTTGGTACCGAGGGACGAACATGTTTTTTTTTTTTCCCCCTTCGGTACGTGAGCGTTAGACAACATAGCCCACTTATGTAATTTCGCTTTTTTATTGTGTTTTCCTGCCTTCTTACAATCTTTGTGTTCAGTTTTTCACATGACATAATATTCCTTTCAGCCTTTTACTAAAATTCCGAACAGTCCTGGAATAAGTTGACGTGATTCGAAAAGTAAGGGCATTGTCCGCCCAAATACTAGTTTGTAGGGCGAAAGACCCATGTTTTCGTGGATTTTTGCGCTGTTTGTGCTTGTGACGTACTATAATAAGATGTGTTAATTATCGTGGTTACTATTGAGATAACTTAGCACTTTACTCAATTTCCAAAGGACTCTCTCTATTCTCCTGCTCATTTACGGGTAAAGGGCACAGATTCGTAATTTCTTAATGCGCAATTAGTCGACGGAGCTGATTAAATAATTCAGACATAAGCTTCGTGTCCTGATCTTTTATTATTGCTCCCGGTGTGCGAAATTTCAGTGGCTAAGGGTTAACGAAAGCCACTGTGTCTCCTTGTTGGTCTGGTACGGCGATTACGGCCTAGTAACATGAGAAATGATCATTAACAGTTAAACCATATCGATTTCTCACTGTAGTTTGTGCGAAAGGCCCAAGGACGTCAAGGCCGATCGTTTGGGATTCGCAGTCGACTCGGCTTGGTTCTTTGCATGCAGGGGTGCAGTTCTTTACGTGGCACGCGTTTACGTTTCCTCTAAGGCCACCAGTAATATTCTGCCAATGCCGTATTCCATGAGTCGTCGCCCGCTTAGTCCCGTTAGGATAGTATCATGGATTGATTCAGTAATTCGTTCGTAAACACGCTGGCATGACAACGAGGCGACTACATCGTCCTGAGAGCCGCTTAGTGCGTGTCTAACGTACTGTTGACAGTCACGGCTAGAGTGCAGAGCTCTATGCCACTCTTCTGTGCTCATTCCAGTGCATCCTAGAGCACGTTCTTCACGACGGACCCCGTCAGCGTTACCATGAGACTTCCCTGCAGAAAGATGCTCAACCTCAGAATCTAATTCGCTGAACCTAAAGGCCCAGCAGTTTAGCCTAAAGGCTGGATGCTTTAGTCCCAAAAGGCATTTTAGTTTCTCTCCATCTGTAAGTAGGTTTCCAGAATGAGATTTTCACTCTGCAGCGGAGTGTGCGCTGATATGAAACTTCCTGGCAGATTAAAACTGTGTGCCCGACCGAGACTCGAACTCGGGACCTTTGCCTTTCGCGGGCAAGTGCTCTACCAACTGAGCTACCGAAGCACGACTCATGCCCGGTACTCACAGCTTTACTTCTGCCAGTATCCGTCTCCTACCTTCCAAACTTTACAGAAGCTCTTCTGCGAAACATGCAGAACTAGCACTCCTGAAAGAAAGGATACTGTGGAGACATGGCTTAGCCACAGCCTGGGGGATGTTTCCAGAATGAGATTTTCACTCTGCAGCGGAGTATGCGCTGATATGAAACTTCCTGGCAGATTAAAACTGTGTGCCCGACCGAGACTCGAACTCGGGACCTTTGCCTTTCGCGGGCAAGTGCTCTACCAACTGAGCTACCGAAGCACGACTCACGCCCGGTACTCACAGCTTTACTTCTGCCAGTATCCGTCTCCTACCTTCCAAACTTTACAGAAGCTCTTCTGCGAAACATGCAGAACTAGCACTCCTGAAAGAAAGGATACTGTGGAGACATGGCTTAGCCACAGCCTGGGGGATGTTTCCAGAATGAGATTTTCACTCTGCAGCGGAGTGTGCGCTGATATGAAACTTCCTGGCAGATTAAAACTGTGTGCCCGACCGAGACTCAAACTCGGGACCTTTGCCTTTCGCGGGCAAGTGCTCTACCAACTGAGCTACCGAAGCACGACTCACGCCCGGTACTCACAGCTTTACTTCTGCCAGTATCCGTCTCCTACCTTCCAAACTTTACAGAAGCTCTTCTGCGAAACATGCAGAACTAGCACTCCTGAAAGAAAGGATACTGTGGAGACATGGCTTAGCCACAGCCTGGGGGATGTTTCCAGAATGAGATTTTCACTCTGCAGCGGAGTGTGCGCTGATATGAAACTTCCTGGCAGATTAAAACTGTGTGCCCGACCGAGACTCGAACTCGGGACCTTTGCCTTTCGCGGGCAAGTGCTCTACCAACTTTTTTTTTTTTTCGGTGTTCATATCACATAGGATGCCCTCCAGGCGAAAAAAAAATTATGTGGAATTACCATCAGTAACATATAAAATAGAAAGGGAATTATAGGAATTAAAGAAAACGCCCTCCTGGCAGAACAGACAAAGCAGCATCCGCGTCCCGCCAACTTGTGGGTAGACGCACACCGAATCCCAAGGCAGTCAGGCATGTTCCAGGCACGTCTTCACGAAGAATATTGCATTTTCCGGTACATGGGACTGAGTCCTGGTATTACACACTCTCATTGAAGTCATCTTCTCATACCTGGGACACCCCAGCTGCAGGGGGGATCAAAGAAGGCACTACCCAAAAAGTTGGCATAGTACTGACGGTATCGCGGATGGTGCATGAGAAAAGTAAAGCGAACTTGCAGGAATGTCCAAAAATCAAGAACACTCTTATCACCTTCATGGAACAAATAAGAGATCGAGAGACCTTTTATACAGATCACAGCGTTGGTCTTCGTACTTGGGAAGTATGTCTCATCTGGGAACAGAAGAGATTTCGGTGTAATGGCATGGGGAGCCGTACGTAGAAGAAAGGCAAGCATCTTCTGAATCAGCTGCCACACCTCTGCAGAAGATCCACACATCAGTCGATGTTCGTCCGTATCAAGCGTTTGACAGCGAGGACACAGCGGCGAATCTGTCATTTTTATGGCGTGTAGACGAAGTTGTGTCATGTATTTTCCATTAACGACCAAATACCAGGTCGCACGTGCGCTCGTGTCTAGGTATATATGGTGTACAGAACGCCATACCACGGGCCATGCGATCGTAGGATATCGCCTTTCCACAACATTCCGAGTGTGATTTCTCATCATGATTCGGTAAACATCACGTGCCATAGGGGGTCTGGTACTAGGCAAGTCGGCATGGACATAACTGTATTCGATGAAAAAGGTCCGGATATGTGAGAGAGGGGAAGAAATATGGGCTACTGCAACGGGTGCCACTCGAGAGGGAGGGGCCACTTCATCAATCAGGCTTCCCGATAATCCGTTTCGGCGGCGGGTCCACGATTTAACCATCGTACTTACATAAAGGGCAGCTGCTCTCGCTCGGACGTTGACAAGGCCGAGGCCGCCATCTCGAGGAGGAAGTGTCAGCGTGTCGTAGCGGACTTTGAAGATAAGACCCGCGCTAACAAAGTAGCCAAACGCCGCCTGAAGTCTGTGTGGCATTGCCTTTGGCATCGGTAAAATCTGTGCTAAATGGGGTAGTCGCGAGACTAGATGAGTGTTAACAAAATCCACCCTTTGTAACATGTCCAATGCTCTCAGGAGGTTGCCACGAACGTTCGTGCGGATAGCTTGAAGCAGGCGTTTGTAGTTAAATGAGATCGTGCGCTGTATATCACGCGTGAAGGTGATCCCCAAACATTTGAGCTTGTCCACTAATGGCAATGGTGCCACACTCTCAGCTGGAAGGCCTCTACCGACGGACATAGCACTAGATTTCGTCAGGTTCACACGGCTGCCCGCAGCAGCCCCGTACTGGTTGATCCACGCCAGTGCCTCTCGCACTTCATCCTCCGATAGAACCAAGAACACCAAGTCATCTGCATAGGCGCGGCAGATGAAAGAAGTCCCCTTCATTGTTATGCCTGTCAACCGGCTCCTCAAACCGTGTAATAGTGGCTCAAGGGCAATGGCGAAAAGCAGCATCGACAGCGGACATCCTTGACGGACCGACCGCATGACGTTAATAGGGCCCGCCACACGGCCATTGACCAGCACCCGCGACGTGGCACCTCGGAGAAGCCGCAAGACGAGGTGTATAAACCTGTGGGGAAAGGCCATCCGTCGGAGTACGTTTTCGAGAAAGTCATGACTCACTCTATCAAAGGCGTGGTCGAAGTCCACTGTCACTAAGGCACCACGACTGCGACAGGTCATGGTCAGGGCTATAACGTCACGGTAATCGCTGAGTGCCGTCTGAATGTTACTATCACCTCCAAAGCACGTTTGATCCAGAGAGATAACTTGAGGGACGACGCGCCTAATGCGAGCGCCAAGAATCCGGGTAAAAATCTTGAAGTCACATTTTAACATGGTCAGCGGCCGATAATGTTCCACTCCTCGACCTCCCGATGGCTTGGGGACCGGGATAAGCAAGCCTTCTACGAATTCGGGTGGGAGAGGAAAGTCAGGGTTCATCAGTTCTTCATACATCGCAGTCCAGCGTGAGCCCATGATGTCATGAAATGTGTGGTAAAACTCCAGCGGGAACCCATCTGGACCTGGGGCTTTGTTTGCCGCACCCTTATGAAGAGCATCGGCGACGTCATCAGCCGTAATTGTCGCCGTGAGAATCTCCGCAGCAGACTCGTCCAGGGTATCTGTCAAGGAACGGAGGACATCAGACTTACCGCCACGTTCCGGTCCTCTGCTCCATAGAACTCGTTGTAGTGATCCACAAAGGCTCTTACGATGTCATTCTGGGACGTCAATCGACGACCATCTGGCATGTCGAGGGCGTTGATCAACTTTCTACGACACCGCTGCTTCTCTCGGATAACATGATGCATGGACGGGAGCTCTCCTGGTACACATTCGTGACATCTTGCGCGTACTACTGTGCCTTCAAGGCGGTGACGCATAAGAGAAATTATCTTCGCCTTAATACGTTGAATTTCAACCTGTCGTTGAACTGAGGGGGCAAGGTTTGAGAGTTCCCGGAGAATTGTGAAATAGTATTCCATGGTATGTCGGTGCCATAACATTTTATCGCGACCGTAATTCATCATAGAACGACGTAAAGCAGGCTTGGCGCAGTCGATCCACCACCGAAGTGTTGAAGGATACGCTGGAAGGCGTCTCACACAGTTGTTCCACGTCGTCTCTACGACCTGCCTACATTCCGGATCCTTGAGATGGGCCACATTCAGCTTCCACAGGCCTCGACCGCGCCACACCTTCTGTCTCTGGAGCGAAACAGTGCAAATATAGGCGATATGGTCGGAAAAGGCGGTAGGCCATAACTCAGCGTCAAGCGTGGCAGTTACGAGTCCTGGGGACACGTAGACACGGTCAAGACGACTTGCTGAATGGCTGGTGACGTACGTATACCCAGGCCGATCGCCATGCACGCGGTCCCAAGTATCGGTGAGTTTCAGTTCATGCACAAGCAGCTTGAGTTCCTGGCATGTGGTGAAATGGGGATGTTGGTCCTTTTGGGATAACACACAATTGAAGTCGCCGCCAAGAACAATATGGTCGTAGCGTCCGACAAACAAAGGAGCGATCTGTTCTGAATAGAATCGCGACCGCTCCCGTCGCTTGGCCGTGCCCGAGGGAGCGTAAACATTGATGACTCGAACACCGTGGAAAGTCACAGCAAGACCCCTAGCCGATGGTAGGTAAATCACGTCATCTACATCAATGCCTTCCTTTAAAAGAATAGCTGTCCCACTGCCACCGTCGGCACACGGCGTGAGGTATGAAACATAGCCATAGACATTAGGAAACGTCGCCAGGCGAAGTTCCTGCAAAAGGGCAACATCTAGGTCCGACGCCCTCAACATATCACGGAGCAATTGTAGTTTGACAGGGGTGCCAATGGTGTTGACATTGATGGAGCCAATCCTGTAAGCTTGTCGTAGAATTGGGACTACAGGGACGCTCATGGAGGCACGAAGAGCAGCAGCGAACAAGAATGTTGTCCCAGTAGGCTGCACATCCCCATCCTGTAACCCTGTCGATTAGGAGTCGTGGGCTGGAGCAGCGGCATTCGCGGCTGTCTCACTAGTTGGTGTTTCGTCGGCTACATCGTCAGACCACGCAAGGGTGCGTGGATGGTGTGCGTCCAGTGGAGTACCAGCAGAGTCCGAAGGCAGTGTCACGTCGGTGGTGGAAGAGTTGTCCTGGCTCAGCTGTTGTTCAACGTCCATAGGTACAGCGCCTGGTGCATGCAAGGATGGTTGTACGTCCGACGGAGTGCAAGTTGGTGCTTCCACCACAGATTCGTCCTTCGGGGGAACAACTTGATAATTTTGATCTTCATCGTCTTGAGACTGCGTCCTGCAGGTGTCAGACGGGGCGATCCGCCGTTTCCGACGTCTCTTCGGCTACCGTTGCTTGCGCACGTGATCTTCAGTGTCCGAAGACGCCTGGGGATCCGGATGTTCAGGCACAAAAGCATCGGTAGGCACAATCATGGAGTCAAGGGCCATCCCCTGTCCTTGAGATTGCTCACCACTGCACACGTCGGGAGGAGGAGGCAAGGGCGTCGGTCCGTCCGCAACAGCCTGAGGCAGTACCGGAGACGTCGATGTACCAGTAGTAGGAGCCAGTGGTGTTCGCGGTCGGGGGTCGCTATGGAGAGCTTCGACAAACGTCAGCGGTAGCGACGTCGGAGCGGTCGTGGCCGGCAGGTCCCCAGGCGGTAACTGTGTGATTCTGCGCTGCAGACAGCTGGAACGGAGGTGTCCTTCTTTGCCACATCCCGAGCATGTCTTCGGCTGTCCATCATAAATAATAATTGCACGGCAGCCACCAATATATAAGTAGGACGGCACATGTTTGGTTAGTTCTATGCGGATCTGCCGTACTCCATTGAGAACCGGGTATGTAGTGAACTGAACCCACTTCTCAGCTGTGTGGCTAATCACTTTTCCATATGGATGGAATGCAGATACCACTACCTCTGAAGGCACCTCGAAAGGGAGTTCAAAAACACGTATCGTGCGCAGTCCAAGTCCCGCATGTTCCACAGTTACGTCACCGATGTGTCCATCAGAGTGACGGAACTTAAGACCACTTCGAGTTGCATCTAGAATTTTTTCACATATGTCTTCGTTGACCAATTTCACGTATACCACACTGCTCACTATAGAAAGGTGGATGCCAACAAGATCGTTGCAGTCAATCTTGACTTCATCTCTGATAAACTGTTCGATTTCCAGTGCTTTTGGTCGGGCATATTCAGGTGCAAAGCTAATCTTCAGTGTCGATTTTCGGTGGGCATAAGCCATTCTCTGTCGAATGAAATATAGCGCGCTAAGACGGCAGAATCACGTAAACAACTCCGCGAGCGAGCTGCGCGGCGAGGACGTAAACAAGACGTCCGTGCCGCTAGCGTGCCGAAAGGCGACTGCGCGGGACCTTTGCACTTCACGGGCAAGTGCTCTACCAACTGAGCTACCGAAGCACGACTCACGCCCGGTACTCACAGCTTTACTTCTGCCAGTATCCGTCTCCTACCTTCCAAACTTTACAGAAGCTCTTCTGCGAAACATGCAGAACTAGCACTCCTGAAAGAAAGGATACTGTGGAGACATGGCTTAGCCACAGCCTGGGGGATGTTTCCAGAATGAGATTTTCACTCTGCAGCGGAGTGTGCGCTGATATGAAACTTCCTGGCAGATTAAAACTGTGTGCACGACCGAGACTCGAACTCGGGACCTTTGCCTTTCGCGGGCAAGTGCTCTGCCAACTGAGCTACCGAAGCACGAGTCACGCCCGGTACTCACAGCTTTACTTCTGCCAGTATCCGTCTCCTACCTTCCAAACTTTACACAGTTTTAATCTGCCAGGAAGTTTCATATCAGCGCACACTCCGCTGCAGAGTGAAAATCTCACTCTGGAAACATCCCCCAGGCTGTGGCTAAGCCATGTCTCCACAGTATCCTTTCTTTCAGGAGTGCTAGTTCTGCATGTTTCGCAGAAGAGCTTCTGTAAAATTTGGAATGTAGGAGACGGATACTGGCAGAAGTAAAGCTGTGAGTACCGCGCGTGAGTCGTGCTTCGGTAGCTCAGTTGGTAGAGCACTTGCCCGCGAAAGGCAAAGGTCTCCAGTTCGAGTCTCGGTCGGGCACACAGTTTTAATCTGCCAGGAAGTTTTGTAAGTAGGTTGTTTAGGTTTTTATGTTGGTAACGCCTCGTAGCGCTCTGTATGAAAATCACCGACTGTGCTGTGTGCAGTCTGTGGCTATTTCGCTTTGTTAGAATATTTGCTATTGCAGTCTTGCAGTTGGATGTGAACAGCGCGTAGCGCTGCGCAGTCGGAGGTGAGCCGCCAGCAGTAGTGGATGTGGGGTAAGAGATGGCAGAATTTTGTGAGCGAACGATCTGGACGTGTGTCCATTAGAAAGAGTGAATTTGTAATACTGGATGTCATATATATATAATGACTTTTGTAAACTATTAAGGTAAACACATTGTTTGTTCTCCATTAAAATCTTGTATTTGCTAACTATCTTAACAGTAGTTAGTGCTTTCAGTAGTTAGAATCTTTCATTTAGCTGGCAGTATTGGCTCTCGCTGTATTGCAGAAGTTCGAGTAACGAGGATTTTTGCGCGGTAAGTGGTTCATGAAAGGTATAGGTTATTTTTAGTCAGGGCCATTCTTTTGTAGGGATTATTGAAAGTCAGATTGCGTTGCGCTAAAAATATTGTGTGTCGGTTTAGTGATGATCAGAATAAGTAAAGAGAAAAATGTCTGAGTACGTTCAGTTTTGCTGAGCTGTTTGATCATAAAATAACGCAGAAGTTTTCCACCACTGTCATTTATAAATTTTTTTCTAAGGGATGTTTCAGATTCGTTATGACCTTAAAACGTCACCCATGGAGATAGTAACCAAAACAGGAGATACCAAAAATTAGCCCCAGCAATTTTCTTTCCATTGTTCAATACTTCATTCTGCTTTATTCACATGCCACTAGAAGGACTGGTAGAGCTGGGTTGAGCTGTCAGTGGGTCTTGCTCCTCCCTGAAATAATTTTTGTTTTATTAGGTATAGCTTTGGTTTCTGGACTCATCGAACTCCGTCCAGTATGCGCTGGTAAGTCGCTAGTGCGTTTTTCAGAGTGTCCAAACGGGATCTAAAATTATGTCTTGGGTCTAACCCGCAAGGATATTAGGCATCGGGTATGAATCGGCGGCCGTTCGTCGATTTAGAACTCTGTAATCGCCTTTGAGCATTTTTGCCATCCATTATTTTCTTGGGCACAATTACCACTGTGGCCGAGAAGCACATTTTTCTATGATTATACCCCGAAGCTGCTGATCTTTGTGTTGTAACGGCGACCGGAACGGTCGCGGTGTTGAAGTGACGGAAAGCGCAGCGGGACCCGCGGAGTGGCTGGCGAACAACAATACAATGGGAGACGACCGACACGACCAACAACGGACAGAACGAACATAACAAGACCGAGACAACGGAGTCACAAGAAAACCTAACAACCACGTCTACTCGTATACAGAAAAAGAAAGTGAATAAGGTGTCTAAGGCGAGGCGATGTGTCTTGAGACGTACGCAAGATTAGACTGGCAGGCTGAGCTTTTTTTTTCCTTTATTGTGTTTCGATTCCCCCTGAAGGGGGTCGGGCTAGCAGCAGCTTATTACGCCGCTCTTTTGCCTACAGAATTTGTTTTCAAAAGATGAAGATAACAAAAAATAATAGTTGGCGATAAAATCGGTGACTTAAAGGTAAAATGGCAGAAAATTCTGGAACTTAAACATGAAACACAGGGTTGACGATGCTAATAAAATACACAGAAAGCAGAAAAATAATAGACATACAATTAAAAAACTCGGCGACAGTCTAGTTTTTGTTCGCAAGAGATATAAAATGCACACCCAGCGACAGCATGATTTCTGTTCGCAACACTGTGGAAAGACGCACATCACTGAACACTCACTTAAACAATGCACTAAAAAGTTGGCACAAGTATGACATACCACAGCCGAGAGCAGGTGGGGGGAAACTGGACAGATGATGGGAAAACAAAAAAACGGGGTGGGGGAAGGAGAGACAAAGTGAAGGGGGGAGGGGGCTGGCTGAGAGAGAGGCAAGTACATAAATAATCTATCGGGGGGCGCCGCTATTGGCCGCTGGAACCACGTGTTCCACTGTGGCGCCCTCATACTAAATGCGGCCCAGGAGGCGAGCGCCGCCATGGCTTATGGCGCGATGGTGCAGAGACCTTAGGGGTCTTCGACGTCCGTGACGTCTGGGAGAGATTCTAATTCCGCGGCGCACAACACCAGATCCATCCCCCCCTCAAACCTGCGCGTAGGGGCGCAAACGCCCCGGACGATGCCGAGGCGGGCGGCAGTGGGAAGAGGTTCTGGGCTCATCAACTACTATCGGCGGGGAGGAAGTGAAGCCCGAGGTAGGGGAGCGAGCTGCCGATCCACCCGAAGGTGGAGAGGGCCGGCGGCAGGCCCGCAGGGAGAAGGCAGCCGGGGGCTGGGACGGTGACTCGAGGACCACGTCCGCACCTGAAGGAGGTAGGGAAAGAGACGGCGGCGCGAGTCCCGTGGCGGCAAGGGGGGTAACGATTATGATGGCGGTGCTCCAACCCTTTCGACGTCTGCACCGACGTCACACTCCGCCCATGTGCCGCGGCGACCGTGGCAGGTGTCCAACCCGCCTTGCTTCTGCCCACACTCGCAGGCCCACACGGCAGTACCAGGGGCATACCGCTGTGAGGGCCGGGAGTGTGGGCGGGAGGAAGATGGCATCAGCAAACGGAGCAGGGTCTATGGCTGTCGCCCATGAAGGAGCTCTGCCGGACTGCGTCCGTCAATTGGCATAGTGCGATACGTGAGGGCCGACGTGGTTCGAGATGTGTTTACCGCCTTAGTCAACTGGTGTTTAAAAGTGCAGACAAGCCTTTCCGCTAGGCCATTGGATGAATGGTGGAAAGGGGGGCTACAGATATGTTTGATACCGTTGGCCTGACAGAAGTCGTGGAAGGACGACGCGGTGAGTTGGGGACCATTATCAGAGATCAATGTCTGTTTCAGGCCCTCAATGGCGAGAATCTGGACCAGGGCCGTGAGTGTAGCCTCTGTGGTGGTGGATACCATTCAGACAACATATGGATATTTGGAGTAGGCATCAATGATGAGTAACCACATGGACCCCAAAAACGGACCTGCAAAATCGATATGGATGCCATCCCAGGGCCGGCGAGGCACAGGCCAGGGTGCAAACGACTGAGGGGGGCTTGCCTGGTGATGTGCACAGACAGTGCACCCATGGACCAGGCGCCATGTAAAAAACCGAGCACCTGAAGCCGCAATTCTGGAGGAATGACCACCTGGTGGGCATCCAAATCTGTGGCCAACAGAATGACATCATCAACTACGGAGAGCCTATGGGACAGGTGGCGCCAGGGGCTGAAATCGGACTGCATCCGACAAGAACCTTAGGATGGCCATCTGTGGACCATGTAGTTGACTACCTGCTCCAAGACAGGATACTTTCGGGTAGCCACAGAAATGTGAGCAGCCATAAGAGGCAGACTGTCCAATGCAACCTGGCGGGCGGAATCAATGTGAAAACAGAGGACCTCCTGTTGGTCAAAGGAAGGATCAGGACACGCGAGACATGACAAAGCGTTCGCATTAGCATTGTGGGCAGTGGGCTTATAGCAGATGGTGTAAGTGTAATTAGGTAATAACAATGCCCAGCACTGGATACATTGAGCTTTCCACTCTGGAAGGTGACATTCGGGTGGAAAAAGTGTAACCAAGGGTTTATGGTCTGTCAGGAGGGTGAACTTTGCCCCAAAGAGATAGGTGTGAAATACACTCCTGGAAATTGAAATAAGAACACAGTGAATTCATTGTCCCAGGAAGGGGAAACTTTATTGACACATTCCTGGGGGCAGATACATCACATGATCACACTGACAGAACCACAGGCACATAGACACAGGCAATAGAGCATGCACAATGTCGGCACTAGTACAGTGTATATCCACCTTTCGCAGCAATGCACGCTGCTATTCTCCCATGGAGACGATCGTAGAGATGCTGGATGTAGTCCTGTGGAACGGCTTGCCATGCCATTTCCACCTGGCGCCTCAGTTGGACCAGCGTTCGTGCTGGACGTGCAGACCGCGTAAGACGACGCTTCATCCAGTCCCAAACATGCACAATGGGGGACAGATCCGGAGATCTTGCTGGCCAGGGTAGTTGACTTACACCTTCTAGAGCACGTTGGGTGGCACGGGATACATGCGGACGTGCATTGTCCTGTTGGAACAGCAAGTTCCCTTGCCAGTCTAGGAATGGTAGAACGATGGGTTCGATGACGGTTTGGATGTACAGTGCACTATTCAGTGTCCCCTCGACGATCACCAGAGGTGTACGGCCAGTGTAGGAGATCGCTCCCCACACCATGATGCCGGGTGTTGGCCCTGTGTGCCTCGGTCGTATGCAGTCCTGATTGTGGCGCTCACCTGCACGGCGCCAAACACGCATACGACCATCATTGGCACCAAGGCAGAAGCGACTCTCATCGCTGAAGACGACACGTCTCCATTCGTCCCTCCATTCACGCCTGTCGCGACACCACTGGAGGCGGGCTGCACGATGTTGGGGTGTGAGCGGAAGACGGCCTAACGGTGTGCGGGACCGTAGCCCAGCTTCATGGAGACGGTTGCGAATGGTCCTCGCCGATACCCCAGGAGCAACAGTGTCCCTAATTTGCTGGGATGTGGCGGTGCGGTCCCCTACGGCACTGCGTAGGATCCTACGGTCTTGGCGTGCATCCGTGCGTCGCTGCGGTCCGGTCCCACGTCGACGGGCACGTGCACCTTCCGCCGACCATAGGCGACAACATCGATGTACTGTGGAGACCTCACGCCCCACGTGTTGAGCAATTCGGCGGTACGTCCACCCGGCCTCCCGCATGCCCACTATACGCCCTCGCTCAAAGTCCGTCAACTGCACATACGGTTCACGTCCACGCTGTCGCGGCATGCTACCAGTGTTAAAGACTGCGATAGAGCTCCGTATGCCACGGCAAACTGGCTGCCACTGACGGCGGCGGTGCACAAATGCTGCGCAGCTAGCGCCATTCGACGGCCAACACCGCGGTTCCTGGTGTGTGCGCTGTGCCGTGCATGTGATCATTGCTTTTACAGCCCTCTCGCAGTGTCCGGAGCAAGTATGGTGGGTCTGACACACCGGTGTCAATGTGTTCTTTTTTCCATTTCCAGGAGTGTATTTGGACACTATCAACAGAGCTTCCTTTTCAATCTGGGAGTAGTTCCCTTGTGCCGGGGTCAACGTCGTAGAGGCATAAGCGATGGGCTGTTCGGAGCCATCAGCATCCCAGTCCATAAGGTGCCCCAATGCCATATGCCGATGTATCAGCCGCCACAACCAAGGGGCAGTCTGGAGAAAAGGGAGTAAGCCAAGGGGCGGACTTCAGCATCGCCTTTAAACAGAGAAAATCCTGGTCACAGGTAGGAGTCCAATCGAAAGGTATCCCTTTGCGATGCAAGGGATTGAGGGGTTGAGCAACGGAGGCAGGCTGGGACAAGAACTGTAAGTAATAAGTAACCTTGCCCAAAAACACCTGGAGTTCAGGTAAGTCCTTGGGATGAGGAAACGCCTCAATGGCCGTGACATTACGACCCAAAGGGCGAATGCCATCTTTGCTAAGCCAGTGGCCTAAGTATTCCACTTCTGGTTGAAAGAAACAACACTTGTCCAGCCGACAGCATAAACCAGCAGACTGCAGAGCATGAAATAAGGCACTGAGGTTTTGCCAATGTTCCTGGTGTGAACGCCCGATGCCCAAGATGTCATCCTGATAATTCAAATAGGCAGGGATAGGCTGTGTAAGCTGCTCCAGGAATCGCTTCAAATGACGGGCGCTGAAACCAAAGGGAAGGCGCTTGTAGTTCCACAGTCTGAAAGGCGTGTTGATAACCATGATGTTCTGAGATTCGGCATCCGGGGGCAACTGGTGATATGCCTCAGCCAGGTCGATCTTTGAAAAATACTCTCCCCTGGCAGTGAATCAGGTGTCAACGGGGGGACTGAACATTGACTGTAGCGCCAAAGTCCCCACACAGCCGAAGGGACCCATTGGGTTTCTGTATGACCACAAGTAGTGTCGCCCATGCACTGTAAGTTACAAGCTCCAGCACGCTAGCGGCCTGGAGCCGATCAAGTTCTTGCTTGACCGCTGGCCATAAGGCCACCAGAAGGGGCAGGCCCTGAAAAAGCGAGGCTGTGCATCTGCCCGTAGGGTGATGTGTGCCTGAAAGATGGAAGCACATCCGAGATCCGGTGGAAACAATGACGCAAAAGCGGAGCACAGATAGCCCAAGTCTTGAAAGGGAACAGCCATGAAAACGACCTTAACTTCATCGGAAAGGGAAAAGCAAAGCAGTTGAAACGCATCCAGGCCAAAATTTTCCGACACATGGTCGACGACAAAGAGGGTAAGGAGCTGGGCAACACGCTTGTACGTCGCCTGGATGGCGATACGCCCACGAAGGGGAATGAAACCACTCCATAGGCGACCAAACGGCGAGAGGGAGATGACAACTCAGGAGAGCCCAGCCAGGTAAATGTCGCCATATTAATAAGGGAGACGGTGGCCCCAGTGTCTATCTGAATATTGACATCCTCAGTGAAAAGGCGGAGCGTGAGAAAAAGCTTCCGCACTGACGGGTCATCCTGTGGGACAACCGACGGCAGAGCATGGACTGTATCGTTAGGCCCAGGAGGGACAGGAGTGGAGCGAGTCAAGCGACAACGACAAACCGATCGGATGTGGCCCTCCTTGTGACACAGTGTGCACGTTTCCCAGCGGTGGGGACAATCAGCCCATGAATGTGCCGTGAAACACTGTGGGCAAGATGTAAGCGGGCCGCGCGACCAGCGATGAGGAACGACTGGAGGCGCCGATGCCTTAGAGAGATGAGTGCCGACGGCGCTGGTCACGTTCGGCCGGTCTACGACGACGCTGCGAGGGCAGAACCCGTCTTGAATCCGTGATCGTCGCCACCTGCGGTCGCGCCATAAGATGCTCGTTAGCCAACTGCGCAATTTCAAAGGAGTAGACGATGTGGAGAATCTCTTCCAAGGAGGGATTATCTAGTTTCAACGCCAGGGAGTCCGCATACGAAGCCTTACACTGCAGGTTGGTGCCCATAAAATAGCATCGACGGCTGAGACCCTACAAGTTCGTGACCCAGGAACGATACGATTGACCAGGCTGTTTATGGTACTGGTGGAACTCCAGCCGGGAGACGACCACATGGTAGCGTTGGGAATAATAGTTTTCCAGCAAAAGGTATATCTCGTGGAAAGAGATAGCCTCAGGATTGGACAACAGTGCCAACCTGCAGAGAAGAAAGAACGTGTCTGGGGAGGCCCAAGACAAAAAACAACGACCGCTGTAAGGTGTCGTCCGTGACTTGAAAAGCCGTAAAATGTTGTTTCATCCGATGTTAAAAGGTTTCCCCAGTCCTCTTTAGCGTCATTAGAGGGTGGGAACGACGGCGGACGCAGGAAAGCATTGGACACCCGAGGACTCTGAGGCCGTTGTGGTAATGTGTCCCGGGCATCGACTTTGTCCATGAGCAATCGCAGCGACTGCTGTAAGATGTCTAACTGGAGCTACTGCTGCTGTATGAGCTGCTGCTGTTGCTCCAGCAGACAGACCAACTTCACCTCCATGCCAACAACGACCACCGTTTACCTCATCGCCAAAATGTTGCAAAGGAGACCGGAACGGTCACGGACTTGAAGTGAAGGAAAGCGCGGTGGGACCTGCGGAGAGGCCCACGAACAACAACACAACGGGAGAGGACAGACACGACCAACAAAGGACGGAACGAACAACGACAAGACCGAGACAATGGAGTCACAAGAAAACCTAACAACCACGTCCACTCGTATACGGAACAAGAAAATAAATAAGCAGTCTAAGGCGAGGCGATGTGTCCTGAGACGTACGCCAGGTTAGACTGGCTGGCTGAGCCAGAGGCAAGCGCTTAAATACTCTATTGGGGGCGCCGCTATTGGCCGCTGGAACCACGTGTTCCACTGTGGTGCCCTCATACTAAATGTGGTCCAGGAGGCGCGCGCCGCCACAGCTCACGGTGCGATGATGCAGAGACCTCTAGGGATCTTCGAAGTCCATGACGTCTGGCTGGGATACAAATTCCGAAGTGCGCGGTACCAGACTTTGAACTCCTCCGTTACCGGTTAAAAATAGTTGGGTTCACAGCATACTAGTGACTCGATCTCACTGGGAATTCTGTAGCTGGTAGTGGTCCAGGTAGGTTAAATAATCTAGCATATTCTTCTAACAGCTTCTCCATTTCTGCTCTATCACGTCTTTGCAGTTGTGATACTTGTCGCATAAGTACGGTTAAATCGACACACTGTCCAAGCTCCTCCTATTCTGCACTGAAATCCTTTGCTAATTCATTGTCTAAGACTTCAAATTGAGCTGTTAGTGTTTGTTTTGATAGCCTTACTTTCTCTGAACCAATATTATCTATACTGACGGTTTCTGCCCATGTGACAAACTATATACTGAGTCCATACAGCAACAAATGCTTGAAACGCAGTATGCCTAATCCTTACCCAACGATTAGTTAACAAGAGATAATGCAATATGTATAATTCTGTAGATTCTAAGGAAAGTATGAAAAAATAAATGTAAAACTAATATACTTTAGGAATATGTCATGAAAAGATTTTGGCTTCCATTAAGAAGAATGAGATCCGAGGAAACGAACTACACTCCTGGAAATGGAAAAAAGAACACATTGACACCGGTGTGTCAGACCCGCCATACTTGCTCCGGACACTGCGAGAGGGCTGTACAAGCAATGATCACACGCACGGCACAGCGGACACACCAGGAACCGCGGTGTTGGCCTTCGAATGGCGCTAGCTGCGCAGCATTTGCGCACCGCCGCCGTCAGTGTCAGCCAGTTTGCCGTGGCATACGGAGCTCCATCGCAGTCTTTAACACTGGTATCATGCCGAGACAGTGTGGACGTGAACCGTATGTGCAGTTGACGGACTTTGAGCGAGGGCGTATAGTGGGCATGCGGGAGGCTGGGTGGACGTACCGCCGAATTGCTCAACACTTGGGGCGTGAGGTCTCCACAGTACATCGATGTTGTCGCCAGTGGTCGGCGGAAGGTGCACGTGCCCGTCGACCTCGGACCGGACCGCAGCGACGCACAGATGCACGCCAAGACCGTAGGATCCTACGCAGTGCCGTAGGGGACCGCACCGCCACTTCCCAGCAAATTAGGGACACTGTTACTCCTGGGGTATCGGCGAGGACCATTCGCAACCGTCTCCATGAAGCTGGGCTACGGTCCCGCACACCGTTAGGCCGTCTTCCGCTCACGCCCCAACATCGTGCAGCCCGCCTCCAGTGGTGTCGCGACAGGCGTGAATGGAGGGATGAATGGAGACGTGTCGTCTTCAGCGATGAGAGTCGCTTCTGCCTTGGTGCCAACGATGGTCGTATGCGTGTCTGGCGCCGTGCAGGTGAGCGCCACAATCAGGACTGCAGACGACCGAGGCACACAGGGCCAACACCCGGCATCATGGTCTGGGGAGCGATCTCTTACACTGGCCGTACACCTCTGGTGATCGTCGAGGGGACACTGAATAGTGCACGGTACATGTAAACCGTCATCGAACCCATCGTTCTACCATTCCTAGACCGGCAAGGGAACTTGCTGTTCCAACAGGATAATGCACGTCCGCATGTATCCCGTGCCACCCAACGTGCTCTAGAAGGTGTAAGTCAACTACCCTGGCCAGCAAGATCTCCGGATCTGTCCTCCATTGAGCATGTTTGGGACTGGATGAAGCGTCGTCTCACGCGGTCTGCACGTCCAGCACGAACGCTGGTCCAACTGAGGCGCCAGGTGGAAATGGCATGGCAAGCGGTTCCACAGGACTACATCCAGCATCTCTACGATCGTCTCCATGGGAGAATAGCAGCCTGCATTGCTGCGAAAGGTGGATATACACTGTACTAGTGCCGACATTGTGCATGCTCTGTTGCCTGTGTCTATGTGCCTGTGGTTCTGTCAGTGTGATCATGTGATGTATCTGACCCCAGGAATGTGTCAATAAAGTTTCCCCTTCCTGGGACAATGAATTCACGGTGTTCTTATTTCAATTTCCAGGAGTGTATATGTCTATGCAATATGAATGACAGAACTCTAAAGAGAAAAAAAATGTATTATGGGGGGATAGGACGTCAAACGGGCCGACTTGGGTCAGGGTAGGGACCATAGGATATTTCAATTTCCACTGTCTATACTTTTACAAACAAATTTATAAAATTTTCTCAGTATGACCAGGAAGGATTCAGGACTCACATTCATAGCAGTGGAAGTTCAAAATATTACAAATTAAAATTTTTTCCCGTGATATTTCATCATTTTCTCACTTACTGTTGGCTGCATTTTTTGCTATAGTTACACTTTTCTTTATAAGTAAGCGACATTCTTCGATGAATTTTGCACACCACAAACACCACACTTACAGGTGTATGAAACTCTTGAATTTAGCTCATGCAAAAAACGAATGAGCTGTTACATTTTAAACTTCGTGTTTACAAAGAAACTCGAATTTTATAGTTCTTTATCTAAATTTTTACCACAGTTTTTAATAGATTTGGAAAATTTAAGAGTTCCATACACCTGTAAATGTGGTTTGTATCCTGTGAAAAATTCATCGAAGAGTCTCTCTTACTTATGAAGGAAGTTGAACTTCCACTGCTATGAATGTGAGTCCTGAATCCTTCCTGGTCATACTGAGAAAGTTTTATAAATTTGTTTGTAAAAACATAGACAGTGGAAATTGAAATGTCCTATGGTGCCTCCTCTGACCCAAGTCGGCCCGTTTGACGTCCTACCCACCTCAATACATATTTTCACTTTAGAGTTATGTCATTCGTAGTAAGTGAGAAAATGATGAAATGTCACATGCAAAAAAGAAATTATTCTGTTACGTTTTTGAACTTCCACTGCTCTGTGTCTGAATCCTGTGTCCTTCCTGGTCATTCTGACGAAGTTTTATGAATTTACTATTTAGAGGTATAGACAGTGGAAATTAAAATGTACTGTGGTGGATCTCATGCTCCAAGTCGGCCCATTTGACATCCAACCCCCCTTAAAGCAACTGTGAAACTTGCGCCTGCACGTAAGAGCTTTTAGACATTTGTGACTAGAATAAGGGCACTTGCAGACAGTGTAACATGTCAGGGAAGCACAGTGTGTGACGTGTGTTGCGCAGTACAGCCGGACAATTTCACTTACCTGGGTTTAATCCCGTGAGCAGCTGGTTGCACCTGGTCCGATGTGCAGAAAAGAGGTGTCCTTAAGCACATCGACGAAGCCTTCCAGATACGTAAACACCCAAACAAAGTAGTCGCTATGCTGCTTCGCCGATTGGCTGCTAACCCTGCCAGCGGGTGTATCCGACGGCAATCCGAGTGACCCAAGACAAACTTCTTTATCAGCACTCGGGGTGGTGAAAAAACGTTCAGATATCATGACCAATGTAAGTGCGAAAATGGGTTTAACAAGGACGCTTGTTATGAAAATTTGTGATGTGTGAGACTGATAAATCCACACTGTGTTGCAGAACAATCAAATAACCAATAAAATACCCTATGACACAAAACAAAAATGATTATGAAAAATTAACAATAGAACGATCTCCCATCATTTGGTCGACGTCTAACTTGTTTGAAAAAAAAAATATGTTTCTGTAATAAGAACTGTTATTTCAGCACAACCACTACGAGCTGTGCGAAGACGTTTCTGATCCGAGTGGACGATTGTTCCATAAAATCTTCTCCATGCTGAACACCTGATACCTGCACAAATTACATCCCTGTCGATTCGAGATGTGCTAGTCCAAGAATGTAACTCATCACCTGGGTACTGTCCCAAATGGTAGCAACCGACAGCCGCGCGGGATTAACCGAGCGGTCTAGGGAGCTGCAGTCATGGGCAGAGCGGCTGATCCCGACGGAGGTTCGAGTCCTCCCTCGGGCATGGGTGTGTGTGTTTGTCCTTAGGATAATTTAGGTTAAGTAGTGTGTAAGCTTAGGGACTGATGACCTTCGCATTTAAGTCCCATAAGATTTCACACACATTTGAACATTTTTTTGAACCTACCGACAACCACTGAATCCTTTGTCACTTGTTCATTGGTCCACTTAATATTCTTCGTTAACAAACATGTTTCAGATCTTGTTGTAGCTGGGATTCACAGTCATAGAAATTGTTTTGAAGGACATCATCTTTACGCCAGTGACTGTTTTTATTGCACTATTGCAATTTCGGCCTGATATTATTACGTTGACATGGCTTAAAGCCATAAATCAGCACTTGATAATGGCATAAGGCCGAAATTGCAATAGTGTAACAAAAGCTTGTAACAGTCACTGACGTAAAGATGAAGTCCTTCAAAAAATGAGATCATTATTTAATCACTTGTCGAGGAAAAGTTTGATACTTGTTTACCTGCATCTCTTACGTGAACGCTAAACTCAAAGTTAAAAGTATGGAAGTAACGGGGTTCCTGAACTGTGATAGAAATTTTAATACCTTAGATGTAAACTTCTTTTACTTATGTCAGGTAGACAGACCTACTCATTATACACTGAACCACCAAAGGAACTGGCATATGCATATGGAAACAGGCACAATACGGCGCTGCGGTTGGCAACGCCTTTATGTCTGGCGCAGTTGTTAGATCGGTTACTGCTGCTGCAATGGCAGGTTATCAGGATTAAAGTAAGCTTGTGATGTTATAGTCGGCGCACGAGTGATGAGACACAGCATCTATGAGGTAGCGATTTTCTCGTACGGCCATTTCACGAGTGTACCGTGAATGCCATGAATCCGGTAAAACATAAAATCCCCGACATTTCTGCGGCCGGGAAAAGATGCTGCAAGAACGCGAGCAACGATGACTGATAAGAAACGTTGAACGTGTCAGAAGTGCAACCCTTCTGCAGATTTCAATGCTGGGCCATAAACGAGTGCGAACCAGTCAATGAAATGTCATCGATATGGGCTTTCGGAGTTGAGTCTGGTTTCCAATTGTATCGAGCGGACGGACGTGTACGGGTATGGAGACAACCTCATGAATCCGTGGATCGTGCTGGCAGCAGGGGACTGTTAAACCTGGTGGAGGCTCTTTAATGGTGTTCAGCGTGTGCAGTTGGAGTGATATACGACCCATGATATGCCTAAATACGACTCTGACAGGTGACACGTGCGTAAGCATCCTGTCTCATCACCTGCATTAACTCACCTCCATTGTACATTCTGAAGGATTTGTGCAATTTTAGCAGGAAAATGCAATACCCCACACGTCCAGAATTGCTACAGAGTAGCTCCTGGGACACTCTTCTCAGTTTGAACACTTTCGCTGGCTTCCAAACTCTCCAGACATTACCATTATTGAGCAGATCTGGGATGCCTTGCAACGTGCTGTTCAGATCTCCACCCCCTCGTACTCTTACGGATTTATGGACAGTAGATCAGTCCGTTCCGTCCAGCGCTCATTCAGACATTAGTCTAGTCCATGCCACATCGTGTTGCGGCACTTCCGCGATATTAGACAGGTCTACCAGTTTATTTGCCTCATCAGTGTATTTGCATGTATGTATATAATGTAATGTGTGTTGAATTATTCAAACCAAGAAATGGAGAAATTTGAGTATTCATGAATACAAATGAGTTGTAACAATAAAGGACAGAAAAAACAGTGAACTTAAGTGAGTGCGTGTATCAAGTGACGATTTGAATGGCGTCGTTATGTTGGATAAAGAACTGTGCCAACGGCATTCAAGGGGGCTGCACTGTAAATCAAATGTAAACGGGATGTAGAGCCTTACAGATTCGTAGATAATGTTATAAATGTTTCTAAATAGTGTGAACTCTATGAGGGTGTTTTCGTTCTGGTTTTGTCTACTGTGTAAATATCGTATGACCAGGGCCTCCTATCGGGTAGGCCATTCGCCGGGTGCAAGTCTTTCGATCTGAAGCCACTTCAGCGACCTTCGCGTCGATGGGGATGCAATGATGATGATTAGGACAGCACAATACCCAGTCTCTGAGTGGAGAAAACCTCCGACCCAGCCGGGAATCGAACCCGGGCCCTTAGGATTGACATACTGTCGCGGCGACCACTCAGTTACCGGGGGCGGACTGGTCTACAACAAAACTGCTGAGTTTTTGTCAGCTTTCTGTAATCTACTTTCCAGTCAGCGCTTTTTCTGTTTGAACTGTTAGCGTAAAACAGTTTCGTTTTTTTATCTGTATCACTTAGACCAATAATATTTGCCTCAAAGTTACAATTTTTTATTTGATATTATTATTATCGCTTGTCCTAACTTTGATCTTTAAATGTTTTTGCAGCCTGCGGATTGAGTTAATTTTGAAGTTACTACTATGGTGATGCTATTGATCGGCCACTACTGCTGCAGTCTTGAATGTAAATCACATGGTCAGTAAAGAACCTTCATTTGATCTAAATTCGTATTACGTAGTCCGATAGTTTTTAAAGACTCATTGCAATACAAAGCAAATATTGTCATTGAAACATCGATATTTCTTCTCACGGTCATGCATCAATCTGTTAGCAAGAAGCCAACAATCAGCTCCCGTCATAACGATGATACCGCGTTCTCTTCTTGCTAGTAATCTGATAAAAGCAGCCTTTAATATTCAATTCAGGGGGTAGGGGAACTGTACTAGAAGTCTCTCAGAACACCATCACGGAAATAGAAAGCAAGTGCTACACTTGAGTGGAAGCGTTTAAAGTCTGGAATACAAAATTTAGAAATGCACGCACCAACAGCACAAGAAGAGAATTACAATCAAATGAACTTCAGGCTTACCAAAGCTCAGTATGCTGATCCATCTTTAATCCATCGGGCAAACTTTGGTCAGTAGAATGATCGGTGAAGAACAACAAACGGCACTTAATGCTGACAGTTTGGATATGAGCCGCTGAGAATGAAGATGGTCTAAGTCAAAAGTTTTTGAGTTATATCACTCAGTTTAGTCACGATGCACGGAAATACAGGTATGTTGTAGAGAAGTGTATAACGGTAAATCCCACCCGAGCATCTTGAAAATGCCAATTGCATTCTTACTCTCACGCCAGGGTGAAGTGTGTTCGAGGGAATGGTGGAGCAAATCATGCAGCAAGGCCACGAGGTCCTGTTGTTCTGTGTTGTTTTGCATGTTTAGTTACACTCTAAAATAAAAAAGGCTTTGCAATAGTTCTACTAACTATTAGGATTGTTGTCTTTATTTAGATGTGTAATATCTCTTGCCTTTATGTACATTTGGGATGAGTCTTCGGCATTACAGCGCTCCCAAGATTTAGGTTCCTGCCTTCTAAGGCATGTATAGCTCCATGCCCATGATGTTCATCAGGTAATAGCATACAGTGACGCAGCAACTGGTCAAAATCAGAATTCTAATCTTGCGCCAATTTGGACAGAGGTTGTCAAGAATCAAGAAATGAGCTACAGGCGATTGACCGTAAGTTCATGTTATTGGGATACTCCTTTCTGCCAAAATCAAGAACCACTCAAATTTTTATTCCAGATGATTGGCGTGATGTCTTTCAAAGGGCAAGAATAAAGCAACCCTTTACCTAAAATGAAATTTTCACTCTACAGCGGAGTGTGCGCTGATATGAAACTTCCTGACAGATTAAAACTGTGTGCCGGACGAAGACTCGAACTCGGGACCTTTACCTTTCGCGGGCAAGTGCTCTATCAGCTGAGCTAACCAAGCACGACTCACGACCCGTCCTCACAGCTTTAATTCCGCCAGTACCTCGTCCCCTACCTTCCAAACTTCATAAAAGCTCTCCTACGAGCACTTGCCCGCGAAAGGCAAAGGTCCCGAGTTCGAGTCTTCGTCCGGCACATAGTTTTAATCTGTCAGGAAGTTTCAACCCTTTACCGTTTGTAGAATGACCCTTAATTATTGTGCCTCAACAAAAGAGTTACAGAAAAGTGTGACGTTTAGAAAGAGTGAAAAGTTCAGTTGGCTTCACGTTCAGTGGCTTCGTTCCCAGAAAGACTGACCACATCTCGTTTCACACAAAGAATCTCTTGATGCAGGAACCACTTCCAAAACTTTGGCTGTTACTATTCACATCGTGCTCGTGGCCGTCCTCGCTTGTCTACTGTTCAAATCACCCCTCTCAACAATGCTGTGCGACCTGTCATCGAGGCAAAAAGGATAGACGTCATGACAATTCTGCTGCACATTCCTCCGGTGCACAAGCCTTCTCCCAGCAGCAGCAAGTCCCGCTCAACAATCTGGATCGTGGACTTGTTGACCCGTTATTAGAGGAAGACGACGTGGACGGTGAAATAGAGTAGACAGATATGCACCATTAGAAAGCCTCTTTAAATATCAGCATGACAAGAATTACACCTTAGGAAATTTCGACATTTAGAAATAACAATTTATTTTATTTTCTATAGATGAACGTACTTCTGAACTCTTAGAAAGACTCAGTAGGTAGCATTCTAGTGTTTAACAAAAATAATGGAATTATTTTTAACACAATTTGTGAGAGAAAAGTGTGTAATGGTAGAAATAAGTGGAGACTCACATTCACTGTATGACATTACGTTTATTTTTTCTAAATAAACTGCAGTAGTTGAGATAAAAATACAGCGTATTCCTTCTCAGGTATTCAACTTCAGCAAAAAATACCAAGAGAAGGGTGGTACAACTCTTGATTTATTTTACAAAAAAAAAAAGTTCAAATGGCTCTGAGCACTATGGGACTTAACAACTGTGGTCATCAGTCCCCTAAAACTTAGAACTACGTAAACCTATCTAACCTAAGTACATCACACAACACCCAGTCATCACGAGGCAGAGAAAATCCCTTCCCCCGCCGGGAATCGAACCAGGGAACCCGGGCGTGGGAAGCGAGTACGCTACCGCACGACCACGAGCTGCGGACACCACTTTACATTTCACTAGCAGTAAAATGCTGAGAGGAAAAGTGGTACTCCAACTTTTCAGAATAGGAAAAGGAATTTAAGGCACAAATAACAAAAAGGTCTGCAATAAACGTAATTATAATATTTCATCTGTACGTACCGTCGAATGAATCAAGAAGTTTTGTAAAGCATGAATTTACATCCTTCATTTCTCAGAACTGGTAAAAATGGAGTTATACCACTTTGGCTCTCAGCGGCTCATATTTGTCTCGCGAAAGTCCACTAACAGATAAACGGTCACTAGATATGGAGCTGCCTTTATTCCCACATTACGCCGAAGTCAATCACAGACGATGTTTGTGGTAAGGTCTTATGGGACCAAACTGCTGAGGTCATCGGTCCCTAAGCTTACGTACTACTTGTTGTGGTCTTCAGTCCTGAGACTGGTTTGATGCAGCTCTCCAGGCCACTCTATCCTGTGCAAGCTTCTTCACCTCCCAGTACCGACTGCAACCTACATCCTTCTGAATCTGCTTAGTGTATTCATCTCTTGGTCTCCCTTTACGATTTTTACCCTCCACGCTGCCCTACATAACTAAATTGGTGATCCCTTGATGGCTCAGATTATGTCCTACCAACCTATCCCTTCTTCTAGTCAAGTTGTGCCACAAACTCCTCCCCAATCCTATTTAGTACCTCCTCATTAGTTATGTGATCTGCCCAGCTAATTTTCCGCATTCTTCTGTAGCACCACATTGCGAGAGCTTCTGTTCTCTTCTTGTCCAAACTATTTATTGTCCATGTTTCACTTCCATACATGGCTACACTCCATACAAATACTTTCAGAAACGACTTCCTGACACTTAAATCTATTCTCGATGTTAACAAAGTTCTCTTCTTCAGTAACGCTTTCCTTGCCATTACCAGTCTACTCTCTACTTCGACCATCATCAGTTATTTTGCTCGCCCAAAAGCATAACTCATTTACTACTTTAAGCGTCTCATTTCCTAATCTAATTTCCTCAGCATCACTCGACTTAATTCGTCTACATTCCATTATCCTCGTTTTGCTTTTGTTGATGTTCATCTTATACCCTCCTTTCAAGACACTGTCCATTCCGTTCAACTGCTCTTCCAAGTCCTTTGCTGTCTCTCACAGAATTACAATGTCATCGGCGAACCTTAAAGTTTTTATTTCTTCTCCATGGATTTTAATACCTACTCCGATTTTTTCGTTTGTTTCCTTTACTGCTTGCACAATATACAGATTGAACAACATCGGGGAGAGGCTACAACCCTGTCTCACTCCCTTCCCAACCACTGCTTCTCTTTCATTTCCCTTGACTCTTATAACTGCCATCTGGTTACTGTACAAATTGTAAATAGCCTTTCGCTCCCTGTATTTTACCCCTGCCACCTTCAGAATCTCAAGGAGAGTATTACAGTCAACATTGTCAAAAGCTTTCTCTATGTCTACGTACTACTTAGTCTAACTTAAACTAACTTACACTAAGGACAACACACACACACCCTGCCCGAAGGAGGACTAGAACCTCTGACGATGGGAGCCGCGTGGGTCGTGACAAGGCGCCTGAGACCGCACGGCTACCCCTCGCGGCCGTGGAGATGCACATTTACGTTGGACCTACTGCGGGAGCCTAAATTAACACTGTGTAAGGGTGGCACATTAGTTCGCGCACCTTCCTGGTAAGCAAGAAATCCCAGGTTCATGTCCTGTTCCAACACACAGTTTCACTCGTCGCCGCTGATTCCGCATAAAGTCCCGATGTAGCTGATATCATCAGTTCCTCCCCTTTCCTTTACCTTCTGCCCCTCCACTTTCAGTTTACATACCAAGCCACGAATCCAAGTACGGATCCATTCTCGTCGACCTCCAGCCAACAGACCTTTCAGTGGATTGTTGGACTATATGAAATGAAATCGTCGTAACTTTCGAACGGTTTGCTTTAGGAGGTTCAAGCAGCACGGATGGCCGTGGGGCATGATGGGAATTAGTATGCGCTGTATGCTTTGGTTTAGCAACGAAGCTCACTTTCATTTGAATGGACTCATCAATAAGCAACATTGGCGCATTTGGGTTCTGAAAACCCGCATTTCGCGATCGTGAAGTCTCTTCTCCCTTAAGTGTGACTGTATGGTGTGTAATGTCCAGTCACGGAATAATAGTTGTGATATTTTTGATGGCACGGTGATTGCCGAAGATTTTGGAAGGTGATTCCATCCCGATTATCCAAAGTGAACCAGATTTCGACAAGATGTGGTTCACGCAATAAGAAGCCCGACCCCATCGAAGCAGAAGACTGACTGATGTCCTACAGGAACAATTAGGGGACAGTATTCTGGCTCTGGGGTATCCATAGGCCACTAGTATGGGCCTCGATTGGCAGTCATATTCTCCAGATCTGAACACAAGCGACTCTTTTTTGTGGGGCTGTATTAAAGGAAGGTGTACAGCACGACCCCAAAAACACTGAGGAGCTGGAAACAGCCACTGAAGAGGTCATCGACACCATCGATGTTCCGGCACTTCACTTTCGCTACTCGTCCGCGCCACATCATTTCCAATGATGGCAGGCATGTCGGACATGTCATAATCTAAATCCGGATATCTGTAGTCACGTTTACATTGTGAATAAAGTGTGTGCATGCCATAGTTTGTAACTAATTTACATGGTTTTTTTTCATATACTTCAATAATAATTGTCACCCTGTAACTGCGAGCTATACGAGCGGTTAAATTGTCCTCACTGTATTAATTGTTACTATTAAAATCAGTCTTGATCACAAATTTATTTATTCTGGTAATAGGTTTCGACCACGCCTGTGGTCATCTTCAGACCAAAATACTGTATAAGCTGGAGCCTTCTTCTGGTGGTAAGGAGGTTCCTGCTGATACAGTATTTTGATCTGAAGATGACCACAGGCGTGGCTGAAACCGGTTATCAGAATAAATAAATTTGTGATTAAGACTGATTTTAATAGTAACTGTTAGCAATAACATTGATCACTGCTTGCTCCCACAATGAATTCAAAAGTAATTTCCTCGCTTTGCTGTAAAAGCGCCACCACAGGGGATTGCCGACAAGCTGTAACTTAGCAAAGAAACCAAAGACGTCAACGAATGCCAGAATCGATATCACGGTGCGCCCACGGCTCAAAAGACTTGTTTTCTCGTCGATATAGTATACTAATTAGGTTCCTTTGTCGATACAATAGACCAATACTTAACAATCATATGCAATCGCTAGAGTGATGAAAGATACGTACGTAAAGACTGGAAAGCGCTTAAAAAATAAAATGCTGAAAAACACATCCATGTAACTGACGTTGATCTTGATTTTGGAACATAAGGTGTGTTGGAACATTATCAGTTACCTCAAAGGCAACAACTCATTGACACACAGCTGGCACGGATTTACAAAATGTCATTCTCGTGACACACAACAGGCTCTTTGTTCACATTAATTAATGAGTACTATCGACAGGGGATCTCAAACTGATTCCGTATTTTTAGATTTTCAGAAGGCATTTGACACGGTTCGTCCTAAGCGACTTCTAATAAAATTGCGTGTTATGGAGTATCGTGACAACTGCGCGATTGGGCTGGTGATTTCCTGTCAGAAATGTCGCAGTTCTTAGTGACTGACGTAAAGTCATCGAGTAGCTGGGAATTGATATCTGGGGTTCACCAAGGGTGTGTCAAAGGCACCCTCCAGTTCCTAATCCATGTAAACGATTCAGGAGAAAACATGAGCAATTTTCTTAGCTTATCTTCAGACGATGCTCTCATTTACCGTCTAGTACAATCGTTAGAAGAGCAAAACCAGTTGCAAACATATTTATTAAGGTATCTGTATGGCGCTGAAAGTGGCAATTCGCTGTAAATAATGAGAAGTGTAAATTCTTCCTCATAAGAACTAAAATTAAATTTCGGTTACGCGATAAATCACAGAAATATGAAAGCTGTCAAATCAGCTAAATGCTTAGAATTGCAATTACAAACAACTTAAAGTGGAACGGCCTCATAGATAATGCTGTGGACAACGCACACCAAAGACAGCACTTTATTATCAAAACTCTTACAAGATGTAACAGTTGTAGCAATGTGAATGTCGACATGTGCTTGTCTGTCCTCTTATGGAATACGTCTGCACGGTCTGCTATCCGCAGCAGATAGGACTGACAGAGAAGCTAGAAAAAGTTGTGAGGGCAGCTCTTTTAGTATTAAAGGGAATTAGGCCAGAGAGTGTCACAGCTATGATACATCAGTTGAGATGGCAATCATTAAAACAGACGTTCTTTCCTTTGCGGTAAAATCTTTTTACGAAATTTCGATCACCAACTTTCTCCTCTGAAGGCAAAAACACTTTGTAGACTCCCATCTATATCGGGAGAAATTAGAGCCCTTACGGAAAGATTTAAGTGTTAGTTTTCCCTGCACGCTATTGGCGGGAGGAATGGTGGAGACATCGTCTAAAAGTGGTTCGGTACCCTCTATGAGGCAATTGTGTGAATTGCAGAGAAGACTTGTACACTGTACGAGGCAATTGAAGGGCCACTTCTTCGAAACCCTGTAATTATCTTTCATTGCAAAGCAGAAGTTTTAAATTTAGCTCAAAGGTGCGAACCACCTTCCTCTGTAATGATGCAAAAGCGTGGAGTGCTGGGGGGCTAGACTCGGGCTCGGAGCCGATTCAAATGGCGATGTGTCGATACAAACGAAAAATAGCCTGCAGCCCATAAGTTCATTTGAGGTCTAAAATGGGTTAACTGGCTCTAGCGTTGGCACTAAATTTCATCATAATTCTGCTCAACACAGCCGCGGACTTGCTACACGACGGAAAGGTGGTCACACCTAACCTTACGTGCATTTCACCCCTCCTTCTAACATCTCTTTTGCAGTCATGACCGCAAAGCCCAGCGTTGAAATCAAGCAGTTTTCTTACGGGTCGCCTAGCCAAACATTTCAGACGCACCACCACTCAGAATCGACACAAAAAGGCCTCAGGAAGTTGCCTAATGGGCGTCCATGAAACCATACCTTCTACATCTACATCTACATCTACATCCATACTCCACAAGCCATCTGGCGGAGATGACCTCTCGGGGCGTTTATTCCCACATATTTCGCTTCCAAAAGCGACAGTTCACAGTGCGGTGACACAGGACGGTCTCGAGGGGGTTCGACAGTCCTGACGATTCAGCTCGTCTCTAACGACATCCTGGGGCTTCGGCACTACTGAACATCATCTGATCCCTTTGGAGTGAAACGCTCTCGTATACAGGGTGGAACCAGTAGGGATTCGACGAAACTCGAACGCGACCCGAAGCAACAAAGGGTTTTTATGCTTTTTCAGTTGTCTTGTTTCGTGCCCTACTGTGGCAGAAGAAGTGGGGAGCGGGGTAGTACGAAGTACAACACTGATACGTGCATGAAAAAAAGTGGAAAACGGTTCCTCTCAGAACGTAAAGCTCGGCAACACTCTTTGCCACCCGTGCACCTTTGTTGAGCTCATTGTAAAAAATACCTGTAGATAGATTTCGATACCCACTCAGCTGACTGACGCTGCGCTCCACAACTGCCTTCTGCTTGCGGGCATATGGAATCTAAGGCCTGTCAAGAGGGTTACCTACATGCCTGTGATGCTGAGTCTGAAATGATTTTTGCCCCCTCCCCCATAAGAAAACCGAACGATTTAGATGCTGAGTGTTGCAGGTTTGACATCCAGCCTAGAGGCTCAAAAGAATGGATGAAATGTGATATGTGATTAAGAAGGAAACTGACGACCTTCCCATCGTGCGACAAGTCCACCGTGGTGACGTGCTACAGACGCGAAATTTAACCGACAGGAAGAAGATGCTGTGATATGCAATTGATTAGCTTTTCAGATTATTCACACAAGGTTGGCAGAAATGTGGTGAATCTTCTTGTACCTTTGACTTCACATAAACTTCTGAGCTCAGGTCTTTGCTTCACATGTATCGACTCATTGCTGTTTGAATCGTCACCAAGAGCGAGGCTGATCTCGCAGGGCGCCACTTTCATTTACAGTTACAGACGAAGGTGGTAGGCACCTTCGAGCCTAATTTGAAACTCCTGACTACCAATGGAAGATACACTACTGGCGATTAAAATTGCTACACTGCCAAGATGACGTGCTACAGATGCGAAATTTAACCGACAGGAAGAAGATGTTGTGATATGCAATTGATTAGCTTTTCAGATTATTCACACAAGGTTGGTACCGGTGGCGACACCTACAACGTGCTGACATGAGGAAAGTTTCCAACCGATTTCTCATACACAAACAGCAGTTGACCGGCATTGCCTGGCGAAACGTTGTTGTGAGGCCTCGTGTAAGGATGAAAAATGCGTACCATCACGTTTCCGACTTAGATAAAGGTCGGATTCTAGCCTATCGCGATTGTTGTTTATCTTCTCGCGACATTGCTGCTCGCGTTGGTCGAGATCCAATGACTGTTAGCAGAATATGGAATCGGTGGGTTCAGGAGGGTAATATGAAATGCATTGCTGGATCCCAACGGCCTCCTATCGCTAACAGTCGAGATGACAGGCATCTTACACGCATGGCTGTAGCGGATCGTGCAGCCACGTCTCGGTGCCAGAGTCAACAGATGGGAACGTTTGCAAGACAACAACCATCTGCACGAACAGTTCGATGACATTTGCAGCAGCATGGACTATCAGCTCGTAGACCGTGGCTGCGGTTACCCTTGACGCTGCATCACAGTCAGGAGCGCCTGCGATGGTGTACTCAACGACGAACCTGGGTACACGAATGGCAAAACGTCATTTTTTCCCATGAGTCCAGGTTATGTTGACACCAAATCGTGATGGTCGCATCCGTGTTTGGAGACATCGCGGTGAACGCACATTGGAGGCGTGTATTCATCATCGCCATACTGGCATCTCACCTGGCGAGATGGTATGCGGTGCCATTGGTTACACATCTCGGTCACCTCTTGTTCGGATTGACGGCACTCTAAACAGTGGACGTTACATTTAAGATGTGTTACAACCCGTGGCTCTATCCTTCATTCGATCCCTGCGAAACCCTACGTTTCAGAAGGATAATGCACGACTGCATGTTGCCGGTCCTGTACTGGCGTTTCTGGATACAGAAAATGTTCGACTGCTGCCCTGGCCAGCACATTCTCCAGATCGCCCAACAATTGAAAATGTCTGGTCAATTGTGGCCAAGCAACTGGCTCGTCACTATTCTTGATGAACTGTGGTATCGTGTTGACGTTGCATGGGCAGCTGTACCTGTACACGTCATTCAAGCTCTGTTTGACTGAATGCCCAGGCGAATGAAGGCCGTTATTACGGCCAGAGGTGGTTGTTCTGGGTACTGATTTCTCAGGATCTATGCACCCACATTGCGAAAAAATGTAATCATTTTGCAAAAACAGACATAATGTCTTATGGGATAATAGCAGTCAGTGATTTTATAATGTTACTTAAAAACCGTCTTGATTGCAAATTTTTTGTTCATATGACTGGTTTCGGTTCATTCAGAACCATCTTCATATCTGATATTTCAGTTACAGGAGTAACCCGTCCGTGACATAGCATGTGAAAATTGCTGGATTTGGACTGGTTACTCCTGTAACTGAAATATCAGATCTGAAGAGGGTTCTGAATGAACCAAAACCGGTCATATGAATAAAAAATTTGCAATCAAGACGGTTCTTAAGTAACATTATAGAATGTAATCACATGTTAGTTCTAGTATAATATATTTGTCCATTGTATACCCGTTTATCGTCTCCATTTCTTCTTGGTGTAGCAATTTTAATGGCCAGTAGTGTAGTTATGAGGTCCAAAAAATGAGCCTTTAACTGTGTTACGCAGTGTAGATGTAGTGTAGACAGAGAAATTCACTGCGTCATTTACTCTCAGGGGACAGATATCGTGGGATATCTCGTAAGGTCGTGTCGGACCTCCTTTTTCTCGGCATCAGAAATATTGAGCCATGCTTCCTCGGCTGCCACTCTTAATTTAGAACGTGTTGCCGGTGCAAGATTTTATGCACAAACTGACCAGAAGACTCAGTCCTTTCCATGTAAACACAACCCACACCATTATGGAGCCATCACCAACTTGTACACTGCATTGTTAATAACCTGGATCCATGGTTTCTACCCCCTACCACCAGCTCTTGTAACCCCTCGTTACATATCTGATTTTTTTAAGCTAAAATTTATTCTAACTGGCCATAAGCAGTTCTCACATTTCATATAAAATCACGGATTCCAATTTTAAAGTAGAGAAAAGTTGAAGAAAAGAATAATAAGAGCCAACGGAATAGAGTATTGTATGCAAAGAAGCAAGGACCTTAATTCGAAGAGTTTCTAACGAACGTCCCTTCTGTTTCACAGCTACCATATAAATTCAGTGCATATTTTGTTAACGTCAGCGTCAGTTTCTAATTTTCCAGCATCTGGGAGTCTTTGTGTTCGAGATTTTAGAACGAGAGCTTTTAGCGTTTGAGTGCTGAGTATTGGCGTCTCAAAAGTTCATGCGTCACAGCGGGAAGTAGTTAACTTCGTTGGAAACCGAGTTCGTTAAAAGTAAATTTCTATTCTTTTAATTGATTGTAAAAAGTACGAAAATTGACAGAACGGAGACAATGCTAACATGCAGCGCACATCTCAATCGTTGAAAGACCGATATCATTAATTCCAATTTAAGAACTTCAGTTGTTGCCGAAGCTGCTATTGAAACAACGAGTCACAACCTGACTTTGTCATAGACTCATTTTAGACATTTATTATCGGCATAAAGTGTGACCATTCATAGTAGTGAATCATACCAAAGTGTCTGTGTTAATAAAATCAGAGTTAAGGAAAAACTGTAGTGTCCTACGATTTCGAACAGAGTACTCCGAGAAGTCAACTATGTATTGGATTAGCCCTGCACAATAATAATAATAATAATAATAATAATAGTAATTTCAACATTAATATTAAAGGGAATTATTTTCAATGGACAGAACATCGTGTTGTGTTACGTGACCCCAGTAACTTTTGGAGGAATTAATTTGGTGAACACATGCTTAGCAAATCAAAGACATCAGTTCATGCTACAATGCGAATCGTCCGCCTAGTAATTATGAATGAGCATCTATGGCGGCAAAGATTAGATTAGATTAGATTAATACTTGTTCCATAGATCATGAATACGACACTTCGTAATGATGTAGAGCGTGTCAGGTCAATGAAAGATGTCTGTACAAGTATTACATTACACAAAATATTGCATGACACTAATGCTTAAGTTAGTTTTCTTTTCCCCTCCCTTAATTTATATCTAAAAATTCAGCCAATGAGTAGGAGTTGTCATCTAGAAATTTATTTTTAAATGTTGGTTGACCATCTGTCAGGCTTTTGATGCTGTTTGGTAGGTGACCAAAGACTTTTGTGGCAGCATAATTTACTCCCTTCTGTGCCAAAGTCAGATTTAACCCTGCATAGTGAAGATCATCCTTTCTCCTGGTGTTATAGCTATGCACACTGCTATTACTTTTGAACTGGGCTGGATTATTAACAACAAATTTCATAAGTGAATATATATACTGTGAGGTTACTGTGAGGATCCCTAGATCCTTAAATATATGTCTGCAGGATGACCATGGGTGGACTCCAGCAATTATTCTGATTACACGTTTTTGAGCAATGAATACTTTTCTACTCAACGATGAATTACCCCAGAATATGATACCATACGAAAGCAGTGAATGAAAGTAGGCATAGTAAGCTAATTTACTGACATTCTTATCAACAAAACTTGCAATAACCCTAATAGCATACGTAGCCGAATTCAGACGTTTCAGCAGACCATCAATGTGTTGCTTCCAGTTTAACCTCTCATCAATGGACACACCTAAAAATTTTGAAAATTCTACCTTAGCTACAGACTTCTGTTCAAAGTCTATATTTATTACTGGAGTTGTGCCATTTACAGTACAGAACTGTATATACTGTGTTTTATCAAAATTTAAAGAGAGTCCGTTTGCTGAGAACCACTTAATAATTATGTGAAAAACATTATTTACAATTACATCACTTAGTTCTTGGTTTTTGGATGTTATTATTATACTTGTATCATCAGCAAAAAGAACTAACTTTGCATCTTCATCAATATGGAATGGTAAGTCATTAATGTATATCAAGAACAGTAAAGGACCTAAGACCGAACCCTGTGGGACCCCGTACTTGATAGCCCCCAGTTTGAGGAATCAGCTGTTGTATTAACATTACATGAACCACTTATTTCAACTTTCTGCATTCTTCCAGTTAAGTATGAATTAAACCATTTGTGCACTGCCCCCCTCAAATCATAATGATTTAGCTTATCTAAAAGAATTCCATGATTTACACAGTCAAAGGCCTTTGAGAGATCACAAAAAATACCAATGGGTGATGTCCGGTTATTCGGAGCATTTAATATTTGATCAGTGAAAGCGTATATTGCATTTTCTGTTGAAAAGCCTTTCTGAAAACCAAACTGACATTTTGTTAGTACTTTATTTTTACATATATGGGAGGCTACTCTTGAATACATTCCTTTCTCAAAAATTTTTGATAGAGTTGTCAGAAGAGAGATTGGGCGATAGTTGTTGACATCCAACGTATCCCCCTTTTTATGCAATGGTTTTACAATGGCATATTTCAGTCTATCGGGGAAAACACCCTGCTCCAAAGAGGTATTACATACGTGGCTGAGAATCCTACTTATCTGTGGGGAACAAGCTTTAAGTATCTTGCTGGAAATGCCATCAATTCCGTAAGAGCTTTTACTTTTCAGTGAGTTTATTATTTTACTGGTTTCAGAGGGAGAGGTTCGTGGAAATATGGTTGTTTCAAACTGCACAGGTATGGCCTCTTCTATTAGAAGCCTTGCCTCTTCTAGTGAAGATCTAGATCCTACTTTCTCCACAACATTTAAAAAATGATTATTGAAAATATTTCCAATTTCAGATTGTTTGTTAGTACACTTGTGATTCAGTTTTGTGGCACTAAAGTCTTCCTGTGCTCTTGGTTGCCCTGTTTCCCTTTCAATAATATTCCAAATTGCTTTAATTTTATTATCAGAGTTACTGATCTCAGACATGATACACATGCTTCTGGACTTTTTAATAACTTTTCTTAGTACTGCACAATAGTTTTTATAACATTGAACAATTTCGAGGTCAGTACTCCCTCTTGCTGTTAGATACAGTTCTCTTTTACGGTTGCAAGATATTCTTATTCCTTTAGTTAGCCAAGGTTTTTTTATATGTTTTCTTGGAATTGTGATTCACTGTTTTCTTGGGAAAACAATTTTCAAATACCCTTAAAAATGTATGGTGAAATAAGTTATATTTCAAGTTTGCATCGGGTTCCATATACACTTCATCCCAGTCTAGCTCCTTTAGGCTTTCCCTAAAGATTGCAGTATTTATATTGTTAATTGAGCGCACTGCTTTGAAATTCTGATTTGAAATGCTGCATGGAGCTATGCCATGTACTGTAACTAGCTGTGCACCATGATCTGAAAGACCATTCTCAACAGGATAAGCATTTATGTCCTTAAACTTATCTTGGTCTATAAAAAAGTTATCTATCAATGTCCTGCTGTTCTTTGTTATCCGAGTAGGACGCGAAATTTAACCGACAGGAAGAAGATGCTGCGATATGCAAATGATTAGCTTCTCAGAGCATTCACACAAGGTTGGAGCCGGTGGCGACACCTACAACGTGCTGACATGAGGAAAGTTACCAACCGATTTCTCATACACAAAAAGCAGTTGACTGGCGTTGTCTGGTGAAACGTTGTTGTGATGCCTCGTGTAAGAATGAGAAATGCGCACCATCACGTTTCCGACTTTGAGAAAGGTCGGATTTTAGCCTATCACGATTGAGGTTTATCGTATCGCGACACTGCTCCTCGCGTTGTTCGAGATCCAATGACTGTTAGCAGAATATGGAATCGGTCGGTTCAGGGGGGTAATACGGAACGCCGTGCTGGATCCCAACGGCCTCGTATCACTAGCAGTCGAGATGACAGGCATCTTATCTGCATGGCTGTGACGGATCGTGCAGCCACGTCTCGATCCCTGAGTCAACAGATGGGGACGTTTGCAAGACAACAACCATCTGCACGAACAGTTCGATCACGTTTGCAGCAGCATCGACTATCAGCTCGCAGACCATGGCTGCGGTCACCCTTGACGCTGCATCACAGACAGGAGCGCCTGCGATGGTGTACTCAACGACGAACCTGGATGCTCGAATGGCAAAATGTCATTTTTTCGAATGAATCTAGGTTCTGTTTACAGCATCATGATCATCGCATCCGTGTTTGGCGACATCGCGGTGGACGCACATTGGAAGCGTGTATTCGTCTTCGCCATACTGGCGTATCACCCGGCGTGATGGTACGGGGTGCCATTGGTTACACGTCTCGGTCACCTCTTGTTAGCATTGACAGCACTTTAACAGTTGACATTACATTTCAGATTTGTTACAACCCGTGACTCTATCCTTCATTCGATCCCTGCGAAACCCTACATTTCAGCAGGATAATGCACGACCGTATGGTTGCAGGTCCTGTACGGGCCTTTCTGGATACAGAAACTGTTCGACTACTGCCCTGGCCACCACATTCTCCAGATCTCTCACCAACTGAAAACGTCTGGTCAATGGTGGTCGAGAAACTGCCTCGTCACAATACGCCAGTCACTACTCTTGATGAACTGTGGTATCGTGTTGAAGCTGCATGGGCAGCTGTACCTGTACACGCCATCCAAGCCCTGTTTGACTCAACGACCAGGCGTACAAAGGCCGTTATTACGGCCAGAGGTGGTTGTTCCGGATACTAATTTCTCAGGAACTATGCACTTAAATGACATGTCATTTCTAGTATAATATATTTGTCCAATGAATACCCGTTTATCATCTCCATTTCTTCTTGGTGTAGCAATTTTAAAGGCCAGTAGTGTAATAACGAAAGAGTCTGACTCAAATTAGTGCAAAGTGAGAACATAATCAACAAACATTGACTGAAATGAGAGACACGTCGCTTTCACGTATCTTGATGATTTGATGAATACTGCCTGGGCATAGAAAAATGATATTACCCTTACGCTGATTGTTTAAGTGCCGGCAGCAATAAGAAACGTCACAGTCTTTCCAACTGAAGTCGCGACTCATCTGATAAGGCCATGGTTCTACAGTGGTGTATGGTCCAACCATTACGTTAACGAGCCCAGGAGAGGCACTGTAGGCGATGTTGTGCTCTTAATGAGTCACTCGTGTCGGTCGCCTGCTGCCACAGTCCACTAACGCCAGATTCTGCTGCACGGTCCTAATGGATACGCTCGTCATACATCTGCGGTTATTTCACGCAGTGGTGCTTGCCTGTTAGCAATGACAACTCTACACAAACGCCACGGCTCCCCGCCGTTAAGTGAAGGCCATCAGTCACTGCGTTATCCATGACGAGAGGTAAATACCTGAAATTTGGTGTTCTTAGCCCATTCTTGACACTGTGGATCTCGGAATACTGAATCCCCTAAAGATTTTCGAAATGGAATGCCCATGCGTCTAGCTCCAACCACCATTCCGCGTTCAAATACTGTTAATTATAGTCGTGTGGCCATGATGAAGACAGAAATCTTTTCACATGAATCACCAGAGTACAAATTGATCTTTTGTGACTGGTACGCGGTACTGCCAGTATCTGTAAACGCGTGTATCGCTATCACATGACCTCACCTCATTGTAAGCTGCAGTGGGCAGCAATCGTATAGCAGATATCGGCGCCATCTCTGCCTCCATGAGGACAATCAGTTATTCCTGATGAAAATAATGAAGACAATGTTCGAAAAAGGCTGTGTATTATCTTAGTTTTATGCGGATAGACTGCCAAGAATATTCTGTTATCCGTGACGAGAGGTAATGCCTGAAATTTGGTGTTCTTAGCACATTCTTAACACTGTAGATCTAGGATTGTTGAATCCCCTTAAGACTTCCGAAATGGAATGCCCCATGCGTCTAGCTCCAACTACTATTCCGTGTTCAAAGACTTTATACTAGTCGTATGGTCACGATCAAGACAAATCTTTTCACGTGAATCACCAGAGTACAAATTGGTCTTTTGTACCTTAGGTACGCGGTACTGCAAGTATCTGTGTACGTGTGTATCGCTATCACACGACCGCACTTCAGTGTAAGCTGCAGTGGGCAGCAGTCAAATCGCAGATATCGGCGACATCTCTGCCTCGGTGAAGACAATCAGTTGGTCGCGATGAAAATAGTAGAGGCAATATCCGAAAGGGCTGTGTATTATCCTAGTTTTATGCGGCGAGACTGCCGAGAATATTTTGTGCAGTTGCGTCGCCGTGAGAAACGAGATTCGCCGCGCCCCTGTCTGAAGACGGCCGAGTAGCTGGTGTGTTGGCCACACTGGAGGCGCGGGGCGTCAGTGAGATATCGCCTGCTCCGGCTGCGTGCCGTATCTCACGCTGGCGCCAGTATCTCTCCCACCGTGTGCCGAGCTGCGCCGTATATGTGCGGCAGCTTCCCTGCGCGAAACATACGTTCAGTAACGTCTTTTCCCGTTCCCTCACACCTCACGCAGTTCGTGAGCTTGCTACCGCTTTATTAAACAGAAACTGAGCTCTCATATTAGGTCATGAAGTCCGGGTTCGGCCCAGAAAAACTCCCCAAGACATTTAACAGTGGACTCTGACTACAAATGTGGCGAAAATACATGTTTCATTCCGTAGGTACCAATAAAATGTCATCCGAAATTGTGGTAAACGCATTCTCTGAAAATTATTTCGAGCAGTTAGCTCATGATTCCATGTGAATAGTAAACGGTTGTGAAAACACACTTGACCTCTTAGTAACAAATAATCGTGAGGTAATAACGAGCATCAAAACCGATATTGGGGTCAGTGAACACAGGGTTGTCGTAGCGAGATTAAATATTGTAATCCTTAAATCCTCCAAAAATAAGCGGAAAATATACCTATCCAAAAGAGCAGATAAAGATTCACTTGTCTCCTTCCTCAATTCATTCCAAATAATAATATAAGTGTAGACCAGATGTGGCTTGAATTCAAGAAATAGTATTGGCAGCAATTGACAGATTTGTACCAAATAGATTAACAAACGGCGGAGCAGATCCTCCCTAGCACACCAAACGGGTTAGAACACTGTTGCAAGAACAACAAAACAAGAAAAGAAACGTACCAAATTTAAACAGACGCAAAATCCCCAAGATTGGAGATCTTTTATGGAAGCTCCAAATGTATCTCGGACTTCAGTGAGAGATGCTGATAACAGTTTCCACAACGAAACTATGTCTCGAAACCTGGCATAAAATTCAAAGAGATTCTGGTCGTATGTGAACTATGTTAGCGGCAAGAAAGAATCAATGCCTTCTCTGCGAGATAGCAATGGAGATACTATCGAAGACAGTGTTGCCAAAGCAGAATTACTAAACTCAGCCTTTTGAAATGCCTTCACAACAGAAGACGAAGTAAATATTCCAGAATTCGAATCGAAAACAGCTGTCAACATGAGTAACGTAGAAGTAAATATGCTGTTGCATTAGCTCCATACTTAACAATCATATACAACCGTTCGCTTGACGGAAGCTCCGTACCCAAGGACTGGAAAGTTGCACAGGTCACACCAATACTCAAGAATGGTAGTGGGAGTAATGCACTAAATTAAAGGCCTGTATAGTTAACGTCGATATGCAGCAGGATTTTAGAACATACATTGTATTCAAACATTATGAATTACCTCGAATGTCTATTAACACACAGTCAACATGGGTTTAGGAAACATCGTTCCTGTAAAACACAACTAGCTCTTTATTCACATGAAGTTCTGAGTGCTATTGACAAGAGATTTTAGATTGATTCCGTATTTGACACTGTACCACACAAGCGGCATGTAGTGAAATTGCGTGCTTATGGAATATTACCTCAGTTATGTGACTGGATTTGTGATTTGCTGTCAGAGGGGTCACAGTTCGTAGTAATTGACGGAAAGTCATTCTGGCGTTCCTCAAGGTAATGTTATAGGCCATTTGCTTTTCCTTATCTATATAAACGATTTGCGGGCTAATCTGAGCAGCCGTCTTAGGTTGTTTGCAGATGACGCTGTCGTTTATCGACTAATAAAGTCATCAGAAGATCAAAACAAATTGCAAAATGATTTATAAAAGATATCTGAATGGTGTGAAAATTGGCAGTTGACCCTAAATAACGAAAAGTGTGAAGTAATCCACATAAGTGTTAAAAGGAATTCGTTAAACTTCGGTTACACGATAGATCAGTCTAATCTAAAAGTCGTAACTTCAACTAAACACCTAGGCATTACAATTACGAAAAATTTAAATTGGAAGGAACACATAGAAGATGATGTGGGGAAGGCTAACCAAAGACTACGTTTTGTTGGCAGGACACTTAGAAAATGTAACAGATCTACTAAGGACACTGCCTACGATAAGCTTGTCCGTCCTCTTTTACAATACTGTTGCACGGTGCGGGATCCTTAGCAGATAGGACTGACGGAGTACATCGAAAAAGTTCAAAGAAGGGCAGCACGTTTTGTATTATCGCGAAGTATGAGAGAGAGTGTCACAGAAATGATACAGTATTTCGGCTGGACATCATTAAAAGAAAGGCTTTTTCCATTGCGACGGAATCTTCTCACGAAATTCCAATCACCAACTTTCTCCTCCGAATGCAAAAATATTTTGTTGACACCGACCTAAATAGAGAGAGACGATCACCACGATAAAATAAGGGAAATCAGAGCTCGTACGGAAAGACGTAGGTAGTCGTTCTTTCCGCGCGCTATACGAGATTGGAACAATAGAGAATTGTGAAGGTGGTTCGATGAACCCTCTTCAAGGTACTTAAATGTGATTTGCAGAGCAACATGTGGATGTAGGTGTAGAAACGGATGAGGGGAGGGGGGTATTTTTTCGGAAGTAGCACAGCTGAGATTAGAACCGAATCATTGACTGCAAACCTCAGACTGTGGCACACCGAGCAGTGTTAAAACTGGGCCTCATTGGTTCAGATTGTGCAGGACAAACCTGTTTGTCATCTGTAGTGGACGCAATAGCTCTGATGATGCCGTCCTAGCAGCCACTTACAATCATGTAGCCTACCTCTTCTTACCATTGTGTATGGATTCATAAAAACAAATAAGGCTGAAATATAAATTTAAGGAAAGTTACATAGCATTGTAAATTATTCTGTAGAAGCAAATGTTCCTTTTGATAAAAACACAGTGTGTGTGTAATCAGAAACAAATAGAACTGTAAATAGAATCATAAGAGAAAGAATAGTTAATAATGAGCGAAAAGTTATTGCAAAGAAACGTATTCCAAAGAAGAAATTATTAGTTAGTTAATTTGTTATGCAATTGCTGTTATTTTATTCCTATTCACGACAGATGCCTGATTACAATAATTTGTTAATAACATACACAGAATCACTGTTAACAATAACATGTTAATAACAAATCTGAACCTGTACTAACGATGCACAGAGCTTGAAAAAGGAGTTCTGCACAACTGAAAAAGCTGTAAATGATAACAAGGAAGGGGGAGTTCCAATCTCATTGGTCCAAGAGGGAGAAGGGTTTCCTGCCAGTTGATCTAGTCTCATGAGTGCAGGAGTTCCCCAACAAATGTATATCACATATCTATGACATGGAAGTACCTTTTGGGAGTAACTAAGACTTATAGGTAACCTGTGGAGTTACCAAAAGATTGGGTAATTTGTAGGAGTAACAATTGCTTGTGGGAAACTTGTGGCAGTAGAAGTTGTTTGGCGGCAGCTCGTGGGAAAAACTACAGTTTGGAGGTAATGTGTGGGAGAAGTACAACTTGTAAGCATTTTTTGGGAGTTACTCTGTCTTTAAGGTAACTTGTGGGAGTAACTCTTCCCTGTGTAGGAGCATGTGCGACTTGCAGGTAACTTGTGGTGGAGCTGCATCGCATACAACATTTGGAGATTACTATGACTTGAGGTAGGCATGCGATAGTAACTCCAAATCACAGCAGGCTTGCAGCAATAACCCTGACTTGTGGCAGGCTTGTGGTAGTAACCCTGACATGTGGCAGGCTTGTGGTAGTAACCCTGACTTGTGGCATGCTTGCAGTGGTAACCCCAACTCGCAGCAGTAGCCCAACTCACGGCAGTCTTGCAGAAGTAACACCAACTCGCTGCAGGCTTGAAGCAGTAAACCCAAAATACAGCAGCTTGTGGCAGTAACACTGAGTCGCAGCACACTTGTGGCAGTAATCTTAACTCGCAGCAGTCCTGTGAAACCCCAACTCATGGCCGGCCTGCAGCAGTAACCCTTACTCGCAGCAGTAACCCCTACTCATGGCAGGCTTGCGGCAATAGCCCTGACTCAGGCTTTCGGAAATAACCCCAACTCACAGCAGGCTTGTGGCAGTAGCCCCAACTCACAGCAGGCTTGTGGCAGTAACCGCAACTTGCAGCGGGCCTGAGGCATTAGCCCCGACTCGCAGCAGGCATGCGGGAGTAACCCTGAGTCATGGCAGGCTAACAGTAGTAACCCTGGCTCACAGCAGGCTTGTGGCAGTAACATCGACTCTCAGCAGGCTTGTGGCAGTAACCCTGACTTGCAGCAGGCCTGCAGGCTTCCAAGATCAACCCCAAACTCACTTCCGGCTTGCAAGAGCAACCCTGACTCACTCAGACTTCTGGGAGCAACCCTTACTCACTGTAGACCTGTGAGAGCAAGCAAAACTCCTGTAGCCTTTCTTGTGTAGCCTCGACTTGAGACAGGCTTGCTGGAGTATCTATGACACATGGCTGGCTTGCTGGAGTAACTGCAATACGTGGCAAGCTTGTAGCAGAAACTTTGTCTACTGGCAGGGTTATGGGAGTAACTGTGACACATGGCAGGCTCGCATGCGGGACAACGACTCACAGTAGGCTTGTGGGTGTAATCCCGACTTGCAGCTGGCTTGTGGTAGCAACTGTGACTTGCAGCAGGTTTGCAGAAGTAGTCTTGAGTCATGGCAGGCTTGTGGGAGTAACCCTGAATTGCAGCAGGCTTGCACGAATATCTGGGACATGCAGCAGGCTTGCAGGATCAACCGCAATTCGCAGCTGACTTGCAGAAATAACTGCAGTTCATTTCTAACTTGTTAGATTAACTGCAACTCACAGCTGTGTTGTAAAATTAACTGCAATTCACTGCTGGCTTACAGGTAGGTTTGCAGGAATAGCCATGTCTTGTGTAACCACAACTAGTTGCTTACTTGCATGAGTAAATATGAGTTTTACCTTGCCTCCACAAGTAACTGCTTGTGGAAGGTACTGTGATTTGCGAGGAAATTGTAGAAGTATAACTGGTAACTTCTGGGAGTTTCTGCGACTGTTATGAACTTCCATGAGTAATTGCGACTTGTGTTTAACGTGGACGAGTAATCGTTGTTACCAGGCAATCTGCAAAAGTAACTGTGTCTTGTGGGAATTCTGTGACATCCCTGTAATTTTTGATTGTAGCTGTGACTTGTGGGTAATATGCAAAAGTAACTGTGACTTGTGCATAACTTGTTGGAATAACTGTTACTTACTGGTAACTTATGGGATAGCTGTGGCTTGCAGGTAACTGGATGGATATACTACGATGTTCGAGCTACTTGTGGGAGTAACAATTTTTTCCAAATAACTTGTGTGAGTAATTGTGAATTTCCACTAATTATTGGGAGTAGCTGTGAATCGGAGATAATTTGCTGGAGTAACTGCGACTTGTGTGATTAACTGTAACTTTCGGCTGACTGTTGGTTTAACTGAGACTTACAAGTAACTTGCGGAAATAGCTATAGCTTGCAGATAACTTTCGGGAGTAACAGTGGCTTGTGGCTAGCTCTCGGAAATTACTGTGACTTGCAGCAAGCTAGCAGGAGGAATTGTATTTTTTTGTCTGACTTGCAGGGGTAGCTGTGTGTTTTGAGGAATTTGCATTAGTAACTATGACTTGTGAATAACTCATAAGAGTAACTATGACTTTTCAGTCATTCGTTGGAGTAACTACGACTGGTGAGTAACTTGCTGGAGTAACTGTGACTTGTGAATAACTCGCAAGAGTTATTCGTGAGATCAACTATGAATTGTGAGTAACTTGCTGAAGTAACTATGACTTGTGAGTAAATTGCCAGAGTAACTATGCCTTGTGAATAACTTGCAGGGATGGCTTGTGGGTATATTGCAGGAGTTACTGTTATTCTGGGTGAAACTGTTAGTTGCGGGTCTAACTGAACTGCATATAACAGTGAATGGCAGGTAACTTGTCTGAGTAATGGTTAACTGCAGGTAACCTGTGGGAGTAACTTTGACTTGAGGGTATCTTTACTTTAGAAGCTGTGATCTACAGTGTACCTCGTAGGAATATCTAAGAAATGCAGGTGACTTTCGGAAGTAACCGTTATTTGCATCTGCCTAGAGTAACTGAGAATGAAGATGGCACATAGAAGTAACTTCGAACTGTGGGTAACTTGCTGGAGTAACTGTGACTTGCTGAAGCAATGTGACTTGTGCAGGTAGCTGTAACTTGTGGGGGTAACTGTGTTTTGGGGGGTAAGTGTGACTTGTGGGGATACCTGTGACCTGAAGAGGTAACTGTGACTTGTGAGGGTAACTGTGTCTTGTGGCATTAACTATGTCTTGTGGGAGTTACTATGACTAGTGAGAATAACTATGATTTTTGCAGGTAATAATGACTTGTGGGAGGAACTATAACTGGGGTAAAAATGAGCTGCAGAAGTAAAACTGACAGGAGAGTAAGCAAGTTTTGTGAGTAACTTGTCGAAGTAGCTGTGAATTATGAGTATTTGTGGGAGTAACTGTGACTTGCAGCTGGCAATGACCTGCAGTTGGCTAGCGAGTGTAGCTCTTACATATTACACGGTGGGAGTAACTATAACTTGCAAGTATATGGTGGGAGTAACTATGACTTGCAAGTATATTGCAGGAGTAACTATGACTTGCAGGTAACTTGTGGGGTTAACTATGACTTGCTAGTAATGTGGGGCTGTCTGTGACTAGTAGTAACTTGCTAGGGCATTTGTGAGTTGCAGGTAACTTGTAGGACTAACTATGCCTTACAGGTAACTTGTGGGAGAAGCTATGGCCTTTGGGTAACTTGCATGAGTAGCAGTGAGTTGTGGGTGGATTGCTGGAGTAACTTTGGCCTGCTGGTATCTTGCAGAAGTATCTACGACTTGCAAGTAAGTTGCCAGATAATCTTTTACTTACTTATGGGTAACCTGCAGGAGCATCTGTGACTATGACAAATAGCCAATCTATGTCGACTTGTATGTGGTGGACCTCTACAGTCTCCATATGTACTGATACGCTATGAACCAGGAGCCCAAACTTCGCCAATACCTTGTTAACTCTTATTGGACACAGCCACTTTACTCAACTGAGTGAAAGGTTACGATCCTTATGAGATAATTACATAGAATCATGAAGAATTCGAGATGTCTGAGTACGTAGCTGATAAGCCTTTTGGAATATCACTACAAAGCAATTTGGGTTTCGTGCCTGACGAAAGATCAGACAAATTGTTCACAGATTGTCTTTCGATTGTTGGACCATCAGGTACATACTGCACTGCAGGTAAATGTAAAGCTATCATGTCATGAGAAGAAATGGCTCATCTGTGGTGGCAGGATTAACACCTTACCATGCTAACACTACACACTGCAGTGATTGAATGTGCAGCTGTGTATTTATCATTAAATAGTTGATACAACACATGTGAGGAAAACTGGAGGAGCTGCTTGGCATAGTTTGTTCAAAATGGCTCTGAGCACTATGGGACTTAACATCTGAGGTCATCAGTCCCCTAGAACTTAGAACTACTTATACCTAACTAACCTAAGGACACCACACACATCCATGTCCGAAACAGGATTCGAACCTGCGAACGTAGCGGTCGAGCAGTTCCAGACTGAAGCGCCTAGAAGCGCCATAGTTTGTGTGTGTGCTTTTTTCTTCACCTACTGATGCTAGCCGGCCGTAGAGGCCGAGCGGTTCTAGGCGCTATAGTCTAGTACCGAGTGCCTTGGATCCACATATGTGGAAGAAGGCCTGGATAGAAAAGGTACTACCAGGAAGAGACGGCAGGGTAAGGGCGATAATACTCAGGACACCAAAAGGTCACATCATTAGTCGTCCTGTACAGCTGACCGTACCTTTGGAGGTCGACCAGGGTGGGGGGGGGGGGCGGATGTCACAGAGTGATTTACTTCGGGAAAGTGAGAGACTGTTTGTTTACTCTTGGGACAATGTATCTTGACTTGTTCTATTGTATGTTCTGTTCAAAAATGGTTCAAATGGCTCTGAGCACTATGGGACTCAACTGCTGTGGTCATTAGTCCCCTAGGACTTAGAACTACTTAAACCTAAGTAACCTAAGGACATCACACACATCCATGCCCGAGGCAGGATTCGAACCTGCGACCGTATCAGTCGCACGGTTCCGGACTGCGCGCCTAGAACCGCGAGACCACCGCGGCCGGCGTATGTTCTGTGACTTTGTAATAAAGTGTTGTTACACTGCTAATCGCTGCTCTACTGTGATTCACGACGTAACATACAGGGACATAAGTGACACTAACCTATTGTCACGGTGCTTACATGGAAAGACACAAAATGTTAATGAACGTTTCTGCCATGTGATATGGGAACGCCTGCCTAAAAGTGTGTTGTTGGTTTCAGTACCATGATATTAGTTGTATTAGATGCAGTTGTTTGCTTTAATGATGGGGCAGTTAGCAGATGTGACGTTTCAGAGTTGTTGGGACTAGCTCCTGGTTTCAATGTGAGGCAAGTACTGATAGAAATTGATTCATTGAGAGTGGCCGAAGGTGGAAAATGGATTCTTGAGGCAACTAAAGAGGCCAGAATAGCAAAGAGGAGCAAGAAAAGGAAGAGAGAAGATGAGGAACACACAAACAAATAGTATTATGCAACTGGAGGGTTTTAAGAATGACAGCGGTGATTAACAGATGAAATTCACCTTTAAACTGAATTTCGCAAGAATCAAATTTTCTGACATCTATTTGAGCTAGAGGTCTGAATTTTTTTTTTCTTTATATTTCAGGCTAACATTTGGAGAGAAGTAGACTACAGACACCAGTTTACTATCACCAGGTGGAAAAAATACCCTTATTGATTACAAAAAATAAGCTTAATTTTGATTGTCTAATTTATGAATTTATAGTGTAAAAACTATTGATTGAAATCATTTGATTTTCGTCTACTTTTTAGATGATAGTGCCATAAATTTGTGTATAAAGTTTTAAGCATCGACGGGAAGTAGTTAATAGGTCTATAGACTTCAAACTACTGGCAGGAAAAATTTTAAATTAATGACCAACGTAACTGTTTATATAATAAAGTTGATATCAAAGCTGTTCTGATTATTCTTATACCAAAATCTCCGCCCTTAAAACACTTTTATTGTTCTAAAAAATTTTTGTATTCAGAGTTCACATTATGTAGCTAGACCCTCATACACTTTACGAACATTCTTACTGTTTTCCAGCCGTTTCCTGGCAAGTTACCTTAAGCAAGTACACGGCTCGCTTGTCGCATTAGCCGGAGTCAGCTGTACGAGCGTGAGAACCAAATCTGCCCTCCTCCCTGCTCCACCTCAAGCTATGCTTTCAATACAGGTTGACATCTCGTAGTAATTTGCTACGTTAGGCTGACAAGAAGCATATTACTAATGCTGTATTCCAATATTATTGGATTTTTCCTTACTAATCTGTATTACCTTACATATTTCTGGGTTTAGAGCAAGCTATCATTCTTCACATCAACTAGAAATTTTGTTTAAATCATCTTTTATCCGCCAACAGTCACACCTCGCGGACAACTTCCCGTACACCACAGCACATCAGCAAACTGCCCCAGATTACTGCTAACCCTGTCCGTCAAATCGTTTATGTACACAAATTATAGTAGCGGTCCTATCACGTTTCCCTGGTGCACTGACTACCGTGCTTAGTGAAAGTGTTGCGTGCTCCCCAGCGAGACGATCTTTTGATGTGATAAAACCACGAAAATCGTCGCAGTATCGTGGTGGAACCAATATTGGTGAGTGAGGGTTGTGTATACAAGTGTTCTGAGGAAACATCCATGGTGAAATACTGTGTATTTGTGGCAAAATCCGTGATTGTCGCAGTGACATCTGTATGATATATACGGACCTCAACAAAAGATAACTTTATTGAGCCAGGGGCTTACTAACCAACATTTTTGGAGAGACTATAGGCACTAACATGCGCATACATTCTCCTATTTGTGGACAATTTGTGAGGTTTCTCGTGTGACATGGCAAAATAGTTCACAATATAGGACAGTACATTTCGTTATTAGGGTCTTTCTCAGTCGACTAAGCGGCGCGGGATTAGCCGAGAGGTCTGAGGCGCTGCAGTCATGGACTGTGCTGCTGGTCCCGGCGGAGGTTCGAGACCTCCCTCGGGCATGGGTGTGTGTGTTTGTCCTTAGGATCATTTAAGTTAACTAGTGTGTAAGCTTAGGGACTGATGACCTTAGCAGTTAAGTCCAATAAGATTTCACACATTTCTCAGTCGACTAAAGGTGCTCACGACACTAGAAACAGATCCTGGAGAACGTAAAACTGCACTTAATAACGGGGGAGGTGGAAAATCATACGTTTTGCACGAAAATGGAAAACAGTGCTTAAACTATTGCATGGACGGCAGTCACAAAGTGCCGAAAGTGGTTCGCACACATTATCCGCACGCAAGAATAGATACTGCCGTCAGTCCGGGCATACGCACTAGGCAGGGATAACTCGAACCTGCGCAGAAGTGGGTGCCGCAGTGCTTTCTGCTCCTTATTGTTAGGTGGCTAGTTACTAATTACAGACTTTCGTGTTGGGGATTTTCCGCATTTTTTTTTTCAATAAGTAGGTTTCACAAATGCCGGTACACTTTCTTTTATGTATACTTTGTATATGATTTTATATTACCTGTTTTGAAAAGCATTGTTTCCATTGATTACTTCGTATTCTAGAGAAGCAATGGAGCAAAGCGTTAAATGTCTTAATTCAGACATACAACGAGGAAAGGTGGATGTATGACCCGCATTGCCTGCTTATCATAATAAAGTACGTCGGCAATCGTTTATTTCTCTGTAATATGCATATATCATTACACGGTGATTTTCGATTTGTATCAAAACACCTTAGCTTACAAAGATCATGTTTGATTTGATTCATCTCCTGCTTTATTCAGCATGTCAGGAAAGACAAGCTGGCAATGGTAGGCGAGAAAGTCTGTGCCGTTTCGCGCACTGCGACAGATGAGGACTGCAAATCTCTGAGCAGCACATAGTGTATCAAAAAGAATTATCTACTTTAAAAACTCATAACTGTTATGTTATTTGAGATACGTGGGTGAACAACGTACCGTTGGAAAGGGCAAGCTGCCGAGTTTTACATTGTTGGTTGGTTGGTTGGTGCTTATGGGCGCTCAACATCGAGGTCATCAGCGTTTTACATTGTTCCCGCTAGGTAGAAGCAGTGTGCGCCCACATCAGTTCTTGAAAAAAAATGGTGCTGGGACAACAGCAACCGCTTGGTGTTCTACGTTTCGCTCAGTGCGGGTCAGTAATAACAGTTCAGCGTGACTTTCGCACTAGGTATGGTGTGCATCCTCCTAAAGTACAAAGAATTATACGATGGCATGAACAATTCCGGAAAACACGTTGTCTGTGTAAAGACAAATAGCCAGGCCGTCCCAGAGTGTCTGTCACAGACGTCGAAAGCACGCGGCATAGTACCACAATTTGTCCGCAGAAATCCGTTCGTCGTGCTGCTCGACAACCCAGCATGCTTCGGTGGCCATCTGGTGTATGTTGCGTCGACGTTCACGCATGAAACCAGACAAAATTTAACTACTGCAAGCGCTTCGTAAAGGTGACAAACAACAACGTGTGAAGTACTGTAATTTCGTTCTTGGCAAAATGAAGGACGACAGTTTTCTTTCATGCTTAGTGTTTAGTGACGAGGCAAATGCCATCTTAGTGGAAACGTGAACCGTCTTTATGTGAGAATATGGGGTACGGAACAACTACATGAAGTTGTACAATATGAGAGGGACTCTTCGAAATATGTTTTTTCATAGTTTTCCAGGAAAAGGTATATGATCCAATTTCTTTGCAGAGAGCACTGTTACAGGAAGCACATACCTTGATATGGTTGGGAAATTTTTCCCACAGTTGGATACTGATTCGAGCGACTTCATTTACCAACATGATGAGGCACCGCCACACTGAGATCTGGAAGTGCGGGAATTTTTAAATCAAAGTATTAGTGAAAGATGGATCAGTCGCACTGGATTAAATGGTTCAGCCTTACATTACTGGCCTCCAAGACCACCGGACCTGACTATGTGTGACTATTTTTTGTTTATGTTCCTCCGTTACCAACAACAATTAATGAACTGAGACATCGCATAACAGCAGCGGTGGAATGTGTAAATCAAGACATGCCCACTGTAGTGTGGGAACAATTTGAATACTGCATTGGCATACTTCGTACAACTCAGGGGGGCATATTGAACACCTATGGAAATATATGAAAAAATGTTTGCACCAAAATTGATTGTATAAGTTTATTAGTTCCAGAAACACAGACGTGCCAAATCGGACGATTCTTTTTAATACATCCTGTACATTCCATATTCGTCTTGCAGGAAGCGCAACTGGCGCGACGCTGTCCAGTTCCGAGTACCATTGACCGCCATTTCCTCACCGCCTTCTCTGGTCATACATCGTCATGTATGAAATGCGACAACGGCGGGGGATGCATGAGCGTGGACGCTCTGATTGGCCGCAAGCTGTGGCTGCAGGGACGACCAGCTTCCGGCCGTACCCCGCCATCCGGCCTCCGCGACCAGAAAGGTACGTGTCCACCTCCTGCTGCCTTGAACCAGAAAAGAAGGCGGCGATAGGTGCGGTGCGGGCAGGTGCAGCTCCGTGGTCAGGACGAGAAGAAGCGGAGGAGGCGAAGGCTCCGCCTACATCAGGGCGTCACGCGGTGTCCTCTGGACCCGTGAATCTGGGGGAAGAGACACTGAAAGATCATCGTGTACGTGACAGAGACCAAGTGATTTTGATGGCGGCGCTGCAAACAGTCCGGACCTGAAACAAAATACTTGCAAGCGCCTAGTCAACGGACGATCTCGCCTCGCGCTCACCGTCTGCTGCCGCTAAAAACCCTGTAAAAAACAATATTATGCTGGTCGAAACGATACTTGCGGACTTCCTGCGGCGTCGGATGCTGAGAAGGGTGGAGCAGCGTACAATGGCGGCGGTCGTGGGTGCGAATGATACGCAGTGAGAAAGTTGCAATGCTTGATCCTTGGTGTGTGCGGAGCGAAGTTTGACCATCCACTGCTTGAATATTCTGACAAAACGTTCCGCTTCGCCCTTTGACTGTGGATGGAACGTGCCCTGATTAGATGCTGTATGCCATTCCGTTCACAGAATGTTTGAAATTCATTTGACGTGAACTGTGATCCGCTGCCTGATACTATTACTTCAGGTAAACCTTTCAGGCCAAAAATCCAGCAGGCCGATCGGTTCTAGGCGCTTCAGTCTGATACCGCGCGACCGCTACGGTCGCAGGTTCGAATCCTGCTTCGGGCATGGATGTGTGTGATGTCTTTAGATTAGTTAGGTTTAAGTAGTTCTACGTTCTAAGAGACTGATGACCTCAAATGTTAAGTCGCTTAGTGCTCAGAGCCATTTGAAGCATTTGAACAAAAAAATCGATGACAACACCTGAATTGTGGTACGTAAAGTTGTCGAGCTCATAGGCACAGCAAAAGGAAACACTATACGAGTCAACCACCACCAACCAGCGGGTGTTCCAAACTGGTTCCGCTAAGTCTATGTACAAACTTTGCCATGGAGATCGCGACTTAGGCCAAGGAGAGAACTTTTGTGGTGGAGCGGACTGCGTGACACTGCGTCGTCATCTGTTCTTCAAAAAAATGACCCTGAGCACTATGGGTCTTAACATGTGAGGTCATCATTCCCCTAGAACTTAGACCTATTTAACCTTAACTAATCTAAGGACATCACACACATCCATGCCCGAGGCATGATTCGAACCTGCGACGGTAGCGGTCCCACGGTTCCAGACTGAAGAGCCTAGAACCGCTCGGCCACAACGACCGCCTCATCTGTTCTAATTGGGTGCCCACGCCCTACCAAGTCCAGTGTCGACGCGCTAACTGTTTCGTACTAACAATCCCACAGTGTCCTTGGTGAAATAATTGCAACACTTATTTTTGCAGAACTTTGGGGATCAATACACGTGACTGTCCACTGTCATTTTGATCATGAATTACACCTTTCTGTACAGCGAGGCTATGCCGACGTGCAAAGTATCGGCGCACTACAGAATTCTTTATGCTATTCAAGGAGTGAGGCCAAAATGTGCGAATATAATTGAGTAAAATGTTCAAATCTGGATCAGCTTCCGTCGTCTGTGCAGTACTCCTATAGTTCAGCGGAAAAGACTTGAAGCAATTCAGACTCCTGAGCATCGATGTGACAACAAGATGCAGCAGAAGCGTCAAAATCCGTATCAGGGCCATTCGGAAGACGTGAAAGCGCGTCCGTATTACCGTGTTTAACTTTCGGACGATACAGAGTCTCGTACTGGTATTGAGATAACAACAAAGTCCATGTTTGCAATTTTTGGGCAGTTTGTACAGGAACCGGATTCATTGGACGAAAGAAGGACTGCAGAAGCTAGTGATCCGTTACTAAGTAGAATTTTCTGCAGTACAAATAGTGTTGGAATTTGGTGATTCCACACACAATAACCAATGCCTCTTTTTCAATTTGTGAGTAGTTACTTTGAGCTGTGGACAACACTTTTGATGCGAAAGCAATAGGTCTGTCTTCATCACCAATTCTGTACGAAAGAACTGAACCAATTCCGTAAGAGGAAGCGCCAACTTGCAATGAAACTGGGTTTTCAGGATCAAAGTGAACTAAGCATCGATCACTGAGCAATGCATCCTTACGTTCTTGAAAAGCTACTTGGCACTCATCTGTCCAAACAAAGGGACAGTCTTGCGACGTAAGCGATGCAATGGAGGCGCGATTTGTGCAGCGTTCAGTATGAACCGAATATAATAGTTGTTTTTCCCTAAGACTGACGGCAATACTGTGACATTGCGAGGAATTGGCAACTCACGTATGGCTAACAAACTCGCTGAAGAGGATGTACACCTTGTCTGTTTATGACATGACCACGATACTGCAACTCAGGTATAAAAAAAAAAGTCGCACTTGTCCTGTCTACACTTTAGTCCTGCATCAGAAAACGCACGAAACAAAGCAAGTAAATTTGTAATGTGTTCACCAAATAGTTTGAACAGTTTGGCATTTTTGCAGTCAGCTGTTCGAAATAGCATCGGAAAATGGCAGGTGCGGAGGTAGTGCCAAAAGCATACGCAAATATTTCAACAAGCTCAAGTGAGTATTCATTACGCACACTTTTTGAGATTCTTCATCTAGCGGTATTAAGATAACAATTCGTAGCGCAAATTAATTTTGCAAAAGTTGCGCCCAGCGCCTAATTTGTCCATGAGAGACTCTGGGCGCGGCAATAGATAAGATCGATGACAGTTTGTGGGTTAACTGTAGACTTGAAGTCAACACACAGGCGAATGAGACCTGAAGTTTCGGGGAGCAAAACCAGTTGACTTGCCCATTGACTACCTGAAATGGGCGCAATAAGTCCACTATCTTGCAATTCCTTAAGTTCAGTAGAGACCCTGTCTCGTATTGCAATGGGCACAAGTCTGGCTCAGCAAAATTTCGGCTGAGCGTTGTCTTTCAGCGTATTATATGTAGCAACATTGATAGCTTTGCCTAAATCTTCAGAAAATAGTTCTGGGAGTCCTTTTAGCAAGCTAGCTACACTGTCTTTGGCATTGAAGGCAGACACTGACAACACGTTGTCCTGAATGTTATAACCAAACAAGTAAAAAGAATCAAGTCCCAATATGTTCTCACACTCGCGTGAAGCACTGTAAAAGTTACTGTTTGCGTATGCGAGCGGTATATGGCAGGCAAAGTACATTTCCCAAGGACAGAAATATCTTGTCCATTACAAGCCGTTAGTTGCGTACTAGGTTTAGACAGGCGTGGGGAGCCTAACAGTTCATATGTGTGATGATTGAGCAATGTGACAGAGGCCCCCGTGTGCAACTGAAATTTCACACGTTTTCCACAAATAAGTAAATGAACAAAAAGTTTGACTGATGTATCACTGACGAAATTGCACGCTTGCTAGTGCAGACTTGGGATATACAGCATTAACGAGATGGGCCTTGTGACGAGAGTTTTGTGAGTGGACTGAATGCTTACGTTTGTTCAATTGCAAACATACGGATTGCACATGTCCTTTCCTACCACAAGCGTAACGTTGACCTTGTCGGAAGGGCCAGTCTTGGCGTTTGTGCCGTGTCTAACAGCGAGGGCTAGACTTAACTCTGTTCGCCTGTCTAGCCACCTGTTTAGCGAACTGTGTACGCGGCATCGAAGGTTGTTTACTTGCCGCGGCTAGCGCACGCCGCCGCTGAGGAATGGGGCAAGTACAAGCAAAGGACTCAGCTCGACAAATAGCTGGCTGCTGAAATGTACGCTACTGGCCATTAAAATCGCTACACAAAGAAGAAATGCAGATGATAAACGAGTATTCATTGGACAGATATATTATACTAGAACTGACATGTGATTACATTTTCACGCAATTTGAGTGCATATATCCAGAGAAATCAGTACCCAGAACAACCATCTCTGGTCGTAATAACGGCCTTGATACGACTGGGCATTGAGACAAATAGAGCTTGGATGGCGTGTACAGGTACAGCTACCCATGCAGCTTCAACACGATACCACAGTTCATCAGGAGTAGTTACTGGCGATTTGTGACGACCAGTTGCTCGGCCACCATTGACCAGACGTTTTCAGTTGGTGACAGATCTAGAGAATGTGCTGCCCAGGGCAGCAGTCGAACATTTTCTGTACCCAAAAAGGCCCGTACAGGACATTCAATATGCGATCGTGCTGCTGAAATGTAGGGTTTCGTACGGATGGAATGAAGGGTAGAGCCACGGGTCGTATGACATCTGAAATGTAACGTGCACTGTTCAAAGTGCTCTCAGTGCGAACAAGAGGTGACCGAGACGTGTAACCAATGGCACCCCATACCATCACGCCGGGTGATACGGCAGTATGGTGATGACGAATACACGCTTCCAATGTGCGTTCACCACGATGTCGCCAAACACGGATGCGACCATCATGACGCTGTAAACAGAACCTGGATTCATCCGAAACAATGACGTTTTGCCGTTCGTGCACACAGGTTCGTCGTTGAGTACACCATCGCAGGTGCTCCTGTCTGTGATGCAGCGACAAGTGTAACCGCAGCGGTGGTCTCCCAGCTGATAGTCCATGCTGCTGCAAACGTCGTCGAACTATTCGTGGAGATAGTTGTTGTCTTGCAAACGTCCCCATCTGTTGACTCAGGGTTCGAGCCGTGCCACGATCCGTTACAGCCATGCGGATAAGATGCCTGCAATCTCGACTGCTAGTGATACGAGGCCGTTGGGATCCACCACAGCGTTCTGTATTACCCTCCTGAACCCACCGATTCCATATTCTGCTAACAGTCATTGGATCTTGACCAACGCGAGCAGCAATGTCGCGATACGATAAACCGCAATCGCGATAGGCTACAATCCGACTTTTATCGAAGTCGGAAACGTGATGGTACGCATTTCTCATCCTTACACGAGGCATCACAATAACGTTTCACCAGGCAACACCGGTTACTGCTGTTTGTGTATGAGAAATCGGTTGGAAACTTCAGCACGTTGTAGGTGTCCCCACCGGCGCCAACCTTTTGTGAATGCTTTGAAAAGCTGATCATTTGCATATCACAGCATCTTCTTCCTGTCGGTTAAATTTCGCGTCTGTAGCACGTCACCTTCGTGGTGTAGCAATGTTAATGGCCAGTAGTGCATGAATCGTCAAGGCACCGGAATCGTACTGACTTTGTGTTTGCACTACCTGCTGAAATGATGGGTCGGATTGTTTCAAAATTTGTTCTCTGACATTGACATCAGGCACATTGTACACGATCGCATCAGCAATATGATGTCTGCATATGTAGCGCCGCAAGCACATTTAAGTTTGCATTTCCTTGTCATACCCTGTTACCCACTCGCGATATGTTTGTTATCACCGTTTTTTGCGATTAAAGAATTGATACCTATCTGCTACCACATTCACTTGTTGGTCACAATAGTCTGTTAGAGAGGCGATAACCTTGTCGTAATTAAGTTCACTCGGAGTGGCGCTTGGAAAAAAGTTTTGGATGAGGCGGAACGCTGAACTTCCTACAGTTGATAACAGATAGGGAAGTTTCACAGTAGCTGGTAGTTGTGGGAAGTGATCTGCGCCTCAGACTGGGCCAACGACTCGACTCATTCCTCTTCTTTTTCACTAAACTTTCGAAAAGTTGCTATAGCAGCTATAGTCGGCGGCGCTTGTTGTGTCGGGCGCGCAGTGTTGGCGAGTAGCTGCTGCACCGTGTTGAGCAGTGTAGGAATCTGGGTCGTCGGAAACTGAAACATGTGCCTCAGCTGTGTGGCATCTGACGCCTGCGGCTGTCGCGCTGTAGCAGGGAGCGGGACAGGATTGGTGGGCATGATGGAAGGCACAAATGCGACAAAGAGACAAAACTATGTGCAAAGGAAGTTTCTGCAACGCCCACCTGAAAACACTGGTTAGCAACAACGAAAAGTAACTGTTAAGGCAATACGCGCCCCTGAAAAGTATAGACAAGAGAGAATAAAGGCTCCTGCAACAAAAAACCAGTTCTTGGCCGTCTGCACATAGGTCGGTTGATAACTCGTCGCCAGTTGCGGGCTCTTGCCCGCTCGTCGCTAATATCGTGCCAAAGGGAAGCAGCGTTCTCAACAATTTCAAACAAATAACGTTATTAGTTTTATTTCTAGATAACAACTGACCTTGCTTAATTTTGGAGAGACATCAAATGTTGCTGTTTATTCACGTCTTGCATGGGACATGCCTGGTGCGACGCGGTCCAATCCAGCGTACAATGGCCAACGTTTTCTCACCATCTTCTCTATTCTTGCGTTCCGCATCTTCGCTCCGGTGTTTGTGGTTACGCCAGAACATTTACGAAATGGTCCTTTAAAGTGCTGCAAATTGCAGAGCATATCCACAACAGATTTTGAAGTGGTGGACTGAGCTATCTGTGGCTAAAAGCCAGACTGTTCAAAGATTCCCAGTACGGCAAGAAAGGAAGAATGAATTTATTGCTGGTGTTAATAACGATCTTGCTCCATTACCTCCTCTGCATTACTGCACATGACGTGTCACTGAGCACATCTGGTCTGTGTATGCAGTACACGTGAGGCGCCTAGTTGTTTCCACTGCATTGTGTGGAACACGAAGGTTCTGTTATAGTTCACTAACCTGCTGTCTTCAAGTTGATGTCCCCAGCGCAGAAAACAGCACGCAGGTCGTAGGTTCTGTATCTTGAGGCTGAAACTGACTTTTAGTGAGATTCTCTTCTGAAATAATGTATCACTTCTTTGGGGTGCCACTCGCGTATTTTAATACAGCCACACGAAAAGGCTACATGATGTTAATACAAGACCTTCTGATACAGCAAAGTACATGATCAAACACAATGTTTACGAAAATGTATCTTTACACTGTTTGTGGCACGTGTCTGTGCCTCATGACTACCGGAGTGAATCTTTTAATACTGAATACTGGCAAACACATACTGCCGCAGACAACATGACTGAACATTTGGACTGCCTAATCCAGAGTGAAGAACAGGAAATTAAATAAAATTTGGAAAGACATCCTACGACAACATGTCTGTTCCTCACTCCAGAGTGACGAACAGCCCGAAACACTTCCGCGCCATACCAGAAAAGGCGGTGACCCGAACGCTTCCGAAGTGCTTCGTCTGCAATTTCGTCAGTCTTTTCTTTTTGATTTAAATTGTTTTTAATAATTCTAAAACGACTGATTTATAGCTGTTGAGAGATATTTCTATTACAAAGTGAAGTCATTCCAATGAGTAGTTTAACTAATAATAATAACTAAACTTTTACGATTTGGCGTCCTTGCTCCGAACACAGCAGCCAATCACAGAGCAGTAGCATTATGCAGGCGGTCTTTCTCACGGGAATGGTACCGAATCTAACATCTGTTACAAGTACCTCACACCACATTTCGTCATCTATATACTTCTTGCATCTCCACTGCTCTTGGACCAGCTTCTTCGAGCCTAATATGATGGCTGACTAAGCCAGAAATATTACACCAGTCACTAGCAAACGTAATGTGACAACCAGTCTGCAAAATAACAGGGCACGTACTGGTATTTTATCAGTGATCTAGGCTGACATTATCACAAAACGTGTGATTTAATCACAAAACTTATGATTTAATTCTTACTTTCGATAAGATGAGATAGCCTCGAATTGGTTCAAAAGGATTTGAGTACTATAGGACTTAACATCTGAGGCCATCAGTCCGCTAGAGTTAGAACTACTTTTACCTAACTAACCTAAGGACATCACACACATCCATGCACGAGGCAGGACTCGAACCTGCGGCCGTAGCAGCAGCGAAGATCCGGACTGAAACTTCTAGAACCGCTCGGCCACAGCGGCCGGCGAGATGGCCTTCCTCATGACCTTGTCACACTTGGTAATTCCATTTTCTGTCACAGACAGCAGCTTCTCGAAACAGGGCATGTCCATTCTCACGAAGTTCCGGAAATCTTGCGGATCTTCAGGCCTGAGTTCTTTCAGAAGCAGTCAATATATTTCCACGCCTTCATCCCTTCTTTTCAGTAGCGGTCGAACCCAACAACGTCTGACTTTTCGTTTACGTCGTCGTTGTGGCCTAATCCGAAAATTATTGTCACTGCCAGGGCAAAAGCTCCAAAAACCAGTGGGTCCTCCTTCCGGAAAATGCTGTTTTAATGTAAATGTAGATATACGTATACCTGTGTAACTAAGTGTCTTAATATACACTCCTGGAAGGGGAAACTTTATTGACACATTCCTGGGGTCAGATACATCACATGATCACACTGACAGAACCACAGGCACATAGACATAGGCAACAGAGCATGCACAATGTCGGCACTAGTACAGTGTATATCCACCTTTCGCAGCAATGCAGGCTGCTATTCTCCCATGGAGACGATCGTAGAGATGCTGGATGTAGTCCTGTGGAACCGCTTGCCATGCCATTTCCACCTGTCGCCTCAGTTGGACCAGCGTTCGTGCTGGACGTGCAGACCGCGTGAGACGACGCTTCATCCAGTCCCAAACATGCTCAATGGGTGACAGATCCGGAGATCTTGCTGGCCAGGGTAGTTGACTTACACCTTCTAGACCACGTTGGGTGGCACGGGATACATGCGGAGGTTCATTGTCCTGTTGGAACAGCAAGTTCCCTTGCCGGTCTAGGAATGGTAGAACGATGGGTTCGATGACAGTTTGGATGTACCGTGCACTATTCAGTGTCCCCTCGACGATCACCAGAGGTGTACGGCCAGTGTAGGAGATCGCTCCCCACACCATGATGCCGGGTGTTGGCCCTGTGTGCCTCGGTCGTCTGCAGTCCTGATTGTGGCGCTCACCTGCACGGCGCCAAACACGCATACGACCATCATTGGCACCAAGGCAGAAGCGACGACACGTCTCCATTCGTCCCTCCATTCACGCCTGTCGCGACACCACTGGAGGCGGGCTGCACGATGTTGGGGCGTGAGTGGAAGACGGCCTAACGGTGTGCGGGACCGTAGCCCAGCTTCATGGAGACGGTTGCGAATGGTCCTCGCCGATACCCCAGGAGCAACAGTGTCCCTAATTTGCTGGGAAGTGGCGGTGCGGTCCCCTACGGCACTGCGTAGGATCCTACTGTCTTGGCGTGCATCCGTGCGTCGCTGCGGTTCGGTCCCAGGTCGACGGGCACGTGCACCTTCCGCCGACCACTGGCGACAACATCGATGTACTGTGGAGACCTCACGCCCCACGTGTTGAGCAATTCGGCGGTACGTCCACCCGGCCTCCCACATGCCCACTATACGCCCTCGCTCAAAGTCAGTCAACTGCACATGCGGCTCACGTCCACGCTGTCGCGGCATGCTACCAGTGTTAAAGACTGCGATGGAGCTCCGTATGCCACGGCAAACTGGCTGACACTGACGGCGGCGGTGCACAAGTGCTGCGCAGCTAGCGCCATTCGACGGCCAACACCGCGGTTCCTGGTGTGTCCGCTGTGCCGTGCGTGTGATCATTGCTTGTACAGCCCTCTCGCAGTGTCCGGAGCAAGTATGGTGGGTCTGACACACCGGTGTCAATGTGTTCTTTTTTCCATTTCCAGGAGTGTAAAACTAACTGTTGAGTCTGTAATGCAGAACAGTAGTAACCTACATAACAGAATAACAGTTACTTAATAAAAAATGATGAATACAATTTCTTATTAAATAGGAACCTTGAGCTCACGGAAACAATTTAATCGAATGACGTACCACTATATCACGTGGTCCCCCTTGTGTTTCTCGCGGTAGAACGAATAACTTTGCAAGAGATCAAACATTTCTCTTTGCGTTTCGTGCGTTAATACCGTTGTACTACGCAAGTGCGCCAGGTATAACCCGCGTGGATGTTGTAATAGGACTACGTGAACCAGCCTGTAGTTACAGATAAGCACGCTTGGCGCGCTGGTGCATAGATGTATGTTTTAGGCGCAACGTGTGATAGGGGCTCGAAGCTCCCGCTGCTGGCCAGCTCAGCTGCGTGGCGGACATCTGCAGTCAGCAGTCACCATACGACAGCTGACTCGCGCGCCCGAACGGTGTTGAAACCGCGCCGACCAGCCTTTCAGCGCGCGTAGCAATTTGGTAACGGACAATATGCGCGTAGTACTTTGGTGACTGCTGTCCCTCGAAGAAGTGATACAGTGACAATATAGCGAGCAGCCCAGTAACCCTGGGTCGGGTACGGAAATTACGTGCAGGAAAGCACTCCGGTGGCAGACAACAGGCGAGGTCCGACGGTGTGGGAAATGAACGTATGGTACCGTTGGCCGGGAGCCCCCTATTCAGGGAAGTTCGGCCACCAAGTGCGAGTCTTATTTCAGTCGACACCACGTTGGGCGACTTGCGCGCCGGTGATGAGGATGAAATGATGATGAGGGCAACACAACACCCAGTCCCCGGAGAGACAAAACCTCCAACCCGGCCGGGAATGGAACCAGGGCCCGCTTGCACGGGAGGCGCGCACGTGACCACTCAGCAAAGGAGGCGGACGACGGTGTGGGGTAGGTCGCACATAGCTTCTCTGCGCAACGCAGAGGAAATGGCGTCCACAACTGAAGATTACACCTCGATGTCCACAGTCAAAACGTGGCGGCAGCAGACAATATAATCTCTGAATTAGGATCAGAATCAAGGCCAAGCATTTGCCGACAAGTGTACTCACGACTTTGAAACATAAACTTTTAACCTTCTCCTTCCAGCTGACAGCAACTGAACCAAAGGTTGAATTGTTACAGGAGGACGAAAGGCGACTTTAGTCGGATCCCAAAAAGCGTCAGACCCTGCCAAAGAAATCCAAATAGAATATCTGAAAGAACAATTAGAAAATTAGAGCTTGAAAATAATGAACTGAGCACTCACAATATGGAGCTGCGAGAATAAGTTAGGGAACTCACCACAAACGTGACCGAGCAAGCACAAAATCAAGCACAGACTCTTGCATATGCAACAGCCCTAACTTCTTCGCTCAAAATAAAAGAGGCAAAGCCTATCGAAGTGGCTAAATCCAAGCAGGCCATAACATTGTTCATGAGATCAACAGCCAGTCAATATGCACAGTCAGGCAAACACTGGCGCAAAAGATAAACCCTAGAAAAGAGAACCTGCGTATCAAATCAATTCGAACAACACAAACTGCAGTTATCGCGGAGACGGCCACTCAAGATAACTACAGAAAAATTGTGGAAAAAGCGAAGGAACTAGGTACTGCCGTTTGTGAAAACGAAAGCCTCTAATTATAGTCCACAGAGTCCCTGACACAATCGCTGGCAACGAATTTCTCGAAGACTGTCTCAGCAGAATCTAAGAACGACGCGAAAATCCGCTTAAAAACAGATCGCAAAAGGCGTGGGTACAACCACCAGGGTCTTGACATGACATCAAAACTTCATTGGTATCTCACCAAAAAACAGAAGGCCTACACTTACTTCGAGTCACTTAATGTTACAGACCTCACAGGTGTGAGTCAAAGCGATAAGTGCTGCGACTATGGTCACTCCACCAAAACATGTAAACATCAACAGGCTATATGAGCCAAATGTGGCCAAGAGGGGCACAAAACGTCAGAATGCAAATTCAGGAAATCCATAGCATGTATTCCAGGTAGAAACAGGAGAAGACAACGTAATAAGTCAAAAGGAGGAAGGTATCAGACCTACAGACACTTACTAAACAGCTTGATAGACAGTATTGATTATGGTAATTAGCCAGCACTCAGCGAAGAACATTTAGAATGATAATGTACACGACACTACTACAAAGAAAGTACAAATCTCCCTCCACTAGAAACAGAAACTTGCGGCGTGCCACCTCAAGGCACCGACAGTTGGATCTAATACCCAGGAGCACATACAATTACGATCACATACCAGCAATATTATATAGAACAGAACTAGCGGAGAGTTACAAAAAATACAATGAAGTATACTGAGAACATGACCCTAGATGGATCGATATATAACGAGGTAAAAAACTAGTAAAGAAACAGATGTTCTAAGGGATGAACTTACAAACGTCGTTAATACAAAGGACAGAGGAATTAGAGGACCAGTTATGATCCAGAACACTCAGATATCGGCGAAAACCTTACCGCTGTATGAACAACAGCCTTGAGAATCGACAATACAAACACTAAACCAAAAGCAAGACAACACACAAAACACGCAAGTATCGAAAACCAACACAACTAGAAACGGCAAGTAATAAGGGAAGTAAACACGATACAACCAAATGTGAGCGCTACATGAAGCCTGTGACTTTTATATCAAGTAGACTGCTGAACCCGGGCACAATACCACCAAGTACTATGACCAAACCACATAATATAAAATGCAATAACAACAAAACTGGCGAGTAAGAAACGATAGGAAAAGGAGACACAGACACAAACATCCACGTATGAATCCCTATTGATCTCAAAGTCACAACCAGAGACTGAAAATACACAAAAGATAATAATTATGAAACCGAAAGTAGTGACGATGAAAACGCTAAATATGATGAATACAGGTGTCGAATTGATACCTGTAACATACGTAATCAAAACACACCAACACATGCAACCACCACAACACAATCTGCCACTGCACAATCCGACAATGCCACCAAAGAGCAAACCAATAAACCCCCATCAACATTCAATTCTCAGTCTTTCAACACCAAACCGAATCAGTAGAAACCTACTACCAGTGTAAGTGCTGGTATGATAACACCAGTAAAACGACACAAAAAGAGTCTTCTAGAGACGGCACAAAGTATTTTTAGAACTCTATGTGTGACAAAAGATGTGATTCATGCGTGTGAAGTAGAGAAGCTAGTGCTACACCAACACACACAGCACGCACCACAAAATGCCGACTTCAGCACGCCACCCGACGACGCACATATGTCCCAGGATGCCGACACGAGCTCCAATGCACCCACCACCAAAGGCGCCATTGCAAAATCAACCACCCCTGTCCCAGAGAAGCTCTCACCCGCCACCAGCCCGATGGCATCTAGTACCACCAAAGCAGCGCCCATCGCAGCCCACAATATCATTAATTATAGTGACTTAGAACTTGACATTAAGCTAATAACATTAGAAAGCTCCAAGAATGCTGCCTAGGCAGCTGCATCCAAAGGGTGACTTTGTTTCCCAACTACAGGCCAAACAGACAGAATCACCCTTAAGACATAAAGCGTACCAACCGACTCCAACCAGTTGTTACACTTAATGATGCAAGTATGTATACGAATAGAAGAACCATTTGACATGGATAAAATGTATGCCGACTATGCCAGGGCACGCGGACGGGTGTACTTTGACTAGTACACGTTAAACACCCTGATACGTGTTACAAACCGGACACAATAAGAGGGACCAGACCCCTTTGCCTTACTCGTTTATTACATCAGAGAACCACATTTTAAGACAAAATTTAACTACATGAAATATTGCTCCCAGTAAAGGTTAACGTAAGCAGTGACAAAACTTAGTTCTCTTAAGGGTTTCTGCTGGCAACAAATTTCAAGGAGGCAATGTAAGGTTTATATCAATTAGCTAGTTATTGGATCACGACACAGACACTTTAACAATTTTGGCAACAAATAAATAGCGTGAATTTGTAATCACGGTAACCAACTAATCAACAGCCTTGCCATTGAATAAGTAGTAGGCCATTTGGAACGAATTAGCAACATCCAGCAACTAGGGGAGTTAATACCAACAGTCTCCCGATTAAATAAACAAACTTACACTAATTAAATGAGTAACAAATCAGATATACTACAATCAAACTCTTCAGTGGAAGCCGAGTCACAATGAAGATTCCACTAACTGACTAGCACTGAAGTCACACTAAAGCTCATCTCTGTGTTCCCAGACACAGACGGGCAAACTTATACAATACAAGATTTTGAAGAGAGCACATCAGTAAAACTGGTAGTAGAGCTAACTCGTGCCACTGAAAGTTAAGGTATTAGACCTGGGCGCAAGGTGACATACAACGAGGTTGCCTTAGTGCTATACTGCGCTCCAAAATGGTTATTCAAACGGTCAATTCAAAATTAAGTACACATAAACCAGCATTAATTAACGATGAGTGACACCAGGTCGCTCGAAGGGATGACAACACTTAATTGAAAAGACGAATGCCGGAGGCGGCAGTAACACAAACACCTTCTCCGAGTTTTAACCAGGAGTCACTTTCCGCTATAAACAATCAACCAAGCACAAGAAAGGGACCCCAAAGAGAAAATGTAAATAAAACCCCCAAAAGATTATAAAGGACAGGGAACCCCAACTATTTAAATTTAAAAGAATAAGCTCTCCCCAAAGGCAGCGTAGACGCTAAGGCCACACTTAAGAGGCCACCAAAATTGGTTACAAAAGTCTTATACAATTGCTCCTTTTCTTTAAAATAAAGATAAGGCTGCTTAACTTCTGCTGGACGTCCGGTATGGCTCGTGTAGGATACACCAGGCAGAAACGCTAGCTAGGCGGTCGCAAGGCACGGCGAGCAATATCAGGAGAGCAGACAGTCAGGCAGCCAACACATATCCTCCATCCTGAACCGGCAGACCGTGTACAACCAACTCCACATATACGTGGTTGCTTCCCACCTCGTACCTCGCGGCGTCTCAGCAGGTAGCCCGAGCAAGCGTCAACTGCCACTCGCCAAGCGAATGCGGAAAACAACCAGGCAAGCAGAGATAAGAAACATCTAAGGATCGATAATGGGCATGCAAGAGACTGGCCTGCCAGTAACGAGCGCCACAGCTCTCACCCATAGCATCAGTAACAGACATTCTTCAGGTGAATGCAGTGAGGAGCAAGCAAGTTAGTGCTGAACTCCTCAAAACTGTTAAAGACATAGGCATAGATATACTGTACCTACAACAGCCATACATCAACCAAGGCAAACTGTCAGGCTTTCCGACAAATGTGACAACCGTAACCAGTAGTCAGGACAGCAAGCCATCAGTTTCTATATCAAATAAACATATAAATAGTGCCACACTAACCAACATATGTAATGAACACTTGGTAACAACTGAACTTTCATACCAAGGAGATTATATGGATAACTGCTACACTGTATACCCAATACAGTCATTCCATTACGCCCTACGCAAATTATATAAAGCTAATATCGGAATACGCACAAGGTAAGGAGGTACTCATATGTTCGGACATAAACGCCAGGTCCACGTCCGTAGCTCGTGTCTTGCCATCCCGTTCACGCTTCCCGAGCACGGGGTCCCGGGTTCGATTCCTGGCGGGGTCAGGGATTTTCGCCTGCCTCGAGATGACTGGGTGTTTGTGTGGTCCTCATCATTTCATCGACATTCATGGAAGTGGCGAGACTGGGCTGAGCAAAGGTTGGGAGTTTGTATGGGCGCTGATAACCGCCCAGTTGAGCGCCCCAAAAACCAAACATCATCATCATCATCATCATCATCATCATCATCCAGGTCCACCCTGAGGAATTCCAACACAACAGGCGACAGAGGATGCATAATTAACAAAGGAAAAGCGACTACGCGTATTTAACGTAGAAGAGGACATACAAATACAGACACTAAGAGGACATGACGGATCGAAAAGTAATATAGACATCGCACTCGCAAATAACGCTGCCAAAGAACGCATAACGGACTGGAAAGTACAAGACCACATTACTGTCAGTGAACACAATGCGATCACTTTCAGACTAACAAGCCAAAACAACACAACCAACACACTAAACACCCGACACTACTATTCCGCAAAGCTGGCTGAGAAAGACTCAGAGGAATAGTAAAAGACCGAAGCATTGACTTCAAGGCACACATGCTTACAGATTTCATTACACATAATGCACACAAATACGATGAACAAATAAACCGACTAGACTAAAAGAAGAAACCCGAAGAGCGAGACGACTATACCAGCGGTCAATAGCAGACAGCGATAGACAAAGAAGACTGGAAGCATATAGGCTGGTAAAAAAAAACCAAATAAAAACGAGTTGTTCAAAACACTTAAACAACACTGGGACAGAAATGTGGCATCGCTAATACAGACAAATATATGGGGGGAACCTTACGAAATAAGTACTGAAAAAAATATTTCCGGGAACGTTACGACAGGATGAAGGCACGATGACAAAGGGACGGAGACAAACAGCACAATTCCTGCTGCACAAGCTCCTACCTGATGACATCGTCAACAATGATACGCAACAAACAACACTACGAGAGGAACTGAATGCACCATACAACACTGCCACAGTCACCTATCCATTTGGGAAAGAAGAAGTGGCGATAGCTATCTCAGAGATCAAAAACAAGAAATCACTGGGCCAGCGGAATTCATTCAGAAATATTAAAACAGATAATACCACACATCACCCCATTCATTACAACTTTGCTAGACAACGTTCTATGACTGGCTCGAGTGCCTACAGCTTGGAAGGTCTCCAAGGCAGCTGACTGGAGTCCATCAGATCTCACGTCATATAGGCCTACATGCCAAGGTCCAGGAAAAGCTCCTGTGCAGGCATTTACAGGCGCATAGAATTCCCCAAGGCCAAAGACCACAACCAGTTCGGTTTCAGAGAGGGAAAGTCAATTGATGATGCCATCAACAAAGCGTTACAATTTGCCAGCAACATCAGGCCTAAGTATGCGATGGCTATTATGATCGACATTGCAGGTGCCTTAGATAATCTCTGGTGGCCCGTAGTGTTCAAGATGCTCAGGAAACTGAAGGTACCTGAAACACTATACAACAATCTAATAGACTACTGTGAGAACAGAGTGGTCGAATGGCAGTTGGACGGCCGAAAATTAAGCAGACGAATCACAAAACGCTGCCTCCAAAGGTCGGTATGCGGCCCCATCTTCTGGAACATCGCTATTGATCCCCTCCTGCAACTAATGGCTGGAACAGTAAAGACAGATGGATTTGTTGCATATGGGGACGACCTTTTGGTCGTAGTGTCTGCTAACAGTAGGTCCCAGCTAGAAGAAAGAGCAAATGGTACACTCAAAACAATAACACAATGGTGTCACAACAACAAATTCAAGATTGCCGATAACAAAACAACATACTGTTCACCGATATAGTCTCTTCATAGAAAGCCTAGTGTTAAAATAGGGGGCACAAACATTTTGTGGTACACATAGACGAAAAGCAAAATTTCCATGAACACATGCGCAATGTCACAAACAATGCAGAAGAATAATACTACACAAACTGTCAAGACAAAGTTCAGAAGAATTTAAACTCTCCTTGTTAGTTACACTGATATACCATTGTGTTCTCTTCGAGTCCGTGCTTGGCTTCGCCGCCAGCACATGGGATCACAGACTGAGCCTATCAACAAACCGGACCCTCGTCAGACGAAGTCAAAAGACCGGCTCACTTAGACTATCGGCACCACCTCAGTGGAATCACTCTGTGTGGTGCTCGAAATCTACCTAATAGACATTACGGTGCGATATGGAGCGGCTATGATCTGGTTTAAGGTGGGAAGGCACGACCTGGTTCTAAAAATCCAATTGACACGAAACACCAATTAAAAAATTGGAGGATGGATACCTGGCATGGTGATTGGGACACAAGTGATGAGGGACGCAGGCTACACCAGTTCTTTTTCGATGCAAGTGAGAGACTAAAACTCAAACATATTGATCCCAGCTACGGTATGGTCCACTTGTTAACACGGCGCGGCCTTTATCCCATGAACTTAAACTGCGCGAGTCTGAGGCAGACACCAACATGCGCATGTAGGGAAGGAGGCTATCCAGAACATATCTTCTTTTTCTGCGCACGATATACCAACATCAGATACACAATACCTTAAAACTCAACAGTATTCAAGACACCATACATGCAGTGCTCAGGAACGGAGATCAGTGGACCATGTTAAACACACTGGCTGACGCTGTAGCCAAAGCGACCTATTGAGAGTATGTCTGAGCTAGACAACGAACCTATATGCAAAGCCGGGGAGGAATCCACAGAGTGGATGACAGAATTGATTCCGACATTGAATCAGGTAATTATACTGATTCCGACACGCCTGTAAATGAGCCTTGAAAAAGATTAGAGATATTTGAAGGTTAAGTTTTAGTTATTAGGAAATGTAGAGTAGACGTTAGATTTAGATGAAGAGCTGTGATTTGCAGTCGGTGACTTGACGGATAATTTTAAGATACCCACAGTATTTCACACTTGGTGAAGGGACATTCTTTCACTATCATCTTCCGTATCTTCTGTCTTTAATCTTCCTAAAAATATGGTTGTGTATTCAATCTTCCAAAATTTTGTTAATTTCATAAATGTTTATGATCTTGTATCTATCCATCTTAAATTAAAGAAACGTATTTATTTTAGAAAAATTATTCCGTATTTATAATATATCTTAAAATTACAATGTGTCATAACCTCTTTTCTGTCTGCAGAAATTCCTACCTTCCATTCATAAATCTCTAATTTTAAGATTTTCGTTTCTTAATTACTTTTAAGCTTATTAGTATTTAAAGCTGCAATATTATTAACCTAAAATAAGAAATAACTAATAAGTATCATATTCTGCACATATATAATTTCGTATTGTAAAAGTACGACCTGTCTTATGTGTCGTATTTCTTTTTAAAAAAGATATTTATATTTTGATCAAAGTATGATTTTCTTCTGACGATTCTGTTGTGTGTTTTGCAGCACTTCTTGGCGGGAAGAGCAAAGAATTTTCAAAAAACTTAAGTACTGTGTGTGATAGTTTCCTGAAATCATTTGCAGAAGGCGTAGCGCTCTCAAGATCGCATTGCCACTTATTTATTTGTGTCGTGATCATGTTCGATTACGACCGGATATGAGACATAGCAACTACGAACAGAGAAACCTAAGAGACCAGACAGAGCTGGAAATTTTCTTTGCTATACTACACCACACATTAAAAGAAGTTGGAATTAAATTACAAACAACGTAAAATAGCAATGCGCCTTCTGCCTTAACTACGACGTTTGCCGACATGCAGTCGGTCCCTGGTAGCTGTATGAAAACTATAAAGACACCGTTATTTCTGTTTCTATTAATAGGAGATGGATAGCATAGAAATACTTTCAGTAATAAGCAGGCACTACAGCATTTGAGAGCACAATAACCAATTTAATTACCTTAGTCAGTATTGCTAACAATAAGCTCCGTACATTTCAATTTTATATCTTGCTGGCTGTTTCTTTAAATAAAGTCCTTTAACATTTTCGCCACTTCATCTTAACTGCACACATAAATTCTTACATAGCTCGGCACAATAGCAATATTTTATAATAACTAATTAGTGATTGCGGGCCTCGCCATATACGCGTCCGCCGTCTTTAAAAAATAACACGACTGTGGTAACGGAAGAGGATTACAGTTCTTCAGCTGTCAAAAAATAATAAACACAAAATATCTCTATCGATACAATTCATGAACAATTCGTATTCCGCGCCGTGGCGCGTCAGGTATTCTTTGAAATATCAGGTGGTCGCTGCTCAGCGACGATCTAAGAAATTTTTACACAAATTGTATTGTTTTTGTGAGCCTTCATGGTTATATTATCGAATGTAGGTTTATTTAAACTATCGAAACAGATACTAACATTACACTTAGTAACAAGGTGACAGGTCATTTGTAAATGACAACAAATAAATAAAATAAAATAAATTTCCTGGAGCATTCCCGACTTTACTCTTGTCTCTCCTGACATTTTATTCCCTGCGGCTGTATGTGTTGCCACACGGGCTTTTTCTTGCTACTGACCTTGAAGTAGGGAAAATTATACCTTGCGAGTGTAAGCGCAACTGTTTTGGAAATGAAACAATGAATATATACGAATATGGCTGGATCTATAATATAAAATCGTTTCCATAAGTACATTGCAACTGCCCACACAGCCGCTGTTGGAGTTCATCCTCCAAGTTTGGCACCTTGTGGATTACATCTGTTCGTACTGGAAATAAATTCATAGTTCCCAATGCTTTGATTCTTGAGAAAACGTTGCAACAGAGAGAGACTGTCTTTCTCTTCACACACCTCTCGGAATCTCACTTCAGTAATAGCATCTACCCATTTTTAAGTATAAAGGGAAAGTAAAAGTTCACATTTTTCTATAAAAACACAGACCTTCCCTACTTGGAGGAGATATATGTTAGTTCCTCTGGTATATGTTTTATGTTACCATCATTTTCCCTTGAAGCACGGTTTTTAGCGCGTTCATTGTATTCTGTAGGTTAACGCTTTACTAGTAACGTGACGTAAGTTGACCGTAACAACTATACCTTGACGCGTGTATTATAGACACGAAGTAAATTAAATGATTTCGTTTGATAAGCAAGATTAACAGAGGTAAGGTAAATAATTTTGACACACACACACGCACACACACACACACACACACACACACACAAGCGCTCTATGTTATTATTAAGCATGTACGAGGCAAGTTTTGAAAACATCATAATGCGTAGAACATTATGTAGCTAGCACGGCCACTTCGGAACTAACGTGATGGCTTTTGGGTACGAAATGCTATAAATATATCTCGAATAGAAAACATGGTATCTTAAAGAAGCAAAGAGCATTAATGAAATTAAATGACATTACTTAGAATTATCATTTAATTTCAGTACAAGTTTACGTGTTCTAATATACCACTATAGATCAAATTTAATCGCGATTGACAAACAGTTATTAATGTCCTGTTATCATTCACAACCGTTGGTGAACGACATTTTCTTCTTTCTCTCTCTCTCTCTCTCTCTCTCTCTCAGATGATCTATGGTGAAATTTTTTGTGGCTAATACTCCATGGCATTAAATGGCTTCCTCCAAACTCTCAACGTATTGCCACTTCATTTACATCAAACCATGTCTTTTCCGCTGGACAGCGTCATTAGTCACTGGTGCCACTCAGACGCTGTCTGCCATTAGCAGCCTGTACGTCCCCTTCATCTACATCTACGCGATTACTCTGCTATTCAGAATAAAGTGCCTGGAGAGGGTTCAATGAACCACCTTCAAGCTGTCTCTCTACCGTTCCACTCTCGAACGGCGTGAGGGAAAAACGAGCACTTAAATTTCTCTTTGCGAACCCTGATTTCCCTTATTTTATCGTGATGATCGTTTCTCCCTATGTAGATGGGTGCCAACAGAATGTTTTTGTAATAGCAGGAGAAAACTGGTGATTGAAATTTCATGAGAAGATCCCGTCTCAACGAAAATCACCTTTGTTTTAATGATTACCTCTCCAATTCATGTCTGTGGCACTATCTCCCCTATTTCACGATAATACAAAACGAGCTGTCCTTCTTGGTACTTTTTCGATGTCATCCGTCAGTCCCACCTGATGCGGATCCCTCACCATACAGCAATACCCCAGAATAGGGCGGACAAGCGTGGTGTAAGGAGTCTCTTTAGTAGATCTGTTGAACCTTCTGAATGTTCTGCCAATGAATCGCCGTCTTTGGTTCGCTTTACCTACAATGTGACGGCTCCTACTTAGGTTATTTGTATTTGTAACCCTTAAGTATTTAGTTGAATTTACAGCCCTCATATTTGAGCGACTTGTCGCGTAATCGAAATTTAGCTGATTTCTTTAAGTACTAATGTGAATAACTTTACACTTTTCTTTATTCAGGGTCAATTGCCACATTTCGCACAATACAAATATTCTGTCTAAATCATTTTACAATTCGTTTTGGTCATCCGATGACTTTACAAGACGGAAAATGACAGCATCATCCGCAAACAATATAAGAGGGTTACTCAAATTGTCTCCTGTGACGTAAATATACATCAGGAACAATAGAGGGCCTGTAACACTTACTTGGAAATCGCCGGATATTACTTCTGTTTTACTCGATGGCTTTTCGTCTATTACTACAAACTGTGACCTTTCTGACAGGAAATCACTAATCCAGTCGCACAACTGAGGCGATATTCCATAGGCAAGCAGTGTGGTCAGAAGCCGCTTGTGAGGAACGGTGTCGAAAGCCTTCTGGAAATCTTAGAATATGGAATCAATTTGACATTCCTTGTCGATAGCACTCATTACTTCAAGAGTATAAAGAGGTAGTTGTGTTTCTCAAGAACGATATTTTCTGAATCCGTCCTGACTATGTGTCAACAAATCGTTCTCTTCGAGGTAATCCATAACGTTCGAATACAGTACATGTTCCCAAACCCTACTGCAAATCGATGTTAGTGATTTGGGCCTGGAATTCAGTGGATTACTCCTATTTCCCTTCTTGGATATTCTTGTGACAAGAGGAATTTTCCAGTCTTTAGATGCGGATCTTTTTGTGAGCGAGCGGTTATATACAATAGCTAAATACGGAGCTATTGTATCAGCATACTCTGAAAGGAACCTGACTGGTATACAATCTGGACCGGAGGCCTTGCATTTATTAAGTGATTTAAGCTGCTTTGCTACACCGAGGATATCTGCTTCTATGTTCCTCATTTTGGCAGTTGTTCTTGATTGGAATTCAGCAATGTTCATTTCGTCTCCTTTGGTGAAGAAGTTTCGGAAAACCGTGTTTAATAACTCTGCTTTAGTGGCACTGTTATCAATGTCTTCACCGTTGTTATCGCGCAGTGAAGGTATTGATTGCGTCTTGGCACTGGTGTGCTTTACAAATGACCAGAATCTCTTTGGGTTTTCTGCCAGATTCCGAGATGAGTTTCGTTGTGGAAATTATTATAAGCATCTCGTATTGAAGTACGCGCTATATTTCGAACTTCTGCAAAAATTTTCCAGTCTTAGGGATTTTGGGTTCTTTCAAATTTGGCATGCTTCTGCAACAGCGATCTGACTCGTTTTGTGTACCATCGGGGATCAGTACAGTCACTTATTAATTTATGTGGTATACATCTCTCAATTGCCATCGATACTGTCTCTTTGAAATCATTTACATATTTTCTACGATTTCATGATCAGAACGGAAGGAGTGGTGACTGTCTCTTAAACGTCCGCAGCTCGTGGTCGTGTGGTCGCGTTCTCGCTTCCCGCGCCCCGGACCCCGGGTTAGATTCCCGGCGGGGTCAAGGATTTTCTCTGCCCCGTGATGACTGGGTGTTGTGTGATGTTCTTAGGTTAGTTAGGTTTAAATAGCTCTAAGTTCTAGAGGACTGATGACCATAGCTGTTAAGTCCCATAGTGCTCAGAGCCATTTGAACTGTCCCTTAAAAAGGCATTAACAGCATTTTTATCTGCTTTTTAAATAGACGTACTTTGCGTTTCTTTTTGATGGTTGTGGGTGTTACAGCATTCAGCCTAGCGCCAACTGCCTTGTGGTCGCTGATCCCTGCAATCGTCACGATAGTCCCTCTTTGTTCAGGATTATTTGTTGCTAACGGTTCAAGCATGCTTTCGCAACCACTTACGCTTCGAGTGAGGTCATGAAGTAATTGTTCAAAATAATTTGCTGAGAAAGCATTCAGTACAGTTTCGGATGACGTTTTATGCCTGCCGCCGGCTTTAAACGTATAATTTTTGCAACATATCGAGGATAGATTGGAGCCACCACCGACTGTAATTGTACACTCCTGGAAATTGAAATAAGAACACCGTGAATTCATTGTCCCAGGAAGGGGAAACTTTATTGACACATTCCTGGGGTCAGATACATCACATGATCACACTGACAAAACCACAGGCACATAGACACAGGCAACAGAGCATGCACAATGTCGGCACTAGTACAGTGTATATCCACCTTTTGCAGCAATGCAGGCTGCTATTCTCCCATGGAGACGATCGTAGAGATGCTGGATGTAGTCCTGTGGAACGGCTTGCCATGCCATTTCCACCTGGCGCCTCAGTTGGACCAGCGTTCGTGCTGGACGTGCAGACCGCGTGAGACGACGCTTCATCCAGTCCCAAACATGCTCAATGGGGGACAGATCCGGAGATCTTGCTGGCCAGGGTAGTTGACTTACACCTTCTAGACCACGTTGGGTGGTACAGGATACATGCGGACGCGCATTGTCCTGTTGGAACAGCGAGTTCCCTTGCCGGTCTAGGAATGGTAGAACGATGGGTTCGATGACGGTTTGGATGTACTGTGCACTATTCAGTGTCCCCTCGACGATCACCAGAGGTGTACGGCCAGTGTAGGAGATCGCTCCCCACACCATGATGCCGGGTGTTGGCCCTGTGTGCCTCGGTCGTCTGCAGTCCTGATTGTGGCGCTCACCTGCACGGCGCCAAACACGCATACGACCATCATTGGCAGAAGCGACTCTCATCGCTGAAGACTACACGTCTCCATTCGTCCCTCCATTCACGCCTGTCGCGACACCACTGGAGGCGGGCTGCACGATGTTGGGGCGTGAGCGGAAGACGGCCTAACGGTGTGCGGGACCGTAGCCCAGCTTCATGGAGACGGTTGCGAATGGTCCTCGCCGATACCCCAGGAGCAACAGGGTCCCTAATTTGCTGGGAAGTGGCGGTGCGGTCCCCTACGGCACTGCGTAGGGTCCTACGGTCTTGGCGTGCATCCGTGCGTCGCTGCGGTCCGGTCCCAGGTCGACGGGCACGTACACCTTCCGCCGACCACTGGCGACAACATCGATGTACTGTGGAGACCTCACGCCCCACGTGTTGAGCAATTCGGCGGTACGTCCACCGGGCCTCCCGCATGCCCACTATACGCCCTCGCTCAAAGTCCGTCAACTGCACATACGGTTCACGTCCACGCTGTCGCGGCATGCTACCAGTGTTAAAGACTGCGATGGAGCTCCGTATGCCACGGCAAACTGGCTGACACTGACGGCGGCGGTGCACAAATGCTGCGCAGCTAGCGCCATTCGACGGCCAACACCGCGGTTCCTGGTGTGTCCGCTGTGCCGTGCGTGTGATCATTGCTTGTACAGCCCTCTCGCAGTGTCCGGAGCAAGTATGGTGGGTCTGACACACCGGTGTCAATGTGTTCTTTTTTCCATTTCCAGGAGTGTATGATTGGAGTATTTGAAATGTGACTCAAGTATTCTTTGAACTATTCAGCAACTATATCTTCTGAGTTGCGGGGGGGGGGGGGGGGGGGGGTTATGTAAACCGATTCAATTAATAGTCTAGTCCGATTGTTACAATAACCTCTACCCATACTATGTCGTAGAAACTATCTACTTCAATTCTGTTACAAGGAAAACTATTTCTGACAGCAATAAAAACTCCTCCACCGACAGTAATTAATCTATCCTTTCTGAACACTCTTAGGCCGTTTGAAAAAATTTCGGCTGAAATTATTTCCGGTTTTAGCCAGCTTACCATACCTACAACCCTTTGAGCTTCAGTGCTTTCTATTAGGGCTTGGAGCTCTAATTCTTTCCCAACATAATTACGACAATTTACAACTACAATACCGATCGTTTCTACAACTACCTTACTGTTTTTCACCTGTTCCCTTTTAGACGGACGCCCTTTCTGTGGTTCCAGAGACCCTATAACCTAAAAAACCTTCCAGTCCCTTCAACTAAGCCCTGATACCCGTGTAGCCGCTTCCTGTGTGTTCCGGACACCTGATCTATTAAACGTAACCCGGAAACCCAACACCCGATGGCGCAAGTCAAGGAATGTGCAGCCTACACGGTCACAGAACCGCCTGAGACTCTGATTCAGACCCTCCACTTGGCTTGGTACCAAAGGACCACAGTCGATTCTATCAACGATGCTGCATATGGTGAGTTCTCGCAAGCAAGACTGGCATTATTTACCATTTCCGCTAGCCGTCCGAAACCAGAGAGAATCTCCTCCGATCCAAAGCGACACACGTCATTGGTACCGACATGGGCCACCACCTGCAGTTGGCTCCACCCTATACTCTTCATGAAATCCAGAAGCACTCTTTCCACATCCGAAATGACTCCCTCCGGTATGCACACGGAGTGCTCACTGGCTTCCTTCCCCGCCTTGGAAGCCATGTTACTAACGGGCCCCATCACGCACCTAATGTTGGAGCTGCCAACTACCGTCTGTGAATGCCCAGGTCTTGCGGGCCACTAAGCTTCTTGTGGAACAGGTTGGACGACTGCATCCGGCTCGAGAGACTTCGTCACCCACAGATAACGCCCGAAACATGTTCGTCAAACGAACCCCTTGTTCAATACCTACCTCACGCAGCTCTCTCCCCAGTTGTCTTGCAGGCTGTGCATTCTACAACTGGCATCTTATTGAAATCTGTAACAAAACTACTGGAAAGTTATTTAAAGTGACTGGAACATACGGTTTTGCACATAAAGGCAACAACTGAAATATTTCGACACCCAACTAACAGATGGTATTGGTTGTTACTTTTGCAACGCATTGGCGGATGTACTGAGTTAGTTACATGTTCCATACATCATTAGAACTATCCTTTTATCGAAATGATGTGGGCTGCGTTTATAGGATATGTTTGCATGATTAGTGTTAACATTAATGAAAACATTATTTTCGTCTTACTCACGCATCCAAACTTAAAAACAAGATTTCTTATTTCCACTTTTATTTATTGTTTTAAAATGGATTCAAATTTGCAAATAGAAATTCGTTATTGGAAAACAAGGAATTGTCCAGGAAAGATGGTTAAGTTGGTTTTAAAACTTGCTTTCCTAACTGTCACACATTTTGTGTTATTGGACAAACGACTGAAAGTTTTTTTTTTTGTTACTGCATACTGCACACCTTTCTGTTCTGTAGTTCGCAGGGACGCCGCAACAAGCCACCGCGCCACTTGCGGCATCCTTCCCGTTCACACTGATGCAAGTTGCAGCTCTGTAGCTGACGTGTACGCATCGCTGTGCTACTTTATAATATTTACGATTATTGAATCGCCCGTCGCGTGTGAGATACCGTCAGTGATACGTTTTTTGACCGCGAGAAGCTTATCAGCTGCAGAAATTCATCGTCAGTTAACAGAAGTTTATGGCTCGAATGCAATGAGTGAAGGTAAAGTGCGTCAATGGGTTAGAGAGTTTAACAATGGCCGTCAAAACGTCCATGACGAAGAACGCTCAGGCCGGCCCTCTGTGATCACTGATGATTTGGTGGCTGCAGTCGAAACAAAGATTCGTGAGGACAGAAGATTCACAATTTCCACTATTTCTTTGGAATTTCCACAAGTTTCAAGATAGGTTTTATACAAAATTGTGTCTGAAAACCTAAACTTTAAGAAACTGTGTTCTCGGTGGGTACCCAGACTCCTCACAGAGGACCACAAAAGGAAGAGATTTGCCACTTCATTGGACTTTTTGATTCGTTACGAGGAAGAAGGGGATGACATGTTGAGTCAAATTGTCACTGGAGATGAAACATGGGTATCCCATAACACTCCCAAAAGCAAGCGACAATCGATGGAATGGCGACACACAACCTCACACGTCAAGGTCAAAGCCAAACAGACGCTGTCAAAGCGCAAGGTTATGGTAACTGTGTTCTGGGACCGGCGCGGTGTTTTGCTAGTGGACTTTATGCCACGAGGAACGACAATCAACTCAGATGCCTACTGCGCAACTCTAAAGAAGCTCCGCAGAGCAATTCAAAACAAAAGGCGCGGCATGCTGACAAAAGGAGTTTTGCTCCTGCACGATAACGCTAGGCCTCACACCTCTCAAAAGACTCGGGATTTGATTGATTCTTTTGGCTGGGAAGTTTTGGACCATGCACCATACAGCCCCGACCTTGCTCCTAGCAATTTTCACCTTTTGCGGTACCTGAAACACCATCTTGACGGGCAGCGCATTAATGACGACGATGAAGTGAAAGCGGCCGTGAACTCTTGGCTGTCGGAGCAGGCGGCCGAATTATTTGAAGAGGGAATTAAAAACTTAGTTGTACGGTATGACAAGTGCTTCAATAAACAAGGCCACTATGTAGAAAAATAGGTAAAAGTGTGTAGAATCCGAGAACAAAAGTTTTTTTTACAAATGTATTTGTATCTTTTTTTAAAATTAAAAACGGCCCTTACTTAAAAAGCAACCCTTGGAGATATATATATATATATATATATATATATATATATATATATATATATATATATTACTGATCGCTTTCGTGCAATTAAACCTTCCTTTGTAATTGATGAGTTCCCCAAACACTTATTGTATAAGGTATCATAGGGTAAAAATCTGCAAAATACGTCAGGAAGTATGTTTCCAAGATTATAACTGAATTAAGACCAAAAGTCTGAACTCAGTGGTTGGAGAAACTCGGTAATATGTTTCTTGACGTTCAAGTTTACATTGGTATGCACACCAAACATTTTGAGCATTGTACAATGTTTCATTCCTTCGGCACAACACTTTGAATTTTATTAAAATTATAACCAGCCGACCAATTGCAATGGATAAACAAATTCTTTACCTAGGTTTCGAAAAATATAAATTTGTCTTCTTCAGCAGGTAGCAATTTTACATTAGTAAGGGCTAATGTACCATCGCCGTTAGTCCTTACTAATGTAAAATTGTTACCTTCTGAAGAAGACAAATTTATATTTGTCGAAACCTAGGTAAAGAATTTCTTTATCCATTGCAACTGGTCGGCTGGTTATAATTTTATTACGTGGAACCGTTGCTGTTGTGCAGCTTGTGCAAAACGTTTGAATTTTGTTTGTTAATTACGATTCACACGCGCTGTGCACAAATTCATCTATTCCATAAAACTTGAGTTTTCCTAAGAAAGTAACGTGATCTACTCAATCAAATTCCTCAGAAAGATAAATAAATACCAACTAGTGGTACTTTACCATCTATGGCTTCTACTGTTTGATGAGTGAGTATATGAACAGCGTTCTCAGCCGAGCAACACTTCTGGAATCCAAACTATGACATGCTAAGTGGACTGTTTCCATTTGTGTGTGCTACTACTCTTAAGTGTATTACTTTTTCGAATAATTTGATAAAAAATGTCATTAAGGAAATTGCTTAAGGAAATTGGACAATAACTGTGAATTCTCTCCTGTCACCTTTCTTATGAAGAGGTTTAACTACAGCATATTGTAACCGGTCTGGAAGAATTTCCGGTGCCATTTATTAAGTTTCAACAACTCCTCAGAATTCTGTTTAAAATTCCTTCAGCACCACATGAGCTTTAGTTTTTTATAATTTTTATAGTTCTGTTAGTTTCAGAGAGGGATGTTTATGCTATTTCTATTTGCTTAATGTTTTGTAAGTTGTCTTTTTTAATATACTAACTGAAAAACTCGCCATTTCCCCGGCGTTCATTTTTCCAAGGCCTCTATCGCAAAGCCTCTTCAGAGCTCTATGGACGGCTTTTGTCTTCGCCTAAGCCGGTTAGCGCTTCGCAGCTGAAAGCTGACTAAACTTCAGGGGTGTCTTAGTAGTGAAGAGTAAAAGTATTAAAAATTCAACTTAATGCGGAATTATTTCGCCGATTTCAGTGTTTATGGCGTCATATCTCTTGAACCACGTGGCATACAATAATACATTTGTGTGGGTACATTCTGCTGCTTATGTGGGTACTGTCTGTGAAATATTTTGCGAACACAGCTACTAGCAAAAAAGTAATAAATTTCAACGGCATGCCCAATGCGGTAGTTTTTCACTCATCCCACTGTTTGTGACGTTCTGTCGCTTTAAGTGTATGTGTTACCGTGATACAATTTTGTAGGTGCATTTAGTGGCATACATAAATAAAAAAGTTAAACGTTTTGCATGATGCGGCAACTTTTCACACATCTCATTGTTTATTACGTCATATCGCCGGAACTATGACAGGTATGTTGTTCCTACCCCCACAGCGATTGTCGCCTGAGAGTACAGGAAGTGTGTACTAGTTTTAGTTAATATGGATCCACCGGTTCAGGAGGAAATGTGGAACACACATACATACACACACACACACACACACACACACACACACACACACACACACACACACACACACACACATTTTTTTTAATATGTGTGGATTCTCTTTTACAACTTGTGAATTATCAGCCACAACATTGTCATTTAGTTGAAGTGTTACGGTATCTTGTGACTGGCTGTCATGTCTCGCGCTTGATAGTATCCCACACAGTTTTAGTACTATTATCTGGTTTGTTTATTTCCGTCAGGAAGTGTGTACTTCTGGACATTTTAATGACGGTCCTTACAATACAACTGTGTATTTTGTAATATGTAAGTAACGTCGGATCTTGACCTTTTCTGGCTTTAATGCAATTTTCTTCTATCTCTTACATGAGATTTTAATTCCCTAAGTTATCCACGATTTATCTGACTTTTAATGAATCTTCTGTATAATTGTTTGAAAAGCAACTTTAGAATATTGACACAAATTTACTATGGGATAAATAGAACCTCAGATTTATATCTCTTTCTATATATACCTCATCACATACCACCACCTTTAACTAACTCCTAAAACGTTATATCCTATTCTCATTAACAAGTCTCGTTGCTTTGTATGAACTGCCTCAGCGTTTTAAGGTGGCATGTATTTTCTTTCCATTAATTGCGTGTCATGATCAGATATTCCATTAGTAATTGGGTGCACATTAATGCAATTGATGTTTCAGTGTTCTACTGTCTTGAGGCACACGAGTTAGAAAATTGTCTACTTAAATCATATTGAGACGCACGAATAATGATTCTAGCTCGTTTTTCCTGTCTGTATATTTTAGGACATCTCCATAATCTACTGTTTCTTCTTCTCTGACAGGTAGCTCAATAATCCGTGTAGAGTTCTTATAAATAACTGAGCGTTTCTTAGAGGGAATCTGTAGACTGTTACAATTATCAGAGTAGTATTCTGCGTTAGCAATATGCCTCTGGATCTCATCAACACAAACGCTGTTTGTTTCGATTTTTTGACTTTCTGTCCAACTTTTAAAATGTTGGAACTCCTCCTTTTCCTAAGTTAACTTCTCCACCCCAGTGGTTACTTCACGTTCAGAAAGGCTCGGAATACCTGGCACTTCAAAATTTTCCACATCTTCAAGGCTTACTAGAACCTCATCTATCTTGTTTTCGAACATTCTAATGTTGTGCTGAATTAATTTCCTGGAAACTGTTACATATAATAAGGTCCTGTTATGACACAATTTCTTTCATGACTACCTGTCTGTAACCTAACAAATTTGCTCCTTTGACCCCACTATTCACTGGCATTTTGTCTTGTGTGCTTATGACCGTCCTGAGCGAGATGCTCAGATAATCTTCCATTCCCCCTCCCATTCATAAGCAGGCCATTATTCGACTATCCCTATTTGCCAATCGGAGCAACAGGCGTAGTACTGAACGAGACTTGGTTTCAGTCACATGCAGTTCGCCCAGGTCTTTGTTCACATGGCTAACACCGCTCAACTTTTTCAACTTTGCATCAGAAATCCACAAGCCACAATGCAAATTTCTGTTTTGCATCAGCAGACCAACGCCTCTTACCAATTTATGGTCAAGTGATGGTAAACGTAACATGTGGCAACGCTGGTTCACACTATCGGCTGTGCATACAGACAAGCAAAACGCCTTCCTTCCTTGTTCTGTGAGCTGTGTGGTGTTCACGGACCTAATACTAGGTTGTGTGTTGTAACGTCGTGACCATTATGGCTACTAGGTGTGATAACGGATGTTTTCAACACAAGGTCCCAACGGATTAATGACAGTGCAACAATGATGTGGGTTAGATCTGGCGCTTTAAGAGTTTCTTTTGGAGGGTAACCTCAAAAGAACTCCAAAAAAGACCCAAACAAAATGTTAACAAGCTTACGCATTTAATTCTTCTTTCACTATTTATGGAGAATTTATATCTTCAAGCCCCCAACATTCCGACCAAAGTTTCTTCTCTGAATGAAAATTGCCGTCACAATGATTTACTGCCAAGTGTAGTAGTGGGTAAGGAAACCGTAGACGAAGCCGTAGCTTGTAATGAAGATGACAAGTGCAGATCCGGCAGTGACCACTTTGAGAATAATGAAAACATAAATGAAGCGATCCCACAGCAGAATATATGTTGTAACCAAATAGAACAGTTACTGAAAGGGGTACCGAAAAGGCGACGGAAACGTAGGTACGAAAACCAAAACAGGAGACTAGAAAAAAATGTTGCATGCAAAGCTACGGCTATTTCGCTCAAAGAAATGTCTTCAAAGCAGCTAAAGATTTCTGATATTAACTCTGCCCCTGCAAATGTTTGCAAAAAGCGGGAGAGGTCGATGATAGAACAGAATGCGATAAATTTTATGATGATGAATCCCACGATGCGCAGCTTGCAATGATTTGTTCAATGGTTCGTGAGTTTGAAAAAAAGAAAAGGGTGAAAACATCAAGAAATAGAAAGTTTAATGGCTTTTACGAGCTGTGTGGGGTCGTTGAATGTAAAACGTTCTTCTTATAGACGTAACTGAATACATTAAGAAATTCTCCCAATATAAATCTTTAATGTTATATGCATTATTGAAATTGTTTTGTGTTTCATAACGATCAATAAAAGATGCGTCCATGCTACAATAATTCCACTTTTGTTACCTTCCGTATGTTTTACAAACATGTGTAGCTTACAGAACATAATTTGCTATTTATTTAAGCTTCGTTTCCAATAAAATGACCTCATCAAGTTGTTCGGACCATGAAAGGCATCTACACCGAAGAGCCAAAGAAACTGGTACACCTGCCTACTATCGTGTAGGACCCTAGCTATCTCGCAGAAGTGCCGCAATACGACATGGCATGGACTCCACTAATGTCCGAAGTAGTGCTGGAGGGAACTGACACCATGATTCCTGCAGGGCTGCCCATAAATCCGCAAGAGTACGACAGGATGGACTTCTCTACTGAACGGCACGTTGGAAGGCATCGCAGATATGCTGAATACAGGTTCATACCTGGGGGATTTGGTGGCCAGCTGAAGTGTTTAAGCTCAGAAGGGTGTTTCTAGAGCCACTCTGTAGCTATTTTGGATATTTGGGGTGTCACATTGTGCTGCTGGAATTGCCCAAGTCCGGTGGAATGCTTAATAGACATGAATGGATGCAGCTGATCAGCAAGGACGCTTACGTACGTGTCACCTCTCAGAGTCGTATCTAGACGTATCGGTGGTCCATATCTCTCCTATTGCACATGCCTCACACCATTACAGAGCCTCCAGCAGCTTGAACACTCCCCTGCTGAAATGCAGGGTCCATGAATTCGTGAGGTGGTCTCCATACCGGTACACGTCCATCTGCTCTATACAGTCTGTAATGAGACTCGTCCGACCAGGCAACATGTTTCCAATCAACAGTCCAATGTCGGTGTTGAGGGGATCAGGCGAGGCGTAAAGCTTTGTGCCGTGCAGGCTTCGGCTCCGAAAGCCCATATCGATTATGTTTCGTTGAATGGTTCGCACAATGACACTTGTTGATGGCCCATCAATGATATCTCCAGCAATTTGCGTAAGGGTTACACTTCTGTCACGTTGAACGATTCTCTTCAGTCGTCGTTATTCCCGTTCTTGTAGGATCTTTTTAGCGATGTCGTATATTTCATGACTTACCGGATTCTTGTTATTCGTGGTACACTAGTGAAACGGTCGTACGGGAAAATCCGCTCTTCATAGGTACCTCGGAGATGGCGTTTCCCATCGCTCGTGCGTCAACTATAACACTACATTCAAAATAATGGTTCAAACGGCTCTGAGCACTATGGGACTAAGCATCTATGGTCATAAGTCCCCTAACTAACCTAAGTACATCACACAACACCCAGTCATCACGAGGCAGAGAAAATCCCTGACCCCACCCGGAATAAAACCGGGAACCCGCGGGCGGGAAGTGAGAACGCTACCGCACGACCACGAGATACGGACTGCACTGCATTCAGACTCTGTTAAATCTTGATATGCTGCCAATATACCAGCAGTAAGCGATCTAACAACTGCGAGAGACACTTGTTGTCTCATACAGTCGTTGCCGGCCGCAGCGCCGTATTCTGCCTGTTTACGCATTTCTGCACAAAAATGTTCAGATGTGTGTGAAATCTTATGGGACTTAACTGCTAAGGTCATCAGTCCCTAAGCTTACACACTACTTAACCTAAATTATCCGAAGGACAAACACACACACCCATGCCCGAGGGAGGACTCGAATCTCCACCAGGACCAGCCCCACAGTCCATGACTGCAGCGCCTGAGACCGCTCGGCTAATCGAGGGCGGCGTGTTTCTGTATTTGAATACCCATGAGTATATCAGTTTTTCTAGCACTTGAGTGTAATTTCCTAATGCTTTATTGTTAAAATAAACCTAATGGACTGTTCACTTACACGTAATGAGACCAAAGGCTTTCAGGTATTTTAGTCTATTGATGCGTAACAAAAGCTCACAAGCGACATTTCGCATTGTTTACAATTTAATTACTTTGACATTCAACTGCTATTTGAAACATCAATAACTCTTCGTCGGTACTAAAATTTTGGATAGTACAATAATTAATACATTTTTAAGGGAATGGAAACTTCGATATTCGCTACCTCACTCATATTTTGCCGTTGGGTCTAGTGATGCGAAACACTGTCATAGTGTAGTGCACTCCGAAAAATGGCAACAGACACGGCGGCCGGATGGTCACCCATCAAAGTGCCGGCCACGCCCGACTGCGCTTGACTTCGGTGATGCACTGCGACAAGGCCGTTGCCCCAACCTGCAGAGATAACGGCACTCAATATTCGAAAGTCTGAAAGAAATCTCTTCTATTGCGAGCTCTTTGCTTTCCGCATTTTGAGAACAGGTATTATGGACCTAAACCAGTAGAAAATGTCCAGTATAAATGGGCTCTAAAGTGCATAGCTTCAGAGCTATGAGCACTTCATCATCTTCGCTACTGTAAATCTCATCTCCGCTAGTGAACAACTGCACATAGCTCTTAAGTTAAGCATTTTAGAGCCTCTGTTTGCTAGACAATTTTTTCTTGTTTCAGTCCATATTGCCTTCTGCCAAAATACGGAAAACGAAGAGTTTGCAGTAGAAGAGATTTTTTTCACAGTATCGACGATTAAGAAATGTCCATATCTTTTCAGGTATGCATTTCAGAGCCTATGTTTATAGTTTTTTTTTTTTTTTTTTGCTTCTAGTATCGTGTACTGTCAACTGTGTGCATTTACGCCATTGATTTTGATATACTCTTACATTTACATCTACATACATACTCCGCAATCCACCATACGGTGCGTGGCGGAGGGTACCTCGTACCACAACTAGCATCATCTCTCCCTGTTCCACTCCCAAATAGAACGAGGGAAAAATGACAGCCTATATGCCTCTGTACGAGCCCTAATCTCTCTTATCTTATCTTTGTGGTCTTTCCGCGAAATGTAAGTTGGCGGCAGTAAAATTGTAATGCAGTCAGCCTCAAATGCTGGTTCTCTAAATTTCCTCAGTAGCGATTCACGAAAAGAACGCCTCCTTTTCTCTAGAGACTCCCACCCGAGTTCCTGAAGTATTTCCGTAACACTCACGTGATGATCAAACCTACCAGTAACAAATCTAGCAGCCCGCCTCTGAATTGCTTCTGTGTCCTCCCTCAATCCGACCTGATTGGGATCCCAAACGCTCGAACAGTACTCAAGAATAGGTCGTGTTAGTGTTTTATAAGCGGTCTTCCTCACAGATGAACCACATCTTCCCAAAGTTCTACCAATGAACCGAAGACGACTATCCGCCTTCCCCACAACTGCCATTACATGCTTGTCCCACTTCATACCGCTCTGCAGTGTTACGCTCAAATATTTAATCGATGTGACTGTGTCAAGCGCTACACTACTAATGGAGTATTCAAACATTACAGGATTCTTTTTCCTATTCATCTACATTAATTTACATTTATCTATATTTAGAATTAGCTACCATTCTTTACAATCACAAATCCTGTCCAAGTTATCTTGTATCCTCCTAGAGTCTCTCAACGACGACACCTTCCCGTACACCACAGCATCATCAGCAAACAGCCGCACATTGCTATCCACCCTATCCAAAAGATCATTTATGTAGATAGAAAACAACAGCGGACCTACCACACTTCCCTGGGGCACTCCAGATTATACCCTCACGTGCGATGAACGCTCACCATCGAGGACAACGCACTGGGTTCTATTAGTTAAAGAAGTATTCGAGCCACTCACATACTTGGGAACCAATCCCATATGCTCGTACCTTAGTTAGGAGTCTTCAGTGGGGCACCGAGTCAAACTCTTTCCGGAAGTCAAGGAATATGGCATCCGTCTGATACCCTTCATTCATGGTTCGCAAGATATCATGTGAAAAGAGAGCGAGTTGCGTTTCGCAGGAACGATGCTTTCTAAAACCGTGATGATGCATGGACAACAACTTCTCTGTCTCAAGGAAATTCATTATATATATATATATATATATATATATATATATATATATATATATATATATATATATATATATATGTGTGTGTGTGTGTGTGTGTGTGTGTGTGTGTGTGTGTGTGTTCGAGAATTCTGCAAGAAACCGATGTTAGGGATATTGGTCTGTAATTCTGTGGATCCGTCCTTCTACCCCTCTTATATACAGGCATCACCTGCGCTTTGTTCCAGTCGCTCGGTACTTTACGTTGGGCAAGAGATTCGCGATCAATGCAAGCTAAGTAAGGAGCCAATGCAGTAGTCTCTGTAAAACCGAATTGGAATCCCATCAGGACCTGGCGATTTATTTATTTTCAACCCATTCAGCTGCTTCACAACCCCAGGGATGTCTATCACTTTGTCTTCCATACGGGAATCTGTACGAGACTCAATGTTGTAGTGGGGTGTAAAACTGCAAAATATTGTGACACGGACTTTTTTTTGTTTATTTTTGGTGGTGGCTGGAGTTATTGTCATTTCCTGCTGCTGCAGTTGCACGCGCTGTACGCAGAGAGTTGAGTGCATCCTTTATGCGGCAGGGCAGATAGGTGAAGTTACGTAGCTGGGCATCCATTGTGTTCGACCAGTTCAAAGGAAATTTCGTCCCGCTGATTTCCATTGGTTCTGGAATTCCCACGCGCAAGCAGAATACAACAGCTTTTTAAAGCCTTAACGCACACGCCTCGTACAACAGCGGCGTGTGGGATGACTGGTTCCCTCAGTTACGAGAGCAGCGCACCTAACTAGCTGGGTGTCTGGGAGCGAACTGCGGCGTCCAGCAGAGCACACACACACACACACACACACACACACACACACACATACGGCCAGCCCCACCTGTTTGCCGGGCCCTCAATAACTCCGCCTGCTGCGTCCACGCCCCGGCGCTTTGTTTGTTTTATCGGCCGCTCCCGCGCCGCCAGGGCGCTATCATTTTCGTACGATGGCTGCGGCTGGCCAGTATATATAGATATATATATATCTGTCTATATACGAGTGTGTGCGCGCGCGCCCCGCCGCTTGCTGTGTACACTGGGGCGGCGCTGGTCGCTGTGTACTCGGCGGACTTTATGGGTCCTCCTCATCGCCGCTGTGCCGTTACGATACGGCGGCAGTCCCTCAGCAGCCGCTGGGCACCCAGGCTGCTCCCCGACCGAAACTTTATCGAAGTTGACTCAGCCCCGAGCTTCTCCCGAAGTCTCTTTATAGAGCCGTGCACGAGGTACGACTCACTTCTGACGGGGATACTCCGCTCCAACGGACAAAGAACTGCAAATTTGCGGCAGACAGTGCTTAGCAAAAAAAATTTTGCACAACTTTCACGTTTGCATACGTATGTGTGCTTGGAATCAAAGGTACAGCGCAGTGAAAAAATAATATTTTTGAGTGTAACTGTGTAAGACGGTAAGATTGTAGTTTGGGAAGTCCGTCTGCAACAGGCATGGTCATTAGCGGCATATACAGGGCGGTCCATTGATCGTAACTGGGCAAAATATCTCACGAAATAGCCGTCAAACGAAAAAACTACAAAGAACGAAACCTACCTTGAAGCGGGAAACCAGTTGGCCCACTAGATGGCGCTGCCATAGGTCAAACGAATATCAACAGCGCTTTTTTAAAAAATGGGAACCCCCATTTTATTACATGTTTGTGTAGTTCGCAAAGAAATATGAATGTTTTAGGTGGACCACTTTTTTCGCTTTGTGATACATGGCGCTGTAATAGTCACAAACATATGGCTCACAAATTTAGACGAACATTTGGTAACAGGTAGGTTTTTTAAATTAAAATACAGAACGTAGGTACGTTTGAACATTTTATTTCGGTTGTTCCAATGTGATACATGTACCTTTGTGAACTTATCATTTCTGAGAACGCATGCTGTTACAGCGTGATTACCTGTAAATATCGCATTAATGCAATAAATGCTCAAAACGGTGTCCGTCAACCTCAGTGCATTTGGCAATACGTTGAAACGTCCCCTTAGAAAAATTAATGAATTACTGTGCTGATAAACCTTTTACATTATTTGATTTTCAAACAGATGAGCAGAACTGAACGTACTCAGACATTACTCTCTTTACGTATTCTGATCAACAGTAAACTGATACGCAACATTTTTTAGCGCAACGCAATCTGGCTTTCAATAATCCCTACAAAAGAATGGCCCTGACTAACAATAACCTATACCTTTCATGAACCACCAGTCTTACAAGTTTACGGTCTCTGATGGACACACGTCCAGATCGTCCCCTCTTAAATTTCTGCCATCTCTCTCCCCACATCCACCACTGCTGGCGGCTCACCTCCAACTGCGCAACGCTACGCGCTGTTAACAGCCATCTGCCCAACACTACAATGGCGAATATTCCCACAACAATGCCAACCAGCCACAGACTGCACACAGCACAGCCAGTGATTTTCATACAGAGCGCTATGTGGCGTTACCAATATAAAAACCCAAACAGCCTACTTACAGCGAGTAGTTCGCCTTCCGTAATGTTCGCACATGCATTGACAATGCCTGACACGTCAGGCGTTGTCGGTGGATCACGACAGCAAATACCCTTCAACTTTCCCCACAGAAAGAAATCCGGGGACGTCAGATCCGGTGAGCGTTCTAGTCATAGTATGATGCTTCGACGACCAATCTACCTGTCATGAAATATGGTATTCAATACCGCTTCAACAGCACGCGAGCTATGTCCCGGACATCCGTCATGTTGGAAGTACATCGCCATTTTGTCATACAGTGAAACATCTTGTAGTAACATCGGTGAAACATTACGTAGGAAATCAACATCCATTGCACCATTTAGGTTGCCATCAATAAAATGGGGGCCAATTATCCTGAGCACTATGGACTTAACTTCTGACGTCATCAGTCCCCTAGAACTTAGAACTAATTACACCTAACTAACCTAAGGACATGACACACATCCATGTCCGAGGCAGAATGCGAACCTGCGACCGTAGCGGTTGCGCGGTTCCAGACTGTAGCGCCTAGAACCGCTCGGCCACACCTGCCGGCTCCCGATTCTCGCGCAGTTTGTCTGCTACTGATTTGCGGATTAGCCGCGACAGTAGATAGCCGGCCGCTGTGGCCGAGCGGTTATAGGCGCTTCAGTCCGGAACCGCGCGACTGCGACGGTCGCAGGTTCGAATCCTGCTTCGGGCATCGATGTGTGCGATGTCCTTAGGTTAATTAGGTTTAAGTAGTTCTCAGTTCTAGGAGACTGATGACCTCAGATGTTAACTCCCATAGTGCTCACAGCCATTTTTTGGCAGCTAAAACACCTACTTGGGCATCATCATTTGTTGCAGGTAGTGGATGACGTTTCACATGTGGCTGAACACTTCCTGTTTCCTTAAATAACATAACTATCCGGCGAAAGGTCCGGACACTTGGATGATGTCGTCCGGGATACCGAGCAGCATACATAACATACGCCCGTTGGGCATTTTGATCACAATAGCCATACATCAACACGATATCGACCTTTTCCGCAATTGGCGAACGGTCCGTTTTAACACGGGTAATGTATCACGAAGCAAAGACCGTCCGCTCCGACGGAATGTTACGTGGTACCATGTACTTATACGTCTGTGACTACTACAGCGCCATCTATCAAAAAGCGAAAAAAGTGGTCCAACTAAAACATTAATATTTCTTTACGGACTACTTGAATTTGTAATAAAAAATGGGAGTTCCTATTTAAAAAAAAACTTAGTTGATATCCTTTTGACCTATGGCAGCGACATTTAGCAAGTCAACCATAGCGCCATCTGGTTTCCCCCTTCAGGCTAGACGAGTTTCGTTCTTTGTAATTTTTTTCGTTTGATGCTTATTTCGTGATATATTTGACCCGGTCACTATCAATGGACCACCCAGTAGAGTGCATGCTAACGGGGCGAGGTTTGCTCTTAACTGGCCACTGTCGGTGAAGAACTCTGCCAGGTGTCGAGAAGTTACAAATTACTCGATAACATTGCTACTGCGAGACATTGCTGGTAAGCGTCCAGTGAACACTGATACATTTGATAAAGAGCCGAATCTTTGCTTCTTTGTGGAGACTGCGAGAATTACGAATTGTTTCTTTACAACCACAAAACTTCAGTCAAGTTTCTGCCCCTGGCTTGTGAACAAACTGATCTCTTGATTCGCATCAGGCATTGTACTGAAGTAACTGTGTAGTCAGAATTAACAGCTACGGAACGCACTTCTTCTAGGCGAATGGCGTCAGCATTGCGCAGCACAGTACAGCACAACTGCGCTTCCCAGCACCGCGTCTCGGCAGATAGGGAGTCTTTAACGGTAACGGTGTTGAGTTCCACTGATTTGATCACAGACCTCTCTTAACTATCTGTGCCAGTCAGGGTGGAGATTTTCGTAACTTCGATGCTAATCAATAACCATTTACTGTTACCGCCAAATAAACTGGGGCGCATTTCGATTCAAGTCACAAATGTTTTGCTCACTTTAACCTTGGATAAATTAATAGGAATTAAAATCATTGGTCAATATAGGGTGTTTCCAAAAGAACTTTACAGCTTTAAAAACGCATATAAATTTATTGAAAGCAGATTTAGAGCTGGGTTTCGTGTTATTTTGTAGGTAAACAAATCAAGTTTTTTCACCTCAAACTAAAGATGTTGTATGTGGCTTCCATTGGTTATCCTGCACTTATCCAGTCGGAAGTCAATTTCTTCCCAAATTCGCTGTAGCACTGCAGGTGTAGCTTGTTCAGTGGCGAATTAAATTCTTGCTCTATGTTCAGGTAGAGAAGTCTGTACACGAGGTACTAAGGCTATGTCCTTGATGAATGCCCCCCCCCCCCCCCCCCAAAGCAAATGGAGTGGTGTCAGGTCTGGGGAACGTGGGAGCCTTGCAATTGGCGCACCACGGCCAATCCATTGACCTGGAAAGCCGTCACTGAGAAAATCCCCATGTAGTGGGGTTGTGCATGAAGTAAATATTTCGTTCTTGGTCGTCCTCATCAATCTGTGGTATCAAAAACTTTTGTAACATATCCCGTTGATGGTTGTTTCACGGAAAAAAAGGGCCAGTACACTTTGTTCTTGCTCAGTGCAAAAATACCTTCATTTTTAAGCCTATCAAGAACATGTTGCAATGTTTGATATGGATTTTTCACTCCCCCAGATCCTACATAAATTTTCAAAGTTGTAAAGTCCTTTTTGAAACATCCTGTACTTGTTCAACTGGCACTTTTTCCATGAGTGTTGGTCTTACAATAAATATCTTTTCATGCCACGTTCTTCTATTCTTTCTATGATTATATTCCAAACACCGATCCTGATTAGGTTATAGTAAAGTATCATTACAACTAATTTACATGTTATCCCTGGTTGCAGGATATCCATTGCAGTGGTAATTTAATTGTCTTTTGGCCGTGCCACTCCATTTCAGTCACAATATTAACAGACATCACACCTACGCACGATGTGTGCTACGATAACATCACATAGCAATCCATGGTAGAAGTGCAATTGAAAAAAAAAGAGCTGTTCATATCACAGTAACTACTTACTGATTTATTCCGGTAACCAGTTTCGGCCTAAGCGAAGATCTTCGGACCAGACGGACATCGATGACACGTGGAGCCGGTTGACGGAGCTGCTACGAGTACTATCAGATACCAGTCACCAGCAGCTGGTTACACATACATGCCATCACACCAGACGTTGGTGACTGGTATCCTTTGGTACTCACAGCAGCTCCGTGAACTGGCTCCACGTCTTACCGAGGTCTTCATTCTACATCTACATCTACATCTACATCCATTCTCCGCAAGCCACCTGACGGTGTGTGGCGGAGGGTACCCTGAGTACCTCTATCGGTTCTCCCTTCCATTCCAGTCTCGTATTGTACGTGGAAAGGAGGATTGTCGGTATGCTTCTGCGTGGGCTCTAGTCTCTCTGAGTTTATCCTCATGGTCTCTTCGGGAGATATACGTAGGAGGGAGCAATATACTGCTTGACTCTTCGGTGAAGGTATGTTCTCGAAACTTCAACAAAAGCCCGTACCGAGCTACTGAGCGTCTCTCCCGCAGAGTCTTCCACTGGAGTTTATCTATCATCTCCGTAACGCTTTCGCGATTACTAAATGATCCTGTAACCAAGCGCGCTGCTCTCCGTTGCATCTTCTCTATCACCTCCATCAACCCTATCTGGTACGGATCCCATACGGCTGAGCAGTATTCAAGCAGTGGGCGAACAAGCGTACTGTAACCTACTAACTTTGTTTTCGGATTGCATTTCCTTAGGATTCTTCCAATGAATCTCAGTTTGGCATCTGCCTTACCGACGATCACCTTTATATGATCATTCCATTTTAAATCACTCCTAATGCGTACTCGCAGATAATTTATGGAAGTAACTGTTTCCAGTTGCTGACCTACTATATTGTAACTACATGATAAGGGATCTTTTTTTCTATGTATTCGCAGCACATTACACTTGTCTACATTGACATTCAATTGCCATTCCCTGCACCATGCATCAATTCGCTGCAGATCCTCCTGTATTTTAGTACAATTTTTCTTTGTTACAAACTTTCGATATACCACAGCATCGTTCGCAAAAAGCCTCAGTGAACTTCCGATATCATCCACAAGGTCATTTATGTATATTGTGAATAGCTACGGTCCTACGACACTCCCCTGCGGCACACCTGAAACCACTCTTATTTCGGAAGACTTCTCTCCATTGAGAATGAAATGCTGCGTTCTGTTATCTAGGAACTTTCAATCCAATCACACAATTGGTCGGATAGTCCATATGCTCTTACTTTGTTCATTAAACGACTGTGGGGAACTGTATCGAACGAGTTGCGGAAGTCAAGAAACACGGCATCTACCTGGGAACCCGTGTCTATGGCCCACACCATCAGTGGTTTACCAGCATTCTTAACTTGATGGAAGGTCCGAAGGAGCAGTAAATACTCTTTGCTTTACCTCTTCCAAAAGTCGTCAGGTATCTTGTGCAGAAGCTTAAACCACCTAATCAAGTTTGTTGTTTTTGGTGTCTTGGGGCCCGTGGGTAGAGAGCTAAGTTTTCCTCCCACAACAAAGCACTCGGGTAAGCACTTCGTCCTCAGTTTCTGACACTTCTCTCCTTCTCTCTTTCATCAGAGTTCAGGAGAAACACTCTTTGAGTGCATTAACGTCTATAGAATAAAAGGCAGGGGGTAAAGAGTGGATCCTTATTCTATGACAGAGCACACCTGTGTTTAAGCTGCAAATAAACTGATTACTTTTGAACACATTATGGGAGTAGCAGTGATCAATGAGTTACAAATATTTAGTATTAAAAACAGTATTGGTCACGATTTATTCATTAAGGTGAGCGGTTTCGACCATTACTGTGGTTGCTACTCAATGGACAGAAGATGACCACAGTAGTGCTCGAAACCGGTCACCTTAATACTGTAAATGAATCGTGATCAAGACTGTTTTTAATTGTAAATATTTGTAAATTGGTTTTAATGTTAATTTTTTCACAGAAATACATGAATTTACACATTTTGCAACATGACAACGTTAGGACAGTTGTCAAGCTAACGCATCTCGTCCTGATTAAGTGAAATTACTCTAAACACAACAACAGCAAATTTTAACTAGAAGTGTCTTTACAACATTATTCTTACTACTATCGTGGATGGTTAGTTTTGTGACAAGCTGAGCAAAAGATTACTGAAGGTTGCTCGAGACTACAGTGGTCGCAAGCTGGTAAACCAACAAGTTACGCCTCTGCTCACAGTATTTACCTTAGCTGCCATGAGCTCTCGTCTGCATGGCTGGTCTCATTCTCAGAAATTCCCATGAAACCTAATCAAAATCCTGGCTGATTTTATCACCAGAAACTCTCCTATTTTTCTCGTAGGGCGAGAAACCATGCACTTATCCCTAGTCTTGGAAAATGGCGACAGGCATGTCCATGGCTGGAGCAGCGTGCATATTACAATGCCCTTTCAGTTATCGCAAGAACAATTAGTGTCTTGTTCCTTCCTCCACAGTTGTAGATCAATGACGCTACAGCTAATATCCAGCTGAATGTCAGCCAAAGTGAACGCAGTGTTCACACAAATGTCTCCTCTGCATCATGTAGAGCGTTTGCGCCCCATTCTGCACTTGATGCCAGTACAGAGGAGAGTATCCTCGAAAATTTCCATCTTGTTTTTCTCGTACCAAAACTGTCCTCCACCTGGACCCTTTCGTGCTCCACGTCACTGCTTTTTCCAACCAAAAGGAGTGTTCCTCTTATTTTGTGGACACACTGTCTGCCGATCGCAAAGGCAGTACCATTAAACTGCCTTGAAATCTCGGCACTTTACTGTCAGGAAGGTCGCCGTTCGTATTAGTAGACAGCAAATCATCGAGTAAAACTGAAGTGATATCAGGTGTTCCACAGGGAAGCGTCCTGGGACCTCAGCTGTTCCTGATCCATATAAATGAACTGGGTGACAATCTGACCAGTTATCTTAGGTTGTTCGCAGATGTTGCTGTAATTTACCGTCTAGTAAGGTCATCCGAAGACCAGTATCAGTTGCAAAGCGATTTAGAAAAGATTGCTGTATGGTGTGGCAGGTGGCAGTTGACGCTAAATAATGAAAAGTGTGAGGTGATCCACATTAGTTTCAAAAGAAATCCGATGGAATTCGATTACTCTAAAATAGTACAATTCTCAAGGCTGTCAATTCAACTAAGTACCTGGTTGTTAAAATTACGAACAACTTCAGTTGGAAGGACCGCATAGATAATACTGTCGGGAAGGCGAGCCAAAGGTTGCGTTTCATTGGCATGGCAGGACACTTGGAAGTTGCAACGAGTCCACTAAAGAGACAGCTTACACTACACTCGATCGTCCTCTGTTAGAATATTGCTGCGCGGTGTGGGATCCTTACCAGGTGGGATTGACGGAGGACATCGAAAGGGAGCAAAAAAGGGCAGCTCGTTTTGTATTATCACGTAATAGGGGAGAGAATGTGGCAGATGTGATACGCGAGTTGGGATGGAAGTCATTAAAGCAAAAAAGTTTTTCGTCGCGGCTAGATCTATTTACGAAATTTCAGTCACCAACGTTCTCTTCCGAATGCGAAAATGTTTTGTTGAGCCCGACCTACATAGGTAGGAATGTTCATCAATATAAAATAAGAGAAATCAGAGCTCTTACAGGTTTAGGTGTTCGTTTTTCCCGCGCGCTGTTCGGGAGTGGAATGGTAGAGAGATAGTATGATTGTGTTTCGATGAACCCTCTGCCAAGCACTTAAATGTGAATTGCAGAGTAATAATGTAGATGTAGATGTACTTCTTCCTAGTTCGTTTCCACCAATTTTGTGCCCGCTCCATACGCCTAAAATTTATAGGTGTCCAGCATGTGTGTACCACACGCTCGTCATGTGATCACCTGCTTCACCGGTTTGTATGCATCCATTTGGAAATTGCAAAACGCAGCTTTCTAAAGCTTCTTTCTGTCCCACTCCAGTGGAACACTACTTGCTCTCCTGCATGAGTCAACTGGCGTCGATTCGTTGACTCACGCTCTAAATATTCATGGTGGTGTCTGTTTGTTCTATATCGCGTCTCCCTACCACTTTCGCGCAACGACGCTCTGAGTGTGTTTTTTAGGGAATTGACTAGTTTGAACCTGGGACCTGTTGCTGGTAAGGAGACGCCAGACCACACATGACATGTAGAATTCAGAAGAGTTCAGTGAGACTAGCGATGATATAACCAAATACTAAATGATCTCAGCGTCAGCTCCACTGCACTCCCTGTAAAAGAATCTTAATACTAACTAAATTTAGTGGAAGGGGTTCAAGGCTTTCCTATTTTTAGTTAGCTGGTAAAATAGCGTCGAAAAAGCAGTTAAGTTTACCATTGTTAATTTTATTCTACTCACAAAACATCGTTTATAAATTGCACTATTGATAAAAGGAAATGTTTTAATACAGGATGGTAAAAACCAACTGCGTTCAACAAAAATGTGAACGAATATTCCCTGAATGGGTTTCCAAGTTCTACAATGGATCGAAGGATGACCTATGCCATATCACATCTATAATCTAGGTTTAATTTAAGTTTCAAAAAAGAAAAAACTATCAAAATGGTCTACAGTGACCCTCAATTATTTTTAATTACTTATCTAACTTGTCGTAAATTACAGTGGCTGATATGGCTTCTCAATAACTACACTCCTGGAAATGGAAAAAAGAACACATTGACACCGGTGTGTCAGACCCACCATACTTGCTCCGGACACTGCGAGAGGGCTGTACAAGCAATGATTACACGCACGGCACAGCGGACACACCAGGAACCACGGTGTTGGCCGTCGAATGGCGCTAGCTGCGCAGCATTTGTGCACCGCCGCCGTCAGTGTCAGCCAGTTTGCCGTGGCATACGGAGCTCCATCGCAGTCTTTAACTCTGGTAGCATGCCGCGACAGCGTGGACGTGAACCGTATGTGCAGTTGACGGACTTTGAGCGAGGGCGTATAGTGGGCATGCGGGAGGCCGCGTGGACGTACCGCCGAATTGCTCAACACGTGGGGCGTGAGGTCTCCACAGTACATCGATGTTGTCGCCAGTGGTCGGCGGAAGGTGCACGTGCCCGTCGACCTGGGACCGGACCGCAGCGACGCACGGATGCACGCCAAGACCGTAGGATCCTACGCAGTGCCGTAGGGGACCGTACCGCCACTTCCCAGCAAATTAGGAACACTGTTGCTCCTGGGGTATCGGCGAGGACCATTCGCAACCGTCTCCATGAAGCTGGGCTACGGTCCCGCACACCGTTAGGCCGTCTTCCGCTCACGCCCCAACATCGTGCAGCCCGCCTCCAGTGGTGTCGCGACAGGCGTGAATGAAGGGACGAATGGAGACGTGTCGTCTTCAGCGATGAGAGTCGCTTCTGCCTTGGTGCCAATGATGGTCGTATGCGTGTTTGGCGCCGTGCAGGTGAGCGCCACAATCAGGACTGCATACGACCGAGGCACACAGGGCCAACACCCGGCATCATAGTGTGGGGAGCGATCTCCTACACTGGCCGTACACCTCTGGTGATCGTCGAGGGGACACTGAATAGTGCACGGTACATCCAAACCGTCATCGATTGTTGCCGGCCGGAGTGGCTGAGCGGTTCTAGGCGCTACAGTCTGGATCCGCGCGACAGCTACCGTCGCAGATTCGAATCCTGCCTAGGGCATGGATGTGTGTGATGTCCTTCGGTTAGTTAGGTTTAAGTAGTTCTACGTTCTAGGGGACTGATGACCACAGCAGCTAAGTCCCATAGTGCTCAGAGCCATTTGAACCATTTTTTTGTAGATTGTTGTGCGTCTACACGATCAGAAGTGTGGTAAAGTTATGGGTTCCTTCTATAGGGTGATTTTTTCCACCGTGTACAAACTCTGGAGATTGATGGATGTCAGGATATGGAACAAAGAAGATCTAACATATTTGTGTCCAGAAATGCATGCTTTTCATGCTAGAGACCCTTTATTCAATCACACTTTGTTACAGAGACTGCGGTCTAATATGCACTGTACCATTAGTTATAGTATGTCCGGTTTCCTTCAAGAGCGTGCTACTGTTCCTCATTTGACATGCCCTAGTGCCCTCTCCTGCCATAGTAATTGGTAATGTTGTGCCTGATTCACTTCTCTTGCTGACTTACCTTGTAGTGAATTTGGTACAGCGTTGTACACAGTGGTTCCGTATTCGAATCGGGAACTTTCTGACATAGTGTTTACTTATGGAAAGGCGAATGGCAATTTGCGGTGAGCAGCAAGGTTGTATCAGGAGACCTGTCACCGCCGACAACAACCATAGCATTCAATGTTTGCAAGAGAGTTTCGCCGTTTGTCTGAGACAGGGTCGTTTCGGGAAGCAGGATATCATGAATGGCGTACCGGAAACGTTCGGACACCAGACATGGAGGAAAATGTGATTAACAGTGTGAAAGGTGACCACCGTGTCAGTACCTGGCAGTTGACTCGCCAGTACAGGGTAAGCCAGACGACAGTGTGGGACATTCTCCATGACGATTGTTATTACCCTTATCACCTACAGTGTGTGCAGGGCTTACTGCCGACAGACTTTCCACATCGAAAGCAGTTTTGTCACTCGTCTCTTCACGATTCAACCACGATAGCGGGATTTGTCATCCGTCCTATTCACAGATGAGGACACCTTCAAGCGGAGTGGTATCCCCAGTTTTCATAACAGTCATCTGTGGGGTAGTATGCAGAACCCCCATGGTGTGGTGACAGTGAATGATCATCATCGGTGCAGCCGGAATGTGTGGGCCGGGATAACGGGCGACCGTATTTTGGGACCGGTCTTCCTCCCACGTCACCTAACAGGCCGGAACTATCGGCGTCACTCGCGGGTGACTTTGGTTCCCCCGCTTGAAGAATTGCCATTGATGATTCGAAAGGTCCTGTGGATACTACATGATGATGCTCCAGCCAACTTTATAATTACCATCCGGATGCATCTCAGTCGTATCTTCCCTGGTCGCTGAATCGGACGAGGGGCCCAGTTGCATTGTCTGCTCATTCCCCGGATCTCAACTGATGCGATTTCTGGTTATGGGGCTATCTCAAAAGTATCGTGCCTCCAGAGCCCATTCTAGATGTGGAGACTCTGGAGCAGCGTATTCAAGCTGTTTTTGACACTGTTCGGATAAAGCCTGGTCGATGTGAACGTGTGACACAGAACATGCTATGACGCGTAGTCTCGTGCGTTGAGGCACGTGGACACCATTTTCAGCACATACTGTAACTGTTTCTGTATGGTACAGCGTGTATTACACTGCAGTCTCTGTAACAATGTATGACTGAATAAATGGTCTACCACGGAAACCATGTTCGAGGGGCGTTTTAAAAGTCCGTGCAAAATTCGAGAGATGGCACCACCGGCGAGTATCGACGTTATGTTTAGTTAGTAGCATCTGTGGAAAGAACGCACACCATGTTTCAGTCATATTGGTCAATTTCTTTGTATCTGGCAATGGTATGAATCAAGGAGGTTGTCAAAAAATGGACGAAAAAGAATTTCGTGGTGTGATTAAACATTAATTTATGAATGGCAAAACGCTCAGGAGACGAAAGAGAAGATTGATAAACGTTACGGTGACTCTGCATCCTCGATTAGAACAGTTTATAAGTGGTTAAAAAATGTTCGGAGTGGCCAAATGGTCACAAGTCATTCTGAAGTTTCTGGATTCCCTGTGGAGGTTACGACTCCAAAAGTCATTGACAAAATGCGTGATATGGTGATGGATGGCAGAAGATGGTACAAATGGCTGTAAGCACTATGGGACTTAACTTCTGAGGTCATCAGTCCCCTAGAAATTAGAACTACTTAAGCCTAACTAACCTAAGGACATACACACATCCACGTCCGAGGCAGGATTCGAACCTGCGACCGTAGCGGTCGCGCGGTTCCAGACTGTAGCGCCTAGAACCGCTCGGCAATGACAGAAAAGTTAAGGTGGATGACATTTCTAGTGCTGTGGGCATCTCGAATGCATAAACATGTGTACATTAGAAAGCTATCCGCATGATGCTTTTTTGCGATTGCTCACGCTTGACCAAAAATGGAATCGTGAGAAGTGTTGCAAGGACGGTTTGCACATGTTCAGGAAGAATACGAAGGACTTCAAGTGTGGTTTCCTCACTGTGGATCAAACATAAATATATTACTATACTCCTGAGACCAAAGAACAATGTAAACAATGGATTACCAAGGGAGAATCTGCATCAAAAAATGGGATTCCCAAGGGATAATTCTCATCAACTATCTGGAAAAGGCTAAAACTCTCATAGTTGCACATTGTTCATCATTACTGGCCATAGTCTATGACCAGTCCCACAAAAGTCGTCTTTGTTGATTTTCATAAATACAGAATTTTGTATGCAATCCAGTTGGAGTCTTAGTGTATTATCCTCGGGTTATCCTGATTTATACATTCATGAGTTCCGTAGGCAGACGGGCAGGTAACGATGATATCAAATACGCACTGAATAGTTGTTATGTTGCAAAATTCCGTTGTTCTTACAGATTGCCTGCAAACAGAAAGTTCGATGCCCGCCCAAGGAGTCAGCATCCACATGGGAGCGCTGGAAAATGTACGTCTTTCGCAGTGGAGGCGGCACCGTACACAGAAAGCAGGTGATCGTTTCTCCAAATAACGCAAATAATTCAACCCACTTAAGTTTAGAGGGCAGCAAAATGGGTATTGGAGCTACATCTTCCACTATATTGCTTTGCTCCAGTAAGTAATTCTACACGAATATCACTTTCCCCGTTAGTGGGGTTCACCAACTGTAACTGTTCGATGTTTTCATTTGGCATTTTAGCGCACAGTCAGATGTTTTGTGAAGCTATGTAATCTCTCGAAAGCACTGAGTCTAACATGAGCGTTCAAATGGTTCAAATAGCTCTGAGCACTAGGGGACTTAACATCTGAGGACATCAGTCCCCTAGAACTTAGAACGACTTAAACCTAACCAACCTAAGGACATCACACACATCCATGCCCGAGGCAGGATTCGAACCTGCGACCGCAGCGGTCGCGCGGTTCCAGACTGAAGCGCCTAGGACCGCTCGGCCATCAGCGGCTGGCAACATGAGTGTTGTCGCATGGACTGTTTAGCTTGAAACGAGCAAATCTACTAAGCCAGACTTCAGAGAAGATTCGAATGGATCTACTGACAGGTTGAGACGGTAACCTGTAGATTATTTCGTCAAATGAACGTGGGCTGGCTGCCAGCATCGAAAATACACTCCTGGAAACTGAAATAAGAACACCGTGAATTCATTGTCCCAGGAAGGGGAAACTTTATTGACACATTCCTGGGGTCAGATACATCACATGATCACACTGACAGAACCACAGGCACATAGACACAGGCAACAGAGCATGCACAATGTCGGCACTAGTACAGTGTATATCCACCTTTCGCAGCAATGCAGGCTGCTATTCTCTCATGGAGACGATCGTAGAGATGCTGGATGTAGTCCTGTGGAACGGCTTGCCATGCCATTTCCACCTGGCGCCTCAGTTGCACCAGCGTTCGTGCTGGACGTGCAGACCGCGTGAGACGACGCTTCATCCAGTCCCAAACATGCTCAATGGGGGACAGATCCGGAGATCTTGCTGTAGAGGGTAGTTGACTTACACCTTCTAGAGCACGTTGGGTGGCGCGGGATACATGCGGACGTGCATTGTTCTGTTGGAACAGCAAGTTCCCTTGCCGGTCTAGGAATGGTAGAACGATGGGTTCGATGACGGTTTGGATGTACCGTGCACTATTCAGTGTCCCCTCGACGATCACCAGAGGTGTACGGCCAGTGTAGGAGATCGCTCCCCACACCATGATGCCGGGTGTTGGCCCTGTGTGCCTCGGTCGTCTGCAGTCCTGATTGTGGCGCTCACCTGCACGGCGCCAAACACGCATACGACCATCATTGGCACAAAGGCAGAAGCGACTCTCATCGCTGAAGACGACACGTCTCCATTCGTCCCTCCATTCACGCCTGTCGCGACACCACTGGAGGCGGGCTGCACGATGTTGGGGCGTGAGCGGAAGACGGCCTAACGGTGTGCGGGACCGTAGCCCAGCTTCATGGAGACGGTTGCGAATGGTCCTCGCCGATACCCCGGGAGCAACAGTGTCCCTAATTTGCTGGGAAGTGGCGGTGTGGTCCCCTACGGCACTGCGTAGGATCCTACGGTCTTGGCGTGCATCCGTGCGTCGCTGCGGTCCGGTCCCAGGTGCACCTTCCGCCGACCACTGGCGACAACATCGATGTACTGTGGAGACCTCACGCCCCACGTGTTGAGCAACTCGGCGGTACGTCCACCCGGCCTCCCGCATGCCCACTATACGCCCTCGCTCAAAGTCCGTCAACTGCACATACGGTTCACGTCCACGCTGTCGCGGCATGCTACCAGTGTTAAAGACTGCGATGGAGCTCCGTTTGCCACGGCAAACTGGCTGACACTGACGGCGGCGGTGCACAAATGCTGCGCAGCTAGCGCCATTCGACGGCCAACACCGCGGTTCCTGGTGTGTCCGCTGTGCCGTGCGTGTGATCATTGCTTGTACAGCCCTCTCGCAGTGTCCGGAGCAAGTATGGTGGGTCTGACACACCGGCGTCAATGTGTTCTTTTTTCCATTTCCAGGAGTGTACATACTTTGAGTCGGCTTCCGCCTGTGAGCCCTATTACAAACACGCGTACCGTCTGAAAGAGCGTGAAACTCGTGCGTCCTGTAAGGACATGACCCATTGAACTACTAATGGAGATTTCAGAGAATGAGATTATTTACCGGATGTCTTACGTTGGTTCGAATCGTCATAAATTGATCGTTGATGACTCTCTTTGCAGTAATAGCAGGCAGCTCCTCCTATCACAGTGTGGCGTTGAATGAGGTCTTACTATATTGAGGCGCTCTGGAACATCCTCCACGGTCTTGCACACTTGTGCCTAGTGATTTCTAAGGCTTCGCTGTACGTGTGTTTTGTGTTTCGAACGACTTTGAGACTGGCTGCGGCAGGAAGGACCAGATGTGTCCGTCAGTGGCGTGTCCTTACGTATCATTTGTGCAGTGAGTCTACCATCGACTTCTTCCCGTGAAAATTCCATTAAAATCTGTGCACCTCCTTCGGATATTTTTTACGCTCTTGACGCGGACTTTTGGCGTGAGAATTTTGCCATAGGCATTTACATCGTCGCCCAAGAGTACCAGAACTTGTATGTGTTTACTGCATTCTATGAATGTCATATTAAGGGTTTCAGTTAGTCTTAATAGTCTAAATGGGCTTGTACTATGCACTTGCGGTCCCCATAGTTTTATAAGTAGGAGTAACAACTGCTGTGCCATCGATCAGTTGTTTGTGTCCACCTACGAGACGTCCTCTTAGGAACATGTGTTTATAAATCTGGGTCAGGCAGGTCTCAATGTCTCCAGTGAACGGTTCGAGCTTAATAAACGGAAGCTTAACTGATGTAGGCATCTGAACCACAGATGATACTGGATCAGTCGCACACGATGTCACAGTGACGTAGACAACTTTTTTTCTCGGTACTCTATTGGGCCTGAAAATAGCGTGTTTCGCCTTGTGAAGATACTCTTCGCAATGAACTTGGTCCGTTTTATAATCCTCGTCCGACAAATAGTTCTGTAAATTGCCACTGAACAGCGAGAAATGTGACAGTTCATCGAAACCTTCCTTGCGATATTCAATATCCTCTAACGGTATGTCATCTGAAAATTCGTCAATCGGGGATACGAGACTCGTGATAAGACTTCTCTGACGAGATCTTTTTATTAGCAATCCCTGTAGTTCTTCAAGAGACATTAGTTTTTAAATAATACACTACGCCAACTATCAAAACATTCCACTGTTTTAAACATGGAGGGAAAGAAATGGAATTGGCACTACAGACTTATACGCTGTACATTGTTTTGAAGCCAGAGTGGGCACCATTTTAAGTAGCCCAAAACATTAGCGGACTATTGTTTGGAGAGCTCCTTGTTCGTTATTTCTGCCTTGTGCGCGCAATAACTGTTTTAAATACTAAAAATTATAGAGCTTACATGAATAACAGTGCTAGGAAGGCAAATGCGAATGGTTTTTCTGTTCTTGAAAGCATACCTGCTGTAGTAATACGACACAGAGTGACGTCATGGGGAAGTGTCACCGCGGTGAACTATGAGAGTATGAACGCGGTGAACCTAATGTTTTGGGCTAAGATGGCGGACATCGGCTTCAAGTCTGCGATGTAATGCCACCTCTTCACTTTTTCGACCTCCATGGTTTTAAGTAAAAAAAGATTGAAGAACAGTGAGCAGTGTCGTTAATCTTCCGTGACGTGTGCCTACTGTACAGCGTGCACTTGCCTCATACTTTATAATGTACTAGCAGTTCCATCCTCCGTCAGTGGTAAGAAGATGGCAGTGTATCATCCATGACAGCCAACGAGCCCCCAATTCCCGGATTTTGGCATCACAAAATGTCATCGTCGCAACAAGACAGTCAACAGTATTATTCAAACACAGGTACAACTACAGTATAACATAACTGTCACGACCATGGAGGTAGAACAGGAAAGGAGGTGTCATTACTCACAAAACTGAAGACGATGTCTGCCTTCTTAACCAGCCACTCTGACGTACCCGTGCCCAGTTTCGACCGTGTTGGGTGCTTTGATTGTGTGAAGCCGTAGTTGTTTCATCAAAAATGTCAGCTTGTTCTGTTTGTGCGTGTATTAATTGATATGATAGTAAGCTTAAAGGGATCACATTTCATTCGTAAGTGGAGCAATTCAAGCAACATTTTTTTTTGTATACATGAATATGTTCCACTGTTTACTTTGATTGGAATGGTTTTATTTCTGTTATTTGATTTTAGATTTGCCTTAGTTTATTCAGTGTCCGTTCTTTCTCTTCCCTCCTGTGTTCTTCATTGCTTTTCAAATCGCAAACACTCCAACATCCGAGCCACACTGTATCAACTGTTTCGCCCATGCACAACACACTGCTACATAACTGCGCTGATTGTCGGGGTAGAATTTGATTTAATTTTATCCATTGTTTACCAGTGTTTCGTCCGCGACTGTTTTACTTTCGTAAAATAAAGAACAAACCGCCTTCAGTCACAAGTTGTATTTATTTATTGCACTATGCATTTCGAGCCCTGGAGGCTCATCTTCAGGTGCTTTTTAGTGATTTACTTCATGTGTTTTAGTTGTTTGCAGTTAACATTGTATACTGTCTGCTTCTGTTGTCCAGTTGGTATACACAATACACATCTTTAATTTTACGGTACATACTGGTATATATAGATAGTCACACACTTTTTTGCACATTGTGTTAGCAGAATGTAAACATGCTTGGCATATTTACATTCTGCTAACACAATGTGCAAAAAAGTGTGTGACTATCTATATATACCAGTATGTACCGTAAAATTAAAAATGTGTATTGTGTATACCAACTGGACAACAGAAGCAGACAGTATACAATGTTAACTGCAAACAACTAAAACACATGAAGTAAATCACTAAAAAGCACCTGAAGATGAGCCTCCAGGGCTCGAAATGCATAGTGCAATAAATAAATACAACTTGTGACTGAAGGCGGTTTGTTCTTTATTTTACGTAGAATTTGATGCCCTAAATTCTTGGTTCAAATGGCTCTGAGCACTATGGGACTTAATTGCTGTGGTCATCAGTCCCCTAGAACTTAGAACTACTTAAACCTAACTAACCTAAGGACATCACACACATCCATGCCCGAGGCAGGATTCGAACCTGCGACCGCAGCAGTCACGCGGTTCCGGACTGAGCGCCTTAACCGCTAGACCACCGCGGCCGGCGCCCTAAATTCTTCTCGCCGATAACTATTATTCATTGTTCACATTCCTCACCCTTTAAAGCGGATTCTGGATAGAACAGCCAGAGACAGCAGTCATGTGTGTATGATTGTACGAATGTGTATGGATGTGTATGTGTGGTGTGCTTCGTTTCTTTGAAGGCTTTGGCTGAAAATTTGTGTGAATACTCTTTCCGTCGTGCCTGCCTCGTGCTCTAAGTGTGAGTAGCAATCTATCCGTTGCACGATGTAGTTATTCTCTCATGAATTTTGTTGCAAATAATACACTGCACTTCAACAGGAACAACGATGTACATAATTAATATACCTGAAGAAAAACATGACATGCAATACGCCACATTAAGGTTGTCTGTAGCACAAACAGGGGTTCACAACGCTGCAACCAAAAGTTTTGATCACTTACCCATTGATATAAATGCCTGACACACACAGCAAAGTAAAATTAGAAACTAAACTGAAAATGTTTCCCTTTCATAACTCCTCCTATTCCTCAGAATATAATGTATTACTGTAATGTGTACATGGTGATGGGTACGATTTACTGACTAATATCGGTCTGTCCTTAATTTAAAAAGTTTAAAAACTGATAAGTGATAAGCATGGAGGCATATTCATAAAAAAGTGATGTCCATATACAAGGTACGACAGTAAAGTAATGAGACTCATTTTCTTTGCAAGATGTGGCAATCCTGCAGGCTTGCATTGGCACAATATCTTTGACCTTGGTCTATAAGCTGCTTCTAGTCCAAGTGGCACATCGATGCAACTGCTCAGTCGTGAGTTGTGCAGTAATAAGTTAACACGTGTTTGTGTCTCTCGTCACGAAAATGTAACCGTATAACATTGCACAACGGTATGCCATTTCTTTTTGAGTTAAATTGGGTGAAAACGCGACGACAACTTACCGTAAGCTTCAGAAGGCATTTGGAGAGAAGTTTATGTCAAGTGCTCAAGGTTTTTATTGGCATAAAATGTTTAGTGAAGGCAGAACGAATGTTGAAGGTGAAGACCGCAGTGGACGACCACAACCTCACTGGCGGATGTCAGCTTGGCCAGGGTGCGTAAACTCGTATGATCTGACCGAAGATTATCCGTGAAAATGATTGCAGAAGAACTGAACATCAATCGAGAAACGGTTAGTCTAATAATAACTAAAGATCTTGGTATGAGAAAGATTTATGCGAGAATGGTCCTCAAAAATCTCACACCATAACAGCGAGAAATACGGAAAAATGTAGTAGCCCAACTGTTAGAGCAAACGGAAATCAGTCCAGAATTATTGAGCTGTGTTATCACTGGTGATGAAAGTTGGTTTTTTCAGTACGATCCAGAGACAAAACGCCAAAGTTCGCAATGGTGCTCAAAGGGATCACCCACACCAAAAAAATCTCGCATGTCAATGTCAGAAGTGAAATGCATGCTGGTGTGCTTTTTTTGGTTCCAAGGGAATTGTTCATAAAGAGTGGGTGCCTCCCGGACAAACAGTTAACATTATTATTACAAAGAAATTTTAGAAAGACTTCGTAAAAGAGTTCTTCATGTCCGTGCCAACATTGCGATAATGCGCCATCCCATACTGCTCTGTCAGTACAGCAATTTTTAACCTCTAAACAAATTCCAGTACTCCCACGGCCACCTTATTCACCGGATATCTCTCCGTGCGACTTTTTTCTATTTCCAAGCGTCAAAACGGCGGTCAACGGACACCATTTTCAATAAACACAAGATGTCCAAAACGCTATGACGAGGGTCTTTGAGGATATTACAGAAGATGAGTTCCAGAAATGTTACCATCAATGGCATAAGCGCTGGAAAACGTATGTGCAATCAGAAGGGATCTACTTTGAAGGAGACAACACTAAACTTGACTAAAATGGTAAGCAACATTTTTTTCACATCAGTCTCATTACTTTATTGTCGTACCTCCTATAATGACTCGTTCCATATCATTACGATTTGTCGTACAAATGATACGCCGAACGTGAAACTAAGTAACTAACGTTGGTATGTCACAAAGCATGGTATAGACTTATATACTCTGGAAACCTCAAAATGAAATTCAAAGTAAAATCAAGCAAATGATCAAATTAGGTGTACGTTCTAACTGTACCATGTTTGGTTATTCCTGAAAAGCTTGGCAGAGTTATGGGTGAGAAATATTCCGGGAAAAGAAACAAGTAGGCTACTGTCGGAGAGTTGGCCTGCATCTTACACAAGTTACACAATATTACTAAGGAGTTACTCACATACATGTTACAGCAAAATACTCGTTCTAAGGGGTCTTACGCGTTTGAGACCATTCTCTAAATAACATTTATAGCCAAAATATCCACGGGTGTACTGCCGGTCTATAGTGCCCAACGGGCACAATATTTCGGCGATCAAACATGTCGCCATCATCAGGTGAACTGACGGACTGAGCTCCTGTGAACACGCCGGCACGGAGATCCGTACGCTATGGCAGCTCAGTGGATATTTTGATTATCAAATACGCCGGGAGAAACTCAAGAATCACAACATTTATAGCGTTCCACAATGCTGGAAGATATCTTTTATTGAGCTGGTGCGTTGTTGGCGCCAGTTTCCATCGATTCGCACGACGAAGGACCGTGGCCAGCTGCTATTGCGAGTTTAACCGTTACAAAGCTAATCTTCAACCCATGGTGATTGGAATTTCCTTGAGGTTGGAAGGACAAGTTACGTGGACCGAATGAATTGGATTCAAATGGTTCAAATGGCTCTGAGCACTATGGGACTCAACATCTGAGGTCATCAGTCCCCTAGAACTTAGAACTACTTAAACCTAACTAACCTAAGGACATCGCACACATCCATGCCCGAGGCAGGATTCGAACCTGCGACCGTAGCAGTCTCGCGGTTCCGGACTGAAGTGCCTAGAACCGCACGGCCACCGCGGCCGGTAAATGAATTGGAGTCCTCGAGTTGCTTCGGTGGGTGCTGTTCATTTTAACTAAATAAATATACCAGTGTACTAAAATCCATTTGGAATTGTTGTCGTCACTTGATACCTTGACGGCAGTTAAGGAAGTGTAACGACGGCCACCAATCAGACACAAAGCATGGCTAGACACGTAGCTACAAGTGTAACTAAGTAGTGCGTCAGTCTGTGTTTGGCGTCCAAGATATGCTGAAATATTTTGCCATTCTACCAGTTATGTCATTATTTTAGTCTGTCCTTTAAATGTGCGCCGAGATTATTCTCGCTATTTTAACTTTTATGCCATTATTTTAGTGATGGTTTTAAGGGTTTGGCTAACCAAATTTTAAGAGCCGTGACTGCCCAAGTAAGTCATGGAGGTTAATTCTGTTGCTTTCATTTGTGGAGTATATCACTGAAAGATACTAATAACTAGTTGTGCAGTTAGGATTGTGTATCTCATGCCTCAGAGTATTGTGTGCCGCTGATGTATTTTATGTTGCAGATAACAGGCAGTGGTTGACGCGAGCAAACTGGGATCGGACTACCAACGGTGACAGAATGATATTTAAGTGCCTACCCCCCCCCCCCCCCCCCCCCCCAAATCGCGGGTTATGTTGTTACTGTCCTGCAATTCCATCCTTTCGGTGGAGAGTTATGGTTTCTGAAGCTCAGTTGCGATGCAAAGTTGAGTATCTTTTATTTCATCTCCTCTCCCGTGGATTTCTTGTATTGTTTAAAATCTTTTGGTGTGCTCGCGTCCATCATTAATTCTCATGTAGAGTGGAAGCGGCCCGTCTTAAGTTTTCTTGGCAATATCTTCTTTATATAGTCAGGTAATGAAGTCATACGAACCTGATATATACAAGTACTATTGTTGTAATTAATCAGAAGTTGGACGAGTAAACTTTAAAAATTTTGGGGCTTGTTGAATTCAGAACTTCGATGTGAGTTAGTCATGTTAGTCATATTTTATGAATCAGGATTTTACGAACATTGTATTAGTTAATGAAAAGTTGGCCGAGTAAACTCTTAAAATTTTGGTGTTTGTCGAACTAAGAACTTTTATTAGAGATAGTTATGTTACTCATATTTTACGAGCATGCTTTTATGAATATTGTGTTTGAATTACGAAACGTTGACCAAGGAAACCTTAAAACATTACTGTCGGTGGAACACTTGGTTGGTTATGTCAGCCATATTTCTCATAATAACGGTTTTATGAATAATATTTCATTTAATGAAAATTTGCGCGAGTAAAGCTTAAAAATATTTGGGTTTGTTGAACTGGTCGCGTGGGTTTAGCCGAATGGTCTGTGGCGCTGCAGTCATGGACTGTGTGGCTGGTCCCGGCGGGGGTTCGAGTCCTCCCTCGGGCATGGGTGTGTGTGTTTGTCCTTAGGATAATTTAGGTTGAGTAGCGTGTAAGCTTAGGGACTGATGACCTTAGTAGTTAAGTCCCACTATACTTCACACACATTTTAACATTTTTGAACAATTATTTTGGTTAATGTTCTCTGTGCTATTGGAGTGGTGTATTGTAAGCTAGAATAGCTGTCTGCTGTAGCAAGAAATCGGTGTTATAGTGAGCCTGTCTTGTGCACATAATTGCACTCTCATCCATTCGTAAGTAATTTGTGTGATACTTGACGGGCCCCACATGCAGCTCCCGTAAAATATTTTACTGAATGCTTTTATTACCTCGATGTAAAACCCAAGGCTTCAGCAAAGTACTTTTCCTTTTTTCCGCCGCTTCTCTGCCAAATGCACACACAATGCAATTGTGGTACAAGAAACTGCAGCCCATAGCTACAAGTTCTTGTTGTGCACCATCTTGAAATTTTACGAAAAATATGATGACGGTGTAATACCTCTGTTTAGCACCACGTCAAAGGTTTTTGTCACGAAAATTTGACGAATATTTGATCATATCTCTTTGTCGAAGAAATATGGAAGTGTAATACTGGCCTAAGCAGCTTTAACATTTTTTTTTTTAACTCAGAACTTTTATCTGAGCTAGTTCATTCATATTTTACGAAGGATGTTTTTATTAATATTGTCTTTAAAGTATGAAAAGTTGGCCAAAGAAGTCTTAAAACATTACTATATGTTGAACTCCAAACTGAGATGTGATGAAAAGTTAGATAAAAGGGTTTCCATGTAAGTGATGAAGTAGGTGTGATTTGTTTGTCGGTCATATTGAATTAATTATGGGTCCATGGACATTAGTGTAAGTGTTTGAAAGAAAACGATATGTGGAACATATCTTAAAAGAATTTTGTGTTGTATAAGACAAGCTTTGTTGTAATTATGGTTACTGTGTATTGTGTACATAGTTCCGCGTAGTCAGCGCGTACACAACTTTCCCGCTAGAGCGCGCCCCGCTAAGCACAACAGCGCAGGCGCAGCGCTCGTCCGTCTCCGTTCTACGAGATTGCGCTGCCATAAAGACGGACCAAATTCTGCTTCTGCCGATCCGAGTATTAATATGTAACGCAGCCAATGAGATTGCGGCTAACGTAGAACCTTTTTCTCCTCGCGGATCACACTCGCGTAGTGATACCTGCACGCGCGAGGTATTATAACGTGTGTACGGACCTCCGATTGGTCAGTCTGCATTAGTCTGCAGTCAAGTTTCAGTCTGCGCCTAATACGATTATCATATTCCTGTACATAGCCATGAAAAGAAATGTATAGACACTTTGTCAAGTATCAGAGATATGTGAGAATAAGATTAATGTACCCAGAACAAAGGAACTTCAGATTGTCAATTACAAACAGCATCCAGAATCAAGTTAAGTAAGGTTTATGACTGTTATTATTTTAATAAATGTGTGTGAAAATTAATCAAGTTCTGTTTGAAGTTGGCACCGTCAATCTGCTTCTCTAAGCGTGCAAGTGGCATTTCTATCGTCTGACCTAACGGCAGAAGATAAACACGCCACGATAAGACCACGAGACATATTGCTGACACTCGCCTACTTCGTTAGAGCGACAAGTCAACTAATGTGATTGTGTGTGTACTGAAGGTCTTACAGTACGCACACCACAGTTGGCCAAAGAAGTCTTAAAACATTAATGTTTGTTAAACTCCAAACTTGGATGTGAAGAAAAGTTAGATAAAAGGGTTTCCATGTAAGTGATGAAGTAGGTGTGATTTATTTGCCAGTCATATTGAATTAATTATGGGGCCATGGACATGGTTTATATTAATGTAAGTGGTTGAAAGAAAACGATATATGGAAGGTATCTTAAAAGAATTTTGTGTTCTATCAGACAATCTTTGTTGTAATTATGGTCACTGTGAATGTTTTATGAGCAACGTGTTTGTAGTAAAGAAGTGTGTGGCAACCAAAACTGATGTTGATCGTGATTTCGGTGTGTCTTTAGAGACTACACACATTATAGCAACTTAGAGGGTAAAAAGACTTGACTGCTTCGAAGGAAGCACTTGAGCTATGAACTCACAATTTAGAGTCAAATATGGGGTCCAAAATCATCACGGTATCACGAATGAGATTTTCACTCTGCAGCGGAGTGTGCTCTGATATGAAACTTCCTGGCAGATTAAACCTGTGTGCGCGGCTGAGACTCGAAGTCGAGACCTTTGCCTTTCGCGGGCAAGTGCTCTACCATCTTTTTTTTTTAAATCTCATTTTGTTCGTTTTCGTTCGTTGTATCTGCTCGGCGTGGACGTCGCAAGACACCCGTTTCAGTTCGTAGTCGGTTCATTCTCTCAGTTTTTTTTATTGCAAAGGGCAGCTAACCCTCTGACCGAACACCTTGAGTTACCGTGCCGGCTCCATCTGAGCTACCGAAACACGACTCACGCCCGGTCCTCACAGCTTTACTTCTGCCAGTATCTCGTCTCCTACCTTCCAAATTTCATCTCGGTACCTTTGAAATTTTATAGTTCGTACCGCAGAGTTGAGTTGCCAGCGGGAATACCGCTGAGCCGGAAACACTGTGCGCCTAGCATCTGGCGCATCTGGCAGCCACAGCAAAGAGGCCAAGGGCGAGCGCACAGTGACGGGACAGCGCTAGGAATAGCGCCGTCGCCCCCGGCCAGCGTGTGCGGGCGACCCGACCACACACTGGAACCGTCATACATCTGTGTCTGCCCCACACCTCCAAACCATTGTGAAGTGCACGGTGGAGGGTGCTTCCCTCTGTGCCAGTTAGTACGGCCTCTTCCCGTTTCATTCACGAACGGAGCGCGGCAAGAACGATTGTTTAAACACCTGTCTGCGCGCTGCACATAGCCTAATCCTGTCACCGCCGTCGCTGCGGAAGCGATACATAGTGCACTGTAGTATATTCCCCGATTCATGACTTAAAGCAGGTTCTTAGAACTTCGTAATTAGGCTTTCTCAGGATAATTAGCACCTATCTTCAAGTTACTGCCAGTTTCGTTCCTTCGCCGTTTCCGCAAGACTCTCCCGAGCCTCGAGTAAAACTGCCACCGAACATGTTACCATTCTCTCCACTCTTCAGTACCCCCCGTTAGTCCTAATTGGTAAGGGTCTCATTAACTTGAGCGGTATTCTAGGGATACACTGCTGGAGTATTTCGTAAGCGAACTGCTTTGTAGGCTCATTGCACTTCCCCAGTATTCTAGCACTGAGCTAGTCTGCCTCCTCGTTTACCTACGAGTGAACGTATGTCTTTGTTGGACGGCACATTCTTATTAATTGTCACACCAAGAAATTTGCGTGAGTTGAGTCATTCTAATTATGAGGCGCTGATATTGAACTCTTTCTTCGACTTCGTGAGATGCATAACTCTGCATTTTTACTTGTACGGGGTACTCTAATATACCCTTTTAAAAACGTCTAGGACTTGTACGAAGGCGTTCGAAAAATCCGTGCAAGGTCCAAGAGATAGCACCACCGGCGTGTATCGAGGTCATGTTTAGTTAGTAGCATTTTTGGAAAGAATGCACACCAAGTTTCAGCCATGTTGGTCTATTTCTTTCTGTTTGGCATTCGTGTGAATCAAGGAAGTCGAGTGACTGTGAAAAACTGAACGAAAAAGAATTTTATATTCTGATTGAACGTTACTTTATGACAGGCAAACGCCTCAGGAGACTAAAGAGAAGCCTGATAAACTTTACGGCGACTCTCCACCTTTGATAGAACACTTTATAAGTGGTTTAAAATTTTTTGGAGTGGCCATATGGGCACGAGTGATGCTGAACGTTATGGACGGCCTGTTGAGGTTAGGACTCCAGAAATCATTAATGAAATCCATGATATGGTAATGGATGACAGAAGCGTTAAGGTGCGTGAGATTCTAGTGCTGTAGGCATCTCGAATGAACATTTACATAATATTTTGCATAAACATTTGGAATTGAGAAAGCTAGCCGCAAGATGGGTCCCGCGATTGCTCACGCTTCACCAAAAACGGAATCGTGTGAAGTGTTGCAAGGATGGTCTGCAGCCGTTCAGGAATGATCCGCAGGACTTCAAGCGTCGTTTCGTCACTGTGGGTGAAACATGGATACACTACTGTACTCCTAAGACCAAACAACAATCTAAACAATGGGTTACCAAGGGAGAATCTGCATCAAAAAAGGCGAAGACCATTCCTTCGGTCGGAATGGTTATGGTGACTGTCTTTTGGGATTCGCTAAGGATAATCCTCATGGACTATCTGGAAAACAGTAAAACTTTTGCAGGTGTATATTATTCATCGTGATTCGACCGTTTCAAAACCGAGCTGCAAGAAAAGCGCCGGCAAAAAAGTCCTTGTCCATCACGACAGTGTGTGGCGGAGGGTACCCTGAGTACCTCTATCGGTTCTCTCTTCTATTCCAGTCTCGTATTGTTCGTGGAAAGGACGATTGAAGGTATGCTTCTGTGTGGGCTCTAATCTCTCTGATTTTACCCTCATGGTCTCTTCGCGAGATATACGCAGGAGGGAGCAATATACTGCTTGACTCTTCGGTGAAGGTATGTTCTCGAAACTTCAACAAAAGCCCGTACCGAGCTACTGAGGATCTCTCCTGCAGAGTCTTCCACTGGAGCTTATCTATCATCTCCGTAACGCTTTCGCGATTACTGAATGGTCCTGTAACGAAGCGCGCTGCTCTCCGTTGGATCTTCTCTATCTCCTCCATCAACCCCATCTGGTACAGATCCCACACGGCTGAGCAGTATTCAAGCAGTGTGCGAACACGCGTACTGTAACCTACTTCCTTTGTTTTCGGATTGCATTTCCTAAGGATTCTTCCAATGAATCTCAGTCTGGCATCTGCTTTAGCGACGATCAACTTTATATGATCATTCCATTTTAAATCACTGCTAATGCGTACTCCCAGATAATTTATGGAATCAACTGCTTCCAGTTGGTGAACTATTTTGTAGCTAAATGATAAGGGAACTGTCTTTCTGTGTGTTCGCAGCACATTACACTTGTCTACCTTGAGATTGAATTGCCATGCCATGCACCGTGCGTCAATTCGCTGCAGATCCTCCTGCATTTCAGTACAATAAAAAAGGATTATTCCAAACACGTAAGTAGTTTTTACTTTTGCACGTACTTTTCAAACGCCTCTCGTCGAGGGCGCAGAGCAGACAATATTTTTAAGTGGAACTCTCATGTCCGGAAGCGGTATGTTTGATAGCATGTTTGCAGGTAGGTACTCAGCACGGTAGTCATGGTGTGGATCGGATCGGCTGATGCCATTTGACGTCTGTCCTACCTCTGTGATCTGCGTGGAGCCTCACTCGCGTGGCTGTAGTGTTAGACCAACATGACTGACTACAAATTTTCAGAATACACCTACATGATCCTTCTCTATAGTGAAGTTTACGGTAATGGAGAAGCTGCTCTTCGGCCTTGTAGTAAGTTATATACACAATGTCCGACTCTATCGCGTACCCTTTTCGCCATAATTGCGCAACTGCTTCGAGAAATAGGTACCTTCACCGTCAGCATGCGTGATGGTGATGTTGCTACGGGACGCCACACACTCAAACTGGAAGAAGCCGCACTGCATCACACAGAAGACAAACCGTCGACGAGTAAACGACTAATTGCGGGTGCAATGCATGTTTGTCTCTGGACAGTGTTATGTATCGCGTGACGAACAGCTACATCGATACAACCTCAAGTTCGGGAACATCTGGACCAACGGTTCGGACGCAAATGGGTAGATCGAGATGGTCCAGTCTCACCGGATCTGACTCCACCAGACTGTTTGTTCTGCAGCCGAATGAAGAGTTTGTTTTCTGAGATTCCTGTAGAGGCAGAAGAAGATCTGGTGCCACGAGTTGTGGCCGCTGCAGTACAGATTGCAGAGACACTAGCTGTGGCAGAGTGTGTGTACCGCAACATCATTCGTACGTGTTGTGATGTTTGTTTCGTGGGGCGCTCAACTGCGTGGTCATCATCTCCGTAAAAAGTCCCAGTTTTTTCACAGTCCAATCTAGCCACTGTCACGAATGATGAGGATGACGCTGAAAAGATGGATACATCACAAACACCCATTCCCCAGGCAGGGAAAATCCCCATGCCGGCCGGGAATCGAACCCGGGAACCTGCGATCCAGAGGCAGCAACGCTAGCCACTAGACCACGAGCTGCAGGCATCACTCGGACGTGCAATGTCTGCACCGAACTTGGTGATTGTCACATAGAAGTGCATTAAAATGTTGACCCGACCCTCCTTTGAAGAGGACAGCTGTAATTTAAATTCAACTGTATACAATAGTGTTCATCAAAACTGATGAAGTATCGTTTCTGTTTCTTTGGTTATTAATAAGTGGAATTGTAAAACATGTGATGCACTGGTTCACACCGAATAAATTACTTGCAAAAGTGATCGCGTTACCAGCGTGTTCTGAAGTGGTTGTAGCATAGAAATGGTATGTTTCCTGACATGAGATACAGTTCAAAATATAATCTACTTAGATCCCTCTACAAAGCCCACAAGTTTGTAAGTGGAATTTTAGAGCACTAGGCATAAAAGAAGCTGTTAGTCTTTCCATTTCTTATCCCTATAAATCAGAGCACAAAGGTGTTTGTGACTCTTTGATATTATAGTCATAGGATACAGTATTTCATAGTTTAGTGAAGTGCACGATTTTACATTCCTAAACATTTCGAGAAAGTTGCCAATCATTACACTCCTTTTAAATCTTACGAAGTTCCGACTCTATATATGTGCAGCCTTTCTATTTTTTAGAAAGTTCTTCATTACGCACTGTGCGACAAAATAAGTTAACACTGAGAAGAAGAGGCAGAAGCTAAATGAGACACTCTAACACGTATGAGACTGATTCAGATCTATATTCCTATCACAGATGCACAAGGACGCTCTGTGAGTGTTTTAGGACTTATGTGTTAAACGTACGGCCTGCCAGTTAGTGGGAATGAGCGAATGGCGTCAGAGGCTGGGAGTCCCCAGTCGGGAAGTTCGTCCGCCAACTGCAAGTCTTATTGAGTGGCGACGCCACATTGGGCGACTTGCGCGTCTGCAATGGGCAGGAAATGATAATGGGGACAGCGCAACTCCAAGTCCCTGAAGAGAGAAAATCTCCCACCACAGCCGGGAATCGGAGCCCCGTGCGTGGCATTCCAACGCGCTGACTGTTCAACTAATGTGGTCGGACTGCAAGGTAGTAACATACCACCTCACGCATTCACAGTTCAGAAGAGTGCAGCGCTACGGACAGTGATGTGATCAGACAGACAGTGACCTCAATGTCGGTTCCACTACACTCCCCGCATGGAAACATTATCGCTAACAGAAATTAGTGCACGGGTTCAGGCATAACATTTACTATAAGTTATCAAGAATGAAAATCTTAGATTTTCGTTATTAAGGTTTACTTTTACGCTAAGTATGATTTCATAACACAGCAATGTTAGCAAAAATACGTACAGGATGCCAAAATATTGCTACTAGGTGTTCCCAACTGTGAAGCGAAATTCCTAACTGTTCTATGGTTCTTTAATACTTAGATGGTTGACGACCATGTCTGAGGATCAAGAAAATACAAAAAAATTAAATACAACTGGGGCCAGAGATAACAATTACACTAAAATACACAATTAAAATACCTAAAACTGAATGGGGGTCGGTAAAGGGCAATCATACAGAAGTTCACAATTAAAACAATTCAGCAAATCCTTGGTATAAAGCACTCTACAGTGGCTGGTCAATCCTTTTCGTTACATCAGATATCTCGCGTTCCTACTTCAATTAATCCCGAGAATCGTGAATATGTTTAACTTCAGGTCAATGTACAAAAAATATTTAAAGTACAAGAAAAAAGAAAAAAAATAGGAGAGATGGAGACGACCGCAGTTCTGAGTATCAATTGAATATCACTTTCTGGCGTAGCGCGAGCGCGTGGTGTTTACCTGGAGTCGGCGGTATTCTAAATCTGTCTCGAATGTTAAACACCAGTCGGATACATTTCCTACGTCTTCGGAGAAGCAGAGACTCCTAGTTTTTCCCTAGCTAAATTAATTGGTATGGTGCATGCTAGAATAGCGCGTGCATCGTTGCCCTTGAATCGCTCATAAGCGTTAACTGTCAGTACCCGGTGCGATTCTCTGTACCAGGAGACTTTGCAGCTTCACTCCTTACGAGTTACGAGAAGCCAGTGAACAAGTGTTCACATAATGCCTGTCGCAATCGGCTCAGTACGGCGCGAGTCGCCTTGCTCAAACACTCGACTATTTTCTGCAAGAGAAGAAGCCAGTTACTCTGTCTGCAATTTGCCTACAACAAAGCTGATGGACATGCGTTTTCTTTCTAGGCAATCGGAGCATTTATACTTGTTATAACTCCACCCACTGGAGGTTTTGTAGCCTATCACAGGCGTCGTTTCTTTTGTAGGGCAGAGTTTAACTTTTGCTACGTATTATTGAGATAAACAGCTTTTTCCTTCTTGTGAGTTTTAACACAGTGAGTCAACAATGTTTTGAGTTAGGTTTCTGTGGACATTTATCTTCTATCTCCAGGGCGTTCCTGTAGAAAGGCTTTCCGAAGGGTTGACGTTAACAGCAGGGGCAAGGGACGGCTTTTGCCAAAGGCTCCAGCGTTGCATTGTGTCCACTGTATGTCCCACAGTGAAGGTGTCGGCCTGAATGGGATGGGTGTTGTTGTCATAAAATTATCCTTCCGTTAGAACTGTGTCTCGTAGCTCGGGTCTGGTAAATTACTTGCGTGCCATTACTAGTGTGAGTGTTAATGGTTTCTATTCATAAAATGCCGATTTGTTTATTTGGTTCAAAATGGTTCAAATGGCTCTGAGCACTATTGGACATCTGTGGTCATCAGTCTCCTAGAACTTAGAACTATTTAAACCTAACTAACCTAAGGACATCACACACATCCATGCTCGAGACAGGATCCGAACCTGCGACCGTAGCGGTCAAGCGGTTCCAGACTGAAGCGCCTAGAACCGCACGGCCACACCAGCCGGCGTTGTTTATTTGTTTGCCTATCAATAAAATTCGTACATTTTCACTCGACTATGTCATGTGACACGCCGAGTTAACTGGAATTGTTTCAGGAATTGAGTGTGTTGTGTACATAGTTCCGCGTAGTCACTGCGTACACAACTTTCCCACTAGAGCGCGCCCCACTAAGCACAACAGCGCAGGCGCTGTGCTCGTCCATCTCTGCATAACGAGATGGCGCTGTCTTAGAGACGGACCAAATTCTGCTTCCGCCGATCCGCGTATTATTATGTCACGCTGCCAAAGAGATTGCTGCTAATGTAGAACCTTTTCTCCTCGCAGATCACACTCACGCAGTGCTACCTGAACGCTCTAGATATTATAACGAGTGTACAGACCTCCGATTAGTCAGTCTGCATTAGTCTGCATTAGTCTGTACCAGTCTATAGTCAAGTTTCAGTCTGCTCCTAATAAGATTATCATATTCCTGTACATAGCCATGAAGAGAAATGTATAGACACTTTCTCAAGTATCAGAGATATATGAGAATAAGATTAACGTGCCAAGGCCAAAGGAACTTCAAATTGTCAATTTGAAGCATCCAGAATCAAGTTACTTAATGTCTATGATTTTTATTATATTAATAAATGTGTGTGAAAATTAATCAAGTTCAGTTTAAAGTTGGTCACCGTCAATCTGCTACTCTAAGCGTGCGAGTGGCATTTCTATCGTCTGATGTAACGGCAGAAGATAAAAACGCCACGATAAGACCACGAGACATATTGCTGACACTCGCCTACGTCGTTAGAGAGACAAGTCAAATAATCTGATGGTGTGTGTACCGAAGGTCTTACAGTACGCGCACCACACAGTGTAAGGTGCGTTATTTGTTTGACACCTTACAAGTTCACAGGTTGATAGTGTGATTACAAAATCGAATCCTATTTACAAAGAACTAGGCAATATGAGGCCACTTATCAGTATGATATTGCGCGCACTCTGCCCTGGCTACATGTACTAATTTAGTTGGGAAGCATGTCATGAAGGCGTTGTATTTTCTCCTGACGCAATCCGCCCCACACCTATGTGACTGTTACTTGATACACTGGAAACGGGCAGTGGGATGGAGCTGACATCGGAGCTGGTCTCACACCTGTTCTATTGTGGACAGATATTGGCATCTTTCTGGCCACAGCAGCATCTCAGCATCATGCAGACAGTTCATAGAAAGATGTGCCATCTGTGGATGCACATTTTGCTGCTGAAACATGGCACCAAGATGGAATCGAATAAGAGATAACACATAAGGTCACAGGGTGTCCGTAATGTGCCTCCTTGTGATCAGAGTTCCCTCAGTAAATACTAGCGTGACCAGAGGTCATACCCGTTGACTCACCACACAATGATGCCAGAATTAACATCATTTTCCTTCTCCAAAACATTTGAAGAATGGAACTTTCTCTCCTCATTCTCGCCGATGAGAAAACTGGGATTCGTTGCTCAACTCGATGTGATGACATTCGTCAGCAGACCATACTTCCCGGCCATTGCACCAGTGCAAACGCTTGTGTTGCGTATTTAAGACTGCATACACATGGGACGTCAGTGCCCTAGCCCGATGGCTGCTAGTATCTGGCTAATGATGTGAGCTGACACAGAATGCTGTAGGAAGTCCACCGCTTATTTCTCAGATGGCAGGTGCAGACTGAAGGGGCTATGTTGGGCTTGGCCCACAACACGGCGTTTCTCCCTTGTGGGGATCAGTCGTCGTTGGTGGGACTATTGAGGACGAGTACGTCAGCCCTCACCTTTCCATGTTGTCCAACATTGGGCCACTGTCACAACCGAGTGGCCCACAAAAGCGGACACTCCACGATTCGACCAGCTGTCGTAACAGTAGACGAACAACGAAGCCCCTCTGAATCTTCGTCAGATGCTAATAACGCTGTTTACTATAATACCAGCATCACTGTTTCTCAGTGACCACTTAACAACTGACATTCTTCATGTCTGTTATATACCCCACGAGGTCTGGCAACAACGCTGAACCCTAAAAACACTTACTGACTTCAATGACTGTTTTGTAACAGAGAACTGCTACTCTATAAAAAAAATATGGTTCAAATGGCTCTGAGCACTATGGGACTCAACTGCTGTGGCCATCAGTTCCCTAGAACTTAGAACTACTTAAACCTAACTAACCTAAGGACATCACAAACATCCATGCCCGAGGCAGGATTCGAACCTGCGACCGTAGCAGTCGCACGGTTCCGGACTGCGCGCTTAGAACCGCGAGACCACCGCGGCCGGCGGCTACTCTATAACCTACCGAAGTTGTGTACGTGTGCGATGTTATGCTGACATCCGACCGTGTCTTTCCGGTGCTTCTCTTTTCTTGTCAGGCATTGTAGATAACAGTTCCATATGTGACGTTAGTATTAATATTGTTCGCAAGGTTTTTAATATAAATGGTGAACAGCAAGAATCCCAATGCGTTCGCCTGGAGCACATACAAAGTTATTTCTACCCATACACCTGTCGGTGGCTCGCCATTCAAGAAAATATCTTGCGCCCTCCCTACCAATAAATTCTCAGTCCTGTTACGGTTTTCATTTGACAGCTCATGTGACTATACTTGTGACAGTAAGGGTAGGTGTGGTACTGGTTTTAGAAGACAACCCAATTACAGTTGGCGTTGCCACAACAACGGTTAAAATCAATTAATTGTATTATGATAGAGTTTTGTAGCATTCTTTGTTGGAATCACTCTCTAAAATATTACTACTGAGCCTCCACTGTAACTAACATTTGGAATACTATAAGCAATGTGCTGTGCCACAAGTGACTACCGTGTGTTTCTTTATTCGTTTTGGGGTTTAACATACACTTAGTCCCAATTTGTTATTCGACAGTTGAACTCCTCAGTTGGTTGTGAGAATAGAACTGCTTCAGTTTGTAACATGCTGATTGTAAAATTGGTCCCAGTGATTTCTATTTTGGACTTTATCAGGTGCAACAAAAAACGGTATGTAACATTTCTAGGGGAAAGTCTGGTAGTATCAAACAAGAGCAGTGTACATGTACGGGGAGATGGGGAGGTTGTTGCATTCCTGTTATGACGAAACCGCGCAGGAGGTGTAGCAGTCAGGAATTACGATGTGCACGTCCAGGGCTGGCGTTAAATACGAGAACAGGAAATTAAGTCGAATAAAGAGTGTGCAGGATACAAGGACGCGCCTAGGATAGTATTTTACCAGGCGTAGGCCAGTCTCGGAGGTCAAACAACTAAATAAAGTGGGCAACGGGACGGGAGGCAGTTCATGTGAACTTCTGTTGGTGGCTCGTCATGGGGTGCAGAGCTGAGGTTCAAAACACGTCTATTCCAGTCGAGGTCTGGACCACAAGAGATATAAGCAATTGTGTTCTGCCTCGCAGAACCCTCCACAGTCCACATACATGGTCTGCCCGCCACACACGCTATCCGGCAAAACCGATGGCGTGAAATCACTAACAGTTTCAGCACAGAGCCAAGGATATCTCTTGTCAGCAGCTTTAGCTCGACAGAATTTCCTCGCTTCTGAAAGGCAGGCAACTTGGGTTGCGTAGGCACAGCGAAAGTTGCTACGAGAGAAAACTTGTAAAGATTTGAGTCTTGCCTTTGAAATAAAATTTTTAGAACAATTTCTAAAATATTCCTTGACTGGCTGATACCTTGTACATTCCTTTCCCCTTGCAGAGGAATAGTGACTCATACTGCTTACAAAAGGGTGTCAGCCACTCCTTAGAAAGGCCGTTTGCCCTAGTAGGGGCCTTAGTGCTATGGGATGGGTCAGTTACAATATTTAGTGTGAGAGAGTTATGGGGCAGGGGGAGCCGAGTTTATCAAATTTCATGATTTAAGTAAATAGTAAAAAATTAAATGTTCAATTTTGTGCAAGGATGTAAGATTTTTGATAATACCACACCCAGAGTTATGAAAGGATAAATAAAATAGTAGAATGAATTTTGATGAATCACAATAATTTCTTTTAATTATTTACAGTTTACAATGTTAAACTGGTGCCCGGATCTTCTGACTTTCTTGCAGATCACAAAATACCTCGGGAATATCCGACAATATAGCTCCCACCATACACTGCGGCTCAACTCTTTGGACCCCTGAAGGCTCCTCAGTGAACATACGACTAAACGCGTCAGCTACCGCGTTGACGGACGCCTTAATATGTTTCACATCAAAGAGAAACGATGAAATAAGCACAGCCCAGCGAGCAATTCGCCCAGTTATCCGTGGCGTAACCAGGTCCAAGCTCAAAACCTGGTTATCTGTCTCCAGGAGAAAGTGCTTATGCTCAAGATAACAGCTAAACTTCTCTGAAGGAAACGTGACTGCCACAGCCACAGGTTCGTAAACAGAATAGTTAGACTCGGGACCGGATAAACGGCGCGACGCGGAAGCTAAAGGCCTCCTTTCTCCCTCCTCCTCCTGGAACAAGACAGCAGCAAGAACCGCATGGTACAGCCAATAAAGGTGGATTAGAAATGGCAGCTTTAAATTTTTGAAAGGCAATTTGCTGGGCCTCTCCCAAATAAATTCCTCATCCTTCTTACGAAGATTGTTGAGGGACGCCGCTAATTGGACAAAATTTGGTACCAACTTGCGAAAAAATTCGCCATTCCCACAAAACGGACAATTTCTTTCTTACTCCGAGAAGGGGTGAACTCGCGCAAAACCTTAGTCCTTTCCGGATCAGTACTGACTACTTAAGCCGAGAGCAAGTGTCCCAGAAACGAAATCTCGGACCTACAAAGGGTAACCTTCGAAGGTTTGACGGTCAGTCCTGCCGAACGTAAGCTGGCAAAACCTTGATCGAAATGGACTATGTGATCCTCTAGGGTTCGACTGTAAGCTACCACATCGTCAAGGTAATTATCCACACCGACAAACTTCAAAACACCGAGAACGGCATCTAGTAAACGAGATAAAACTGCCGCAGCCGCGGCCAAACCGGAAGGGACCCGGTTGAATTCAAAAAGGTTCCAGTCAGTGCAAAACGCCGTGACCGGCCTTGCACTTCCGACAAAGGAATCTGGTAGTACGCCTGACTTTCATAAAGGATGGTAAAGACGAAACTTCCTACCAGATCAAAACTGTGTGCCGGGCCGAGACTCAAACTCGGGACCTTTGCCTTTACGGGCAAGTGCACTTGGTCGCAAAAGGAAAATGTCCAGAGTTCGAGTCTCGGTCCGGCACACAGTTTTAATCTGCCAGGAAGTTTCATGTCAGCGCGCACTCTGCTGCAGAGTGAAAATCTCATTATGGTAAAGACGGTTGCGCCAGAAAAGCAAGTAAAACAATTGCGTAAGTCAGGCAGTGGCACTGACACTAGGACCACCTTCTAATTGAGACGATGATAGTCAATGAAAACCCGAAAATCTTTACCCTGTTCTTTCGGAACCAAAGAAACTGGGGCAGCATACGGCGACTTGGATGGCCTAATTACCCCTTCCTGGAGTATCTTCGGGGGTGATAACCTCTGCGGCGCCTGGCGCACAGAAACACTATCAGTCAAAATTATTTCGTACTCCAGTAGTTTCGTCTCGCCTAACCGCTTGGACGCTCTAGGATAGCGCTCCAGGACCCCCCTCAACCTGCTCACTTTCTCGGTGAAAAAATGTCACCTCTCCATCCGTACATTACAGAAATTATCGATACTGGTGGCCCTTGACTGATTGCATGAACAGAGTGACATGACAGAACCAGAAGCAAATTTAAAATGAAAAACGCCTGCCGCATAATAAACAACCAACCCGGGGCGTTGCGCAAACTCACATCCCAATATCACGGGAGTCTGCAAATTACACGCAATGATAAAGCTCTGCGGTCATGAAAAACCGTTGATGTGCAAATAACCCCGCACCTCCCCCTGCAAAGGCAACTCACGGCCGTCAGCGACCCAACGACATCTTTGAACAGGAGGGAGAGGTAATGAAAATTAATACAAATGCCGGAATTCTAGATACCACATCCCGTCTATTATCGATACCGAACTACCGGCATCAGCTAAAACACAAACCGGCTCATCTCCAATCCGAGCAGAAACATAGGGCAAGGGAGAACGATGGACACCCGTAACTCCCTTACAATTCAAAAGCCAGTGACGATCTTTGTTGCGTCTACCTCACCTCTGGCCTCAGATGTTCGTCCTAGAGCTCCTGGACACGGGACACCGCGCACTATTGATCGGTAGCTTGACAACGATGCAACCGCAACGCACGAGGACTATAGGCTCCCCTTTCTTGATCCCAACCGGGAATTCCCACACAACGTTGTGTAACTGGGAGTAGCGGCCGTTGATCGTCGATTAAGGAGACCTTTCCTACATAATCAATTAGCTGCTGAAACTGTGCCAAGGAAATTGGCCGCTGGGCAAAAGTTAAACGCGAACGATCTTGAGGGAGCATCTCTTCCAGAAGATGTTCGATATTATCCATCTCTGATACCGTCATATCAAGAGCAACAACTTCAGTATGTACTCGATCAAAATATTGGTCTAGCGTCTCATCATCGGTTTGTACCCTCCAACAAAAATCACGCTCCAACTGGACTCGTGTTCGATGCGAGAACTTCATCCCAAAATATTTCGGCTGAGGTCAACCAATATTCCTTGATGCTGCAATTCCTCCACTAAGATCTCACCAAAACACCACAGAGCCATCGGATACAACAGAGACAAAATTACACATGTTCCACCCCCAATGCATCAGCATGAACTTGCAACCGAACTAACAACCACAACAATCCTTGAATATGATGTAAGATTTCAATACGTAACTTTGAAATAGCTTCAAACAATTTTACAATAGGATTTGGCAATTCCAAAAAAACAGAATACCCAGTTTTACACTGTACTCCCCCGCCTGTATCCTTACTCTGTACAGCGGGCTCACCTTCCAAACCTCCCTCACCTAAAGCAAGCGCGACGGCAGAAGCTTGCAAATCCCGAACTTCAGAAGCAACTGATTCCTATGTTGCTGCATTGCGTCACTGAGATCGACATTCAGCAAATCCATTAAACAACTATTGTAATAAGTTAGGTGAGGTTGAAGGCGGAAAATTTGCCTCTGCGTAACTGGAGAAAATCGCGGAAATTCGAGTGTACAAGCAATGTCATCCACCGATGTTTTAATGCGTGGAAGCCACTCACCTACAGCCTCGACGTAATGAACTGGGAGGGATACTGGGGTGCTGGCCGCCCACGCTCGGATCCGCGCCGCTAACTCGTCAACTTTGCCCTCCACGGACAAACCGCGTACGCTCAACTCATAAATTAAGTGCTCGCGGCACAAATATGAAATTCCAGGGCAGGTACGTCCACTTATGCTGGGTAACTTCCTGAAAGAGCAAAACGTATTAGTGAACATGAACAAACACTCGTATCAGAAGCTTCGACCATCAACATGAAGGGTAGATACGAAACCCCCCGTACTACTCTGCTACCAGTTCAACCGTGATACTACTACATTCTTTAGAAAATCAAAATTACAATCTCACCACAGTTATTTAAAGAAAATACACTCCTGGAAATTGAAATAAGAACACCGTGAATTCATTGTCCCAGGAAGGGGAAACTTTATTGACACATTCCTGGGGACAGATACATCACATGATCACACTGACAGAACCACAGGCACATAGACACAGGCAACAGAGCATGCACAATGTCGGCACTAGTACAGTGTATATCCACCTTTCGCAGCAATGCAGGCTGCTATTCTCCCATGGATACGATTGTAGAGATGCTGGATGTAGTCCTGTGGAACGGCTTGCCATGCCATTTCCACCTGGCTCCTCAGTTGGACCAGCGTTCGTGCTGGACTTGCAGACCGCGTGAGACGACGCTTCATCCAGTCCCAAACATGCTCAATGGGGGACAGATCCGGAGATCTTGCTGGCCAGGGTAGTTGACTTACACCTTCTAGAGCACGTTGGGTGGCACGGGATACATGCGGACGTGCATTGTCCTGTTGGAACAGCAAGTTCCCTTGCCGGTCTAGGAATGGTAGAACGATGGGTTCGATGACGGTTTGGATGTCCTGATTGTGGCGCTCACCTGCACGGCGCCAAACACGCATACGACCATCATTGGCACCAAGGCAGAAGCGACTCTCATCGCTGAAGACGACACTCCTGGAAATGGAAAAAAGAACACATTGACACCGGTGTGTCAGACCCACCATACTTGCTCCGGACACTGCGATAGGGCTGTACAAGCAATGATCACACGCACGGCACAGCGGACACACCGGAACCGCGGTGTTGGCCGCATGCTCTGTTTCCTGTGTCTATGTGCCTGTGGTTCTGTCAGTGTGATCATGTGATGTATCTGACCCCAGGAATGTGTCTATAAAGTTTCCCCTTCCTGGGACAATGAATTCACGGTGTTCTTATTTCAATTTCCAGGAGTGTAGTAAGTACGGTGAATAATCAATCATGAACAATCGTTCTTGTTTAACCATATCTCAAAGGGCTATTAATACTATACACCACCAACCAAACGTTACACAGCCACGTAATACAACTTCATTAAAAAAAAATCAGAGATCTTAAAGCTTAATAATACTGAACTGCCCACATAAATGTCCACAGTGAAACATGCTCGTACTAGAAAGGCAAAGTGGCCCAACCAAGGGTGCAAGACTGGCATACAGAAAAAATAACAAGTTCCATATTCATTAAAGATACACAAATGATTAACATAAGTGTTGAATAAGAATGGCTAGTAATAACCAGTAAAGTAACTTACAGAAACGCTAATATTAACAAAGTGGTCTCACTTAACGTTAGAGAACAGCGTTAAGGACCACATCAGTATTGGAAGGAATAACACTACGGCCGGCTGGCAATACAAACGTCCATTCCCCACGGCTTGTGCAGAGGCTCACAAACAGGCGGTATATATTTACATATAGTCCGACCGGCCTCACAATGCGCGTTCCTGACAAGAATCCATAACCACACCGACGCCAGTAGACGAGCAGACTTAACAAATTTCCTGCAGCACGAATATATTACTATGAAAACAGGGTCAAATCACAGCCAGACTGAAATATATATAATCAGCATGCCCCCAAATTTTTATGGAGCAATACTCCAACAGTACCCGTCTCCCAGTAAATTAGCAGGAAACTTAGAGATCACTTGCAGTTGCCTTACGGCACTTTCAACATTAAACATACCAAATCCTGCCGTGACAAACGATTAAACCATTAACTCTACGGCTGCCGGGAGCGTACACAACATCAACCAGTCCCCAAGCGGTCAATATGTCCTAAAACAAGTTAAAACTTGCATGAAAACCACTTAAAACACACACTCCACAAATGATGAGAAACAGGAACCTCAGCCTCCTAAAAATAGCCACTGTGGAACCAAGTTCAGAACCATCTCCGGCAGCTACTCATTTCACAATAAGTTTCAACAATCTTCTTAGTTAAATACAGAATAAGTTGAAGCTTGCAAATTACGAGCTGGGAAGCTGTGAACGCCAATCGGAGACTCTGCCGTCACAAGTTAACCCGGAAAACCCGCCAGGGGAGCAGTCAAAGATAGCGAGACAGACGAATATCGATAACAGCGACGGAAGTAGAACACCCTACCGTCAGCTGCCACGGCTCATATATATTGATGTATTCCTTCTTCTCTTGTTGCCTTCGTAGCTACCTCAGTTGTACTTTGCCCTTCGATAAATTCGCTTTAACACGTTGGTGTTTTTTCGCATTGCAGTTAATTCAGATTTTCTCCCAGTTTTGTACTTCAGCTAGTTTTGCATCTTGAACGCTTTATTGTTTGAGATATCCAAAACTTTTTTCAAATTCTGTGCTAACAGTTACAGTATTTGTTTCCGGTTGAACTTTGCTGCCAAATTCTGGGCTGTTTCTTTTAAGGTGTGTAAATCCTTGTTTATTATATGTTTGTACATAAGTTCTTACAACAAATAACCAACAAAGTCACTCAGGTTTTCGTCTCCAACATTAAATTTTTCAGGTTGAATTATGCTTCCAGCATATACTGTTGGGCACACTCCTATGCTAAAAATGCAGGCTGAAGTGGCCGAGCGGTCGCAGGTTTGAATCCTGCCTCGGGCATGGATGTGTGTGATGTCCTTAGGTTAGTTAGGTTTAAGTAGTTCTAAGTTCTAGGGCACTGATGACCTCAGAAGTTAAGTCACATAGTGCTCAGAGCCAATTGAACCATTATGCTAAAAATAATAGTCTTGTGATCGGAGCAACACTCTTTTTCACCACAGATCGATTGGCTTAGCATCGGCGGTAGATAAAAGGTGACCATAGTTAAATCAATATTGCTCCTTCGTTTACTATTTCCAGAAGTTGTTGCGTCATTCCCCTCATTCAGTAGGTACAGATTAGTGGAAGTCAGAAATTCTTCCACCCCCTTTCCTCCGGAGTTCGTGACTGTATCATGCCACATGCTAGATCTTGCATTGCTGTCCACAGCAGCTACTAAATCAACTCCATTGTAGGCTGTCATGTGGTCAATTTTTTTCAGGTCATCTCTGATGGGTTTCGTGATGGCTAAGTACACCTTATCTATAAATAATGGCATATTTTCTTTTACTATTTTTATAAATATAGCAGCTTCATCGGACAAGTGGTTGATCATTAAGGGATCATTACATTTGTTAGTTATCAGTATTGCTGCCCTTTTCCTTGTGTCACCAGCGCCGTTGCAGTTCTGGAGCGCTGGAGCTTTATTTGTATGCACTTGATTTGTTTTTGAAGAGCCCACGTTGTTTGCCTTGTATTTGGTGTTGCCATTAGTGATAATCGGTATTCTGTTTGCGTTGCATACGCTTTCATTCGGACGTAGCAGGGCTATTGCACTGTTCTTGCTCGAACATAGAGGTGACAAACACGTATCTCGTTTAGTGTCCGTTAACTTTTTAATCGAACTTAATACTCGCTGCAGGTGACGTTCGTCAAAATGGTTCAAATGGCTCTGAGCACTATGGGACTTAACATCTGAGGTCATCAGTCCCCTAGAATTGAGAACTACTTAAACCTAACTAACCTAAGGACATCACACACAACCACGCCCGTGGCAGGATTCGAACCTGCGACGGTAGCGGTCGCGCGGTTCCAGACTGAAGCGCCCAGAACCGCTCGGCCACATCCAAGGCTACGTAATCTTTAGTGTATTGTTTTGCAGTAGGAAGTATTATTTCCTGCTTTCTCATCCTATCCAAAAAGGCTTTGAATTACTTTGAAGACACGAGGTAATGTTTATGAATATCTTCCGCCAATAGCGCACCTTTCACTGAGAAACCTAGTACTGACGAATCGCATTCGGATTTCGTAGTTATCATGTCATCGTTTTGTTGTGTACCATAAGATGAATTTGTGAGATTCAGTATTAGATTCATTAGTTTCACTAAATTCACGTAAGTCGTTAGTTTCCATGGGAAGGACATTGACAGTTTCATTTGACATATCTTTAATCTGCTCACTGGAAGAAAGAAATTTTGTTATTAGTGTCGACTGAACCGTTGACAGCATCCTTATTCAAATCGAAATCAGATCGACGCCTTTCAGTGTGTGTAGGTGATATTTCTAGAACAGTAGCGCCGGAGGCAGATGTATGTAGCTCTTTTCCAAACTGATTGGGAGGATGGGAAATGTTTTGGAGCGGCTACTTGTACCAATGATACGGGCGTCGGTGTAGCAGCAAGGTGTAAGAAAGCAAGAAATTCGCTTTCACCATTTGCAATAACAGTAATTGCGTGCATCTTCCTTGATTTGATCAACACCTCACCAGTGATGACATAGAACGTCATTCATTGCAACATGCGCATTGAAATACTTTCCTTCATAGGGAATCTTGTTTCATAGATGGTACTTTGCTAAAACGTCGAATATGTATTTAACAGTACGACGAAATGATTTTATTTGAGAGCATATTTCAACCCTGGAGCAGATTGGAATGTGTCTAGTATACGTTCCCAAATAGGCATTATGTTAACTATTGCAGCGTTACTAATAAATGGAAACACATTAGACAAAACAACTCGAGTATTGGCACATTTAAAACGCCTTCTAGTGTCATTATCTCATTAAAGCACAAACTCTCCTCCTTCTGCATTAATAGATATACATTTTCAACGGTTCTTGTAACGGTACAAATGTTGCCTACAGATATGCAAGAGCAATGCGTAATACTGATGCCAGAAATTATGTCACTTACCGGTTTTACATAGTCCTTCCTCTATTACGATATTGGGAACACTATCGATGGTGACAGCTTTTTCTGATGAGATCACATTATCGACAGAAACAGAAAAGTGCTGTTTTGCTCAAGCCGCTGATGTTTGTTGAGACGATTTGGCCGTGGAAGTTTCAATAGCGCAGCCATTTCCACGACCGTTCGTAGCTTCGTTGTTGACAACAGCTGACTGTAGCGGTGCGCAGTAACCGTTTAATGAGCCCGCCATGCCTATAAAGCTGCCCTATTCAACTCGATTACACAGGAGCCGTATCCTATGCGCAAAAACAAAATAGACAACGGCGACTCTTGTGAATTCGACTACAACACAATCAAGTACACGAGCGGTAACAGCTGTTTTAAACCACAATTTGAAAGACTTTTGCAACAGCAGACATACGCTTGGTTTTACGTCCGTTCCTATTCAAAGATACTCCAGTAACAGTCCTTCAAAACATGGCATTTTAAATTACCAGGGAAACATGGCGTGTTGAATCATTAAGCCTGGAATACACAGCAAGAGACAGTGAAATACCAGACGTTGATGAAAGTTGCTCAGTAATTTCAAGTGGAGAAAAGGAAGTGTAAACAAGCCAGAACGTCTGATAAACTGCCACTGCCTCAACTTGGATACACTATTGGAAATGACCAATTCAGGAAAATAACAGTGAAAATCTTAGAAAAGCAAATGAACAAAAGAAAAGATATATCTATCCTCTTGAAAATCATTTTAAAGTTCCTCATGTGGCAATAGTCCTTATGAAGATCACTTAGATAAAAAGATACAATTAGTCTTACATGCCGATTAATTAGATTTAACTGAAACAAGCGAAAATTAACAAGTTTGAAATGTGACTGAGTTGTGGTCTGAAATACTGTGAACCCCGAGTTATCACACAAGCTACACTTGCACTGAAGAAAACTGAATAATTACCGAATTCCCAAAACTACAAAATAAATTTATCAACATGTGTACATTACAGTCGTAAAACGAACATGAAACAAAAGTACTGGAAGGAACAGACCTGTCGCAAATCGTTATTGCCTATCACGTGAAAAATAACTACATTCATTCCACATCAACTATCCTATGTAAGAATATTGGTCACTACGTCAACACAATAGTAAACTACAATCGACTGATTCAGTAGCACTAAGACCCTTTGGCCAGGAAAACACGTGAAAAATTACTTATTGCCATCAATATAAGGAGATTAAATAGGAAAATACATTAAGAAAGTATATCTAGTACTCAGGATAACACACAAACTTAATATTCTCCCAATAGTGTCACTAACCTACAGTGTTTACAGCAAGTGAAAGAGAGGGTAAAATAGAGAGAGATAGGGACTTACGTATAATAAATCACTGATCTCATTTCTACTAATGTTCAGTACAAGCGAGGTGCCTAATTGCTCCCACCGCCCTGAGGTGAACGCATAAGCTCAACCTGCAGTCTTCTACAGATATCCCCTGCGCAGAAAAGAGCACGTAGGTCGCGGGTCCGTTATCTTGAGGCTGCAATAACTGTTAGCGAGGAAGAGGTACTGTATAAATACTTAACTTCTGAAAAGTTTTCTTTGAATGGGACGCCACTCATTTTTATTAGCAGAATACGAGATACCGCATAAGTATAGTCAGCTTTATGAATCACAATCAATTTACATTCTCTACGTTTTCATAGAAGTAAATAAAATAATGGACTGCGTATATGCGTAATTACGATCAAACTGTTGTCAGTTACATGTCCAAATAATTAGAGATTCCTAATGAAGTTCTTAACCGATACCGACCTGGACACGTAACATGTCTGTCCTACGAGACTGCCGAACCAGCTCCACATTTACAAATCAGAGACTGCTAATTAAGTCTCAATCGATAGCGACCAAGGCAGATTGCATGTCAGTCCTCCGAGACCGTCGCACCAGCTTAGATCTTACAGACGAACCACTTCGGCCGCCATCCAAGTTAGGCACGATCCGAAGGTTTCCAAAGTGCTTCGTCTGACATTTCGTATGGCAGTTGTTTATTATTCTGCTGATTATTAATACTTGTGAAATAATGGGTGATAGCACCCTATTGAGAGATCCTTTAATTTGAAATGCAAGTAAATGCTCTGTTTAGTTTGTCTAAGATTAATAACAGTAGACGGTCATTTTGGCGCGCTGCTTCCGAAGGCAGCAACCAATCACGGAGAAAGATTACTGTCCAGGCGGTCTTTCTCACGACACCCGTACCGAACAAACCAACTGTATCGGTACCTCACACCACGTTACGTCATCTTTCCACTGGTGCCTTCCCAACTGCTCTGAGAAGAGCTCCTTGAAGCTGAATATTGAAATCTGGTTTCGCAGGATAGAGCGGATCAGGTTATGGATGTGGAGAGGGCCGTAATCAGCTACTGTTAGTTGCACTAAACACACAAACCATTATTTTCCTAAGAACCACTAAATTACACATTGCCTTAAAAGGATCAAATTAAAACAAAACGGCTGAAGGCGTTGTTAAGAAAACTAGCGATACCTCCTGGGCTGAAGGCCCAAAAATCACGCCAAAAACAAGAACTGCTGAAGGCCTGAACACAAGTTATAAAAATTGCTGAAGGCTGGAGTGGCCGAGCGGTTCTAGGGGCTTCAGTCTGGAACCGCGCGAACGCTACCGTCGCAGGTTCGAATCCTGCCTCTGGCATGGATGTGTCTGATGTCCTTAGGTTAGTTAGGTTTAAGTAGTTCTAAGTTCTAGGGGACGGATGACCTCAGAAGTTAAGTCACATAGTGCTCAGAGCCATTTTGAACCTTATAAAAATTGCTTTAAAAAATACACGCGGCAGAATGAAGGCCTTACTAAAAAAAATTTTTAAAAATTTCACTTAAATACTCAGCTGAAGGTCACACACAAGACACTGAATAACTCAGGACTTAGGGCCTGGATGACAAGAATTTCAGATAAAACAAACTTTCAACATTTTAGTTATTAAACAAAGCAATCTTAAAACGTTAAGTCGGCTGAAGGCCTTATCTTAAAATTAAAACATACAGTACATCAAAATAAAAATCACAATCTAAAAAATGGTTCAAATGACTCTGAGCACAATGGGACTTAACATCTGAGGTCATCAGTGCCCTAGAACTTAGAACTACTTAAACCTAACTAATCCACAGACATCACACACATCCATGCCCTGGACAGGATTCGAACCTGCGACCGCATCAGTCGCGCGGTTCCAGACTGAAGCGCCTAGGACCGCTCGGCCACACTGGCCGGCCACACTGTAAAACCAACAGAACAGTGGTGCTCAGAAGTGTTATAAGGGTCGGCCTGAGGAGGTAGCTCTAACGTGGGATTAGGTGAGACAGGCAGCCTAGAGTAAGGTTAAATAATCGGATGGCAACCCAACCCAGGGACAAACAACCTAATCAACTCCCTTCTGCCCGACCAATGGTACGAGAACGGAAAATATCAGCTGAGGGAGAAGATACCAGCAGCACTACGTCTTCAAAACTGGCGTCTAAAAACAGACAAGGCACAATAACCATTCTTAAGAAAAAAATATGAACAAACAATTACACTCCTGGAAATGGAAAACAGAACACATTGACTCCGGTGTGTCAGATCCACCATACTTGCTCCGGAAACTGCGAGAGGGCTGTACAAGCAATGATCACACGCACGGCACAGCGGACACACCAGGAACCGCGGTGTTGGTCGTCGAATGGCGCTAGCTGCGCAGCATTTGCGCACCGCCGCCGTCAGTGTCAGCCAATTTGCCGTGGCATACGGAGCTCCATCGCAGTCTTTACCACTGGTAGCATGCCGCGACAGCGTGGACGTGAACCGTATGTGCAGTTGACGGACTTTGAGCGAGTGCGTATAGTGGGCATGCGGGAGGCCGGGTGGACGTACCGCAGAATTGCTCAACACGTGGGGCGTGAGGTCTCCACAGTACATCGATGTTGTCGCCAGTGGTCGGCGGAAGGTGCACGTGCCCGTCGACCTGGGACCGGACTTCAGCGACACACGGATGCACGCCAAGACAGTAGGATCCTACGCAGTGCCGTAGGGGACCGCACCGCCACTTCCCACAAATTAGGGACACTGTTGCTCTTGGGGTATCGGCGAGGACCATTCGCAACCGTCTCCATGAAGCTAGGCTACGGTCCCGCACACCGTTAGGCCGTCTTCCGCTCACGCCCCAACATCGTGCAGCCCGCCTCCAGTGGTGTCGCGACAGGCGTGAATGGAGAGACGAATGGAGACGTGTCGTCTTCAGCGATGAGAGTCGCTTCTGCCTTGGTGCCAATGATGGTCGTATGCGTGTTTGGCGCCGTGCAGGTGAGCGCCACAATCAGGACTGCATACGACCGAGGCACACAGGGCCAACACCCGGCATCATGGTGTGGGGAGCGATCTCCTACACTGGCCTACATCTCTGGTGATCGTCGAGGGGACACTGAATAGTGCACGGTACATCCAAACCGTCATCGAACCCATCGTTCTACCATTCCTAGACCGGCAAGGGAACTTGCTGTTCCAACACGACAATGCACGTCCGCATGTATCCCGTGCCACCCAACGTGCTCTAGAAGGTGTAAGTCAACTACCCTGGCCAGCAAGATCTCCGGATCTGTCCCCCATTGAGCATGTTTGGGACTGGATGAAGCGTCGTCTCACGCGGTCTGCACGTCCAGCACGAACGCTGGTCCAACTGAGGCGCCAGGTGGAAATGGCATGGCAAGCCGTTCCACAGGACTACACCCAGCATCTCTACGATCGTCTCCATGGGAGAATAGCAGCCTGTATTGCTGCGAAAGGTGGATATACACTGTACTTGTGCCGACATTGTGCATGCTCTGTTGCCTGTGTCTATGTGCCTGTGGTTCTGTCAGTATGATCATGTGATGTAATGACCCCAGGAATGTGTCAATAAAGTTTCCCCTTCCTGGGACAATGAATTCACGGTGTTCTTATTTCAATTTCCAGGAGTGTAATTGGCTGTCGAACTACACGCCGTGCCGGACAGCATCAGAACGGCGAGGAAAAACACACTGCTGGAAAACTACGCTAACGACCAGGGCAGGTAACTAGGGCGTTAACGGCCACAAGGCAGAAAATTCTGCTGGTTCACTCCACTGATAAGTTACAACCAATTTAACAGTTAACGACCATACAGGAAGACGGCTGCAAAATTTCGCCGACTCCAACACACCATACGTTTCTGCTAGCCGGAAAGGCCCAGGAAGCAACAACCGGCATTAAACGAAGAGATGTCACAGCAGTTGAGGTTTCATAACAGGTTGACTGATGGCTCCCGACAAAACTCGCGGCACGCGACAACCCGGAAATACTAGTGGCCGCCCAAAGATAGTACGACAGTACACTTATCGATAAGCGCTGCTGCTGTCACTCACGGGCAGGCAAGCCAGCAACTTAGTGACGCCAGAAATAGAGTAAGAAACGCAACGGTAGTACCGCAAAGATAAGATGTCAACACTACACGGCACGAACACGAGACGCGCACGGCTCAAATATGACAGCTGTGAAGTCAGAAATATTACGTGTTCTACAACTTATTCACAATAATTATTCAGAAACTGTTCTCTGTAAACGAAATTATAACTAGAAACACTAAAGGACAAAATCAGAAACCGCATTAGTTGGATTATCAACTGAAACTGAGGATCAATTACAATATTCTTTTTTCCTCCTGTCTTGTCAGCTGCTCTTAGAATTTAAAGTTTTCCAATTATCATGGGACCTTTACTTGGCATAAAACAAGCTTGTAAAATATGAAGTTATAGGGATGCAGAAATATGTAGTCAAAGTCATAGAAAAAGGTAAATAAAATATACGTGTTTACTGCGACAAAATAACTTACAGTATGCTCGTCCTGTTCATAAAATTTGAAATAAAGGAAGGGAAAAAATGTACTGAGTTTTTAATCAGTTCATAAAATACAAAAAAGGTTCGTGGACAGAATGTGTCTTGGCGCGACATAAGCGCATGCAGGTACACAAACTCCGGACTGACAGACTGACGGAAGATAACAGCTTGGACGCCTTAGCAAGGAAGGAAAGGTATGCGAGTGTGACGTACACAAACAATAGCGGCGCCCCAAAGGCATGTTGAATAGGAGTGGATATAGTGCTGCGAGGCACCGAAGGCATTGTGTGTTACGGGTGCTTAAGGTGGTAAAAAAGGGGAGAATGCGCTATAACTCTGCGGAGAGGGGGAAGAAAGACGTGGTGTTACTGAAGGAAGGGGGAAAAGGATATGTGTAGGCGCGGCAAGGCGCGGGGAGGAGAGGAGTGAAGATGAGCCAACGCTGGAGAGCAGGGCGAATGCAGCAAGTGTAATTTCTTTCTACCAGACGCGTTTCACCTCCCTTTTTACGCTAAGGCATCAGCATGGCCTCTAGAACGACACAGTTATGTTTTGGTATGTGCTAATTTTAGATTATCGAACAGTTCACGTCGCGCTTTTATGTAAATAAGTAATTACTTACAGTTTGTTGGCATCTGAGTTTCCTCTCATCTGGGCTGGAGGCCGCACTACCATTTAATTTCCGAGACATAAGCACATTTTTATATTATGAACTTCTTCTTCCACACTGTTCACTATGTTTACCCTTATTTTTGTGGTGCACTATTACTCTTTACAGATATTTGTTCAAAGACTGGCCGGCCGCGTAGGCCGAGCGCTTCTAGGCCCTTCAGTCCGGAACTGTGCGACTGCTACGGACGCAGGTTCGAATCCAGCCTCGGGCATGGTTGTGTGTGGTGTCCTTAGGTTCGTTCGGTTTAAGTAGTTCTAAGTTCTAGGGGACTGATGACCTCAGATGTTAAGTCGCATTGTGCTCAGAGACATTTTTTTAAGACTGTCCTTTTGAAGATGTAAATATTGTGAGTTCATTATGCACTTCCTCCTTTTTGATTTGTTTACCTGCATGTATGGAACCACCACATCCGCAGAACACCTAAGCGTACATGCTCACCAACCAGCCACTAGAGAAGAAGACATGAAGGTAATTAGAATCAACAATGAAAGACACTTCCTAACCTTGCAAGAAAATTACCACGCACAAAACACCGAAGGGAAAAGAAAACCCTGTTGAATGATCAAGCACACATGCAAAACAATTCGTTGTTTACACTAACAAATAAAATAATAGAGTAACGCATTAAAAGAGGATTATTACCCTAATAATAAAAATCACAGTAATACCACCCAACACCTTTTTCACTCACTTCCCATGAACTGCTCCACAGAACATTTAGACAAAACTCAAAGCAGCTGGTCAACAAAGCTTTCAACCATTCTCTAACAGGTACATTCATATTCAACACTCTACAACTCAAACCACCAACCCCCTACTCCCCCCCCCCCCCCCCGCCACACCGCACTCACACACATTAACACACACACAGACACAGATACAGACACACACACACACACACACACAGAGAGAGAGAGAGAGAGAGAGAGATAAACATCATAGGTAGATGGTGGTTTTCAACATATACTTCGGTAGGTTGGCAACATGTAGGCAAACAAAGCAAGCAGAAGGAAACACATAATAAACTCACGATATTTACTTCTTTGAAAACAAGGTTTCCGAATAAATACCTATAACTAGTGGAAAAAGAGTAATTATGCACCACAAAAAAAGGTGAACATAGTGAAGAGTGTGAAAGAATAAGTTCGTAATATAAAAATGTGCTTATGTTACGCAAATGAAGTGGTAGTGCGACCTCCACACCAGATGAGATGCAAACAAATTGTAAGTAATTACGAATTTACATATAAAACGGCATGTGAACTGTTCGATAATCTAAAAATAACACAAAACCAAACTATATCGTTCTATAACCACAGAAAGTGCAATAGAGAAAAAAAAAGAATGAAACGCGCCTGGGAGAAATAAATTGGAATCGAGGCAAAAAAAGGTGGTTTAATTAGCAAAACCAATATTTCTGTGCTGCTGCGGAGGATGCCACGCATACACACTTGTTAAGCACAATGTTTTTTTTTTTAAGTACAGCTAGTGATAGATGTCTCTTACGGCGTTACGGCGTAAAGTCAAGCGCCAGCACACCAGTTGGGAAAGATGGAGCAGAGACGGCTGTGAGAAGACGTCAGCCAGTTGCACGATGACCCACCCCTCTCCAGCACGACAATGCGACAGCAGCGGCCACATTGCGAAGAGGACATAAGCGCCCCGTCCGAGAGGTCGTGACGCAGTTGCAGAGAAGTTCAAGATTAGCCACTTCTATAGCAGCATCGACACTAGCTACCTTGTTTGTACAATCTACGTAACACAGACTTGGGAAATTTTAATACTGAAGAAACTTGCTTATTTCGAATGTAGCACTTTGCTTGTGTCATATCTGTATAATCACAAGTTAAGTACTGTAATCTTTTCATTTTGCAATAAAACTAGTCAATACGACTTGTTTGAATGTTTTGTAGCGATCCGAGAAAGCAGGTTTCCTAGGCATCCAGTATGTGGCGACTAGGCCGGATTTAACAGCTTCAGCGGTAGGACACTAAGCACGCATAAAAGCATAGTAAGACAGTGCTGTCTGACAGCATATTGAAAGAGTCATTACCATCAGCACAGCGCGACATCAAATGTTTTATACACTACTGGCCATTAAAAATGAGCCACCACGAAGATGACGTGCCACAGACGTGAAATTTAACCAACAGGAAGAATATGCTGTGATGTGCAAATGATTAGTTTTTCAGAGCATTCACACAAGGTTGGCGTCGGTGGTTAACACCTAGAACGTGCTGACACGAGGAAAGTTTCCAACCTATTTCTCATACACAAACAGCAGTTGACCGGCGTTGCCTGGTGAAACGTTGTTGTGATGCCTCGTGTAAGAATGAGAAATGCGCACCTCACGTTTCCGACTTTGATAAAGGTCTGGTTGTAACCTATCGTGATTGTGGTTTATCGTATCGCGACATTGCTGCTCGCGTTGGTCGAGATCGAATGACTGTTAGCAGAATATGGAATCCGTGGGTTCAGCAGGGTAACACGGAACGCCGAGATGGATCCCAACGGCCTCGTATCTCTAGCAGTCAAGATGACAGGCATCTTATACGCATTGCTGTAACGGATCGTACAGCCACGTCTCGATCCCTGAGTCAACAGATGGGGACGTTTGAGAGACAACAACCATCTGCACGAACAGATCGACGACGTTTGCAGCAGCATGGATTATCAGCTCAGAGACGGTGGCTGCGGTTACGCTTGACGCTGCGTCACAGACAGGAGTGCCTGCGATGGTGTAGTCGACGACGAACTTGGATGCACGAATGGTAAAACGTCATTTTTTCGGATGAATCGAGGTTCTGTTTACAGCATCATGATGGTCGCATCCCTGTTTGGCGACATCGCGGTGTACACACACTGGAAGCGTGTCTTCGTCATCGCCATACTGGCGTATCACCCGGCGTGATGGTATGGGGTGCCATTGATTACACGTCTCGGTTACCTCTTGTTCGCATTGACGGCACTTTGAACAGTGGACGTTACATTTCAGATGTGTTACGACCCGTGGCTCTACCCTTCATTCGATCCCAGCGAAACCCAACATTTCAGCAGGATGATGCACGACCGCATGATGCAGGTCCTGTACAGGCCTTTCTGGATACAGAAAATGTTCGACTGCTGCCCTGGCCAGCACATTCTCCAGATCTCTCACCAACTGAAAACGTCTGGTCAATGGTGGCCGAGCAACTGGCTCGTCACAATACGCCAGTCATTACTCTTGATGAACTGTGGTATCGTGTTGAAGCTGCATGGGCAGCTGTACCTGTACACGCCATACAAGCTCTGATTGACTCAGTGCCCAGGCGTATCAAGGCCGTTATTACGGCCAGAGGTGGTTGTTCTGGGTACTGGTTTCTTAGGATCTATGCACCCCAATTGCGTGAAAATGTAATCGCATGTCATTTCTAGTATAATATATTTGTCCAATGAATACCCGTTTATCATCTGCATTTCTTCTTGGTGTAACAATTTTAATGGCCACAAGTGTGTAAAAGGATCTTGAATTTTCCATGACAAAACCCGTAATGCAAGAGAGCACAGGACACAACTTTAAGAAGTTGAGATGATTAGTACAGTAATTGTTTCTATTTTGAAACAGAAGCCGGATGACGGACTGCATCTCTGTGTCGATTCCCATCAGCAAATACAACGTTGCAAAAAGGCGCTTGCCAATCGTTTTATGAATTTGTTGTCCGAATGAAAGAATCGCTTCAAGACGACGAAAATTTCGATACGTAACGTCCGAGGTGCGAGAAGAAATACTGAAGTTAAAAGTTTTGGATGGAAATTACGCTGTTGAAGACATGGGCAGGGAAAGAATGCTTTTTATTTTACTGGACACAGTTCAGGGAAATTTGATTGGCACTAGAGGGAAACGGTCAGTTCTGTGGACATAAGAAGTAAAAGTGCGCCATTATTTTTTGCCCAGATGTCTAGTGCCATGAAAAAATAACAACGGGAATAAATTCTTGTAAACAATGGAATTACCTCGTTTACAGAGTGGTGTAACATTGATTAGTTACAAAAATTATATGACAATTCGAAATTTAACGCCCTGTGAGCAAAGAAGTCAAACAGAAAACACATAGCAAAAAGAAGTTTCACGTTCTGTATCTGACAATAAAACACTGAAAATAGCAGACTTGTAAAAGGTAGTATTCTAGAATAACTTCTATAAGGTAGACTGAGTGCATTTTTTCGACAGGCACAACAATATTCTTCGTCAACAAAAGGTATCAAGAAGGGAAATGCAGTAAGTCAAAATTGTGCCACCAATCTGAATACTGCAAACTTCGTATAGTAATATCATCAAATGACAAACATCTGTACAATAGCGACAGAAGAAACTTTTAAACATCTCAAAATCTTCAGAAATGTCTGAACTGCTCACAAAATACAAACAGGTATGTATATGGACCATTCTTCTCACAAAACTGTTAACGTTTACAACCATTTGAAACTTATACACTATGTAATAGTCAACTGACTGACTACACCGTCCCAAATAAATTCTTAGTTAGAGGAAAACTACAGCTTAATACACAGGCAGTAGACAAACGATCTTTCAAATGATGACGAAATAGTGTCCCACAAAGTTTATTGGAGTTTATTCTCACTAAAAACCTATGCCATATGAAAAGTAGACTTAATTACGGCTGAGATATCGCAAAGCAACAGCTGCGCCGATCCACGTCTTTGCACCATGACGTCTTTGCTTATAGTAAGCGTTCACAGATGATATACTCCAAACGATGTTGTTGTCTCAACTGGAATCTCGCTGCGTCATAAAATGAAACATGGTTAACATTTATATTCTGACTTCTGGGGGCGACATCATAAAATAGAGCATTTAACATCAGTCAGCCATCTTCATTCACACAATTAGTAACACGATTAACATTCATTCCATCCTTCTCTGCTTCCATCAAGAAACGTTGACTGTATAAAGGAACAGCATCGCTTAATCAACTGACAGAGGCACTTAGTTTCAACCCTATTAACCACAAGACCTCTTGCCTGCTCAATAACAGCAGTAAAAACAACGTCATACAAATCTTCGTACCAACAGAAGTTTCCTGTTCCCTGCCCTCTTGGGAGGGGGGCGGGGGGAGGGGTAACAGCGGGAAGTCATCGTATCCTCAGTTAACGACTTACAGGGATACAACAGATGGATTCTCCTTCATTATGCAATAAATCTCATATTGCGGTACATCACGAAATAGGCCTAGCTTCGTACACTGAGTTAAACAGTTACAGGCAACTATCATTTATGAAGAAACAAAATGGAATAGACAGAAAAAGAATAAAAGTTGGGGAAAGAGCATGTAGATACGCAGAAAGAAGACAGAAAAAGTTCAGTCCTTGCATACCGCAATCCGGCATGTCACACAGCGTCCTATCGATTTCGGCAACACAAGTGGTAATCGTGCAATTACGACAGGGTACGCGCTCGAGGCCTCAAGGTACCTAATCTCACTAGTAGTCTGAACCTAACGGTTTGTCGCTTTTCTTATAAGGCCTAGATTTCGCGTCTGTACCTGGCCTTGCAATAAACACACGCTGCCATTGAGCTAGAAGAGTTTAGTACAACGATTATTTCAGGGACTTTGCAGACGCGGTATCCGAACAGGTGAGGTTTATGTGGTGCTTAATGCTCTCACATCAGTGGAGGAAGGCTTAACAGCCTATTCTCATGAAAGAGTGCTTATCTAGGAACAATTAGACATTCAGCATACCTCCCAATAACTATGCTACCAAAAATTTAAAGTTCACAAAAATGGTTCAAATGGCTCTAAGCACTATGGGACTTAACATCTGAGGTCATCAGCCCCCTAGACTTAGAACTACTTAAACCTAACCACTCTAAGGTCATCACATACATCCAGGCCCGAGGCAGGATTCGAACCTGCGACAGCAGCAGCAGCGCGGTTCCGTACTAAACGGCTTAGAATCGCTCGGCCACAGCGGCCTACAATTTCAAGTTCAAATTGTACTTCTAAATAAAGAAGCAACCAAACAACAGGCAATAACTGCACAAGATGCAAAATTCAAGTCGATACAATCACTTACTGTTCTGAGAGACCCTACTCGTTCTCTACGGTCTTCTCTGAACGAATGGCTGCAGTGCCTCAGTACATATAAGATGACAATTGTTGAACTGTGTGAAATAAAATCGTCAAAATATCTGAACAGTGTGTGTTAGGATGTTCAAGCTGCGCGGTTGGTCGTGGGGTGTGATGAGATTTAGTATGCCCATCATGGTTTGGTTTAGCGGCTAAGCCCACTTTCATTTGGACAGGTTCGTCTAGAAGCAAAACTGGCGCATTTCGGGGACTGTGCGTTTCACGATGGAGATGTCTCTTCATCCTCTAACGGGTGACTGTGTGGTGTGCATTGTCCAGTCACGGAACAATCGGCGCGATATTTCTTGATGGCACGGTAACTACAGACCGGCACTTGAACGTTTTGGAACATGATTTCATTCCCGTTATACAAAGTGACACTGATGTCGACGAGACGTGGTTCATTGAAGCAGGAAAGTGTTTGATGTCCTGGAGAAGCACTTTGGGGACTGAATTCTGCCTCTGGCGTACCCAGAGGCCACTGGCATGGGTCTCGATTGGAAGCCATATTCTCCTCATCTGAACACATGATGGTTCATTCTTGTGGGGCTACATTAAGGACAAGATGTCCTGCAGTAACATCAAAACCATTGCTACGCTGGGGTCATTGGCAGCATCGATGTTCCGACACTTCATCGGGTGATGCAGATTTTCGTCTGTGGCACATCATCGTCAGTGACGGCAGGCACATCGAGCATGCCATAGTTTGTAACTAATTTACATTTTTTTTCTCTTACAGTTCAGTAATTGTCACAGTGTAGCAACAATTACGGTACACTTGTCGCGTCGCGAAGCACGGAATGCAGCGGCGACGGATACGCACAGTGGATGTACGCAAGTTGTACTTCGTAAGCGCAGCATGGCTGGCGAAAGCAGGCCCCCGGGCGTCGAGGCCAGGACCGTTATGGAGACGGCAGCAAGGGGGAAATGACCGACGGTGAACATGGGTAGCGCGGGGGCGTCTATGCCGCACAGCTGATCAGCAGCAACAGCAGGATCTGTGACACAAATATATCGGCCGGTAAGCTCGGTATTACACCATCACATCTCTCTGTCAAAGTTGATACGTCAAATATTTTTGTCAAATAAATATGATAGTGTAATAGGGAACTTTGTAAAATCTCGCCTTTCGTTAAAGAAATGTGATTAAATCTAGGGCCTCGCCTTAGATCTGATCATAAAAATCGTTCGCCTTCTGTTCACTGCAGTGTGAAATGTCACCGCTTGGAGCGCTGGCATCGCTACAGTTATTTGATGTAACTAGTGTGTTTGTAAACATGATTGCAAAGTTTAATTGCTGTGTTCCTTCGACTCATTTTTATAACCTTGCTTTGACTCGGGATGGGGGTAAGCAAGGGGCACAACGAACACTATTAATCGTGTACTGATGGGCAGGTATGATAGGCTGCAGGCGACTTCAAATCCACGATCATAGATACATCTGGAAACATCCAGGCACCTTTTCAGCAAGCTGGAATAGAGGAGAAGGAAACACTATAAAATAAATTAAAAGGGTCTTAGCTCACCATTCTACTTAGTCTATTTTTGAACTTTGGATGCCACAAGTCACAAAGCCTTCATCTGTCTCGTACATTCTGTTAAGTTTGTAGTTGTTGGAACACTAATTCTATTAATTAAATTATTTAAAAATAAAAATAGTTCTTAGTGCCCATACTTTGTATACTAAACATTAAAATTGCTACACCCTGAATAAATGCAGATGATAAACGGTTATTCATTGGACAAATATATTATACTAGAACTGACATGTGAAAACATTTTCACCCAATTTGGGTTCATAGGTTCTGAGGAATCAGTACCCAGAACAACCACCTCTGGCCGTAATAACGGCCTTGATACGCCTAGGCATTGAGTAAAACAGACCTTGGACGGCGTGTACAGGTATAGCTGCCCATGAAGCTTCAACACGATACCACAGTTCATCAAGAGAAGTGACTGGCATATTGTGACGAGCCAGTTGCTCGTCCACCATAGACCAGTCGTTTTCAATTGGTGAGAGATCTGGAGAATGAGCTGGCCAGTGCAGCAGTCGAACATTTTCTGTATCCAGAAAGGCCTGTACAGGACTTGCAACATGCGGTCGTGAATTATCCTGATGAAGTGTAGGGTTTTGCAGGGATCGAATGAAGGGTAGATCTACGGATCGTAACACATCTGTTCAAAGTGCCGTCAATGCAAACAACATGTGACCGAGACGTGTAACCAATGGCACCCCATACCATCACGCCGGGTGATACGCCAGTATGGCGATGACGAATACACGCTCCCAGTGTGCGTTCACCGCGATGTCACCAAACACGGATGTTACCATCAAGATGCTGTAAAAAGAACCTGGATTCATCCCAAGAAATGACTTTTTGCCATTCGTGCACCCAGATGCGTCGTTGAGAACACCATCGCAGGCGCTCCTGTCTGTGATGCAGCGTCAAGGGTAACCGCCGCCATGCTCTCCGAATTGATAGTCCACGCTGCTGCAAACGTCTTCCAACTGTTCTTGCATGGTTGTTGTCTTGCAAACATCCCCATCTGTTGACTCAGGTTGGTTCAAATGGTTCTGAGCGCTATGGAACTTAATATCGGTGGTCATCAGTCCCCTAGAACTTAGAACTTCTTAAACCTAACTAACCTAAGGACATCACACACATCCATGCCCGAGGCAGGATTCGAACCTGCGACCGTACCGGTCACGTGGCTCCAAATTGAAGCCCCTAGAACCGCACGGCCACACCGGCCGGCTGTTGACTCATTGATCGAGAGGTGGCTGCGCGATACGTTACAGCCAAGCGGTTAAGATGCCTGTCATCCCGACTGCTGGGATCCAGAACGGCGTTCCGTACTACCCTCCTGTACCCACCGATTCCATATTCTGATAACAAACAATGGATGTCGACCAGCGCGAGCAGCAACGTCGCGATACGATAAACTGCAATCGCGATAGGCTACAATCCGACCATTATCAATGTCGGAAACGTGATGGTATGCATTTCTCCTCCTTACACGTTGCATCACAACAATGTCTCACGAGGCAACGCCGGTCAACTGCTGTTTGTGTATGAGAAATCGTTTGAAAACTTTCCTCATGTAAGCACGATGTAGGTGTCGCCACAGTCGCCACCCTTGTGTGAATGCTCTGAGAAGCTAATCATTTGCCTATCACAGCATCGTCTTACTTTCGGTTAAATTTCGCGTCTGTAGCACGTCACCTTCGTGGTGTCGCAATTTTAATGGCCAATAGTGTACTTTCACATATTACTCCTTCACTGCTTTATCAATCGCTCTACACGTTTCTTGAATTATTTTGGTTTACGTTATCTGTGCTATTGTAGTACTATATTGTTAGCTAGAATAGCTTTTTGCTGTAGCAAGAAATCTGTGTCATAGTGAGCGTGTCTTGTGCACGTATAGCATTTCTGAACTCATTATTCTGTTTTGTAATGTGGAGAGCCACTTTAGTGAGCAAATGCTGAAATGCACTCTCATCCATTTATAAGTAAGTTATGTAAGACTTGACGGGCCCCACTTGCAGCTCTCGTAAAATATTTTGCTGAATGATTTTATTAACTCGATGTAGAACCCAGGTCTTCAACCAAGTATTTTTCCTTTCTTTGCGCCGCTGCCAAATGCACACACAATTCAATTGTGGTACAAGCAACTGCAGCACGTAGCTACAAGTTGTTGTTGTGCGCCATCTTGAAATTTTACAAAAAATATGATGGCGGTGTAATACCTCTTTTCAGCGCCACGTCAAATATTTTTGTCAAAGAAATTTGACGAATACTTGATCATGTATCTTTGTCAAAAGAAAGATGAAAAATATGAAAGTGTAACACAGGGACGCGCGGGATTAGCCGAGCGGTCAGGGGCGCTGCAGTCATGGACTGTGCGGCTGGTCCCGGCGGAGGTTCGAGTCCACCCTCGGGCATGGGTGTGTGTGTTATCCTTAGGATAGTTTAGGTTAAGTAGTGTGTAAGCTTATGGACTGAAGACCTTAGCAGTTAAGTCCCACAAGATTTCACACAAATTTGACATTTTTTGTAATACATGCCTAAGGAGCTTGGAGGAAAGATATCAAGGCCTGCCCTGCTGCGCTCAGCTGGTGGGCGCCGCCAATGGGCGAAGCAGGTGGGCCAGAGACAGGCCATGGGCGGCGCCAATCTCGTGGACGGCGGACAGCTGGTGGGCGGCGCCTTTGGGCGATGTTAGCGGCAGGAAAGCCGCGTCGACGAAACACGGCATCCGTGGAGCTTGTTTTTTTTCCCCCGATCACTGGCAGGTGCCGAAGACGGCCCCTGTTTTCAAATCATTACGCCACTACGAGGGCAGTTACACTGCAGCCGATCGCTTCTCTGGAAGTAAAGATTTCGGACGACAATCGGTGAAATACAAATCACGACACTGAATATGCACTGTGAGAAACATATCAGTATATTCAAAGTACGACTTTGTGCATCCTAAAGATGAAAAATATCATAACCGGGATACAGTTCGGATTGTATGAACTGAAATCGCAGGTTTATTGGAAACAGCAAGTAGGCAAAATCTTTATCGGAAATTTAAGGTGCAGATTATTACCTCGAAAATCGTTCAAGTGACAAGAATGGCGTAGGGTTATGGTTACTGCAATGGATCTTTTTGGGCTGCGGTGGGTGGACATGAACTGTCTACAAATTATTATTGTCGCTTACTGCCGTTTTTATACCAGTACGGTGGGGATTCTGTTACATGAAGTGGCGTGCAAATGTGTTTCCACTTTTCAGTGCTTTAGGTGTTCAGGGTATCTTATTCTAAACTTTGCTACTTTTTCACACGTATGCTGAAGATAAGCACACAACTAGATTTCTACATGTGGAGTAGTTGCGGCTGAGTAACACTAATCAAACCTCAGCACATAAAATCCAACTTCACCTCATCAAGTGGAACGAAGTGATCCCGCCCAGTTATTTATTCATTGTAGAATCTGCGAGGCACCAAGGACATTCACCAGACAAAAGCAATATTCTCTCCAAATACAGCTCACCTCACAAGCACGCAACCGATCTGGAGCAGTAAATAGACTTTCTAACAAGGAAGATGGCATGCGAAAAAGCCGCAAGTGATTCCACAGGTCGAAAGCACACTGACATGCCAAAGACGTAAAACTGTAACAGGAACTCAGCAAAGAATTCACTACAGTGCTTGTAATTGCCAAGCGTAACTGATTATAACAGACTCGTGTAAAATATGGCAAAGTAGATAACGTGATCTACCACGAACAAAATAGCCTAGTGCCCAGAAATGAAAATCCCGAATTAACAGGCAGTTTGATTTTGACTTGGTAGATGATGTGTGGATTGTGGAATTCACCCTGAAAACATTTGTAGAGCATATGTTACCCATCATTGTTTATTATTAAGGTAAGGTTCCAAACCAGTCACCTAATAAATACTGCAACTGTAGACGGAACCATTAAGAAACGCATTAGAGAATTTAAATACAGATGTTCTTCCCTGTCAATGAAATGTTGAAACTGATGAATCATTTCGTTATCTCTCAGCATACTTTACGTAATTTCTAAACCGTGAACTCCATTACTACTTTAAGTGTCTCATTTCCTAATCTAATTACCTCAGCATCACCCGACTTAATTCGACTACATTCCATTCTCCTTGTTTTGCTTTTGTTGATGTTCATCTTATACCCTCCTTTCAAGACACTGTCCGTTCCGTTCAACTGCTCTTCCCAGCCCTTTGCTGTCTCTGACGGAATTACAATGTCATCAGCGAACCTTAAAGTTTTTATTTCTTCTCGATGGATTTTAATACCTACTCCGAACTTTTCTTTTGTTTCCTTTACTGCTTGCTCAATATACAGATTGAACAGCATCGGGGAGAGGCTACAACCCTGTCCCACTCACTTACCAACCACTGCTTCCCTTTCATGTTCCTCGACTCTTATAACTACCATCTGGTTTCTGTACAAATTGTAAATAGCCTTTCGCGCCCTGTATTTTACCGCTACCACCTTCAGAATTTGAAAGAGAGTATTCCAATTAACATTGCCAAAAGCTTTCTCTAAGTCTACAAATGCTAGAAACGTAGGCTTGCCTTTCCTCAATCTTTCTTCTAAGATAAGTCGTAGGGTCAGTATTGCCTCACTTGTTCCAGTGTTTCGACGGAATCCAAACTGGTCTTCCTCGAGGTCGTCTTCTACCCGTTTTTTTCCATTCGTCTGTAAAGAATTCACGGTAGTATTTTGCAGCTGTGATTTATTAAACTGATAGTTCGGTAATTTTCACATCTGTCAACACCTTCTTTCTTTGGGATTGGAATTATTATACTCTTCTTGAAGTCTGAGGGAATTTCGCCTGTCTCATACATCTTGCTCAGAAGATGGTAGAGTTTTGTCAGGACTGGCTCTCCCAAGGCTGTCAGTAGTTCTAATAGAATGTGGTCTACTCCCGGCGCCTTGTTTCGACTAAGGTCTTTCAGTGCTCTGTCAAACTCTTCACGCAGTATCGTATCTCCCATTTCATCTTCATCCGCATTCTCTTCCCTTTCTATAACATTGCCTTCAAGTACATCGCACTTGTATAGTCGCTCTATATACTACTTCCACCTTTCTGCTTTCCCTTCTTTGCTTAGAACTGGGTTTCCATCTGAGCTCTTGATATTCATGCAAGTGGTTCTCTTGTCTCCAAAGGTCTCTTTAATTTTCCTGTAGGCAGTATCTATCTTAACCTAGTGAGATAAGCCTCTACATCCTTACATTTATCCTCTAGTCATCCCTGCTTAGCCGTTTTGCACTTCCTGTCGATCTCATTTTTGAGACGTTTGTATTCCTTTTTGCCTGCTTCAGTTACTGCATCTTTGTATTTTCTCCTTTCATTAATTAAATTCAGTATCTCTTCTGTTACCCAAGGATTTCTACTAACCTTCGTCTTTTTACCTGCTTGATCCTTTGCTGCCTTCACTATTTCATTCCTGAAAGCTACCCATTCTTCTTCTACTGTATTTCTTTCCCCCATTCCTGCCAATTGTTCCCTTATGCTCTCCCTGAAACTCTGTACAACCTCTGGTCCTTTCAGTTTATCCAGATCCTATCTCCTTAAATTCCCACCTTTTTGTAGTTTCTTCAGTTTTAATCTATAGTTCATAACCAATAGATTGTGGTCAGAGTCCACATCTGCCCCTGGAAATCTTACAATTTAAAATCTGGTCCCTAAATCTCTATCTTACCATTATATAATCTATCTGATACCTTCTAGTATCTCCAGGGTTCTTCCATGTATACAACCTTCTTTCGTGATTCTTGAACCAAGTGGTAGCTATGATTAAGTTATGCTCTATGCAAAATTCTACCAGTCGGCTTCCTATTGCATTTCTTAGCCCCAATCCATATTCACCTATTACGTTTCCTTCTCTTCCTTTTCTCCTTTCGAATGCCAATCACCCATGACTTCATCATCTGTAGAGCTAGTTGGCATATAAACTTGTACTACTGTGATAGGCGTGGGCTTCGTGTCTATCTTGGCCACAATAATGCGTTCACTATGCTGTTTGTAGTAGCTTACCCGCACTCCTATTTTTATTATTCATTATTAAATCTACTCCTGCACTACCCCTATTTGGTTTTGTATTTATTACCCTGTATTCACCTGACCAAAAGTCTTGTTCCTCCTGCCACCGAACTTCACTAATTCCAGCTATATCTAACTTTAACCTATCCACTTCCCTTTCTAAATTTTCTAACCTACCTGCCCGATTAAGGGATCTGACATTCCACGCTCCGATCCGTAGAACGACAGTTTTCTTTCTCCTGGTAGCGACTTCCTCTTGAGTAGTCCCCGCCCGGAGATCCGAATGGGGGACTATTTTACCTCCGGAATATTTTACCCAAGAGGACGCCATCATCATTTAATCAAACAGTAATGCCGCATGCCCTCGGGAAAAATTGCGTCTGTAGTTTCCCCCTTGCTTTCAGCCGTTCGCAGTACCAGCACAGCAAGGCCGTTTTGGTAAGTGTTACAAGGCCAGGTCAGTCAATCATCCAGACTGCTGCCCCTGCAACTACTGAAAAGGCTGCTGCCCCTCTTCAGGAACCACACGTTTGTCTGGCCTCTTAACACATACCCCTCCGTTGTGGTTGCACCTACGGTACGGCTATCTGTATCGTTGAGGCACGCAAGCCTCCCCACCAACGGCAATGTCCATGGTTTATGGGGGGGGGGGGGGGGGCTCTAGCAGCATACAATGACATAAAATATATAACACCTAACAATATATAAAGTCTTTCAAGTTGTAACAATTTGATCTGTAGTTAGTAAGCATCGACAGTTTATACTTCTTAACTCGTAAAAATGTGTAAATTCTTTAAGTAGCTCTGAAAAATATTTTAAAAACCAAACATTAGAACCACGCTGTTGAGTACCTTGTAAAAGAGTGAGAAAGAGCAAGGGAGTCCACTGGTGGTCAATGTGTGAATTAATAGGGACACAAGACGGGGAGGGCGTAATTTCTTCAAATACGCTGACACTGACGATCAATCTCACGATGTTATATCTCCATATACGCGGGACCTGACTACTTTAAATATGGTATTAATTTTTGTCAGTAGCGATGAACTGAGGCGAGCATGAAAAACGGTTGAATGTTTCCTCATAGACAGTGGACAAACAGTTTCACAAATGGGTTTAGTGAAATCCTATAGTCCACCTTGCAGACATCCGTTCACCCCACTTGGCAAAAGTAATGTCTGTGTGACAAGTCCTTATGGCTCGTGCATGTGTTGTATTTGACCAGTAGGAAGGTACTTCCCATATATAAAATTTAGACATCGGTTCGCAGGTAAGAAATTTCCCGTTACCGCTGTTGACACCTAGTTGTTAGTACTGTCAGAACCCTCAGTCTGACTCAGCTGTGGCGTCTGGTCTCAATCAGTGTTGCTCCAACAGAACATTCATGAGCTCTGATCTCGCTGTGTCCGCCAGTGTCCATTCCCCAGTCAGTTTCAGCCTCTCATTTCAGATATTTCTAACCATAATGGTACTGAAACTTCAGATTCTAATTAAAGATGTACTTAAATTTCCTTACATGTAAACACTATCCCTTGTGGTAAAACAAATTTCTTATATACATGTGATGGACTATTTCATCTAACTGATTAGAATAAAGACAAATAAAATCACTAAGGAGGATTATGAAAATACAACAAAATACACTCCTGGAAATTGAAATAAGAACACCGTGAATTCATTGTCCCAGGAAGGGGAAACTTTATTGACACATTCCTGGGGTCAGATACATCACATGATCACACTGACAGAACCACAGGCACATAGACACAGGCAACAGAGCATGCACAATGTCGGCACTAGTACAGTGTATATCCACCTTTCGCAGCAATGCAGGCTGCTATTCTCCCATGGAGACGATCGTAGAGATGCTGGATGTAGTCCTGTGGAACGGCTTGCCATGCCATTTCCACCGGGCGCCTCAGTTGGACCAGCGTTCGTGCTGGACGTGCAGACCGCGTGAGACGACGCTTCATCCAGTCCCAAACATGCTCAATGGGGGACAGATCCAGAGATCTTGCTGGCCAGGGTAGTTGACTTACACCTTCTAGAGCACGTTGGGTGGCACGGGATACATGCGGACGTGCATTGTCCTGTTGGAACAGCAAGTTCCCTTGCCGGTCTAGGAATAGTAGAACGATGGGTTCGATAACGGTTTGGATGTACCGTGCACTATTCAGTGTCCCCTCGACGATCACCAGAGGTGTACTGCCAGTGTAGGAGATCGCTCCCCACACCATGATGCCGGGTGTTGGCCCTGTGTGCCTCGGTCGTATGCAGTCCTGATTGTGGCGCTCACCTGCACGGCGCCAAACACGCATACGACCATCATTGGCACCAAGGCAGAAGCGACTCTCATCGCTGAAGACGACACGTCTCCATTCGTCCCTCCATTCACCCCTGTCGCGACACCACTGGAGGCGGGCTGCACGATGTTGGGGCGTGAGCGGAAAACGGCCTAACGGTGTGCGGTACCGTAGCCCAGCTTCATGGAGACGGTTGCGAATGGTCCTCGCCGATACCCCAGGAGCAACAGTGTCCCTAATTTGCCTGGAAGTGGCGGTGCGGTCCCCTACGGCACTTCGTAGAATCCTGCGGTCTGGGCGTGCATCCGTGCGTAGCTGCGGTACGGTCCCAGGTCGACGGGCACGAGCACATTCCGCCGACCACTGGCGACAACATCGATGTACTGTGGAGACCTCACGCCCCACGTGTTGAGCAATTCGGCGGTACGTCTACCCGGCCTCCCGCATGCCCACTATACGCCCTCGCTCAAAGTCCGTCAACTGCACATACGGTTCACGTCCACGCTGTCGCGGCATGCTACCAGTGTTAAAGACTGCGATGGAGCTCCGTATGCCACGGCAAACTGACACTGACGGCGGCGGTGCACAAATGCTGCGCAGCTAGCGCCATTCGACGGCCAACACCGCGGTTCCTGGTGTGTCCGCTGTGCCGTGCGTGTGATCATTGCTTGTACAGCCCTCTCGCAGTTTCCGGAGCAAGTATGGTGGGTCTGACACACCGGTGTCAATGTGTTCTTTTTTCCATTTCCAGGAGTGTATTACAATATATTAATGAAAAGGGTAACTAGGTCACAAACCTCTACTAGTGGTTTGTACCAACAAGGCTTAATTTTCGTTACAACATAATAACGCTTCATACATATGAATAAACAACTCAAAGACCGGATTAATGTCCACAAACTACATTTTAATCTCTTCACAGCAAATAATTATTCATGCTACACACCACTCCAGTCTACCCACTGTAGTTTTCCTGAATTCACCACTGTGAGGCTCAGTTCTAAAGTACTGATCATCTCCTGTATTGCGCCACCTGGAAGCCTATCTAATGTATGACACGATTTATTCAATGATCTGAATATAAAGCAAAACCAGGAAGAAATGCCTGTAATACTATGATTCATTTTGTCTACTATGATATTATTTTTTGACCAATATTGTAAATATTTTCCATTAATTGCAAAGATAACGAATACGACAGCACAATACGTTCCTTGATGGAGAAATTTGGTGGTAAGTTCCTGTGGGATGAGCCTGCTGAGGTCGTCGGCCCCTAGGCTTCCACACTACTTCATCTAACTTTAACTTACGCTAAGGACAACATACACATCCATGCCCCAGGGAGGACTCGAACCTCATTTGGGGGGAGCTGCACAAACCGTGGCAAGACGCAATAATACCCCTCGCGGCTATGTTTCATGAAAGCATAGGGCTTCAAGTGTAAGATATTTATACACAAGAGCCATGTTGCTCGCCCGTGTTTGTTCTCTGTTTTTCGCCCTTGTTCTCTCCCCCCTGTGGATGGATGTATGTATAACTAGCGGTCTGCATGAGCTTTAAGGCTACAATACATAGTTAATTCAAAGTATCTTATCTTTCCTTTCTAAAATACCTCTCCCTCCACGTGAAATTTATTTAAAGATAATAATAACATTACTGTCGATTGTTCATCTAGCTTCAACTGTTTCGGTGGCCCTGAGTCCGCCATTACATGTTATAAAGTATATTTCAGTGTTTGCGAGCTTCACTCGCAAAGAAAAGTAATTCTAACTGTTTTTATGCATTTTTACAGTCAGTTTTCAATATTAAAATTAGTTAACGTTTTTGATTACGAAACTTCTCAGAGATTTAATACGCCAAGGCTTAGGTGAGGCCTCACCTCTGGTTTAAAATATTTTCAGTTCATTCAAAGAATTAAAAAGTAAGTAATTTCTTAAACAGATAAAGTTAAAGAAATTCTCTGCAATTATTTCAATAATACGCAGGTGTTTGTACCATTCTTTCTTTCTGTGTAACATTAATTTACTGAGAAAAGAAATAATTTCATGCACTGTATTTGCGCTGGGTTACTTGCAGCTTACATTACGTTGTCATTCATTGAAAGAGAGTGTATCACTCCCAGTAATAAAAAATAATTTTCTGCCTGCTTATTGAAATTAAGTCACGCTATATATATTTAAGACGCATCTACTCGTGCCCTAAATATGCGTGGCGTTCCAAAAACAATATTCACAATTAAACTGATCGATATATTATATTCGCTACAGGTTGCTACTGACGCCTAAGCGCGCATTTCAAACCACAAGTAGCAATCGGCAAAGACTTATACGAAATAACAAAATTAATTCTACATCACATCATTTACGCCGAAAGGAGGTAAATGGTACACCTGATGACCACAGGCGAAAATCAGTCATAAGCTGAGAGAGAGAGAGAGAGAGAAAGATTGAGAGAGATAGAGAGAGATCAACAAAATACACCACTTTATTTACAACATAGGCACCCCATTCAATTCCAGGCAGGAAAAAGAAAATAATACCTGTATGCCCACGTCTTTCCTATTGCTGGTATTCTTAAGAAATTCTTTTGCAAATAATTCTTCATACATGTATATGACCTATGTCATCATGGAAAACGTACAAACTTCTATCTGCTAAAACCTCTGATTTTCTTTCCTTCTGCAGTACTTGTATCACCTAAAGTGATGCAACTCATCCCAAGAACATTACGCAGCGTGCCAGAATATATAACAACGTTAAAAGGACAGAAGTGAATACACCAATAGTAACTATCACAGCACAGCTTACGCTTTATTCACATTATTAGCTAAAAATACATTCATTTACACTAATATGTGGAATCTTTACTGCTGATACAATACTTCGTTGGTTTCATTGCTAACTTCAAGTCCTCTCGACGTCGGTATCGGCTCCAGACTTTTTATCCATCCTAATCATCCACTTGTTTTGAATATCCTGTCGCAGTTTCTGGAGTGCTTCATACTAACGGTCAGTTCTCACTGTTTCACCTCGCTGCACGTAATGAATGCCCTTCATATGACAGAACGCCATACGCATCACTTTGTGCACCGACACTGTTAGAACTTAGTCTTCACTGGTGATCCACTGTGACGTCAATGAATCGAATGCTAACTGTTTCGTAAAGTGATCAATCGAACTCTCATTCTCCATGACGATCCTATCTAGGAAGTTGTAGCCATCAACATGCTAACTACAGAAATGTCAGTGCTATTCCTAAGCGATTCTTTTTGTTTTCGAGCGTCAGATTTCTCGGCACACTTTTTATTGAAAATTTAATGCAACAAGTACCGGGATGTGTGTGAAATATAGCTTTTGAGATCCACAATCGTGGTGTGACGGTTCTTCATAATGCTCTGCTGCCATCAGCTCCACAAGGTCGTCATCCGTAAGGGACGATCGTCCCTGTACCTGTTCAATACGGACAGTTTGAAGGCCTTCGAAAAATTGTCTACAACAGCGACGCACCATGTGTTTGCTCATAACCTTCAGCGTGTGCATCTAACACAGCTGGCAATGAGCTTCGTTTTGCGCTGTGTTTCGTTCATTAAGAAACTCTATCACAGACGGTACGTCGCAGATGGCGGGAAAACGAATAACAGTCCATTTGCAGCCACTGTTGCAGCGCTATTGTCAAAGACCGAGACATATCCGGCTGTCTCATGATTGTTACGTCTTAGCTGTCTTATATTTCTGGTCAAATAAGTTTACTTAAGAAAAAAAGGGGACTCAATATCTTGACGAACCTCGTAGGTTCGAGACTCTGTACTGGTGGCCAATTTGCTGTGTGGAGCCGCTCAAACAGGAGTGTGCTCTCCGAGTGCCCGCCGTGGAGCGGTCTGGATGACCCTGTGCAGAGCTCCACCTGTTCCGCGGCGGGGAAGGCGCTTGCTACGTTTCGGCCTCCTTTTGTGCATTCCTCCTCTCGTGAGCTTGTTAGTGCTGGAGAAGTTCGCTGGGCTTTACTGGAGGGCTCCAGATGCGCCGTAGGCTAACCAACCACTCGAGATCCGTCATGATAATAAGGCAACATGGAAATCGTCAACAGAGCTTCCATGAAGATTTTTGCTTTACGTGCGTTTGGCCACGGTGCAAGGCATATTTCTGTGCGTAACGTTTCATCTTCCAATGCTGGAGACGTTATCAGAGTCTATCAGCAACATTTACAGTCTCAAACAAACACAGAAAATTGATGGTCAAATTTCAGTATTGCATTTACACGTATTAAAAAAAAAAAACTCGAGGGAATCTATGGGACAAAGTCTACAGAAAGACCACTCACACGGATAGATACCTTCATGGAAATTCTAATCACCAATCCAGACAGAAAAGAGGAGGGGTCAAAACATTATGGAAGAGGCTAAAAGAATCGACGAGCTCGATCATTTAAGAACTGCGTTCAGAAGAAAAGGCTACTCCGAAAAACAAGTAAACACGGCACTGTGCCCAAAACGATTTGAGCTTCTAGTAGGAAAGAATCAACTGAAAATTCGTAAAAATCTTTGACTGGTTTCATCAGCAGAGTACTTAGAGTGCTCGGCATTGACACCGTACTTAAACCAAGAGAAACGTGTGCATTTATTTGAACACTGTAAAGGACTTGTGCCCCCTCTTGCCACATCAGAACAGTATAGAATCCCTTCCGCATGTGGTCACACGCAACCCTCCTGGGCTGCCGAGTGTGTTAAAGCATCGCTTCTGGGAGATGAGGAGGCGAACCCGATGCCGATCCAGTCCGACTAGCGGATTAACGAGGGATGGTAAGGTTTTCAGGAGGTTTCTCACTTCGACTTAGGTGAATTCTGGGCTGGTACACAGGTCCCGCTTCAGACACACCCAGATCAAGCATTTAGAAAACTTTCTTCCGATTGAACATATATTTACTCGAGACGCAGACAGACCCAGATTCCGGCCCGAGGGAATGATTGCATCAGGAAAATCATCTGGCCACCAACTTCCACTTACAGGAACTCAATGCATATAACAATGTAAATACCATAGAAGAAAAAGACGAAAGGCATAGGATGAAGAAAAGAAGAAGAAAGACCCATCAAATGTACACAGTGAAACAGGACCAGTGGGAGTTTATTACTTGCATTTCTGGAATTCGTACATACTTTGAATGTCTAAAACGCAAAGTGAAAATTTTGAATGGCTTTTTATTCGTGCGGAGTCTTTGGTCAAAGTAGCTGAGTCACTGGAAGATGTGCTTGTTTTGTCATCGCTGATGGCAGCGAGAAGCGTGGGAATTCCGTCGTTTTTAATAGACAGACGAAAAGCACAGACCTTGTGGCAATGTAAACATAAAGTTACGTGCATATGAGTTTAAATAAATGAGTTGTGTTTGAATATTATGAAAGACAGGAGAAGTGTTAAATTAGAGATTTAGAATGAAAAGAGTACGAAGAAGAATTAAAGTAATATTTTTTTTTTTTTTTTATTGGCACTGAGGTCGCGAGTAGTTACAGTCATTGTTGAAAGAGATATCCATATCACGGATGTTTAGATTTTTCATTGAAGATTGTGTAATTTTCACTGTAATGTGTTTCTTATGTTTATCAATTATCTGTCTAACTTTAGTGAGAGTAAGAGTTTGATAACCGTGTTGTCCTTGTGAATGTTAATAAGTTTTGTAAAAAGAAATGAACGTTGACTCGGCCATTTTTAAACCGAATGCACCATTTCCGGACGGAACATTCACTCATTGCGTTCTTTCCGTACGCTTCGCACAGTTCACGACACAATTCTATAGGTTTTAGGTTTTTTGCCAACAGACCACACCTCACGACTGGCGGGATTTTCGATTACAGCGCACAATTCAAATTCGAATGTCGAAAAAACCAGACTCGCAGAGGCGTTCCCGCTGTCATGGATGGATGCTGAGCTGCCGCGCACGCACATACCAAAATATAGGCGATCGGCGCGCGCTTAACGGCGTCAGATGGAAACGTTCCCTACTTTCTGAATAGCCCTCGTAAAACAGAACGAAATTCGTGTTGTATTCTCTCAGGCTGATATATTTGGTTCCTCTCACAGTTGGAAATGTACAAAGGCACCAAAAACTAAACAACGGCAAAGATACAATCAACCAACCAAGACAATACGAGTTCACAAAACCATGTCAAACGAGAGTAAATTTGTAAAGTAAACTTTCAACAGGAAGTACAAACAGAAGCATTAACTCCCGCATTGCCGAACACAGCAGCAGCTGTCGTCTGCGCAAAGCGGATACACCGGCAGTAGCAGGTCTTCTGGGAGCAGAGAACCACCAAATCTGTAATACGAGGTGCATTCAAGTTCTAAGGCCTCCGATTTTTTTCTAATTAACTACTCGCCAGAAATCGATGAAGCTGGCGTTACTTCTCGACGTAATCGCCCTGCAGACGTACACATTTTTCACAACGCTGACGCCATGATTCCATGGCAGCGGCGAAGGCTTCTTTATGAGTCTGTTTTGACCACTGGAAAATCGCTGAGGCAATAGCAGCAAGGCTGGTGAATGTGTGGCTAAGGAGAGTGTCTTTCATTGTTGGAAAAAGCCAAAAGTCACTAGGAGCAAGATCAGGTGTGTAAGGAGCATGAGGAATCATTTCGAAGTTGTTGTCACAAAGAAACTGTTGTGTAACGTTAACTCGATATGCGGGTGCGTTGTCTTGGTGAAACAGCACACGCGCAGCCCTTCCCGGACGTTTTTGTTGCAGTGCGGGAAGGAATTAGTTCTTCAAAACATTTTCGTAGGATGCACCTGTTACCGTAGTGCCCTTTGGAACGCAATGGGTACGGATTACAAACTCGCTGCCCCAGAACACGAACACCATCATTTTTTCAGCACTGGCAGTTACCGGAAATTTTTTTGGTGGCAATGAATCTGTGTGCTCCCATTGAGCTGACTGGCGCTTTGTTTCTGGATTGAAAAATGGCATCCACGTCTCATCCATTGTCACAACCGACGAAAAGAAAGTCCCATTCATGCTGTCGTTGCGCGTCAACATTGCTTGGCAACATGCCACATGGTAGCCATGTGGTCGTCCGTCAGCATTCGTGCCACCCACCTGGATGACACTTTTCGCTTTTTCAGGTCGTCATGCAGGATTGTGTGCACAGAACCCACAGAAATGCCAACTCTGGACGCGATCTGTTCAACAGTCATTCGGCGATTCCACAAAACAATTCTCGCCACTTTCTCGATCATGGCGTCAGACCGGCTTGTGAGAGCCCGAGGTTGTTCCGGTTTGTTGTCACACGATGTTCTGCCTTCATTAAACTGTCGCACCCACGAACGCACTTTCGACACATCTATAACTCCATCACCACATGTCTCCTTCAACTGTCGATGAATTTCAATTGGTTTCACACCACGCAAATTCAGAAAACGAATGATTACACACTGTTCAAGTAAGGAAAACGTCGCCATTTTAAGTATTTAAAACAGTTCTCATTCTCGCCGCTGACGGTAAAATTCCATCTGCCGTACGGTGCTGCCATCTCTGGGACGTATTGACAATGAACGCGGCCTCATTTTAAAACAATGCGCATGTTTATATCTCTTTCCAGTCCGGAGAAAAAAAATCGTAGGCCTTAGAACTTGAATGCACCTCGTACTATGGCTTCGACAATATCTATGAATTACTTTACTGGGACGTGTAGATAGGCTACAGAGATTCGGAAGCACGACAAAAAATAAGAAGGACTGAAGTTAGTAAGTTGTGGGTGTTAGAACTAAACAAAGTACGTACCACCAATTCCCCCGCCACAATCTCAATAACAGACTCGATGTTGGGCAGTTTGTTTGACGACGTCGCGACCTGAACGTTATGCGGTTGCGTATAAACTGTTCAGCTTGCTGAGACTGTTTAAGTTTCCAAATGGTATCTGAGCATTTATAGTCTCTGATGGTGTCTCAGGCATTAAAAGCCAAATTTTAGTTGTGGAAAATGTACCCCCTAAAGTCCATGCAAGAAAATCGCCAAGGATACAAACGCACAGGTCGTGGAAGCGTGTATTCAGTGACTGAGCATTCATAGTTTTGTCGCATTTCCTTACATTACCATTGTTATCGAAGTTGGTACAATACGCAACACCAGTTAAGTCCAGTTAGTAACGGTGATAAGGATTCAAAAGATGGAAGCAGTTACCGTGTGACTTTGTTTTCATACTGTTTGGTCACTATATGTCATCCAATTAGGTATATTCCAACGCTTTTTCAGATTTCACGATTTAGTAAAATAGGACCAATGCATTTAGGAGATATTTCCAATCGCTATTCATGCAACGTATAAGAGCAAGCATGCTGATTTATTGTTTTAATTTTTCAGTTACCTGTTTATACATAATATTGACCCAGTATGCATGTATACGAATTTGTAGCTTAAAATACGGCAAGTAAGTAATACTCAGTGCAGTAACGTGTCAAATTGTAATGTCATACTCACGCAAATTATTGTGTCAGTGTAGGCCTATTACATTTGATAAGTTGTTAATTCTCCCGGCATAAAAGCATGTTTGTTTAGTCAAAAGCTTGGCGTATACATCAGAGTACAATATTGTACTGAAATACAAGATAATGAAGCAATGCGCATTAGAAACAGTGTTTCAGCTGCAGACAGAATTTTAGTAGACTGAATATTTAAAAACGGACAAGGTATAAATACGACTGCTACACTGTTGCCTATTAACATTACAACATTATGAAGGCGAAATGCAACAAAAGTCAAACTGGTTCTAAGTGTGCCACAAGCTTGGACATGCGAACGATTAGCTTTTCAGAGCAATCATACAGCGTAGGCAGCAGTAACACAATCTACATGCTGTGTATAAGGGAAGGTACGGCACAGAGTTTCTCATTCACAAATTACATGAATGTTGTTTGTTTGCATGAAGGTAACATTATGCGTCCCATAAGGAGAAGCAAATATCTATCAGCACAGGACGCCCTTTCACAGTATCAGGGTGGCGGTTTGTCGAGATCGCGGTTTGTTGTTTCGCGGTTTCGCTGATCGTGTTGGTCGGGGTCTCATGACCACTATGCAAGTATCGAATCGATGGGTTCAGGATGGCCGTACTGCACATCATACAAGACCTCACTGGCCACACGTGACTAGATCCCGAGAAGACAGACTTATCGTGACCATGCCTGTGGAAGATCGTACAGTTCAACCAGTGTAGTCTGGGACGTGATTGTGTCTGTGGTTCCCTAAGGTTCAATCACAGTTTCAATAGGTTCACTATTGTTCCTCACATATGTAAACGGTCTTCCATCTAGTACACAAAAAGCAGAATTAGTTCTTTTTTGCAGATACACTAGTACTGTAATCAGTCCAACAAGGCACACGGAAACAGATGAAATCGTTAACAGAGTTCGTAAAAGTATCATTGACTTGCTTTCTGCGAGTAGTCTCACCCTTAGTTTTAAAAAGGCACAGCTTTTTAGTTCAGCGCATCTGGGGGTATTACACCAACGGTAAGTGTAACACATGGCAAGAAAATAATAAAGTAGCTGCAAACTTCAAATTTCTTAGGTGTCCACACTGATGACAATTTAAACTGGAATTAGCACAGTTTGGAATTCCTAAAGCAACTTAGTTCAGCTACATTTGCACCTAGAGTCATTGCAAATCTTCGGGAGAGACAAAGCAGTAAGTTGACATATTTGTCTGCTTTCATTCAAAAATGTCATATGGAATAATGTTCTGGCGTAACTTGTCTTGAAACCCTTCTTGCTCGAAAACGTGCTATAAGAATAATATGTGGTACTCACCTATGATCATCTTGCAGGCATCTGTTTAAGAAGTTGGGGACTCTGGCTACCGCTACACAGAATATTTATTCCTTCATGAAGTTTGTTGTAAATAATCCACTACAGTTCAAATGGAACAATGACATTCGTAGTTTGCAGTACCAGTACGGAAAATGGCACACCATGGTTGTCTTTAGCACGAAAAGGCGTCCACAGTGCTGAAACATAAAATTATGATCACTTACTCAGTGACATAAAATGCCTGATAGACAGCAAAGTAAAATTTGAAAACAAACTTAAAGAGTTTCTCTTTGACAACTCCTTTAGATCTACATGGATACTCCGCAACACCGTAATGTGAATGGCGGGTGGTTCCCTGTCCCACTAATTGTCATTTTTCCTCCTGTTCCTCTCGCAAATAGAGCGAGGGAAAAATGACTGTCTGTAGGCCTCCGTATAAGTCCTAATTTCTTGTATCTTATGTTCGTCGTCCTTACGCGCGGTGTATGTTGGCAATAGCAGAATCGTTAGGCAGCCATCATCCAATGCTGGTGCTCTAAATTTTATCAATAATGTTTCCTGAAAAGAATGTCGCCTTCCATATGATTCCCTTTTGAGTCCCCGAAGCTCTTCTCTTTAAAACCTAAGTTTTGTTCGAACCTTCCGGTATCAGCCGGCCGCGGATTCTGGCAATTCACTTGAATTCAATTCAGTTGAATTTACTGCTACGAATTTTAAACGTGTTACCTGGGAACTCTAAGTAGGTCGTGGCCGGCCGCTGTGGCCGAGCGGTTCTAGGCGCTTCCATCCGAAACCACGGTGCTGCTACGGTCGCAGGTTCGAATCCTGCCTAGGGCATGGATGTGTGTGATGTCCTTAGGTTAGTTAGGTTTAAGTAGTTCTAAGTTCTGGGGGACTGGTGACCACAGATGTTGAGTCCCATAGTGCTCAGAGCCATTTTGGACCTCCCGGTAACAAATCTAAGAGCACTTCTCTAAATTGTTTCGATGTTTTCCTTCAATCCGTCCTGGAACGGATCCCAAACACTCGAGCAGTACTCAATAATAAGTCGCGGTCTCCTTTACAGACCACTCATCCTAAAATTATGCCAAGTCGGCCGTTCGCCCTTCCTGACACAGATTTTACATGCTCGTTCCACCACACATCGCTTTGCAGTGTTACGCCCAGATATGTAAACAACTTGACTGTGTCAAGCTGGACACTAGTAATACGTGTTTGTTCTTCCTACTCATACGCATTAACTTACATTTATTCCATATTTAGAGTTAGCTGCCGTTCATCACACCAACTGGAAACTTTGTCTAAGTCGTCTTGTACTTCATACACTCACTCAACTTCCACATCTTATCGCACACGATAGCACCACCAGAAAACAACTGCAGACTGTTGCACATCCTGTCCACCGAATCACTTATGTATGTAGAGAACGGCAGCGATCCTGTCACGCTTCCCTGGGGCACTCCTAACGATTCCCTTGCCTCTGATGAACACTCGTCGTCGAGGACAACATACTGGCTTCTATTATTTAAGAAGTCTTCGAGCCACTGACAAATCCGTCAAACTTATTCTATTTACTCGACCCTTCATTAACAGCCTGCAATGGAGCATCGTGTCAAATGATTTCCGAAAATCTAGAAATATGGACTCTGCTTCAAGCCCTTCGTCCATAGTTCTCAGTACACCATATGAGCAAAGGGCAATCTGAGTTCCGAACGAGCGATGCTTGCTAAATGCAAGCTAATTGGTGGACATAAGCTTCTTAGTCTCAATAAAATTTATTATATTCGAACTGAAGAAGAATTTCCGTTATAGTAACGTGTAAAAGGTGGTGGGTAGGAGTTAATAACTTAAATTTGTATATCAAAAAGTTAAACTACACTTACAAATTAATTGAATACAATTTGAATGTAAAATCAATTGTTCCCCATCATTACCATTATCGTGCAAAATGATCCATGGAACCTAAAACCAAATAACTCACTAGTTTAATGAGCTTTCAGTGCGCTACTGAGTATTTTCTATAAGTATAGTGTCACTTTGAATCAAGAAAAATCAAAGTCTGGAAGGGGTGAGGTTAAATTTCTTGGATACATTGTGACTCAATCAGGAATTTTTACTTGGTACGAAATTAGAGACATTCATTTTCCTAAGAAGAGGAGGCAGAATGGTGCATTATTGAGGATAATTAAACTGTATAAGAGATTTATGAATTTGAATACTCATCCGCTGATGAGTCAGAAAAATTCTTGAGATAGGGAAGCCCAAGTAAATGAAAAACTTGAGGGTGTCAACCTGGCTCTTTTTCGAAGTCGTCGCCTGTCAGATCCTGATTTAACTAATGATTTTTGTCTATGCCCCAAGATCTGAGGTAAATGGATAAAGAAGAATCACAGTATTTCTTTAGCAAGCCCAGTGTTCACTAAGTGTGACTACAGCTACACAGTCACTGGGCTTTACACACTTGCTGTTGCATAGGATTTAATGAAGTTCACGTGTTATTTGTTCGGCAAGAGGTCTAAACTCTATACAGGGCACAGAGCATTAGAATTTTTTATTAGTGGAAAGTTGACTCATGGTCTTTCAGCCAGCTGGGCACTGCATCCACAATATTTCAACTACACAGATGTGTATGTCCCTGGTAAAAATAAAGTTATTGCTGACATTCTTTTAAAATCACACCTAGGGTTTTATCATTGGGATAAGGACAACCTTCAAGAAAGTAATTTCAGTGACTTGTGAAATTGGTATTTGGTTATTTCATTATGTGTTCACTTGATAATTCTGCCAAACAGTAGGATAAAGATCCATTACGGATGAAGGTGAAGAAGAAGTGGACATATCAAGACGACATTGCAGTTAGGCAGTTTCTCGTAGTCAAAGACAATATTTTTGTTCTCAAAAGAAGTGGGGATAATTCGTGGAGAAAATTGTCAGTGATTTGTGTCTAAGAATTAGTTAACAAATTGATTTGGCACACACACTTGGGTTATGTGTACACTGTGTAAGGACATGTTTTCACAAACTTTGTGAAACATGATATGATTTGAATACGGAGAAATGCATTTGCAATTACTTGGCTATGTTCAAGCGTTGTTACAACAAAAAGAGTAAATTATGTCTCATCATGCACCCTTATTTCCAATCATTACGTTGAGACTATGTGAACTTTCTGCAGATGATTTTTTGGTTCTCTTTAAAGAACTAGAAAAGGTCATTCCTAAGTGTTTATTGCTTTTGTGTTGATTTCCTAGTTTGAAACACTCGTGCCACTGAGAGACTACTTGTAAGCCCATTGTATGAGCATTTCTGAATCACTCTCTGTGCCAGATTGGTCATGCCAAGTAGTGGAACAACAAGAGCACCACACCAGGGAGACACGAACCCCAGAGCCAAGATGGCGGCCGTGACGTCAGCTGATGACGCGATTATGTCACTCAAGATGGATACGTTTGTTGGAAAAATTAGTCAATTGGGATATCTCCAGTAACATAAGAAAATGGCGGGAAAGAGAGGGCAATTGGGCTACCTGCACTAACCTAAGTCATCTCGTCCTAGGAACTGGCTGGATTTTTCAATTTTGCTGCCTCCACTAACCTACCAAAATGGAGCCATAGAAAGGCCAATTTGATTATACTAACCTAACTCTCATCTTCCTACAAATTGGACGTAAGTCTATATTTAAACAATTACAAGCAGTACCACCGTCAAGTGTGTTCCCCATTCTCTTCGAAAATCTGCTTGAATTTTTCTCTGAGAGCCTACTGATGCGGCTGAAGGGAGTTAGTATTGTTCTGTCCCCCCACTAGAGGCCTCTCATTCAATTCAAATATAACTCCTATACATTTCTTAAAATTTTTAAACATTGTGTAAATTTCTTTAAATTTGTTTACATATATCTAAATTTGTTTAAATTTATTATCTACCTGCAACATTAGTCTGGATTTACCGCCACAAGGGGCTGAGATATCAGTTCTCATTGTTTAATAGTTGTATTACACGCACTCATTCAGCTCTGGACATAAGTCTTTGTTTAAAATTAGAGCCACTACTGACATCAAGTGTCTTCACCCAGTTGGCCTGGGTTGGGTTGGGTTGTTTGGGGGAAGAGACCAAACAGTGAGATCATCGGTCTCATCGAATTTGGGAAGGAAGGGGAAGGAAATCGGCCATGCCCTTTCAAGGGAACAATCCCGGCATTTGCCTGAAGCGATTTAGGGAAATCATGGAAAACCTATATCAGGCTAGCTGGACACGGGATTGAACCGTCATCCTCCCGAATGCGAGTCCAGTGTGCTAACCACTGCGCCACCTTGCCCTGTCTTTACATTTTCTTAGGTTAGTGGAGGTAGCCCAATTGACCTATCTTCCGAACAAAAGCATCCATCTTCAATGAAGTAAGTTGTGTCATCAGCTGACGTCACGGTCGCCATCGTGGATAACGGTACTTCGGGGTGGTGTCCCCACTGCGGTGGTGTCCCCCTCAGTTGCTGTCCTTGTTGCTCCACTACCATCCTGATGAAGCAATATCTGACATTGGTTCATAATTCGGATCAGTAGTCTGAAAAGTGCTTTGGATAATAGAAGGATAAAGACGGTATTCGTATCATTGTACTTTCCATCATTTAATCTATCTGAGTAGTCATGAAAGAACTTGATAAACTATGTAGGCCTTATTACCAGCAATGTTATAGCTCTTGATATTCATACATACATTTGTTTGAAGCAGTCAGAAATGAACTGCGAAACTGTTCAACTCCATTAATGCCAGTTTTGGCATTAAATAATTAGCTTCCATATAATGAGGTATGGACGATAGAACCATTACCGGCTTCCACTAGCTTGAGACATTCTGATGTTGTAAAGTTGGCGTTGAAAAACATTATGAAAGCTTCTGAAAAGCTCCATAGATGTGATATGTGCAAGACGTCATCAATCTCGTTCATGGTTGGGCGGAAAATGCTGGTGAAGATGTACAACTTGCCCCATGGTGTCATATGATGACACACAAATTTTTCCCATTGGTAACGTGACGAGCGGAACGCGTAGATGCACTAGAAGTAAAATCTCAATGCACCAAGAAATCGAAAGACTTACATCATATTTTAAACGTATATTTGTTTCATGAACAGCCATATTGGTAAATACCATGGAGGTGTTGATTACCCGCTGTCAACGCCATAGGATCATTTCATTCTTTTATTCAAGCTACAGTTAAGCTAGTCTTATTTGAATACGTTTATTATGTCAATGTCCCTAAAAGTACGAACGAAATATTTCATAATAAATTTCAAAGGTTGTTAAAAGCGCATCTTTCCGACCTACTTCTTCTGTTGTTGAAATCCGTCTGTCTGTTTTTTCCCTATTTCAAATTTCTGTGGTCTGCTAATGCTATCTCAGTCCTGGGGCAACCATTACAATCATCCATCATAGGATGTCAGCTTTCTCCATCCCACCCTCATTCCTACCCCTGTTTCAAAGCTCTTTCCTTCCGTTCCGTGACGCCCTTGTCAGTCACGCTATCCAGACATTTCCGCTGAAACGAGAGGAATTGCTTTTGATTCTCGGGATGCATCCTGCACTGTCTACATGTGCATCCACATCTATACCGTGTAGACCACTTTGAAGCACGTGGAAAAGGGTACTCCCCACTGTACCAGTTATCAGCCTACTTCGCGTTCCACTTGCGTACTGGTCGTGGCAAAAATCATTGTATAAATGCCCCTTAGAGCGCTGCAGTTCGTGTGATGTGTGATACAGCCCTTGTTGTTCCTTACCGAGCAATATGGGGGGGGGGGGGGCTGCAGTATACACCTAGGCGCTATATCTTGAAACATTTTATGTAGGCTTTCACTGGACAGCTGACATTTGTTTTCGAGTGTGTACAGCGTGGCATTTTTCTGCATCTCCATGTCGGCCTTCCATGGAATCAGCAACCCTGTGACCATATGTCCTCCCGTTCTTTGTATGATTTCAAGGTCCACTGATATTGCTATCTGATTTGGGTACCACACTTGTAGTTAATAACAGTCAGAGTCCTGTCCCTAGACATGTTTTTCTAATTTGAAATCTGTTTTCGAAAATTTCTGCCTTAGCACTATCCAATTAGTCTGAAACCGTTCGGTGTCTCTAAATCTGTTCCACGTATGCTTCACTATTCTTAAACCAAGTGTCGGTTGTTAAGAGTATTAAGTTGCGGTCTGTGCGAAATTCTACTTGGCGGCTTCTCGTTTAATCCTCTGCCCTACTCCATGTTCTCTTACCATTTTTCCATCCTTTTTTTCCTGCTATCAAATCCCATTCAACCATCAAAAATTAATATTTTGTCTCCCTTTACGCATTTCATAATTTCCTTTATCTCTCTACACAATCTTTCAATCTGTTCGTGTGTAGATGTGTAGACATGTACTATTGTGGTTGTTCCTGGCTTTGTGTCCATGTTAGCTACGAAAATACGTTACTATGCTGTTCGTAGTTGCTTACATACATTGCTGTTTTCTTGTTCATTACATGGTTAGACCTACTCCTACTTTATCTTGTTTTGATAACCCTGCACTCACCCTATCAGAATTCTCGTTCTACATACCATCGACTTTACAAATTTTTCACTATATATAACTTTAACGTATCAGTTTCTCTTTTTAAGTCCTTAAACAACCTACGCAATTAAGACCAATGCTGTACGACTGAAAAGGCTACCATACTCTCCGCTACTGTGGTAGCTGTAAAGAAGACTGTCACCTTCCACCTCGCGGAGGATATCTGCATCAAAATATTACATCACATGGGTGCAACTCATGCACCACCCTTGAATTCATCAAACACTTGATACTCTCAATAAAACTTCTTTATATCAAAAACAGCAGACAGAAATAAAACAACAAAAGATGAAGGTTATCTGACAAATATCACAATATACAGGGTGTTTCAAAAATGACCGGTATATTTGAAATGGCAATACAAATTAAACGAGCAGCGATAGAAATACACCATTTGTTCCAATATGCTTGGGACAACAGTACATTTTCAGGCAGACAAACTTTCGAAATTACAGTAGTTACAATTGTCAACAATAGATGGCGCTGCGGTCTGGGAAACTCTATAGTACGATATTTTCCACATATCCACCATGCGTAGCAATAATATGGCGTAGTCTCTGAATCAAATTACCCGAAACCTTTGACAACGTGTCTGGCGGAATGGCTTCACATGCACATGAGATGTACTGCTTCAGCTGTTCAATTGTTTCTGGATTCTGGCGGTACACCTGGTCTTTCAAGTGTCCCCACAGGAAGAAGTCACAGGGGTTCAAGTCTGGCGAATAGGGAGGCCAATCCACGCCACCTCCTGTATGTTTCGGATAGCCCAAAACAATCATACGATCATCGAAATATTCATTCAGGAAATTAAAGACGTCGGCCGTGCGATGTGGCCGGGCACCATCTTGCATAAACCACGAGGTGTTCGCAGTGTCGTCTAAGGCAGTTTGTACCGCCACAAATTCACGAGGAATGTCCAGATAGCGTGATGCAGTAATCGTTTCGGATCTGAAAAATGGGCCAATGATCCCTTTGGAAGAAATGGCGGCCCAGACCAGTACTTTTTAGGATGCAGGGACGATGGGACTGCAACATGGGGCTTTTCGGTTCCCCATATGCGCCAGTTCTGTTTATTGACGAAGCCGTCCAGGTAAAAATAAACTTCGTCAGTAAACCAAATGCTGCCCACATGCATATCGGCGTCATCAATCCTGTGCACTATATCGTTAGCGAATGTCTCTCATGCAGCAATGGTAGCGGCGCTGAGGGATTGCCGCATTTGAATTTTGTATGGATAGAGGTGTAAACTCTGGCGCATGAGACGATACGTGGACGTTCGCGTCATTTGCACCGCAGCTGCAACACAGCGAACGGAAACCCGAAGCCGCTGTTGGATCACCTGCTGCACTAGCTGCGCGTTGCCCTCTGTGGTTGCCGTACGTGGTCGCCCTACCTTTCCAGCACGTTCATCCGTCACATTCCCAGTCCGTTGAAATTTTTCAAACAGATCCTTTATTGTATCGCTATTTGGTCCTTTGGTTACATTAAACCTCCGTTGAAAACTTCGTGTTGTTGCAACAACACTGTGTTCTAGGCGGTGGAATTCCAACACCAGAAAAATCCTCTGTTCTAAGGAATAAACCATGTTCTCCACAGCACACTTGCACGTTGTGAACAGCACACGCTTACAGCAGAAAGACGACGTACAGAATGGCGCACCCACAGACTGCGTTGTCTTCTATATCTTTCACATCACTTGCAGCGCCATCTGTTGTTGAAAATTGTAACTACTGTAATTTCGAAAGTTTGCCCGCCTGAAAATGTACTGTTGTCCCAAGCATATTGCAACAAATGGTGTATTTCTATCGCTGCTCGTTTAGTTTTTATTGCCATTTCAAGTATACCGGTCATTTTTGAAACACCTTGTACTACAAGGTACATCTACAGAACTACTCTAGAACTTGGTAACTACATACCAGTATACTGCTGTACATGCCTCTAGCGTACAACACCATGTTTGAGAGAGAAATCCTCTTCTGCCTCTAGCTATAGTTTTAAACATCATGCAACGATTTCTGTCAACAGGTAAATCGTGTTCACTGATTTTAATCAAATTGTGACATCGCTTCTACCTCTTAAGTTGCTACAAAACAGTGAATCACCAGCAGCGAGCTACAAAGTGAAGGCATCTGTGCTTCTCACCGATACAAGAGTGTTACTCCGTAATTCCACACGTGGTTTGTTCCAGCGAAACGTATAACGGTATAATAAATAAGTGCATGGCATTTTTATGCGACGTCTTCCTGTTTCAATTATAATGAAGTCTTTCAACGAGCACTGAAGAAAGATATCTGCGTCTTTCTGCTTGTTTTTAATTGAGCATGTTGAAGATTTTTATTTCCATATGTTGGTAAATGTGAGCATACTATTGTAATCTATCTACAGGAAGCATAAATCTACGTTTATTTCTTGTTATACATAAATGATTAAAATAATATTCCCTCAAATAGTCTGGTTACCTTCGTGAAATATTGTGATCTCATAGAGATAAGGGAGGGGATTATTATGTCTTCGAGGTTTCTAAATAATGGTCGACCTTGGTAGTGCGTCACACATGTGACTGATGACTTTCTGTGGAGTTTCAGTATGAGTGATTATTTGCAACATCTTCTATGATAAACCACATTCGTTATTACTGATTTGAAACAGGAGAGTGTCAGGGTAGGTGGCACTGGATAATATATGCATTTACAAATGCCAATATATACGACTTACTTTGTTTATTCCAGCTTAAACTGTTATCTAGAGTAAGTTGTAAAAATGTGATTGATTCTGCTTTGGCTATGTCAATATTTTTTCGGTTTATTTGGGTTTACTCGCATTTTGACTGTTTGTTCCTGAATTGTACCACTTGTGTTTTTGAGATGATGATTGCTGAATAGTTTACCTGGAACTATTTTTCTAACCTATCACATGTATTAAGGATAGAATCAGAGATCGTTTTGGCTTCACTATATTCAGTTAAAACAAATACTTCATCTACAAGCAAAACTGAATGAGAGTTGACACAGATGGGTAAATCATTAACAGGGAACATAAAAATAATGGGACTGTGAATGGAGCCTAAAAGGATGTGTTGCTGTTCTGGAATTTGAAGCATAACTTCGTGCGTTTCATTGATAATTACTCTTTGTCTTCTGCTGCATAATGGCATGTACTCCACTGCCCCTAATCCCACACTTATTTCATTTGCTTATTGGTAATGTATTTCTTTACCGAGTTCAAGGCCTTGCAGAACATTCCTACCATTTTATTATTCTTTTCTAGTTAGCTGCTAATGTTATATATGGCATCCAGAACAATTATTTGGTTCCTGGTAACTAAACTGATTTCATAACCTTTAAAAAACATTAATTGAAGCACTCTAGTGTTTATGGAGAATTTACAATTGAGGCATTTCCAATTTTAATTTTAGAAATTTCGTGCCTGTAGACTAACATGCAGTTCTGATTCAGAGACAAATTCTACTGTCTTTGATTTATTTTTATGTTTTAAAATTAACCTACTGTTTGACTTTAGTTCTGCTTCAGTTATAGCATTCCTCATTATAATTTTATAACTCTGAAAAATATTCAATAAAATTCAATGATATCTCTATTAAATGCTCGTTCTTTGTGTACCTGCATTTCAGTGCAAGGACCAATTTTACATAGCTGCTTTAGCTGTAAAGGTGATCTGAAATATAAATATCTTCCTCTCTTCACAAGCTCCCACACCAGTCGCAATAAGGCATACTAGGAACTAAGAAGATTTCCCAAAAAAGTTATACATACAAATCATTTATTGAATTATTAATTGAACGAAACTCAGAGTGTGAAGAACAATATATGTAATATGTATTTTCGATTGAAAGTAAAGGTATAATCCATTGAAAACGTATAACAGATACAAGAATAGTTAGTTACTTGTTCCATAGATTGTACTCACAGCAATCATTATGTGGAGCTTGACAACAAAACAAATATAAAACACATTTATATCTAAAAAGAAGAAATGAAAAGGAGTTGTGAAATATGTAGCAATAGTCGTTTTCAAAGGGCAAAATCGTTAAATCATAACAACTGAAATAATAAAGGCTTTGGGGGAATGGGTAACCTATGAAGAGGGTAGACATAAAGTCCATGTTTGTGTCTAGTCGAGGAACCTCTCTGCAGGATGGCCAAGATAGGCAAAAGCCAACTGTGGAGGAAGTTCTTTGTTGAAAAATTATTTGTAGAGAGTTATGAAATGTCCCCTTTGAGAAATTATACAAGACTGTGCTTAAACTGACACACAATAGCTTTAGCGCAAATCAATCTGACTTTCAATAATTCCTACAAGAGAATGGCCCTGACTAACATTAACCTATATGTTTCACAAATCACTTACCTCACAAAAATCTTCGTTACTCGAACTACTGCAACACAGCGAGCGCCACTACTGGCAGCTAACTAAAAGATTCAAACTACGGAAGTCACTAACTACTGACAGGCGCAGTTAGCAAATGAAAGATTTTAATAGAGAACAAACAATGTATTTAGCTTTATAGTCATAATGTATATATCAGTTCATGACACCAATTCCTACAAATTTCAAAACTCCGCCATCTCTCTCCCCACATCCACCACTGCTGGCGGCTCACCTCCAACTGCCCAACGCTACGCGCTGTTAGCATCCAGCTGCCGCAGCCCAACACTACAATGGCAGACAACAATGCAAACCAGCCACAGACTGCACACGGCACAGCCAGTGATTTTCATACAGAGCACTACGTGGCGGCGGCGTTACCAATAAGAAAACCTAAACAGCCTACTTACATAGCCCCCATGCTCCCCACAAAAAATTTAACAAATTGTTTTGGGCAGTGGCCAATACAGATTTGAAAAAAAATTTCATAATTACTGTAAGAAATATATCAAATGAACACACTTATTAATACAATGTTGGTCAAAAGCTAGTATGTTCTCACAGTCCCATAAAGACAGTCATGATCATTCATCACAGTAAAATTACACTGTTCCTTTTTTTTTCAAAGTCTGAGTAGTAAAAGACAATGCACATGGAAGTAGTGGATTTCTAAGCAGTCTTGAAGAAGTAGTGTTGTCCTTCCAACGGGAAGACAGTGCTGACATTTGACATGCAGACAGGTAATGGACCACAACAGAGCAAACCCACAGCAGAGTCAGTCGAAGTTGAAGACTATTGTTAGGTAGGTCATCACAGAGCAGACCCACTGTAGTCCTGGGAGAGATTATGGTATTGGTGGGCCACCAGAGGTGCAGACCCACTGCAGTCCTTGTAGAAATAATGGTATTGGTGGGCCATCGAAGGTGCAGACCCACTTCAGTCTTTGTAGAGATGGCCAGCAGCTATCTGTTGCGACTGTGCAGGTGTACAATAACCATCAAAGAGTCTTGTGGACAATATAGCAAGTCCATAAACCACCACTTGTGCACTCACAATTTTTTTGGAAATGTCCTTAGAATGAGCAATGCTGTTAACCAGTCCCTTGCTGAATTATTAACACACGTGCAAACACTAACAGTCCCTACTTCTCACATGTTGTCCATAAACTATGACCAACAGAAACGTGTGCAGTGAAATGCATCTTACAAATTACTTCATTTGATCAACTGGTGTCAATTACAATTTTATAACATCAGAATACAATAACAAAGGTACAAATTACATCATTAAAGAACATAACAATACAGATAACATTTGTAGTAATAGGGGCTTTACAAAAGAATCGAAATAACAAATACATCAGTGTTACAAAAATTATGACATAAGTACATACATAAAAAATCAGAATAACTTTTGAAACATCAATTTCACACATAAGCATTAGAACAAAACAGAATAAATAATGTTTAAACATCTTACGAAGTAAATAGCATGTTATTAATGCAAATTATATTTGAGGACAACAGTATTTCTCATCATAGTGAATGTAGCTTAGCATTAGAAGAGAAGAAATTCTATGAAACATTACACAGAGACAGGAAGAAAACAAATACACAAGGGTACACAAACACAAAAGGAAAGGACAGGGTTTGTTTTCACTGTAACATTTGGTACTGCAGTCCAATCCAAAACTTCAGCCCATAGATCTTTCGTCTTATTTCAACATTTGTTTCCGCCAAAAAAATCCGATCCAAGCATGCTTTCTGTATTCTGTTCACATCCTCTTTCAAAAATAGTTTTTCTCCACTGTATACTACTTTTTTGGCCAAATCATTTTCTTATAACTTCTCAATGCATTTCTTCCAATTCCTCATAGTTACTTTCTTATATAGTCTAGCCCATTTTAAGATAACTTAAAATCTACTGAGCTCAGATGCTAAACTAAGGGACGACACAATGCAGCAGCACAAAACAATTACCACAAACACCAATGACTAAAAAATGCAAGTAAGCATAGCAAGCAGCAATAAATGTAATAACTTATACCTAAACATAACAAAGCTGAAGCAGAAAAAAATATTACAGTAAAAATGTTTAATACCTATGTCACATCTTAACACTAGAGTGATGTATCACGAGAACATACGCTAGCAGATAAGTTACCAAATCGTAAAAAAATTATTTTTGCAATTCCCATGAAGCGAAATGTCTAATTGTGCTCTCTTTTCCAAGAAAGTAAATCATAAAATGATTCTTTACTGGGTCTGTAGACAGAAAATAGTGATATTAGTACATCTATTAAATTTTGTTTTAACCAATGCTGCAGTGCAGATAGAAACTGAATATTAAACAAAATGAGCAATCTCTCAGCTAGGAAGACAATAGATATAAAACGTTTCTCATCATTTCATTTCAGTAAATATCATAAATTAAGAACTCTACAGTGTTTTCAAGTTTGAGGGTGTCGTATTTACGATGCTTTCTACAAAGGAATGTCAATAGCGAGGATAATGGCCTCCTTTTTTTTTCTCCACCTGTGCCTCTGAAGGGCACAAACTAATAGCTTTCTTTTGTCAGGTGGTTGTCGCACAGCTGGGTGCCCACGACGCATTACGTGCAGGTGGTCACTTAACTGTCTTATCGAAATATTTACGACACCAGTTTCCGCTACAGTGGCAGTCTCATATAAAAATATTTTCACAGGTTGAGAATTTGCGTTACAAATCTGTAGAAACAAAATCATTTAAATATAATAGTGTCCAAAAAATTTTTGCCAGCATAGTGATATATTCACGCATATACACACATTTCATAACTCTTAAAGTACGGTTATGGGTTTCCAACGTCCTTTTTCACAAACCATAGTCCCTAACGACTACTCATTATTCCTTGCTTTATTACACATATACATATTCGTCGACACTTCTTCAATATTTAATCATAAGAAATACGTAGCATAATCAAATTCCTCATATATGTAAGGATCAGATTATTGATCATAATCATACCTCAACAGCATAATACACTCCTGGAAATTGAAATAAGAACACCGTGAATTCATTGTCCCAGGAAGGGGAAACTTTATTGACACATTCCTGGGGTCAGATACATCACATGATCACACTGACAGAACCACAGGCACATAGACACAGGCAACAGAGCATGCATAATGTCAGCACTAGTACAGTGTATATCCACCTTTCGCAGCAATGCAGGCTGCTATTCTCCCATGGAGACGATCGTAGAGATGCTGGATGTAGTCCTGTGGAACGGCTTGCCATGCCATTTCCACCTGGTGCCTCAATTGGACCAGCGTTCGTGCTGGACGTGCAGACCACGTGAGATGACGCTTCATACAGTCCCAAACATGCTCAATGGGGGACAGATCCGGAGATCTTGCTGGCCAGGTTAGTTGACTTACACCTTCTAGAGCACGTTGGGTGGCACGGGATACATGCGGACATGCATTGTCCTGTTGGAACAGCAAGTTCCCTTACCGCTCCAGAAATGGTAGAACGATGGGTTCGATGACGATTTGGATGTACCGTGCACTATTCAGTGTCCCCTCGACGATCACCAGAGGTGTACAGCCAGTGTAGGAGATCGCTCCCCACACCATGATGCCGGGTGTTGGCCCTGTGTGCCTCGGTCGTATGCAGTCCTGATTGTGGCGCTCAACTGCACGGCGCCAAACACGCATACGACCATCATTGGCACCAAGGCAGAAGCGACTCTCATCGCTGAAGACGACACGTCTCCATTCGTCCCTCCATTCACGCCTGTCGCTACACCACTGGAGGCGGGCTCCACGATGTTGGGGCGTGAGCGGAAGACGGCCTAACGGTGTGCGGGACCGTAGCCCAGCTTCATGGAGACGGTTGCGAATGGTCCTCGCCGATACCCCAGGAGCAACAGTGTCCCTAATTTGCTGGGAAGTGGCGGTGCGGTCCCCTACGGCACTGCGTAGGATCCTACGGTCTTGGCGTGCATCCATGCGTCGCTGCGGTCCGGTCCCAGGTCGACGGGCACGTGCACCTTCCGCCGACCACTGGCGACAACATCGATGTACTGTGGAGACCTCACGCCCCACGTGTTGAGCAATTCGGCGGTACGTCCACCCGGCCTCCCGCATGCCCACTATACGCCCTCGCTCAAAGTCCGTCAACTGCACATACGGTTCACGTCCACGCTGTCGCGGCATGCTACCAGTGTTAAAGACTGCGATGGAGCTCCGTATGCCACGGCAAACTGGCTGACACTGACGGCGGCGGTGCACAAATGCTGCGCAGCTAGCGCCATTCGACGGCCAACACCGCGGTTCCTGGTGTGTCCACTGTGCCGTGCGTGTGATCATTGCTTGTACAGCCCTCTCGCAGTGTCTGGAGCAAGTATGGTGGGTCTGACACACCGGTGTCAATGTGTTCTTTTTTCCATTTCCAGGAGTGTACATATCGTCGTCGTAAAAATAACATCATAACACCTCAGTCAAATCTTTAAAACACCGTAGCTTCCTGCAATAATGTCAAAACCTAAAAAAAAATTCTCTGCTCATGTCAAAAGTGTCATCTGCCTAAAACGTACTTTAAAAATCATGATCCCATACCAAATACATCATTCAAAGCTCTCATAGTATCACAACAGTTCCGAAAACATATGAACATTTCAAAAAGTACAGACAAAATACAGTTTCGTAAGTGTGAAGTTATCCAACTGTGTAATTGCATAAACATGTCACTGATGTAGTAAAATGAATGTTTGTCCCTCCCAGTTAAATGATCAGACAGCTGTGTAATTTATGTGTTAGAGAAATATGGTACCGATGTGTAAATTTGTATACGCAAATACCATATTAGCTAGGGCTCCTTGTGGTTGCCATAAACATGGTACACAAAGTAAGCGTGTACCCCCCTGAGGATTAATGTAATTATTTCCTCAGGTGTTGCAGATTACAGCAATGGAATGAAATGTATCACGGAAAACCTACGCATCGTTGTACTTCAAATATCTTTAAAAATAAATGTTTTAAGTACAACATTAGTCACTCAAATACGTGTACTATAGCGCTAAACTGTGTGTCTTGTTGTAAGATCATCTCTGTGGAAGTGTCGTAGTTATCGTCCTCCGAAACCTAAGTTCTGCAGAAGTCAATGTACTTACCTCACGATAAACAAAAGTGAGATGCTTTGCGTATAGATATCGTAGTTACTACGCTTATTGCCGTGATGAAGTAAGTACTGTACTGTAACGTATTGTTGTGCTACAGAAAAGGCTGTCTCATTGTAGCTACACCACAAAGTTACTACTAAAACACGTTTTCCTTTCCAGAAGAATTCAGAAAAACTGTGCACACATAAAACAGAAACACCACAAAAGCAACATTGTAAATTGTCACTCATTAGTAGCGTCGTGATAATATCGTGTAGCTGTCACATAAAGTAACCACTGTGTCATCTGGTATCTCTCAGAAAGTACTTTAAATCCAGAATGTATTTTCAAGTAAACCAAAATGTTGCATTAAAATCTCATTAGCAGTACCAGTATATGTTCTAAGTATGTAAGTCTTATAGTCGTTACGTAATCGTGCAACTAACAAGCAAGAATGTACACACACAATAACACTGTGTCGTCTGCTCACTATAACAATGCATTCGTAATTTCTGTCTAAAAATGTTCCCTAGGTTCTAGACTGGATAGTTAACTTCAAGCATTGTTGCATGTTAACAATTTCTTAAGTCTGACAAAGCATACTAGTAATGTAAAGTGAAAAGTTTTATGGGAAAGACAAAGTTAAAAAGCAGATTATATTTCAATGAACGGTTTTACGTTTGAAATGTGGTACAATCTTTTACTCTTCATAGTACTCAGAGTTTCAGCTTGAAGGCAATTATCATGTATACGTCGATAAGGAAAGTTAAAATGTTTCTCAAGGCTGCCGTCTTATGTTATTTTTCTCGGAGCCAGAGGGCGCACGTGGCTGCCTGCTGTGCGAGTCATTGTCTGCTATATCTTTGTTGGCGTGCGTCGTTATTGGGATTAGGAGACCTAACTTCTACAAATTCACCTTGCCGAGAGGGCCCAGCTCTGTTTGAATCCCGCCAGTTCTGATGAAATTCAGGTCTGTCGTTGCGATTATATCGTCTGTCGTCTTGTCGGTAGATCCCATAGTTTCTTTCTTGTCGGTCACGTGGTGGAGAATTTCTCCCTGACTCGTAACTGCTCGCTGGACCGTTGCGTCTTAAGTTATTCTGTCTCCCTTGATAATAACTATTTTGGTTTCCATATTGTCTGTTTCTCTGATTGTCTCTGTGATAGTTATTACTACGGAAATGCGATCTTTCTCTGTAACTTTTGTTACTCCGCTAGTGGTTGTCATATGGGTGGTGTCTGTTTTGGTCACGATTTGCGTTGTAAGAATAGATTTGTCGTGTCCAGTTATTGTTTCTGTCGTCACGGAATTGTGACGGATGTGAACTGTAGTGATTGTTTTCCTGTTTTCGCATGCCGCGACTGTCTGTGTCAATTTCTAATTCTTGTAAGAGTCCCTGAAAAGCTTCAATGTCGTCTTTGCAACGCAGTGCCAAAATAATATTCCTTAAATGTTCAGGCAATTTCATTATGCAAATGCGGATGAGTTCTGAAGGGCTATATGGGTTTGAAAGGTATTGATTCTTATGCAACATGTCTTCAAAATATTTGACGAGACTGGAAGATTCAGATTGTTCAAAGTGTTTCATTATCATGATGCTATGTTTTACTCGGTTTTGTGTAGCTTGAGACCAATATGCTGAGAGGAAGGCATGATAACATTCTCCTTCACTGTGACAATCGTGAATGACCGATCGCATTCTTACCGCTGGCTCATTCTCCAAGTAGCCACACATTAATTCTAATCTGTGCTCTAATGACCAGTTGGGAGGAAAACAATGAGAGAATTAATGGGGCCACGCTTGCGGATGAATGTCGTTGTCAGAATTCTTAAATGTTCTGAATTTACGTGCTGTAATGAACAGCCTATAGTCAAAATCATCGTATCGGCGAGTAGCATATCGGTCATTGTTACGTCGTGTCGGCGGTTCCATCTCAAAATGATTTTCGAAATGCCCTGTGTTATTATTTTGTGGCTTTTCCGTATTTCTAAGTTCCTCTTCCTGTGTTGGAGCGCGAGTGTCCTCTGAAATATGTAATTTTTGTATTACCTGCGTCAACTGATCTTGTACTTTCCGGATTTCTCTTTTGTATTGCGTATTAATTTGATTCTGATTTTGTTTGAATTTCTTAATTTGTTCATACTCTTCTGTATCAGTGATGGCTACAGGTCTTGTGTGATTCAGGTCATCATCTACTTTAGCAGGTAAATTAGTGAACTGATCCGAAAGTTCGGCTACTTTCTCCGATAGTGAAAACATTTCCTCAGTGGGTTTTTCTGAACCAAGTTTCAGAGTGTCCATTTGTGTTCAAATCGAATCTACTGTGTCCCTGTAAGTTTTCCTGAGTTCTTGCAAGTTGCGTAACCGAATCGGTGGATGCAACTGAGTCCATTTTAGCTTGCAAGGTGTCGTGATTTTCACGAACAATAGTTTGCAATTCTTTTATGGCTGCTTCGTGATTCTGTAATGCGTTTTCACGCCGCGAAAAAATCGGTTGAAAATGCTCACAAATTTGTGTTTTTACGTCATTACAGATTTTTTGACATTTCGATTCAATGTTATGTAACTCAGTAGTTAAATCTTCACGTGTTTGTTCAAGTGTGCTGTCTAACTTCCGAAGATTTTGTTCCATTGTGCGTAACTTTTGAAGATTATGTACCACTGTGTCCAACTGTTGCTGTGTTTGTCTCTGGTGTTGTTCCATTGTATCTAACTTTCGGAGATTTTGTTCCATTGTGTCTAACTTTTGAAGATTTTGCTGTGTTTGTCTCTGATTTTGTTCCATTGTGTCTAACTGTTGCTGTGTTTGTCTCTGATTTTGTTTCATTTGTTGCATTAATTGCAATAATACTGTATTAGTGTCTGGAATCTGTTCCTCTATGCTTTTTGGCAGTGCATTTGCACCGGCAACATTAACATTTTGACAAGCAGAAAATGTGTCTTGACTTATTTGAGAAACCGGTGAGGACGCAAAACCTGACTGTACAGTATTTGCAAGATTGTGTCCTGCCATTTCGGATTCCTGACGTGAGCTGTTGCCGACCGATCGATCGATAATTGTTCCCTGTTCACTACTTATTTCACTGTCTACACCATTGTTTGCAGCCCGCTTTATTTCCCTATGTACAATTACCAAATTACTACTTTGAACATTAGTTAATTCATTACTCGGTGGCGCTAACACACTGCTTTCATCTTCACTGTCATTTCTCAGTTTACTTTGAAGCCTTATATTACGTTTTTCACACGCCATTATTGTCACAATATTTCACACGACAACACAGAAAAGCACAATTTGAAGAGAAAAAGGAAGAGAACACATTAATGTAGCACTGAAAAAAATATCTACTTAATTGCAAGCACAGCTGCAAAATACTTGGTGCAACTTTACATGCATGCCACAACTGTTGTACTGTACAGCAATGAAAGACTACAACTACAAAGGAGATTATCTCTACAATTACGCGCTTGCAATAAACAAAATCTACATTAATTACACAGACTACAAGAAAAAATCAGAAGATTCCAGTGAGGTATCCTCGGCTAAGGGTCGACATATGAAACGTCCCCTTTGAAAAATTATACAAGACTGTGCTTAAACTGACACACAATAGTTTTTAGCGCAACGCAATCTGACTTTCAATAATCCCTACAAGAGAATGGCCCTGAATAACATTAACCTATATGTTTCACAAATCACTTACCTCACAAAAATCTTCATTACTCGAACTACTGCAACACAACGAGCGCCACTACTGCCAGCTAACTAAAAGATTCAAACTACAGAAGTCACTAACTACTGATAGGCGCAGTTAGCAAATGAAAGATTTTAATAGAGAACAAACAATGTATTTACCTTTATAGTCATAATATATATATATATCAGTTCATGACACCAATTCCTACAAATTTCAAAACTCCGCCATCTCTCTCCCCGCGTCCACCACTGCTGGCGGCTCACCTCCAACTGCCCAACGCTACGCGCTGTTAGCATCCAGCTGCCGCTGCCCAACACTACAATGGCAGACAACAATGCAAACCATCACAGACTGCACACGTCACAGCTACGTGGCGGCGGCGTTACCAATAAGAAAACCTAAACAGCCTACTTACAGTTATTTATGTTACAAGTATTTTAAAATCGCTTTGAAGCTTGGTTTCCTTTCTGAAGATTGAAGTTAGATTCTTGTTTTATTACAGATACCCTCTCTCCATGAAAGACAACCCATAACAAGCCAATAAGGATGTTTTCTGTCAATTACTCTTTTATTCCGAGTTATTTGCAATTAAAACCTTTCCAGAAAGAAGTACTTGATTAATTGATTGATTAGGGCCCATTGCAAATATTCTTTACACGATTCACAAACGTCATAAAGCAGAAAAACCGTCGACAGTGTCCACTAGACAAAAAGAGATATCACGTTGGGGACACGACTTAGAGAACCCTCTCCATTAGAGAATGATGTTATAAAACAATTACTTTGTAGTTATTTATTGAGTTGTGTTTGCTAGTCATTTAAAACTTAATTGATAGTGTATATATTTTGAATATTATCATAATCAGAAATATCTTACTGAAAATCAACTCAAATGCACTTCACTGCACACGGAGTCTCATCGAAAATATATGGTGAAGTTTGCTTAGTGTTTTAGTGTAAATTTATTTGTAGTACCATAGCATATATTTTATCCTAATTTATTAACTGGTGGAATATCAGTAGCCGCAAAACACGATTTTAAAAGTGTTTTCCTTTATTTTGAACATTTTTGTTTTTGAAATCTAAGGAAGTGAAAACCTTCAACAGTTTTGTAAAACATAGCTGGTTTCGATTGTCACAACAACTCTCCCGACAAATTCATGCTTCACAATTTCATGTAACACACGCAACTAAATTTTGTACATCAGACTATGACACACGGCAGTAAAGAAAGCTGGTTACTTACACACCATAACAAACAATCCAAATTACTTACGACATAAGAAGCAGAATTTTTTATCGCTTGTAGTGTCCTGTGATATCAAGCTTCAAAACTTTTCTAGTACCAGTAGAGACACGGATCTGTTTTAGTTATAGGTCCACTTTAAACAATAGAAATTAACTAGAAATATCTTATAAACGTTTGTAACGCCTCGGCTACAAGAGGAAGTTTGTACTGATGGCAAAGGTAATAGTTGACGTTTTCGCGAAGTGTTAGGAGAACGAGAAACGAAGAGGAGCAACATGGAAGCAGGTCAAGTTGTCAACAGAGTATTCGAAATGCCACTGCGGTCCCGCCAGGCTGGGAGATGTGACTGACAGCTGGCGGGAGGCGTCTGCTGTGAGGACATCATCCTCCGGGCAGATGCGGCCGCGTTTGCAGTTTGCAATTCAGAGCGGAAGTGGCGGGAAGGGGGGGGGGAGGGACGGAAGGCAGGAGTGTCAGTGAGGGAGAGGGGGCCAGGGGGAAGAGCAGGAAACGTCCCGCTCGCTGACTCGTGTCTGGGGGAACTCCCGCGGCGCCAGTGCCGCCAGCTTGGCGGCAGTTGGCGTGCTGGCAGCCGAGCCGCCCCTGGCGCTGACGGGGCACAAATTGACGCCGCCTGCGGAGCCAACACCCCGCAGCCCGACTCCGAGCGGGGTCTGGCCGCCGGCTGATAGGGCCCAGTTCCCAGTAACTCCGCAAAAGTATTCCAGTTGCTCAGTCCGACTTCAATATTCGCCAGTCACCATCGAACGTCGGAAATTCCTCGTGTTCATCTGGGAACTGAGTGCAGATGTGACATTGCACAGGAGAGCTATATCGGGTAAATTATTCTCTGCCGATTTTAGGCGGGCATTACACGACAATCCACCGCGAACGGTACTGGTCTAGCGCGACAGCCATCTAGTGGTAGAACGGGTGTAACTACGAAAATTAGCAGACTTATTATACGCGCACCAGAATAGACAGCAGTCCTAAACTGCCTTAAATCCGAGCACAAACATTAAATAGAGATAACTCGCGCATGCTCAGAAAGAAGAATCTCAGTGTTTTCTTTCTGGTATTTGCTTATTGTTCGGTGGCTAGTAGCTAATTTGTTTTCGTGTTGGGTACTCTCTGCCTTCTTTTTTCAGCAAGTAGGTTTTCACAAATGCAGAAAGAAAAATTCAGGTATACAGCGAGGAAAGGTGTCTATATGACGCGCTGTATCATAATACGGTAGGTTGGCAGTCGTGCCGGCCAGAGTAGCCGAGCGGCTATAGGCACTACAGCCTGGAACCGCGCGACCGCGACGGTGGCAGGTTCGAAACCTGCCTCGGGCATCGATGCGTCTGATGTCTTTAGGTTAGTTACGTTTAAGTAGTTCTAAGTTCTAGGGGACTTATGACCTCAGCAGTTGAGTCCCATAGTGCTCAGAGCCATTTGAACTTTTTTTTTTTTTTTTTTTTTTGCAGTCGTTTGTTTCTGAGTTGGTTCAAATGGGACTTAACATCAATGGGACATCTTAACAACAATGGGACTATGGGACTTAACATCTGAGGTCATCAGTCCCCTACAACTTAGAACTACTTTAACCTAACTAACCTAAGGACATCACACACATCCATGCCCGAGGCAGGAAACGAACCTGCGACCGAAGCGGTCGCGCGGTTCCAGACTGAAGCGCATAGAACCGCTCAGCCACTCCAGCCTTGTTTCTAAGTAATATGCCTATGACGTTACATAGTGATTTTCGATTTCTATCGCAATTCCTTAGCTTATCAAAGTTCATGTTTGATTTGATTGCACCTGTTGCTTTATTTTCAGAATGCCAGAAAAGGGAAACTGTCATTGATGGTGAGAAAGTCAGTGTAGTTCAGCCCAGTGCGACAGACGATGACCGTAAAACTCTGAATAGAACATTGCACAATGCATTCCATTTTCCAAAGTTGGAGAAATAACACAAGTGCATCTTTAAGCATTGGACCTTCACAGTGTTGAAAATTGCAGTGAATACACCCACAACAACTTTTGAAATTGTGGGCCGTGCTATTCTGTGGCTAAAATTCAGACTCTTAAAAGATTTCCCAGTCGCCAGGAAACAATGTTACAGCCAGCATGCAACATAACAGGGCATATACTGGTATTTTATCTGTGATCTAGGTTGGTATGGTTACAAAACATACAAACATGATTTAATTCCTACTTTAAAGTAGGTGAGTTAGTCTCCCTCATGGCTGTGTCACACTTGATAATTCCGTCTTCAGTTATGGACAGCCGCTTCTCAACATAGACCATGTCCATCCTCATGAAGTTCCGAAATTCTTGCAGATCGGGCCTCAGTTCTTTCAGCCAGGGTCAATCTGAGTAACGTCTGGCTTTTCGTTTTCGTCGTCGTTCTGCCCAAATCCGAAAACTTACTGTCACTGCCAAGGCAATAGCTCCAAAACCAAGTGGGTCCTCCATGTGCAAAATATAAATTTAGATAAACATGTACCTGTGTAACCAAGTGTCGTAATATATAACTAACTGTTGAGTCTGTAATTCAGAACAGTAGCAACCTACATAATACAATTACAATTAGTTAATAAGTACTGATAAAAGCAATTTCTTATTAAAAAGGAACCTTCAGCCCACATAAATAATTTGTGCTAATGACGTTCCAGTAAGTTACACGGTCCTCCTTGTGCTTCGCGCAGTAGAACGAACGACCTTAAAAGAGATCAGGCAGTTCTATTTTCCATTCAAGCGTTATTAACGTCTGCTGCGCATGTGCGACAGGTATATCCCGCGTGGATGGTGATTACGTCTACGCCAAACAGGCTGTAGTTACAGATATGCACGCTTGGGGCGCTGGTTCACAGGTGTACCGTTTACACCCATCGTGGCTTCAGAGAAACTAGATGAATGAAGCGAGACATTAAATGAGTGCTGGCATGTAAAACACTAGAACTACTACAGAAAGTTTAGTGTGACGAAAAAAAATTCAACACCAAAAAGGACTTATACGACATAAACGAAAGCTGGTAGGTGTGTCTCTACAACTGAAAGATGAAGTCTAGTATATTTCCTGATACTCGCATACGAAGGCCGCTACTACAACCACTATGAGAATGGAATTGAAGTTTGCTGTAAATAACACGCTATAACGGTCGCGAGCGTTGGTTATCTTTGAGACTGGGCGTGGTGAGTAATTGTTAGTCAACAATGGGTTTAGACGACAAAGACGAGATTATCAACACCTCACTAAGTTAGAACGAGGTCATGTAATATGGTTACGAGAAAGTGCATGTTCCTTTTGCGATATTCCAGAAAGGCTTGGCAGAAATGTACACTATTGGCCATTAAAATTGCTACACCAAGAATAAACGTAGATGATAAACGGGTATTCATTGGACAAATATATTATACTATAAATGACATGTGATAACATTTTCACTCAATTTGGGTGCATCGATCCTGAGAAATCAGTACCTTGAACAACAACCTCTGGCCGTAATAAAGGGATTGATACGCCTGGGCATTGAGTCAAACAGAGCTTGGATGGCGTGTACAGTTACAGCTGCCCATGCAGCTTCAACACGATACCACAGTTCATCAAGAGAAGTGACTGACGTATTGTGACAAGCCAGTTGCTAGGCCACCATTGACCAGACGTTTTCAATTGGTGAGAGATCTGGAGAATGTGCTGACCTGGGCAGATGTCGAACATTTTCTGTATCCAGAAAGGCCCGTTCAGGACCTGCAACATGCTGTTGTGCATTATCCTGCTGAAATGTAGGGTTTCGCAGGGATCGAATGAGGGGTAGAGCCACGGGTCGTAACACATCTGAAATGTAACGTCCACTGTTCAAAGTGCCGTCAGTGCGAAGAAGAGGTGACCGAGACGTGTAACCAATGACACCCCATACCATCACGCCGGGTGATTCGCCAGTATGGCGATGACGAATACACGCCTCCATTGTGCGTTGACCGCGATCTCGCCAAACACAGATGCGGCCCACCATGATGCTGTTAACAGAACTGGGATTCATCAGAAAAAAATGACGTTTTGCCATTCGTGCACCCAGGTTCGTCCTTGAGTACACCATCGAAGGCGCTCCTGTCTGTGATGCAGCGTCAAGGGTAACCGCAGCCATGGTCTCCGATCTGATAGTCCATGCTGCTTCAAACGTCGTCGAACTGTTCGTGCAGATGGTCGTTGTCTTGTAAACGTCCCCATCTGTTGATTCAGGGATCGAAACGTGGCTACATGACCCGTTACAGCCATTCGGATAAGATGCCTGTCATCTCGATTGCTAGTGATACGAGGCCGTTGGGATCCATCACGGCGTTCCGTGTTACCCTCCTGAACCCACCGATTCCATATTCTGCTAACAGTCATTGGATCTCGACCAACGCGAGCAGCAATGTCGCGATACGATAAACCGCAATCGCAATAGGCTACAATCCGACCTTTATCAAAGTCGTGATGGTACGCATTTTTCCTTCTTATACGAGGCATCACAACAACGTTGCACCAGGCAACGCCGGTCAACTGCTGTTTGTGTATGAGAAATCGGTTGGAAACTTTCCTCGTGTAGGTGTAACCTTGTGTGAATGCTCTGAAAAGCTAATCTTTTCCATATAAAAGCATCTTCTTCCTGTTGGTTAAATTTCGCGTCTCTAGCACGTCATCTTCGTGGTGTACCAGTATTAATGGCCAGTAGTGTAGCAACAGTACGTGATTGCTGGCAGCAGTGGTTACGAGAATGCACGGTCGCAGGAAGACGGAGTTCCGGACGGCCACGTGGTACTGCCGAGAAGTGATAGTGGATCTGCAGCAGCTATTCGTTGAGCCAGAAAATCATAAGCCTTTGGGAGAAAGAATGGCTGGAAGTATCGGAAAAAAACTGTCGATTGCGTTAACAACTGTGCAGCCTTGGGGGTGGGGATCATTCTTCCGGTTACACAGACGAGATGAAATGGTGGTGACCGACTCCTTAGAGGCCACACACTGTCATCTGACTCATGGCTTTTTGCTCTGGCAAGGCGATTCATCAGTTTGAGCAGCTTGTGGAGTATGGTTCAAATGTCTCTGAGCACTATGGGACTTCACTTCTATGGTCATCTGTCGCCTAGAACTTAGAACTACTTAAACCTAACTAACCTAAGGATATCACACACATCCACGCCCAAGGCAGGATTCAAACCTGCAACCGTAGCGGTCGCGCGGTGTCAGACTGTAGCGCCCAGAACCACGTGGCCACTTCGGCCGGCGTGGAGTATGTATTTCGATACATTACACTGTAGCAGAATGTGTTTTGCATTCGGACGCGGGGCAGGAGCAAATTTAATTGCGGACCTGCTCACAATTTTAGATGATGACGAGTGTGGTTGAGGAGGGGGAGAGACAGCGTAGTAGCCTGACCAACATGTGCATTGTGGAAGCACTAAAGGAAGCCAAGAAGACATTTGTAAGAGAAATTCATGTTCAAAGAGGACAAACAAAACCTTCGAAGTTTGCCAATGACAATTTAACTTCTGCCAGAGACCTTGCAGCAGCAGTTGAACGAAAGAGACAGAGTCTTGAAAAGAAGTTGTAAGATGGACACCAACAAAAGTAAAACAAAGGTAATGCAATGCCGTGTTAAATCAGGCAGTGCCAAGAGAAATACATTGGGAGATGAGACACAGTAATTAGCAGCTCTGGCAGTAATATAACTGACCTTGGCAGAAACAGAGTATGTGGACCGAGTGAAGTAAGCAAAGGATTTGTGGAAAATAGGAATCTATTGAAAACTAATTGAAATTAAACTGTTAGAAAGTCCTTTCTGAAGGCGTTTGTCTAAACCGTAGCCTCGTATAGAAATGAAACATGGACGATAGGCAGTTCAGAGAAGAAGAGAATAGAAGATTTTGAAGTGTGGTGTTACAGAAGAATGCTCAACATTACATGGGCTTATCGAATATAGCCCGATCGGTTGGCCGTGCGGTCTAACGCACGGCTTTCCGGGCGTGAAGGAGTGCCTGGTCCCCGGCGGATTTGTGTCGAGTTCCGGTGAACCGTCCAGTCTGTGGATGTTGCCGCGCTGGATTAGCCGAGCGGTCTCAGGTTCTGCAGTCATGGACTGTGCGGCTGGTCTCGGCGGAGGTTCGTGTCCTCCCTCGGGCGTGGGTGTGTGTGTTCGTCTTTAGGATAATTTAGGTTAAGTAGTGTGTAAGCTTAGGGACTGATGACCTTAGCAGTTAAGTCCCATAGGACTTCACACACCTTTTTGAACATATCTAATAACTGTTGAAGAGGTACTGTATCGAATCGAGGGGAAATGATATTTATGGCCCAAGCTGACATACAGAAGGCATCGTTTGACGGAAATTCCAAGCTATCAAGGAATGGTCAGTTTGGTAGCAGAAAGATGTGTGGTGGGGCTACTAACTGTAGGTATCAATACAGCAAGAAGGTTCAAATGGATGTAGGTTGCACAACTTATGCACAGGTTGTTTGGATATTCCCTTTATAGAGGGTGATTTTTTTTATTTTATTTATTTATTTATTTATATTTTTTGCCGTATACGACCTTGGAATTGATCATGAGAGGATATGGAACCAAAAAGGTCTAATGAATTTAGGTGCGGAAGTGAATGGTCTCTATGCTGGAGACCATTTATTCCATCATGCATTGTTATAGAGACTGAGTTCTAATACGCGTTGTACCATGCAGCCACAGTTACAGTATGTGTTAAAAATGGTTTCCATGTGCCTCAACGCATGCGTGTAAGCGCCGTACCATGTTTTGTTTCACATGTTCACATCGGCCAGGCAGCATCCGAACAGTGTCAAAGGCAGCATGAGTACGCTGCTGCAGTGCCTCCACATCTGGAATGAACTCTGGATACACGATACCTTCGAGATGGCCCCATAACCAAAAATTACACTGCTTGAGATCCGGTGAACGAGCAGGCCATGCAACTGGAATCCCTCGTCCGATCCATCGACCAGAGAAGACACGATTGAGATGCGTCGAAACGTTTACGGGGAAGTGGGCTGGAGCACCACCATGTAGCAGCCACACAGCCCTTCGAATCAGCAATGGCACTTCCTCCAGCTGGGGAGGCAAAGTCACCTGCAAGAAACGCCGATAGTTTCGTCCTGTTAGGCGACGTGGAAGAAATACTGGCCTTAAAGCACGGTCGCCAATTATCCCGGCCCGCACATTCCGGCTGCACCGATGCTGGTGATTCGCTGTCGCCATACCATGGGGATTCTGCTTGCTATCCCACAATGACTGTTATGAAAGTTGAAGATAGCACTCTGTGTAAAGGTGGCCTCATTCCTGGTGACGAAACCATTTATAAAACTGCTCCCTATGTGGAAAGTCTGTCGCTAGTACCATCTGCACACGCTGTCAGTGATAAGGGTAGTAACAATTGTCATGGAGAATGTTCCAAATTGTCGTTTGTCTTACCCTGTAATGGCGGGCCAACTGCCTAGTACAGATATGGCGGCCGGCTTCCGCAGTGTTAACATCATTTTCCTCCAACTCTGGTGTTCGAACATTTCATGATTTCCTGCTTCCTGAAACGACACGTTCTCAGACAAACGGCGACACACTGTTGCAAACATTGAATGCTGTGCGACAGGGATAGGTCTCCTGATACGAACTTGGTGCCCACTGTCTGTTGCCGTTTGCCTTTCCGCAAGTAAACACCATGTCGCAAGCTCTCGATTTGAATACAGAACCATTGTGTTCAACGCTGATTCACGTGCACTGCAAGTTGATTCAGCAAGGGAAGTAAATTGGATACAACATTACCAATTACTATGGTAGGAGAGGGCGCTGGGGCATGACGTATGAGGAACAGTGCCACCATCTAGGAAGAAATCATACATACTGTAACTGTAGCTGCATGGTACAGCGTGTATTATTCCGCTGTCTCTGTAACAAAGTATGATCGAATAAATCGTCTGCCGGCCGCTGTGACCGGGCTGTTCTAGGCGCTTCAGTCTGGAACCGCGCGACCGCTACGGTCGCAGGTTCGAATCCCGCCTCGGGCATGGATGTGTGTCATGTCCTTAGGTTAGTTAGGTTTAAGTAGTTCTCAGTTCGAGGGGACTGATGACCCAAGATGTTAAGTGCTCAGAGCCATTTGAACCATCTGAACCAATAAATCGTCTCTAGCATGGAAACAAAGCACTTCAGGATACAAGTTCATTGGACCTCCTTTCTTCCGTATCTTGTCATCGCTCTGGCGCTAGTGTTTGTACACGGTAGAAAAAATCACCCTCTATTCTTCTAGGATTGTAGCGGGGAGTTGTAGCGTTGCTCTTGGGGGCGAAAAGAAATAGAATTATTATTTTATATATTTTTTTAAAAACGTCAAAAAAGTGAATATTTTGGTGGGCCACTTGGCAACAGAATCAGGGATTGATTACACTATTGTAATAATATACGTTGAGCATTAAATACCTGAATAAGAGCAGCAGGTTGATTTATTTGAGATCGTTCAGAAGAAACATTACCATTTCTGTGCATTTTTATAGTCGCGAGGTAGTCATACGCGGAACAACATTAAGAGACCAGAAGATTTATAGACTTTAAAAGAAATGCAACACTACACAATTAGAAAAAAGAGTTGATTCAGAAATAATAGGAAAACGATAATGTTCCTTCTGCCTCAGGCTATGTTCGGCCCATCAGCGTGATCGTAAATTCTGGTGATGAACTAACACAAAATAATTATCATTCAAATAAATGAGGAGATGGAATTCATCAAGGTTAATTTTCTAAAATAAGCACACTTATCTTTAACAAACGTTTTTCAATGCTGCATATCTTTTCATATAAAATTACAATAGATGAACATTGTGGTTAAATACTTTATACATAACAGTCAAAATGTCCTCTTCAGCTGTCTGTTCTTAATCAGTTGCAAGAAACTACATGTTTTCTGATTCAAAAAATAACAATTAGCATATTCACTCAATATTTCCCATATATCATTAATCGATACATGTACATAGAGATTTACAGGCACTGCACAAGAATGGCAAAGATAGGGAATAATAGATTCTGTTGCTACTATGTGATGGTTCATTTCTTTTGCTTTACAATTGTTCGATAACTCTAGGCCATCAGGTGTTTACTATTGAGCGTATATTAATGTTTGTGAGGCGAAAATTACTAATATTACAAAGTCAGTACATAATATTTTGAATAGGAATGCATGCCACATTCACTTGGAAACCTGTCTGTTAGATATGTATGAAACAGGGTAGCCATGGTGGGTGGCTGTTATGTCGGATCGGATGATGTTATTTGAAGTCTGTCCTACGTCTCTGGCCTGGTTCGAGCCTCAGTCATGTGTCTGTGAGTGTTAGAGCAACATGGTTGAGTACACGTTTGCAGAACACACCGACATAATCCTTCTGAATGCCGAAGTTCACTCTAATGGAAGAGCTGCACGTCACCTTTATCAGAGTCGTTCTCCAAAATGTCCCACTCCCTGGCATACACTTTTCGTCACAATTACGTAACTGCTTCTAGAGAGGAATACCATTATCATCAGTAGGCGTGACAGTGGTGCTCTAAGGAGAGGCCGCACACACGCATTGGAAGATGCGGTGCTGCATGACGTTGAAGAGAACCCGTCATCGAGTACACGAGCAATTTCTGTGGCTTCTAACGAGTGGTATTGTAAAACAAATGATGTACTGGGTCACTCCTAATGACTATCATATAGTACTGGTCACGTTACCAACATGTTTTCAAACGATTGTAGCACGTAAACGGTACGTTTTCAGATATGGTTTCCAATTCAAAATATTATCTACTCACTTCTCTCTACAAGTCCTCGAAGTTTCTAACAAGGGAACCTCCCCATCGCACCCCCCTCAGATTTAGTTATAAGTTGACACAGTGGATAGGCCTTCAAAAACTGAACACAGATCAATCAAGAAAACAGGAAGAAGTCGTGTGGAACTACGAAAAAATTAAGCAAAATATACAAACTGAGTACTCCATGCGCAAGATAGGCTGCAAAAGGGTAGTGCCGTGGTCCCGTGGTTAGCGTGAGCAGCTGCAGAACGAGAGGTCCTTCGTTAAAGTCTTCCCTTGAGTGAAAAGTTTACTTTTGTATTTTCAGAGAAATATCAAAGTTCCGGCGCTCACACATAATCAACTTCGTTTTCCAAAATTATAGGACATGTTCAGATTTGCTTGGACATATGGTGCATTTGACGGTCTACACACGGAAAAATTTGAAAACATTAAAAACATATGTTTTGACAGAGCACAGGGAAAACTGTGCGACTGTGAAACTGTTGCATTCATTTGTTGCAGTTTATGTGATAAACTCTTATGATTTCATCCCTTTTTTGGGATTGAGTATCACATCCACAAGAAAACCTAAATCGGGCAAGGTACAAGAATCATTTTACCCATTCGCCAAGTGTACAAGTTAGGTGGATTGACAACATATTCCTGTCATGTGACGCACATGCCGTCACCAGTGTCGTATAGCATATACCAGACGTGTTTTCCTGTGGAGGAATCGGTTGACCTATGACCTTGCGATCAAATGTTTTCGGTTCCCATTGGTGAGGCACGTCCTTTCGTCTACTAATCGCACGGTTTTGCGGTGCGGTAGCAAAACACAGACACTAAATTTATTACAGTGAACAGAGACGTCAATGAACGAACGGACAGATAAAAACTTTGCGAAGATAAACTTTTCACTAGACTTGAACCATGGACCTCTAGAGCTACAGCTACTCACGCTAACCACGTGACCACAGCACTCCTGAGCTCGTAACATCCGTGATGTTGCATATCTTGCACATGGACTACCAGGTTTATATATTTTGCTTATTTTTTCATGGTTCTATACACCTTCTTCCTGTTTTCTCGATTGACCTGTGTTCAGTTTTTCAAGGCCTACCCACTGTGCCAACTTATAACTACATCTGAGGGGGTTGCGATGGGAAGGTTCCCTTGTAAGAGGAATTTCCGAACAGTCGTTAGAGAAGGGTCTAGAGCTGCATCAAACCAGTCTTCAGACTTAACACCACAACAACAACAACTTCCTGTCTCCAATCTAAGCTGCCAGATCGGAGATTTTAACGTGTTGCAAAGCTGTTGGCGCATCCATTCTTGTTTAGCAATGAGTCAGCGAAACGTATCTGTTATGCAATCACACTTATTCCTTTCTGGGGTTCCTCTTCCCCTTAATATCAAGGTTTCGTTGTGTGTGTGTGTGTGTGTGTGTGTGTGTGTGTGTGTGTGGGTGGGTGGGTGGGTGGGTGGGTGGGTGGGTGGGCGGGTGTGTGGGTGGTAGGTAAGATGGGTATTTCTGTTGCGTCCATAATTCCGTACACAACCTTCTTACTAGAGCACGCCCCGCTAAGCACAACAGCACAGGCACAGCGCTCGTCCGTCTCCTTACTGCGAGATGGCGCTGCCATAGAGACGGACCAAATTCTGCTTCCGCCGATCCGCGTATTAATATGTAACGCAGCCAGTGAGATTGCTGCTAACGTGGAACCTTTTCTCATCGCGGATCACACTCGCGCAGTGATACCTGAACGCGCGAGGTATAATAACGAGTGTACAGTTTTTAACGCACAGCTGAAGTCGGCAGGTGTTTCACCTTATCTACTAGCTATATCCAACAGCAACACACCTGCGGAACAGTTGCTACCTGCTCTCACAGCGTCGGCGGTATTAAAACCATTAATTTCAATTGTACTCGCAACTACGGGCGCATGCCTTAACCGTGAGTAATTGTTTTCTGTGCGCGCGCGGGTTCACTGCCGCAATACTGGGAACTTTCTGCTGGCTCTAAATTTCAATCAGCTCTTACCACCACGACGACTGGCCGGGCAATTGCGAGTAGGCTTCTGAACCGCAGCACTTCTGCCTAACTGCCTCGCAAAGCGAGTTTATCCACCTTTCAGCGAGAACATATTCCACTGCGCCAGTACCACACTTTTAAGGACAGAAGAGAAAACACTCCACCTCTGCGGATAAGATGTGCACCTGCGTGCAGAAATGTGGATTTCCGTTCAACCACAGAATTACGTGCTAGTCTGCTTGTGCCCGCGAAAATGTTGCACGAACAAATACGAGCAGCTGTCACACAGATCTCAACATTCGTTTTACTAATGTCTGAAGCTCGTCTTGATGTTCTTGCGTGTATGTCATTTAAAAGTTGAGTTGTTTTAAAGATCAGCATTATGCAAACACAATTAGTTTATTTTTCAATTCGTTTTGGTCATCTGATGACTTTACAAGACGGTAAATGACCTCGTCGTCTGCAAACAGTCTAAGAGGGGTACTCAGACTGTCTCCTACGGGGTTAATACAGATCAGGAACAACAGAGGGCTTATAATACTTCCTTTTTGAACACCAGATGTTACATCTGTTTCATTCGATGACTTTCCCTCTATTACTACGAAGTGTGACCTTTCTGACAGGACATCACGAATCCAGTCGCACAACTGACGCGATATTCCATAGGCACGAAGTTAGGTTAGGAGACGCTTGTGAGGAACGGTGTCGAAAGCCTTCAGGAAATCTAGAACTATGGAATCAATTTGACATCCCCCGTCGACTGCACTCATTACTTCAAGAGTATAAAGAGCTAGTTGTGTTTCGCATAAGAACGATATTACCTGAATCCTTGCTGACTGTGTGTCAATAAATCGTTTTCTTCGAGGTACTTCATAATGTTCGAATACAGTATATGTTCCAAAACCCTATTGCAAATCGGCGTTAGTGATATGGGTCTGTAATTTAGAGGATTACTACTACTTCCCTTTTCGGGATTTTGTGTGACTTTAGCAATTTTCCAGTCTTTAGGTACAGATCTTTCTGTTTTCTGTGAGCGAGCGGTTGTATATAATTGCTAAATGTGGATGGAGCTATTGTACCAGTATATTCTGAGAGGAACCTGATTGGTATACAATCTGGAACGGAAGCCTTGCCTATAGGTAGTGATTTAAGCTGCTTTGCTACACCGATGATATCTACTTTTATGTTTCTCATCTTGGCAGTTCTGCTGATTGGAACTGAGGAATTTTTACTTCTTTGGAGAACGTGTTTCGGAAAACCGTGTTTAATAACTCTGCTTTAGTGGTACTGTCATCAGTGGCTTCACGATTGTTATCGCGCATTTAAGGTATTGATTGTGTCTTGGAACTGGTGTGCTTTATGGATGACTAGAGTCGCTTTGGGTTTTCTGCCAGATTTCGAGTCAGAATTTCAATGCAGAAATTATTAAAAACATCTCGCATTAAAGGACGCGCTATATTTCGAACTTCTGCAAAACTTTGCCAGTCTTGTGTATTTTGCGTTCTTTTAAATGTGGAATGCTGTTTTCCGCTGCTTCTGCAACAACAGTCTGACACGTTTTGTGTACCATGAGGGTATATACCTCTCAATTGCTGTCGATACTATCTCTTTGAAATCATTTCACATCATTTCCACGCTTACATGCTCACATCGGAAGGAGTGAAGACTGTCTCTTAAAAAGGCTTTAAGATCATTTTTATCAGCTTTTTTAAATAGATATACTTCGCGTTTCTTTTTGATTGTTGTGTCACGGTATTCAGCCTAGCAGCAATTGCCTTGTGGTCGCTAATCCTTGTAATCGTCACGATACTCCATAAGTGTCCAGGATTATTTGTTGCTAAGAGGGCCAGTATACTTTCGCAACCATTTACGCTTCGAGTGCGCTTACGAACTATTATTAAAAAATAATTTTCGGAGAAAGCATTCAGTACAATTTTGGATGACGTTTTATGCCTGTTGCCAGCTTCAAAAGTATCATTTTTCCAGCATATCGATGGTAGATTGAAGTCACCAGAAACTATAATTGTGTGAGTGGGGTACCTATTTTAAATGAGACTCAAGTTTTCTCTGAACTGTTCAGCAACTATATCTTCTGGGTCGGTGTTCGGTAAAACCATCCAGTTAACAGTTTAGTCCGATTGTCAGGTAAAACCTCTATCCATACTATTTCGTAGGAACTATCTACTTCAATATTACTGCAAGGTAAACCACTTCTGACAGCAATAAATACTCCTCCACCAACTGTATTTAATCTACCATTTCTGAACACTGTTGTTAGATCGTTTGAAAATTTTTTATATCCGGCTTTAGCCAGCTTTCCATACCTATTTGAGCTTCAGTGCTTTCTATTACGGCTCCGAGCTCTGGTTCTTTCCCAACACAGCAACGACTATTTACAACTAGAATACCGATCGTTTCTACAACTACCTTTCTGTGTTTTACTTACCCCCTTTTAGACGGACGCCATTTCTGTGGTTTCCTGAGACCCCTCTAACCCAAAAACTGCCCAGTCCCTTCCACGCTATCCGTGTAGCCGCCTCCTGTGTGTAGTGGACCCCTGACCTATTAAGCGGAACCCGGAAACCAGCAACCGATAGCGCAAGTCAAGGATCTTGCAGCCTATACGGTCACAGAACTGCCTAAGCCTCTGAATCAGACCATCCACTCGGCTGAGCACCAAAGGACCACAGTCGGTTCTATCGACGATGCTGCAGATAGCGAGCTCCTCCCTAATCTCGGAAGCAAGACTGGCAGTCTTTATCACTTCCACTATCCTCCCGAAACCAGAGAAAATCTCCTATGATCCAAAGCGACACAGGTCACTGGTACCGACTTGAATCACCACCTGAAGGTGGCTGCACCCTGCACTCTTCGTGGCATCCAGAAGTACCCTTTCCGCTTGCGTAATGACTCCTCCTGGTATGCACACGGAGTGAACACTGGCTTCCTTCCCCTCCTTGACAGTCATGTTCCTAAGGTGACCCACTAAGCGCCTAACACTGAAGCTCCCAACTACCAGCAAACCAACCCTCTGTGAATGCTCAGACCTTGCAGGCCGAGAAGCTTCTTCTGGAACAGGATGGACGACTGCATCTGACCTCGGGACATGAGCAGCCCCACATAACGCCCAAAACCTGTTCATCAAACGAACGGGGGAGGCCCTCCGATCGGCCCGTCAGAATGTCTTTCGCTGCCTGTTAGACTTCAGAATGATCCACTCGACCGCAGGTGAGGGGTCAAGTACCTGTGGCGGCCACAGCAGTGGACCGATCGGGGGACACGTGGGACGTGGTCGATGTCCCTCGCAACCCCACGTCCAACCCCCCACAGTGACATCCACTGGCAGCAGCCTCAAGCTGTGTGACGGAAGTCGGTGCAGCCTGGAGTTGTGAGCGAAGGGTCGCCAACTCAGACCGCATCTGTACATAGCTATCACAGTTCCTATCCATTACTGTAGTCGCTCCTGTTCGGAGCTTGTAAAAGTATATAACAAACGAACGGTGTATTCGCCTTATTAGCAGCGGGAACATGAGGTGCTCTGTCTATCCGACACTGATTGATTGAGAGCTGTGCTTTGATCTGTTAAAATAATGTTTCAGGAACTTTCATTAAGAAACTATATTGAGGATCTTTCTGTTCATGGAAACGAATGTTCACTTACTATTCTAAAATGGATTTAATAAAGTTGTAAAATTTTAAAGGTAAAAAAAGCTTTTAGTAGAAAAATGGTGCCTGCCCGTACTCGCCACAACTTCCCCATAGTCAAAGTAATGGCCTTCGGTCGTTGTCTGATGTTTTCCCCAGTATTTATCCCAGCTAACACCTGTGGGCCCTGTCACAATGCTGCAACAATCAGAGGATTGAGGTCAAATGTGGCTCAGAAGCTGAGGGACAACAAATTGCTCAAGCATGTCCAGATAAGATGTTCCTGTTACTGTCGAATGAAGAAAAATGCTGCAGTTATGTTGTCTTTCAACAGCGCATGCCACACATTTACCTTTCTGCTATCTCTGACATGTTTCCAAAAACTGTGGGGATTTTCTCAACCACTAGGTAAAGGCTGTGCCGTTTAATATTTCGAGATGCGTGTGGACGGTTGCTTCGTGATAGAAAACGATATTTAATATATAGTTGGGTTTTTCTCGATGGGGTCTAGCATCTGAATAGCAAATTCGTAGAAAATCAGTGTTTCTCTGCAGTGCATGCACAATCTAAACCTCGTAAACGTGCAAGCGAAGTCGTTTATGCAGCACATTGTGAACTGTAGAGCGACGGATGTATAGTTCTGACTGTGGAAGACCTCTATGATATCCTCTACCATTTCATCAAATGCGCGTTTTCTGCCAGAACCTGACAGTCTATTTCTGATATTGTCTACGATTTCATCAGATGCGCGTTTTCTGCCAGAAACTGACAGTCGCACCAAGCCTTAATCATCTTAAACGCCTGATCGCTCCGTTCGAAAGTCACGTATGAAATTTCTTTAGTCAGCAATGTGTGAATTCGTCTCCACATACCACACGTTGGGCACTCTTTTGAGGTGTAGTCATTTCTGATAATTATTAACTACCTGAAGCAAAATAAAAGGAATCATTTAGAAATATTCGTCACAAATCTCTTGAGTTGCGTACAAACCGCAGGTATCTGTCTCATAGATTTTCTTTTCATTGAATTTGGAGAACCACGACAGTTTCATGTGGGCGCCCTTTACATATCAGTTGATAAGAGAAATTGATGCGTTTTACTAAGAAGACTCAATAATTTCATTAAAGTACGGTAGCACGGACAGTAGAGAATTCTATCTGTCGATGTTGGATACGAAATCGACGATAGCAGAAAGACAGACGGTCTGTGAAGAGGATAATGACCAGGCAGCTGCACCTCAACCTGAACCAGATCGGACTCACCGCTTCCGACAAGAAGGGCTCATAGCGTACGTCTGAAGGTCACTCTATATGAAGAAAAACTCCAGATCAAGAACAGAGCCCTGAGCCGTCATCCACTTCGCAGCACTCAATGACAATCTAGTCTTTTGTTAGTTTGTTGACACTGGACGTCAAACCATCCCCCGTCCTCCAACCTTACAAAGTAAGAGCCGTCTTCCTAGGTGTTACAAATACTGTCCCTACATGTGGGACCTTGTCCTTCGTCAGAGTGCAGTACGACACCAGAGCACATTCATCTCCAGACTCGTTCCATAAGTGTCTCTGCGTTCATTATACCACCGAGGAGGCGGCATTGTGTCAACTAAAGCGTATCGCTGGACTGGGGCCGGCATTCTGAACACCGCGGCAGTGACCTCTGTGCAGGCCGCTAACGAAGGAGCTGAGTGTGGGTAGGGGGGAGGGACGAGGTTGGGAGAAGGAAGTGTGGTTGTCGCCTCCACAACGCCCACTGAAGCAGAAGGCCAGCGCGAGAGGTTCTTCGTTAAAAACTTTTGCTTGGCTTAGCAGCACCGACTGTAATTGCTGCCACAAATCATGGCCTCGGGGTCAAGTGGCGGACAAGTTCGGTTCGATGACAGTGCGTCTGCACTTCTCAAGTGGTTGGGCACGAGTATTATTACTGGGATTTTTTTGACCAACATTCATTCATAGGCAGCGCTTTTTTTCTTTCCGGCGTGGCTCGTCCTCACCTTAGACTGCGATAAAAATTTTGTTGCAGGCAAAAGTAAGAGTCCTTTTCAGCACCTAAGAACGTTAGGCTGCATTAAGTGCTCGTGACGAATCTAAAGGCTAGGAGGGTGTTTGGTTTCACGCGGAAACAGTCACAGAGGAGGAAAATTATCCATCTTACAAGTGATCTTTTGTCTTCGTGCCAGAAATAATACGTATACCTACTGGAATTCTGACGTGAAACCTCGACTTGGCCAAGGTAGGCGTATGAACCACCAGTGTGCGGGCCCTCATTGTGAAAGTATATACATTATTTTCTGTTGCCCTCTACAGTTCCACATGGAAAGAATGCAACCTGTCTTTTTCATTTTCATACAAGCCCTCCACTGTGGCGCCTCTAGTTGCGATACTGGGAAATGTGCGGATTTATGCATCACCATCTGGCCCAATACGAGAGGCGATGGTGATCGCGAGGTAGTCCAACACCAGGCGATGGCTGCAGAATTCTTTCGTCTTGGCTAACAGAGGCCGGCCACTGTGGACGATTGGCTCTAGGCGCTTCAGTCCGGAACCGCGCTCCTGCTACGGTTGCAGGTTCGAATCCTGCCTCGGGCATGGACGTGTGTGATGTCCTTAGGTTTAAGTAGTTCTAAGTCTAGGGGACTGATGACCTCAGATGTTAAGTCATGCTAGCGACCGTTTGTTCAACCATACACTGTTACCGAGACTGCGGTATAACACGCGCTTTACCATGCAGCCACAGTTGTAAGGTGTCAGGCAAATCCAACACCTTACATGAAAACCCTGACTTAATAAGCAAATCTACTAGTATGTCACATAGCTCCGAATAAATCGTGACATTAAATTAACCAAAGTAATACGAGTAACGAGTGAGCAAATGGAATACCACAGAGTAACACAAGAATGCCTAAATGCATGTCGTGCCTTCCCACCGTGAGGCAGACGCAGTTCCGAGGGGAGAAACGAGGACAGAAGCCGAGAGCAGAACCGTGTTGAGCTAGAAGGCCCAAGGATAAGGAACGGACGGCCCAGCCTACCTGTACAACTACCACCCGCACGTTTTAGCGTGAGACTGTTTCGCGTCTCAGGTTAAAAGCTAGAGCCCTCCAGAAAAGCAGTATAGATCTTACGATAACACAAAAAGGGCCACTACCACCCGCAAGTTTTAGCGTGAGACTTTTTCGCTTGTCTGTTACATTAGGACAATCCTCCAGCCCATGTTAAAAGATAGAGCCCTCCAGAAGAACAGTAAAGATCTCACGATAACGCTAAAAGGACCACACCAGCAACAGGTTTTAGCGTGAGACTTTTTAGCGTCTCTGTTACGTTGCAAACTTTAAAAACATTGCCCCACCACGAAAAGTATAACGTATCTCATTGGATAGACAGAATTTTTGTAGGCGGAGCTTAAGGTTAACATTGAGACCCTGATTGGTCAGATGAAAACATAGCCAGATAGTTTTTTTTTAAAACTAACTTCGGTAAATTGTAGTAAGGAAAAGTTAGAGTTGTTGGTTCCGAGACGGCGAGCAGGATGGCTGCTGCGCTGGCCGCTGCCGCCCTGACGCTGCTTAAACACCGACAAGGTAATGAACGCACGCGATGCCGCATTTTTGAGCGCATAAGGCTTCACTCAGAACTGCAGAAGTCTCATCTGTTACACCCATTTTTTGCATAATACTAGTGTCGATCGTTAATTAAAACTCATGGTGTTCACATTTGCCACTTGAAGAACAGATCTGAAACGCGATGATTTTTCTTTTATATAGTTATTGAGAAGCCACATCAGCCACTATAACTTACGACAAGTTAAATAAGTAATTAAAGATAATTAAGGGTCACTGTAGACCATTTTCATAGTTGTAGACCATTTTGATAGTTTTCTCTTTTGTGAAACCGAAATTATAGATGTGATATGGCATAGGTCATCCTTCGATCGATTGTAGAACTTGGAAACCCATTCAGGAAATATTCGTTCACATTTTTGTTGAACGCAGTTGGTTTTTACCATCCTGTATTAAAACATTTCCTTTTATCAATAGTGTAATTTATAAACAATGTTTTGAGAGTAGAATAAAATTTCCAATGGTAAACTTAACTGCTTTTTCGACGTTATTTTACCAGCTAACTAAAAATAGGAAAGCCTTGAACCCTTTCCACTAAATTTAGTTAGTATTAAGATTCTTTTACAGGGAGTGCAGTGGAGCTGACGCTGAGGTCATTTAGTACTTGCTTATATCATCGCTAGTCTCACTGAACTCTTCTGAATTCTACATGTCATGTGTGGTCTGGCGTCTCCTTACCAGCAACAGGTCCCAGGTTCAAACTAGTTAATTCCCTAAAAAACACGCTCAGAGCGTCGTTGCGCGAAAGTGGTAAAGAGACACGATATAGAACAATCAGACACCACCATGAATGTTTAGACAGTCACAGTATGTGTTGAAAATGGTTTCCATGTGCCTCAACGCATGCCTGTACGCGCCGTAGCGTGTTCTGTCTCACACGTTCACATCCGTCAGGCTGAGTCCGAACACCATCAAAGGCAGCATGAATACGCCGCTCCAGTGTTTCCACATCTGGAATACGCTCTGCATACACGATACTTTTGACTTGCCCCATAACCAGAAATCGCACGGGATGGGGTGCGGTGAACGAGCAGGCCGTACACTTGGACTCCCTCGTCAGATCCATTGACCAGGGAAGACACGACTGAGATGCGTCTGGACGTTAACGGCAAAGTGGGCTGGAACACCGTCATGCAGCAGCCAAATAACCCTTCGAATCTAAAATGTAGACTTTCACGGCCGGAAATATCATGTCCATTATAATTATCCCGGCTGTTATGCCGTGGTCGGTTGATGAATTTTGTCTCAATTCCCAACGTTTCGTCTCCGACTGCGGGAGACATCTTCAAGGAGGTCCGTAGGTCGATTGAAGGTCCAACACACCCACTGGCTCGCTACTCACTGCCGCTAAATTCCGTCTCCGCGATCTCCCGTGCCGCGGTGTGACGTCAGTGCAATTGGCCGCTGTCCGTCGCCGTCGATCGCCGTTGCCATCACCCAGTAGTGGACGGGTGGTACACATTAATCAACCGACCACGGCATAACAGCCCGGATAATTATAATGGACATGAACCCTTCGAATCATCAATGCACGTCTTCCAGCAGGAGAGGCAAAGTCACACGCAACAAACGCCAATAATTCCAGCTTGTTAGCCGACGTTGAAGGTAGACTGGTCCCAGAACAGGGTCGCCAATTATCCCTGCCCACACATTCCGGCTGCACCGCTGCTGATGATTCACTATCGCCATTCCAAGGAGGTTTTGCGTACTACCCCACAGATGATTGTTATGAAAGTTGAATATACCATTCCGCGTAACGGTGGCCTCATCTGTGAATAGGGTGCATGGCACAATTTCCGGAATCGTGGTTGGCTGGTGAAGAAAACAGTGACAAAACTGCTCGCGATGTGGAACGTCTTTCGCTAGTCAGCAGTGCACACACTGTAAGTGATAAGGGTATTAACAATTCTCATGAAGAATATTCCACACAGTCGTCTGGCTTAACCTGCAATGGCGGGCCAACTGCCTGATATTGACAGGGCGGTCGACTTCCGCAATGTTAATCACATTTTCCCACAGGTCAGATGTCCGGACAGATAGAGAAGTTTCGACGAAGAGCGACACGTTGGGTCACGGGTTCGTTTAATCAGTGCAAGAGCGTCACGGAAATTCTGACCGAACTCCAGTGGCAGTCGCTACAGGACAAGCTTATCGTATCATGGAGACGATTACCCCTGAAGATCCGAGAGAGTGCGGTCGAAGAAGAGTCAAGCAATGTATTGCCTTCGTTCTTCCTACGTGCTTTTCGCGAATGGAACAGAGAATCGAGAAAATAGTTACGGTATTAGAGATACCCTCCGCCACTCACCGTACTGTTGCCTGCGGACACTAGATACGGAGGTAGAAGATGTGAAGAATTGTATTTGTTCTACATTTAAATAGTCGTGGGCGCATGAGTGGAAGCATTGTATTACAGTGAAAGTTACGTTACCCTAGTAGGGCTACACACACTGCTGGAGACCACTTGCAATAATGGCAGGAACATTGGTCCATCAGTTTACAGCCCTATGTGAGATACAGATCAGAATATTACGTGAACTGATGTGGCCGAAAAACCCCACGTCATTATATGGGGCTCTGCTGTATGTCGCACATTGTTTTCATGTGACTCGAGTTGTTGATGCTGTTGTGGCCTTCAGTTCGGACTGGTTTAATTCTGCTGTTCACTCTGCTCCGTCCTGTGCACGCCTCAACATCTCTGGCTGATCACTACAATCTACATCGATATCAACCTGCTTGCTGCGTTCTAGACTTCGTCTCCTTCTACAAATTCTACACTTCTTCCTCCATTTTTTCCACACATTAGCGAACTGATAATGTCTTGATCCCTCATGATATGTCCGATAAAACGACCTCTTATTTTAGTTTATGTCATAAATTTCTTTTTTCTCCAATTCAGTAGTTTCTCGTTAGTCATTCGATCTCACCATACTCGGCATTCTTATGTAGCACCACACGTCAAAAGCATCTATACTATTCGTATCTGTATTGTTTACCATCCATGTTTAGTTTCCGTACAAAGCTACACTCTAGGCAGATACCTTTAGCAAAGACTTTATAACATTAAAATTTATATTACACCTCTTTATGAATAAATTTTTCTCCGTTAATGCTTTTCTTACTATTACCAGTCAGCACCTGCATCCAGTTATTTTGCTGCCCACATAGAATGAATCATCTACTCGTACTAGCTAAATCCGATGACGTTCATGACCTTTGTTTCAATTTTGTCAGATATTCACTTCATAAACTCTTTTCAAGGCACTATCCATTCCGTTCACCTACTCTTGCAAGTCCTCTGCTATCATTGAAATGAAGTATGCCATGTTTGGGAGCGTGCCCAGGAACAGAGTGGTCTACTTGTTTCTTAGCCACAGTTTGTCGGTGGCCATTCATGCGGACAGACAGCTTGTTGGATGCAGCACATTGGTTGCAGTTTAGCTGGTAGATTACACTGGTTTCACAGGTAGCCCTGCCTTTAATAGGACAGTTGATGTTGAAAGGGTCCTGCAGCCACCTTTCATTAGTCCGGTAGCCCATTTTCTCTTTCTTTTACTTGTTTCTCTTTCCCCATAAATCTCATACTGGTGTGATTGAATGAATGTGGTTGTGTGTCACATTGCTAGACAGTGGCGTAGTCTGCTGCAGAAAGTCTGCGATAGTCATACAGATTCAGCAGCAGTTGTACAGAATAGCCAACTCTCGTGGTGGTCAAGTTGGCAAAGAGGTTTTTGCACTACTTGTGAGAAATTCACCTGTGTTAGGTTGGTGGCGGAGCGGAGCGTAGACGAGGCTGGAGAAGTAAAAGGGAGGCAGTCTGCCGCCGGTACAGGAAGCGTTCACAGCCGTGCTCCAGTCGAAGAAGGGTGAGTTAGACTGACCGCGTGGCGCGTTGTTGCTTGGAGAGGGGAGAGCTGTTAGCTTTTGGTCTCGCTTTTCGACTCTGATAGATTGCTTTGCCTTGTCACAGCAAGGAATGCAAAACTTTGGCAGATTTTTCTTTTAGTAAATTTCTATAGCAGACTTGGATACACCGGAAGAGCGCCACACAAACGTATCGATAGGAAGTGAGCACTCGATTCTGTATGAATATCTGTTTATCTTCAGCTGTGCCTGTATAAGCTTTCATTTTTCTAAATATTAATATCTTTGCCTTCTCGTAAGTTTTCCTTGCTTTATGTATCTTTCGTCTGTGGGGAGCCGACCATGTGGTAGAACACTAGAGTTTGTTGGGCTACCGTCATCACTAACTGTCCAGTCTCATGTTTGTTTTAAAGAATGTTAACTATTCATGACTGTGTGATGTGATATTGTTTCAACTTGGACACGATACCTAGAAATTGTGTCTCCATAAACCACGTGGGAACGCGGGTGTACTGCGAAACGTGTGCCGTTTCAGGAGTGATTGCGATCTGTTATCAGACAGCAGCAGTTGTACGAATGATTCACACCAATGATTTTAGGTGTAGGCTATAACGGTTTTCTTTAATGTTTTAGGAATTAATGTTATCAGGAATTGTGTACATGCCTCACATCCATATCTTAGGAATAAATGATTTTATACACAATTTTCTCTTGCATTCCGAGGTTATGTTTTTGCACCGAAGCCACTCACCTAGTAGCTTTCCTATTAGCACATCCAACGCGTTTCCTTACGCACAGGTCCAGTGATTAGTTCCCTTTTATTTTAAGACAAATGCTTTAGATTAAGTCTTATTTTCAGGTGTGTGGGAGCTGATCTTCTGCACAGTGTTCATGCATGAGCTAATTTATTTTAAATGGTTGATTCTCGTGGACAGTGCATGGGAAATACTATTAATTACATCGCATCCCCTACGAGCGATAACACGACTTACATATTTTTATGATTTTTTGGTCTGTGGTCAAATTAATTTATTTTCCGACTCGGCCAAACTTTTGATTAGTTGTATGGTTGGACTCGATGGCGACCCTAATCTTCTCACGTTAATTTCACAATCAATAAGCATTTCCATTCCCACTCTTAACATAATAACCCGAAGAAAAAGGTTAGTTACAATGTTTGTGACTGGTCTGGAGTAGTGGGAGGATGTATGAGACACCCCTTGCACCTAGGTCTATTACAGGGATATGAGCAATGACGTAAGGGGCTGGGAGCAGTGGTTGTGTAGGGATGGATGAGTATATTGTGTAGATTCAGTGTGCAGAGGAATACCACTGTCGAAGGGGTGGGAAGGATAATGGGCAGGACAGTTCACATTTCAGGGCACGAGGCGAGGTAGTTGAAACTCTGGCAGAGAATGTAATTCAGTTGTTCAGGTACTGAGTGGTTCTGAGCTACAAGGGGAACGTTCCTCCGTGGCCAGATGGTGAGACTTTGGAAGGTTGTGGGAGACTGGACTCGGATGCTGTTGTCAAAGCTGAAAGGAAGTGGTTAGCCTCAGCTGGTATCAATTTTTACAAGCGCGGCATGCAGGCTCTCGTTCAGCGATCGGAAAATTGCGTAACAAATGCTGGTAACGATGTGGAAAAATGCCGGTCTGTAGCTGAACTATTGCTCTATTTAGCTGTCCTGTTGTGCTTCATGTATCTCCAGTCGTCGTCAGATGATACTCGTATCCGAATTTTCATTTCTCTCCTGAGATTTCTTCCCTCACGGTTCATGCATGGAAGTGTTGTTGATGGCTTAGCAATCCAATGCTAGCGTGGAACAGGCGGCCACAGACATTACAGCTGATAAGGTGGAGGACGTGGCTGAGCCTGGAGGAGTTTACGTCTCCGGCGTTTGTCACTATCCATTCTTCGACGTTCCACCTCAAAGTTTTGAAGAGTATTTCAGGCAACTGAGAGCCAGTGACTTCGATCTTCTGCTATTGTGGACCAGTTACTCGAATCGAAGTTCAAGTTTTTCAGATTTTTCTTCTACTGATCCTCATGAAGTTTGAGAGGGGCTCCTCGTGCCATTTTACCTGTGCTCACTTCGCTGTACAGCATTTGGAGTGGACGTCTGTCATTTTTCATCCGCTGGACATGCCCGACCCATCTGAGTTGATGCCCAATGATAAGAGCTTCCATGCTATACATTTTTGCTTTCTCAAGAACAGCCGTGTTGGATATCAAGTCATCCCATTTCAGGTTCATGAAATATCTTAGCTTCTGTTGGTTGAAGAGTTCTAGTTTCTGCAGATCACAGTAATATAACGTCCAGATTTCGCAACCATACAGCAGGGTGGAAATGACTACAGCTTTGTACACCATTAGTTTGGTGTACAGTGTTAGGTCTTTATTCAGGGAGACACCGTTTGTAAGACGTCCAAATGCTACATGGGCAGCACGTAATCTATTCTCCACATCTTTTCCAGATGAGCAGTTAGATAACAGTAGAGGAAATGGTCAACTTGTTCCAAGGGTGTATCATAAATGGATATGCTGAAATCAGGAACGGAGGAGCCAGGAGTTGGCTGCGCCAACACCTTTGTCTTTGGAATACTGATGGAGATACCAAATCGTGGCCGACGGAGCAAAAACCAGTGGGGGCATCATATAAGTTTTTTTTTTTTTTTGGGTCATCAGCCTACTGACTGGTTTGATGCGGCCCGCCACGAATTCCTACCTGTGCTAACCATCTCAGAGTAGCACTTGCAACCTACGTCCTCAATTATTTGCTTGACGTATTCCAATCTCTGTCTTTCTCTACAGTTTTTGCCCTCTACAGCTCCCTCTAGTACCATGGAAGTCATTCCCTCATGTCTTAGCAGATGTCCTATCATCCTGTCCCTTCTCCTTATCAGTGTTTTTCACATATTCCTTTCCTTTCCGACTCTGCGTAGAACCTCCTCATTCCTTACCTTATCAGTCCACCTAATTTTCAACAATCGTCTATAGCACCACATCTCAAATGCTTCGATTCTCTTCTGTTCCGATTTTCCCAAAGTCCATGTTTCACTACCATACAATGCTGTAATCCAGACGTACATCCTCAGAAATTTCTGCCTCAAATTAAGGCCGGTATTTGATACTAGTAGACTTCTCTTGGCCAGAAATGCCTTTTTTGCCATAGCGAGTCTGCTTTTGATGTCCTCTTTGCTCCGTTCGTCATTGGTTATTTTACTGCCTAGGTAGCAGAATTCCTTAACTTCATTGACTTCGTGACCTTCAATCCTGATGTTAAGTTTGTCGCTGTTCTCATTTCTACTACTTCTCATTACCTTCGTCTTTCTCCGATTTACTCTCAAACCATACGGTGTACTCATTAGACTGTTCATTCCGTTCAGCAGATCATTTAATTCTTCTTCACTATCACTCAGGATAGCAATGTCATCAGCGAATCGTATCATTGATATCCTTTCACATTGTATTTTAATTCCACTCTCGAACCTTTCTTTTATTTCCATCATTGCTTCCTCGATATACAGATTGAAGAGTAGGGGCGAAAGGCTATAGCCTTGTCTTACACCCTTCTTAATACGTGCACTTCGTTCTTGATCGTCCACTCTTATTATTCCCTCTTGGTTGTTGTACATATTGTATATGACCCGTCTCTCCCTATAGCTTACCCCTACTTTTTTCAGAATCTCGAACAGCTTGCACCATATTACATTGTCGAACGCTTTTTCCAGGTAGACAAATCCTATGAACGTGTCTTGATTTTTCTTCAGCCTTGGTTCCATTATTAGCCGTAACGTCAGAATTGCCTCTCTCGTGCCTTTACTTTTCCTAAAGCCAAACTGATCGTCACCTAGCGCATTCTCAATTTTCTTTTCCATTCTTCTGTATATTATTCTTGTAAGCAGCTTCGATGCATGAGCTGTTAAGCTGATTGTGCGATAATTCTGGCACTTGTCAGCTCTTGCCGTCTTCGGAATTGTGTGGATGATGCTTTTCCGAAAGTCAGATGGTATGTCGCCAGACTCATATATTCTATACACCAACGTGAATAGTCGTTTTGTTGCCACTTCCCGTAATGATTTTAGAAATTCTGATGGAATGTTGTTATCTATCCCTTCTGCCTTATTTGACCGTAAGTCCTCCAAAGCTAGTGGATCCCCTATCTCTTCTAAATCGACTCCTGTTTCTTATTCTATCACATCAGACAAATCTTCACCCTCATAGAGGCTTTCAATGTATTCTTTCCACCTATCTCCTCTCTCCTCTGCATTTAACAGTGGAATTCCCGTTGCACTCTTAATGTTACCACAATTGCTTTTAATGTCACCAAAGGTTGTTTTGACTTTCCTGTATGCTGAGTCTGTCCTTCCGACAATCACATCTTTTTCGATGTCTTCACATTTTCCTGCAGCCATTTCGCCTTAGCTCCCCTGCACTTCCTATTTATTTCATTCCTCAGCGACTTGTATTTCTGTATTCCTGATTTTCCCGGAACATGTTTGTACTTCCTCCTTTCATCAGTCAACTGAAGTATTTCTTCTGTTACCCATGGTTTCTTCGCAGCTACCTTCTTTGTACCTATGTTTTCCTTCCCAACTTCTGTGATGGCCCTTTTTAGAGATGTCCATTCCTCTTCAACTGTACTGGCTACTGCGCTATTCCTTACTGATGTATCTATAGCGTTAGACAACTTCAAACGTATCTCTTCATTCTTTAGAACTTCCGTATTCCACTTCTTTGCGTATTGATTCTTCCTGACTAATGTCTTGAACTTCAGCCTACTCCTCTTTACTACCATATTGTGATCTGAGTCTATATCTGCTCCTGGGTACGCCTTACAATCCAGTATCTGATTTCGGAATCTCTGTCTGACCATGGTGTAATCTAATTCAAATCTTCCCGTATCTCCCGGCCTTTTCCAAATATACCTCCTCCTCTTGTGATTCTTGAACAGGGTATTCGCTATTACTAGCTGAAACTTGTTACAGAACTGAATTAGTCTTTCTCCTCTTTCATTCCTTGTCCCAAGCCCATATTCTCCTGTAACCATTTCTTCTACTCCTTCTCCTACTGCCGGCCGCGGTGGTCTCGCGGGTCTAGGCGCGCAGTCCGGAACCGCGTGACTGCTACGGTCGCAGGTTCGAATCCTGCCTCGGGCATGGATGTGTGTGCTTTCCTTAGGTTAGTTAGGTTTAAGTAGTTCTAAGTTCTAGGGGACTGATGACCACAGCAGTTGAGTCCTATAGTGCTCAGAGCCATTGAACCATTTGAACCTTCCCCTACAACTGCATTCCAGTCGCCCATGACTATTAGATTTTCGCCCCCTTTACATACTGCATTCCCCTTTCAATATCCTCATACACTTTCTCTATCTGTTCATCTTCACCTTGCGACGTCGGCATGTATACCTGAACTATCTTGTCGGTGTTGGTCTGCTGTCGATTCTGATTAGAACAACCCGGTCACTGAACTGTTCACAGTAACACACCCTCTGCCCTACCTTCCTATTCATAACGAATCCTATACCTGTTATACCATTTTCTGCTGCTGTTGATATTACCCGATTCTCATCTGACCATAAATCCTTGTCTTCCTTCCACTTCACTTCACTGACCCCTACTATGTCTAGATTGAGCCTTTGCATTTCCCTTTTCAGATTTTCTAGTTTCCCTACCACGTTCAAGCTTCTGACATTCCACGCCCCGACTCATAGAACATTATCCTTTCGTTGATTATTCAATCTTTTTCTCATGGTAACCGCCCCCTTGGCAGTCCCCTCCCGGAGATCCTAATGGGGGACTATTCCGGAATCTTTTGCCAATGGAGAGATCATCATGACACTTCTTCAACTACAGGCCACATGTCCTGTGGATACACGTTACGTGTCTTTAATGCAGTGGTTTTCATTGCCTTCTGCATCTTCATGTCGTTGATCATTGCTGATTCTTCGGCCTTTAGGGGCAATTTCCCACCCCTAGGACAAGAGAGTGCCCTGAACCTCTATCCGCTCCTCCGCCCTCTTTGACAAGGCCGTTGGCAGAATGAGGCTGACTTCTTATGCCGAAAGTCTTCGGCCGCCAATGCTGGCTATTTATTAAAATTTAGGCAGTGGCGAGAATCGAAACCGGGACGGAAGACGTTTTGATTATGAATCAAAGACGCTACCCCTAGACCACGGGTGATAGGTTGTTCCGAGTATCTTACGCCTTTTCTAGCATTTCGACAATTTTCCGCTTCACACGTGTTCACCTGGCGAGGGATCTGCTGGTCCAGCGAGCCAGGGTAGTTCCATTCCACGAACAGTACATTCCGTCGCAGCAGCCGTATGTCGACGTGCATTGTCCTGCTGAAAAAGCGCATGAAATTCTAGTAGCACGGGGATAACAGTCTGTCCTATGTAGTGGGCACCGGTTACATTAACCTGCAGAGACTTAAAGTGTGACATCTGGTTCTGAATGATGGCTACCCACGCAGTGAAGCCTGGGACAGAAGCTGTGGGTCGTCGACAAATGGACTATGGAATAGACACCTCACCACATGCAGGCCACACAAATGTATGTCAATCACTCACATAGAATGTAGTCTCATCATTGCAGACAACAGAACGCCATTCCACTCTCTTATCAACTCCTTCACGACACCAGAGAGTCATGCTTGGTGACGTCAGTTGTAGCCGGGCCAGAGGCATAAGTGATCATAATCTTGCTGCAAGTAGGCGTTTCCCAACGGTCGCTGATGACACAGGAAGTGAAACTTGTGTCCAGATTTCGTCCCTGGATGATATTCGGTCGGCCACCGCAGCACGCACAGTGCGAGGATCTTGACGTGTACCTGTACTAAGCGGACGGCCAGAACATTGTCTACATGTGTGGCAATGTTTCACAGACCACTGTGGAGAGCAGCGACACACCACCGACGCACTGTGCCCACCATATGCAGCAATACGTCGATACGTGCATCCACCTTCCTGCAGGCCCAAAATGCAACCATTTTCAATCAGCTGAAACTATTTAGCACGGGTATGTATTCGTCGGTGGGGCACGGTTGTACCCTATAATGAAAGGTACTGTGGTGTGCTTACTGTAAGATCTTCAGTACACACACCATCAGATTATTTGACTTGTCGCTCTAACGAAGTAGGCGAGTGCCAGTAATATGTCTCGTGGTCTTATCGTGGCGTGTTTATCTTGTGCCGTTAGGTCAGACGATAGAAATGCCACTTGCACACTTAGAGTTGCAAATTGATGTTGACCAACTTTAAACAGAACTTGATTAATTTTCACACACATTTATTAGAATAATAGCAAGCATAAAAATTACTTAACTTGGTTCTGGATGCTATTTACAATTGTCAATCTGAAGTTCCTTTGGTATTGGTACGTTAATCTTATTCTCACGTATATCTCTGATACTTGACAAAAGTGTCTATACATTTACCTTCATGGCTATGTACAGGAATATGGTAATCTTATTAGAGACTGAAACTTGACTATATACTGGTACAGACAAATGTAGAACTCATATAGACTGGTACAGACTAATGTAGACCGAATAATTAAAGATCTGTACACTCATTATAATACCTCACACGTTTATGTATCACTGCGAGAGTATGATCTGCGAGGAGAAAAGGTTCTACATTAGCAGAAATCCTTATTGGCTGCGTTACATATTAATACGCAGATCGGCGGAAGCAGAATTTGGTCCGTCTCTATGGCAGCGCCATCTCATAGTGCGGAGACGGACGAGCGCTGCGCCTGCACTGTTGTGCTTAGCGGGGCGCGCTCTAGTGGGAAAGTTGTGTACGCGCTGAGTACGTGGAACTATGTACACAACAGGTACAAACACTGCTCACCAGTAAACGCAGCACATTACTGCCTGTAGGGTCAAAACAGAGGGCAGAGGGCGCACAGACAGGCCTTCTGGATGCCATCTGATGGCTGCTGACCATGACAGTGGAATTACTAAAACACAATCCCTCAATATACACATACTATACATTGGCGCCTCTAACGCAGAGCATTGCTTTTTTCAGGCTACGGTGACAGACTGATGCCCAAGGAAGGTTGTTGTATATAATTTACAAATATTTCTTGCGAAATAGCTCAACAGTAGTGAATCAAGGTCCGCTTCTGCTTACGGCAAGAAAGGAAGAATGAATTGATTGTTGGTGTTAATAACGATCATCCTCCATTACCTCCTCTGCATTACTGCAGATGACGTGTCACTGAGCACTTCTGTTCTGTGCATGCAGTACACGTGAGGCACCCAGTTATTTCCACTGCACTGTGCAGAATACAAAGGTTCTCTTATAGTTCACAAACCTCCTATCTTCTACTTGATGTACCCAGCGCAGAAAACAGCACGCAGGGCTTAGGTTCTGCATCTTGAGGTTGAAACTGCCTTTTAGTGAGGTTCTGTTCTGAAATAATGTATCACTTCTTTGGGATGCCACTCGCGTATTTTAATATAGCCACACGAGAAGACTACATGATCAAAGACAATGTTTACGAAAATGTATCTTTACACTATTTGTGGCACGTATCTGTGCCTCATGGCTACCGGAGTGAATCTTTTAATACTGAATACTGCCAAACACATCCTGCCACAGTCAACATGACTGTACATCTCGATTGTGTAATCCAGAGTGACGAACAGGAACTTAATTAAAAATTACAATCACATCATACGACAGACAACATGTCTGTTCTTCTCGACTGCCTAATCCAGAGTGACGAACAGCCCGAAACACTTCGCGTGTCATACCAGAAAAGGCGTGACCCGAAAGCTTCCTAAGTGCTTCGTCTGCAATTTCGTCAGTCCTTTTCTTTATTTAAATTGTTTTTAATAATCCTAAAATGACTGACTGATAGTCAGCTGTTGAGAGATGTTTATATTAAAAAGTGAAGTCATTCCAATGAGTAGTTTAACTAATAATAATAACTATACTTTAACATTTTGGCGCCCTTGCTCCGAACACAGCAGCCAGTCACAGAGCAGTAGCATTATGCAGGCGTCTTTCTCATGGGAATGGTACCGAATCTAACATCTGTTACATGTACCTCACACCACATTTCGTCATCTATATACTTCTTGCACTTCAACTGCTCTGGGAACAGTGGGAACAGTTTCTTGGAGCTTAATATGACGGCTGACTAAGCCAAAAAGATTACACACTTTAAAAATCATGACATTGCCCTCTCGTGGAGTATGAAAGAACACAAGTTACAAATTAAACCCTCCCATTGCGTTTTTCTGTCAGTATGTAACGAATGATCTCAGGAACTATGGTAGCCATTTTGGGCCGGTTTTGTGTAATACAGAGAGTATTTCACCAGGAAGTTCTGTGGCCACAGCAGATTGGCATAGGTCTGCCGACTCCAACGACAGGCTGGCACGAGCTACCGTTAGCGGGAGGCCAGGACGCGCTACCAACGACTTCCTAAACGCTCTGTGATGCGGGAAGTATCAGATATTAAGTTGACAAGAATTTCTTGGCACAGAGTTAATGTTTGACGGGCGTGAAGGGAAATGCAGAAAATGTGGCTGACACCGGACTGGTTTTGGATTCGTGTGGCCGGCAAGGCGTAGCTTTCTCCGAACGCCGTTGCAGCTGTGGAGGTTGCGTTGTACCGACGTTGCAGTCAGTTGGATGTACATGACCATAGCTCACGCTGAACTGCCGTTGCAACAATCAGGCAGGCAGGGAAGTCCTGTGTCCCTTGAGCTTCCATCATTGCCACAAGATGTCAATACAAGCCTCAATTAAATATACAATGGATAACATTCGTGCCTCCTGGGGAAAAACCGTCGCTAATGACTAAACTGTTCAAATGGTTCAAATGGCTCTGAGAACTGTGGGGCTTAACATCTGAAGTCATCAGTCCCCTACAACTTAGAACTACTTAAACGTAACTAACCTAAGGACATCACACACATCCATGTCCGAGGCAGGATTCTAACCAGCGACCGTAGCGGTCACGCGGTTCCAGACTGATGCTCCTACAGCCGCTCGGCCACACCGGCCGGCCGACTAAACTGTCGACGGGACGTTAATCTCTAATTTTCCTTGCTTCCTAATAGCTTTCTTGGCGTGCATCGATTAAATCATGCGAGTTACATAAAGTGGTGATATTCAGCTAGATAACGTTGTTTTCCAAATTTCAGACATCGTTCTGTGGCGTGGCCTGTTAGCAAAATTACTACTACACCAGAGAGATCGTCCAAATCTAGATCCGCTCGTGCACAGGTGAGTCCTTCCTCATCCGTAGTCACTCATTAAGCAGCCTACAAACTCTCGACCAGTGCTTCCCTTGCCATCCTTTTGGAATAACTATCCAGGAGACTGTTTATGCCCTCGAAAACCGTGGACGGTCAATGGCCTTCATCTGGTACCTGGGACAATCGGAATCCTGGCAAATGAACTTGCTGACAGGCTAGCCAAACAGGCTACCGGTAAACCGACTCTGTAGATCTGCACACTAGAGACTGATCTCCGATCGGTCTTATGCCGTAATGTTTTTGGGATCTTAAATACCGAATGGCACGCCCTAAGTAAGGCAAATGAATTATGTGCTACGCAAAAGACAATGAATGTGTGGAAGTCATCCTTGAGAGCGACTCGCAGGGACTGCGTTGTCCTTTGCCGGCTCTGCATCGGCCATACTTGGCTCATTCACGGTCACATCCTCCATCGCGAGGACCCACCGCAGTGTCGATGCGGTTCTCGATTGACAGTGGTCCACATCCTGTCGGACTGCCCCAATCTAGTCGCACTGACGCGGTGTATTAACCTTTCTGACGCACTACATACGGTGTTAGGTGACAATGTTTCAATGTCTCATCTAGTTTTTAAATATCTTCAACATTTCGCCTGTCGCCAACTGTATAAACATCAATTCTAATAATCAACAGCCTCAGTTGCACCGTTTACGTAGAATTTACTTGAGTTTCAGTCGGGATAACCCAACCTTCTTCAAAATAACAGTAACTACCGTTTGTCCATAGTGGACATCGTCAAGCTAAAACTACAAACCCATAAATTATCGTCAGACTATAAGACTTATCTGGAATTGCCTCTACCCCACTTCGCGACCGCGATGCGGCAGCCACGAGTGCTGTACTGGAACAGAGGCTGTTGATTAGTAAAATTAAAATTAAATTTGATCTAGTTTTATTCGAGAGGGATTTTTTAATCGCTCAATCTAAGGGCGGGCTTGTGGCCTTCTCTCCCAGGCGTTCACCCTACGTCCATTTCTTTGCTACTTCTGCTGCTGTCTGTTTCACTTCGTGTTCGTCTTTTCGTCATCTGTGTTTCTCTTGCCTTCTGTTTTTAGGCTGGAGATTTTAGTGTGTTGGAAAGTGGCTGGCTCATCCTATTTTATTCTTGTGATCAGCCAGCACAGGCCGTCTGCTACATTGGGTTGGGTTGTTTGGGGGAGGAGACCACACGGCGAAATCATCGGTCTCATTGGATTGGGGAAGGACTGGGACAGAAGTCGGCCGTGCCCTTTCAAAGGAATCATCCTGGCATTTGCCTGGAGCAATTTAGAGAAATCACTGAAAACCTAAATCATGATTGCCAACCGCGGGATTGAATCGTCGTCGTCCAGAGTGCGAGTCCCGTGTGCTAGCCACTGATCCACCTCGCTCGGTGCTACATTGTTTTAACACCTTATACCGCTATTTTTCCCTCTTAGTTAATGTTTTCTCTTTTGGCTTCCTCCTTCCGTTTCCTCCCTCAATGTAGTTCCACATTTCGTTTGGTTTGGAGATTGTAGGTAATAGGATTCTTCTTGGGTATGGTTGAAACGTCCCCTTAAAAAAATTAATGAATTACTGTACTGATAAACCTCTTACATTATTTGATTTTCAAACAGCTGGGCAGAACTGAACGTACTCAGACATTTTGCTCTTTACCTATTCTGATCAACACTAAACTGACACACAATATTTTTTTAGCACAACGCAATCTGACTTTCAATAATCCCTACAAAAGAATGGCCCTGACTAACATTAACCTATACGTTTCACAAATCACTTACCTCACAAAAATCTTCGTTACTCAAGCTACTGCAATACAGCGAGCGCCACTACTGCCAGCTAAATAAAAGATCAAACTACTGAAGGCACTAACTACTAATAGGCATAGTTAGCAAATGAAAGATTTTGATAGAGAACAAACAATGTATTTACCTTAATAGTATTCAAATGTCGTAATATATATATAGATATATATATCAGTTCATGACATCCAGTCTTACAAATTTACTGTCTCTGATGGACACACGTCCAGATCATCCGCTCTCAAAACTCCGCCATCTCTCTCCCCACAGCCGGCCGCGGTGGTCTAGCGGTTCAGGCGCTCAGTCCGGAACCGCGCGACTGCTACAGTCGCAGGTTCGAATCCTGCCTCGGGCATGGATGTGTGTGATGTCCTTAGGTTAGTTAGGTTTAAGTAGTTCTAAGTTCTAGGGGACTGTTGACCACAGATGTTAAGTCCCATAGTGCTCATTTTTCTCTCTCCCCACATCCACCACTGCTGTCGGCTCACCTCCAACTGCGCAACGCTACGCGCTGTTAACAGCCAACGCTACAACAGCATATACTCTCAGAATGCAAACCAACCACAGCCTTCACACAGCACAGTCAGTGATTTTCATATGGAGCGCTACGTGGCGTTATCAGTATAAAAACCTAAACAGCCTAGTTACATGGTCTTCATCCGAGACATGAGTGACCACGGAAAAAAGAGGCTGATAACCATGCAATTTAGTCCCTTTAACCTCCATGCAGTTCAGTCGATCTAACCTCCGAACAAACGAACCAGCTGACTCTAGATATTCGGCACTACTCTTGCAAAGTAGAGGCCGGTCGCTAGTAGTTTAACAAAGCGAGCTCTGTGTTAAAGTTTCGGCGCCAGCCACCTTCAGAGAAGTATAGCAGCAGCAACTGGAGTTAAGCTGCCCGAAGTCTGTCCCAGTCTACCGTGTGACACAGGGCGGCGCGCAGCTCCCGGCACCGCCGCGGCGCCGTCATTGAGAACGGCGGCGCTCATCGGATCCGACGGCGCGTTTTCCGGACGGAGAGAAGGCCGGTGGCGGATTAGCGGGGCCGCCGGAGCCCCGCCCGGAGCGGAATTCATAAATAAATTTCCGGCGAGTCGTAACTCAGTTAGCCGGAGCTAATTACAGCCGAACTCAAGACAAAGCCAAGTCGCGGCACATTAGGAGCCGGGCGGCGGCAGCAGGCGGCGGTAATCGCATTCCGCGACGGCGAGTCCCCAGACCCAGCCGGTTCTGTCCACCGTCTAGTGAGAGCGGGGGGGGGGGGGGGGGGGGGGGGGGATGGTGACAGTCTACGCCACCAACTGACGCGACGCGCTGCAGGCAGGCCGGTAGTGGTGGGGAGCTCGTGAATGAGTCGTTGAAATGAACGCTTCACTCCAGTGAAGTGTGAACTAACGACTCAATTTCAATGAGCTGCTACTTCAAACTCTTTACAGACAGCACACTCCACACTTTTCTCTAGTTCACTCATTCTCTTCCCCTCTCCCTCTCCCACTACATCGGCGCTACGTCCACGTCACTCACCTTCCCTTCACTTCAGTCCTCCCTCTACTGCCTGTCGACTAGACTTGGCCACTGTTTCTATGTTTCGATACAGTGTATCGATACGTGGAACTGTTTCAGTGTTTCGGAACGGCTGTGGTTCACTGTTTCGAAACAGTGGTGTTTCACTCCGCCCCTGTCTCGGATAACCGGACCAGATTCGATCTCGAGCCAGACACAGATACTGTGTTGTTGTTTCAAAATAAGGCTGTTTCAGTCCACCTGTGCTTGGAACGGACTAATTGTATCGAAACAGTGATGTTTCATTCCGCTCTGTGTCGGACGAGATTCGGGCTTGGCACACGTACTGAAACACAACACACCACTTCGTCAAACACTTTCAAGAGTGTCGAAGTCTTTCTGACAAGCAACAGCATGAAGCTTAAGATATCCGAAAATAAAGCTTCGTTTCTAGCTGACTGTCCTATTCCGAAATGGCGTAACATCTGCTTTATAAACACGAACCAAACAATAAAAGAACGCACACTATTCACATTCAAAATAATAAATGTGTGAGAATCATTCAGTTAAATTACACTTTTTTCATAAAATACGCTTCTCTCTTCACGTACAGTAATCATATTAAGAAACGCAAGTAAGCCTACAACATTTTGAATAAAAGAGACGTAGAGTGACAGTTATTAGACATATACATAAATTTGATGTAGGTATAATTGCAAGCAATCTGTTTGACATATTACTGATAGTGTAATGGTGAACGGGAAGGGCTGGGAAGCATGATGAATTTGTAGTAACGGTTCGAAACACCTTGAAAGACAAAAATTTTTCGAATTATCCGGCATTATTTGAGTCTATAGTCACTGTGCCTATTATCCATAATGGAAATTAGCAGGATGGGTATATTACCCCTACTAACGGAATGTGGGAATCCCAGTACCATATCCGTTGTTCCTGCAGTTTGCTCCCACCTCCAGTTCCGTTCGTGGTGGTTCTTCTGTCTTCAGCTATGGCTGTCCTCAGCTAATTGAAAAGTATGAAAGTCACACGACACGAAAGCAGCGCATTTGCTGCAGGAAATATGAAACTGTCAAGACGCCTAAGTGATAGTTTCATACGTTCTGCAATATGATGGTTCAAATGGCTCTGAGCACTATGGGACTCAACTGCTGTGGTCATTAGTCCCCTAGAACTTAGAACTACTTAAACCTAACTCACCTAAGGACATCACATATATCCATGCCCGAGGCAGGATTCGTACCTGCGACCGTAGCAGTCGCACGGTTCAGGACTGCGCGCCTAGAACCGCGAGACTACCGCGGCCGGCTCTGCGATATGATTTTCGCTCTCGCACGACATTTGTGTTTATATGGACATACTTATACAGTAGACATTCAAGATGATAAAATGTGTAGGTTTATTAGATTACAAAATACAAACTGTTTCACTGTTTCGAAACAGCGTATCGAAACATTACATTGTACTGTTTCATTTGTTTCGAAACAGTTCCGTGTTTCAGTTTGCCCATCTCTACTATCGACGAATCGCGCGGTGTTTGTGGGGAACGATAGGTTTACGAGGGTTTGGGGAGGTGAGAGGAGTGGGGAAGGCAGCGTCAGCTGCTTCATGCAGTGCTGACATCATTGCCCGTGACTATTTGTACAGTTAAACTTCGTGTCTACGGTTAGCCTGCCGTTGGCAGCGCCTGCAGACAAATGAATATTAAAGATACAAATGAAGAGGTTGGCTGTGTAAGCCAACATGAAAATAAAAGATTTCTTAATAACACTGAAAGAGGGATTTTACCTGAAATCGTACCAATGACTACAGTTGACAGTTTATGTTTTGAATCTGGAGGGTTATTATTCTCAACAAAAATAAAATCTACAGCCAAAACTTCTGAATAATTACTTAACGTAGGTATATATACTTTGTGACATTGGTAAACATAATCATTCTACTTTGGATTAAATTTTAAAAGTAACATAAAATTGGACTGCATTTAGTTGGTAGCCCTAGTTTTCAGTCCATGAATACAACAAATAATGAAACTTTCTGGCAGATTAAAACTGTGTGCCGGACCGAGACTCGAACTCGGGACCTTTGCCTTTCGCGGGCAAGTGCTCTACCAACTATTTTTTTTTAATCTCATTTTGTTCGCATGTGTTCGTTGCATCCGGTCGGGGAGGACGTCGTAAGACATCCATTTATGTTCGTTGTTGATCGATTGACTCAGTTTTTTTATTACAGAGGGCGCGTAACCCTCTGACCGAACACGCTGAGCTACCGCGCCGGCTGGTAGCCCTAGTTTTCAGTCCATGAATACAACAAATAATGAAACTTCCTGGCAGATTAAAACTGTGTGCCAGCCCGAGACTCGAACTCGGGACCTTTGCCTTTCGCGGGCAAGTACCAACTGAGCTACCCAAGCACGACTCACGCCCTGTCCTCACAGCTTTACTTCTGCCAGTATCTCGTCTCCTACCTTACAAACTTTACAGAAGCTCTCCTGCAAACCTTGAAGAACTAGCACTCCTGAAATTGCTCTTGCCGAGCAATATTTTATAAAGTTTTAGTCTTCAGTTACTTATTTTAAAGTTTGTGTTAATATTTGCGGTAAAAGTAACTTATTAGTGGATTTTCATTGATCTCAGTCTTTCTTCCTGTGTTATTGCCTGGAGTGGTCTATTATTCGTCTAAGCCTCGTACCTCAGTACTGTGATTACATTTTGCGGCGTGCACTGCAGCTGTATCGGTTATAAAGCTAAGTACTCATAAACTTATTTGCGCACTGTTGTACAGTTATAAAATATCAATAGTTTTCAGCGGTGTTTCATGCCGTTTGTGGCGAAATAACCATTTAATAAGCTTTTGGAAACGTCTGCTCGTTGTGATTTTTAGAGTTTTCTGTGCGTTGAAGTCGTTTAGTAAATTTCGTGCTTCAGTTTTCAAGTGACGTTTCTTATTGTTTCTGGGGAAATACAGGGTGGGGCAAAAAATGTATACACACTTTGAACTGTCATAGACAATTTATTTCCCGTTCTACAAGGTTAAATATCTGTCAGAAAGTATGTTATGTTTCTTAAACAGGTGGTAGCAGTGGCAAGGAAGTAACTTCAACATGGCGGACGTGCGTTTGAGCATTGAAGCGCGGAAGCAGATAATTAAGTGGTAATGGAAGTTCGAGAATGTAGCAGCATTTTACCGTGAATGAGAAGTTAGGGCTCTGTCGTAGGCTTGTGAGTAGTGGGTTACGGTGTGGGATTTGTTAAAAGTATTTTCACTGGGGGGAATGCAGTGGGGAAGCCAGTGGGCATTCTAGGGAGATCCTCTCCTGGGAATGCAGAATCTGTAGTAGAAATAAGTTGATAGAGGAGCAGGAGCGTAAGATGTGTGCCCTTCAGGTGCAGTTGCAAAGTGCAAAGGAGGAACTAGATAGGTTGAGGAGCTTGAAGGGTGTTGGGAAATGGGAACTGGCAGTTGGAAAGAAGACAGCTAGGAAGAGGAGGTATTCAGACAGTTATGCTTTGCTTATATGCAATAGATTTGACCAACTGTCAGAGTTGAGTGGAGAGGAGCCTCGTGTAACTGTAGATATCGTGAACATGCAGCAGTCCTCAGCAATTAGGAGGCCTAGGTTAGTTTCAAAGTCAAACAGAAAGAAGAAGGTTCTGCTGCTAGGTCGTTCTCACGGTAGAGCTGAGGCCCAGCAGTTGCAGGAAATGTTGGGGAGCGAGTACCAGGTCACCAGCATTGTGAAGCCTAGTGCAGGGTTGGTGCAAGTGACTGACAGCACAGGGGAGTTATGTAGGAATTTTATGGAGGTGGATCAGGTAGTGATAGTGGATGGAGCAGGGAACAGTCTTGACAGGGACGGGGAATACGATGTAGGTGGTGACCTGGTAAAGATAGCTACTCAAACAGGTAGCAGTAGTGTGCATTTCGTGCAACTGTTTCATTATCATGATCAGCCTCACTTTATTAGGCTGTTAGGCGCGTTAATATGTGGCTGGGGAGGGCACTGATGGCGGAGGGCATGAGTCACATCTCAGTGATGCCAGTTGGGTTTGTCAGTAGATCGTGAATCTCTTTGCATGCCCTGCACCTCAATAGGTGTGGGAAGGGGAGGCTGGCTAAGCTTATAGGTGACAGTGTAGTGGGTGGTGGTGGTGGTAGGGATGGTGGTGGTGGTGGGTCACACATCGAAAAATTCCTGTAGTAGTTGGATTTAGAGCTGCACCTTCTTTATACTGAAGTCAGCTGATAAGTATACCTGCTTAAAGGAAGCCCCTCTAACTAAGGGCTCACCTTCTGAGGATGTAATGTTACAAGTAGGGAAGGAATTAGCATATTTCATCAAAATATTAGATGTATTAGAGACAAAGGTAATGAACTGCTCATAGATGTTGACTCTGAAATTATTGGTATACCAGAGCATCACTTAAATAATTTGACAATTCAGAGGCTTCCTTTACCAGGATGCAGATTAGCTGGCTGTTTCTCAAGGAGTTAATTGCAGAGTGGGGGAGTGGCTATGTACGTAAAAACAGTATTCCATTTAAGTCAATAGATGTATCATGACACTGCACTGATCAGATATTTGAATGTTGTGCAGGGGCAGTTGGGTTTAGTGAAACTAAACTTCAAATTGTTGTTGTTATAGGACCCCTAACTCCCATTTCAGAGCATTTCTGCTCCTAGAGAGGATTCTTGATTCACTTTGTAGGAAGTACCAGAAATCAGTTATGTGTGGTGACTTCAAAATTAATTATGTGTATGATAGTGCAAGAAAAAGGATGTTGGTAGATCTAAAGTCATATGATCTGTTGCAGTCTGTGTTTTTTCCAACTAGGGTGTAGGGGAACAGTAGCACAGCCATAGACAATATTTTTATTCATTCTTCATTACTAGATTTCGTTAGTAAAATTGTGAATGGCCTCTCAGGCCATGATACACAAATTTTTACAGTAAAAGGCTTTTGTACTCAAACAAATATAATATTTAATTACAAACTATATAGGAAAGTTAATCCTACAGCAATAGAGTTTTTTAAACCTTGTCAAGGAACAAGAGAGCCAGGATGTTTATAGTGCCGATAACATAGATGATAAATATAATGCTTTCCATAACACATTTCTCATGCTCTTCGAGAGTTGCTTTCCATTAGAACGTTCTAAATGGGGTACGAGCAGTAATAAGCAGCCCAGATAGCTAACTAGTGGGTTAAGCATATCCTGTAGAACAAAGCAGGAATTATATCAAAATCAGCCTACAGTGGCCCATTACAGACAGTATTGTAAGGTTCTTAAAAATGCTATCTTGAAGGCAAAGAGTATGTGGTACGCAAACAGAATAGCTAATTCACAGGATTAAATTAAAACCATATGGTCAATTCTAAAGGAAGTGTCTGGTCGACGATGTAAAGTAAGTTCGCAGAAAAAATATTTATATTACTGATAAATCAGATATATTTTCAGTATTTAACAATAGTTTTCTGAGCACTGCTGGTGAATTAAATAAAAATTTCGTTTCTACAGGGAATCATATAACTTTCTTGACAAATGCCTTTCTGAGATTACTGTCTGAAATACTCCTCTGTGTTACAGAAAAGAGGGAGATTGAGTCAATAATTAAGTCACTGAAGACTAAGGACCCTCATGGTTATGATGCAGTGTGTAGCAGAATATTAAAGTACTGTGCTGCACATGTTACACCTGTATTTAGCGATATTTGTAATTTTTCCTTTAGGAATGGTCGGTTTCAAATGGTTCAAATGGCTCTGAGCACTATGGGATTTTACATCTGAGGTCATCAGTCCCCTAGACTAAGTACTACTTAAACCTAACTACCCTAAGCATACCACACACATTCATACCTAAGGCAGGGTTCGAACCTGCGACCATAGTAGCAGCGCGGTTCCGGACTGAAGCGCCTAGAACAGCTCTGACAAAACGGCCGGCGAATAGTCGGTTTCCTGAACGATTAAAGTACTCAGTAGTAAAGGCGCTTTATAAAAATGGAGAAAGGAATAATTTAGATAATTATAGACGTATTTCTATGCTATCAGTGTTCGATAAAGTTATTGAAAATGCTGTGTATGTAAGTATAAATGATCATTTTTAATCACATAATTTGCTATCAAATGTACAGTTTGGGTTTAGAAGTCGTTTAACAACTGAAAATGCTATGTTCTCTTTTCACTGTGACGTAATGGATGGGTTAAACAAAAAGTTTCGAACACTTGGCATATTTTTTGATTTAACTAAGGCATTTGATTGTGTTGATCACAAAATGTTGCTGCAGAAGTTGGACAATTATGGAATACGGGGAGTAGCTCACAATTGGTTCACGTCTTGCTTTAGCAACAGGCAGCAAAAGGTCATTATTCACAATGTTCATAACGGCTGTGATGTGGGGTCTGAGTAAGGTATGATCAAGTGGGAGGTGCCCCAGGGATCAGTGTTGGGGCCACTCCTGTTCCTTATTTATGTAAATGATATGCCCTCTAGTATTATGGGAAACTGTAAAATATTTCTATTTGCTCATGACACTAGCGTTGTAGTAAAGGATGTTGTGTGCAACATAGGCTCGGTTTCAAATAGTGCAGTGCATGACCTAAGTTCATGGCTTGTAGAAAAGAACCTAACGCTAAACAACAGCAAGACTCGGTTTTTACAGTTGCTAGCACACAGTACAACAAAACCTGATGTTATAATTTCACAAGACAGGTGTATGATTAGTGAAACTGAACAGTTCAGATTTCTAGGTGTTAGAAAGATAGTAAGCTGTCGTGGAAAGCCCACGTTCAGGATGTTGTTCAAAGACTTTATACTGCCATTTTTGCTATTCGAATGGTATGTGAAGTGAGTGGTCGTTCAACACTTTTGTGTTAATGGGGGATTGGACCTGTTATATTAACGCCCTTCCGAGTGAGTGCGTGTATGCTCACTGGTCGGTGTAACTGATAGTAACTTGTTATTCCAGGCCATATTCAGTGCAAGTATACGAGCATTCTCTGTTATGGGTTGAGTTGATCAAACTGAAATTTTAACATAGTTTGATCCAAAGACAAGGATCGCTTTGTAGATGAGTATGCTCTAGTTATTGCACTAGTAAGAGCTCATATTTTACCCTTTTAGTCTCAAGTAAATTTAAGGAGAGCTTAGCTTGTAATTTTTATGTGTAGTCTCTTCTGCAACAAATTAACACCTCCATCCTAGACATTCTCTATAGTCATATTTGGGCAGATTACTGTTTCCTTCTGATGTGTATTAGCAGTATAGTTTCGGCAGTGGACAACACGTTGCTGTTTCCTAGGCCCAGAACAGAGACGTGTTTCTAATGGAGCGACATTTCATTGTCGCACGACGTCTGGTTTGCCCCCAATCTGGTGCCTCTGCCAGCCGCGTGGTGTTGGCTCAAATTCAGTAAATTTCATCGTTCCATACGTTGCACGGCGGAGTGTTGCCAATCAATCGGGAACTCTTAATGTATCCAGTATTCCAGAATGAGATTTTCACTCTGCAGCGGAGTGTGCGCTGATATGAAACTTCCTGGCAGATTAAAACTGTGTGCCCGACCGCGGGCACACAGTTTTAATCGGCCAGGAAGTTTCGTATCAGCGCAAACTCCGTTGCAGAGTGAAAATCTCATTCTGGAAACATCCCCCAGGCTGTCTAAGCCATGTCTCCGAAATATCCTTTCTTTCAGGAGTGCTAGTTCTGCAAGTTTCGCAGGAGAGCTTCTGTAAAGTTTGGAAGGTAGGAGACGAGGTACTATTATCCAACTCTTTTAAACTTTGCTCCTTTATTGCTACTTCTGGAGCTCATTAAATTTTAAGACCTTTTACTTATCAGTATGAACTGTTGAGTTTTCCTTTTATCCGCAGTCATTAGCCTACTCCACTCATTGTAAAACTTGCCTGTTGGGTGCGATGGGTCCCTGCTGTATTTGCCAGTTTAACTTGTATTTTAGGTATTGTATATACACTCATGGAAATGGAAAAAAGAACACATTGACACTGGTGTGTCAGACCCACCATACTTGCTCCGGACACTGCGAGAGGGCTGTACAAGCAATGATCACACGCACGGCACAGCGGAAACACCAGGAACCGCGGTGTTGGCCGTCGAATGGCGCTAGCTGCGCAGCATTTGTGCACCGCCGCCGTCAGTGTCAGCCAGTTTGCCGTGGCATACGGAGCTCCATCGCAGTCTTTAACACTGGTAGCATGCCGCGACAGCGTGGACGTGAACCGTATGTGCAGTTGACGGACTTTGAGCGAGGGCGTATAGTGGGCATGCGGGAGGCCCGGTGGACGTACCGCCGAATTGCTCAACAAGTGGGGCGTGAGGTCTCCACAGTACATCGATGTTGTCGCCAGTGGTCGGCGGAAGCTGCACGTGCCCGTCGACCTGGGACCGGACCGCAGCGACGCACGGATGCACGCCAAGACCGTAGGATCCTACGCAGTGCCGTAGGGGACCGCACCGCCACTTCCCACGAAATTAGGGACACTGTTGCTCTTGGGGTATCGGCGAGGACCATTCGCAACCGTCTCCATGAAGCTGGGCTACGGTCCCGCACACCGTTAGGCCGTCTTCCGCTCACGCCCCAACATCGTGGAGCCCGCCTCCAGTGGTGTCGCGACAGGCGTGAATGGAGGGACGAATGGAGACGTGTCGTCTTCGGCGATGAGAGTCGCTTCTGCCTTGGTGCCAATGATGGTCGTATGCGTGTTTGGCGCCGTGCAGGTGAGCGCAACAATCAAGACTGCATACGACCGAGGCACACAGGGCCAACACCCGGCATCATGGTTTGTCGTACACCTCTGGTGATCGTCGAGGGGACACTGAATAGTGCACGGTATATCCAAACCGTCATCGAACCCATCGTTCTACCATTCCTAGACCGGCAAGGGAACTTGCTGTTCCAACAGGACAATGCACGTCCGCATGTATCCCGTGCCATCCAACGTGCTCTAGAAGGTGTAAGTCAACTACCCTCGCCAGCAAGATCTCCGAATCTGTCCCCCATTGACAATGTTTGGGACTGGATGAAGCGTCGTCTCACGCGGTCTGCACGTCCAGCACGAACGCTGGTCCAACTGAGGCGCCCGGTGGAAATGGCATGGCAAGCCGTTCCACAGGACTACATCCAGCATCTCTACGATCGTCTCCTTGGGAGAATAGCAGCCTGCATTGCTGCGAAAGGTGGATATACACTGTACTAGTGCCGACATTGTGCATGCTCTGTTGCCTGTGTCTATGTGCCTGTGGTTCTGTCAGTGTGATCATGTGATGTATCTGACCACAGGAATGTGTCAATAAAGTTTCCCCTTCCTGGGACAATGAATTCACGGTGTTCTTATTTCAATTTCCAGGAGTGTATATTTAAGAGTCATTATCAATGTTTCAGGTGATTTGTACCCGTTGAGACTCAGATTTAAACTGTATGTCTTCGCAGCTTATTTTGTATTTTGGTGACTGTATAATCATTTATGGGTCACTGTCAATATTTCTGCTGCTGTGTACCAGCTGGGAGTCACATTTTAAATTGCATGCCTTCCCAGATTTGCTTCTATTTTACGGATTCTGTATTTTATTGATTAAGGTATCTATTAGTGCTTATACATTGATAAGGGCTTGCTGGCCGGAATGGCCGAGCGGTTCTAGGCGCTACAGTCTGGAACCGCGCGACCGATACGGTCGCAGGTTCGAATCCTTCCTCGGGCATGGATGTGTGTGCTGTCCTTAGGTTAGTTAGGTTTAAGTAGTTCTAAATTACAGGGACTGATGACCACAGCAGTTAAGTCCCATAGTGCTCAGAGCCACTTGAACCCTTTTTTTTTTGTTAAGGGCTTTGAAACAACCACAATCAGTGGCATGACTTATTATTCCTTCTGTATTTTGCCTGGGCTATGATTATTTATTTAATGTGTTATCTATGCTTGGAAATTGTTAGTATATTTAGTGGTAGTCATTAGTAATTCATTTTACTGATAAAACTCACTTTTTTTTGAACCCGCTTGCAGGCACACCTATTTGGTGTGACTTCTTACTTGTATTTGGGCACTGAATATTCCTGGTTTTAGCTTCTTGTTAATAGTATATATTGTTAGTGTTTGTTATTAATGAATTTATCCTGTTCAAATTCTTTAAATTATTGTGAGCGTTGTTGTTGTTTTAACAAGGTTAAAAGTTGTAATTATACTAATTGTTGTTATTCGATAAAGTTTATTTCTTGAAACAACAAATGACGAAATATGTGGGTCCACTTTCATTAGTTTTTCGTTAAAATTATCATAACCCTTCTTGTGAGGTGTGAAGTCCTTTTACGAAGCCATTTCCGTTTTCGATGACATCCACCGTTTTCTTTTATCCTTACAGGGAGCCGACCGGTAGCAGAACCCCAAAGCTGCATAGCCTCGTCCTTGGGGAACTACCTCCACTGTGGCTGAGAGATTCCTCTTCCCATCGCTTCTGTACAACCTTTAAAAGCAGGATTGCTTAATCCACCAGCATGATAGTTTGATGGACTCCATCTCCACCTTCACTGTACCCTGGCAAGGGGTCTTATCAGCTGCTGTTACCTGGACCAAGTAAACCAAAGGTTTTCAATGAGGCGTTGCTCCTCCCCCTTCTCCTTGCTCAGCAAATCACATTACAGCAAAATCCTCCGCTCATAAATACGTCCTTTAATCTTACAGAAAACGTTTGGGTTACTATGAATTAACTGCTGTGAAATTGTTGAAATCATCTCTCCAGCATGTCGTCCAACTACTGTGAGACTCATTCACCCTGTGTTCCAGGAACTGGCTGTATTATTTATGAAATTTGTGTTCACGTGTGAGGATTCCTCGAATACGGTCTGAAGTATGGCAGCAGCATAGTAACTGATATAATCACTTAGGTCCTCAAGTTACTTGAATTGAATTGAATAAGTAATTTTGATCGCTTAGCAACTCACATTTTAACTTGTTTAAATTTGCTGTGTACACGTCGTAACCTAGAGCCAACCACTGGGTGAAGTATTGTCAGATTTCAGAGTGTTGTTCTTAAAGAATGCTTCACAGTTTATTTTATTTTCCCAGTCTTTAAGATGAGGACAAACACGTATCGCCGGCAGTTGTGGCCGAGCGGTTCTAGGCGCTTAAGTGTGGAACCGCTCGACCGCTACGGTCGCATGTTGGAATGCTGCCTCGGGCATAGATATGTGTGGTGTCCTTAGGTTAGTTAGGTTTGAGTAGTTCTAAGTTCTAGGGGACTCATGACTTCAGATGTTAAGTCCCATAGTGCTCAGAGCGATTTGAACACGCATCGCTTGAACATTATTAGGAATCATGTATAACGCATAATTCTGAAAATAGTGACATTGTAATGAGGCGCTAAATCACTTTTTATAAAAGCCTGTAACTACTCTGCTCTGTAAAATAAAGAAAATAAACTGACATAAAAAATTAAAACTCATTGGAAATGAATCAAAGAGCGGGAGGATGTTGCCAGGAGTCTTCCAGTCTTGCACAGAAAACTGCACATCACATGACCAGGGGTTAGCGTGGCTATAGCGCCAAATGCGGCTAGGCCCGCGAGGCAGTTGAAGAAACCGGAAGAGACAGCGTGTGTCAGTCAGTGAGCAGTTAGGGTTTACTGTAGTGATGTTATTCATTACAACTTAGACTAGAGATGACATCTGGATGACATCAAACGGTAAGAGTTTGGTGATGCTCACGCATTGTTTCGTCAGCATAGGGAGCGTTCCAAACCACAGGCACCGATGTCAGAAGGGGAGCAGGTGGTTGACCACGGTCAACTACGGCAGCAAGTGACCACTTCATTGTGCAACAGGCAAGAAGGATCCACCTATGCAATTCCATCTATACTTAGGTCTGCCAAGGCACACAGTCTCACAATCCAAAATGACATAGCGACTGCATGGGGTGATCTCATTGCCTGACAATCAGTACGTTCTGTTCGATTGACATTTGTTCATCCGCGGCACCGCTTGCGATTGTGTCAAGAGCACAGAGACTGGACCAACAGAGAGTAGGGTCACGTACTCTTCTCGACTGAGATCAGGCTCAGCCCGAGTCGTGAGTCTGGACGTACCTTCACGTGGCGATGGGTGGGAAGACGTAACGGACCCAGGAACATCATCTAACATGATCTTTTCTGTGTTCTCAGGTTTATGGTGTGAAGAGGCATAACGTTGTACTGGCGTACTGACCTGAAAATTTTTGAACACGGTACATTCACCGGTCAAAGTAATTGAGATACTGTACCATCCTCCTTTTCCGGGGTGCATTCGGCCCTAGCTTCATCTTTATGGATGACAGTACACCAGCACGTTGAACAGCGCAGCTCAAGGTGGTCTTTCAACGAGAGAATATTCGGAGTACTTCCACCCGCACCAACGATCATCCATCATTTGTTGGCCCCGCTGCCTGAGAAATGGAGCGCTCTACCACAAGAAGTCCTCACCAACCATGGGGCCAGGATGAGAGCACGCTGCAGAGCATACACTACCTCCTGTGGTGATTACACACCCTATTAACAACCATGTCCCGCCCTCTGTAATGTCCAACGTATCATCATAAATCGCAGTGACATCAGTCTAATTATTGTCTTTGAATAAAAATGTCATTTGTCTCATTTCTTTCAGTTATTTTCCGTACTGCACTGTAGGAGTGTCGTGACCTACATAGGATGGAGTAAAACAGTGATGCGTTCGCTAAGCCCGCTGGCCAGAACAGGTAATTAGGATTGTGGAAAGGGCAAAATAGATATGGGTCAGTTTCATCTTCTAATTTAATAACACTTTTACAACCAAAGCGGCACATAGCCGAACCTTTACCGAATGCAACTCTTTCGCGGCTGAAGGACTCCAAACAAGAAATCTTAACAAATCAATAATATGAAAATCCAATTAAGACAGCAATAAAACAATCTAAGAAAACATCACCGCTAGGTAGAGAGAACAACCATACATGCAGGCTGCAATACAAGTAGCTGAAGACCACAATTAAGTTTCAAAATTTTAGAATATTTTACCATAGACTTTTAAAGGTAGAAGGTCACAGTATAAAATGTAAGAAATCTTAAACATCAACAAGATAAAAATGTAATTAGAGAGACAAATAAAATAAATAAATAAATAAAACATATCACTGCTAAGTGAAAAGCGTCAAGGCAAAGCAGGTAGAACGAACATATGCATGGTGCAATACCAATGGCTAAAGGCCACCATTAAGTTCCAAAATTTTAAAATATATTACCGTAAGCTTTTAAAGGCAGAATGCCGCAATGTTTAAGCTTGTAAGATAAATTTAAGCATTAATTTTCAAACATTTTAAGACAAAAATGGAAAATAACCATAAGCCTTAAAATTTAAGCAGCTGAAAACAGATAAACACCGGTGGCACTCAGAAGCCTCCAGGGAGGTCGGTCTGCCCTCGTTCACATACCCGAGCCAGGTGGTGACCCAAACTACACTTGATCCGTCCGAACGAAACCAAGGGACAGCCACGGATCGACCGACGAATCGACTTGCTTGCCACCAACCGGTACATGAGAACTCAAGCACCAAAATGTTACGGACGTAATTATCCACACTCAACCTTGACGTTATGGGTCGGTATCACGAAGCTCGTAGCGATTAGACAGCTCCACACACGCTCCGATACTGCGCAGGGACCGCCAGCGGACCCAGCCGACAGCGCCGCACGGAGGGAGATATCCTCCCTGGTCCGCACCAACCGACCGACTCCTCTCAGAATGCCGACAACATCTCACACCAACTACACACACAACCTGACAGACACGTGCACGAAGAGCTGAACGATACGCAACAGTAACTAAGCACGCACGAAGACAAGTCGGGACTCGATGCACACACCCACAGCCGACTCATGAAAAGCGTCGTCTGGTAGGACGACCGACCGACTATCCACCAGGACCGTAGCCCGGATCAAGTGATGCGTGGCGGCAATGGTCGGCCTCCAACCTGACTGCACTAGGGCCGCATTGCAACTCCCCGACTGGCAGACGCGTTCCAACTGACTGACAGACCCCAACTCGCTTACGGCCGACAACGACCAGGAAGTAATAGCAGTCGAGCAAAGATACTACGATAGGGGATATATCGATACACGCTGCTAGCGCAGCTGATGGTCAGGCAAAGCAGCAACTCAGTGACAGCAGTAATGTAAATTAATGTAGTGAGGTCGTAGTACGTTAAAAACAGGGTGTAAAATATATGATGGCGGGAACACGAGCCACTCACGGCTCAGACAGGCCTGTCTACATTTCCCCAGAGGTTAGGAGAGATTGCAGCAAAGTGAACTTCAAGTGATGGCACGTCGACTGCTTGGATCAGCGACAAATACTGCCACAGAGCACCTACCTGAGGCACATAGCTTGGGGTTTAATGGGATGCTCTCAGCAGGAAACTCAAGGAATTCAGGGATCTGACTAACGTTATTGAATTCCAGTCAGGCTAAGTACTGAACTGGAGACTTACTCTAAACATTAGAAACAGCGAAGAGTATAAGTGATTGCAAAACATGAGTCAGTCTCTGAGTCCACGGGGCGACAACTATCAGAAGTAGCTTCACTAGTAGCGTCATAACACACAAACTTCAAGTGAGAAAAACAGATTGATGGACTTTCGAGAGGCTAGCGACGAGCTACGCGGAGATGGCATCCCAACAATGTGACTGCGAACACTCTTCAATGCAAAAATAGAAGTGTTTTTAAAGAATTGTGGCGAAGCACTATTTCTCCCTATCTATAGCGGGTCATGGCACTTTACAGGCATCGGCCAATCTGAGCTGCGGCTCTGCACCTCGCTGATGCCTCTGACCAACTGCGTTTAGATGCTTTCCGCAACCCCCCCCCCCTCTTCTTTTCTGTAGATGGGCATGCTTATGGCGTATAGTTTAACAAAACTTCAGGATTGGTAGCAACAGCTTACAGCTGCAAGCTAAACGTAACTGCCCTTCCAATTATGGCTAGCAACCAAATCCACCTTGGGGTCTCTCGTGTGTGAATATTGCTGTTCTAGCAGTTTTCCCATTTCCCATCGTATTCTAACCTGTTAAATCCATTGACGTTGGAGCTCTAAAGCAAAAGTGTGAAAGTTGTTGCCTGTGCTAAGACATGTCTTTTGTGCCCATCTTCTACGTGACGCCTTACAAAAATGCCTAGCGCCGGATGGAGCTACCAATTAATTCTTTGAAGCGACACGTCTCCCAAGGCAGCTCCCCAGAGCGTCTGCAATTAGGTTTCTAGAGTTACTACACACATCAAAAAAAAGTTTTGCATCGTCTCAGTTCCGAGAGTTTCCGGAACCAGTACAGAAAATTCGGATATAGATCAATATAAACAGCATTTCCACCCTCTTTATTGCTCATAAATACCGCACATTTCATGTTGTAAAACCATACAGCGAGACCTTCAGAGGTGGTGGTCCAGATTGCTGTACATACCGGTACCTCTAATACCCAGTAGCACGACCTCTTGCATTGATGCATGCCTGTATTCGTCGTGGCATACTACCCACAAGTTCATCAAGTCGCTTGGTCCAGATTGACCCACACCTCAACGGCGATTCGGCGTGGATCCCTCAGATCGGTTGGTGCGTCACGTCGGCCATAAACAGCCCTTTACAATCTATTCCAGGCATGTTCAATAGGGTTCGTGTCTGGAGAACATGCTGACCACTCTTGTCGAGCGATGCCGTTACCCTGAAGAAAGTCATTCACAAGATGTGCACGATGGAGGAGGGAATTGTCGTCCATGAGGACGAATGCCTCGTCAATGCGCTGCCAATATGGTTGCACTATCGGTCGGAGGATGGCATTCACTTATCGCACAGCTGTTACGGCGCCTTACATGACACTAGCAGCATACGTAGGGATCACATAATGCCACCCCAAAGCAGCAGGGAACCTTCACCTTGCTGCACACACTGGACAGTGTGTCTAAGGCATTCGCTTCCGGCCCCAGGGTTCCCGGGTTCAATTCCCGGCGGGGTCAGGGATTTTCTCTGCCTCGTGATGACTGGGTGTTGTGTGATGTCCTTAGGTTAGTTAGGTTCAAATAGTTCTAAGTTCTAGTTGACTCATGACCATAGATGTAAAGTCCCATAGTGCTCAGAGCCATTTGAACCATTTTAAGGCGTTCAGCCTGACCTGGTTGCCTCCAAACACGTCTCCGACGATTGTCTGATTGAAGGCATATGTGACACTCATCGGTGAAGAGAAAGCGATGCCAATCCTAAGCGGTCCATTCGGTGTTTTGTTCGGCCCATCCGTACCGCGCTGCATCGTGTCGTGGTTGCAACGACGGACCTCGCCATGGACGTCGGGAGTGAAGTTGCGCATTATGCAGCCCATTGCGCACAGTTTCAGTAGTAACACGACGTCCTGTGGCTGCACGAAAAGCATTATTCGACATGGTGGCGTAGTTGTCAGGCTTCATCCGAGCCATAATCAGTAGGTAGCGGTCATCCACTGGAGTACGGCCTGAGAGATGCATGTCATCGACATTTCCTGTATTTCTGCATCTCCTCCATGTACGAACTACATCGCTTTGGTTGACTCCGAGACGCCTGGACGCTTCCCTTGTTGAGAGCCCTTCCTGCTACAAAGTAACAATGCGGGCGCGATCGAACCGCGGTAATGACCGTCTAGGCATGGTTGAAATACAGACAACACGAAACACCAACCGTGTACCTTCTCCCTGGTGGAAATACTGGAACTGATAGCCTGTCGAACTCCCTCTGTGTAATAGGCGCTGCTCATGCATGGTTGTTCACATCTTTGGGTGGGTTTAGTGACGTCTCTGAACAGTCAGTGGGACAGTGTCTGTGATACAATATCCATTTTTTTTTTCATCAGTCTACTGACTGGTTTGATGCGGCGCGCCACGAATTCCTTTCCTGTGCCAACCTCTTCATCTCAGAGTAGCACTTGCAACCTACGTCCTCAATTATTTGCTTGACGTATTCCAATCTCTGTCTTCCTCTACAGTTTTTGCCCTCTACAGCTCCCTCTAGTATCATGGAAGTCATTCCCTCATGTCTTAGCAGATGTCCTATCATCCTGTCCCTTCTCCTTATCAGTGTTTTCCACATATTCCTTTCCTCTCCGATTCTGCGTGGAGCCTCCTCATTCCTTACCTTATCAGTCCACCTAATTTTCAACATTCGTCTATAGCACCACATCTCAAATGCTTCGATTCTCTTCTGTTCCGGTTTTCCCACAGTCCATGTTTCACTACCATACAATGCTGTACTCCAGACGTACATCCCCAGAAATTTCTACCTCAAATTAAGGCCGGTATTTGTTATTGGTAGACTTCTCTTGGCCAGAAATGCCTTTTTTGCCATAGCTTGTCTGCTTTTGATGTCTTCCTTGCTCCGTCCGTCATTGATTATTTTACTGCCTAGGTAGCAGATTCCTTAACTTCATTGACTTCGTGACCATCAATCCTCATGTTAATTTTCTCGCTGTTCTCATTTCTACTGCTTCTCATTACCTTCGTCTTTCTCCGATTTACTCTCAAACCATATTGTGCACTCGTTAGACTGTTCATTCCGTTCAGCACATCATTTAATTCTTCTTCACTCAGGATAGCAATGTCATCAGCGAATCGTATCATTGATATCCTTTCACCTTGTATTTTAATTCCACTCCTGAACCTTTCTTTTATTTCCATCATTGCTTCCTCGATGTACAGATTGAAGAGTAGGGGCGAAAGGCTACAGCCTTGTCTTACTCGCTTCTTAATACGAGCACTTCATTCTTGATCGTCCACTCTTATTATTCCCTCTTGGTTGTTGTACATATTGTATATGACCCGTCTCTCCCTTTAGCTTACCCCTACTTTTTTCAGAATCTTGAACAGCTTGCACCATTTTATATTGTCGAACGCTTTTCCCAGGTCGGCAAATCCTATGAACGTGTCTTGATTTTTCTTTAGCCTAGCTTCCATTATTAGCCGTAACGTCAGAATTGCCTCTCTCGTGCCTTTACTTTTCCTAAAGCCAAACTGATCGTCACCTAGCGCATTCTCAATTTTCTTTTCCATTCTTCTGTATATTATTCATGTCAGCAGCTTCGATGCATGAGCTGTTCAGCTGATTGTGCGATAATTCTCGCACTTGTCAGCTCTTGCCGTCTTCGGAATTGTGTGGATGATGCTTTTCCGAAAGTCAGATGGTATGCCGCCAGACTCATATATACTACACAACAAGGTGAATAGTCGTTTTGTTGCCACTTCCCCTAATGATTTTAGAAATTCTGATGGAATGTTATCTATCCCTTCTGCCTTATTTGACCGTACGTCCTCCAAAGCTCTTTTGAATTCCGATTCTAATACTGGATCCCCTATCTCTTCTAAATCGACAATATCCATAGTCAACGTCTATCTTCAGGAGTTCTGGGAACCGGGGTGATGCAAAACTTTTTTTGATGTGTGTATTTCGCTGCCGTAGCCTAAACGATTCAACCGTTGCCTGTTCCATCCATTGTGTCTCTGATTCCCTATCGTGGAGTGCCCTCAGTGGCTTCCAACTGCAACGTACAAATCAGTACACCGTAAATTTATGATAGTTCTTTCAATATGTGGTCCAAGTTTCGTCAATCTATGTCACTTGGCAAACAAATCATGCGAAACTTACTTTTGTCCTTAACTATTAGCACTAGTGAAGTTAACAGGCATATATCAAATTACTTCTTCCCTATGGTTATATTTCTTTTCTTTTCTTGCAGATAGATCACACATTATGTTAAGAAACTAATCTAATGATTGATGAAACCCAGCAAACAAGCACACCTTTCCAGCCACAGTTTCTAGGTTTAGGTCGCACTCAAAATCCTCTGTGCCAGACTTCGAAGCGTCTTGAAATTCTGGTTTAACGTTTTTCTGGAACAGCTGATTTATATTAGGTATAAATCTCATTGGGCACATAATAACATCGTACTTCGACTGCCTAAGTGACATGCCACGACGGTAATTCCTCACAAAAGAAACGTCAGGCAGCACGGAGAAATCTCCTTTCCTCGCACAGTGAATACTCATGTGTGCAAAAAGAAAAGTGTATTTTTTTACTAAAATTTTACTCTGCGAGTGAAACGTGGACAACAAGTAGTTTAGATAAGAAAAGGATATTAGGTTTTGAAATTTCGTACTGTAGAAGAATACTGAATATTCTGGAGAGTAGATCGAACAACTAATGAGAAAGTACTGCTGAATCGGACTGGGGAAAAAAGAAATTCGTGGTACCATTTGAATAAAAGACTGGATCGTTTGATAGGAGACACTGAAGCACCAAAGATTCAAAAATATTTTCAAATCTGTGTGAAATTTTATGGGACTTAACTGCTAAGTTCATCAGTCCCTAAGCTTACACACTACTTAACGTTAATTATCCTAAGGACAAACACACACACACACACACACACACACACACACACACAACCCATGCCCGAGGGAGGACTCAAACCTCCGCCGGGTCCAGCCGACCAAGGAATCATTAATTCCATGATGTAATGAAATGTATAGGGTAAAAGGTGTAGAGTGAAGACAAGACTGATTCCAGTAAACAGGTTCAGATGGCTGTAAGTTTGGGGAGTTATGCAAAGACGAAGGAGGGTTCAAATGGCTCTGAGCACTATGGGACTTAACATCGGAGGTCATCAGTCCCCTATAACTTAGAACCACTCAAACCTAACCAGTCTAAGGACATAACACACATCCATGCCCGAGACAGGATTCGAACCTGCGACCGAAGCGGTCGCGCGGTTCCAGACTGAAGCGCCTAGAACCGCTCGGCCACAGAGGCCGGCATGAAGGAAGGAAGGACTGCTTTAGCAAAAGAAACTCACGTTCAGTTTCCTTAAATCGTCCGTAGCCGGTTACATACAGCAAACCAAATTATTGTGAAATTCGTAACAACACACGTTTAGTCCTCTAGTTAAGTTTACCTCTTTTGCAGTTACGTTAGCCACTGAACTACACATTCCATGGTGGATGCAAGATCCCTTTCTCCGTTCTTACTGTTGTTGCTCAAAGAGCTCCCAACGTTTCGTCTGTACGGTGGCCAGCCGCCCTCTGCGTTGAACTCGGGGGAGGCAGCGCTCGGGTGCTTAATTTCTTACGATTCCGGAAGTGAATTACCGGAGTTTGAAAGTCCCATAGCGTTTTGCTAAGAGCTTTCGCTGCGAGCGTTCTGGAACCTTGCTGTTTCCAGCACGACTGCCAGTCATTGATTTTAGGCTGCTATCACAGTCTTACTGACAACGGTTGCCAGATGAAATCACCAGAGATCGCCAGACAACGTCGGCTGACAGCTCACCCATACTGCGTCCGATTTCCTACGTCAGTTTTTAGCGACACAGGCGCCACGATTCTTCTGTGCTTAGAGCCGAGTCCCGCATTACGACTTTTGTTACTCGATATAGTAATTGGTGACAATGAAAAGCATTCCAACTTCATAAAATGCCATTCATCCGGAGAAACGCTGGTCGAAAACGTAAGGTAACTTTCTTTTTGATTAATTCCATTTCATACACTACTGGCCATTAAAATTGCTACACCAAGAAGAAATTCAGATGATAAACGCATATTCATTGGACAAATATATTATACTAGATCTGACATGTGATTACATATTCACGCAATTTGGGTGCATAGATCCTGAGAAATCAGTACCCAGAACAACCACCTATGGCCGTAATAACGTCCTTGGGCATTGAGTCAAACAGAGCTTCGATAGCGGGTACAGGTACAGCTGCCCATGCAGCTTCAACACGATACCACAGTTCATCAAGAGTAGTGAAAGGCGTATTGTGACGAGCCAGTTCCTCGGCCACCATTGTCCAGACGTTTTCAATTGGTAACAGATCTGGAGAATGTGCTGGCCAGGACTGCAGTCGAACATTTTCTCTATCCAGAAAGGTCTGTACAGAACTTGCAACATGCGGTTGTGCTTTATCCTGCTGAAGTGTAGGGTTTTGCAGGGATCGAATGAAGGGTAGATCCACGTATCGTAACACATCTGTTCAAAGTGCCGTCAATGCAAACAAGAGGTGACCGAGACGTGTAACCAATGGCACCCCATACCATCACGCCGAGTGATACGCCAGTATGGCGATGACGAATACACGCTCCCAGTGTGCGTTCACCGCGATGTCGCCAAACACGGATGCTACCATCATGATGCTGTAAACAGAACTTGGATTCATCGGAGAAAATGACGTTTTGCTATTCATGCAACCAGGTTCGTCGTTGAGTACACCATCGCAGGCGCTCCTGTCTGTGATGCAGCGTCTAGGGTAACCGCAGCCATGGTCTCCGAGCTAATAGTCCATGCTGCTGCAAACGTCGTTGAACTGTTCGTGCAGATGGTTGATGTCTTCTAAACGTCCCCATCCGTTGACTCAGGGATCGAGACGTGGCTGCACGATCCGTTACAGCCATGCGGATAAGACGCCTGTCATCTCGACTGCTAGTGATACGAGGCCGTTGGGATCCAGCACGGCGTCCCGTATTACTCTCCTGAACCCACCGATTCCATATTCTGCTAACAGTCATTGGATCTCGACCAACGGGAGCAGCAATTGCGATAGGCTACAATCTGATCTTTATGAAAGCCGGAAACGTTTTGGCACGCATTTCTCCTCCTTACACGAGGCATCACAACAACGTTTCACCAGGCAACGCCGGTCAACTGCCGTTTGTGTATGAGAAATCGGTTGGAAACTTTCCTCGTGTGAGCACGTTGTAGGTATCGCCACCGGCGCCAATCTAGTGCGAATGCTCTAAAAAGCTAATCATTTGCATATCAGAGCATCTTCTTCCTGTCGGTTAAATTTTGTGTCTGTAGCACGTCATTTTCGTGATGTAGAAATTTTAATGGCCAGTAGCGTAGTTCAAAATACTGAGGTTGCTGTGCATCTATTATTAACTCCAATTTTACTAGAGTACTACTCAGTAGCGAATCTCAGTGGAGTAATATAAAGAGTAGGACGTAGTTTTTTTTACGGAATTTGCTCACAAATCATTTGCATCCTTCAGTTCACGCTATTAGTTAATCGTAAACGGAACTATTTTAATGTACCTATCCTTAACACAGAGTGAAAATTTCCGCCGTGTACAAACTCTAGGGATTGATCGATGGGATGATACGGAACAAGAAAGGTCTACTGAACTTACATCCAGAAATGGATGATTTCCATGCTAGAGACCATTTATTCAATCATACTTTCTTACAGGGACTGCAGTCTAATACGCGCTGTACCGTTCATCAACAGTTACAGTATCCATTGTTTATTCCTCAGTCCGGAACAATGCGGCTGCTACGGTCGCAGGTTCGACACCTGCATCAGGCATGGATGTGTGTGATGTCCTTAGGTTAGTCAGGTTTAAGTAGTTCTAATTCTAGGGGACTGATGACCTCAGATGTTAAGTCCCATAGTGCTTAGAGGCATTTGAACCATGGTTTTGGTCTAGAGGGTGGTACTATTTGTCATGCCCTAACGCCTTCTCCTGCCATAGTGATTGGTAATGTTGTGTCCTATCCACTTCTCTTGCTGGTTCACTTCGTAGTGGATGTGATACAGTATTGCCGACATGGTGTTTACTAACGGAAAGGCAAATGGAAAGGGGCAGCGGGCATCAGGGTTGTATAAGGAGACCTCTCCCCACCTACAACAATCACAGCTTTCAATACTTGCAACAGTGTTTTGCCGATTTTCAGAGACAGGGTCGTTTCACGTAGCAGGAAATCATGAAGGACGTACTCGAAATGTTCGGATATCAGACCTGTAGGAAAATGTGGTTAAACCTGTGGAAGGTGACCGCCGTGTCAGTAACAGGCAGTTAATCCAGACGACCGTGTGGAACATTCTCCATGACAATTGTTCACTTACAACGTGCGCAGGGCTTACTGATAGCACACTTCCCACATCGGGAGCAGTTTTGTCGCTGGTTTCTTTACCAGGCAACCACGATTCAGGGACTGGTGTCATCCATCCTGTCTACATATGAGGCCACCTGCACACGGAGGGGTACGTTCAACTTGCATAACAGTCATCTGTGGGATAGTACGCAGAACCCCCATGGTATGGTGACAGCGCCGGCCGGTGCGGCCGAGCTGTTAAAGACGCTTCAGTCTGGAACCGCGCGACCGCTAAGGTCGCAGGTTCGAATCCTGCCTCGGGCATGGATGTGTGTGATGTCCTTAGGTTAGTTAGGTTCAAGTAGTTCTAAGTTCTTGGGGAATGATGACCTCAGATATTAAGTCCGATAATGCTCAGTGCCGTTTGGACCATTTTGGTACTGTGGCAGCGAATCATTAGCTTATGGGCCCGGATAATTCGCGACCGCATTTGGATACTAGTATTCCTTCCACGTCATCTAACAGACCGTAACTATCGGCGATTCTTGCGTGTGACTTCGCCTCCCCTGCTGAGAGAAGTGCTGTTGATGATTCGATGGTTATATGACTGATGCATGACGGTGCTGCAGCCCACTTTTCCGTTAACGTACGGACGCCTCTCAGTCGTGTCTTCCCTGGTCGATGGATCGGACGAAGGGGTTCAGCAGTAAGGCCTGCTCGCTCACCGTATCTCAACCCGCGCGATTTCTTGGTACGGGGCTACTTCAAAAAAATCGTGTATGCAAAGCCCATTCCAGATGGGGATTCTCTGGACTGGAGTATTCATGGTGCCTTTGACACTGTTCGGATGCAGGCTGGCCGCTGTGAACAAGTGACACAGAACCTGCTACGCCGCGTACACGCACGCCTTGGGGCACACGGAAACCATTCTCAACACATACTGAAGTGTGGCTGCATGGTACACCGTGAAATACACCGCAGTCTCTGTAACAATGAGTGACTGAATAAATGGTCTCTAGCATGGAAACCACGCATTTCCGGACGTAAGTTCACGGTCCTTTTCCGTTCCCTATCCTCTCATTGATAAATTCCTAGAGTCTGCACATGGTGGAAGAAATTACCCTGTATATATTCTTTAACGAATCGAATTCCCGACATGTGCAGAATAGTTTCAACCGTCTGATTACTTTAAAATTTGTATAGTAATTAGACGGGTGAAACTATTTTATACTTTATGGGAATTCTATTCTTTAAAGAAGACCTATTGTCTAAAGCTAGTTTTTCAGGAATGCGAATGTTTATGACGTCATACATCCTGAATTATGCATCGTCCACTGACATAATTGTGCAGCTGTGTATTGTGTATTGAACCTGGGACCTAGAGAGGATGGAGGGGCTTCGTCCCCGCCGTAGCCCTCAGTGGTTCACAACCCCACAACAGGCTACAGCAGTCCACTCACCCCACAGCCGCTCCACACCGAACCCAGGGTTACTGTGCGGTTCGGCCCCCAGTGGACTCAATCTCCCCCCCCTCCCCCGCCCACCCGCCTGGAACATCTTATGTACGTGTAAGTCCAGAGACAGTGTTCGAGCAGCAATCGCCGACATAGTGTAACTGAGGCAGAATAAGGGGAAACCGCCCGCTTTCGCCTTGGCAGATGGAAAACCGCCTTAAAAACCATCCACAGGTTGACCGGCACACCGGACCTCGACGCTAATCCGGCGGGCGGATTCATGCAGAGCACCAGAACGCCTTCCCACTCGGGAAGCAGCTCGTTAGATCGCGCGGCTAGACGGGCGGGCTTAATTTTGCACTTACTTCTTAGTATATGTGAATACTGTCTGCAAAATGTGTTGTAAATAGAATTAATAGTAAACCAGTAGTAAATTAAAACGTCATAACCGATCTAAAGTTTTACTGCATAAACAACGCAGTAAGCGATAAACTTGTTTTCCTTTCACTATTTTGTGTTTGTGTGTGTGTGGTGGTGGTGGTGGGGGGGGGGGGGAGATGGGAAGGGGAGATTCAGGGAGAAAAAAGTTCAGAAAGTTTGGAATTACGTGTAAAGCTTGTTGCAAGCCGCTAAGTTCTCTCATTCACAACTACTGGGTGGATCTAGTAAGGGTAATTTGTGCGCAATGTGCTATACTGCATCAACGCAGTTTCTAACTTTAAAATTTGGGTTATCATGTTAAATCTTTAAAGTAAGATGGCACCACTTCCTGAGTAGATTATGACAGCATCTATGTTTTTAATTCGATCAGTAATTACGTGAATTACTGAAAATCAAATGTTTTATTTCCCCAGCAGCGGTTAGATAGGCAGCCTGCAACAGTGACTCGTTAACTATGTGACCATTTCAGCTATTTAGTACTTCAGACCGTTTCGTTCCTATGTATAAAGAAGCGACTGTTATTACTTAGTTGCACAGAACTGTACGTCTGCGAAGAAGAATGATTAAATGTTGTCCTTAACATCTCGTCGCAACAAGACAGTTAAAGAAAATCTGCTGTGTCTTCTCTGAGGCAACCACCCCAGCATTCGCTGGGCGTGGAAGTAGAGGAAGACCAACCTTATGCTACTTCAACCCCTCTGTCTTAATAAATAAAACAAATCAAAACCATTAAAACACCTGCATACACTAAAAAATATGGGACCCAATTTACCTGTGTCCTAGTGTCAAGCAGGTGAAGCTTGCGCTAAGGAACATATCAAACGAAAGAGGGCATTAGTGTTACGCGCGAGAATCTCTTGCAAATTAAAGGCTAGGATACATACTAGCGAAAACTAACAAAATGATGTAGTAAATCGAAGCCATCTGTCGTCATGAATAAAAATATAACAGAATCATTCAAATCACACATACACATACAAAAACCGCAAACAACTATCATCAAAAATACCTAAAATCCCAACACGACAGGAAAGGAACAACTCACCAGCATCAACAGACAAGAAAACTAGCTTCTAGTCAGCCAGACTATACTACGTTAGAGCAAGAAAGGGTTTGAAACTATGCCAAAATTTTGTTTCTAAGTTGCACCTGTTCTTTAAGAATAAAATCATCTTTTTGAGATATACGTTTGAAAATTTCTAATCCCTCGGACAGGTCCAGTTTGTAATCCTCACTCACTTTTTGTAGAAATTCTATGTCATCTAGTTTACGTGGCGTATGTTGTAAGAGCAATAGATGTTCAGCAAACGTGGAATTGTATACGTTTTCCCCATTTTTACCTAGCATGTGTACTTCATATCTTACTTTAATGGGTCTGCCAGCCTCCCCAGAGTAATAGTTGGGGAAGTCATTGTAAGTAATTTTGTAAACTCCGGATTTAATGCCAAGTTCTTCCCGTGACCCAATACTATGAATCACTCTTTGTTTTAAGCTATTGTTCACGGAAAAGGCAACTCTGTAACCGTATTGTTTCTGTAGAAGTCTCCTTATCTTGTATGGCACGTTCCCCAAAAATGGAACAGAAATAAAGTTATTACCCTCACTCTTTATCGCCCTGTTATCTCCTAAGGTGGAACGTTCTACAGCTGTTTTTTACTTAATAATATCGTCAATTAACATAGGGTCGTATCCATTGTTAATAGCTAAGGATTTTATTAACGATATTTCTTTTTCTAAACAATCCTTATCTAAAGGTGTGTTCACCGCACGATGAACTGCAGAGTGAAAGACGACAATTTTGTGGGTTCCTGAATTACAGGAATCTTCTGGGATAATATTATCGGAAAAAGTATTTTTACGAAAACTGTCGAAGCTAATTGTGTTTTCAAATAACTTAAGGCTTCAAATGAAGAAAATTGTTTTCTCTCTCATCGTCTTGCATCTCTTTCGTGAAATTAATTTTTTCGTGAAAACTGTTAAAAACATGGAACATTAGTTGCAGATCTTGGTCACTCCCTTGAAATGTTATGAAATGGTTCAAATGGCTCTGAGCACTATGGGACTTATTATCTATGGTCATCAATCCCCTAGAACTTAGAACTACTTAAACCTAACTAACCTAAGGACATCACACACAACACCCAGTCATCACGATGCAGCGAAAATCCCTGACCCAGCCGGGAATGAACCCGCGAAACGTTATGAGTATGTCATCAACCTAACGAGCATAAAAGGAAAACATATTACCCAACACAGGATTATTTTTGAAAAAAATTGCTTCTAAAGCATTCAAAAATATGTCAGCTATGATACCAGCTAACGGGCAACCCACGTCCAAGACGAATGGTTGCTCACACATTTTGCCATTAAACTGAAAGTAATGATAACCGAGTACAACCTACAATAGTGACATAAGTTCTGACAGTTGCGACGCACTTAAAGTTTTATGTTGTCAAATGTTATTTTCAATAATTTTAAGATGATATCTACCGGAACATTAGTGTATAAATTTAGAACGTCGAACGAAACAAACCGGAAGGAGGTAACGCACTCTACCGCTTTTAGCTTGTTTATTACCTCAGCACTATTTTTACAGGAATAATTATTTTTGAAAACGAAGGCTTCTTTAATTTTAGTGTCTAAGAATCTCGCTAATTTGTGATGTGGACTCTTTATTACATTAACGATGGGACGAATTGGGTGTTGACTTTTGTGTACCATATATTGACTTCTAAGAGAAGGTGTTCTGGTGTTCATATTAATTAAGTTTTCTTTGGAAACTCTTTCATAAGATGTTTAGTTTTGCCTAAAAAATCCTGAATTTCCTTTTGCAATGTAGGGGTAGAATCCTGCTCGATTTTGGAAATCCCATTTTCCTAGAAAAAAGGCAAAGTTTTAGCAAAATATTCGCTTTTATGGGCTACAACGAGCGAATTTCCTTTATCGGATTTCGTGGCAAGGGCCCCATTATTTTTTAATTTAAAGTTAATGATAGTGTAATTCTCCCCTCCCTCTGTTGTAACTCATTATTTTTTACAGAATTATTCTCTGTTTCTAAAATTGCGCTATATTGATGAGCAATCGCAGGTTGATGGGATTTTTCTGTTTTTACAGATTAAAGACCAATTTTAAGGTCAACGATAAAATTATCCTCCACTTTAGGATCATTAACACTATGCATAAAATTGTATTTAAAACCTGTTGCTACCATGGCACTTTCTTGGGGAGTAAAACTTATGGAAGTTTTATTTAGTACTTTATAAAAAAAATTGTGTTCACTATCAACAATTCTTTGTGCACGGACAACCTTAGATTTAGGCATAGTATTTTCCAGCTTAAGAAGTTTAAAATCGTGCCTAAGCTGAATTACACTCTTACGATTCTGTAAAAACTCATTAATACCAAGCCAAATACAATCCACATGAAAGTTAAAATAATCTTTAAAAGTTCTAGTTATCAAGAGATACAAAGAGTATTCTTCTTCATTTAGTTTATCTTTCTTCTTATAAAGATCACTGACTGTACCAATTTTGCTTTACTAGACGGAACCTTGTTGCACTGTTTCACATTGATAGATGCTTTCACGTAATTCGGTGTCAAACGTCGTCTATGACACTGCTTAGTAAAGTCAATAGACATACCTGTTTTCAGGATTTTAAATGAGATGTCCATGTATTCCGAAACAGCCTTTGAAACCTGGGCAGGTACATATTTCAAAATTTTAAACATGGCTGAAGCAGCAGTTGCTGAAAATCTTAACGGTAAATGATAACAGCAAAACAGTAGCAGGATAAAGATTTATTGAAATCCTTAACCACGGTTTAGGTGTATCTAAATATAACTTCATCAGAAGCAAAACACACCAGAACAGGGAGACATCTTCATTAGCAAAAACCTTAGCTGCATAACTGAGATAAAAGAAAAACCGAACACTTGTAGCTTTATGTACCATGTAAATTACCAAAATATTACAAGCACAAAAACTTTTAATCACTTACTAAAATCACATCTTGCTCTAACGTAATATAGTCTGGCTGACTAAAAGATAGTTTTCTTGTGTATTGATGCTGGTGAGATGCTCCTTTTCTGTCTTGTTGGGTTTTTACATATTTTTGATGATAGTTGTTTGCGGTTTTTGTATGTGTATGTGTGGTTTAAATGATTCTGTTATGCTTTTATTCATGACGACAGATGGTTTCGATTTACTACATCATTTTGTTAGTTTTCGCTAGTATGTATCCAAAGACTGTAATGCGAGTTACGCTCCGCTTTTGATTACAAACATTTTATCAATGATAGGAAATTTAATATTTTTCGCAACGCCAGCAACGAAATTCACGCAAGGTAGTGGTTACATCGATCCGAGTATTCTCCGGCAATAATATGGCAAATTGGTCACAAACTTGGATTCATTTGCAGTTATCTCGAAGGAGAAGCAGCGACAAGAATGACGTCGATAGCAGGTGAATGTCACACGTATAGTGGTTTTTATCACGCGTTCTTGTCCGCTTACTGGTCTGAAACAACTCAATATCGTATGAAACGTACCATAATTGTGATGTATAATATAGTGAACAATAGAATTTCTCAATTCCTGTGCAGCATTTTGAAGACATGTTACGCTTGATCAGATACTTAACTAATCCGAACAGTCTTGAAGATACGCTCTGCTTCAAGGTAGTTTGTGTCGCAATCATATGTTATTCGACTCTTTCTTTGAGTTGTCAAGGGTGTGCGCCTGATTGGTTAGGAAGGAGTTGAAGTTTTTGATGTCTGAAGATGAGTGTAATAATCCCGAAACGCGTAACATGTTCTAATAAAAGAGTCAGTTGAACATCTCATGACTTTATTGCGATTTTACAGCACTGGTTGCTAATTATTAACATAAAAATGATCGTAGGTCCAGACGGGATTTTATGTCCTGTATATCATATTGACAATAATGACCATACGCAGAATTAATAATAACCAGTATTGGGAGAATTGCCATTTGCGGCGTAACCGAAAACGTAGAAGGAATTCACTTGAATCATTTTGAACAGCTGTAGAGGCAGCACGGCTCAGTATTTCTGGATGGAACTTCCAGCGACTTCCATGCCACGCCGAATTGCTGCATTACGCCGGGAGATCCGTCACGATATTGGGAAGTATGCCATGACTTTTGTCACGTCATTGTCGCATGGAGCAGAAATGGCTACCGAACTGTTCTTCGCTTAAATCTTTTTCTATTCTGGTTTGATGATTTTGTGTAGATCAGTTCAGGCACCTAACATTGATACACAACATATGTTATCCTTTTTTTAAATATGGGTTAGTATTTACTTCTTCGTACCGATTGAACACGTGACCTAAACACAGAATTTACCTGCACTGCTTAAGACAGCTCCTCAATGTTACACTTAAAACTGCACGAACATTTTCAAGAAAACTGGGACACAGCTCTGCAATTTTTTCTCACTAAACACAGTTGCTCGTCGCACCCCCGTGGTCAATATTTTAAACTTGTAAGTTAATCCACTAAGTTTACACCTTTAATGTTTTTACTTATCTATTTTATATTCTATGTCTTTTCACGACGCACTAATTGTCTATTTTATCGTTTCAGCCAACCTTTTGTATTTTAGTGTGGCTTATTTCGTTTCGGGTCATCAGTTTTGTGACTGGTACGAAACGGCCGACGACGTCTTCAACTCCGGTATCGACCTGTTCATCTCAGAGCAGCATTTGCGCCGCAGATCCTCCAATAATTGTGGGATTTATTCCAGTCTCTGGCTTTCAGATATAGTTCTTAGACTCTATTGTCACTCCTTGCGTTATAAATGTACCAACAGAATCCTCTTATCCTGTCCCTGTCCGGGTGCTAACTATATTGCTAACATCTTTTCAGTTGCTAACATGTTTTCAGTTTCTCCTTAATACTTCTTCCACTACACACAGTTTGTATTATGTACTCATTAGGGTGTCATTCCATTCGACACGTCGTGACAGTCTTGTTTACTTCCGGTGAGGATATTAGAGTTGTTTATGGAAGTGTAAACGAGCACGCATGTTGGTAGAGTATGGTGTCAAAATCATTGCCAACACTGCACAAATTAGCTACATCCCCTCAGAGGTAGAATTACACTGAAGCACCAAAGAAACAGGTATAGGCATGCATATTCAAATACAAAAATACGTAAATAGGCAGAATACGGCGCTGCGGTCGGCAACGCCTGTATAAGACACCAAGTGTCTGGAGCAGTTGTTAGATCGGTTATTACTGCTACAATGGCAGGTTATCAAGATTTAAGTGAGTTTGAACGTGGCGTTATAGACGACGCACGAGCGATGGGACACAGCATCTCCGAAGTAGCGGTGAAGTGGGGATTTTCCGGTACGACCGTTCTACGAGTCTATCGTCCACATCAGGCATCCGGTAAAACATCAAATCTCCGGCATTGCTGCTGCCGGAAAAAGAGTCTGCTAAAACGGGACGAACGACGACTGAAGAGAATCGTTCAACGTGGCAGAAGTACAACCCTTCCGCAAATTACTGCAGATTTCAAAGATAGGCCGTCAACAAGTGTTAGCGTGAGAACCATTCAACGAAAGCATAATCGTTATGGGCTTTTGGAGCCGAAGGTCCACACGTCAACCCTTGCTGACTGCACGACACACACCTTTACGCCTCGCCTGGGCCCGTCAGCACCGACATTGGACTTTTGATAACTGGAAACATGTTGCCTGTTCGGACGAGTCTCGTTTCAGATTGTATAGAGCAGGTGGATGTGTACGGATATGGAGACAACCTCATGAATCCATGGACCTTGCGTGTCAGCAGGGGACTATTCAAGCTGATGGAGGCTCTGTAATGGTGTGGGGCGTGTACAGTTGGAGTGATACGTGACGCCTGATACGTCTAGATACGGGTGCGACAGGTTACACGTCATCATCAGCATCAGTTATCTGCTATATTAGCAGGTCCTTTGCCTCTCCATTTTCTGCGATCCACTGCTTCCTTCTTAATGCCGCTGTATGTCATCCAATATCTGGAATCTCTTCCTTCCTCGCTTCGTTTTCCATTCAACATAACCTTTTATCAGTCGGTCATTCTTTTTTAATATATGCCCTATCCAATTTGTTTTTCTTCTCTTTATTACATTTAGTAACTGTCGCTTATCTCCCACTCTTCTGAATACCACTTCATTTTTTACTCTGTCCATCCAACTTATTCATTCCATCCTCCGCCATGTCCAGATCTCAAAACCCTCCAGCCTTTCTCTCTCTTTCTTCCTTATTGTCCATGTTTCAGCGCCATATACAAGAAGACTCCTTAAAAGACATTTTATGAGTCTCTTCCTGAGTTCTCTGTCCAGGCTGCTGCAGAAATTTCTCCTTTTCTTATAAAACGCCTCTTTTGTCATTGCTATCCTTGTTTTAACTTCTGTGGTGCACTTACAGTCGGTGTCTATCATGCTTCCAAGCTACTTAAAATTTTGCACCTGTTCTAGTATTTCTCCATTCAGCATAATTTTTATTTCCTTATTTCCTCCTAGAGCCAATACTTTTGTTTTATTTGTGTTCATTTCCATTCCATATTTTTTCCGTTAGTTTCAATGGTGATACGTACGTAATTATTTTGTCTGATTACCTGCATCCATTCATGTCCGTTGTGCGTTGCGACGGGCAAGCAGGACAGTGCAACACCCACCACGTACAGAATTGGAGTTGCTCTTCTGAGTTTAAAGACTTACGCGGTCCACCAAACTCCCCACCGCGAACATTACTGAGCATATCTGGGATGCCCTTGCAACGTGCTGTACAGAAGAAGTCTAGACACCCTCTTACTCATACTGATTTATGGACAGCAGGATTCATGGTGTGAGTTCCCTCCAGCACAGCTTCAGACATTAGTCGAGTCCCTGCCACGTCGTGCTGAGGCACTTCTGCGTGCTCACTGAGGCCCTACACGTTATTTAGGCAGGTGTATCGCTTTCTTTGGCTCTTTGTGTGTGTGTATTATTTAGGCAGGTGTATCGCTTTCTTTGGACCTTTTTGTGTTTGTGTGTGTGTGTGTGTGTGTGTGTGTGTGTGTGTGTGTGTGCCAGCGCGCGTGGCGGTTGGTGGGTATGGGTTGGTGCGTGGGAAGCTGGGAGAGTGTGTTAGTGAGTGGTGAGTGCCCGTGAGTGCGAGTTACAGAGTGAAGACGGTCCCGTGCAGCTCGGTAACGTCTGGTGCGGCCGGTTTTAGCGGCGCCGTATCCTAGGAGAGGCGGCCGTTGCGCAACTTTGGCCAGACAGCGGCCAGTCGCGGCCACAGCTGGCGGATACAGGGGGCAGCCGGCGCGTGGCGGCGCGGCGCAGACGTAAGTCGCTCCTGAAGATGAAAAACGCGCCGCTGCGAGTAAACACGGCGGACACGACGACCACTGTGCGGTGCGGTCCGGGTTCCCCGAAACGCCACGCTGCTGGCCGCAGTAAACCGCGTCCTCAAAATACACCGCGGCTCATATCTGCTGGCCGTCGGAGGAGCACCGCCTGTCGCCCTCGGCAGTGCGGTTGCGCCTCCGAATGTCGCTGTCGCTAAAATGACGGGCCTTGTCCTTGGCACGAGTCAAATGGTTCAAATGGCTCTGAGCACCATGGGACTAACCTCCTGAGGTCATTAGTCCCCTAGAACTTAGAACTTCTTAAACCTAACTAACTTATGACATCACACACATCCGTGCCCGAGGCAGCATTCGAACCTGCGACCGTAGCGGTCGCGCGGTTGCTGACTGTACCGCCTAGAACCGCTCGGCCACTCTGGCCGGCTGGCCCGAGTCATAGAAGTTTAAGCTTGACTAAGCTATTCCTCCTCAATTCCTCGCTGTTTAGGATGTTTTGACACTGGTTCTGGATGGGCCTCTGGTTATTATCGGCCAAATGTCTCTGGCCGCTTTTTATTCTTCTTATTCCTGTGGTTTCCTGGCTGTCTGTTCTCGATTGTGTTCAGACGGGAGGTGTCCACTGGTGGCGTCTGTTGTTTGATGTACAGGACGGCTCGATCGGTCATGTACTTCCAGTCGGCGTCGGTGAAGATCGGGTACAAGTTTATCAGCTCCAGATCTGCTCGCCGGACGAGTTCCCTCCCATTGACCTTCTGGTTTAGGGGTTCACACTGTAATGGTACTTGAATTATGTAACCATTACGGCACCTCACCTCAACCTCTCGATACCAGCAATATTCTATTGTGTTTCTGTAAAATAGTTAACATATTTCTGTGACAACATTCAGATTTGATTTAATTAATGTAGAGGTACTTCGATTCATCGATATGTATATATTGCAATGACACTACTCTTATGTGTATTCTTTTGTCACTATGATATCTTACGTACTTGTAACTCTGATTTTTGGGCGCGTAAGCGGTTAGTAGAGAGTCAAGCTTTGGTCGTCATGTTAAAAAGACGCAAATTGTAGTCAGTTTACGAAATGTGAACTTTAACAGTGAGGAAGATATTTTCAAGTATGTTTTATATTGTGAAGTGATATTTTGGAACGAGTTACGTAATATTGTAACAAGTACTGATTACTTTTTTGCATCACCATTGTCCTAACTTGCAAAAGTTTAATCTTCTAGAATGGTTTATGAAACACATCTATAAAACTTTTGAATATCGCAGAATAACACCTAGGCCTCTTTGCATCCTAGCTTGGAATCATCGCTACCTAGATTTTCGGCGATTGAGCCATGAGTTCACAACGAGACCAGCGTGGGAAACACGAAAAGATGAGTGCCTAGTTTATCCATTATTTCAAGAAATGACTTTATTAACTGTGCTCTAATGACACCTGCCACATAATATAACTTTGTTCTTGCCCGAAAGTGCAATATTTAGCAGCGTGAGCAACACTACGATAATAATTTTTGACCTTTGTTGTGGTAGGGGTGTTAGAACACTCCCAGTGGAAAGAATGCGGTTTATGCGGTAGGGGAGGGATATTGGTTACCGTGAAGGCATAGGGATTACCATAGCGATGATAGCTTCCGTCGCGCAGGAAGTCTGCAATCTTAGTGAGGACCTCCCTCACACCGTTCTTGTTGGGGAGGGAGGTACTGGCTCGTCTTGTTCTGCCTCGGTGTCCATGAGCGTCTCTTCCGCCGTCTGCGTTTTTGTAGTGGAAAAAGAGACGGGTGCTTCCAAGGGGGGCGTCTTCTTGCTGTCGGCGGGTGTCCTCGACTCCATGACCACCACCCTAGAGGGTAGCATTCATCTCACGCTTGATGTGGAGAGCCCTACGTCATAGTGACGTGGGCTCGCGTCATCATGAGTTTCACGAGTTGCCCTATCGACTGTTGTGTACATTCTGTATATATCGACTGTTGTGTGCGTCTTGAATCTGCATTGTTATTTGTTTATGTGCTTTCATTGTCCGGTGCTGCTAGCGTGTACGTCGTTCTGAACATGGGCTCTAACGGAGATGAGAGAACTTTCGAGCAGATCCAAGAAGATAGTCTGAAAGATTTCACTATCTTTCTTAGTTGATTTACAACATGAAGGCAAAATTAAACGGAACTAGTTGGTTTAATGTTTCTAGCAACATTCGGAATTATCTTCAGAACCACTTCAGTTTCTCAGTTTAACGTTTCTGCCCACATGAACTATGTACAATTAATTGGATTTTATAAAAATACGAAACACTTTAATTTCTTCCTATTTCACGTTTTTATCCACATGATTTATTCAATATTAATCGGATTGAAAACATGACTAGACACTTTTTTTAACTTTCCTTATGGTTATGATTCCTTCATTCAGACATTTGTTACGTTCACGAAACACACAAAAACATCCCACATTCTTTGGATTGCGGCTTGATAATTAATTACTTCACTTTTCTGTCCACACGATTTATGCACGATTCATCTGATTTAAAAAGAATGACAAGCTTTTTTTCTTATTTCGTTATGGCGCCTTCGCTCAGACATTAATTATGTTCATGAAATCCACAATAACATCGCAAATTCTTGGGATTACATTTATTACATTTAACAATTCGTTCAGCTGGGATGAGCAGATCACACAACTCCTGCCACTTCGTTTGTACACAAGTATTTACATTTAGCTTTAACGTTATCGGTACAACTGCAAAGATCGATATACGTACTCATTTAGTCGATATAGGTTATTTATGTCACGATGACGTAGCGTTACGTCATTATGACGTAGGGTTCACCTCACCTATGAGGTGAATGCTACGCCACGCTAGCAACTTGCGTTGCCGCTTCGGCCAGGGATGCGGTCGTTTGCGTTTCAGCGTCTAACCCGATACCGGTGAGGCTCGGCGCATCTTCGGGTGTCGTGCGAGATGCGAGGTACAGGGCTCAGTTGTGTCACCTCGTAGAGTTCCGCCCTCAGGGCGCCCTTTTCTCCGGAATGGCAGATCTGAGCGCGGTAATGGCGTACTCGCTGGCTTTCCGCAACGTTTCGCGGAACACGCCCTTGTCGTCTTTGTTGTGGCGGGGCCCGTTTCCCCTACTTGAGTAGGAAGGCGGAGTGTCCACCTTTTCTTCTTGGGCCACCTCTCCATGTGTGGTGACCCATTTCTGCTGCCCCTTCCATGACTTCAGGTAGCCGCAGCTGCGCGAATTTGCGGCATGCGCGCCGCCGCAGTTTACGCACATTGCCGCGCTACCTCTCGGGTTTGTCGCAGTTGCGCGTGCCGTGCGGTTTCCCGCACTTCACACACGCCACCGCGCCGTCGCAGGCCCTGGCAACGTGTCCCAACTTCTGACATAGCGCTGTAATTGTGCCACAGGCTGCCGCTTCTTCTCCTTGTTGACGCAACCGCTGCTCCCGACTGCCTTTAGCAGGAGCCTGACGGCCTCAGCAATCTTGCCTCTTCCTCCATTCCTACGTCCGGTCATGGCGTTGGGCTAGTGGCGTACGCGAGCGACGGTAACGAAGTCGTGGTCTCCGAATGGTAGCGAGACGTCAACGTGCAGGCAAATGATACTCGAGACGCGAATGCCTATTGTAAACATGTACTGTCACCAGGTATGAATATATTTGTTTAAAACAACTTACGATGTATCTTGCAACTACTGCTTCTGGAGTTTATAAAATTTATTGTCCAGACTGTGGGGCCTCTTACGTTGACCAAACTGGAAGGAGGGTGGAAATTAGGTTTGGGGAACACGTCGCGTTGGGCAGAAAAGGTACCACAGAGAAATCGAGTATGTATGCTCTTTTTGCTTACAACAAAACATATGTTGCCGACTTTGGTATCTAGTGTGTAGTTGCTGTATGAGTGTAAAAAGAGCAGATTCGTCGACCTCCTAGAAGAGCTGGAGACCTTTCGTCATTACAAAAATGTCAACTGCAACTTGATTAATGATCAGATCATTACGAAAAACGCGCAGTTTTGGGAATTGTTTGAAGGCTTCTTGCTGGGAAGCAATGAAGAATTCGACATAGGGGGTATGAAGTAGCCGCGTAGCCGCGCGGTCTTACCGCTTTGCCACGGTACATGCGGCTGTCCCCGTCGAAGATTCGAGTCCTCACTCGGACATAGGTGTGTCTGTTGTCAGCGTAAGTTAGTTGAAATTAAGCCTAGAGACTCATGATCTTAGCAGTTTGGTCCCATATGAACATACTGAAAAAAATTGTTCAAATGGCTCAGAGCACTATGGGACTTAACTTCTGAGGTCATCAGTCGCCTAGAACTTAGAACTAATTAAACTTAAATAACCTAAGGACATCACACACATCCATGCCCGAGGCAGGATTCGAACCTGCGACCGTAGCGGTCGCTCGGCTCCAGACTGTAGCTCCTAGAACCGCACGGCCACTCCGGCCGGCGAACATATTGAGGTGTGCTCACTCCCAAATATGGCTTGTCGTGAACTTCGCTGTCTATCTGCGTTTGGTTTCCCGCCCTTGTTGCGGTTATGTCATGGTTCTTCTTCATGTGGCAGCAGCGATGTGTATCGATATTTGCACCGTGTACCATCTTTGGTTTTGTACATACAGTTTCGAGCTAGGGGGTCCGCAGTGAGTCGTCCGGTTGCTGCGGACCAGGGAAGTTACCACTGAGCTTTCCAGCCGGCTGGGTCCGCTGGCGGTCCCTGCGCGGTCTCGGAGCTTTTGTGGAGCTGTCCGATCGCTATGAGCTTAGTGGTTCACCGACCCAGGACGTCAAAGTTGAGTAGGGGTTTCCACTATCCAAGCAACGTCCATTCATGTTGTGTGGTTCGTTTCGGTGGTTCCCTGTTGGCGAGGTTTTCCTGTGAGAAACACTGAGTGTTTCAGTTGCTGAAATTTAGCCACCATGCAGTGCAATTAACTATACTGGTTGACTAAAATTTGAGAGCACCAGTGGGATTTTCTGCCTTGTGGCTGTTAGTATTCCAGTTACCTGTAATTTCAGGCAGCGTCCTTTCCTCACCTGTTGTTGCTGTCGGACATGGTGTGTAGTTTTGACAGCTAATACAGATTTCACTGAGGATAATCACGTTCGTAACCTTTTGTATTTGGGTTCTCATGTACTGATTGGTGGAAAGCAAGTCGTTGTGTCGGTCGGTCCGTGTCCGTCCTCTGGTTGGGCTCCGACAGATCAAGTGTAGTTGGGCTCGCCGGACGAGGGCAGACCAACCCTCCCTGGAGGCTTCTGAGTGCCGTTTTCTTTATTGTCCTCCTCATTGGTGTTTAATTGTCTGTTTATAATCTATCATAGCCAATGATTTAAAATTCTTGTTTTTGCTGGACTTTATGTAATCTTGAATTTCGGAAAATCAATTGTGGGCCATAAGCCACTTAAAACGTTATTTTTGAAATTACCCTTTAAGCAAAACACTGAGGCCTTCTGCCTTAAAAGATTATGGTAATATGTTTTAAAAATTTAGTTGTGGCCCTCAGCCGCTTGTCTTGCACCCTGAATATGTTTGTTCCATCTACTTTTACCTTGAGGCTTTCCAGCCTAGCTGTGATAACATATACATTTTAATTATTTTATTTGCTATTTTAACTGAATTTTTATGTTGTTGACTTTTAAGATTTCTTGTTTGGAGGCCTCAGCCGTGAAATAATTGCCTTTTTGAAACTCGTAGGTCTAAACGTTCGGCGACGTGCCATATTGGTTTAAATATGTTATTAAATTACAATAAATTACAATTTTGAGTGATCCTGACCAACAACTTATTTGGCCCTTTCCAAAATCCTAATCACCTGTTCTGCCCTGCAGGTTTAACGGGCGTCTCACTTACTATAGATTTCCGAATTTACAAAGTAGCCTCTGCCGTCTTGCCAATACGTAGCAGCCATTAACGTAATACTTTATGAGTACGGTGGTTATAATGCTGAACCTACAGAAGTTTCTCCATAGTACGTTAGTTTAGATGCATGTACATTTTGATAACAGCAATTCAGTATACTGGTCGTATTTTATTTATAATTAAGATCTCTTTGGAGTGGTACAGACACTAGTACTCTCTATGTCTGCAACGGAATGGCAAGTCACACCAAGTATCGATCTTGCTGACATTTGGCGCCATTCAGTACATAACATGCCCCTCATTATGATTAAATAAAGATACAAAAATTGAAATCAAATCAGTTCTAGTAGTTGCACCATGTGTTTCGTAAATACTTAAAGAAAAGTTCTACAAATCTGACGTTACATACGTGTTTTAAAGAATAAAAAACAACTGATATGTAAAGGTTTTTTTAAATTACCGCGACCAATCACAAACTTTGTCAACTATTGTATTACTTATTTATTTAGCGACATGTTTCGAGGGTTAAACCTCATCTCCATACTAAATGGCATTACAAAACCAACTTTACAATAATTCCATTTAGCCTGAAGATGAAGTTTAACTCTCGAAACATGTCGCTAAATAAATAAGTAATACAATAGTTGACTAAGTTTGAGACTGGTAGAAATAATTTAAAAAAAACACCTTTATTTCTTGACTCCCCCATGAACCATGGACCTTGCCGTTTGTGGGGAGGCTTGCGTGCCTCAACGATACAGATAACCGTACCGTAGGTGCAACCACAACGGAGGAGTATCTGTTGAGAGGCCAGACAAACATGTGGTTCCTGATGAGGGGCAGCAGCTTTTACAGTAGTTGCAGGGGCAACAGTCTGGATGATTGACTGATCTGGCCTTGTAACACTAACCAAAACGGCCTTGCTGTTGTGGTACTGCCAACGGCTGAAAGCAAGGGGAAACTACAGCCGTCATTTTTCCCGAGGGCATGCAGCTTTACTGTATGATTAATTGATTATGGCGTCCTCTTTGGTAAAATATTCCGGAGGTAAAATAGTTCCCCATTCGGATCTCCGGTCGGGGACTACTCAAGAGGACGTCGTTATCAGGAGAAAGCAAACTGGCGTTCTACGGATCGGAGCGTGGAATGTCAGATCCCTTAATCGGGCAGGTAGGTTAGAAAATTTAAAAAGGGAAATTGGTAGGTTAAAGTTATATGTGGTGGGACATAGTGAAGTTCGGTGGTAGGAGGAACAAGACTTCTGGTCAGGTGAAAACAGGGTTATAAATACAAAATCAAATAGGAGTAACGCAGGAGTAGCTTTAATGATGAATAGGAAAATAGGAGTGAGGGTAAGCTACTACAAACACCATAGTGAACGTATTATTGTGGTCAAGATAGACACGAAGCCCACGCCTACTACAGTAATACAAGTTTATAGGCCAACTAGTTCTGCAGATGACGAAGAAAATGAAGAAATGTTTGATGAAATAAAAGAAATTATTCAGATAGTGAAGGGAGTCGAAATTTTAATAGTCAAGGATGACTGGAATTCGGTAGTAGGAAAAGGGAGAGAAGGAAACGTAGTAGGTGAATATGGATTGGGGCTCAGAAATGAAAGAGGAAGCCGCCTGGTAGAATTTTGCACAGAGCGTAACTTAATCATAGCTAACACTTGGTTCAAGAATCATAAAAGAATGTTGTATACACGGAAAAAGCCTGGAGATACTGACAGGTTTCAGATAGATTATGTAATGGTAAAACAAAGATTTAGGAACCAGGTTTTAAATTGTAAGACATTTCCAGGGGCAGATGTGGACTCTGTCCACTATCTATTGGTTATGAACTGTAGATTAAAACTGAAGAAACTGCAAAAAGGTGGGAATTTAAGGAGATGAGACCTGGATAAACTGAAAGAACTAGAGGTTGTACAGAGTTTCAGGGAGAGCATAAGGGAACAATTGACAAGAATGGGGGAAAGAAATACGGTAGAATGGGTAGCTTTGAGGGATGAAGTAGTGAAGGCAGCAGAGGATCAAGTAGGTAAAAAGACGAGGGCTAGTAGAAATCCTTGGGTAACAGAAAAAATATTGAATTTAATTGATGAAAGGAGAAAATATAAAAATGCAAAAAGGAATACAAACGTCTCAAAAATGATATCGACAGGAAGTGCAAAATGGTTAAGCAGGGATGGCTAGAGGACAAATGTAAGGATATAGAGGATTATCTTACTAGGGGTAAGATAGATACTGCCTACAGGAACATTAAAGAGACCTTTGGAGGTAAGAGAACCACTTGTATGAATAACAAGACCTCAGATGGAAACCCAATTATAAGCAAAGAAGGGAAATCAGAAAGGTGGAAGGAGAATATTGAGGGTCTATACAAGGGAAATGTACCTGAGGACAATATTATGGAAATGGAAGAGGATGTAGATGAAGATGAAATGGTACGATACTGCGTGAAGAGTTTGACAGAGCACTGAAAGAACTGAGTCGAAACAAGGCCCCGGGAGTAGACAACATCCAATTACAACTACTGACGGCCTTGGGAGAGCCAGTCCTGACAAACCTCTACCATCTGGTGAGCAAGATGTATGAGACAGGCGAAATACCCGCAGACTTCAAGAAGAATATATAATTCCAATCCTAAATAAAGCAGCCGTGTTGACAGATGTGAAAATTACCGAACTATCAGTTTAATAAGTCACAGCGGCAAAATACTAACGCGAATTCTTCACAGACGAATGGAAAAACTGGTAGAAGCCGACCTCCGGGAAGATCAGTTTGGATTCAGTAGAAATGTTGGTACACGTGAGGCAATACTCACACTGCGACTTACCATAGAAGTAAGATTAAGGAAAGGCAAACCTACATTTCTAGCATTTGTAGACTTTAAGAGAAAGCTTTTGACAAAGTTGACTGGAATACTCTCTTTCAAACTCTGATGGTGGCAGGGGTAAAATACAGGGAGCGAAAGGCTATTTACAATTTGTAAAGAAACCAGATGGCAATTATAAAAGTGGAGGGGCATGAAAGGGAAGCAGTGGTTGGGAAAGGAGTGAGGCAGGGTTGTAGCCTCTCCCCGACCTTATTTAATCTGTATATTGAGCAAAAAGTAAAGTAAATGAAAGAAAAATTCGGAGTAGGTATTAAAATCCATGGAGAAGTAATAAAAACTTTGAGTTTCACCGATGACATTGTAATTCTGTCAGAGACAGAAAAGGACTTGGAAGAGCAGTTGAACGGAATGGACAAAAGGAGGGTATAAGATGAACATCAACAAAAGCAAAACGAGGATATTGGAATGTAGTCGAATTGTGTGATGCTGAGGGAATTAGTTTAGGAAATGAGACACTTAAAGTAGTAAAGGAGCTTTTTATTTGGAGAGAAAATAACTGATGGTAGTCGAAATGGAGAGGATATAAAATGTAGAATGTCAATGGCAAGGAAAGCTTTTCTGAAGAAGAGAAATTTGTTAACATCGAGCATTGATTTAAGTGTCAGGAAGTCGTTTCTGAAAGTATATGAATGGAGCGTAACCATTTATGGAAGTGAAACATGGACGATTTATAGTTTAGACAAGAAGAGAATAGGCCCTTTCAAAATGTGGTGCTACAGAAGAATGTCGAAGATTAAATGGGTAGATCACATAACTAATGAGGAGGTATTCAGCAGAATTATGGAGAAAAGGAGTTTGTGGCACAACTTGACTAGAAGAAGAGGTCGGTTGGTAGGACATATTCTGAGGCATCAAGGGATCACCAATTTAGTACTGGAGGGCAGCGTGGAGGGTACAAATCGTAGAGGGTGACCAAGAGATGGTTACACCAAGCGGATTCAGAAGGATGTAGGTTGCAGTAGGTACTGGGAGATGAAGAGCCTTGCACAGGATAGAGTAGCATGGAGAGCTGCATCAAACCAGTCTCAAGACTGAGGACCACAACAACAACAACAATATTTCTTGATACACTCACGGTCGAAAAATAGTCAAAATGGCTTCAAATTCAAAAAACAATTGGCTCAAAAGGAGTGAATCTGGTATGTTTTTATATTTTCTATGTTTGCTGTCAAATGTGGAGATAAGTATTTTATTTTGTGTTATTCCTAAGCAAAACCTTTTTACTAGAGACCATAGCTGCTTTCCTTTGACTGTTGTATTTTCAAGCTCATATAGAGTGCGCCCAGTCAATGTGTTCTCCTCGAAGACTACTTTCATTATGCGGTAGTCTTGAACGAACTGTGACATAAGCCCAAACAACAGGAGACTGATGTACTGGAACATGTACTGAAATGTTAGTATGTAATCTAATGTCAAGACATATAGGTTATGCCACGAGTTGCAACTTTTTATACTATCGCCTGATTATGTACTTCTTGTATTTTTAACACTAATAATGACTAGACTCTAGCCGAAATTTAGATTTGCGGAATAAAACCTGCAATAAAAGGACGACTGATTACTGTGCTCTATCATTTGAAATAATTATGTATCTTTCTTCGCAGAGATAGCAACAGATCAACATGAAGGGACAAATTCCAGTGCACGAGTGAGCTCTGGTGGCTTCTCAGTCAAATTATGGCGTTCTGTGGTACTGGTACGAATATGGTGGCGGATTGAGCATGGGTCTTGAGTTACTTTGCAACCAAAGGACCGTCAGAAACTTCCACGGTTATGGGGTTGTTTTGGACGTTGTAAGAAGTAGTCATCGCAGAACATACATTTCAGAGGAAATATACAATTGGTACGGTGAATCTTAGTCCGAAGTCCCAAAAACTCAACACGTCGGCACCTTGCGAAAATAGTAAATGCGGTACACGATAAAGTGTCGTTAAAGAGTTGTTGGAATTTCGTTTGTGAAAGCCACATTATCGCCCAGACCTGTCTGCAGAAGATTTTGCCTGTCGGATGGCTTATGGAGAAATCCTGTGAGGTATAGCGTCCCCAGTGAAATAATGCGAAAAGACTTAAAAACAGTATTTATAAAGAAGAGACATTTAAAAATTGAATAATATACATTTTTTCTCATGTACCCTTAAAATAATAATTTCTCTGTGTAGGTTTCGAGGGCAAAGAAATATAACAAAATGATCTAAAGAGACGACAAGATACACTCTTTTGTTAATTTTTTTAGTCGTCTTCACTTCTTCTCTTGTCTTGCGTGTAGGACATCTTGAGAGTGCTGGCAAATGTAAGCATATTTGTACTAATTAAGCAGACAATATATTGTTTTAATATCATCGTTCACTCTTAATTTGTAAGAGGTGATCCCGATTTCATGTCCGCCTTCCTTAAATTAACCTGCATTCAAGTAAATTACAGTGCAACAATCGCCGATGCAGCCAACGACACCATTACGTGCCGATATTGACATAAAAAAATTAGCGGAAGCGAAAAACTCGCCCGCTATTGACGTAATATTCATTTTGCTCTACAGCCGCCCGACATTGCAGAAAAAAGGTAGCTTTAAGGTTCTTATTTTCAGTACCACAGGCGAGAGCCAGAGCCAGGACTCCGACTACAATGCAATGGTTAACGGAGGTAAGAAGAAATACTCTCGCCCGTGTGTGGGCCGCAATTGTAATTAATAACTAAAGATTTTTTGCTTTAAAGTGAACTGACTAGCCGAGGAAATTAATATAAAAAGTTTATTCCATTGTTCAACTTATATGCTCCTGTTTTAAGATTCAGCGAGTCTAGCATTAATTAACATAACAAAGAATTTAAGATTAATATTGTTAAAAAGGAGAACTCTACAAGAGCATTTAATTGTAAATTAAAATAAAATGAAATATCATTTTTATTAAGGCGCACCACGTAAGTCGGCAACAATCAACATAATAATAATATATTACATTACGACGGGTGACGGACGCGAGAGAGGCGTAAGTACTGTTGCGCGGTGAGTTCATACAGCGCGGTCGACGCACGTAAGACGCGGCCACCGCCTTCTCGAGAACAGTGTTCCAACGCTCCAGTGGCGGCAGCGCTGCACACATCGAAGTGCTCACAGTAGCGGAGCCACAATAGTTGCAGCAGTCACACCGCTGGAGTCGACGGAGCCAATCAGAATGCAGCCCCACGTGACGAAGTCGCGTCCTCGCGGCTCGGAAGGAGAGTCGTCTGGTGGGCCACCTGGAGTAAGGAGCAGGTGTCGTCTCAGTGGCGACGCTGTTACTGTAATAGTGTTTACGGGAGATGAACATTAGCTACGACCTATGCTTGAGTATTGCTCATCAGTGTGGGATCCGTACCAGATCGGGTTGACGGAGGAGATAGAGAAGATCCAAGGAGGAGCGGCGCGTTTCGTCACAGGGTTATTTGGTAAGCGTGATAGCGTTACAGAGATGTGTAGCACACTCAAGTGGCAGACTCTGCAAGAGAGGCGCTCTGCATCGCGGTGTAGCTTGCTCGCCAGGTTTCGAGAGGGCGCGTTTCTGGATGAGGTATCGAATATATTGCTTCCGTCTAGTTATAGCTCCCGAGGAGATCACGAATGTAAAATTAGAGAGATTCGAGCGCGCACGGAGGCTTTCAGACAGTCGTTCTTCCCGCGAACCATACGCGACTGTTACAGAAAATTGAGGTAATGATAGTGGCACGTAAAGTGCCCTCCGCCACACACCGTTGGATGGCTGGCGGAGTGTAAATGTAGATGTAGATGTAGACCTGGACACGAGTGATTACGCTGAGTTATGTTTCACCTTCTTTTCACACTAAATCTTCTAAGTTGTAATTAATTCTGTCTTTCCTTTTGTGTTTGGGACACAACAAGTACCATCCCCAGTTATTTTCATCAGACGTAATCTGGAGTGGTGAAGCTGTGTTTGACATAGGATACTATATAAGCTACCATAGTAACCATCACTGGACAAATGGTTCTCCAAATGCCACTGATGAGAAAATGTATATCACCTCAAGGTGACGGTGTGGTGCCATATAACATCAAAACAACTTAGTGGTTTGTTCCTTCTCCAGGATATGGTGAACTCACACATAGTCTAACCGTGTTGGAAAAAGACCTATGCCTAATGAATGTTAGTGACCTCCACTTTTATGCAACCATTGCGCACAAAGGCTCCCCAGTCATTTTGCAGGAACCGGCTGGGTCGCCCCTTTCTCCACTAGTGGGCACTGTAGAGGTCTGATTTTACACTGTGCAACTTCTTCTTGTCGGGCCAAACCAAATGAGCTGCACTATCTGGAAGCTAAAATGCTGCATGTTCTCACCACTGTACCACAAGACCGTAGCCGAGGACGCTAATGCATGCCACTGTGCTGGTGCTGGATGAAGATGTAAACTGATTCCAATCCTGTTGACGAAATGAAATTAACAAAGATGGTTCAAATGGCTATGAGCGCAATGGGACTTAACTTCTGAGGTCATCAGTCCCCTAGAACTTAGAACTACTTAAACCTAACTACACTTAAGAATATCACACACATCCATGTCCGAGGCAGGATTCGAACATGCGACCGTAGCGGTCACGCGGTTCCAGACTGTAGCGCCTAGAACCGCTCAGCCACCCGGCCGGCGTGAAATTAACACTGACAGTGTTTTCCTGCAAAAGGCAGGAAAGGTAGTGGCGAAAAGTTACTGATCGCCAGTTGTTTCACTAATGTCTTGGATTCAGGTCCAAACCTCTCTGCAGTGTCTCAACAAGTGAGAACACGCGATAGTGTTTGACGTTCATCCCTCTGTCACAGGGCGACATTAAGTTCAGTGGCTCCTTTGGTGCTATTCGAGAGGAATAGGCTATGTGTCGACACCAGGTATCCCTTCTCTCATTACAGCGATACTACATGTTCATCACACTTACCTACACTCCACAAATACAGATGCGCAACAGCTCTGACGTATCTGCAAAGAAAGAGAATAATGTGCGCGGGGGAAGAAAAGCCTTCTGATTGGTGGTTGAATCTACACAATGAGTTATGCCAGCCAACCTTTTTTTCTGTCGAGGTCGGGTGACAGTATTCCCAAAAGATGCAAAAACTTCTGGAAATTGATGGCACCTACGTGGAATTTCTACGAAAGCAGGTGCTAACAGCTATGAATATTATCTAACTATTAGATTAAAAAGTCATGGCTGCAAAATACTAATAGGTATTCTTTACATAAGAATGGAAGAACTGGTAGAAGCCGACCTGAGAATGATCAGTTTGGATTCTGGATAAGTTTGGGTACACGCGATGCAACAGGGAAATTACGACTTACTTGAGACCATAGATTAAGGAAAGAAAAACGTAAGTTTATAGTGTTTTTATACTTACAGAAAGCTCTTGACAGTGTGTGTGTGTGTGTGTGTGTGAGTACTCCCTTTGAAACTAAAAAAGTTGCAGGGGTAAAATAAGGGGACCGAAAGGCTATTTACGACTTGTTCAGAAATCAGACCGTGGTTATAAGGGTTGAGGGGCATGAGAAGGAAACAATGATTGAGGAGGAACAGAGACGGTGTTTTAGCCTATGCCCAATATTATTCAATCTGTGCACAGAGCAAGCAGTAAAAGAACGAAAGAAAAATTTAGAGAAAGAATTAATATTCAGGGAAAAGAAGTAAAAGCTTTGTGTTTTGCCGGAGACATTGTAATTTTGTCAGAGACAGCAGAGGACTAAGAAGAGCAGCTGCAGGGAATGGACAGTGTCTTGAAATGTGGATATAAGATGAACGTCAACAAAATCAAAACAACGGTACTGGAATGTAGTCGAATTAAATCATTTGAAGCTGAGCGAATTAATTAGGAAATAAGACCAAAGAAGTAGTAGATCAGTTTTGCTATTTGGGCAGCAAAAAACTGATGACGGTCGATGTAGGGAGAACATAAAATGTAGACCGGGAATGGCAAGAAAAGCAATTGTGAAGAAGAGAAATTTGTTAACATCAAATGTAAATTTATTAAGAAGTCTTTTCTGAAAGTATTTGCATCGAGTGTAGCCATGGTCAATAAATTGTTTTGACAAGAAGAGAATAGAATCTTTTTAAATGTGGTGCTACAGAAAAGTGCTGAAAATTAAGTGGGGAGACCACGGAAATAAGAAGGAGATATTGAACAGAAATGGGGAGGAAAGAAATCTGCGTCACAACCCGACTAGAAGAAGGGGTCAGTTGCTAGTGCACATTCTAAGAAATCAAGGGATCACCAACTCACCAACTTAGTATTGGGGCTAAATGTGAGAGAGGGACGGGGGGGGGGGGGAGTTAAAACATATAGGGAGACCAAGAGCTGAATAAAGTAAGCAATTTCAGAAGGATGTACGTTGCAATAGTTATTCGGAAATGAAGACGCTTCCACAGGATAGAGCAGCGTGGAGAGGTGCATCAAGCCAATCTTCGGACTCAAGACCAGAACAACTTGTGAAATTTGCGCTGTAATAACAATTTCAACCATACTGGTGATCGTAGGTCTTATTTCAATCAAACAGACCAGTTATTTTGGGAAATATTCGGCATTTCCAATATGCGCTTACTTTTGACTTATTTGGCACATACGTCATGTACGCATAAAAAACAAATCTACAGTGTGTCAAACCAAAAAGCGACATATTGCGACTAACTGTAGAGGGAACAGTCTATTGAGACAGAGTCAACACCGATTTAGAAAACATCGTTCTTCTGAAGGACAACTAGCTTTTTACATACACGAAGTGCTGAGTGGTACTGGCAAGGGATTTCAAATTGATTCCGTGTTTCTAGATTTCCAAACGCTTTTGACACGGTACCACACAAGTGGCTTGTAGTGAAATTGCGTGATTATGGAATATTGTCTCAGTTATGTGACTGGATTCGTGGTTTCCTGTCAGAGGGTCACAGTTCGTAGTAATTGACTGCAGGTCACCAAGTAAAACAGAAATGACTTCTGCCGATCCCGAAGGTAGTGTTTATAGGCCCTCTGCTGGTCCTTATCTACACAAAGGAATTAGGTGGTAGTTTGGCAGCCGTCTTAGGTTGTTTGCAGATGCCGCTGTCGTCTATAGACTGCTAAAGTAATCTGAAGAACAAAACAGATTGTAAAACGATTTAGAAAATATATCTGAATGGTGCGAAACTCGGCAGTTGAACCTAAATAATGAAACTGTCTGAGGTCATCTACATGAGAGGTACAAGGAATCCATTAAACTTCTCTTATAAGATAAATCAGACAAATCTAAAGAGCTGAAATTCAACTAAATACCTTGAATTTACAGTTACGAAGAATGTAAATTTGAAAGAACACACAGAAAATGTTGTGGGGAAGACAAACCAAAGACTGCGATTCACTGACAGAACACTAAGAAAATGTAACAGGTCTACTAAAGAGACTGCCTGCACTACGCTTGTCTGTCCTCTTCTGGAGTACTGCTGCATGATCTGGGATCCTTGCCAGATAGGATTAACGGGGTGAGTCGAAGGAGTTCATAGACGACGAGCACGTTTTGTACGACGGTCGGTCAAAAAGTAATGCCTCCCATTTTTTTTCTACTTAAAAAAATTAAGTTAAGTGAAAAATTTGAATTTGGCGCCATTCCTCAAACCTTCTTCTGCAATCCACTGCAGTAGTAACTTTCTGTGTCAACAGGTGGCAGCACAGCAGAAGTTTGTAAGATGGCCGACATCGATGTTCGTTTGAGACAGCGTTGTGTGATTGAATTCTTGAATGCAGAAGGTGAAACGCCCATACGCATTCATCAAAGACTGAAGAAGGTGTATGGTGTTGTGACAGTGGATGTCAGCACTGTTAGACGATGGGTTCGTCGTTGTAAGGAAGCTGAAGGGCAAACACCGTTGACTGACGAAAAGCGGAGCGGCAGGCCGGTGAGTGCAGTGAGTCCACACAACATTCAGCAAGTTGATGACATCATTCGTGGTGACCGTCGGGTGACTGCAGATGAAGTGTGTCGCATTATTTCTCTTAGTAAAGGCAGTGTGATCACGATTATTAAACAATTGGGGTACTCAAAAGTTTGTGCACGGTGGGTTCCAAGAATGTTAACCGATCAGAATAAAGAGGCAAGGAAAACAATAGCCTCCCAACACTTGCAGCGCTTCCGTTTGGAGGGAGATGAGTTTCTGAAAAAAAATTGTGACCGGGGACGAAACATGGGTGCATTTTTTTGAACCCGAATCAAAGAGGCAGTCAATGGAGTGGCGTCACACAAGCTCGCCGAGGAAGAAAAAATTCAAAACTGTGCGATTGGCAGGGAAAGTTATGGCAACAGTTTTCTGGGATACAGAGGGTGTGATTCTGGTTGATTTTTTGGAGCAGGGATGCACAATAAATTCTGTTCAATACGTCACAACCCTCAAAAAACTTAAAGCACGTCCTCAGCGAGTTCGCCCAACAAAATCAATGGCAGATGTTCTTCTTTTGCATGACAATGCAAGACCACACACCAGTCGTCACACCTCTGACGAGATTGTCAAAATTGGATGGGAAGTTTTGCCTCATCCGCCATACAGCCCTGACCTGGCACCATCAGACTTCCATCTGTTCTGGCCACTAAAAGAAGCTCATCGTGGGATTCATTTTGAAGATGAGGAGGCCGTCAAAACATCCGTGCGTCAATGGCTTAGGAAGCAGAGCTGTGATTTTTACCGTGCTGGGATACATGCCCTTGTTCAAAGATGGACCAAAACTGTAGAGATGGGCGGAGATTACATTGAAAAATGACAAAATGATGCTCAATGTTGTGGTTTTCAACCTATGTAATTGCATTTAAATTTCCTGACAATTAAACGTAGAAAAAAAAATAGGAGGCATTACTTTTTGACTGACCCTCGTATTATTGGGAAATAGGGGAGAGAGAGTGTCACGGACTTGAAACGGGATTTGGGGTGAACACCACTAAAACATAGACGTTTTTCGTTGCGGTGGAATCTTCTCACAAATTTTCAATCAACTTTCTGCTCCGAATGAGAAAATATTTTGTTGACGCCGACCTATAGGGGAAGAAACGATCATTAAAATAAAATAAGGGAAACCAGAGAGCGCACCGAAAGATGTTTCCGCGTGCTGTTCGAGATTGGAATAATACTAAATTACTGAGAAGGTGTTTCGATGAAACCTCTGCCAGGCACTCAAATGTAATTTGCATAGTATCCATGCCTAGATGTGGATGTCTTGAGGAAAATATAGGGGATAGGGCTCCGCGTAAGAAATCATCAGTGTGTAACGGTTACGGCGACAAGAGAAGCGGTGCAAAATTGGATTGGGAACTTCGCACTTCTCTTACTATAGTTGACTTACTTGAAACGTTTATCCGATCCTCTTTTTTGGATACGTGGCTGCGTCGATCTCCACATCTTCTTCTCCGAAGAAATAATGCTGGTTATAGGAATTGAAGAAGACTCTCTCTCTCTCTTGAAATAACTCGGTACCCTCATAATACTTTCAGTTCAGTTCATTTCCACAAGTTTCACATAAGCATACAAACCCCAGTGAGTCAACTAGTCAGCTGCGTCGTTAACCATTAGGTACTATTAAATATAATTACAATGCTGTGGACTTAACAACCACCAGAAATTCAAAGACAGGTCTTGTTTCTAGCAAGTCTAACACCAAGATTAAGTAAGAGTCTCTAGACAAATTATGTTTCAGTTGTCTATAACAATTACGATTAGGCACGCCCCTTTCTCGTATGGTACAGGTCAATCCCCTTCTTAGTGCCCTGTCCGCACTGTGTAGGTCAGCCTTTCTTAGGTCCACCTATCTGCCCTTTATATCCAATAAATGCTGGGTGCGCCCTCCTTTATCCTTTATGACTAGGCCTCTAGATCCATTACCCAAGTATATATAATTAAATATCCTCTGGTAAAAATACAAAATCTATTTCATACTTCACACCCGCTTTTTAATACTTCATTTAGTACCCTAGAGTCCTCCTCTACTTTTCAACTTTTACACTCTTGGTATGTACTATACCTCTATACACTATTCATACAAAATAGGTTTACTTGTGTCATAAGAGTCTCATTATCCTACAAGTCATCTGAATATTTGTCAGATTAATCTTCCTTAACAATGATCACAAACCCTTCCTCTCTGGCTTATGCTCTCCTTAATTACTCACGCTTCCTACTTAGGTATACTCGATGTAAAATTATCATACTTCTTCTATACTCATGCACGTAGGCGATATGGAACGATCATGTGTGTGTGTGTGTGTGTGTGTGTGTGTGTGTACGCGATGTAGAACCGTTACAATAAACAACAACGTGTGCATATTTCACGATGCACATATACCTCTTCCCCTATAATACGTGACGGCTCCTACATCATTTCAATCTACCCTTTCATTTTTTGCGTCTCCGTGTTCCGTTGTGTGTATGTGTAAGTGTGTCTGTGTATCCTTATTCTTCGGCCTACTGATACGAAATAAGTTTAAGGTTATTGGAAACCACGGAAAATAAGGACTTCAGCGATAGAAATATATGAATATGAAAAGAGGGAAAGATAGACAGGAACTAAAATGAGAAGTAAGAAAGGAAAAAGTAGAAATGGTTGCTAAGATCGAAGAAGAGAAATAAGATAGCCCCAAAGACAGGAAATCCTTCCCATTCCCCTTCCCCAGGATCCCTACCTCGCCGGTACTTGAGCGAGAAGCCGGAGGAGGTATGATGTTAAACGTCTCCTACAGAACGGACATTCTCACCTTCACCCTTGAGGTCCCCTGAGAAAAATTTTAGCAACTCATATTAAACGGCAGATGGTGAAAAATCAGTCACAGTTGTCTGCGAGGGTTGTCTGGAAGGTGTGATGTGTGTTTAGTATTAGTCATGATTTATCTGTTGGTGTAAATCATGCTATTACTTACACCCGTTTCAAAATTGATACAAACCATCCCATTTACATCACATTTTATAAAAGATAAAAAACATTCTGCATTAAGTATAAAATTATGTATCATATTATCAGAATTATGTAATTATTCATACAATATCATATCTGCTATTAATCTAACATCCTTCGCAGTTTATTAAGACCTCTGCACCCTGGTTTTCATAAACAAACTGAATAAGAGATTACTTCCAGAGAATATCTTAGACGAAAGTATATCTAACTATACGCGGATGGCAGGAGAGACTGGCTGGCTAGGCAAAAATAAGACCTAACTATACGCAGAGACCGCGTCGTCTGCTGTCGACATGACAGTCGAGACCACGGGAGAGAATGGCTGGCTAGGCAGATTTAATCTTCATCACATGTCACCACTTAACAAGTCAAAATAAGTTGAGACAACGCGGGGCGAGTCGTAAAGACAAGCCCCTGGAATAACCGAGGACGATGCCACAAAATTTCGTAGCGGGCACAACTCCCTACTCTCTAACCACTGAAGACGACTTAAATACTTAGCGGGAACTATCCTTTAACGACTGAGGACAACTTCTTCCAAATAGTTAGCGGGCACAATCCTCCAACAACTTAGTACAACTTAATCACATTTCTTAGCGGGCACAATCCTCTAACAAACGAGAACGACTTAATCACTGAAGAGGAGCAGTTTTGGGTGACGTTATCACAATTCCACAGTGGTATGTTTCTCTAACGTTGGATAATCGGACAGCACGAGAAGTAGGGGTATAGTGTAAGAAGTAGGGGAATAGCGTAAGAGGTTAGGGGAATTCGGTGCAGGAAAATTTTATTGCAGAAGAAACACCGAAAACAACTAGGAATCCGACGGTAGTCACTGCGCCCGTTAACACAGTACGGTAACGTCCCTGGGAGACAAATGTGACTCCGCCCGGATCCCTTGGACCTGACATTAAACTCACGTGAGCAAGTGCAGACCAGTACTTCTCGTTAAATTTTGTGTGAAAGTGTCCCCACAGCAAAACAGTTATCACTTTACTGGGAAACACAACATTAGGTAAAGTTATTCTACTTTGTCATGGACAAGTTTGAATTCTTTCCATAAACTACCTATGCGTCTCTTAGTATCATTATGTTCCGATGCTAAATTTAGAGAAACGTTGTCAGAGGTTACCCTCGCGGAAACTTCTCTGTCTATTATCTCTTCTACCTGTTCCTCCAGATTACTGATATTTATTATGTCTGAAGCAGGCAACGGCTTTGTCGCAGTGGATACACCGGTTCTCGTCGGATCACCAAAGTTAAGCGCTGTCGGGCATGGCCAGCACTTGGATGGGTGACCATCCCGGCCACCAAACGCTGTTGCCATTTTTCGGGGTGTACTCAGCCTCGTGATACCAACTGAGGAGCTACTCGACCGAATAGTAGCGGCTCCGGTCAAAGAAAACCATCATAACGACCGGGAGTGCGGTGTGCTGACCACACGCCCCTCCTATCCGCATCCCCATCTGAGGATGACACGGCGGTCGGATGGTCCCGATAGCCACTTGTGGCCTGAAGTCGGAGTGCATTATATCTAAAGTCGCTAGTTTCTCTTTAAAATTTCTCTCCTCGTTATCAACTCGTGTGTTAGCGGCTGCATTTTGCGACTGGACTATAGGAATTAGTTTGTCCTGCTTCTCAAGACTTTACTTTAAAGAGTGTAATCTTTGTTTTACAGTATCAAATGTAACATTGCATTGACTTTGAAAGGATCGTAACTTGTCACCAAATTCAGCTTCTACATTATTACATTTGTCTTCAACATCAAATTCTAACTTCTGGGTCAACTTCTGAAATTGGCCATTATGATTTTGGCTATGGTCAGTAAACATTTGATTCATCTGCATACTCAAGGAATTACTTGATTCACTTTTAAATCTAATTGCAAACTCTCCACTCTATCATTTAAGGCCTCGAATTTAAAACACAAAACATCACTCTGTTCTTGCAGCTGTTCAGTTAGAGTTGCTGAATCTTCCTTCTGGTAGTCTAATTTAGCCTTTAACTGGGTATTCATTGAGTCTAACTTGAGACTTAAAGTAGTAATTTGGGCGTTTTGAGCTTTGATTAAATCCACTACTTCAGATCATTCTGGCATTTCCCTACTCACTGTCATGGCCATGGCTGGTTCTGATATTTCCCCATTTTTTTTAGTATTATCCATATCCTTCTAACTTTTAGATCTAGTGATCATTAAAAAAAAATCATCTCTGAGTATAATAACTACAGTAGCAGTCTATTATTCAACAGTGTTCTTAACTCCACAGTCAAATAATTATTGTCTTTCGCTCAGCCGGCGTAGAGTTGCCGGTGAGCCAGCGCCAATGAGCGCCAATGAGCAGCACGGACGCCGGCAGCGTCAGAGGTTGGTTCCAGCGTCAGTGTCAGTGAACAGATCTGAACCGGTGATCAGCAGCTGGCGCCGTTGGCGTCGGTTGCTGGTTACGGCGTCCATGCCCCCGCGATGTGTGTGGGGGCTGCTTTCTCTCTGGATCTCCGTCGTCGAATAGATCTCGTCTTAACTCGTCTTAGTCGTGCTGGTGAACGGATTTCTATGTCCAAACTGTTGAGATTTTCCTTACGTGTTCTCTTGTATGGTATTTATTAATTTTCACCCCTTTTTACCGTTTATGCAGAATCCAACTCTGCGAAACAATTTCCTTGTCTTGTTACTACTGGTTGCTATGGCAACTCACAATATCTTCTTACCTTGATTTCGTTTCAATATTCCTCTTTCTTCGAGTCCTGATCACGTCGCTCGCCACGTTCTAACGGTTTCGGCGAGAAGAGAAGCGGTGCAAAATTGGGTTGCAAACTTCACACTTCTCTTACTATATTTGACTTACTTGAAACGTTTAGCCGATCCTTCTCTGGATACGCGGGTGCGTCGATCTCCAAAACTTCTTCTCCGAAAAAATAAAGCTGGTTAGAGAAATTAAACAAGACTCTCTCTCTCTTCTCTCTCTCTCTCTCTCTCTCTCTCTCTCTCTCTCTCTCTCTCTCTCTCTCTCTCTCTCTATCTATCTATCTATCTATCTATCTTGAAATAACTCTGTACCCTCATAATACTTTCAGTTCAGTTCAGGTATATTTTCATTTTCATAAGTTTCACATAAGCTTGCGAGTCAACTGCGTCGTTAACCATTAGATACTATTAAATATAATTTCAATGTGATGGATGGGCTTAATAACCACCATAAATTGAAAGACAGGGCTTGCTTGTAGCAAGTCTAACACCAAAATTAAGTAAGAGTCTCTAGACAAATCATGTGTAAATTGTGTATAACAAGCACAATTATTCGACCACCGAGGAATAACACGTAATTACTCTTTGTACTTTCCATACAGGTTCTATGACGCGAGCGGCAAACACTTGCTGGCGTCGCTCGTCTGACGTAGCTCCTGCCCACGCATGACCGACGTCCATCCTGCACACAAACACACATGTGTTGCTCAGTAAACAGGCTCTCTCTCACACTTATCTTTAAAACATCGCATGTTCGAGGCGGCAGGAGGTCGGGTGGTTCCAGAATTTGCGTGGAAATTCTCGAATCGCTACAAGTGTTGCTACCGTGTGGTCAAGTTAGGCCACACGTGGAGCTGTGTAAGTGAATTTGTATGCTGCCGAGGTCCACGAGAAACACAGGCAGCGGCGCTTACGTCACCAAAGCAGTAACTATGTTTTTACACCTGGTAACTCTTAACTAGGTGTGTAGGTACAAGCGAGAATTGCATCTTCTACTGGAATCCGTTATTATGGAGTCTTACTGTTATTAGTCCTACAGTTATGGGAATTCCATCCACCTACTCACAATTTCTTAAGGCTGTCATGCCTAAATGATTATCAGCTGCATAAGGCACCACTTCTTGTATGAAATGAGGACTATGAAGCAGATGAGACTAAGTGCCACAAACGAGCCGTCATATCATTTGTATCGAGTATCGATCTTAAATTAAATTTTGTTGTAGTACTGTTAATCAATAAGACTCCATAATAGCAGGTTCCAGTAGAAGATGTTGTTCTCGTTAGTACTTACGCGACCAGCTGCGAGTTAACAGGTTTAGATACGCATTTTGTCCGCTGAGTTGAGCGAGCGAGCGAGCTCATGCAACCCTTCTAGATACAAGGCCTACGCACGGCGGCCATATTGCGACGTGACGTCACAAACTGTTGGCCATCTTACCTTCAGTCGGCAGTCCTGTTGGCGTGTATGTTGTGTTGAAAGTGTGTGACACGTGAAAGTGACATATAATTCATATAGTATTCGCCTATAGTTCGTTGAAGTATGGGATACAAGTGCTGCGTTCCATTTAGCCAAGGAAATTATAAATCCCAAAAAGGCATGAAAGTGCACATGTTTCGATTTCCCAAATGTGTAAAGTTGATAAATCGCTGGATTGCAGATATTCGAGACAGGAATTTATGTCTACGCATTATTCAAGGGTACGTAAATGACAAAAAAATTGTAGCGTGTTATTTGTTTCCATTGCACCACATTTGCCAATTGTTTTTAGAAGCAGTTATGTATCACATACCACTATCATTTGTTTCTTACTTCTGGACCATTGCTGCGAGGTTAATACGAAGCTGGCTGTGAAATGTCTCTCATACACTCCTGGAAATGGAAAAAAGAACACATTGACACCGGTGTGTCAGACCCACCATACTTGCTCCGGACACTGCGAGAGGGCTGTACAAGCAATGATCACACGCACGGCACAGCGGACACACCAGGAACCGCGGTGTTGGCCGTCGAATGGCGCTAGCTGCGCAGCATTTGTGCACCGCCGCCGTCAGTGTCAGCCAGTTTGCCGTAGCGTACGGAGCTCCATCGCAGTCTTCAACACTGGTAGCATGCCGCGACAGCGTGGACGTGAACCGTATGTGCAGTTGACGGACTTTGAGCGAGGGCGTATAGTGGGCATGCGGGAGGCTGGGTGGGCGTACCGCCGAATTGCTCAACATGTGGGGCGTGAGGTCCCCACAGTACATCGATGTTGTCGTCAGTGGTTGGCGGAAGGTGCACGTGCCCGTCGATCTGGGACCGGACCGCAGCGACGCACGGATGCACGCCAAGACCGTAGGATCCTACGCAGTGCCGTAGGGGACCGCACCGCCACTTCCCAGCAAATTAGGGACACTGTTGCTCCTGGGGTATCGGCGAGGACCATTCGCAACCGTCTCCATGAAGCTGGGCTACGGTCCCGCACACCGTTAGGCCGTCTTCCGCTCACGCCCCAACATCGTGGAGCCCGCCTCCAGTGGCGTTGCGACAGGCGTGAATGGAGGGACGAATGGAGACGTGTCGTCTTCAGCGATGAGAGTCGCTTCTGCCTTGGTGCCAATGATGGTCGTATGCGTGTTTGGCGCCGTGCAGGTGAGCGCCACAATCAGGAATGCATACGACCGAGGCACACAGGGCCAACACCCGGCATCATGGTGTGGGGAGCGATCTCCTACACTGGCCGTACACCTCTGGTGATCGTCGAGGCAACACTGAATAGTGCACTGTACATCCAAACCGTCATCGAACCCATCGTCTACCATTCCTAGACCGGCAAGGGAACTTGCTGTTCCAACAGGACAATGCACGTCCGCATGTATCCCGTGCCACCCAACGTGCTCTAGAAGGTGTAAGTCAAGTACCCTGGCCAGCAAGATCTCCGGATGTGTCCCCCATTGAGCATGTTTTGGACTGGATGAAGCGTCGTCTCACGCGGTCTTCACGTCCAGCACGAACGCTGGTCCAACTGAGGCGCCCAGTGGAAATGGCATGGCAAGCCGTCCCACAGGACTACATCCAGCATCTCTACGATCGTCTCCATGGGAGAATAGCAGCCTGCATTGCTGCGAAAGGTGGATATACACTGTACTAGTGCCGACATCGTGCATGCTCTGTTGCCTGTGTCTATGTGGCTGTGGTTCTGTCAGTGTGATCATGTGATGTATCTGACCCCAGGAATGTGTCAATGAAGTTTCCCCTTCCTGGGACAATGAATTCACGGTGTTCTTATTTCAATTTCCAGGAGTGTATTTGCCACTATCGTCTCGCAGAAGAGTTATATTAATTAGTGTGACTCGAAAATGTTTAGTATTCCTAATCATTCCTACCAGATTATTGAGTTTCCAGTACTTTTATTTGGAAGAGCTACAGAAAGATTTTGTTCAGTTTTACATATACAGCTATTCGGAAATAATTTCAATTTGAGTAGACTACCTTAGAAAATTACTTTAATGTATCCCTGTTCGACAGATTAAGCAGTATAGAAAGCAGAATTTCGAGGTAAGTGCATTATGATTAAACTAACAGCACTCTGTGACACGAATTTCAATCAAGGATGTAGGATAAACAATCTTTTGATGTTTAAGGTTCTAAAGTTCTGGAGGAACAGGGAAATAAAATATTTTTCGGGTTATTGGATTTACTAAACATTATGTCAGGAGGGGCTCCATTTCGTCGAATGATTTGAGTTTCGTGTGTGATCAACAAATTTTGAAGTGGAGAGCAAAATTTAAAAATAAGCAGGGAAACAAATTCTTAAATTCTGTTGGAACTCCAGCTGCTACAAGAAAGCGTAGCTCCTGAGGTAAAAGACAGAATTAAAAATTACAATTTGTATTCAAGCCTAGAAACGCGTATTTAAGGCAAATCGTCAAAATAATTTTACATCTTGAAAAAACATAGGGCAGTTTTGTTCAGTTACTTTACGCAATGGTATAAATTTCCATACTTTCATTACAGGGACATGTAGGAGAGGAAAGCACGAGCATCTCTGTGCGGTCTCAGCTCGAAAACTCGTAAAGTTAGTATAGCTGCAGAGATGTCAGAGTTGTGAGAGCGGATGATCTGGAGTGTGTCCATCAGAGACGGTAAATTTCTAAGACTGGATGTCATGAACTGATTATATATATATAATGACTTCTATGACTTCTGAACACTATTAAGGTAAATACATTGTTTGTTCTCTATCAAATTATTTCATTTGCTAACTATGTCTATCAGTAGTTAGTGCCTTCAGTAGTTAGAATCCTTTATTTAGCAGGCAGTATTGGCGCTCGCTGTATTGCAGTAGTTTAAGTAGCGAAGATTTTTGTGAGGTAAGTGATTCATGAAAGGTATAGGTTGTTGTTAGTCAGGGCCATTCTTTTGTATGGATTATTGAAAGTCAGATTGCGATGCGCTAAAAATAGTGTGTGTCAGTTTAAGCACAGTCATTTATAATTTTTCTAAGGGAACGTTTCACGGATAATTGACCATAAAAGTATAGTATTGCTTGTGATACACCAGAGCATTATAAATGGTTTCAGAACGGCGCCAAAGCGTAGCGGTTAAGTTAATCGGCTTTTATGCTAAAGAATGTTGATTCTAGTCCGATCGCACGATATTTCTTATTATACATCTTTATCGAAATGATTGTAATCATCTACGTTCGTCATGCTGGACGTAAATGATGTCCATTCATTGTCTAATTACGTAGGGACTTAAGAAAGCAAGTTACACGTGTTGTCCTACACTAACAACGGGACCACATGGCAATCGCAGCTTTGTAGTTCGTTTTATGACAGGCGAAGTTCAGAACTCAAATACACTTCTCCCAAAGCAGTTCGACGCAACTCTCAAAATTACTCGAGGAGATCGATTTCGAAGTTGCTGCCAATTCTAGCGGGAAACAAAAGTCCATATCCTATGAGCATTTACGTGAAACATAAAACACAAAAAGAAAGAAAGGAACTGAATTTGTGATTTTTTTTAGTGATGTAATATTGATTAACCATCTTCTATAAGAGATCGGTAATTAAGAATTTTTGTTTGAAATGGAAGTTGGATTTTTGCATACATGTTATAATTAGGAAAAAGGAGACGTGTTCTTTTCATAAGAATTCAATTATATGTGCTACTTAAATACTTAAAAGGAGTTGGTATTCGAACTGAACGGAAAAGAAACTAAGAAATAATGACCGAAACGAGACTCTATCTAGCGGTCACGAGTCTCGCGTGACCTACGTAGTCCACTGTTCACGCTTTAAATATTAAATTCCACGTCGAATCGAACTCAGGCCCACCAGTGAGTCACATTGTTCAACGGAAAAAATGTACCTCATTTTAGCATATTAACCACGGTTCGAAAACTCCAAAGTCGATTTCTCGGGAATTTCTGAAAGTTGCGTCGAACTGCTTTGAGTTCTGAACTTCACGTACTCTAAGTGTAAATAATTAAAAAAATACGATTCCCGTGTTGCCTGCTTTGAAGGCCACTGAGCAACTTGAGTGGCGATAATTCAGGAGAGAGTACACGTTCCAGGTGTCTTGCACCCACGTTTTTCTAGCTGAATATTTTTTCTTCTCCACTTCGAGCAGTTGAAAATGGTTCAAATGGCTCTGAGCACTATGTGACTGAACTTCTGAGGTCATCATCCCCTAGAACTTAGTACTACTTAAACCTAACTAACCTAAGGACATCAAACACATCCATGCCCGAGGCAGGATTCGAACCTGCGCTTGTAGCGGTCGCGCGGTTCAAGACTGTAGCGCCTAGAACCGCTCAGCCACCCTGGCCGGCCTTCGAGCAGTACTGAGATTCTATTTCCATAGCTAAGCCACAGAAATTTGTTAGGGCGAGTCACAGCAGAGTCAGAACATAAAAAGTTATTCAGAGTTAGGTGTAGTTTTTTCAGATTGTTACCAGGTTCACTATAGGTAACGTCCACTTTATATTACGTTTCTTATGCACACTTATTGTCAACGTGCAGGGTTATACTCGTATTTGCGAGTGATTCACTCAGCATTTGGAAATTTCCTTAGGCAGTTTGCGCACGTAAAATCACAAGGCATTTTACTAGAACAATTTGGGTTACTAATTCTTCCGTAACTCCGTTGATAAATTCATGTAGCATTTTTATCCGGGTAACTTTGAGTGTTGGTATTGCAAGTCAGTTATTGTGACGTCACGCATTGTAGTACGTCACAGTAGTGCACAGTTTAATATACAGTTTCCAATCACTTTAGTAAAGATAATTAAAAATACAGTCATTCAGTTGCAGCTTTGCGGACTCATCAGATAGCATTTCCGTAATTACACCACTATACATTTCCGTACAACACAGGCACATGAGTAGCCCTCTCCCTTAACTCACGAGGTGTGGTCTCTCAGACCTCGCGAAAATTTACGGACTCGCTGTCCAACGCCAGTTGTGGTGGAATGCTTCTCCCTTAAATTGCGAAGCCTACGATGTTTTGTAGTCGGTTGCGTTATGGCCTTCGATGTTGATTGTTGATACGTGTTGGATTCTCCTAAACCGCGCCTCGTGAACTACGTACCTGTTTTCTTCAGTACGATACCGTACAGTTCAAAATGTGTTGGCACGAATGTGTCATTTTTAACTTTCCCGAGTTTGATGAAATTGTTAGTCGGTCTATGGAAGGTGTCAGTGACATAGATCAAGAAATAAACTAAAAAGACTATTTTGCATTAGCCAGTGATCGCAGTTCTGCTATCCTGAAGTTCAGAGGAAGAACTTCAGGAAAGTTGTAATGGGATCGGTCTGTTTCTTCAATGAAATACTTAAAGTGTCTGTTAAAATCGAATATGTTCTGAGTGGTGACAAAAATATAGTTACCAGCAACTAATATCAATTTGTCAGACATTCTTTTTGTACCTATTGGGTGACATTTGTGTGCGCAGATTTAAATCCTCTAATTTAGTTTTCTTTGGAAATTTATTTCCTACAGAGATTGTATAATTTTTCAGAGTGTAAAATTCAGTACTCAGTGTATTTGTGTGTACTATTTAAAAGAACCACACAAAATTATGTGCTTTTGTGTGATAAATAGTAAAATGCTACAGGCTTTGTGTAGTACAATAAAATAAACTAGAAACATTTGAACAACACTTAAGTAATTGTAAAAATAAATGTTGTGTAGCATTGATACGCCGGCTAAATTACCTAGAGCTAACTGGGAATTAGTAGTGTGGATAGGGCCAACGGAGTTGCCGGCGGATTCAATTCACAATTTTAATTTATTATCATTTAGTTCACAAATACACTTCGTGGCTGCAAACCTCCAAACAGATGCTCTAGAGTAAGTTCAATTTCGAAAAGACATGACCAGTAAAATTTACGAATAAGATAAATCGTACACATATATGAGATCAGTACGCGGAGCGGCTGAAGTCCGCCGGATTAAATCTTCGAAATTCCAAATATACTATGATGATCACTGAAGACAGAAGGCCACAATGCTTTAAATGCTAAAAGGGCTGATGGCCCGCAAGGTGCACAGAAACAAACGCAATAAGATGACAAAGCAGCAAATTAAAATTCCGTAAATTAAGGAAATATATATTGCAACATTCGGTAAAAGTTCAAAAATTTCGTTTTGCAACACTAACGGCGGAAAGCCCACAATAACTTGTAAAATCTTTCAGAAGAAATTACAATAACCTTTGAAGAGCAGCAAGCGATGATGTTTAGACTTTAAGGAAAGTGAGAACATGTTTCCAGTGCTGAAGGCCCACAACTAATCTTGCCAAATTAAAAATATAAAATACAGTCAAATTACAACAACATTAGAGCTGCTAAAATGATAATTAAGAGTACGGCACTCTCTCCAGTGGATCGGTCTGCCCTCGTTCACTTATGCGAGACAGGAGGTGAGTCCAACTACACTTAATTCGTTAGAACCCAATCAAGGGACAGCCAGGACCGACCAACACAAAGAGTTGCTTCCCACAATCAGTACGTGAGAACTAAAACACGAAAGGTTACGAACGTGATAATCCACAGTGATATATGCATTAGCTGACAAAATTACACACCGTGTTGGACAGCGACAACAGGTGAGGAAAGGATGCTGCCTGAAATTACGTTAGTGGCCAGGGGAGGTAACCGGAGCACTTACGGCCACAAGGCAGAAAATTCTGCTGGTTCACTCGAATTTTAGTCAACGAATATAGTTAACTGCATGGCATAGCGATAAATTTCAGCAATAAAAACACTTGCCCAAACAGCGAACCACCACAAAATGAATGCACGTGGCTTGGGTAGTTGAAACCACTACTCAACTTTGACGTCCTGGGTCGGTGAACCACGAAGCTCGTAGTGATCGGACAGCTCCACACACGCTCCGATACTACGCAGCGACCGCCTGCTTATCCAGACGAGTGCACGGCGAAGAGATAACTTCCCTGGTCCACAACAACCGACCGACTAGTTTCAGAATGCCGACAACATCTAAAATCGTTGTCAGTGGGAATAACGCCAAGTACACACACAACCTCACAAACACTTGCACGAAGGCCTGAACGATACCCAACAGTCACTAAGCACACGCACACACACACACACACACACACACACACACACACACACACACACACACACACACACAGCCGACTCATGAACGATCGGCTAGCCAAACCGCGTTCCCGTTAGGACGACCGACCGACGATCCAGTAAGACCGTGGCCCGGCTCAAGTGATGTGTGGCGGCAATGGTCGGGCGAGCCATGTCGACACAGACCTCACTGCTGCAACCCGACTGCCCTATTTCCGCATTGCAACTCCGAGACTGGCAGGTCGGGACTATGCTCCAAACACGTTCCAACCAGAACTCTCCCTTACGACAGATAATGACCGAGAAGTAGTAGCAGTCGAGCAAAGATACTATTAGAGGGGATATATCGATACGCGCTGTTAACGCCGCTCACGGTGAGGCAAAACAGCAACTCAGTAGTAATTAAAGTTGTGAGGTGGAAGTACGTTAATAACAGGGTGTAAAATACATGATGGCGGGAACACTAGCCACGCACGGCTCAAGCATAAATTAAAAATTTAAAATGATTTTTGCCTTAAATCTCAGTTTACACATAGGGGTCCCAGAGACCCCACCTCGTGGTATACGTTACAGAAAAGTCTCCTCGCGAGTTAAGGGGTATAAAGCACGGCAGCTGAGTTTACTCCAGTATCAGCTCACAAGATTTTTGTTTAGAAAAGTTATAATTCTGTTGTCGTACTTATAACATGTGCCTCACAAGGTCGAGTGAAATACCGCGGCGACTGGAAACCTATTACAAAGTTGAAGTACGCAGAACGGTATGATTCCTGTGAGCAAAAAGACTAAATTGAACACAGTTTAGCCCTGAAATTCCTGCGAGATATGGGGCCACTTAACATGTATAGAAATCTATTACATCTACATCTACATGGATACTCTGCAAATCACATTTAAGTGCCTGGAAGGGTGGTAATCGAACCACCTTCACAATAATCTATTTTTCCAAACTCGTATAGCGCGCGAGCTCTGATTTCCCTTATTTTATCGTGGTGATCGTTACTCGCTATGTAGGTCGGAGTCAATAAAATATTTTCGTATTCGCACGAGAAAGTTGGTGATTGGAATTTCGTGAGAAGATTCCGTCGCAACGAAAGACGCCTTTCTTTTAATGATGTCCAGCCCAAATCCTGTATCATTTCTGTGACACTCTCTCCCATATTTCGCGATAAGACAAAACGTGCTGCCTTTCTTTGGACTTTTTCGATGTACTCCGTCAGTCCTATCTGGTAAGGATCCCACACCACGCAGCAGTATTCTAAAAAGAGGACGGACAAACGTAGTGTAGACAGTCTCCTTAGCAAGTCTGTTACATTTTCTAAATGTCCTGCTAACAAAACGCAGTCATTAGTTACCCTTCCACACAACATTTTCTATGTGTTCCTTCCAATTTAAGTTGTTCGTAATTGTAATACCTAGGTATTTAGTGGAATTTACGGCTTTTAGATTAGACAGATTTATCGTGTAATCGGAGTTTAACGAGTTCCTTTTAGCACTCATGTGGATGACCTCACACTTTTCGTTATTTGGGGTCAACTGCCACTTTTTGCACCATTCAGATATCTTATCTAAATCATTTTGCTGTTTGTTATGATCTTCTTATGACTGCGTCATCTGCAAGCAACCAAAGACGGCTGCTCAGATTGTCTCCCAAATCGTTTATATAGATAAGGAACAGCAAAGGGCCTGTAAGACTACCTTGGGGGAAGCCAGAAATCACTTCTGTTTTACTCAATGACTTTCCGTCAATTACTACGAACTGTGACTTCTCTGACAGGAAATCACAAATCCAGTCACATAACTGAGACGATGTTCCATAAGCACGCAATTTCACTACGAGCCGCTTGTGTGGTACAGTGTCAAAAGCCTTCCGGAAATCCAGAAATACAGAATCGAGCTGAAATCCCTTGTCAATAGCACTGAACACTTCACGTGAAAAAAGAACTAGTTGATTTTCACAGGAACGATGTTTTCTAAACCCATGTTGACTGTGAGTCAATAAACCCTGTTATGAAATTAGAATACCGAAATTTGTTTACAAAGGAACGTTGGGTGCAATCTCTTTCAATATTCCGTTTCAACAATTTTTAGATGGCTCGTTTCGTGGGTAAGCAGTCATCACAAACATATTCTCGAGGTGTCTTCGGTCAGCTCTGTGCTTGCATCAGTGGAACGCGCACGCTTGGATCGCTGATGGGATAGGCTGGCAGGAGTTTGGGGGACTGTAGTGCTGGGATGGTTTTCCCGGAGCGCGCCGCTGACCGCATCACACCCTCTGCCTCAGGGCACGGTGGTCCAGTGGCTCTCCACGGCTACTCTTCCAGTCCTGCCAAGGCGAGCGGTCTCCCTCCAGCTCGACCATTTCCTGCGTCTGCACCAGTCTGCATTCTGCCCCTGCGATGGTACCATACATGTTAATAAGCCGCCTCGCCATGCCATTAGCAGGCTGCTCGATTGTGTAGGTGCCGTAGGGAACTGGAGCAACGACGCTGCCTTGGGAACACCTGTTATTTTGCAGCCACCATCTGTTTTCCGCGCCGCTGGCGGTTGGAACTGAATCAACAAGGAAAACAAATAACGAAATTTCGATTTTTTTCCATTTTCCATTAATCAAATTTGGCCAGTTCTCAAGGATGTTTGTAGGTTTGTGTAAGGTGCACAACTTTGCTTCCGCCATTTTTTCCCCAACATTTGAGGCTTTAATGAAACAAATTAGTTACACATGTAACATTCAAAGTATTTTCCATCTCTGGCCACTTCTTTCTCCCATCTTTCGGGCAGTGTACGAATCCCACGTCGAAAAAATTGTTCATCTTTTGAAGCGATCCACGAATCGACCCAGTTTGTGACTTCTTCGTGAAATCGGAAGTGTTGGTCATCCAGGCCATGCACCATTTATCTAAACAGGTGATAGTCTGAGGGAGGAATGTCTGGATAATACGGCGGGCGGGGCAGGACTTCCCATTTTAACGTTTCCAAGTACGTTTTAACTTCTTTTGCTACGTGGGGGGGGGGGGGGGGGGGGGGCGTTGTCGTGCTGCAAAATCAGTTTGTCGTGCCTCTCGCTGTAATGCGGCCGTTTGTCTTTTAATGCTCTCCTCAGACGCATTAAATGCGTTCGATAACGCGCACTTGTGATCGTTTCACTTGGTTTTAACACCTCATAGTACACGACGCCGAGCTAGTACCACTAAATGCAGAGCATGATCTTGGAGCCGTGAATATTCGGTTTGACGCCGACGTGGCAGCATGGCCGGGGTATCCTCATGATTTTTTGCATTTAGGGTTATCGTAATGAACCCATTTTACGTCGCCGATCACAATGCGATGCAGAAATCCTTTCCGTTTTTCCCTCTGAAGCAACTGTTCACAAACACACAAACGCCGTTCAACATCTCCCGGTTTCAGCTCACAAGTTCCTTCTTTCTGAATAATGCCCATAGCATTGAACGTTTTGAAATGGCTTGCTGTGTCACTCCCACTAGTCATGCCAATTCTTCTTCACTTTGACGCGAGTCTTCACTCAGCAATGTCTCCAATTCTGCATCTTCTAAAACATTCTCTGTCGGCCGGTGTGGCCGAGCGGTTCTAGGTGCTTCAGTCTGGAACCGCGCGACCGCTACGGTGCTCAGAGACATTTGAACCATTTGAAAACATTCTCTCTTCCACCACTATGCCGGTCTACGACGTTAAAATCACCTTTCTTGAAGCGTTGAACCACTCACGACACGTTATTTCACTAATAGCGTCCGTGCCATACGTACTTGAGAGCATTCGATGAGACTCAGCCGCTGTTTTCTTCATATTGAAAGAAAACAGTAACACCTCCCACAAATGACGGGAATTAGGCTCCTAAACTGACATTATCAATCAAGAACAATTTTATGATGCAGACACAAATCGACTAATGTTTTAATGAGGTTGTGTTGACCGGGGTCAAAGCTAACTGCCTGACGTCTGCGATCTGTTTCTTTCGACCGCTACTTAACGTTGTCGCCACCTATCGTCAAACGGAAGAAGCAAAGTTGTACAACTTGTAATTAAGATAAATTTTCTGTTCATGCTGGCCATTAACAGCAGTGGGCCGCGCGGGGTGGCAGCGGGGTTTGAGGCGCCATCTCACGGATTGCGTAGCCCCTTCCACCGAAGGATCAGGTCCTCCCTCGGGCATGGGTGTGTGTGTCGTTCTTAGCATAAGTTAGTTTAATTTAGATGTAGCAGTGTATAAGCCTAGGGACTGATGACCTCAGCAGTTTGATCCCTTACGAATTCACACATATTCACTACTGGAATTTTTTGTTTTAATTTTAATCCGCAGCAGAATTTGGCACATGTAACCCATCTACATGAAGGGATATGGGGTAATACCTGGCACATAATAAAACTTGTTAGTTTAGCATATCATAAAAAGAAACGTAAAATGAACATACCTACTTTTACTACACTAAATCAATCTAAATGTAAGACTGTAAAATGTACTTTAACCACAAACATCAAATAATGGAAACTCCACGTAGGAATATCAACAATGTAGTAAAAGACAGATTGCTATTACCGCAAAGAAGACACGTCAAGTTGCAGACAGGACAATTTAAAGACATTCCGGGCCGAGATTCTGGAGTTGGCGGTCGTGTGTGCGTGAGGTGTGCTTGCTTGTGTGTGTGTGTGTGTGTGTGTGTGTGTGTGTGTGTGTGTGTGTGTGTGTGTCTTTTACTGACGAAAGCCGTGGCCGAAAGATATACAGAGTGGTCCAAAAAAATGTATCCACTGTTTAAAAGTCCATAACTGGCAAACTAATTGACGGAGTTCTCTCATCTTTAGTAGTGTAATAGTTTGTAGCTCCGGCAATCGCTACACAAAAGTTGTATTGCGTTGTTTTGTTTTGTCAGATGACAGTCGCCATATAGTCAGTTTTTGTTCTTAGTTGCACCTAGTTGCTCGAGTAAACAAGGCTGGCGCAAGGCTTACATTCGATGAAAGGAAGTCAGTTTTTAAGTACGAAAACGTTAATGAGGTTCAACGGCAATGGCGAAATGAGTATGAAGCAGAGCCACCGACACGTTTAAAGATTCGTCGCATTCGAGACAAATTTGAAGCCGAACGCTGTCTTAACACAAACAACGATCTGGACGACCTGTAACAGTAAGAAGTCCAGCTAATTCCCGTCGTGTGTTACAACAATTCACTCGCTCACCACAGAAGCCTTTGAGACAGTGTGCCCGTGAAACTGGAGTGAGTCGCTCAAGTGCTCGGCGAATTTTGAAGACAGCAAAGTTGAAGTGCTACATCTCATGATTGTTACACGCAATGAACGAGGACGACCCAGATCGTAGAATGGAGTACTGAGAGTGGTCTACTAACATGGTGAGTAACGATGAAGACTTTCCAGAAATGATTGCGTGGTCTGATGAGGCACAGTTCAAACTCAGTGGTACAGTAAATCGCCAGAGTTGCATCTACTGGGCCACCGAAAATCCGAACGTCCATGTAGACAAAGCCGTGAATTTGCCAGGAGTGAATGCGCGGTGTGGGTTGTCTTACCAGGGCTTGATTGGTCCATTCTTCTTTGACAGCACAGTTACCGGTGACGTGTACCTTCAGATGCTTCAGACCTCCATTTCACCTGCCATCCACTTGCATTGAGACGGAAGAGTTTACTGTCAACAAAATGGTGCCCCAGCCCACTACCAAAATCGTATTAGGGAGTATCTAGACAAAACTCTACCAGGAAGATGGATAGGCAGTAGAGGTGCTGTGGAGTATCCACCACGTTCCCCAGACCTAACTCCTCTGGACTTTTGCCTGTGGATAACACTAAAGGACGTCGTTTATCGACAAAAGCCACGCACATTGGATGAACTTCGAGAATCCATCGTACATTCATGTGCAAATATCCAGCTAAACACGTTGCAGTCAGTAGTTCGTGCTGCAGTTCGGTGGCATCGTTTGTGTGGGGATGTTAATGGTGACCATTTCGAACACCTATAGTGATATCTTTAAGTTGGACTTTAAGCTACACTTTCACCAAAAGTGAGACAAATCCGTCAATTAGTATGCAAGTTATGGACTTTTAAAAAGTGGATACATTTTTTTGGACCCCTCTGTATGTGAGTGTCTTTTAATTGTGCCTTGTTGCAACTTGACGTGTCTTCTTTACGGTAAGTTGCAATCTGTCTTTTCCTAACTTGTTAACAAGAAATATCATAAAGATGCGCTTGTGCACGATTCCACATTACACTGGGTAATTATCGACAATGGCTACAGAACTGTTCGCTCGCCAGGGGAGGCTTATATTAAGTATAAATATGTGTCAATAATCGCTACTTATATATTAATCCCTGTTAGGAAATTAGAATTGTGAAATTTATTTCAAGAGGAATGTGAAGTGTCTAATTACTTTCATTATTCGGTTTCAACGACTTTTAGATTGCTCGTTTCTCGAATAAGCAGTCATTACAAACATACACTTTTTCTCGTGGTGTCTTCTTGAGTAGCAAGCAGCATTATTTGAACAAGTGTACTCAACACACCTGTAAGGCAGTTCTTTGTCTGTACATACTTCTCCAAAGATCCAATGTAACACATTACGTGAAGGTAGAGATAATCAATGCGCCAGTAAATTTGCTACAGAATTCGTCGTCATCGTCATCCCCAGAAATGCCATTAACATACGATATCTCCGATGACCCTCTTGTTACTTCCCTGTTTTCTGTTTTCCTTTTCTTCTATTATGGCTTCTCAGTAAAGCACAAATTTCCTGGTCTAGTTGTTCAAATCACTATGCTGCCTCTTTTCATTCCTTATTTTCTTCTAGACTTCAACCTTTCCCAGATTTAACGGGACACGCACATGTTCTCCTTCAGCGCACTATTACCGCAGTCTGCCATTACACACTAACGCGATCAGATTCTGTATATTAAACAATTATATTTAGAAGGCAAATCCATGCCGTGATACAATAAACTACAGATTTTAATAAAACAATCAGATGAAAGTTAATCAGTAGTAACCGTAAGCTTACATTCTTATTCTCTATCTGCTGAAAAAACAAGGAACTTGAAACGTCCCCTTAGAAAAATTATGAATGACTATGCTAGTAAACTTCTAGGTTATTTGATACAAAGACAGCTGAGTAAAACTGAACGTACTCAGACAGTTCTCTCTTTACTTATTCTGATCATCTCTAAACTGACACACAATATTTTTTAGCGCAACGCAATCTGACTTTCATTAATCCCTACAAAAAAATGGCCCTCACGAACAATAACCTATACCTTACTTGAATCACTTACCTCACAAAAATCTTCGTTACTCGTACTGCAATACAACGAGCGCCAATACTGCCAGCTAAATAAAAGATTCTAACTACTGAAGGCTCCAACTACTGATAGGCATAGTTAGCAAATGAAAGATTTTAGTAGAGAACAAACAATGTATTTTCCTTAATAATGTTCAAAAATCATCATATTTGTATCAGTTCATGGCATCCATCTTTACAAATTTTCTTTTTCTGGAGGACACTCTTTCAGATCGTGAAAACTCTGCCATCTCTCTCTCTTCGTCCACCACTGCTGGCGGCTCACCTCCAACTACACAACGCTTCACGCTGTTCACATCCATCTGCCCAACACTACACAAGCGAATATTTCAACAATGTCAACCAGCTACAGACTGCACACAGCACAGCCAGTGATTTTCATACAGAGCGCTACGTGGCGTTACCAACACAAAAACCTAAACAGCCTACTTACAAAATGGCTTGTTTTTATGTGCCACACACTGAAGCATTATATAATGCAAATACATCTATTTACTTGTTCCTGTTTCTCATTTACAGCAATCAGAAGAGAGGAAAATACAAAGTGTATATGACACTTGCTACGCACAGTGTGTCTCTTACGCAGTACCTGCGCGGAAATTCTTCGTTTTTTATGGCCTCACGTCTTACTCTTTTTTGCACAAGAGTAAAACAAGGTACGGTTCATGGAAGTATTTTTGTTACTACTATTACGTTTATGGTTCATATGGTTCAAATGGCTCTGAGCACTATGGGACTTAACATCTATGGTCATCAGTCCCCTAGAACTCAGAACAACTTAAACCTAACTAATCTAAGGACATCACACACATTCATGCCCGAGGCAGGATTCGAACCTGCGACCGTAGCAGTCGCACGGTTCCGGACTGCGCGCCTAGAACCGCTAGACCACCGCGGCCGGCTATTACGTTTATGAATGATACTACTATTTATAAGCAGCGCCTGATTCTTGCCAATATACTTTAGAAGAGAGTGGTTGTATTGTAAGGCTGTTGTCAGTATGCCTAATTTTTAACAGTTGTCGACATGAAGTAAGAGGATGGACGTCAGGTGTCATTCTTTCAACATGTTTCTTTGCAATGAATGCTTTGTGCTGTGTGTGAGATTGCCCCAGAAAATTTTCCATATGATGTCAATAAATGCAAGTAAGCAGAAGGTAAGCTGAAATAAAGCATTTGATATTTGTAACATGGAACATTCAACTCCAGTTCTCATCAGTATGCACGCCCAGCTCTGCGCTTATCTGGCCTTGTGGGGTCCGTGAAGTTGGCAGCACGTTCATGCCACTGCTAGTGGCTGTAGTTATGTTGGGAGACGGGATTCAACATTATTACAATGCAATTGATTACATTAATTACAATTAAATAACTGTACTCATCAACATCACAGTAGGTGATGGAAAATCTTTTCCTCTTTCTTGAAAGCATAGTTCAACACGTTTACATTTATTTGCCAACAACTTTACCGATGTTTCACGCGTAACCTAATGCAGATTATCAGTTATCACTGTCTTTACTTCATCTACTGTTGTTTTGATACACAAATGTCTTATCCACACCTCAAGGGAAATATTAGATTGGAGGCAGATCCGCTGAGCGAGGGGCCAGAGATCTTTTGTAATTATTCTGTCTTCAGCTAGAGGTCGCAGAGTTTGGTGAGCTGTATGAGCAGTTCCGTTGAGTTACTGGAAAAAATGGGTGATTGATCTCTTTTTCATTGAGCAGGACACTAAAACATTGGACAAGGTGCCTCAGGGCAGGCTGTTGCAGGAGATACGGGCATATGAAATGAGTTCACAGATAAGTGAGTGGTTCGAAGACCTCGTTAGTAATAGGACTCGACTGCGAGTGTTCAGCAGAGAAAGGTATCGTTAGGAGTGCTCCAGGGAAGTGTGATAAGACCGCTGTTGTTCTCTATATACACAAATGATTTGGCAGACAGGGTGGGAGCAGCAGTCTGTGGTTGTTTGCTGATGATGGCAAGGTACCCAAGTTGAGTGACTGTAGGAAAATACACTACTGGCCATTAAAATAGCTACACCACAAAGATGACGTGCTGCAGACGCGAAATTTAACCGACAGGAAGAAGATGCTATATAATGCAGATGATTAGCTTTTCAGAGCATCCACACAAAGTTGGCGCCGGTGGCGACACCTAAACGTGGTGACATGAGGAAAGTTTCCAGCCTATTTCTCATACACAAACAGCAGTTGACCGGTGTTGCCTGGTGAAACGTTGTTGTGATGCCTCGTGCAAGGAGGAGAAATGCGTACCATCACGTTTACGAGTGTGATAAACGTCAGATTGTAGCCTATCGCAATTGCGGTTTATCGTATCGCGACATTTCTGCTCGCGTTGGTCGAGATCCAGTGACTGTTAGCAGAATATGGAATCGATGGATTCAGGAGGGTGATACGGAACGCCATGCCGGATCCCAACGGCCTCGTATCACTATCAGTCGAGATGACAGGCGTCTTATCCGCATGGCTGTAACGGATCGTGCAGCCACGTCTCGATCCCTGAGTCAACAGATGGGGACCTTTGCAAGGCAACAACAATCTGCACGAACAGTTCGACGGCGTTTGCAGCAGCATGGACTATCAGCTCGAAGACCATGACTGCGGTTACCCTTGACGCTGCATCACAGACAGGTGCACCAGCGATGGTGTACTCAACGACATCGTGGTGAACGCATATTGGAAGTGTGTATTCGTCATCGCCATACTGGCGTATCACCCAGCGTGATGGTATTGGGTGCCATTGGTTACACGTCTCAATCACCTCTTCTTCGCATTGACGGCAGTTTGAATAGTGGACGTTGAATTTCAGATGTGTTACGACCCGTGGCTCTACCCTTCATGCGATCCCTGCGAAACCGTACATTTCAGCAGGATAATGCACGACCGCATTATGCAGGTCCTGTACGGTCCTTTCTGGATACAGAAAATGTTTGACTACTGCCCTGGTCAGCACATTCTCCAGATCTCTCACCAACTGAAAACGTCTGGTCAATGGTGGCCGAGCAACTGGCTCGTCGCAATACGCCAGTCACTACTCTAGATGAACTGTGGTGTCGTGTTGAAGCTGCATGGGCAGCTGTACCTGTACACGCCATCCAAGATCTGTTTGACTGAATGCCCAGGCGTATGAAGGCCGTTATTACGGTCAGACGTGGTTGTTCTGGGTATTGATTTCTCAGGATCTATGCACCCAAATTGCGTGGAAATGTCATCACATGTCAGTTCTAGTATAATATATTTGTCCAAGCACAGAAATATTTGTTTCGTAAATAAAAACCGCCTTTTATTGCTGCACTGTACTTTATTTTCGACAGACGCGTTTCCCCTTTTTCACTTTAAGACATCATCAGTGGGATCTAGAATGACACAGATTTGTTTTAATATGTGTTATTTCCAATGCATTTTTTCTAAAAATGTTGACGATAATCCGAAATTGGATGTAATGCAGTGAAAATTACTTACAACTGAAGCAAGGGATACCACCCATCTGCTTTTAGCCATGCCGTCATTTTCCATAGTCTTGTGTTTGCCACGAAGTATTATTTGGGTAGCAGCTTGATGAGTGGAACTTTCTTTATGTTTAAATATTTTTTTTACGCAAAGAAACCATTTCTTCTTTTCTGGAACCACCTGAAGATGACACTGATACTGTAGCTCAAGGCTGTGCAATGTTCATGCCTTGTTTACTTCTTTCTACACCTGAACTTCCTACTTCTTCGCAAATTCTGCAGCCAAGATTTTTGTTTGAAACGATCAACCAGTCATTTTTCTCACAAAATGCGATTTCTTGTTCCAAAGTACAACATTCTGGACGACCATTTAATTTTCTATCATGCACATGTTCGTTCACTGCGTTTTCACACGTAGGTTCAGTGCTCAGGTTTACAGTTTCACTTTCGTCATCCACTGATGTTGAACGTCCTGGCTTTTCACTCGCACACAAATTATTGACAGTTTTTGGTGTTTTAGATGCAGGAGAACAAGTAAAATAGTTTGTTGGTTTTCTGCTCATCTCTCACCTCCAACCTAACTTACAAGTTGCAACGAAAGACAGGACACACTGTAAAACTTCGCACAACCAACAAGACTGGAACAGCAAACGCAAACGAATAAAGAACAACATAACAAAGATGGCAATGAATCGCGAAGGATTATGCTAGGGGGACCATAGAGACATCTATCGGTAGCTCGGCGTTTGAGCGTACGCATATCCGTTTAGCATTACCATCGCCCACTATTAACGGACGAGGGCACTACATGCTTGTCGAACTGGCTGCCAACGATTCGGTTGTCGAGAACGGTTGCCGCAGATTTGAAAGGCTTGAAGCAGTCAATGACATCGCTTTCCCCACCAAAAAACTGTACTGGTATCGTTCGTATTGCAATTACCAAAACGAAAAAATGAAATAAAAAATTTATGTCCGTGAAATAAATCTTTGGCACTCTTCCAAGTTCTTAACATCGTAAAAAAAATCACTCTGTCGACAAAAAAGTTTAGGCGTACGCATCCCCCATCGTTCCCCCAGAAAAACAGCACTGGTTATTTCTAGTTTATAAAACAGTTCACATATCTCTTTTATGTAAGTAAGCATTAATTTACATAAAAACGATACGATAAATGTTATACAATCTACAACCAAAATATATTAAAGCAAAACTTTATCATTCCAGATGCCATTGACGATGCCTTAAAGTGAGAAAGGTGGAATGCTTCTGGGAGACATAAAATACAGTGCAGCAAGAAAAGGCGGTTTTTATTTACAAAACAAATAAATCAAGTTTTATTTTTAAATGAGAAATCCTCTACGTAATATTTCTTTATAAGCCTATTAGCTGACAAACCGTTAGTTCCCTGGGTGTTTACTTACTCCGGTCTTCCATTAGTCCATTAGTCCATCTCCTCCTTTCTCTCTCTCTCTCTCTCTCTCTCTCTCTCTCTCTCTCTGTGCGCCTCCTCCACCGCCCACTCACTGTCCTCCTCCTGCCCTTCTCTATCTCCACCTCCTCCTTTCCCCTCTCTCTGTCCGCTCCCACCTATTTCCTTTCTCTGCATATTTCCTCCTCCATCTCTGTCTGTTCATCTCCTCTTTCCCCACCTCTGTGTCTGTCTTTTCGTCCCCTTATTTCTCTCCATCTCCTCTTCTATCCTTTCTCTGTCCATCTGCTCCTTTCCCCTGTCTCTGTCTATTTCCCTCTCCTCTGTGTCTCTCCATCTCCTCATCCTTTCTTCTCTGTCCGCGTTATCGCGTGCTTGTACACACATTTCACTTGTATGTCTAGCGAATTTCGACATGAACTTTCTTTTTCACTCTGCTTAATATTTGTGACATCGTATCTGCCGAATTAATTTTGCAGGTACATTCAGTGATATATGTGCCTACTGTCTGCGAAACATGTTGTGAATGGAGGTAGTATCAAACAAGTGATAAATGAAAACGTCATGGACGATGCGACAAATTTCCTTGCATCTCATTATTTGACGTCATATCTTCTGAACTAGTACCGTACAGTGATATATTTTTGTAGATAAATTCAGCGGCAAATGTGACTTCTGTCTGCGAAAAGTGTTTCGAGTAGTATTAGTAGTAACAAATTAATAAATGTAAACGGACATTGAGTATCTATGGCGTTGTATGTTCTGCTCTGTCGTACACTGACATAATTTTTCTGGTACATTCAGTGGTAAACGTGATTACTGTCTGCAAAATATGCCACGAACGCAGTTAGTAGTAAAAGGTAAAAAATTAAAACGTCATGCTTCATGTAGCAGTTTTACTGCATCAACAGCGAAAATGTAGTAAGTGACAAACTTTTCTTCTTTCTTCATTTTGTGGGCGTTGACTGCGAGAAAAAGTTTCGTAAATGTTAGAAATTATGTATAAAGTTTTTTTCCAAATGTCTGCGTGCTCTCATTCTCAGATACTGGATAGCTTAAATACGGGCTACATTGCTTTTCTCCCCCACCCTCATCGTTTCATAGGCGAGTGGTTTTTATTCCCACAGTGAATGACATGTGTACCAACTTCGGTTGAAATCGCTCGGGCGGTTTACGAAGAGATGGTGAACATACATACTTACATACATAGGTACATCCATTTTTATAATTTTTTATGGATACATGATGTAGATGGCATTAGTTCTACTTACTTTCTGTGGTTGCGCTACGATACTAATCATATGTCTTTCCGGCCACTTCATGCCAATTTGACATTTGTTCCACGGTACCTTCGGATTGCTCCTGTTTTAATGTTCAGCTGGCATTTTCTTTAAAAAGTCTTGAAAAGCAACACCTGGTCAGTCAGTAATAATTAAAAGGTTCTCTCACAAGCATACGAATACGACTTCGGGAGCTTTTGAGTCAAACATCGCAGGGCATCAAAATATGATGATACCTTGTGAAACATTTGTCACAGCGCTATTTATTTGACTTATAAGAATAGCTGTTATGCATTCTTTCTGCCTAGACCTTTATTACTGTCAAATATTTTTCACCAAACTGCATTAGGTATTCCAGTAGTTTTTATGTTTCCTACGCGTTATATATGTCCAGTTGACAGCATATGAGACACCAAATATAAACAATAACCCAAACGACAGGTTGCACTCATTCCTATCTGCACAACAACAAACAGCATTAAATTAGAAACTGAGGAGTAGAAGTCCAAATATTGACGATGTAGGTGAAGGCGGGGCAAGATGGGGAAGTTAACTTTAAACCCTTACAAATGGGATAAAAATAAACAAATTCAAGTAGGTTTGATTATCATTTGTTTACTTAACCATTTAATTACAATAGCATGCAAAGAAACCTGCAAACTTCGTACATTTAGTTAGAAATATCTCGATTTGAAACATAAACTACCAATTCCTCGTCTTGCGCCATATGCGGGATGAGATCGAGAACTAGCATGAATTCATCTCTAAAGCTTAAATAAGGACTGGAACAACGAAATCATGTGACGATAAGGTTTCGAAACATGGTTCTGATAATTGTAGAATAATGTATTACGTTTTCTTTAGGCCTCTCACATAGTACACAAGTGTGGACAGCCTCATCATCATCACTTTCTATCCCTGCACAAGTGTCATGGGCCCAGCGTCCGCAGCTAATACACCGTATCCAGCCTCCTTCAGAGAAGTAAAAAAAAAAATTGTTCAAATGGCTCTGAGCACTATGGGACTTAACATCTGAGGTCATCAGTCCCCTAGAGCGTAGAACTACTTAAACCCAACTAACCTAAGGACATCACAAGCATTCATGCACGAGGCAGGATTCGAACCTGCGACCGTAGCGGTCACGCAGTTTCAGACTGAAGCGCCTAGAACCGCATGGCCACACCGGCCGGCAGAGAGAAGTCATAGCACTATAAACATTCTTCACTCTCTTCCTCGTTGTCATTCGACCTCAGTTTATTATCTCTTGAGCATGAAGGGGTGGTTAAGACGTCAGTAATGTTCGTCACTTTTTCGTTGTCAGATTTATTAAATGTCTTTGAGAAGTGTTTTCGTTTACGTGCAGCACGTTTGGGGACTCCTTTACGTTTAATTTCTTCAGATAGTTCACTCCTATAAGGAGATTTGGTTAAAACAACGGGTTTTCCACGCCTGTTAGATGGTTTCCTTTTGGTTTTTTTATCCACCTTTAGAATAGTTCATTTCAGTGCTGGTAACCTGAAAGTTAGGCGAAAAAGAGGCTTGATCGTCAGTTGTTAATTGTTCAGTTGTTTTACGTCTTAGGTCTTCCGTTTCTGTAACTTCAGATCTGTGAGCTTGATGAATGTCTGTCTTTGAACAGGGAAGGTAATCACTTTCTTGAAACACATTTCTGTCTACAGGCCAAGTGCCTGTTTTCCTTAACCCGTTCACTGCTGTGGACATTGTAGCTGAATGAATGAAGGCTTTGCCGAATAAATTTGCGATCTGGTACAGCGTAACAACTTTTAGAGGATGGGTGCAAAGCCACGATCTTACATCATCTTTGTCAAATTTCTGAGAGGTTTCATAAATATCACGTCCCGTGGTTGAAGACGGTGTGAACAGTGTGGTGGCAAACACAGCAAGACAACCTCATTTTCGTGGCCACATCTAAATTCTTGGTGTGCGTTTTGGGGCCGTCCAAAATGAGAAGTATTCTTCCTTTGACGCTCCAGTAAATGGAATGAACTTCTTAAACCAAGTCAAAAATGGTTCTTTCGTCATCCAACCAGTTTCTTGGACTTCTGCCCAGGCACCAGAGGTAGGCCAGTCTGAAACGCTTGTTGCATTCGTTTCCGAGGAAAAATTAGCATAGGTGGTACGTAGCACCCCGACGCTGAAACACAGACTTCTACACTCACAGTATGGCCTCTTTCTGCTGAAGTAACTGCTCCCACCTGTCTGCGCCCTTTCAAAGCAACCACCTTTGTGTGACCTTTTGGAATGACTCTTAAACCAGTCTCACCGCAATTAAAAATTCTGTCTACCATAAACTTGAATGTATCTAATTGACTTTCTAACAGTTCGAAAAACCGATCTACAGCAACTCGATTAAACCCCATTGCTCGTGCGATTGATGTGGCCTCTGGGTTTCGTATTGTTGGGTAGGACGTAAACGGTCCGACTTGGAGCAGGAGAGGCACCACAGGACATTTTAACTTCCACTGTCTGTACTTTTACAAATAAATTCATTAATCTCTGTCAGCATGACCAGGAAGGATTCCGAATTCACACTCATAGCAGTGGAAGTTCTAAAACATAACGAAGTATTTTTTTACATCTGAAAATTCATCATTTTTTTCACTTACTAATGGCAGCATTTGTTGCTATAGGAACACTTTTCTTCATAAGTAAGAGAGATTCTTCGATGAATTTTACACAGCATACAAAACATACTTAAAGGTGTATGAAACTCTAGAACTTTCCAAATCTATAAAAAAAACTGTGGTAAAAACTGGGGTAATTAACTATAAAATTTGTGTTGTTTCTAAACACGAACTTTAAAATATAGCAGCTCATTCGTTTTTTCATGAATTACATAAATTAGTTTCATGAATTTATTTGTAAAAGTATAGACACTGGAAGTGAAAATGTCCTGTGATGTCTCTCCTGCTCCAAATCGGTCCATTTGACTTCCTACCCCCCTTAAGGTAGGATTTCGTGCAAGAAACCCATTTAACCAATCTTTTCCAGCAGATTTGGATGCAGTATTAAATGGATGTTTGATGTGGTTTCGTTCATCTAGCTGGAAGGAGGTTCACAAAGTTAAGTGTTAAGCCAAACTACTGTCCTTCCATCTGTGTTAAGTAGCCTTTAAGTTCTGCCTCTTGTTCTGGGGTAAAAACACTAGTAACTGTTCCTAAACTTTTCACAACTGAATACCCAGGATTAGCACGTTTCTTTGCCACATGACGTTCAATCGTTGTCTGTGGCACGTTGAACTGTCTAGCAGCCCTGAAAGAACCGATATGACCTTCTATAACAGCATTTACAGCGCCTTCCATTGATTCAAATGACCAGTTTTACCAAGACGTTTGTCGCCGATACTTGCGAACCATTTGAAATAAAACACGTGGAACGTACTATTGAGTCAGATTATTCCTGGTAATCTATTTTATATAGTAAATACCATATTTCCAATAAACAGTCGTTAAAGCATAGCAGGAATACTGACTTCGCACGTTTTGTGTATTTTTATTTACCATATAGCCTAAGGCATACTTTGTAATTAATTAGGAAACGTTGGAATAACGAATACCATTCTACTTACAATTTTATTCAACGTATAATGTACATGTTCAAAAGCCGTATCGAGGTAAACACATGAGACGATAAGAACGTAGTGATTGGACAAATAGAAGGGGCAAGGCGGGGAAGCTGCCCATCTTGCCGCACCCCGTCTTGCCCCCTGCCATGCTGTCAGGTTATGTTACGCCTACATGACTACTGACACAGCAGTTTACTGTTAATAAGACGTACTATTCAGTGCTATATATACAGTCTGGACAAATGTTCACGAAACACATGTTTTAGGACCTCGAAAGCTGCAAAACATTGCAAATCAGTATAAAAATTGTACGTACCTTGCAAAGCTCACAGAAACCGCAGCGAAACTAAGGTTCAGCAATGTCAACACACTGGGACCTGTGTATTGATGATGATGACGTAGCTATCCACGGATGGCAGCACTCTAACTGTGTAAGTAGGCTGTTTAGGTTTTTTTATTGGTAACGCCGCCGCCACGTAGCGCTCTGTATAAAAATCACTGGCTGTGCCGTGTGCAGTCTGTGGCTGGTTTGCATTGTTGTCTGCCATTGCAGTGTTGGGCAGCGGCAGCTGGATGCTAACAGCGCGTAGCATTGCGCAGTTGGAGGTGAGCCGCCAGCAGTGGTGGACGTGGGGAGAGAGATGGCGGAGTTTTGAAATTTGTAAGAATTGGTGTCATGAACTGCTGTATATATTATGACTAGTGAGGTAAATACATTGTTTGTTCTCTATTAAAATCTTTCATTTGCTAACTATACCTATCAGTAGTTAGTGCCTTCAGTAGTTTGAATCTTTTATTTAGCTGGCAGTAGTGGCGCTCGCTGTATTGCAGTAGCTTGAGTAACGAAGATTTTTGTGAGGTAAGTGATTTGTGAAACGTATAGGTTAATGCTAGTCAGGGCCATTCTTTCGTAGGGATTTTTGGAAGTCAGATTGCGTTGCGCTAAAGATATTGTGTGTCAGTTTAAGCACAGTCTTGTAATAATTTTTCTAAGGGGACGTTTCATAACTGTAGCTTATAGCCTTCCTCGTCTTACCCCACCTCCCCGTCTTGTCCCGCCTTCCCCTACTTATCGAGACTGTAATTAGATTGCCTTGGTAGGTGATCTCTCACTCATGCTGGTACTAAACACTTCCAGAATGTCATGGAGCTTTTGGTTGAGCATGTTATATATTAAAGACGGAAGGCTGCTGACTGATATTTAAGCTTTGATTACTCGAGGTTTATAGCAATTATTTTAGACGTACATTAATAAAGAAATTTCAGATTAGTTTCTCATATTGCTCTATAAGGTAACCGATAAAATTGGAAGATTAAGGAAAAGTTGTTAACTGGTAAGAAAGGTGCCTATAGTATGTTTATTAAAGGCAATAGCATCGCAGATCAGTACTACCACAATCATGGTCATCCTTAAAAAAGAGTGTACCATCTGTAAAATGAAGCAAAAATCAAATATATTAAAACACAACTCAACTCCAACAAAGTAAAAGAACAGAAATTTCAGAAAAGGGGCCGTAAAATGTGCATCGAAATCTTGCAAAAAATGTAAACTAAAGTTAAGCTGCTACCTTAAAACAGTAAAAAAAACCTCACAGATGACAAATAAGTATCCACAATATACAGAATGGCCATAACAAAAAGAGAAGCAGATAAAATATAAAGAAAACAGAGATAAAATCTATAGAAAATTATTTATCGCGACAATCAAGACATAGCATGATATAAAACAAGACATATGACAGCAAACGACTGTGCAATCCCATTTCAAGTTCAATTCCAGAACACGAGAAGAGTTGTGTTTCTCTGGCCTCCCGGCGCACAGAATGAAGATCACACACGAGCAAGCAAACCAGTAGACATAAACATTTACGTAGAGCCAATAACAGCTGGAAAGCTAAATGTAGCTTTGTCAACATTACGACAGAAACTGACACAGGGTTCTGATGACATAAAGGCTGGCCTGTTTCAGCAAGTGTCAGTGGATCTCTTAATACCAACGCTGACCTTCTTAAGGTGGTGCTGGTGGACTTATGGAGGAACGGAAAGTATTAATAACGCTTTAAAATATTTGAGAACGGTTACAAGTTGAGAACTGGAAACAGCACGTGCCTAAGAATACTCTGAACATCATGAGAAATCTGTTCGAGTTATTCCTTCCTCTATCTCGCAAATTTTTATCATTTTTAAAATTGAAACTTCCTGGCAGATTAAAACTGTGTGCCCGACCGAGACTCGAACTCGGGACCTTTGCCTTTCGCGGGCAAGTGCTCTACCAACTGAGCTACCGAAGCACGACTCACGCCCGGTACTCACAGCTTTACTTCTGCCAGTATTCGTCTCCTACCTTCCAAACTTTACAGAAGCTCTTCTGCGAAACTTGCAGAACTAGCACTCCTGAAAGAAAGGATACTGCGGAGACATGGTTTAGCCACAGCCTGCGGGATGTTTCCAGAATGAGATTTTCATTCTGCAGCGGAGTGTGCGCTGATATGAAACTTCCTGGCAGATTAAAACTGTGTGCCCGACCGAGACTCGAACTCGTGACCTTTGCCTTTCGCGGGCTAGTGCTCTACCAACTGAGCTACCGAAGCACGACTCAGGCCCCGTACTCACAGCTTTACTTCTGCCAGTATCCGTCTCCTACCTTCCAAACTTGCTCTTCTGCGAAACTGCAATTTTGGGCTTCTATGACTCCTTTTAGTACCATGGAAGGAAGGAACACTAGGGTTTAAAATATTGTCAACAATAAGCTTATTAATGGTTGAGTACAGCCTCGGATTCTGGAAGTATGGGGACAGAAAATCGATCGTGTGTTCGAAATGAAACCACCTCGACAATCGCCTTAACCTGTTGAGGATAATTACAGAAAACTTAAATAATACTTGTTCGGCAGAGTTTTTAATTATCTTCCTCCAGAATGTGAGTCCACAATCTGCTAATGACTACGGCACCTTTGTCCCTCAGGAACGAGTGGTAGTCGGAAGTCACAACTATAAAGTTGTCGAATAATTTTTGGACATTTGCAGACAAAACGACGCAACCCACTGATAAAATGTAGCATCAAGTAATATTTCTTTGCTGGATCTTAAGGGGAACAACGCTCCAACAACCTACGCTGTATTGTTGGGAGTTTACGGCAACAATGTACCGTCATACGCACTGTCATACTGTAAAACTATAATGAGAGTTTAATGCATCCTATTAAAATTAAACGCTGTTTAAATGAATTTTCCCGCACAAGGGTTGTCACGTGTCACGGCATTACTGGAGAGGGATGACAGTTGTAACATTACCACATGAGAGCTGCAAAAGTGCTTGTGGAAAATTCAGTTTGCCGCTTTGGTCGCACTTCTACGCACTTGGATGCAATGTAACACTATCACAGCAGACAGGGGAATGATTGTTCGAAATATCGTCTGCCATTGTACTTGGGGACGCTATGTGTCGTTTACAAATGAAATGGTGTGTCCGCACCTACTTATCGTAACTGAATTATAGCCAAGTTTTTAACCTCGCGTACCTTTTAAGGCCACGAGCCCTAACACTTGTGCCATAAACAGTGAATAATCATGTGAAAAGTGGGTAGGTTTAAATGCTAAGTGTCACCGGTCATGTTCGCTAAAAGGTGGCTGGTTACGATCTAGATTTTTATAATTTATTCCAAAGATCAGATACTAAGGATAATTAAAATTTTAAAACTTTAGAATGTCACTAACGTGAGATTGCACAAATACAGTTTCCGGGCCGACTTCAACATTTAATTCCCTCTACACGCGGAGTTGCACTTCACACAATAGTTAGCGCATTGCCACCTCGATAACCGAAGACTGCCTTGGATTAACACAACATTGCACAATTACGTCATTCGAGGCTATTTTTCACCAAACCGTTGTCTCTTTATATAAAATCAGGTTTTATATACAGATTCACGTACTGCCTCCTGCAAAATCGATCGTGAGCTATCTTAGTAGTTTGGGGCCTGCCCTCTCAGGGTGCACTTGTGATTTTGGTCCATCCTTACCAACAATAAGCATTGTCGATAATTAAAATGTGTAAATAGCGTTTGTCGGCCGCTGTAGCCCAGTGGTTCTGTGCTCATCGGTCCAGAACCGCGCGACTCCTACGGTCGCAGATTCGAATCCTGCCTCGGGCATGGATGTCTGTGATGTCCTTAGGTTAGTTAGGTTTTAGTAGTTCTACGTTCTAGAGGACTCATGACCTCAGATGCTAAGTCCCATAGTGCTCAGTGCCATTTGAACTATTTTGAACAAGCACGCATACTACTTCATTGCAGCATCAAATTTTGCCTCACTCCAGCTACTCTACTGATGTAGCACCCAGCGACATCTTCTTTCATCGGATGAAGGTATGCACTGCTTGCCGAGTACTTCCAGGACGACGGCGAGTGATTTTCGAGGTAAAACGTTGCCTGAACAGCCAGACCGTATACTTTTACAGCCAAATTCTCCATCTCGTCAGCCGTCGTTGGAAAAATGTGTCGCACTGAAGGAATAATATGTAAACAGTAAACAAGTTTACAGGAAGTCTGATCTACCTACTATGTGGACAACTGGTTCAAATGGTTCAAATGGCTCTGAGCACTATGGGACTTAACATCTGTGGTCATAAGTCCCCTAGAACTTAGAACTACTTAAACCTAACTCACCTGAGGACATCACACACATCCATGCCCGAGGCAGGATTCGAACCTGCGACCGTACCAGTCGCGCGGCTCCGGACTGAGCGCCTAGAACCGCTAGACCACCACGGCCGGCATGTAGACAACTGTTGTGTATAAACGCGCAAGAATGTATTGGCACTGTCCCGCATCTTCACTGTGTACTTTAATTCAGTTCTTGTTCCACACATTATCAGGTTCTGTAGAACCCTCTTAACATTATTCTTGTACAAAAGAAACCAAAAGGGTTGAGATCTGGGATAAAAGGACAGAGCGGACCAGGTTATAATTGTGGAAAGGTGCCAAAGTCAGCGACTGTCAGTTGCACAAAACACACTATTTTATTTCCCTACAAACACTTAATCACACATGCCCTTAAAAGGATTCAAAACAATATGGCTGGAAGCCCGAACACAAGTTATTAAAATTGCTTTAAGGAATACACGCGGCTGAAGGCCTTTTTTAAATAAAAAATAATAATAAAAATTACGTAAATACTCGGCTGAAGGCCGCACACTAGACATAGAGTAAAACCTTCTTAAGACATTGGTTTAAATAAAGAACCTTCAGAATTTTAACTTAAGGCAGCTGAAGGCCTTATCTTTAAAATATATATTTAACGTAAAAGCTTGGCTGAAGGCCATATACTGAACATGGAACAACTCAAGGATTATGGCCTGGATAACAAATATTTCAAATGGAGCCCTAATCTCCTTTTCAAAATTTGTTTTAAGCAAATTAATCTTGAAAGCTTATTTTAAGTCGGCTGAACGCCTTATTTTAATTTCAAACCAACTAAATTAATAGGCGGCTGAAGGCCTCGCACAGTACTTGAAACAAAAATCACAATCTAAAAACAACAGAATAGTGGTGTTCAGAAGTTTTCCAAGAGTCGGCCTGAGGAGGTTTAGGTGAGACAGGCAGCTAAGAATAAGGTTAAATAATCGGATGGCATCCCGACCCAGAGACGGCTGAAGGACCGACCGACAACCTAATCAATTCCCTTCCACCGACCAACGGCACTACAACGGAAAACATCAGCGAGGACGAAGATACCAGCAGCACTACGTCCTCAAAATTGGCATCTAAAAACAGCCAAGGCACAATAACTACTCTAAAATATGAACAACATTAAATGCTGCTGGCCGCGGTGTTCTAGTGGTTCTAGGTGCTCAGTCCGGAACCGCGCGACTGCTACGGTCGCAGGTTCGAATCCTGCCTCAGGCATGGATGTGTGTGATGTCCTTAGGTTAGTTAGGTTTAAGTAGTTCTAAGTTCTAGGGGACTGATGACCACAGATGTTAAGTCCCATAGTGCTCAGAGCCATTGAGCCACCAAAGGCTGTCGAACTACACGCCGTGCCGGACAGCATCAACACTGCGAGGAAACACACACACGCTGCTCTGTCGCATCCGACCGACTGCCTACTCCAGTACGCAAACAGCATTCTTAACTGCTCAGAGGAAATCGCAAAAGCTACACACAGTTACACGTAGACACTTGCACCAAGAACTCCCAAAAACCTAAAGCCAATCACAGTGGAACAACAAGGACGAATCAAAAGTACACACACACAGAGTTACCATGAGCGGTCGGTGACCAAATACACGTCGTCCGATGAGACGACCGACCGACCGAACGACCAACCAACGGTCGTCCCCGCTCAAACCTCCTTCTGTTGGACAGTGCGTGTGTGTCCCCAGTGGTAGGGTGAGTACTGGCAGTCCACACCTCACTGCTGCTCCCTCCCAACTCCACTCCCGACAAACGACTAGCCGTCGCTTCAAAGATAATACGACAATGCTCTTATCGGTACGCACTGCTGCTGCCACTCACGGGCAGGCAGCCCAGCAACTTAGCGACGCCAGTAAATCGAATAAGTAACGAGGCGACAGTTCCGTAAAGACAAGCTGTCAAGCAAGAAACGGCATGAACACAAGCCGCGCACTGCTCAAGGGTAAAGCTTCTAAACTTCGACTGGTTGCCTAATTCCGGGTAGCTGAATACCTACCTTGCTTTGTGTTGCACTCCATAGCTCGCTGCGGGAACCAGTACTCACATGAACAGTAGTTTGAAGTATGCTCTTTCTTACTTCAGTGACAAAACGTACCGGCCACAGTTACTTAGGGTTAGGCTGTGCCAAAATGGAGGTAAGATTTGGTCCGTAATAGCGGGAACAATAGGTTACACTGTCTCGGGTACCGGAACTTTGGCATGTATGTACAAACAGATGTTCAGAGTTTTCATCCAGACAACACCTTTCCAATGTTCGAAAGACAAAGACGTAGAGCCACTGATGGATTGGGCATACTGCAGAGCTGCAGCAATGCAAGTGGATTCAAATGGTTTCAAAAAATGTGGGATTCATCCTCGTGACTCCACGGTTTCTTCGTCTATGTATTTTCCTCCTCAGCAACCTGAAGCAAATGCGGATAAGGCCTCAAAAGCCAGTGGGGCCGTTGTCGTCTGCGGTTAATGGAATTAAACAAAAAGCATTTTCCATTTTTGAAATCATCCCAGTTCATGTAGTTCCACCATCAAAACCAGCATCTTCTTTTGAGTCACAAATTGCGCTCCTGGGGCAACCTCTTCCTCTAAAAGTAGCACATACACCCTACGTCCTCAACTATTTGCTGGATGTATTCCAATCTCTGTCTTCCTCTAAGATTTTACCCTCAACAGCTCCTTCTAGTTACATTGAAAGCTTAACAGATGTTCTGCCATCCTGTCCCTTCTGCTTATCAGTGTTTTCCGTATATTCGTTTCCACAATTCTCTGGAGATCTTCCTACTCCTTACCTCATCAGCCCACCTAATTTTCAACATTCGTCTGTAGCATCGCATCTCAGATTCTTCGATTCTCTTCTGTTCCGGTCTTTCCACAGTCCATGTTTCACTACCATACAATGCTGTCCCCAAGGGCACATTCCCAGAAATTTCTTCCTCAAATTAACGGCAACTTCTGATACTAGTCCACTTTTCTTGGCCAGGAATACCCTTTTTTCCAGTGCTAGTCTGCTTCCTATGTCATCCTGTCTCCGTTCGTCATCTGTTATTTGCTATCTAGGTAGCAGAATTCCTTAACTTCATCTTAGAGTATTACTCATGGAAAGACGAGGAATGAAAGAAGCCCCCAGACTTAGTGGATATTCTTTAAGCGTGATAAATAATTAATTTTTTCTCTGTGTAAATAAATGTGTAAAATTATTTGTAACTGTAAGGTTTTGATTATATGTTAACAATATATATTTTTAAAGCAATGACATGTCATTAATTTTTGCTCTCTGTAAAGAGAGCGCACTGCCTTCCCTGGTCTTGCGTGAAAAGTGATTGTTACTCCCTCTCTCGTCTTAGCCGTCACAGCAGACGTATTTCATAAGTGTCGCTCATGATTTTGTATTTTAATTGATTAACTACGGTGGACTTACATAAAGTAGAGCAGAAATAATCAAAATTATATAAGGGAGTAAAACTATGACGAAAATTTATCTCTGCAGAAGTAGGGTCTCTAGGTAAGCATTACATTAAGATATTTTCAAAGACATAAATTATATTAAATGCGTAAAAGAAGCACCATAATCTACTTTATTAGCGTCAATCCCGATGTTAGGTTTCTCGCTGCTTTCATTTCTACTACTTCTCATCACTTTGGTCTTTCTTCGATTTACTCTTTATCCGTATTCTGTAATCTTCAGACTGCTCATTCCATTCAGCAGGTGCAGTAATTTTTCATCAGTTTCACTGAGGATAGCAAAATCACCAGTGAACTTCATCATAGATATACATTCACCGTGAATTTTAATTCCACTCTTGAACGTTCATTTTATTTCCGCCATTGTTTCTACGATGTACAGATGTAGTGGCGAAAGACTACATCTCTATCTTACACCCTTTTTAATCCGAGCTTTTAATTCTTGGTCTTCCACTCTTATTATTTCCTCTTGACTCTTGTACATGTTGTATATTACCCGTCTCTCCCTATAGCTTAACCCTATTTGCCTCAGAATTTCGAACATCTTACACCATTTGACATTGTCGAGCGCTTTTTCCAGGTTGACAAATCCTATGAACGTGTCTTCATTATTCTTTAGTCTTGCTTCCATTATCAACAGCAACGTCAGAATTGCCTCTCTGCTGCATTTACCTTTTCTAAAGCCAAACTGGTCGTCATCTAACACATCTTTAGTTTTCTTTTCCATTCCTCTATATGTTACTTTTGTCAGCAACTTGGATGCATGAGCTGTTAAGCTAACTGTGCGATAATTCTAGCATTTGTTAGCTCTTGCAGTCTTCGAAGTTGTGTGAATGATATTTTCCGAATGTCAGACAGTATATTGACAGACTCATACATTCTACACACCAACGTGAATAGTCGTTTTGCTGGCTGTTCCCCTAATGATTTTAGAAATTATGATTGAATGTTATCTATCCCTTCTGCCTTATTTGATCGTAAGTCTTCCAAAGCTCTTTTACACCCTAATTCTAATACTAGATACCCTATCTCTTCCAAATCGATTCCTGTTTCTTCTTCTATAACATCAGATAAATCTCCCCCCTCACAGAGGCCTTCAATGTAATCTTTCCACCAATCCGCTTTCTCCTCTGCATTTGACAGTGTAATGCCTGTTGCAGTCTTAATGTTACCACACTTGCTTTTAATTTTGACATTACTACGTGCTGAGACAGTGCTTCCAACAACAGTTCCTTTTTCGATTTCTCCATAGTTCTCATGTAGCCATTTTCTCTTAGCTTCCCTGCACTTGTTATTTATTTCATTCCCAAGAGTATTGTATTTCTGTACTCTAGAATTTTCAAAACATTTTTCTACTTCCTTCTTTCATCGATCAGCTGAAGTATTCCTTCTATTACCCGTGGTTTCTTCACACTTACCTTCTTTGTACCTGTGTTTTTCTTTCCAACTTCTGCGACTACCATTGTGAGAAATGTCCGATCCTCTTCAGCTGCACTGCCTACTGAGCTATTCCTTATTGCTGCATCTATAGTCTTTTGAGAACTTCAAGCGTATCTCTTTATTTCTTTGTACTTCCGTATTCTACATCATTGTGTATTGATTTCTTATGACCAGTCTCTTAAATTTCAGACTGCTCTTCTTCACTACTAAATTGTGAGCTGAGTGTATATGTGCTCCTCGTTATGCCTAACAATCCTGCACCTAGTTTCGTAGTCTCTCTCTGACCCTGATGTAATCTAACTGCAGCCTTCCAGTATCTCTTAGCCTTTCACAAGTATAACTCCTCCTCTTGTAATTCTTAAACAGTGTATCCGGTATTACTAGAGAACTCTATTAGTCTTTCTTCTTTCTTATTTCTAGTACTGGACTATAGTCTACTATAGCAACAGATATTTTCATTAAATGCCGACAACCAGTATCAGTATGTAATCTTTGGCTTTAAGTACAGGGTAGTTTTAATTAAACTTTTCCTACTTGAGCCAGTGTAGACGGAAAATTGTTTGCCGTATGGGTATAAGAACGATATTTTTAAAAATATCGGGAATCTGATATATTGGTATTTAAAAAGATATCATAATGGCCCTCGATATAGAGAGAAAGGTATCGATATATCGACGGATAAGGATATCGTCTGCACTTTGTAAATATACTGCCGGTTTTAGAGCTGTATATTTAAGTATTGATTTATTATTAGATATTCTGTACATCAACCAGCTAGGAGCCTGCTTATCCCTCTTAGGACAGAGACTGAAAGGAAAACAGTGCATGATCACGGTTGGGGATAACCACTTTGCCAACAATGATTAACAGCAGGTAACTGGCACGATGAAAAGGATATTATGGGTTCATTGCTTGATTTCGTCACATATCTAGTTTGTCTGGAACACTTCATGTCGACTTTCCTGTTTTTTTTTCATTTCTGCAAACTTCAGCGACTTAGCAGCTGTAACGTCAAAAATTGCGTACGAAGTTTTCAGTTGCTGTTGGTAGCGGCAAGAGCGGGCTACGTCGGCATTTCCCCTCACACCTATCTGCCGTCTGCAAAGACCAATCTCGTCATATACATTTTTGTACGTCATCAAACTGCTAAGTTAATGAAACGTCCCCTTAGAAAAATTGATTTTCAAACAGCTGAGCAAAACTGAACGTGCACAGACATTTATCTCTTTACTTATTCAGATCATCAATAAACTGACGCAATATTTTTTGCACAACGCAATCTGACTTTCAATAATCCCTACAAAATAATGGCCCTGACTGACAATAACCTATACCTTTCATGAATCACTTACCTCACAAAAATCTTCGTTACTCGAAGCACTGCAATACAGCAAGCGCCAATACCGCCAGCTAAATAAAAGATTCAAACTACTGAAGGTACTAACTACTGATAGGCTTACTTAGCAAATGAAAGATTTTAATAGAGAACAATGTAAATACCTTATTAGTGTTCCAAAGTCATATATATATATATATATATATATATATATATATATATATATATATATATATATATATATATATATATATATCAGTTCATGACGTCCAGACTTACAAATTTATTCTCTCTAATGGACACACGTCCAGATCATCAGATGTCGAAACTCCGCCATCTCTCTCCCCACATCCACCACTGCTGGCGGCTCACCTCCAACTGCGCAACGCTACGCGCTGTTAACATCCAGCTGCCCAACACTACAATAGCAAATATTCCAATAATAACAACCAGCCACAGACTGCTCACAGCATAGCCAGTGATTTTCATACAGAGCGCTATGTGGCGTTACCATTAAAAAAAACCTAAACAGCCTACTTACAAGGTCATCGGTCCCTAAGCTTCCACACTACTTAATCTGACTTACGCTAAGGACGACACACACACACACACACACACACACACACACACACACACACACACACACATTCCCGAAGGAAGACTCGAACCTCCGAAGGGGGGAGGGGGTGGAGCCGCGCGGACCGTGACAAGACGCCCAAGACCGCGCGGCTATCCCGCGAGCTGTTTTTGAAGAAAGTCGATGTGAAGTAAGAGCGCAGTAGTTGCGTTAAAATGTTTTTAATGTAACTGGTTTGCCGTTTCTTCACATCGGAAATCTTGGTAATCTATTCAAACTTGGAGCCCCCAGTGATATCGACTTCTTTTTTGTGCCCCCTATACTTGTTTCACATAGTCAAAGAGAAAAACTGGACGCGATGAAAGCTCAAAAAGTAATAAGGTTCCTTCACACAGTGAAAGTAAAGTTATGTTCTTCTACAATTTCAAAAGAAGAATTTAAAATATTTACCGAAAATTTGAAAGAAACAAAAAAGAAACGAAATACTAGAAATAAAAATTTCAGCATTCGATACTGGTATTTCGTAATCGATATATCGGTAAAAATATATATTTCGACAGGCTTTGAGTGATATCGTTATATAGATATTTTATTAACAGCGCTTTTGGGTTCCCAACTCTCTAAGAATGATGCTCAGACTATGTGCTGCAGCATTGGCTTTGTTAGTTGCGTGTAGTGTCACGACTTGCCGTTAGGCGTCGCCATTGGTACGGTGACGTCGGGTTGAAACACTGCATCGTTGTGCATTACAATTACAGGCAGTCAACGTTGGTCTGGACACTGACAGCAGGGCGTTACTCGTAAAGCTGTTTTATCGAAACAGTAGCAGTAATGTTGCTGCTCATCGCGAGTATCGATACATGAAAGGAATTCGGGGAGGACCTGTTTCCGCACAGAGGATGGAGAACATGAATCGGAAGTTGGAATTACCTGCCGATTTGGGAATTGCTCCTAGGAAACGCCGACGGCCAATTGCGCCGTTAATTGTTAAAGAAGTTCCTGTTGCCATGGCTGATAACGCTGAACACAGCGTGCGATCTTTAAGCAATGCATTAGCTGTGTCACGATTGCTGAATATTCCTTGGGCCACCATACGGAAGTGTTACGAACAATTGTGAAATGCTATCACTAATGCGGTTGCAGGCTGTCGTGGATGCACATTGAGCGACGTTTGGAAGTAGGAGCGTAAGCGTAGTATACAATTGATATATGTCACACTGTAGTGATAAATGTGATCCTCTCATGTGGACATTAAAATCTGTTTCTTTCAATGGTTTATTCGCAATTTCTCTTCCGTGTGTGCTTTTGGTGAAAGCTTTTTACATTTTGCACGACGAGTTTCTGGAAATGATTCCCATTTTCAACTGCATTTTTTTCTGTGTACTATGACATTTTTTCGTATGCATTATTTCTGATGTGTCCACTTTACTGCAACATATAAGATACGAGCAATTTTTGGTTGATTAGCGATCTTTATATATAGTTACAGGTGAAATTTGGAAGAATTTTGGACTGCAGTTTTGTTATGGTCCATTGCTGCCGAGTCTCACACATGTTAAACATCACACACAGTTTTCTGTGCTCAGGACATACCGCGAATAACAAACTTTCATAAACAATTGTTCCAAATATGTTTTTAGATGAAGTCTAAAGAGATAATGTTAGAACTTTATCACAGAGTGCGATATGCTTTTATACAGAGAATATTTTTCATAATTTACTCATACATATTTATAATAGTTCTTATTTATATATGCTACTGTTTTTATTAAGGTATATTGTCAAAACATCTCAAGGAATTCACAGATTCAGTTACAAGTTTTCGTTCTACACACACATAAAAAAATTGCATAATCCCAGTTCCCAGAACTCCTGACTATAGACGTTGACTGTGGATATTGTATCACAGACACAGTCACTTTGATTGTTCAGAGATGTCACTAAACCCGTCCAAACATATAAACAACCATGCACGAGCAGCCCCTATCACACGGAGGGGCTACTACCGCAGTGGATTACCGCTACCTACGGATTATGGCTCAGTAGAACCCTCAGAGCAAGCCCACCATTTTGAATAATGCTTCTCGTGCAGCCCAATGACGTCGAGTTATAACTTAAACTGTGCGCAACAGGCTGCTTCACTCCCGACGTCCACTGCGAGTTCCATCCGTGCAATCACGACACCATGCAGCACGGTACGGATGGGCCCACCAACATGCCGAATGGGCCGCTCAGGATTGGCATCACGCTCTCTTCACCGATGACTGTCACATATGCCTTCAGCCAGACAATCGTCGGAGTCGTGTTGGGAGGCAACCCGGTCAGGCTGAAAGCATTAGGCACACTGTCCAGCGAATGCATCGAAATGGAGGTTCCCTGCTGTTTTGGGGTGGCATTATGTGGGGCCGACGTACGCCTCTGATGGCCTTGGAAGGTGCCATAACGGCTGTACGATACGTGTATGCCATCCTCCGACCGATAGTGCAACCATATTAGCAGCATATTGGCGAGGCATTCGTCTTCATGGACGTCGATTGGCGACCCCATCGTGTACATCTTGTGAATGACTCCCTTAAGGATAACGACATCTCTCGACTTGAGTGGCCAGCATGTTTTCCAGACATGAACCCTTTCGAACATGCCTGGGATGGATTGAAAAGAGCTGCTTATGGACGACGTGACCCACCAACCACTCTGAGGGATCTACGCCGAATCGCCGTTCAGGAGTGGGACAATTTTGACCAACAGTGCCTTGAACTTGTGGATATTATGCCACGACGAATACAGGTATGCGTCAAGGCAAGAAGACGTGCTACTGGATACCGGTGTGTACAGCAACGTGGACCACCACCTTTGAAGGTCTCGCTATTTGGTGGCACAACGTGCAATGTGTGGTTTTCATGAGCAATAAAAAGGGCAGAAATTATGTTTATGTTGATCTATATTCCAATTTTTTGTACACGTTTCAGAACTCTCGGAAGTGATGTAATGCAAAACCTTTTTTGATGTGTGTACTTTGTATTTGTGTTTTCTGCAAGGAGAATACAAGTTCAGTTCTTCTAGCATATCATTTTCGTCACATATTTTTTTTAAAGTTTAAGAATTAATGAAAACAAAGTTACACCAGGTAATTCTTTGTCCTTGTTACGCTCTAATAAGCGTTCTCGAAACATTCTACATTTTAAGTCTATTTTGTTTACATGATTATCCTGCTGTCTTGCTCCAGCAGGTAATTCTGTCGCTGACTTAAATGTGCTCTCTTGGTCACCATTTTCCGTTCCTCATCTGTAAACTAGTGTTACGACAAACTGTGTCTTTGATATCACAGTGCCCTGAAGGCTTCACATCTACGTAAATAGCTCGCAAAGCACGTGACGTTGTGAGTCACCCCACCCACACCCTGTTGCATTGGTGAAAGGCGCGTGAGCGCCTCTGTATTGGCTCTAACTTCCAGAGTTTTCTCGTTGTGGCCATTTTTGAGACGTATGTAAGAGGAAGTAATATATTGCCCGACTCTTCCCGGAAAGTGCACTCGAAACTTCAACAGTAAACCTCCCCGTCATACAAGAATTCTCTTCGTAGCATTTGCCACTGCAGTTGGTTGAGCACATCTGTAAGTCTGTCTCGCGGAAGTAACGATCCCGTGACGAAAAGCGCCGCTCTTCGTTGGATTTTCTCTGTTAGTCTTAGCAGTTTTTTTTTTTTTTTTTTTTTTTTTTTTTTTTTTTTTTTTAAATTTAATCGTATGGCAAGGGCCTCCCATCGGGCAGGCCGTTCGCCGGGTGCCGGTCTTTCAATTTGACGCCTCTTCGGCGGCCTGCAGTCGTTGACGATGATAGGCTGATGATGAGGACAGCACAACAACCAGTCTCTGGCCGGAGAAAATTCATCGACCCAGCCGGTAATCGAACCTGGGCACAGAGGATTGACAATCCGTCACGCTGACCATTCAGCTACCGGGGAAGGACAAGTCTTACCTGGTAAAGCTCTCTCACTCATGAACAATACTCAAGAATCGGCCGAACAAGCGACTTGTAGGCCATTTCTTAAGTGGATGAATTACTTTTCTGTAAGATTCTTCCTACGGATCTCAATCTAGCATCTGCTTTTGCTGCCACTTGTTTCATGTGTTTATTACAGGTAAGATCGCTCCCGATAAGAGCTGATATATCATTAACTGACATTTAATCGAAACAAATTGCACCAATAACGATGCTTTCTTGATAAGTCCTCAGTGTATCGTTGCCTTGGGAAGGAGTATTTTCCTAACAAGCAAGTTATAATACGGAAACGACCAAATAAGAAAATTCCTTAACCAACAGTGTGACACTTACCGTCATTTCATTCGCAGAAATCTTATTAATTACGGCACGATTCCCAGAGATCACAGGTGTGCTGGTCCTTTGAAAGAGAGTGCGTTCAAAGGACGTAAGTAAAAAATAAACAAAAAAAATTCACCTGATATGGATTTCGTCTGCAGCTATGTAATTCGTGCGTCTGTAAAAATATCTATGCTCGAAGCATGCAACCACCGTCACACTTTACCAAAAGATCTGACAGAGAACTCGAGAAAATTCTGACGTAAAATCGCTAAGCGGGTCTGAGGCCTTCTTTTGGCCGTCGGACGACGCAGTAATAAGCATCGCTGGCGTAGAGAAACGAGTGTACGATTTGAAAACCAATTAATTACCAGGTTCGGATGGAATCCCAGTTCGATTTTACAAAGAATACTCTACAGTATTGGCCCCCTACCTGGCTTGCGTGTATCGTGAATCTCCCGCCCAACACAAACTCCCAAGCGACTGGACAAAAGCGCAGCTGACTCCATCCAGTATATAAGAAGGGTAAAAGAACGGACCAGCGAAACTACAGATGAATATCCTTAACTTCTGTTTGCTGCAGAATCCTTGAACATAATCGCAGTTCTAATACAACAAACTTTCTTCAGACTGACAATTTTATGTCCATGAATCAGCATGGTTTTAGAAAGCATCGCTCTTGTAAAACTCAGCTTGCCCTTTTCTCACATGATATACTGCGAGCTGTGGATAAAGGGTGTAACCTCCCAACACTAAAAAATAATATGTATAACATTCACATACAGTGTAACCTCCCAACAGTTTACTTCCGTAATCTCGCAATAATAACGTGACTAACCTCTCAATAAAATTGTGGCTTACTTATAACCTTTCAATAATTCACTGTGAATTTAAACTGATAAATTTGGACGTCAGCAGTGGTGCGTCATGGCCTGAAAGATCATTCTGAATAAATTGAAAATTCTTACCTCAATGAAGTCACCTAATAACGCGTATATATCTGCTCCTATCACAAAATTTTCTGGAACGGTCCACAGCAATGCTGGCCGCCAGATTTGTCATGTATAAAAAGAAACAACTGATTTTTCTTTACAATAATTGGGATGACCATGGATTGCAGAAAATAGTAAATTCAGGTGAATCATTGTCAAAAAGTTAATGTTATAAAAAAGATTATTATGAAAAGATGTTTTGAAACATTTACATGGGACTTAATATAACAATAGTACAAATTTATTTGTAACAAACTACAAATGCGCGCGGCTGCTTTTACCTTATATTACATCGCTCAGGCACCGCCATCGCTCCCCACAACCGGCCCAGCCAACTCCATACACACGACTGACTGCTAGCTAGTACTTACTCCTACTGCTACTGACACTGCCCTTACTGCAGCCAACACTCCTCTCTGGTCTGAGATTCTCTTAAAGCCTACATATCGCAGGCATCGCGTGAGCAATCCATCGAAATTACATCTGCTCGTGTGTGTTAGCAGTCAATTCCGTAGTCATGGACCTCTTACAAGGGCGACAGGCAGATTCAATATTTCTAGATTTCCGGAAAGCATTTGATACGGTGCGCTATTGCAGGCTGTTAGTGGAGGTACGAGCGTATCGATTAAGTTCACAGATATGTGAGTGAATAATAGAACCAAGTATGTTGTCCGCGACGGCGAATGTTTATCAGTGAGAAAGGTATCGTCAGGAGTGTCCCACAGAAGCGTGATAGGATCACTGTTGTTCTCTATATACATAAATGATATAACGGGCGGGGTGGGCGGCTGAGAATGCTACGATGTTACGGTAAGGTGCCGAAGTCGAGTAACTGTAGGAAGATACGAGAGGACTTAGCCAAAATTTCGAGTCGATGTGATGAATGGTAGCTAACGCTGAATGTGGAAAAAGGCTAAGTTGACACTGATATCAAACCTGTAATGTTCGGATACATTATTACTAGTGTCCTGTTTGACACACTGAAGTCGTTTAAATATCTGGGCGTGACGTTGCAGAGCGATATGGGGTGGAACAAGCGTGTGAAAACTGTAGTAGGGAAGGCGAATACTCAAATTGGGTTTATTAAGAGAACTTTAGGAAAGAGAGGTTCACCTGTAAAGGACGCCGCATATAGGACGCTGGTGCTGCCTGTTCTTGAGTACTGGTAGAGTGTTTGGGGTGCATACCAGGTCGGATTGAAGGACGACATCGAAGCAATTCAGAGTCGGGCCGCTAGATTTGTTACCGATGGGTTCGAACTGTTGTGGTTGGCAGGAGAGCCAACACCGTGTTACTAGAGGAGGCCGAAATGCACGCGTTTTAGCTCACGCAGGCTGGCGTGAGGTCTGGAACAGGACAAGGAAATTAGAATTTAGAAAAACGGACGTAGTTGGTGGACTACTTAACTTTTCCATTAATATTGAACGTCGGTTTTGAAGGTACATGATTCACAATATCAATAGTTACTGATAATGGCGCCTTGGTAGGTCGTAGCAAATGACGTAGCTGACGGCTATGCTAAACTACCGTCTCGGCAAATGAGAACGTAAGTTGAGCCCAACCTACATAGGTAGGAATGATCATCAAAATAAAATAAGAGAAATCAGAGCTCCAACAGAAAGGTTTAGGTGTTCGCTTTTCCCGCTCGCTGTTCGGGAGTGGAATAGTAGAGAGATAGTATGATTGTGGTTCGATGAACCCTCTGCCAAGCACTTAAATGTGAATTGCAGAGTAGTCATGTAGATGTAGATGTAGGCAGTGAACCATCGCTAGCAAAGTCGGTTGTACAACTGGGCGAGTGCTAGACCTGGCGTGTGGCGGCGCTCGGTCTGCAATCACTGATAGTGGCGACACGCGGGTCCGACGTATACTACCGCACGGCGGCCGATTTAAAGGCTACCACCTTCCAAGTGTGGTGTCTGGCGGTGATACCACATTCCTCCCCCGCAAATCGGCGTACGGTTGTGGTATAAAGCTTCCGCCAGGCGTGGGGACGACCCCATGATGACGTATGCGACGAGGTGGGGAACCTAACAAAAGGCGAGGCTGTGCCACCCGCACCCTGCCATTCGGACCGCGGGCAGCTAGCTAACGCCTGAAAACCAGCTCCAGAGTGCACGCCAACATGCGATGTATGCGCCCGTAGAGAGGCAGGAGGGGCCGAAGGGTCGACCTCCATCGGGCCGGGGCATCCGACGGGCGAAGACGACACATTGTCCGGAGCGGGCAAGAGTTCCATGTCGGAGGACAACTGGTCCTGAGGAGCGATCGGCAGCGCGTGACACAGGGAGGCGCCCGGCGGCTGCAGCGAAGCTTCCACTGCGGGCGTCGCCGGCGGGAGAACAGGCGGCGGCGGCGGTGCGTCTCCATGGGGCAAAACGGAAGGCAGCGTCGGTAACACCTGGGGCTGAAGCGAGCCAGTAGATCGGTCCCCAGGGCGCTGACCGGACGCCACCGTCGCTGAAAGCAGACGGGGAGGGGCAGATCCCGTGCGACGACAGAGGCGCAGCTGTTTGAGATGCCGGCGCACCTCACCAGAGGCCCCCAAAACCAGATACATAGCGCGTCCGAGGCAGCGAAGAATGCGCCCTTCGAGCCAACGCCGTGAACCTCGATTCTGGCGATAGTAGACAACGTCGCCTGGAGCAACAGCAGGTGTCTGCCGCTGCACAGGAACCTGCTGCGGTGGATGCAGCAAAGATATCAAAGTTCGATGATGACGACCGTGGAGCAACTCAGCCGGTGAGCGACCATCTCGGGGCTGAGAGCGATATGAGGACAAAAAGAGCAACAACGCATCCTCACGAGAATGCGACTCTTTTAACTTCAACATCTGCGACTTGAAAGTCCTGACCAACCGTTCAGCGGCACCGTTTGACTGTGGCGAAAATGGCGCGGACGTCAGATGTTGAATACCATTGTCCTTGCAGAATGACTGAAATTCTGCGGACATGAATTGTGGGCAATTGTCGGAAACAATAGTCTGTGGAAGATCTTCAATGCAAAAGATAGCGGATAACGCTTGGATGATGGCAGATGACGTCGTGGAAGACATGAGGACAATAAAAGGAAAATTACTGAATGAATCTACCACAACCAACCATCGAGCATTCCAGAATGGACCAGCAAAATCGATGTGTAAGCGTTGCCAAGGGGAAGTGGCGTTTGGCCATGCAAAGAATTTCCGCGGTGGTGCTGATTGTTGTTCGGCACACACCATGCAAGAAGAGCACATATTCGTAATCGCGGCATCGATTCCAAACCAAGTACAGTGCTGACGAGCAAGTTGTTTCGTTCTCACTATACCCCAATGTCCTTGGTGGAGAAGCTGTAAGACAGAGGACTGTAACGAAAGTGGTACCACGACCCTGCACTGATCATTATCAGAACGCAACAGCAAAACACCACGTCGAACAAGAAGTCTCTCCTCCTGAGCCAAAAAAATCGGTGAACCAACGGGTCCCCGATCCGTGACTTTGACAAGAGCCATTGCGTAGCAACAAAACACAGAACGGTAGCAAGGACAGGTTCGGCATCTGGGGCTGTAGCTACACGACGAAAATCAATCGGAAACGATTCGACCACGTCATCGGTTTCCGCATCAATGAACATGCAAGCAAGTTCGGAGGAATCGAATGCCCTACCCTCAGCAACAGCCAAGCGGTACAACGCATTAACGTTTCCGTGCTTAGCAGTGGACCGATACAATATATCGTAGAGGTACTGCGAGAGGAAAATAGACCAGCGAATTAATTTCTGCGCTGTACGTGGAGGTACAGGCTCGGTCGGATGAAAAAGCGATGTCAAAGGTTTGTGGTCTGTGTTTATGGTAAAGTGACGACCGTACAAGAAATCATTAAACTTTGTAACATCAAATACGAAAGCCAATGCTTCTTTCTCGCAGACGAGAGCAATTTGGACGCAAAGGCAATAGGGCGATCGTGCGATCCATCTTTGTGCGCAAGCACAGCACCGATCCCGAAATCCGATGCATCAACCATCACCAAAACGGGTTTTTGAGGATCGAATGGCGTAAGGCAAGCATTGGAGAGCTACGCCGATTTCAACTGGCGAAAGGCGCTTTCGCACTCCGTCGCCCAGACGAACGGAACACCTTTACGGCGTAAGCGATGAAGCGGAGCTGAAATGGAAGAGGCTTGTGGCACATATCTGTTAAAGTAATTTTTTTTCCCTGCATACTCTGTAGCTGCTTCAAATTCTCCGGCGAAGGCAAGTCTTGTATGGCACGAAGGTGCTTAGGACTGGGATGTATGCCTTGGGCATTGAGTAAATGTCCCAGGTATGGCAAATCACGAGCAAAAAACACACATTTGTCCTTCTGTAAGCGAAGACCATTTTGTCGCAAAATCTGAAATAATGTTCTGAGATTGGCCAAATGTTCTTCTTCCGTCTTTCCGGAGATCACGATATCGTCCAGACAATTTGCTGCAGTAGGGACCGACCCACGAAGAGTTTGTAGATATTGCTGATACAATGCAGGGGCGGATGCACACCCGAATGGCAGTCGGTTGAATTGATACAACCCAAGATGTGTGTTAACCACCAAAACGCGCTGGGATTCTTCGTCCGCCAGTATATGCAAGTACGCATCTGCGAGGTCCAACTTCGAAAAATATTTACCGGGGCACAGTTTGTCAAAAAGATCTTCCGGGCGGGGTAAAGAAAAAGTTGGAATCACTAGTTGTGGGTTTACTGTTGCCTTGAAGTCCACACAAAGTCTTAATTTTCCCGAAGGTTTTGGCAAAATTACTAAGGGTGATGCCCAGAGAGAACCCTGCACACGTTCAATTACACCCTCTGGTTCCAAATCGTGTAATGTTTTTGCGACCTCATCACGCAATGCGTGGGGAACATTGCGGTCTCTGATAAATTTTGGCTGCGCATTTACTTTCAGTTCCAAATGTGCTTTATAGTTCTTAGCGCAACCAAGGCCCGGTGCAAAAATGTCTGCAAATTCTTCACATAGACGAGAAACACTGTCGGAAGGCACAGTCTGGTTTACTGATAGGACCTGATTTACTATAGACAAGTTAAACAACTGAAATAAATCGAAACCAAACAAGTTCACTGCAGAAGAAGAACGAAGGACGTAAAAGGAGACAAGTTTTGTTTGTCCTTTGAATGTTGCAAGAAGGCTGCACTGTCCTAACACAGGGATATCTTGACCTAAATAACTAGTTAACTTAACATTTGCGGCACGCAACGGAGGTGTGCCCAGCTGTTTGTACATGTCTTGATTGATGAGTGAAACTGCAGCTCTGGTATCAAGCTGGAAAGGTATCACTTTGCCGTTAATGTCCAAGTCTACAAGAAATTTATTGTCCTGCTGACGACAAGAGCGACTGTCTCGTGCAACGTGATCTGACACTGGTACAAAATCACTTGTGACTTGACGGGATTTCTGGCGATGTCGACGCACACTTTTTGTGGGACGAACACAGTCACTGTTAGAGAGAGTGGCACTGAGCGGAGCGGAATGAACTACATGAATTTCCGTGGGCGAAGTTTCACGAGCCTGAGTATCCTTGGTTCGAAACCGGCGCAAAGCAAAGGGCCTGGAGTGGATGTGAGATTCCGATCTGAGCTTTTTCTGGCAAACACTCTGAACATGTCCTTTTTTACTACAATAAAAGCAAATAGCTTGGCGTGCCGAGCAATTCTCACGTGATTGTCTATTAGCGCATGGCGGGTAGGATTTGAGCACTGCATTTGCTTGCTGGCGCGGCACACGTGTCTGAGAGCCTGGCGGCAGCGGCGCGGCCGGGCGCGAGGGCTGTTTACTGTTCCGTGCAGCTCGCCCGGCAGGCCGGTTAACCTGACACATTGCTGGCGAAGTTCCAAATGATTCCTGAGGAAAGTCAAGTGTGTCCTGCCGGTCCAATATGTCCATCACTTGTTGAAGGGAGGGATTGACTAGTTTCAAAATCTGTTCCCTTATACGAACATCAGAAACCTTCTGTGCAATTGAATCACGTACCATAGTATCTGAATAAGGGAGTCCACATTGACACTCAAAATCACAATCCCTAGCAAGGTCTTGCAAGGTTGCAACCCACTCCCGATTAGTCTGACCTGCCGTACGCTTTGTACGAAAGAAGGTATACCGTTTCGCAATTACATTGACTGATTCTTTGAAATATGCATCTAATGCAGACAAAATTTCGTCGTCGGGGAACTAATTTGACTATCACATTGTACGTGTTCACCCTGACTGATGATAACAAAAAGGCTGCCGCTCGTTACCTTGAATTATGCAGGCGGCGAGATGGAATCCAAATTGGCGTGACCACTCCGTCCAGCTTTCCAGTGCAGCATCAAAAGGTCGAAAAGTTGGTGCAACTGCGTGTTGTGGCTGCGTTAGTGGTGGAGCGGCTGCTGCCGCATCGTTTTGCATCGCACGTTGACCCTGGACGAGCTGTCCAATAGCATCCAGTTAGGCCTGCATCTGCTGATTCTGTAAGCGATAAAATTGATTGTGGCGAAGCCATTACACAAGTAAATCAGGGTAATATCGACAAGAACGCGGTTTTGCCTCGTCGCCAATGTTGTGGTTGGCAGGAGAGCCAACGCCGTGTTACTAGAGGAGGCTGAAATGCACGCGTTTTAGCTCATGCAGGCTGGCGTGGGTCTGGAACAGGACAAGGAAATTAGAATTTAGACAAACGGACGTGGTTCGTAGAATACTTAACTTTAATCCATTAATGATGAACGTCGGTTTTGGTGGTACATGATTCACAATATCAATAGTAACTGATAAAGGCGCCTTGCTAGGTCGTAGCAAATGACGTAGCTGACAGCTAAGCAAAACTATCGTCTCGGCAAATGAGAACGTAAGTAGGAAAGTGAACCATCGCTAGCAAAGTCGGCTGTACAACTGGGGCGAGTGCTAGGAAGTCTCTCTAGACCTGCCGTGTGGCGGCGCTCGGCCTGCAATCACTGATAGAGGCGACACGCGGGTCCGACGTATATTAACGGACCGCGGCCGATTTCAAGGCTAACACCTAGCAAGTGTGGGGTCTGGCGGTGACACCACACGAACAATGCATAAGTGTTACGGTGATGCTTCGGGAATTCAACTGGGCATCCCTGGAGAGAAGGTGACGTTCTTTTCGAGGAACATACTTAGAAAATTTAGAGAAACAGCATGTGAAGTTGATTTTCGAGCGATACTACTGACGCCAACATACAATGCGCGTTGAGCTATGAAGATACGAGGAATTAGGGCTCATATGGGGGCACATGACAGTCCTTTCCCCACAGCTCTGTTTGCGAGTGAAACAGTAAAGTAAATGACTAGTAGTGGTACAGGGTACCCTCCGCCACGTTCCGTGGCTTGCCGAGTATCTGTGTAGATGTAGATATGCCACCACCCAAATTGTATTTCAGGAGTAGAAAGAAAGAAAAACCAGACTTTTCCTTAAAGTTCAGTCTTCCACATTTATGTCTTTCACACTTCTGAGTGCCACGGTACGTTGAACGGCACATCATGACGTAACATAGTTCCGCCAGCTCCTTTCACGTCCCGTCTGACGTCGGCCTTAGCAGGTGCCGTGGCAGGGCTGCGGGGCCGGTTAACCCGCCGCGTCCTGGCTCCGACCCGTCTGTCCAGCACGGCAGGACCAGACACACACTGCTGCGTCGCCAATCCTAGTTGCTTTAAGAATAAAGCTGTTGGCAAGCTGGTGGTCGAAGTTCCAAGATTAGAATCGCGGCAGAGTGCCAAAGTGCTTCTTGTTCAGTCATCTCTGACACGTGGCACAGGTGCTGCTGAACGCGGAGGAATGCACTGCGAGAAAGAAACACTAGCGTGAGGATCGAAAGAAAGAATTCAAGGGAATGGCTCTGAGCACTATGGAACATCTGACGTCATCAGTCCTCTAGAACTTAGAACTACTTAAACCTAACTAACCTAAGAACATCACACACACCCATGCCAGAGGCAGGATTCGAACCTGCTACCGTAGCTGTCGAAAAGCAGTTATGTTTACCATTGCGAATTTTATTCTACTCACAAAACATCGTTTATAAATTGCACTATTGATAAAAGGAAATGTTTTTATACAGGATGGTAAAAACCAACTGCGTTCAACAAAAATGTGAACGAATATTCCCTTAACGGGTTTCCAAGTTCTACAATGGATCGAAGGATGACCTATGCCATATCACACCTACAATCTAGGTTTAAATTACTTTTCACAAAATAGAAAACTATCAAAATGGTCTACAGTGACCCGCAATTCTCTTTAATTACGTATCTAACTTGTCGTAAATTACAGTGGCTGATGTGGCTTCTCAATAACTTTATAACAGAAAAATCATCGCGTTTGAGATTTTTACTTCAAGTGGCGAATGTGAACACCATGAGTTTTAATTAACGATCGACACTAGTATTACACAAAAAGGGTGTGTAACAGATGAGTCTTCTGCAGTTCTAAGTGAAGCCTTATGCGCTCAAAAATGCGGCATCGTTTGCGTTCATTCCCTTGTCGGTGTTTAGGCAGCGTCAGGGCGGCGGCGGGCAGCACAGCTCCACTCACCTCGCCATCTCGGAAGCAACTGTCTTCTCCTATCTTCTCCTTACTACCATTTACCGAAGTTGGTTTAAAAAAACTATTTGGCTGTGTTTTCATCTGACCAATCAGGGTCTCAATGTTAACCTTAAGCTAAGCCTACAAAAATTCTGTCTATCCAATGGGAAACGTTATACTTTTCATGGTGGGGCAATGTTTTTAAAGTTTGCAACGTAACAGAGACGCGAAAAAGTCTCACGCTAAAAACTTGCAGCTGGTGTGGTCCTTTTAGCGTTATCGTAAGATCTATACTGTTCTTCTGGAGGGCTCTATCTTTTAACATGGGCTGGGGGGTGGTCCTAATGTAACAGAGACGCGAAAAAGTCTCACGCTAAAACTTGCGGGTGGTGTGTCCATTTTTGTGTTATCATAAGATCTATACTGTTTTTCTGGAGGGCTCTAGCTTTTAACATGGGCTGGGGGGGGGGGGGGGGGGGTGGTCCTTAACGTAACAAAGACGCGATAAAGTCTCACGCTAAAACTTGCAGCTGGCATTGTTCTAGTGGTTAGCTGTCGACGTGGGTGTCCAGTCCGTCCCTTATCGTAGGGCCTTCCAGCTTAAAACGGTTCTGCTCCCGGCTTCTCTTCTCGTTTCTCCCCTCAGAACTGCGTCTGTCTCATGGTGGGAAGGTATGACGTGCATTTAGGCATTCTTGTGTTAGTCTATGATATTCCATTTGCTCACTCGTTACTCGTATTACTTTGGTTAATTAAATGTCACGATTTATTCGGAGCTGTGTGACATACTACTGGATTTGCTTATCATGTCAGGGTTTTCATGGAAGGTGTTGGATTTGCCTGACACCCTACACATTCCAAGATCACGTTAATAAGCGATTGCCAATGTGAAATGCTGATACATTAACAGCCGGTGTAACTGCGAGATGTTGAATACAAGCATGCAAATATGCATGCATTGCGTTGTACTGGTGTGGGGTTTCAGTTTATGCGATAGACTCCCATGCCTGTTGCACTTCGTTGGTTAACACTGGGACGGTCAATGCTGTTTGTCGATTACGCTGGAGTTTTTGTCCAATAAGTCCAATATGTGATCAATTCCGGATGAATCTAGTGATCGATCAGGCCGCTGAAGCATCTCAACAATCTGTAGAGCATGTTGTGCTGTATCTGGCCGAGCTTTAGCCTGTTGGGCAACGCACCCTGGAATGATGTTTATAAACGACGACACAGCAGGGGGAATCACCAGACTGACGTACAAATTTTCCAGTCATAGTGCGTAGGATGACCACGAGAGTGCTCCTGCTGTCATATTAATTCATACCCCGGACCATAACGCGAGGGTCCAGTGTGCGTAGCACGCATACAGGTTGGTTTCTAGCCATTATCTGGCTTCCTTCTAACCTACTCACGGCCATCACTGACACCGAGGAAGAACCAGCTTACACCAGAAAACACGACAGATCTTCACCCTGCCCTCTAATGAGCTCTCGCTTGACATCACTGGAGTCGCAAATGGTGGTGGTTTGGAATCACTGGAATGCACAGTACAATGCATCTGGCTCGGAGCTGTAACCGATTTGTAACAATTCGTTGTCTCACTGTGTCGCCAACTGCTGTTCAAATTGCTACTGAAGACGCAAGACGATGAGCCAGAATCATACATCGAATACGACGGTCTTCCTTCTCTTGGCCGTACAGAGCCCGGTCATCTTGCGATCGTACTATCTCTTGACCACCACTGCTAGAAATCATGTACGTCGCCTACATTCGTGGCCAGTGTTCCTGCAGTATCGCAGAAGGTTCATCCAGCTTCTCGTAGCCGTCCGTATTACAATACCTCTCTCAAACTCAGTGATGTGTTGATAATTGCGTCTTTGTCACCTTAAAGACAATCTTACTACACATCAACTCACCATGTCCAGTCTCAAAGCTAAGTGACCTCACGACCGTTACAGCGTGAGCTTGAAGCAAACCTGATTTGAATTCTCATAGTGGTGCCAATAGCGCCCTCCTTATGCGACTGGAGCTAAATTTGAGTTGACATTATCTTTCAAATGCAACTTCCATTTATGTTGCACAACTCATTTTTTTCACGTCAGTGTATCATAATCTGGATATAACTCGGAATCTACACAGTGAAATCGCATCTTTATTGGAAACCACAAGTAAGCGAAATCTTTATAGGCAATTTTATGCATAATTCATAACCTCTAATGTTTGTTCAAATGAGAATGGCGTATCTTATGCTTAAAGGTACTGTAGTGGATCGTTTATGGTAGGTAGGCGACAGTTCTTTTAATGCCGGTAAAGTAGTGATTCTTCTATACGAGGTTCTTTGCAAATAGGTTGGACGTGTCACCACTTTTCAGTTCTTTAGGTGTTCAGAGTGTGTTATTCTGAACTTTATGTTTGTCTTTCAAATATATGCAGGAATGACAGTCATTGAAGGTTAACCGGCATGTCTCTTTTTCGGGTTTTTCTTTTTTTTTTTTTTTTTTTTTGAATTTGTGCAGAGTGTTTGTAATCTTGCCTTTCAGTGCCAGCCGGAGTGGCCAAGTGGTTCTAGGAGCTTCAGTCTGGGGCCGCGCAACCGCTACGGTCGCAGGTTCGATGTGTGTGATGTCCTTAGATTGGTTATGTTTAAGTAGTTCTAAGTTCTAGGGGACTGATGACCTAAGATGTTAAGTGCCATAGTGCTAAGAGCCATTTTTTTTTTTTTTTTTGCTTGCCTTTCAGTGCCAACAAGAATGATCTCGAGGATGTAGCAGAACGTTGATCCCTTCATTTCATGCATTCTTAAAACCTGTATGGTTATGCCAGTAACTGAGGCAAGAGTGTGCAGTATTGGCCACGTTGTTTTCGAGACAGATGTAGCTGTTTCACATGGAACCGGCGGTTTTGTAACACTAAAAGCTTCAACGCCGCACATTGCAATGCCTTGGCTCCCATCCCGCCCACAGTGGTTGAAAAAGCTACTAACCTCATTGGTAGAATAGATTCAGAACGTAACGGAACATCGTTCACCATGGCGAAAGTTTACGTGAAGGAGACCGAAGGCACTGTGACCAAGCTGTCGGCTGATTTTATCGTCGGCGTTTGGCTACCGTTGCCGGTGCCACTGTGAACGCAGTTTGGTCTGTAAAGCTCGGTATTCCTAGGAGCAGGAAAGCTGCGCCGCGTTGCAGGTAACTCACCGGGCGTACAGCGTCATCGGCTCAACAGTGAAAGAAGCGTGAAGGTGTTTTCGGACAGAGCGAAATGCGTAATTCGCCAGTACCTTATGTCATGGGTGACAGGTGGACTGGTTGTGGACGAATACAATGTGTTTCACTCTGCGTTTTAGTGAATGAATGCCAGAAACGGTGGAAGAATATCCGTCATCACTAGAGATCACAAAAGAAGAAATAGCAACAACAGGATCTGCTACAGAAAAAGAAGCGAATCAGCTACTGCGACAGATTGCGTTTCTTAGAATGTGTAATAGATGAAAGGTACACTTCCTAAGGTTTTACATTACACGTCCAAAATATGGATAGTTTCCCTAACGTGTCGGCGGAATCCAATAATTCTCTATGAAGCAAAGCTCACGATAACTATTCAGAAATAACTGATTTTGAAGCACTTTTCATCGAATTTCAGCAAACTTCGGAACTACCTCTTTTAGCCACATGCCTACGTCCTCCGATCATAAAGAGGAAGGAAAGTGATCACCTTCTGCAGTATTTAAATGGGAACAACGTAGACAAATATCGCTTTAAAGACTGTAACAGCTGTCGAAACAACCACCACAAGGGGATGAAGTAGACGTTTTCTTCAAAACCGTGGCTACAACAGTGAAAAAATTTCGTCCAGATCACATTCCGCAAAAATGAGATCGGAGTTCGCAGAATCTTCTGAGAGATGGAAGTGTTAAATCTACAGCATCAATGCACTTCTAGTTCATTAGTGAATTATAATTAAAGTCATTGCTTCTCTCAGCACTCGTGAGCAGCGTTCGGCAGGTTCATCACTGACACCTTTACAAACACCATTAGTGATATTAATGAAACAGGTGACATTGTCGCTCAACTATCGGTTTTTTACTAAATGACCTTACTGGGCAACAGTACTAATACAAGAAGTAATACAGAAGAAGCGAATGGTTTGTGCACGGTTCCGTATTTTATCTGCTTTGTAAAACTCTCTGGGATTTGTAAAAATTTTGTGTCTGCATATAGGTGAAGTGCTTGTTGTATGTTACATGACTGCAAAACATTTATTTTTCCGTTCAATTTCTTGAAAATAACGAATTATTTTTAATAACAACTAAAATTGAACTGCTTTCACACGATGTTCTCCCCAGACAGCTCTTGTGGATTGATCAATTAACGCGCTTGCAGTTTTTCTGGGAAAACACAAATGCGCTATGTGTTTAACCTTCGATTTGGGATGTGCCGTGTGTGCACAACGCCACAGATGGAGAATTTATAAAGTACTTAGGGAAGCACGTTGATCACACTGTTGAGCGGTTTGTTACATTTTTTCAAATGGATGCACATAGTTGCGAAACCATTTTTTGTGTTTTTAAAGATACGTGACAACGTACACCACAAGTTTAATCGCCGGGATGCTGTTAACACGCCACCCACATAGTAGTGCGAAATTCTGTGGTGAGCAGAGTGTATCATGATGTCATATGGGGAGCAGCAAAAGCTCTGTTCGAGGGAATTTTGAACGAAGATGATAATGAGTATTAGGTGCCGGAGTGTGAAGGTTCGGAAATTAAGGAAGGATAAGAGCACTGCCAATAAAATGATCATGTAGCTGCAAGTACTCAAGCCGATGGCGATTCAGGAGAGGATATAGCATCTTCCTTCTCAACAAGACCACACAAGTTTATGCTGGGTAAGTATAAAATAACTAAATGGATGACTAAAGCTAACCCTAATAATATCAGAGTCAGGGTGTACATTATAGCAACTCGTCTTCCTGGTAGATAATTAATTGTTAAAACCTGCAAGACTGCTGTAGAACGCTTCTACGCTCATAAATTTTTAAATAATTTGCTCAACAATCGAGTGCACCAGGGGATCACATAGAGCCCACTACAAAAACAGAAACACATGCCGAAAACAGATGTAACAGAAATACGATCTTTCATTGAATTACTTATAATTGGCGGTTCTTATAGAGAAGCAAAAATGAATTTATAAGCCCTTTTTCTTCACAGGTACTAGGAGTAGAAATATTTTGCACTACTCTGTCAGTGGACAGGTGTTTCGCTCACAGCTGCAATCGGCGCTGACTTCGGTCGCGCAGCTTGAGGCTGTTGCCAATGGGCACCACTGTGGGGAGCCGGACTCGGGTATCACGGGGATGTCAACCTCGTCCCGTCTGTCCCCAGATCGGTCTGCCGCTGTGGTTGCCCCGGTTTCTGCCCGCAGTGGGGCTGAGCCCTCGCCTGTGGTTGATTGGGAGGTCGTTCCAAGGCGTGGCAGGCAGCGAAAGGCGTCCCCGGAGGCTGATCAGAAAGCCTCCCCGGTGCGTCTGACAAACCGGTTTCAGGCACTGTCTCTGGCTGAGCCAGATGCAGCTGTCTGCCCTGTTTCAGAGGATCATTCTCAGCCTTCAAGGTCCGGGCAATCGCAGAGGGTGGGCTTACTGGTAGTTGGGAGCTCCAATGTTAGGTGCGTAATGGGGCCCCTTAGGGATACGGCGGCTAAGGAGGGGAAGAAATCCAGTGTGCACTCCGTGTGCATTCCGGGAGGAGTCATTCCTGATGTGGAAAGGGTCCTTCCGGATGCCATGAAGAGCACAGGGTGCAGCCAGCTGCAGGTGGTGGCACATGTCGGCACTAATGACGTGTGTCGCTTTGGATCTGAGGAAATTCTCTCTGGATTCCAGCGGCTATCTGATTTGGTGAAGGCTGCCGGTCTTGCTTACGAGATGAAGGCAGAGCTCACCATCTGCAGCATCGTTGACAGAACCGACTGCGGACCTTTGGTGCAGAGCCGGGTGGAGGGTCTGAATCAGAGGCTCAGACGGTTTTGCGACCGTATTGGCTGCAGATTCCTTGACTTGCGCCATAGGGTGGTGGGGTTTCGGGTTCCGCTGAATAGGTCAGGAGTTCACTACACTCAGCTGGCGGCTACACGGGTAGCGAAGGCTGTATGGCGTGGACTGGGCGGCTTTTTAGGTTAGAAGGCCTCGGGAAAGTAAGTGCGGGATGGGCTGCAATGTCAAAGGGTGCTTGGCAATTACAGGACGTGCTTGGATCAAGGAACAGTCGGAATTATAGTTGTAAATTGTTGTAGTTGCGCTGGAAAAGTCCCTGAGCTTCAAGCGCTAATAGAAAGCACAGAAGCTGATATCGTTATAGGTACAGAAAGCAGGCTAAAGCCTGAAATAAGTTCTGCAGAAATTTTTACGAAGTCTCAGACGGTGTTCAGGAAAGATAGATTAGGCAGAATTGGTGGTGGAGTGTTTGTGTCTGTCAGTAGTGGTTTATCTTGTAGTGAAGTCGAAGTAGATACTCCGTGCGAATTGGTATGGGTGGAGGTTATACTTAACAGCCGAATTAAGTTAATAATTGGCTCCTTCTACCGACCCCAAGACTCCGATGATACAGTTGCGGAACAGTTCAGAGAAAGTTTGAGTCTCGTAACAAATAAATACCCCACTCATACGGTTATAGTTGGTGGGGACTTAAACCTACCCTCGGTATGTTGGCAAAAATACTTGTTCAAAACCGGTGGTAGGCAGAAAACGTCTTCCGAGATTGTCCTAAATGCTTTCTCCGAAAATTATTTCGAGCAGTTAGTCCACGAACCCATGCGAATTGTAAATGGTTGCGAAAACACACTTGACCTCTTGGCCACAAACAATCCAGAGTTGATAGAGAGCATCATGACTGATACAGGGATTAGTGATCACAAGGTCATTGTAGCTAGGCTCAATAACATTTCTTCCAAATCCATCAGAAACAAACGCAAAATAATTTTATTTAAAAAAGCGGATAAAGTGCCACTAGAAGCCTTCCTAAAAGACAATTTCCATTCCTTCCGAACTGACTATGCGAATGTAGACGAGATGTGGCTCAAATTCAAAGATATAGTAGCAACAGCAATTGAGATATTCATACCTCATAAATTGGTAAGAGATGGAACGGATCCCCCGTGGTACACAAAAAAGGTCCGAACGCTGTTGCAGAGGCAACGGAAAAAGCATGCGAAGTTCAGAAGAACGCGAAATCCCGAAGATGGGCTAAAATTTACAGACGCGCGAAATTTGGCACGTACTTCGATGCTAATTGCCTTTAATAGGTTCCACAACGAAACATTGTCTCGAAATTTGGTAGAAAATCCGAAGAAATTCTGGTCGTATGTAAAGTACACAAGCGGCAAGACGCAGTCAATACCTTCGCTGCGCAGTGCCGATGGTACTGTTATCGACGACTGTGCCGCTAAAGCGGAGTTATTGAACGCAGTTTTCCGAAATTCCTTCACCAGGGAAGACGAATGGAATATTCCAGAATTTGAAACACGAACATCTGCTAGCATGAGTCTCTTAGAAGTAGATACCTTAGGGGTTGCGAAGCAACTCAAATCGCTTGATACGGGCAAGTCTTCGGGTCCAGATTGTATACCGATTAGGTTCGCCTTCCAACAATTATATGTCCACATGCACATGTCTTTGAGGCAATACGTAGCTGCATGGAGCACTTGGGACAGCTCTTGGCTATCATCTTGTGTTTCGGAACTTTCCTCATTGTCTCACTTTGCTTACGTACATGTACATAGTTTACTCCACCCGTGCATCGTTTACTTCATGTCAACCTTATCTGCTTCAGGTTGTTAATTACACTGAATGTGTGAATGATCAATTACAGCATTCCTTTCATTTTACGTGTTTACATGCTAATAAACATCGTCCAAGTGACCACTCAGCTATCGGGGTGGACTTCTCTTTAATAGCAGAAGCCGCTGTGAAGCACTCGTAGTCAAGAGAAGAGGCGTTGTGGTATCCACCCCATCCTAAGAGATTAAAATTTTACCTGCTTTCATACATAGAATATATTCTAACCTAAACTAACCTAACATCCTTTGACCCTGTCAAAAACTGACGAAAGAGATTGGAGGCACTATAACCACGCCATCGTCCGATGTTATCGGGCGATCTCTGGCGACGGTGTCTGAGGACTGTCGTCGGTGCCACTCTGAGAGCAGCCATAGAAACGAGGGCCACAGTCACTGTGTCGGCTTTCCAGGTCAGCAGACACGCCGGCGTATTTCGGCAGCTGGCAGCTGGCAGCTGGCGCACTCCCAGGCGACGCGGCCGCGGGTGTCTGGCGGACAGGACAAGGCTGTGCTGTGCTGTCCGCGGACGGCCGTGCAGCAGGGTCAGTTTTGGCAGCAGCCGCGAGGCCGCCGTAAACACGGTCGCTGCTCCGCTTCCGGCTATGGGACACACGTGGCCCCTGGCTGGCCCTCAAGCACACCACTGTGTGCAGTAGAGTTGTGGCGATTCGTGAATGAGTCGTTCATTTGAACGACTCTAAATAGAGAATCGTAAGAATCGAATCGCGATACGGACGAGTCGTCGTTCAAAAGAATCTTAAGAACCATTGCGTGTTTCCGAGTCGTGACGGTTCCAAGTTCCAACGATTCATCGATTCATACAAGGGAACCTCCCCATCGCACCCCGCTCAGATTTAGTTATAAGTTGGCACAGTGGATAGGTCTTGAAAAACTGAACACAGATCAATCGAGAAAACAGGAACAAGTTGTGTGGAACTATAAAAAAAAAAGCAAAATATACAAACTGCGTAGTCCATGCACAAGATAGGCAACATCAAGGACACCGTGAGCTCAGCAGTGCCGTGGTCCGGTAGTTAGCGTGAAAAACTGCGGAGCGAGAGGTCCTTGATTCAAATCTCCTATCGAGTGAAAAGTTTCCTTTTTTATATTCAGTTTATGTCACAAACTCTTATGTTTTCATCACTTTTTTGGGTGTGATTATCACATACACAAGAAAACCTAAACAGGGCAAGGTAGAAGAATCTTTTTACCCATTCGCCAAGTGTACGAGTTAGGTGGGTCGACAACATATTCCTGTCATGTGACGCACATGCCGTCATCAGTGTTGTATGGAATATATCAGACGTGTTTTCCTGTGGAGGAATCGGTTGACCTATGAACTTGCGATCAAATGTTTTCGGTTCCAATTGGAAAGGCACGTCCATTCGTCTACTAATCGCGCGGTTTTGCGGTGCGGTCGCAAAACTCAGACACTAAACTTATTACAGTGAACAGAGACGTCAATGAACGAACGGACAGATCATAACTTTGCGAAAATAAAGTAAATAAATTTTTAACTCGAGGGAAGACTTGAACCAAGAACCTCTCAATCCGCAGCTGCTCTGGGCAACCACGGGACTATGGCACTGCTGACCCCATACTGTCCTTGATGTTGCATATCTTCAACATGAAGTACTCAGTTTGTATATATTGTTTATTGTGCCAACTTATAACTAAATCTGAGGGGGGTGCGATGAGGAAGTTCCCTTGTTAGTACGCTATGCTTCGAAAGCAACTTCCGAATCATGTCGAGTCGTGCCGAATGATTAGGACCGCCAGATGGCAGTCAAGTAGAGGATGCGTGTGAACAAAGGAAGCTCGGTACTGGAGATGGGTTGAACTCGTTCATTCCCGTGAACTACTTCATTCATTTTACTCTTTGCCGTGAAGCGTTCAAATGAAGTAGTTTTATTCATGAAGTACGGAAGCCTGGCGAAGATGCCCAGTTCGCCTCTCAGCTGCGGCTACGCTCGCTTCGCCTCGCTCTTACAATAAAGCTTCAGCTTCGTAATACTTCATAATTTTACCAACAGATGGCCGAACTATGCAGTAACGTGCACGCAAAGTTTTACGCTCTCTCATCTTCTGAGTTAAATTGAGCATGGTCGAAGGGGACAAAGGCAAGATAAACAGAGAAGCCTGTCACATATAAAGAAGGTATTACATTTAATCTTGCTCGACATTTTCTCATGAAGCGCCCAAAAATGTCTCTATCTGCCAAATGAAACAGTATTTGTTGTATTCGTGGACTGAAAACTAGGGCTACCAACGAAATGCAGTCAAATTTCATGTTCCTTTTAAAATTTAATCCAAATTAGAATGAGTATTTTTACCACTGTCACAACATCTATATACCTACATTAAGTAATTATTCAGAAGTTTTCCTGTAGATTTTATTTTTGTTGAGAATAATAACCCTCCAGATTCAAAACGTAAACTGTCACCTGTAGTCATTAGTACGATTTCAGGTACTTTAATACTCATTTGTCTGTAGGCGCTGCCAACGGTAGGCTACCCGTAGACGCGAAGTTTAACTGTACAAATAGTCACGGGCAATGATGTCAGCACTGCAGGAAGCAACTGACGCTGCTTTCCCCTCGCCCCTCACCTTCTCAACCCAACCCATCGTAAACCAATCGTTCCCAACAAACACCGCGCGATTCGTCGACGGGCAGTAGAGGGAGGACTGAAGTGAGGGGAGATTGAGTGACATAGCGCCGACGTAGTGGGGGAGTGAGTGAACTAGAAAAAAGTGTGGATTGTGCTATCTGTGAAGAGTTTGAAGTACCAGTTCATTGAAATTGAGTGGTTAGTTCACACTTCACTTGAATGAAGCGCTCATTTGAACGACTCATTCACGAGCTCCCCATCACTGCTCGGAACGAACAAAGGAAGTTCGTGGGTCGTAATATTACTCGTGAAAACCACGCTGACTCTTGGCGGTGGCTGACGGGAACGAGCGTGAAGGCATTTCCCATTTAATGTCGGTACCCGTGGTGTAGGGGTAGCCTCTTTGATTCATAATCAAAACGTCTTCGGTCCCAGGTTCGATCCCCGCCACTGTCTAAATTTTGATAAATAATCAGCATTGGCGCCCGAAGACGTCCGTCATAAGAAGTCAGCCTCATTCTGCCAACGGCCTTGTCAAAGAGGGCGGAGGAGCGGATATAGGTTCAGGGCACTCTTTTGTCCTAGGGGTGGGAAATTGCCCCTAAAGGCGGAAGAATCAGCAATGATCAACGACATGAGGATGCAGAAGGCAATGGAAACCACTGCATTAAAGACACGTAACGTGTATCCACAGGACATGTGGCCTGTAGTTGAAGAAGTGTCATGATGATCTCTCCATTGGCAAAAGTTTCCAGAATAGTCCCCCATTCGGATCTCCGGGAGGGGACTGCCAAGGGGGACGTTACCATGAGAAAAAGATTGAATAATCAACGAAAGGATAACGTTCTACGAGTCGGGGCGTGGAATGTCAGAATCTTGAACGTGGTAGGGAAACTAGAAAATCTGAAAAGGGAATGCAAAGGCTCAATCTAGATATAGTAGGGGTCAGTGAAGTGAAGTGGAAGCAAGGCAAGGATTTCGGGTCAGATGAGTATCGGGTAATATCAACAGCAGCAGAAAATGGTATAACAGGTGTAGGATTCGTTATGAATAGGAAGTTAGGGCAGAGGGTGTGTTACTGTGAACAGTTCAGTGACCGGGTTGTTCTAATCAGAATCGACAGCAGACCAACACCGACAACGATAGTTCAGGTATACATGCCGACGTCGCAAGCTTAAGATGAACAGATAGAGAAAGTGTATGAGGATATTGAAAGGGTAATGCAGTATGTAAAGGGGGACGAAAATCTAATAGTCATGGGCGACTGGAATGCAGTTGTAGGGGAAAGGGTAGAAGAAAAGGTTACAGGAGAATATGGGCTTGGGACAAGGAATGAAAGAGGAGAAAGACTTATTGAGTTCTGTAACAAGTTTCAGCTAGTAATAGCGAATACCCTGTTCAAGAATCACAAGAGGAGGAGGTATACTTGGAAAAGGCCGGGAGATACGGAAAGATTTCAATTAGATTACATCATGGTTAGACAGAGATTCCCAAATCAGATAATGGATTGTAAGGCGTACGCATGAGCAGATATAGACTCAGATCACAATATAGTAGTGATGAAGAGTAGGTTGAAGTTCAAGACATTAGTCAGGAAGAATCAATACGCTAAGAAGTGGGATACGGAAGTTCTAAGGAATGACGAGATACGTTTGAAGTTCTCTAACGCTATAGATACAGCAATAAGGAACAGCGCAGTAGGCAACACAGTTGAAGAGGAATGGACTCTTAATTTTACTAATACGTTTTCCGAACTTCCAAAGTAATTTTTTTGTCTAGCCTCAGAATAAAATAATTTAAACACTGACATAACATGAAGCAACACAGCAGTGACTTTAACTCACAATAGTCTCCGCGCGGAGTGGCTGCCCGGTTTGAGGCGCCATGTCACGGGTTGCACTGACCTACCGCCGGCGGTTCGAGTCCGCCCTCGGCCATGGGTGTGTGTGTTGTTTTTAGCATAAGTTAGTTTAAGTAGTGTGTATGTCTAGGGACCGATGACCTCAGCAGTTTGGTCCCTTAAGAATTCACAAAAACAAAAAGAATCTTTGGGTTCTCCTTCTGTCTGACGTTGTGTGGCATTTCTACGTGGCATGGACTCTGCAAGTCGCTATAATTTTCCTGCAGAAACAGTGAACCACGCTGCTTCTACAGACGCCCGTAGTTGCGAAAGTGTAGCTGGTGCAGGATTTTCTGCATTATGACCCACGACGGGCGATCTCAGTGGCCAAATGGTTCGCCCGAATTGTCCAGAACGTCCTTGAAGCCAATTGCGAACAATTGTGGTCCGGTGACATGGCGCATTGTTATCCACAAAAATTCGATCGTTGTTTGGGAATATGAAGTCCCTGAATGACCGCAAATGGTTTCCAAATAGCCGAACATAACCAGAATACCGAGTCCGTACTAGTTAAACAAAGCCCACACCTTTATGGAGCCACTACCACCTTGAACGGTGCCTTGTTGCGCCCCGAGTTCATCGCTCCGTGAAGTCTGCGTCACATTCGAATCTACCACGAGCTCTTACCAACTGAAGGCGGGACTCGTTTCACCAGGCCAGAAGTTTAGCGTCCAGTGTATACGGTCACGAGCCCAGGACAGGCGCTGCAGGCGACGTCGTGCTGTTAGCAAGGGCTCTCGCGGGAGTCGTCTGCTGCCATAGCCCGTTAACGCCAGCTTTGGCAGCACTGTCGTAACAGATATGTTCATCTTACATCAATCATTGACTTCTGCTGTTATTTTACGCAGCTTTGCTTCTCTGTTAACACTGACAAACGCCGCTGCTCTCAATCGTTAAGTGAAGGCCGTCGGCCACTGCGTAGTCCGTGGCGAGAGGTAATACGTGAAATTTGGTGTCCTTGACACTATGGATTTCGAAATATTGAATTCCCTAACGATTCCCGAAATGAAATTTCTCATGTGTGTAGCTCCAACTACCATTCCGCGTTCAGAGACTGTTAATTCCCATCGTGCAGCCATAACCACGTCGGGAACGTTTTACACATGAATCACTGACTACAAATGACAGCTCCGTCAGTGTATAGGCGTTTTATGCCTTGTGTACGAGGTACTACCGTCATATGTGTATGTTCATACCGCTATCCCAAGACTCCCGTCATCTCAGTCTAATTCTTTTATTATAGACTGCGCGTTTCCCCGTGTCCAAGTTTCATCATCTGCACATTCATTCTGCGAGAAAACAAAAAGTTTACAAATGTTCACTTAAAAAATTACCAGGCACCAGTTCCACGTGATACGCCACTTTTAGTGCTAGCACCCACATAAGGAACATTTGCCAGATGTTTTTACACTTTCACTCATAAAGTGTTTTCTGGAAAAGTGGTCCTGAGAAACAAAAACACTACCACAGATCACAACACAGTGGAGAGCTCACAAACATTTTCCCAGTTCAAGAAAAACTCTTGAGGTGGTCCGGGAAACCGATAGAACTGCTTCTGGTTTCTTTTCTCCGCAGAATCTACGTATTACCCAGGTAAACAACTTCGTAATTTACAGGAGTATTTCATCGTCAATTTCTTGCGATGAATATTCTGAAAAGCATTGAATCCTTGATTACATTGACCAGAACAACTATTAATGACACATAAAAGCATAATATGGTAAGCTGAAAATTAATAGTAATTGTGTTATATTTAGTCTACGAGTTAATTATTTGTAACTCTTCTGTTCAGTACTTACTCGTACTTTCCAACCGGTAACACGACAGGGAAATTGTGAGATCGAAAATTTCCCTGGTATAAGGAACTTGCATCTAAATCTTCAACTGAGGCTTAAAAGGAAATGGTCCTTCCAATGAAATGGCCCTAAAAAAATCATTATCACAAAGCTTGTGTATCCAAACGCAGTGAAACTAAACATCGGTGCCGTACATGCTATAAATTTTTGTGTTACGAATGCACTGTTTGTGAATGAATAAAATATTCAACAAATATTGTTTCCTCCAAAAATTACATCTGATCAAACTATAGATAAAACTGATATTAGGATAGTATAAGTGTGTTTATCATGTCTTTCATGTTTGTCAATGTGACATCATGACGGAAATTTTACAAAAAATTGTAGAACTTTAAGAAAATAACGCTGTCATTGAAAACATTTTGTAATTGCATTAATAACGTTTTCACCAATATTTGGAACAAAACGTGATTCTCTTATTTCTAAATAAAATGTTTAATATGTGGCTACACATTAGTTACGAGTTTACATTAGTTGACCACAGTAATGAAGGATCAATGGCAATTGTGGATGCTTATTATTGATTTACTCCTACAGACAGGAGCTCAATGGGCACATTTGGTTAAACAAACATTCTTTTTCAAATTCACTATTAGGAATTAATAACCTGCAAGGTAAACTACTTCCTGGAGGACAGAGTGGAGCTCCTTACGTTTTCGTAGATGATGATGCGTGTTATCATAAAAAAACTCTATGTAACGCTAGGTTTAATGCAAAGCCACTTATAACCATAAAAATAAAGTTCTTAATTAGAGGCGTGCTCTTGCTCAACGGACTGTACAATGTACACTGAGTTCTAGGTTTCGTGTGCTCAGAAGTCCCTTTGAGTGTAAGCTCCGAATATAATTGTGACGACTGGAATTGTGACTATTTGTGAAATCAAAATATGATATTAACTGATCTTGCTGAGGAGGACGACATGGGGCAATTGTGTAATAGCCAGCGTTTATCGACTGCTCGTTTTAGGGGCGGGTGCGAGAGTGTGGCTTTTCTTACGAGAGAAAAATCTAGTGAGTGTTTTAGTTCACCAGAAGGTTTTAAAGGAGACTAATAGTACAGTGATGAACAAATTGCGTAGTTTATATTCCAAGATTTAATGTTAAGATGCATTTGAAACAAACAAGGAAAATAATAATTCTGAGAATTTGTATAACGCAGTTTCTCCCCCTTCTTCTTTCCAATTTCTTCTTTTAACTTCAGCCGGCCGCGGTGGTCTCGCGGTTCTAGGCGCGCAGTCCGGAACCGTGCGACTGCTACGGTCGCAGGTTCGAATCCTGCCTCGGGCATGGATGTGTGTGATGTCCTTAGGTTAGTTAGGTTTAAGTAGTTCTAAGTTCTAGGGGACTAATGACCACAGCAGTTGAGTCCCATAGTGCTCAGAGCAATTTGAATTTTTTAACTTCATGTTATACAGACGACAAGAATCTTAAGCACTGCGTTATTCTGAACTAACTGAATCAGATATTCCATGATTAAATGCTTTTTATATGAACAGTGAGAGAGAACTGTGACGTGATCGCGTGTTTTAGAGGCCAGAGAGCTAAAATGTGGCAACACTGTGTTAAGACCTACCACACGACAGTCGGAGTGTAATAGTGAACCGAAGTATCTGTTTGCGTACTTCATGGTGTAAGTAACATATTGAAGCGATTACTGTTGTATTGGTAGCTGCCAATAAGCAGAATCAGAGAACTACAAAAAGGTAAGACACTAATAAGTTTTTTTAACACCATAACTTCGAAATCAGTAGGTTCTTCTGTGGTGCTGAACTATATACAAATATATGTTACAGGTTCTGCTAAAAACCTTCATTTGGCCAATATCGTAAATTAGAAAATAGTGATTACTAGTTTCAACTCCCCCCCATGAACCATGGACCTTGCCGTTGGTGGGGAGGCTTGCGTGCCTCAGCGATACAGATGGCCGTACCGTAGGTGCAACCACAACGGAGGGGTATCTGTTGAGAGGCCAGACAAACGTGTGGTTCCTGAAGAGGGGCAGCAGCCTTTTCAGTAGTTGCAGGGGCAACAGTCTGGATGATTGACTGATCTGGCCTTGCAACATTAACCAAAACGGCGTTGCTGTGCTGGTACTGCGAACGGCTGAAAGCAAGGGGAAACTACAGCCGTAATTTTTCCCGAGGACATGCAGCTTTACTGTATGATTAAATGATGATGGCATCCTCTTGGGTAAAATATTCCGGAGGTAAAATAGTCCCCCATTCGGATCTCCGGGCGGGGACTACTCAGGAGGATGTCGTTATCAGGAGAAAGAAAACTGGCGTTCTACGGATCGGAGCGTGGAATGTCAGATCCCTTAATCGAGCAGGTAGGTTAGAAAATTTAAAAAGGGAAATGGATAGGTTAAAGTTAGATATAGTGGGAATTAGTGAAGTTCGGTGGCAGGAGGAACAAGACTTCTGGTCAGGTGATTACAGGGTTATAAACACAAAATCAAATAGGGGTAATGCAGGAGTAGGTTTAATAATGAATAGGAAAATAGGAATGCGGGTAAGCTACTACAAACAGCATAGTGAACGCATTATTGTGGCCAAGATAGATACGAAGCCCACACCTACTACAGTAGTACAAGTTTATATGCCAACTAGCTCTGCAGATGACGAAGAAATTGAAGAAATGTACGATGAAATAAAAGAAATTATTCAGATAGTGAAGGGAGACGAAAATTTAATAGTAATGGGTGACTGGAATTCGAGTGTAGGAAAAGGCAGAGAAGGAAACATAGTAGGTGAATATGGATTGGGGCTAAGAAATGAAAGAGGAAGCCGCCTAGTAGAATTTTGTACAGAGCACAACTTAGTCATAGGTAACACTTGGTTTAAGAATCATGAAAGAAGGTTGTATACGTGGAAGAACCCTGGAGATACTAAAAGGTATCAGATAGATTATATAATGGTAAGACAGAGATTTAGGAACCAGGTTTTAAGTTGTAAGACATTTCCAGGGGCAGATGTGACTCTGACAACAATCTATTGGTTATGAACTGTAGATTAAAACTGAAGAAACTGCAAAAATGTGGGAAATTAAGGAGATGGGACCTGGATAAACTGAAAGAACCAGAGGTTGTACAGAGTTTCAGGGAGAGCATAAGGGAACAATTGACAGGAATAGGGGAAAGAAATACAGTAGAAGAAGAATGGGTAGCTCTGAGGGATGAAGTAGTGAAGGCAGCAGAGAATAAAGTAGGTAAAAAGACGAGGGCTGCTAGAAATCCTTGGGTAACAGAAGAAATATTGAATTTAATTGATGAAAGGAGAAAATATAAAAATGCAGTAAATGAAGCAGGCAAAAAGGAATACAAACGTCTCAAAAATGAGATCGAGAGGAAGTGCAAAATGGCTAAACAGGGATGGCTAGAGGATAAATGTAAGGATGTAGAGGCTTATCTCACTAGGGGTAAGATAGATACTGCCTACAGGAAAATTAAAGAGACCTTTGGAGAGAAGAGAACCACGTGTATGAATATCAAGAGCTCAGATGGCAACCCAGTTCTAAGCAAAGAAGGGAAGGCAGAAAGGTGGAAGGAGTATATAGAAGGTTTATACAAGGGTGATGTACTTGAGGACAATATTATGGAAATGGAAGAGGATGTAGATGAAGACGAAATGGGTGATACGATATTGCGTGAAGAGTTTGACAGAGCACTGAAAGACCTGAGTCGGAACAAGGCCCCCGGAGTAGACAACATTCCATTAGAACTACTGACGGCCTTGGGAGAGCCAGTCATGACAAAACTCTACCAGCTGGTGAGCAAGATGTATGAGACAGGCCAAATACCCTCAGACTTCAAGAAGAATATAATAATTCCAATCCCAAAGAAAGCAGGTGCTGACAGATGCGAAAATTACCGAACTATCAGTTTAATAAGTCACAGCTGCAAAATACTAACGCGAATTCTTTACAGACGAATGGAAAAACTGGTAGATGCGGACCTCGGGGAGGATCAGTTTGGATTCCGTCGAAATGTTGGAACACGTGAGGCAATATTGACCTTACGACTTATCTTAGAAGAAAGATTAAGAAAAGGCAAACCTACGTTTCTAGCATTTGTAGACTTAGAGAAAGCTTTTGACAATGTTGACTGGCATACTGTTTTTCAAATTCTAAAGGTGGCAGGGGTAAAATACAGGGAGCGAAAGGCTATTTACAATTTGTACAGAAACCAGATGGCAGTCATAAGAGTCGAGGGGCATGAAAGGGAAGCGGTGGTTGGCAAAGGAGTGAGACAGGGTTGTAGCCTCTCCCCGATGTTATTCAATCTGTATATTGAGCAAGCAGTAAAGGAAACAAAAGAAAAATTTGGAGTAGGTATTAAAATTCATGGAGACGAAGTAAAAACTTTGAGGTTCGCCGATGACATTGTAATTCTGTCAGAGACGGCAAAGGACTTGGAAGAGCAGTTGAACGGAATGGACAGTGTCTTGAAAGGAGGATATAAGATGAACATCAACAAAAGCAAAACGAGGATAATGGAATGTAGTCAAATTAAATCGGGTGATGCTGAGGGAATTAGATTAGGAAATGAGACACTTAAAGTAGTAAAGGAGTTTTGCTATTTAGGAAGTAAAATAACTGATGATGGTCGAAGTAGAGAGGATATAAAATGTAGACTGGCAATGGCAAGGAAAGCGTTTCTGAAGAAGAGAAATTTGTTAACATCGAATATAGATTTAAGTGTCAGGAAGTCATTTCTGAAAATATTTGTTTGGAGTGTAGCCATGTATGGAAGTGAAACATGGACGATAACTAGTTTGGACAAGAAGAGAATAGAAGCTTTCGAAATGTGGTGCTACAGAAGAATACTGAAGATAAGGTGGATAGATCACGTAACTAATGAGGAGGTATTGAATAGGATTGGGGAGAAGAGAAGTTTGTGGCACAACTTGACTAGAAGAAGGGATCGGTTGGTAGGACATGTTTTGAGGCATCAAGGGATCACAAATTTAGCATTGGAGGGCAGTGTGGAGGGTAAAAATCGTAGAGGGAGACCGAGAGATGAGTACACTAAGCAGATTCAGAAGGATGTAGGTTGCAGTAGGTACTGGGAGATGAAGAAGCTTGCACAGGATAGAGTAGCATGGAGAGCTGCATCAAACCAGTCTCAGGACTGAAGACCACAACAACAACAACAGTTTCAACTTCATAATCGATCATCTCAAGCTCTACATACAAACATGCGACGCCTATTCAAGAGGAAACGTAAGACACTTTGTTATAATAATGTTAACATCGTTAAGGAAATGTCAATTTAGAGACGTATTTACAATATACAAATGTGAAGCATTTTCTACAACCATCATTGTAATTATTTTTCTATTACATTATAATGTAAGTCAAAATCACAGCATCAGTCGAAGTTAATCAGCTCAAGATAGTAAAACGTCTGTTTGCTACCTTGTTCTTGTTATTTCACATAGAAGTAGTCTGTTCTAAGATGTTAATAATCAGAGCATTATCCATTTGCAAATGCCAGTAAAATGTTGTGTTCCTGGTTGCAAGATCAGTCACAAATCCAGCAAGTAAGAGGGTTATGTATCAGTGTTTAGATTCCCTACTGAAGAGGAAACAGATGACTTTGGATAAAAAGTTTGGATGCTCTGAAGTAACTGGAATCCATATAACGTAAGTGTTGCTTGTATTAAACATTCTGAGAAACATGATTTGTCAACAGTGGAAGTTTACAATGACTCTATTGAAAATTGCGAACAGTTCCTTTGTCAGACGCCACTGCTTTATCAGAAGTCATGTCAAAATTATTTCCTGGGTTTTACTTAAGCAAAGTTAAACCGTCAAGAAATTTTGATCCAGAAATCAGAAGGAAAAGTGCTTACGATGACGAAGAGGTGAACAATTAGGCACTGTAAAAGGAAGACATTGCATCAAACTATGTGTTTCTGGGTTTTCAGTACCAAGAAATAATAAACTATGTAGGAAAGTGGAGTGTTATAGTCGAAGACAATCTAATATTGTCTGATGTCATACGTAAAGTCAAAGTGAATATTGAAATGATTGACAAACTCATCTCAAATGCATTGTTACTAAATAAATGTTTACTTCATTATTAGTCTGTTACTGCAAATGTGAATTCTTATTTGTTCTTATGTCACAAATCTCTCTTTTTAACTTTGTTCAGTTTCATGAGTTAAGAAAACCGTACTGACACTATTAGTGCTTCCGTACATATGCCAGTGCATCATACAGTTTTGAGGCGTAATATCAAACTTATTCCACTGAGACTAAAGTGCCCGCTACACAAAACAACTGGCACACATTTACCACATTTTATTTGAATCTTCATATGGTTTTGCTGCGCATATAAATAATACTGAAATATCTTTATTTTATATAGTTACCAGACATTGTTAGTCTTGCAGGGAGCGATCTTTAAATATAGTGTTGCCATCTTGTTTTAGAAAACTTTTTATTTGCCAAGATCGCGAAGAAGGATACAACGACTACTAGTTTCACCAAACGTAGAAATACATTGTAACTACAATTTTTGAGTTTCGAATTGCAAACGTGATTGTGACAGTCTCGAATTAATAACCGACGTAGACACTTTTTTCTGTTAAGTGATCTGAAGAAGGTCATTTAACTGGTGGAAACTAGTAATCGTGATATGCTTCCTTGCCATCATGACAAGTAAAAAATTTCCCAAAAGAAAACTAAAAGAACATATTTTTTTGGTGTACTACTGTTCCATATTCTAGACCTACACAACTTATTTAAGGAAAAACGACACTTAATCAGTTGTCGAACCTGTTTTATTGCAACAGCGTTTCGAATTATGTAGTATGTACATCAAATTAAGTTTACTGCCATTTACATGAAAATTGAGGTCATTATAATTTTCCAACAAAAATAGATTGCTGTAACTGCAAGTCAGGGAAAATTTGTTAATACGAATCTACATTACATCTATTACATCTACATAGGAACTCTGCAAGCCACCATACGGTGCGTGGCGGAGGATAACCTGTACCACTACTTATCATTTCCTCTCCTGATCCACTCGCAGACAGAACGAGGAAAAAATGATTGCCTGTATGCTTTCATATCAGCCCTAATTTCTCGTAACTTACCTTCGTGTTCCTTACGCGCGGCAGTAGAATCGTTCGACAGTCAGCTTCAAATGCCAGTACCTTCTCTCCAGTGATTCCCAACTGAATTCCCGAAGCATGGCCGTAACAATTACATGTTGTTCGAACCTATTGGTAACAAATCTAGCAGCCTGACTCTGAATTGCTTCGATGTCTTCCTTCAGTCCGACCTGGTATGCATCCCAAGCACTCGATCAGTATTCAAGAACAGGTAGCACCAGCGTCCAATATGCAGTTTCCTTTACAGGTGAATCACTCTTCCGTAAAGTTCTCTCAACTGAGCGAACTTGATTATTCGTCTTCCCTACCACAGTTTTCACATGCTCATACCGTTCTGCAACGTCACGCACAGATATTTAAACGACCTGATTTTGTCAAGCAGGACACTAGTAATACTGTACCCGAACATTACAGGTTTGATCTTGCTACTTCTCCGCGTTAACTTACATTTTCCCAAATTTTTGGCTAGCTGTCATTCATCACACCAACTAGAAATTTTGTTAAGTTGTATCTTCCTACAGTCCCGCAGATTGCTGCCAGATCACCGCACGACCGCTACGGTCGCAGGTTCGAATCCTGCCTAGGGCATGGATGTGTATGATGTACTTAGGTTAGTTAGGTTTAAGTAGTTCTAAGTTCTAGGGGACTGATGAGCTCAGATGTTAAATCCCATAGTTCTCAGAGCCATTTTCCTCCGTAATTATTTGACTAAATTGAGCGTTCTGGATGAAGCCTACAAGAAAAAGTAGAGGAATATCAATGACACACATCAAAGGAGGCACAGGACAGGAAAAAGTACTGGAAGGTCTGCTCCCAGTAAAAATAATAAATAGACACTGTCTGACATGTAAACTTTTTAAACAAGTGGATCGCAAGCGAGAGTAGTTACCAACAAATTTGCTTGTTTACCTTATTTTTTATTTTGTTGACGGTGAAGCGAGTAACAGAGAGGTGCGCCAGATTTCGACAAATTCGTCTAATAAAGACATTTTTTTTCTTTTGAAAAGACGTGAAAAACATCGCGTCTATCAGACCACTCAGAAAAGGACACGTCAAAATGACAAAATGTTGGAGTTGATGAATTCTCTGCAGGCCGAGATTTGAACCATATTGAATACACTGGCTGAAGAAAAACGCCATGCTGACGTCGATTTGCTTTTTAGAAGTAAGCCAAATTGACAACTCTGGAGATGTTTATCGAATTGGAAAATCGCATTTTATTTGACTTACTTCACCGTGCGTCGCTCCTCACCAGGTATTTACTCATACTCAATAACGCCAACACCAATTGTGGATAGCACTGCTGTTGCAAAATCTAATTCCATTGTAACTGAAATGCAAGCTTTCCAACCCTTTTAATATATCGAGTAATTTTTATTCCTTAATTTTATACTATTCTATTTTAATTTTGGTACTGTCTGCATTGTTAGCGAATCAACAGTGTATTAACGAAGGTTTTCAATTTTACGTACAACAGTGTTATAGGTAGCTGTTCGTCTGCGCTTACAGAACATGTATATCTGGAACCCTTTTAATATATCGAGTAATTTTTATTCCTTAATTTTATACTATTCTATTTTAATTTTGGTACTGTCTGCATTGTTAGCGAATCAACAGTATATTAACGAAGGTTTTCAATTTTACGTACAACAGTGTTATAGGTAGCTTTTCGTCTGCGATTACAGAACATGTATATCTGGAAGTGCATTTCTTCTCGTTAATTTCTTTGACGAGATCGAGGACATAGCGGAACTGTGCTACGCCCAACCTCAAATACTCTCGAAAATTCCCTGTTGTTTTTAATAAGTGCCGCTTGATGAGTTGTTCAAAATAATTTTCCTCACTCCTTGTCCGAAAATCGGTTGTGGTTAAGAATTTCTGTCCCATAGATGTAGTTGAATTTCTTCATCTTCAACTTCTTCTAAGGTTAGACAAAACAGATGACGCTCACTCAACTGTTCAGTGCGGAAGAATTAACGTTGTGCGGCTGACGCTCTATAGGAACCGTCAGCTACGCATTGGCAGCACTACGTAAGGCGCATAACGATAGATGTATGCGCGGCAGACGCAAAGCAAGCGGGAGGTGACAAAACACTGTGCACTTTGCACGTGCCGTGCAGGTCTGCACCTACTGATACGCGTAAGACATTCTTTGCCCGAGCCTTGCTGCCGACGCACTGTAGTGACAGAACGGAAGCACGCACAATGGAATGATTCTTAAATGATTTCACAGAAACTATTTGGTAAAAAAACTGATTTTTAGGTTACTTGTAGCTTTGTATGTCAGCTTCATGTTGAAGTGTCCATCATCTTGCTAATTGTGATATTCGCATTTAAGTAAGACACTACGCGAAATTTGGAAAGTTTGCAATGAAAATAGGGGTCGCTATGATTTTGTGTTTGGTGCATATTACACTACATGTTGCTGGATATGAAATTTAGCTAACGTGGTGAATTTTTATTTAGACTTGGGAGGAGATCTCTATGTGTTTCCAATCTCGAAATAATGACCACTCTGCAGCGCGTTAAATCCTGATCGGAATGAAATATTCAGAATATCTCTCATGTCTCCTAAACCGGTCGAGATACTGTAACGAGATTTTAATGAATGGTACCGCACAAGGAGAAGAGTATTTTTCCAACTCGTTAACATACAGATCTTCCTTATCTACAGTTATACAGCAGACAATGCAGTTTTTATCTTATTTTGTTCAAGCCATAGTTGTAATTTTTAGAGTCATCGACAACTACTGAAAGAGAGTTTCCTAGTATAAAAATTAAAACGAAATTTCTTCTCTTATGTTACTCTGAGATGACGAGGTTGTCACAGGAGTGGAACTCATGATGAGCTGCAGCAAACGTCAGAAGACTGATGATTCAAAAAAGGCAAAAAGAGAAGAAAGAAAAACGACATAATGAGGTTTTCCGTAAGCTATTGACACCTTTCATTGCCTGTTCCTTCTTGAATGAGACACTCTGTTTCAGCAATCAGTGGCACTAGTTATTGCCACGTGAGTTTGTGGAAACTGTACTATATGTAGTTAAACACGTCAACAGGCTGGTCGGAGTGGTCAAGCGGTTCTAGGCGCTTCAGTCTGGAACCGCCCGACCGCTATGGTCGCAGGTTCGAATCCTGCCACGGGCATGGATGTGTGTGATGTTCTTAGGTTAGTTTGGTTTAAGAAGTTCTAAGTTCTAGGGCACTGATGACCTCTGATGTTAAGTCCCATAGTGCTCAGAGCCATTTGAACCATTTGAAACGCGTCAACAAGAGAAATGTATCTCTCACTCATAAGTGGTGATGGTTCTTCGAATGAGAAAATGTTAACAGAAATGAATCGCCCATTCTCTTGTGTTTTTGGAGGAAACTTTCGTGTTTTGAATAGTAAGCGACTGGAATGGAAACTAACGAAAGTCCTCAAACGAGCAATATCAAAATAATTATGAACGTGCCCTTCTGGCGGAGTGATGAACACATACTGGAGGCTGGTTACTTACCTATAGCTAGCCGAAATGACAACATGTGATTCGTGGCTAAAAACAGTTATTATTGAGTACAGTAACCAGTTGATCCGCTATACAACACGATTTTTAGTGTACTGTCAGCAGCTGAGTGTAATTCACGTGAGCAGAATTTGGAAGCTGGCCATGTGCTCCTCGGGAGGGAAAGAGTTCACGTATTTCGAAAAACTTTGTCATGAATGTAGCCCTGTCTTTGTCAGCAATACATTTCAGCAAATTAAATATACCGAATCACGACACTCTTTCAGGATGCTCACACTTTCGGAACAATACCTTCTAAACATTCATGGTGGTGTCTGATTGTTCTATATCGTGTCTCCCTACCACTTTCGCGCAACGACGCTCTGAGCGTGTTTTTTTAGGGAGTTAACTAGTTTGAACCTGGGACCAGTAGCTGGTAAGGAGACGCCAGACCACACATGACATGTAGAATTCAGAAGAGTTCAGTGAGACTAGCGATGATATAACCAAATACTAAATGATCTCAGCGTCAGCTCCACTCCACTCCCTGTAAAAGAATCTTAATACTAACTAAATTTCAAGGCATTCCTATTTTTAGTTAGCTCGTAAAATAACGTCGAAAAAGCAGTTAAGTTTACCATTGGAAATTTTATTCTACTCACAAAACATCGTTTATAAATTGCACTATTGATAAAAGGAAATGTTTTAATACAAGATGGTAAAAACCAACTGCGTTCAACAAAAATGTGAACGAATATTCCCTAAATGGGTTTCCAAGTTCTACAATCGATCGAAGGATGACCTATGCCATATCACATCTATAATCTAAGTTTAAATTAAGTTTCCCAAAAGAGCAAACTATCAAAATGGTCTACAGTGACCCTCAATTATCTTTAATTACTTATCTAACTTGTCGTAAATTACAGTGACTGATGTGGCTTCTCAATAACTATATAACAGAAAAATTATCGCGTTTCACATTTTCACTTCAAGTGGCAAATGTGAACACCATGAGTTTTAATTAACGATCGACACTAGTCTTACGCAAAAAGGGGGTGTAACAGATGAGACTTCTGCAGTTCTGAGTGAAGTCTTATGGCTCAAAAATGCGGCATCGCGTGCGTTCATTACCTTGTCGGTGTTTAAGCAGCGTCAGGGCGGCAGCGGCCGGCGCAGCAGCCATCCAGCTCGCCGTCTCGGAACTAACTCTCTAACTTCTCCTTACTACAATTTACCGAAGTTAGTTTAAAAAAACTATCTGGCTATGTTTTCATCTGACCAGTCAGGGTCTCAAAGTTAACCTTAAGCTCCGCCTACAAAAATTCTGTCTATCCAATGAGAAACGTTATACTTTTCGTGGTGGGGCAATGTTTTTAAAGTTTGAAACGTAACAGAGACGCTAAAAAGTCTCACGCTAAAACCTGTTGCTGGTGTGGCCCTTTTAGCGTTATCGTGAGATCTATACTGTTCTTCTGGAGGGCTCTATCTTTTAACATGGACTGGAGGATTGTCCTAATGTAACAGACACGCGAAAAGTCTCACGCTAAAACTTGCGGGTGGTAGTGGCCCTTTTTGTGTTATCGTAAGATCTATACTGCTTTTCTGGAGGGCTCTAGCTTTTAACATAGGCTGAGGGTTGTCCTTGACGTACCTGAGACGCGAAACAGTCTCACGCTAAAACGTGCGCGTTGTGTTGTTGTACAGGTAGGCTCGCGGCGTGGGTGCCCAGCCCCTCCCTTATCGTAGGGCCTTCTAGCTTAACACGGTTCTGCTCTCGGCTTCTGTCCTCGTTTCTCCCCTCGGAACTGCGTCTGCCTCAAGGTGGGAAGGTACGACATGCATTTAGGCATTCTTGTGTTAGTCTGTGGTATTCCATTTGCTCACTCGTTACTCGTATTACTTTGGTTAATTTAATGTCACGATTTATTCGGAGCTATGTGACATACTACTGGATTTGCTAATCATGTCAGGGTTTTCATGTAAGGTGTTGGATTTGCCTGACACCTTACAACCTATCACATTCTTCACTTGCGTTAATGTTGTGTAATTAGTTTATTGATGCCGATACCGTGTATGCAATCACTCAAATGCTATTTTCTAGTCGCTAATAGACAATTAAAACATAGTCATTCTTGAGGTTTTTTCGACTGTTTGTAACTTACAGTGAAAATCTGACATCCGCGTGCACGTAGTATAATGATTCTTATTACATCCATATACAAGTAATCAAAGTGATTCAGATTTCTATCTCTTTTTAGCAGGAGCACAAAGGGGATATGTCTGTAGAAATTCCCACTTTTCGAATTTTTGTAACAGATCTTACAGATATGCCAGCATAACAGGCAGCACGTACTCCTCCATCTTGATCAAAACGTTTTTTGCAATATTACTTCCATTTTACTACCCTCACGATGAATCGTCTGTCCCTTATTGCGATCTGAAGAAATTGCGGAGGCAGAACATATTATCTTAGTGGCTAATGGCTCATCCGTTACTGTAATTTGCATTGTTCTTGACAAATGAAAAACAATAACGAAACAAAACACAAAAACGAAACATATATAAGAAATTGAATTATATACTGTACTAATGAAAAAAAAACACTGAGAGCTTAAACAGCGAAAAACGAAACACTACTTGGAATTTTGTGATTAACTGTTTGAAACAATCTACGCAGTGATCTAGGTTGCGGTCCAAGGAATCACACCATCAAGCTGTTCATCCTAGTGGGTCCTCGTTTATATGTAATCGATGAAAATTTTTTCAGAATTTTTTTTGAATCTATACAACTATTAATGATGATGATGAAGTCCCATACTCCTTGACAGAGCGTAGGGGACGATGAGGGAGACCCACACTGCTGTACTAGGCAAGGTCCTATCGGAGGTGGTTTGCCATTGCCTTCCTCCGACCGTAATGGGGATGAATGATGATGATGAAGACGACACAACAACACCCAGTCATCTAGAGGCAGGTGAAAATCCTTGACCACGCCGGGAATCGAACCCGGGACGCCGTGCTCGGGAAGTGAGAACGCTACCGCGAGACCACGACCTGCGGACACACAGCTATAAAAAATAGCATTAGTTTTCAGACTGGTTGCACAGTGTAGTAGATAAGGTTCGCCGGCACGGTAGTTCAGCGTGTTCGGTCAGAGGGTTTAGTTACACTTTGTGATAAAAAAAACTGAATAAACGGATCAGCGAACAGTCTAAACGAGTGTCATAGGACGTCCGCCACAAACAAATTCAACGAATAATATAGAACAAAAATGTGGTAAAAAAAAAAGTAGCGATAAAAAGATACAGACGTCACAGGCAAAAGGTTATGGGTTCGAATCTCGTCAGCTGCTTTGAAATTTTTTTATTTTAAAATCTTTATCGAAATTACTGTGACAAACATTTTTATTCAATTAATTGATTTAAATTATTTTTTCACTCCTTTGTCACATCATATTTCTCATCGTATGAAATACATCATTTACTCTCATTTTGCTTCGTATCAGTCTTTTTCTACTTGGAATCATTGTTCATGTGATTTTGATTATTGTAATACCTTGAGCTCGATTTAACTTCTTCTAATTTATCATATTCATTCATGTTATTACATTCATTATTTCTGTTTCTTATTTTGCTTGAATTTCGTTTTACTTATAATCACTCCTTTCTTTAAATCATCATGTGTGTTATTTTGTCTATATTTAAATAAGAATATATAATTTGAATGTTTCTATGACGGTTGCCATCCAAAACTGTCTAGATCTTGTTATGAAAAATACGTTCTTGACAACATTGCACAGTCAATATTGATTGTACCGTCTTTTCTTTTAAACTGACAGATCGGCATTTTCAAACATTTAAACATCATGATAAATAAACAGAAATAATTAAATACTTATACACAAAGAATCCAGGAGGACAGGGAATGACAGGAATAAAAAATAAGAGCAGCTGAAGAAATTAGTTCACTTATTAAAATGACGTGACAACGGAATATTAATAAAGAAATGTGTGTAAACCAACTACTAATTCTACATCTACATCTACATTCATACTCCGCAAGCCACCCAACGGTGTGTGGCGGAGGGCACTTTACGTTCCACTGTGATTACCTCCCTCTCCTGTTCCAGTCGCGTATGGTTCGCGGGCAGAACGACTGCCGGAAAGCCTCCGTGCGCGCTCGAATCTCTCTAATTTCACATTCGTGATCTCCTCGGGATGTATAAGTAGGGGAAAGCAATATATTCGATACCTCATTCAGAAACGCCCCCTCTCGAAACTAATTGAATAAAAATAATTTGCAAAGGAGGGCCTACCAAGGTGAATGGCTGCACCGTGTGATTCCTATATAATCATATAGACTGTTTCAAAAAGTCTTCCAACCCTTCGGAACCTCTCCTTGTCAAAAATGTTCGAATGTGTGTGAAATCTTATGGGACTTAACTGCCAAGGTCATCAGTCCCTAATCTTACATACTACTTAATCTAAATTAAACTAAGGACAAACACACACACCCATGCCCGAGGGAGGACTCGAACCTCCGCCGGGACCAGCCGCACAGCCCATGACTGTAGCGCCCAAGACCGCTCGTCTAATCCCGCGCGGCCTTTCTCCTTGGCAGTGACAAAAAAGTTCAGTAGTAGGGCAACATTTTTCGGACGGCCAATGCTACCTCTGCCCATACGCTCTGTACCGAAGTGAGCTTATCGGATGATTGCTTTCCGTCTCCCCTCTCCACCTCTCTCGTAGTACCAGCGTGCCGTGGGTGCGGCAAACCATGCCGCAACACCACCAATACCACGCAGGCGCGTGTCGTGTCACCATCGCGTCGCGTCTCAATTTGAGCGATCGTACTTGAACTTGTTAGGTCACACAAATGCGCGCAACATTACGCCACGCCTCACGTTCTATACGTGCGCCCATCTCAATTTGCTCCTAGCGCTACTGTGGCCGCAGACGCGCCACACTGCTCCTGGATGCCCAGTTCGGGCAGAGCGCAGCCTGGCGAAACAGCAGACGCGCGCCCAGAACGCAGTCAACAGGTGCGACAGGACGGAGGTAGAGGGAAATCGTGATGCTCGAATAGCCTGTCCCACTTGAATGCCCAGCCGGCCCTTCTGCTGGGTCCTTCTGCTGGGCCTCATTGGAATCGTGCTTCACAAACGCCGTGTCCTCTGTGGCTACTGCTCTCTGTCTCTCTGTCTGCTGCATAGAGTGTTTGCCAGGTCTAGATCCTTGAATGACGACTAGTCAGCTAATGCGAGAGCTCTCCACTAGGCACGGAAGCACTGTGCCGCTTCGCAGTTACGCTTGCACTTTACACCAAGTGTTTGGCAGAGGGCGTGAGGGAATCGTGTCATACTGTATCTCTACCAATGCGCTGTCGAATAGCGCACAGGAAAACAAAAACACCTCAATACTGTGGTTCGGCAGCTACCTCACAAACAGATCTCAAAGAATCGTCTGAGGCTTAGAGATGTTTTCTTCACAGAGTCATGTGCCGTCTTGGCGTGGGGGGGGGGGGGGGGGGGGGAGGGGGGAACGTGGGGGGGGGGGAGGGGGGAAGATTGTCAGATGAGTTCCTTGGTACAAAGCAAAGCAGCAGAGAAAAGAAATACAATACTACCGTGACCTTTTTTTTTTTTTGTCATCAGTCTACTGACTGGTTTGATGCGGCCCGCCACGAATTCCTTTCCTGAGCTAACCTCTTCATCTCAGAGTAGCACTTGCAATGTCCTCAATTATTTGCTTGACGTATTCCAATCTCTGTCTTCCTCTACAGTTTTCACCTTCTACAGCTCCCTCTAGTACCATGGAAGTCATTCCCCCATGTCTTAGCAGATGTCCTATCATCCTGTCCCTTCTCCTTATCAGTGCTTTCCACATATTCCTTTCCTCTCCGATTCTGCGTAGCTCCTACTCATTCCTTACCTTATCAGTCCACCTGTTAAGTACGCTGTTTAGGTTTTTTTATTGGTAACGCCGCCGCCACGTAGCGCTCTGTATGAAAATCACTGGCTGTGCCGTGTGCAGTCTGTGGCTGGTTTGCATTGTTGTCTGCCATTGTAGTGTCGGGCAGCGGCAGCTGGATGCTAACAGCGCGTAGCGTTGCGCAGTTGGAGGTGAGCCGCCAGCGGTGGTGGACCTGGGGAGAGAGATGGCGGAGTTTTGAAATTTGTAAGAATTGGTGTCATGAACTGATATATATATATATTATGACTATAAAGGTAAATACATTGTTTGTTCTCTATTGAAATCTTTCATTTGCTAACTGTGCCTATCAGTAGTTAGTGCCTTCAGTAGTTTCACTCTTTTATTTAGCTGGCAGTAGTGGCGCCCGCTGTTTTGCAGTAGTTCGAGTAATGAAGATATTTGTGAGGTAAGTGATTTCTGAAACGTATAGGTTACTGTTAGTCAGGGCCATTCTTTTGTAGGGATTATTAAAAGTCAGATTGCGTTGCGCTACAAAATATTCTGTGTCAGTTTAAGCACAGTCGTGTATAAATTTTTCTAAAGGGGACGTTTCACACCTAATTTTCAACATTCGTCTATAGCACCACATCTCAAATGCTTCGATTCTCTTCTGTTCCGGTTTTCCCACAGTCCATGTTGCACTGTTATATAATGCTGTACTCCAGACGTAAATCATAAGAAATTTCTTCCTCAAATTAAGGCCGGTATTTGATATTAGTAGACTTCTCTTGGCCAGAAATGCCTTTTTTTGCCATAGCTTGTCTGCTTTTGATGTCTTCCTCGTTCCGTCCGTCATTGGTTATTTTACTGCCTAGATAGCAGAATTCCTTAACTTCATTGACTTCGTGACCATCAATCCTGATGTTAATTTTCTCGCTGTTCCCATTTCTACTGCTTCTCATTACCTTCGTACTTCTCCGATTTACTCTCAAACCATACTGTATACTCGTTAGACTGTTCATTCCGTTCAGCAGATCATTTAATTCTTCTTCACTATCACTCAGGATAGCAATGTCATCAGCGAATCGTATCATTGATATTATTTCACCTTGTATTTTAATTCCACTCCTGAAGCTTTCTTTTATTTCCATCATTGCTTCCTCGATATACAGATTGAAGAGTAGGGGCGAAAGGCTATAGCCTGGTCTTACACCCTTCTTAATACGTGCACTTCGTTCTTGATCGTCCACTCTTATTATTCCCTCTTGGTTGTTGTACATATTGTCTATGACCCGTCTCTCCCTATAGCTTACCCCTACTTTTTTCAGAATCTCGAACAGCTTGCACCATATTATATTGTCGAACGCTTTTTCCAGGTCGACAAATCCTATGAACGTGTCTTGATTTTTCTTTAGTCTTGCTTTCATTATAAGACGTAACGTCAGAATTGCCTCTCTCGTGCCTTTACTTTTCCTAAAGCCAAACTGATCGTCACCTAGCGCATTCTCAATTTTCTTTTCCATTCTTCTGTATATTATTCTTGTAAGCAGCTTCGATGCATGAGCTGTTAAGCTGATTGTGCGATAATTCTCGCACTTGTCAGCTCTTGCCGTCTTCGGAATTGTGTGGATGATGCTTTTCCGAAAGTCAGATGGTATGTCGCCAGACTCATATATTCTACACACCAACGTGAATAGTCGTTTTGTGCCACTTCCCCTAATGATTTTAGAAATTCTGATGGAATGTTATCTATGCCTTCTGCCTTATTTGACCGTAAGTGCTCCAAAGCTCTTTTAAATTCCGATTCTAATACTTGATCCCCTATCTCTTCTAAATCGACACCTGTTTCTTCTTCTATCACATCAGACAAATCTTCACCCTCATGGAGGCTTTCACTGTATTCTTTGCACCTATCTGCTCTCTCCTCAGCATTTATCAGTGGAATTCCCGTTGCACTCTTAATGTTACCACCGTTGCTTTTAATGTCACCAAAGGTTGTTTTGACTTTCCTGTATGCTGAGTCTGTCCTTCCGACAATCATATATTTTTCGATGTCTTCACATTTTTCCTGCAGCCATTTCGTCTTAGCTTCCCTGCACTTCCTACTTATTTCATTCTTCAGCGACTTGTATTTCTGTATTCCTGATCTTCCCGGAACATGTTTGTACTTCCTACTTTCATCAATCAACTGAAGTATTTCTTCTGTTACCCATGGTTTCTTCGCAGCTACCGTCTTTGTACCTATGTTTTCCTTCCCAACTTCTGTGATGGCCCTTTTCAGAAATGTCCATTCCTCCTCAACTGTACTGACTACTACGCTATTCCTTATTGCTGTACGTATAGAGTTAGAGAACTTCAAACGTACCTCGTCATTCCTTACAACTTCCATATCCCACTTCTTTGCGTATTGATTCTTCCTGACTAATGTCTTGAACATCAACCTACTCTTCATCACTACTATATTGTGATCTGAGTCTATATCTGCTCCTGGGTACGCCTTACAATCCAATATCTGATTTCGGAATCTCTGTCTGACCATGATGTAATCTAATTGAAATCTTCCCGTACCTCCTGGCCTTTTCCAAGTATACCTCCTCTTGTGATTCTTGAACAGGGTATTTGCTATTACTAGCTGAAACTTGTTACAGAACTCAATTAGTCTTTCTCCTCTTTCATTTCTTGTCCGAAGCCCATTTTCTCCTGTAACCTTTTCTTCTACTCCTTCCCCTACAACTGCATTCCAGTCGCCCATGACTATTAGATTTTCGTCCCCCTTTACATACTGCATTACCCTTTCAATATCCTCATACACTTTCTCTATCTGTTCATCTTCAGCTTGCGTCGTCGGCATGTATACCTGAACTATCGTTGTTGGTGTTGGTCTGCTGTCGATTCTGATTAGAACAACCCGGTCACTGAACTGTTCACGGTAACACACCCTCTGCCCTACCTTCCTATTCATAACGAATCCTGCACCTGTTATACCATTTTCTGCTGCTGTTGATATTACCCGATACTCATCTGACCAGAAATCCTTGTCTTCCTTCCACTTCACTTCACTGACCCCTTCTACACTCCTGGAAATTGAAATAAGAACACCGTGAATTCATTGTCCCAGGAAGGTGAAACTTTATTGACACATTTCTGGGGTCAGATGCATCACATGATCACACTGACAGAACCACAGGCACATAGACTCAGGCAACAGAGCATGCACAATGTCGGCACTAGTACAGTGTATATTCACCTTTCGCAGCAATGCAGGCTGTTATTCTCCCATGGAGACGATCGTAGAGATACTGGATGTAGTCCTGTGCAACAGCTTGCCATGCCATTTCCACCTGGCGCCTCAGTTGGACCAGCGTTCGTGCTGGACGTGCAGACCGCGTGAGACGACGCTTCATACAGTCCCAAACATGCTCAATGGGGGACAGATCCGGAGATCTTGCTGGCCAGGGTAGTTTACTTACACCTTCTAGAGCACGTTGGGTGGCACGGGATACATGCGGATGTGCATTGTCCTGTTGGAACAGCAAGTTCCCTTGTCGGTCTAGGAATGGTAGAACGATGGGTTCGATGACGGTTTGGATGTACCGCGCACTATTCAGTGTCCCCTCGACGATCACCAGAGGTGTACGGCCAGTGTAGGAGATCGCTCCCCACACCATGATGCCGGGTGTTGGCCCTGTGTGCCTCGGTCGTATGCAGTCCTGATTGTGGCGCTCACCTGCACGGCGCCAAACACGCATACGACCATCATTGGCACCAAGGCAGAAGCGACTCTCATCGCTGAAGACGACACGTCTCCATTCGTCCTTCCATTGACGCCCGTCGCGACACCACTGGAGGCGGGCTGCACGATGTTGGGGCGTCAGCGGAAAACGGCCTAACGGTGTGCGGGACCGTAGCCCAGCTTCATGGAGACGGTTGCGAATGGTTCTCGCCGATACCCCAGGAGCAACAGTGTACCGAATTTGCTGGGAAGTGGCGGTGCGGTCCCCTACGGTACTGCGTAGGATCCTACGGTCTTGGCGTGCATCCGTGCGTCGCTGCGGTCCGGTCCCAGGTCGACGGGCACGTGCACCTTCCGCCCACCACTGGCGACAACATCGATGTACTGTGGAGACCTCACGCCCCACGTGTTGAGCAATTCGGCGGTACGTCCACCCGGCCTCCCGCATGCCCACTATACGCCCTCGTTCAAAGTCCGTCAACTGCACATAAGGTTCACGTCCACGATGTCGCGGCATGCTACCAGTGTTACAGACTGCGATGGAGCTCCGTATGCCACGGCAAACTGGCTGACACTGACGGCGGCGGTGCACAAATGCTGCGCAGCTAGCGCCATTCGACGGCCAACACCGCGGTTCCTGGTGTGTCCGCTGTGCCGTGCGTGTGATCATTGCTTGTACAGCCCTCTCGCAGTGTCCGGAGCAAATATGGTGGGTCTGACACACCGGTGTCAATATGTTCTTTTTTCCATTTCCAGGAGTGTATATCTAGATTGAGCCTTTGCATTTCTCTTTTCAGATTTTCTAGTTTCCCTACCACGTTCAAGCTTCTGACATTCCACGCCCCGACTCGTAGAACGTTATCCTTTCGTTGATTATTCAATCTTTTTTTCATGATAACCTCCCCCTTGGCAGTCCCCTCCCGGAGATCCGAATGGGGGACTATTCCGGAATCTTTTGCCAATGGAGAGATCATCATGACACTTCTTCAACTACAGGCCACATGTCCTGTGGATACACGTTACGTGTCTTTAATGCAGTGGTTTCCATTGCCTTCTGCATCCTCATGTCGTTGATCACTGCTCATTCTTCCGCCTTTAGGGGCAATTTCCCACCCCTAGGACAAGAGAGTGCCCTGAACCTCAATCCGCTCCTCCGCCCTCTTTGACAAGGCCGTTGGCAGAATGAGGCTGACTTCTTATGCCGGAAATCTTCGGCCGCCAATGTTGATTATTTATCAAAATTTAGGCAGTGGCAGGAATCGAACCCTGGACCGAAGACGTTTTGATTATGAATGAAACACAGTACCATTTTTTTCTTTTTTTTTAATTGATCTGATTTTGTTCGTTTTTGTTCGTTTTATCTGCTAGGGGCGGACGTCGCAAGACACCCGTTTCAGTTCGTTGTTGATCGATTAACTCGGGTTGTTGATCGATTAACTCGGGTTTTTTATTATAGAGGGTGGCTAACTCTCTGACCGAACACGCTGAGCGACCGTGCCGGCTAGATGCAGTTCCGCACTGTCCCCTAGACCACGGGTTACTATAGCAGATGTCTAAAGCGACCGCCATTTATCTGTTTGTACTTTCGGGTCCTGCTCAGCAAGTTGCTGCAGGCGGATCGAAGCTGGACTGCTGGAATTGCTGTAGTCTCACCCGAACTGTCCTGCTGCAGTTCTTGGAGATTACATCTACATCTACATTTATACTCCGCAAGCCACCCAACGGTGTGTGGTGGAGGGCACTTTATATGCCACTGTCATTACCTACCTTTCCTGTTCCAGTCGCGTATGGTTCGCGGGAAGAACAACTGCCGGAAAGCCTCCGTGCGGTTTCGAATCTCTCTAATTTTACATTCGTGATCTCCTCCGGAGTTATAAGTAGGGGGAAGCAATATATTCGATACCTCATCCAAAAACGCACCCTCTCGAAACCTGGACAGCAAGCTACACCGCGATGCAGAGCGCCTCTCTTGCAGAGTCTGCCACTTGACTTTGTTAAACTTCTCCGTAATTCTATCACGGTTTCCAAATAACCCTGGGACGAAACGCGCCGCTCTTCTTTGGATCTTCTCTATCTCCTCCGTCAACCCGATCTGGTACGGATCACACACTGATGAGCAATACTCAAGTATAGGTCGAACGAGTGTTTTGTAAGCCACGTCCTTTGTTGATGGACTACATTTTCTAAGGACTCTCCCAATGAATCACAACCTGGTACCCGCCTTACCAACAATTAATTTTATATGATCATTCCACTTCAAATCGTTCCGCACGCATACTCCCAGATATTTTACAGAAGTAACTGCTACCAGTGTTTGTTCCGCTATCATATAATGATACAATAAAGGATCCTTCTTTCTATGTATCCGCAATACATTACATTTGTCTATGTTAAGGGTCAGTTGCCACTCCCTGCACCAAGTGCCTATCCGCTGCAGATCTTTCTGCATTTCGCTACAATTTTCTAATGCTCCAACTTCTCTGTATACTACAGCATCATCCGCGATAAGCCGCATGGAACTTCCGACAATATCTACTAGTTCATTTTTATATTGTGTGAAAAGCAATGGTCCCATAACACTCCCCTGTGGCACGCCAGAGGTTACTTTAACGTCTGTAGAATTCTCTCCATTGATAACAACATACTGCGTTCTGTTTGCTAAAAACTCTTCAATCCAGCCACACAGCTGGTCTGATATTCCGTAGGCTCTTACTTTGTTTATCAGGCGACAGTGCGGAACCGTATCGAACGCCTTTCGGAAGTCAAGAAAAATAGCATCTTCCTGGGAGTCTGTATCTAATATTTTTTGGGTCTCATGAACAAATAAAGCGAGTTGGGTTTCACACGATCGCTGTTTCCGGAATCCATGTTGATTCCTACAGAGTAGATTCTTGGTTTCCAAAAACGACATTGTACTCGAGCAAAAAACATGTTCTAAAATTCTACAACAGATCGATGTCAGAGATATAGGTCTATAGTTTTGCTCATCTGCTCGACGACCCTTCTTGAAGACTGGGACTACCTGTGCTCTTTTCCAATCATTTGGAACCTTCCGTTCCTTTAGAAACTTGCGGTACACGGCTGTTAGAAGGGGGGCAAGTTCTTTCGCGCACTCTGTGTAGAATCGAATTGGTATCCCGTCAGGTCCAGTGGACTTCCCTCTGTTGAGTGATTCCAGTTGCTTTTCTATTCCTTTGACACTTATTTCGATGTCAGCCATTTTTTCGTTTGTGCGAGAATTTAGAGAAGGAACTGCAGTGCGGTCTTCCTCTGTGAAACAGCTTTGGAAAAAGGTGTTTAGTATTTCAGCTTTACGCTTGTCATCCTCTGTTTCAATGCCATCATCACCCCGGAGTGTGTGGATATGCTGTTTCGAGCCAATTACTGATTTAACGTAAGACAAGAACTTCCTAGGATTTTCTGTCAAGTTGGTACATAGAATTTTACTTTCGAATTCACTGAACGCTTCACGCATAGCCCTCCTTACGCTAACTTTGACATCGTTTAGTTTGTTTGTCTGAGAGGTTTTGGCTGCGTTTAAACTTGGAGTGAAGCTCTCTTTGCTTTCGTAGTAGTTTCCTAACTTTGTTGTTGTACCACGGTGCGTTTTTCCCGTCCCTCACAGTTTTACTCGGCACGTACCTGTCTAAAACGCATTTTACGATTGCCTTGAACTTTTTCCATAAACACTCAACATTGTCAGTGCCGGAACAGAAACTTTCGTTTTGATCTGTTAGGTAGTCTGAAATCTGCCTTCTATTACTCTTGCTAAACAGATAAACCTTCCTCCCATTTTTTAATATTGCTATTAACTTCCATATTCAGGGATGCTGCAACGGCCTTATGATCACTGATTCCCTGTTCTGCACATACAGAGTCGTAAAATTCGGGTCTGTTTGTTATCAGTAGGTCCAAGATGTTATCTTCACGTGTTGGTTCTCTGTTTACTTGCTCGAGGTAATTTTCGGATAGTGCACTCATTATAATGTCACTCGATACTCTGTCCCTACCACCCGTCCTAAACATCTGAGTGTCCCAGTCTATATCTGGTAAATTGAAATCTCCACCGAAGACTATAACATGCTGAGAAAATTTATGTGAAATTTATTCCAAATTTTCTCTCAGTTGTTCTGCCACTAATGCTGCTGAGTCGGAAGGTCGGTAAAAGGAGCCAATTATTAACCTAGCTCGGTTGTTGAGTGTAACCTCCACCTATAATAATTCACAGGAACTATCCACTTCTACTTCACTACAGGATAAACTACTACTAACAGCGACGAACACTGCCCCACCGGTTGCATGCAATCTATCCTTTCTAAAAACCGTCTGTACCTTTCGGCAGAATTTATCTCTGGCTTCAGCCAGCTTTCTGTACCTATAACGATTTCAGCTTAGGTGCTTTCTATTAGCGCTTGAAGTTCCGGTAATTTACCAACGCAGCTTCGACGGTTTACAATTACAATACCGATTGCTGCTTGGTCCCCGCATGTCCTGACTTTGCCCCGCACACGTTGAGGCTGTTGCCCTTTCAGTACTTGCCTGATGCCATCTAACTTAAAAAAACCGCCCCGCCCACGCCACACAACCCCTGCTAGCCGTGTAGCCGCTTGTTGCGTGTAGTGGACTCCTCACCTATCCAGCGGAACCCGAAACCCCACCACCCTAAGGCGCAAGTCGAGGAATCTGCTGCCCACACGGTCTCAGCCTCTGATTCAGACCCTCCACTCGGCTCTGTACCAAAGGTCCGCAGTCAGTCCTGTCGACGATGCTGCAGATGGTGAGCTCTGCTTTCATCCCGCTAGCGAGACTGGCAGTGTTCACCAAATCAGATTGCCGCCGGATGCCAGAGAGGATTTCCTCCGATCCATAGCGACACACATCATTGGTGCCGACATGAGCGACCGCCTGCAGATGGGTGCACCCTGTACCCTTCATGGCATCCGGAAGGACCTTTTCCACATCTGGAATGGCTCCCCCCGGTATGCACACGGAGTGCACATTGGTTTTCTTCCCCTCTCTTGCTGCCATATCCCTAAGGGGCCCCATTACAAGGGTTGTTGCGATACACTTTAGACACGGGAGCTCCCCATACAAAGTAATGGCACACTCACAGATCAGGTGACCGGGCTGACCTGCTAGGCCCTTCCCTAGAGTGACCTCTCTCTGCTAACAATTCTGTCGGGCGTGAAGATTGTGTAAATGTGCTCCAAGATTCGGCGGGCTGTATGGGCAGCTGCTCGGTCCTGCGGCTCTTTTCCTCCTCGTTTAATGTTGCCACACGTCCAGTCCACTTTTATGTGCCACTCCCTGCATCTTACTAAGACTACGATTCCGAGACGTGCAGTTGTTACTGCAGTTCGTATGTTGTTAATAAACTGCATTTTTAAAAATATTTGTTCAGTGGTACAAGAACTGCATAAAAGGCATGTTTGAACCATCAGCTGCTTTTATTTTAAACCCAGTTTCGGTCTTGAAGATGGTCAAGAACCGAAACCGGTAGACATTTGGGTTTAAAATAAAAGCAGCTGGTGGTTCAAACAGGCATTTTATACATTGGATTATTTCATGCTTTCCCGGCAAAATGCTGACATTCTGGAGTAGTCGGGTGTTCTGCCGGATGTTCGTGTCAAACTTGCACAATATTTCGACAGTGAGGCAGAACACCCGACTACTCCAGAATGTCATTTTATACATTACTTAGCGGCTGTTGACAATCACCGTCCAAAAATGTTTTGGCATAACAACTGTCCGCTATTTTTATTTACACAGTTGTTTTATTTTTGAACGATATAATTTGAGTCCAAAAGAAAATGTTAGTAAAATAATATAGTAGTAAAATTATAACATTTTTCGACGTGAAAAATCTATTTCTACGCATTGAATCCCATAGTCTTTGTGTTCCACTGAGTCTTGATCTGTCTTATAGACTTGAAGTGATTTATTACGGAGTGTACCAATCATCTGTTCTGTTTTCCTAGCATAATGGAGGCGAAACCTAGTTTAGTGTGTCACTCATCTCATGATGACGTCACAGTAAATTTTCATTGCAGTATTTTTCTGAGAAGATGATTAAATTAAAGATGACACCCACTGTTAATCTTTCATTACTTGAGTTGAAAATTTTATTGTTTAGTTCCCTCCTACTCACGAACTGTTAACGTGTAAAACTAGTACTGACTGCAGAATTTCGATTGATCTTGTTACGTACTTTGTCGAAAACTGATATATTTTCTCTCCTCGTTTTATTATTTTACTTGTAATAAATTTGTCTTTCTTACACCCTCGGCATCCTGTCCCAAATAGTAATTTCAGCATTCCATCCTATACTGTCCCACGACATTACGTATGTCCAGTACTGTTACAGTCCGATTCACCCTGGCGTATTACCCCTTCGAGTCCGATGTTTCTGCCTGCGTTCCACACTGAGGTGACGAGAACATCACTCAAGAGCTGGCAGCAACGGAACATGCACTTTTCACGAGATTGTCTGAGAAGCACAATACTCTTCTGGACAATTGCTTTTCTTTGCGATACTTTTATAACCTGAAAGCTACAGCAAATGGCACTGAATTCGGGAGCAAATTCAAATACTCATTTAAATATAAATAATTTTAATCATCTCTTAATCTGTGCATTAATAAAAATGTAAGGTGACGTCTGAGGTGTCCGAGGATCTTGTTGTTGTTGCTGTTGTTGTTGTTGTGGCCTTCAGTCCGAAGAATCATTGATGCAACTTTCTATGCTACTCTATCCTGTGCAAGCCTCTTCATGATCGAATAACTACTGCAACTTACATCCTTCTGAATCTGTTTGTTATATTCATCTCCTGGTGTCCCTCAACAATTTTTACCCCCACAGGTCCCTTCAACACTGAATTAGTGATCCCTTAACATCTTAGAATGGGTCCTGAGAGCCAACTCCTTCTTCTATTTAGGTTGTGCCATAAATTTCTTTTCTTCCCAATTCCGTTCAGGACCTCCTCAGTAATTATGCGGTCTTACCGTCTAATCTTCAACATTCTTCTGTAGCACCACGCTCCAAAAGATTCTATTCTCTTTTCATCTATACTGTTTATGGTCCATTTTTCATTTCCATACTTGGATACACTCCATACAAATACTTTCACAAAAGACTTCCTGTTGTGGTTGGCAGGAGAGCCAACACCGTGTTACTAGAGGAGGTCGAAAGACACGCGATTTAGCTCACGCAGGCTGGCGTGAGGTCTGGAACAGGACAAGGAAATTAGAATTTAGAAACAACGGACGTAGCTTGTGGAATGCTTAACTTTCATCCATTAATGACGAACGTCGCTCGTGACGGTACATGATAGACAATCTCAATAGTAACTGATAATGGCGCCTTGCTAGGTCGTAGCAAATAACGTAGCTGAAGGCTATGCTAACTATCGTCTCGGCAAATGAGAGCGTATTTATTCAGTGAACCATCGCTAGCAAAGTCGGCTGTACAACTGGGGCGAGTGCTAGGAAGTCTCTCTAGACCTGCTGTGTGGCGGCGCTCGCTCTGCAATCACTGATAGTGACGACACTCGGGTCCGACGTATATTACCGCACCGCGGCCGATTTAAAGGCTACCACCTGTAAGGTGTCAGGCAAATCCAACACCTTACATGAAAACCCTGACATGATAAGCAAATCCAGTAGTATGTCACATAGCTCCGAATAAATCGTGACATTAAATTAACCAAAGTAATACGAGTAACGAGTGAGCAAATGGAATACCACAGACTAACACAAGAATGCCTAAATGCATGTCGTACCTCCCCGCCGTGAGGCAGACGCAGTTCCGAGGGGAGAAACGAGGACAGAAGCCGAGAGCAGAACCGTGTTAAGTTAGTAAAGAGAGGGGCTGGGCACCCACGATGCGAGCCTACCTGTACAACTATACAACCCGCACGTTTTAGCGTCAGGCTTTTTCGCGTCTCAGGTATGTCAAGGACAACCCCCCAGCCCATGTTAAAAGCTAGAGCCCTGCAGAAAAGCAGTATAGATCTTACGATAACACAAAAAGGGCCACTACCACCAGCAAGTTTTAGCGTGAGACTTTTTCGCGTGTCTGTTACATTAGGATCACTCCCCAGCCCATGTTAAAAGATAGAGCCCTCCAGAAGAGCAGTATAGATCTCACGATAACGCTAAAAGGACCACACTAGCTGCAGGTTTTAGCGTGAGACTTTTTAGCGTCTCTGTTACATTGCAAACTTTAAAAACATTGCCCCCCCACGAAAAGTATAACGTTTCCCATTGGATAGACAGAATTTTTGTAGGCTTAGCTTAAGGTTAGCATTGAGACCCTGATTGGTCAGATGAAAACACACCCAAATAGTTTTTTTTTAAATCAACTTCGATAAATGGTAGTAAGGAGAAGATAGGAGAAATACGAGAGTTGGTTCCGAGACGGCGCGCTGGATGGCTGCTGCGCCGGCCGCTGCCGCCCTGACGCTGCCTAAACACCGACAAGGTAATGAACGCACGCGATGCCGCATATCTGAGCGCATAAAGATTCACTCAGAACTGCAGAAGTCTCATCTGTTACACCCCTTTTTTGCGTAATACTAATGGTGCTCCTTAATTAAAACTTATGGTGTTCACATTTGCCACTTGAAGAACAGATCTGAAACGCGATGATTTTTCTTTTCTATAGTTATTGAGAAGCCACATCAGCCACTGTAATTTACGACAAGTTAAATAAGTAATTAAAGATAATTGAGGGTCACTGTAGACCATTTTGATAGTTTTATCTTTTGTGAAACTTAATTTAAACCTAGATTATAGATGTGATATGGCATAGGTCATCCTTCGATCGATTGTAGAACTTGGAAACCCATTTAGGGAATATTCGTTCACATTTTTGTTGGACGCAGTTGGTTTTTACCATCCTGTATTAAAACATTTCCTTTTATCAATAGTGCAATTTATAAACGATGTTTTGTGATTAGAATAAATTTCCAATGGTAAACTTAACTGCTTTTTCGACGTTATTTTACCAGCTAACTAAAAATAGGAAAGCCCTGAACCCTTTCCACTATATTTAGTTAGAATTAAGATTCTTTTACAGGGAGTGGAGTGGAGCTGACGCTGAGATCATTTAGTATTTGGTTATATCATCGCTAGTCTCACTGAACTCTTCTGAATTCTACATGTCATGTGTGGTCTGGCGTCTCCTTACCAGCAGCAGGTCCCAGGTTCAAACTAGTTAATTCCCTAAAAAACACGCTCAGAGCGTCGTTGCGCGAAAGTGGTAGGGAGACACGATATAGTACAATCAGACACCACCATGAATGTTTAGACACCTAGCAAATGGGGTGTCTGGCGGTGACACCACATTCCTCCCCCGCAAATCGGCGTACGGTTGTGGCATAAGGCTTCCGCCCACCTTAGGGAGGACCCCATGTGACGTATGCGACGAGGTGGGGAGCCTAACAACAGGCGAGGCTGTGCCACCCGCACCCTGCCATTCGGACAGCGGGCAGCTAGGAAATGCCTGAAAACCTGCTCAAGGGTGCACGCCAACATGCGGTGTATGCGCCCGTAGAGAGACAGGAGGGGCCGAAGGGTCGACCTCCATCGGGCCGGGGCACCCTACGGGCGAAGACGACATACGGTCCGGAGCGGGCAAGAGTTCCATGTCGGAGAACAACTGGTCACGGGAAGCGATTGGCGGCGCGTGACCCAGGGAGGCGCCCGGCGGTTGCAGCGACGCGTCCACTGCGGGCGTCGCCGGCGGGAGAACAGGCGGCGGCGGCGACGGCGGCGGTGGCGGTGGTGCGTCGCCATGGGGCAAAATGGAAGGCAGCGTCGGTAACACCTGGGGCTGAGGCGAGCCAGTAGATGGGTCCCCGGGGCTCTGACCGGACGGCACCGTCGCTGAAAGCAGACGGCGAGCGGCAGATCCCGTGAGACGACAGAGGCGCAGCTGGTTGAGATGCCGTCCACCTCACCAGAGGCCCCCAAAACCAGATACATAGGGCGTCCGAGGCAGCGAAGAATGAGCCCTTCGAGCCAACGCCGTGAACCTAGGTAGTGGCGATAGTAGACAACGTCGCCTGGAGCAACAGCAGGTGTCTGCCGCTGCACAGGAACCTGATGCGGCGGATGTAGCAAAGACATCAAGGTTCGATGATGACGACCGTGGAGCAACTCAGCCGGCGAGCGACCATCTCGGGGCTGAGAGCGATGCGAGGTCAACAAGAGCAACAACGCGTCCTCCCGAAAATGCTACTCTTTCAACTTCAACAATTGTGACTTGAAAGTCCTGAGCAATCGTTCAGCGGCACCGTTTGACTGTGGCGAAAACGGCGCGGACGTCAGATGTCTAACACCACTGGCCTTGCAGAATGACTGAAATTCTGCGGACATGAATTGTGGGCCATTGTCGGAAACAATAGTCTGTGGAAAACCTTCAATGCAAAAGATAGCGGATAACGCTTTGATGGTGGCAGATGACGTCGTGGAAGACATCCGGACAACAAAAGGATAATTACTGATGAATCTATCACTACCAACCATCGAGCATACCAGAATGGACCAGCAAAATTGATGTGTAAGCGTTGCCAAGGGGAAGTGGCTTTGGTCATGGAAAGAATTTCCGCGGTGGTGCTGATTGCTGTTCGGCACACACCATACAAGAAGAGCACATATTCGTAATCGCGGCATCGATTCCGAACCAAGTACAGTGCTGACGAGCAAGTTGTTTTGTTCTCATTATACCCCAATGGTGGAGAAGCTGTAAGACAGAGGACGGTAACGAACGTGGTACCACGACCCTGGACTGATCATTATCAGAACGCAACAGGAAAACACTGCGTCGTACATAAAGTCTCATCGTCGAACCAACGGGTCCCCGATCCGTGACTTTGACAAGGGTCACTGCGTAGCAACAAAACGCAGAGCGGGAACAAGGACAGGGTCGGCAGCTGTGGCTGTAGCTTCACGACGAAAATCAATCGCAAACGATTCGACCGCGTCATAGGTTTCCGCATTAATCAACATGCAAGCAAGTTCAGAGGAATCGAATGCCCTATCCTCAGCAACAGGCAAGCGGGACAACGCATCGGCGTTTCCGTGCTGAGTAGCGGACCGATACAAGATATCGTTGCGGTACTGGGAGAGGAAAATAGACCAGCGAATGAATTTCTGCGCTGTACGTGGAGGTACAGGCTTGGTCGGATGAAAAAGCGATGTCAAAGGTTTGTGGTCTGTGATTACGGTAATGTGACGACCATACAAGAAATCATGAAACTTTATAACACCAAATACGAGAGCCAATGCTTCTTTCTCGATCTGCGAATAATTTCTTTGCGCAGACGAGAGAAATTTGGACGCAAAGGCAATAGGGCGATCATGCGATCCATCTTTGTGCGCAAGCACACCACCGATCCCGAAATCCGATGCATCCACCATCAACAAAAGGGGCTTCTGTGGATCGAATGGCGTAAGGCAAGTATTGGAAAGCAACGCCGATTTCAACTGGCGAAAGGCGCTTTCGCATTCCGTCGTCCAGACGAACGGAACACCGTTACGGAGTAAGCGATGAAGCGGAGCTGAAATGGAAGAGGCATGCGGCACATATTTATGATAATAGTTGATTTTTTCCAGCGCACTCTGTAGCTGCTTCAAATTCTGCGGCGACGGCAAGTCTTGTATGGCACGAAGGTGCGTGGGACTGGGATGTATGACTTTGTGCGCTTAGAAGCGAGATTTTCACCAAAGCTTAACCACTTCCAACAACTTACCTAATATTCTTTATCAGGTAGATATCCTTGCGACATGCCGAATATTTATCAACGTAGCTGCCGATAATAGGGGCGCGTAATTGCAAATTGGTAATGTTCCATTCCCAGGAGAGTGTGGGTGGACAAAGAAATTCTCATTGTTTTTTTAAATTTTATCAGTTGTGGGGGATATCAAATTAAAATGCCAGTATTACAATCGAATTATCGACTTCACTGTAGCTAGCATTTACCTTGTCCCAGTAAGCTTTACATGTACTCGAGTCACTGCATAGCTTGCCCAGACAGGAAGGAAAGAATCTTTGCGGTCTTCTGTGTCAGCGACGGACAAATAAGCTTACAATACTATCATAATCTATTTCTTAAGAGATATAATATTACGTTAAAAGTTGAACACAAGAAGACCGTAACACGGCGCACTAGACCACGCGGGTGGCCCGCGCGGCTGTTAATTTAAGCATCACCATAGTTATGGAGCAAAGGAAAAGTGTATCTAAGAGTTTTCTTCTGTACCTCTCGCTTGCGTAAGAAGGTAGAGAGTTCGGTCGTCATACCCAAGATCTAGCATTCTAATCTCACTGATGGCATTTTTTAAAAATGCTTATGGGTGAAACTGTTATGTGGGAGAACATGTTTCTGACATGTAAAATGACTTTTCGGAGTTTGTGGCAATGATCTTTTTCGCTTCGTTAGTTGAATGTTATGTCCTTACAGTTGATCTTATTTTTTGTTTATTATGAATTATAATTGAATTTTATTGGCAGGACACTTAGAAAATGTAACAGACCTACGAAGGAGTCTGCCTAAACTATGGTTGTCCGTCCTTTTTTAAAATACTGCTGCGCTGTGTGGGATCCTTACCAAACAGGAATGACGGAGCACATGGAAAAAGTTCAAAAAAAGGCAGCACGTTTTGTATTATCACCAAATATGGGAGAGAGTTTCACAGAAATGATCCAGGATTTGGGCTGGACATCATTAAAAGAAAGGCGTTTTTCGTTGCGACGGAATCTTCTCACAAAATTTCAATCACCAATAATTTGTTGATACCCACCTACATGGGGAGGAACGATCACCACGATAAAATAAGGGAAATCAGAGCTCGTACGGAAAGATATAGGTGTTCATTCTTTCCGCGCGCTATACCAGATTGGAATAATAGAGAACTGTAAAGGTGGTTTGGTGAACCCTCGGCCAGGCATTTAAATGTGATTTGCATAATATCGATGTAGATGTAGATGTATATTATGATTACCATTACTTCCGCACGTGGGATGCAGTTGTTTCTGTATTTTTCTGCTCTGATTCTATATTTTGTGAAGCTACTGCTTTCGAAGAAACGAAGGTAAAGCAGACTGTGAAGAGAACGTTGCTGTAAACTCTTACATGCAGAAACACGTTGTCCCGTTTAACACTAATACGGTAAAAAAAAAAAAAAAAAACTGCCGCCACTGAAGGTTCAACCACACACCCTTAGTACGTGGATCTATCACTCCCCTAACTTCCCCACAGATGCAATATGTAACCGTCCCTAGCAGTTGTGCTTTTTTCGTATTACTTACATTTGACGTTTATGCCAGTTCTGCTGGACGTCAAAACGTATTACGAACTAAATCGGATTTTTGGTTGATAGTCTATCGACAAACATTTGGTATCGATCTGAGTGTCTGCCATTTGCAGGCTTAGAAGAAAGTAAATAAATTGGGAAGTACACTTTTATTTTTATTCTAATACCACATTCTACGTAATGGGCAACCACGTGTTGGAGATAGTGGCGGCCGTACAGCGAATTAACTTTCTACACTACTGGCCATTAAAATTGCTACACCACGAAGATGACGTGCTACAGACGCGAAATTTAGCCAGCAGGAAGAAGATGCTGTGATATGCAAATGAATAGCTTTTCAGAGCAATCACACAAGGTTGGCGCCGGTGGCGACACCTACAACGTGCTGGTGTAAGGAGGAGAAATGCGCACCATCACGTTTCCGACTTTGATAAAGGTCGGATTGTAGCTTATAGCGATTGCGGTTTATCGTATCGCGACATTGCTGCTCGCATTGGTCGAGATCCTATGACTGTTAGCACAATATGGAATCGGTGGGTTCAGGAGGGTAATACGGAACGCCGTGCTGGATCCCAACGGCCTCGTCTCAGTTGCAGTCGAGATGACAGGCATCTTATCTGCATTGCTGTAACGGATCGTGCAGCCACGTCTCGATCCCTGAGTCAACAGATGGGGACGTATGCAAAACAACAACCATCTGCACGAACAGTTCGACGACGCTTGCAGCAGCATGGACTATCAGCTCGTAGACCATTGCTGCGGGTACCCTTTGCGCTGCATCATAAACATGAGATCCTGCGATGGTGTACTCAACGACGAACCGGGGTGCGCAAATGGCAAAACGTCGTTTCTTCGGATGAATCCAGGTTCTGTTTACAGCATCATCATGGTCGCATCCGTGTTCAGCGACATCGTGGTGCACGCACATTGGAGGCGCCCTGTATTCGTCATCGCCATACTGGCGCATCACCCGGCGTCATGGTATGGGGTGCCATTGGTTACACGTCTCGGGCACCTCTTGTTCGCATTGGCGGCACTTTGAAAAGTATACGTTACATTTCAGATGTGTTACGACCCACGGCTCTACCCTTCATTCGATCCCTGCGAAACCCTACACTTCATCAGGATAATGTACGACCGCATGTTGCAGTTCCTGTACCAGCCTTTCTAGTTACAGAAAATGTTTGACTGTTGCCCTGACCAGCACATTCTCCAGATCTCTCACCAATTGAAAACGTCTGGTCAATGGTGGCCGAGCAACTGGGTCGTCACAATACGCCAGTCACTACTCTTGATGTACTGTGATATCGTGTTGACGCTGCATGGGTAGCTATACCTGTACACGCCATTCATGCTCTGTTTGACTCAATGCCCAGGTGTATCAAGGCCGTTATTACGGCCAGAGGTGGTTGTTCTGGGTACTAATTTCTCAGGATCTATGCACCCAAACTGCGTGAAAATGTAATCACATGTCAGCTCTAGTATAATATATTTGTCCAATCAATACCCGTTTATTATCTGCATTTTTGCTTGGTGTAGCAATTTTAATGGCCAGTAGTGTATCTTTGTAAAACACGTCTTCCAGTTTTGTTAATTCCTTAACGCGTTTATTCCGTAGCATAATTGTTCCAATTGGATGTCCTGGTCGCCACTGTATGACAGACGTCTTGTTTCTCTCGCTGTGACCAGCTGGCTTTCCGTACTGAAGGCAATGCTTTCATCTTGTCTGCGTGCAACCTGTGTCGTGCGATCTATCAGTCCGTGCCGCCCCTCCTAGCGGATGCCTCGTACGTCATAGCGTCGGGCTACGCTTCGCCGCTACATGGAAGCCATTAACCGGCCGTCACGTGACAAGCGGAAGAGAGATTTCACAGACCGGAGCTAGCAGCGAGGGCACGCACCGTGTCCTGTCACGTTTCTCACGATGATCAAGAGACTCGCTCCAAATACGAGTCGGAAGGGACATTACATCAGCTGTCGCATGCAATGTAATTCAGCACTCGAGTTCCGTCCCGCTCTGTCGTTCATCACCACTCTGTGCTTGGGAAAATAGTACTACGCAGATACACATAGGGCACTATTCGCAACAGTGTAGAAAATGATCTGTGTAGCATCTAGAGATAAGAGATGAGAGCTCTGTATACTCGTTTTAAACTCGCCAGCGGGTCCTATCACGTCATCTCGGAAATCGCCTTCTCCGTACAATAGGAGACGCGACTTCCGGTGTCGCCGCCACCCTCCGGTTCACCGGAAAACCCGTCGCATGAGTTTGTCACTGGGTACAAGTGGACTGTACCAACGTAGAAAAGGAGAGAGACACACGAGTTCGCTAGTATAAGCGAGAATTCGTGGCATTGTCTGCTACTTTCACAACCTTGTAGGGAGCACATTGTCTCATGTGGGAGCGATCTAGATGCTTGTAAAACAATAAACTGGTGGCCAAGATCGCAGGAATTCTTTTTATTCCATGATTACCGGTTTCGGCGAAACTAAAGCCGCCATCATCAGATCTTAGGACACATACAGGTTACAACATCAAGGCAAACAATGGCGATATTAATAATTGCCTATAACACGCAGGCCTTACAAAATTGTCGTAAGTAGCACATAGGCGTCCAAGAGAGATGACATTATAAATGTTAAGTGTCTCCATCACATACAAGCGCCTATGTGCTACTTACGACAATTTTGTAGGGTCTGCGTGTTATAGGCAACTATTAATATCACCATTGTTTGCCTTGATGTTGTAACCTGCATGTGCCCTAAGATCCGATGATGGCGGCTTTAGTTTCACCGAAACCGGTAATCATGGAATAAAAAGAATTCCCGCTATCTTGGCTATCTGTTTATTGTTCTACTTTCACAACCTTTGGACATTACGATTGTTATACACCAGTTCGAATACTGATCAGTTAGCAGCTAACAGTGTGAGAGTGTGTGTGTGAGCGTGAGTGTGTGTGTGTGTGTGTGTGTGTGTGTGTGTGTGTGTGTGTGTACAGTGTGAGGCAGCTAAGACAGGTTACACCAAATACGAGGTCTGCTCAAAAAATTCCGGAACACTCGTAATTTCGCGCCAATGGTGTGTTAGAGCTAAATGCGCTTGGCATCCCTGCACACGCCTGTGTTTAATGTGTAACTGCCGGAAGTTTCATTGTTTGTATGTCTATTATTGTTCACTGCTGTACTGAGTAGAACGTTGTGTCACACAGTTTGTGAATTAGAGGACCAACGCATCAAATTTTGCGTGAAACTCGAGAAAATCTTTACAGAGGTACACCAAACGGTGCAGGAAGCCTACGGTGATGAGTAATTAAGCCGTGCCCTGTTTTACGAATGGTTTTCACGGTTTAAAATTACAGCCGGACAGAAGTTAAAAGTGACCCTCTTTCAGGATGCCCTCCGACGTATACCGACGACAAATCTCAGACATTGTGCGTGCGTGCCAATCGAAGACTGATAGTCCGAGAGATAGCAGAAGAATGTAACGTTTCAGTTGGCTCATAACATGAAATTCTGACACACCATTCTGGAATGCTTCGTCTTGCCGTCAAGTTTGTCACACGGCTCATGAGTCAGGACCAGAAGGACCTTTGCCTTGCAATCTGTAAAGAGCGTTTGGATCGCGCAAATGAGAACGAGATGTTCCTTAAGAGAATCATAACTGATGATGAGACGTGGGTGCCGTCCGTTGTGGCCGTGGGGTTCTAGGTGTTTCAATCTGGACCGCTAATGTCGTAGGTTCGAAACCTGCCTCGGGCATGGATGTGATGATGTCCTTAGGTTAGTTAGTTGAAGTAGCTCTAAGTTCTAGGGGACTGATGACTTCAGATGTTAAGTCCCATAGCGCTCAGAGCTACTTGAACCATTTGAACCTAATTTTGACCACGCTTGTTCAACTGTTAGGCTTTGATCTCTGCTCAGTTCTGTCGCATCCTCTGCCGATGTAACTCCTGCCTTTCTTCTGTCCAGGGCGCACCTTTCCTTCAGGACTTTTCCTGAAATCCTCGGGCTTCCTTCAGGGTACGTCTCACAGACTGTATGTTCTGGAGATAAATTGTTCTCAGTTCATTAATGTCATTTTCAGTTTCTTTTAGCCAAGTGGTGCGAACCTTCTTGTTTTGCCAGAAGCTGAGCAGACGGTTGGTCAATCTGTTTGGAGGCAATCTTGCAATATGACTATAGAAAGCTGCCTTTCTTTTTACTGCGCAGTCAGAGAGCCTCTCTATATGTTTGTAGAGCTCCGAGTTATGCCTTCTGAATTCCCGCACCCTGACTTCCAATTTCTGCATCAGACATCTCCGGTTCATGGAAAGACATTCCATAGCATACGGGACTTCTGGTCGTATGACTGATGTGTAGTATCTCGCGCCCGTTGGCCGTCGTAATTTAATATACACTCCTGGAAATTGAAATAAGAACACCGTGAATTCATTGTCCCAGGAAGGGGAAACTTTATTGACACATTCCTGGGGTCAGATACATCAAATGATCACACTCACAGAACCACAGGCACATAGACACAGGCAACAGAGCATGCACAATGTCGGCACTAGTACAGTGTATACCCACCTTTCGCAGCAATGCAGGCTGCTATTCTCCCATGGAGACGATCGTAGAGATGCTGGATGTAGTCCTGTGGAACGGCTTGCCATGCCATTTCCACCTGGCGCCTCAGTTGGACCAGCGTCCGTGCTGGACGTGCAGACCGCGTGAGACGACGCTTAATCCAGTCCCAAACATGCTCAATGGGGGACAGATCCGGAGATCTTGCTGGCCAAGGTAGTTGACTTACACCTTCTAGAGCACGTTGGGTGGCACGGGATACATGCGAACGTGCATTGTCCTGTTGGAACAGCAAGTTCCCTTGCCGGTCTAGGAATGGTAGAACGATGGGTTCGATGACGGTTTGGATGTACCGTGCGCTATTCAGCGTCCCCTCGACGATCACCAGAGGTGTACGGCCAGTGTAGGAGATCGCTCCCCACACCATGACGCCGGGTGTTGGCCCTGTGTGCCTCGGTCGTATGCAGTCCTGATTGTGGCGCTCACCTGCACGGCGCCAAACACGCATACGACCATCATTGGCACCAAGGCAGAAGCGACTCTCATCGCTGAAGACGACACGTCTCCATTCGTCCCTCCATTCACGCCTGTCGCGACACCACTGGAGGCGGGCTGCACGATGTTGGGGCGTGAGCGGAAGACGGCCTAACGGTGTGCGGGACCGTAGCCCAGCTTCATGGAGACGGTTGCGAATGGTCCTCGCCGATACCCCAGGAGCAACAGTGTCCCTAATTTGCTGGGAAGTGGCGGTGTGGTCCCCTACGGCACTGCGTAGGATCATACGGTCTTGGCGTGCATCCGTACGTCGCTGCGGTCCGGTCTCAGGTCGACGGGCACGTGCACCTTCCGCCGACCACTGGCGACAACATCGATGTACTGTGGAGACCTCACGCCCCACGTGTTGAGCAATTCGGCGGTACGTCCACCCGGCCTCCCGCATGCCCACTATACGCCTTCGCTCAAAGTCCGTCAACTGCACATACGGTTCACGTCCACGCTGTCGCGGCATGCTACCAGTGTTAAAGACTGCTATGGAGCTCCGTATGCCACGGCAAAGTGGCTGACACTGACGGCGGCGGTGCACAAATGCTGCGCAGCTAGCTCCATTCGACGGCCAACACCTCGGTTCCTGGTGTGTCCGCTGTGCCGTGCGTGTGATCATTGCTTGTACAGCCCTCTCGCAGTGTCCGGAGCAAGTATGGTGGGTCTGACACACCGGTGTCAATGTGTTCTTTTTTCCATTTCCAGGAGTGTATTATTATTGCTATTATTATTTTTTGATTGTTGCCGACTTACGTGGTGGGCCTTAATAAAAATGATATTTCATTTAATTTTGATTTACGATTAAATGCTTTCCTGAAATTCTTCTTTTTAACAATATTAATCTCACATTATTTGTTACGTTAATGAATGATAGACTCTTTTCTTACCTCCGTTAACCATTGTATTATAGTCGGAATCCTGGCTCTGGCTCTCGCCTGTGGTACTGAAAATAAGAATCTTAAAGCTACGTATTTCTGCAGCTTCGTGCGGCTGTGGAGAAAAATTAATATTATGTTAATAGCGGGCGAGTATTTTGCTTCCACTAAGTTTTCATAAGTTAATATCGCCACGTAATGGCGGCGTTGGCTGCATCGGCCGCTGCGATTGTCGAACTGTAAATTACTTGAATGCAGGTTAATTCAAGGAAGGCGGACATGAAATCGGGATCACCTCTTACAAATTAAAAGTGCACAATAATATGAAATCAGTATATAATTTGCTTAACTCATATAAATATGCTTACTTTTGCCAGCACTCGCAAGATGTCCGTCTACACACAATCAAGACAAGAGAAGAAGTGAAGACGACTAAAAAATGGACAAAAGAGCGTATCTTGTCACCTGTTTAGATCATTTTGTCATAAATTATTTCTTTGCAATCGAAATTATTATTTTACGGCTACATTATAAAAATATATTATTCAATTGTTAAATGTCTCTTCTTTATAAATACCGTTTTTTAAGTCTTTTCGTAATATAGCACTGGGGACGCTATAAGTACTTAAGCTTCAGGTTGCGTGACAGCCAATTTTTGTTGTAGGTGTTCATAGTCAGTCGACAGGCTAGTTCCAAATTGTTGACTCTCGTGGATAATCACGTTTTTTTCTGATAAGTTGGGTTCAATCTATTCGCCGAGATCCGTAACCTTTCTCAGTCCTTTTGATGTTTCCCTGGTCTAGTAACATCGCTCTGTTACCTTCTTTGATCAAGAACTCTGTTGTCTCCAGCGACACTTTAAGACCCACTTTGGCTGCCTGTTTTCTGAGGCAGTTTACCTGCATTGTTGTCATTTCAAGAGTATCAGCAATCAGTCCCATGTTATCTGCAAAAGCCAGGCAATCTACAATCTCCTTCATTCTTATAGCCCAGGTAGTCACCACTCTGAACACCTCAATTGGTCAGTTCCTTGCGCCATTCTCTCTCAACGTCTTCAAGGACACAGTTGAAGAGAAGTTGGCAGAGTCCATCCCCTTGTCTGGTTTCTGAGCTCTCACCTCTAAATTTGACCTTCAAATAGGTGTTGTTCAAGATTTCTTGATTGAGTCTGTGTGTTTTGGTGTCTAGTCCTAGTTCCTGAAGTTTTTTTTAGCCGTTTCTCTATCAGTGGAGTCGTAGGCTTTCCTGAAATCAACAAAGTTGACGACCACCTTGCCGTTTCTCATCTTGGAATATGACAGTACAGTTTTAAGGTTGAGAATCTATTCAGCACAGGATTGGATCTTCCTGATGCCTCCCTCATATTCTCTCAGTTGACTATGCAGTTGATCTGCCCTTGTTAGTAACACCTTGGAGAGAAGCTTGTATGTTACTAGGACTAGAGAAATTCCACAGTAGTTGTGTAGATCAGTAAAACCTCCCTTTTGCCAAGCGGATGGATCAGAGGAGTGTTCCAATCAGGTGGTAATTCCTCTGTTTCCCATATGTCCTGGATGATCTCGGTGAGCTTGCTCACAGCATTACTTCCAGCACATTTCCAGAGTTCAGCAACGATAGAGTCCTCCCCACCTGCCTTATTATTTATTCTTTAGAAGTTGAATGATTTATCCAACTTCTTCCAATGAAGGAGGCAATGAGTCGAGGTTTGGTGTGGTTTGTTTGTAGTCGAAGTCTTCGCTGGGTAGATCACAGCTCAGTAGGTTTGTAAAGTACTAATAAGTGGCTGTTTTCCTTGTCGTTATACACAAGTTTCCCCTGCTAGTCTCTAAATTGGAGGCTTTGTGGATTGTGTTTTCTGTTTGCTTGAAGGTTCTGTAGAAATCTCTGGAGTTATTCTTAGCGAACCTCTCTTCGATTTGGGTTAGCTGGTTTTGTGTGAAGGTCCGTTTGGTTCCTCAAATTATCTTAGTTGTAAACCTTCTTTTTCCGAAACGTTCTCAAAATTTTTCTAGGTTTTCTTACAATTCCATTTTCCCCAGAGTGTCTGTTTTTGGTCTATTGCATTGTCAAAGTCTTCGTTCCACCAGAGATTCTTCATTCTTCTCGTGAGGGGGGCGAGTTCATTGGTCGTCTTCACGAGAGCCTCCTTCAGTTTATCCAAGCTGTTGAAATCTGTACTGTTCAGTCAGTCTCTTGCTTACTTCTTGTCTGATCTTAAGTCACTCTACATCAGATCTTACCATCTTGGAAGTTCTGTGTAGTGTTTCTAGGCTGGAGTTTCATTTTGATCTTTGAGAGGTAGTGATCGAGTCCAGATTGGCATGTCTTAATACCTTCGCATTTTATATTTCCTTTTGAGATCTTCTTGAAATGGCTACATGATTTATCTGGAATTCACTCAAGTTGGTGTTAGGTGAAAGGCAAGTCTTCTGCTTCCTTGGCAGGTGTTGAAGGCTGTGGACTTCATTACCAACCCAAAAGTCCTACACAGATGCACCAGTCGCTCCCCATTGCGGTTGGTTCTCATATGTGCGGGTTAGTTGAGCACTTCATTTTTATACTTTTTCTCTCTTTCCAGTTGAGCATTGAAGTCACCAAGCACTATGACGGTGTGCGTCTCTGGAACATTAGAGAGAATATCTGATTTCATAAATTATGAAGATTTTTGCTTGAAAGTAGTGTAAGCTAAATAAATAGCATATTGGCAAGGAAAACAGTTGTCAGTAGACTTACAGAATGCATCAACATTTGTTGAATGTTGGATGGATTTGTATTGGATTCTAACTATTTTCTCAACTGTGTTTTTTGTGTTTGGTTATTCTGCTGCATTTCCGTCTTCTTGGTGTTGCGTGCCAGCGTTTTGTTAATATTGTTGGCTCTTTTGGGCGGGGAGGGGCGAGGAGAATTTTGGAATATTTGTTATTTTGAATTCAGCAGAGCTAAAGATAGAACGTAATCAGTGATTCTGAGGTCCTGAACGAAAATCACTATGAGAACAGGTAAGGAACTGGTCAAAGACCATGCTTTTATTAAAGTGTTGTTCAATATTCCTGTGTTCTTTGACTGTTATTAGATTACTGTTATCTTGCGTCCGCCCCCGGTAGCTGAGTGGTCAGCGCGACAGACTGTCAATCCAAAGGGCCCGGGTTCGATTCCCGGCTGGGTTGGAGATTTTCTGCGCTCAAGGACTGGGTGTTGTGTTGTGTTGTCCTAATCATCATCATTTCATCCCCATCGACGCTCAAGTCGCCGAAGTGGCGTGAAATCGATAGACTTGCACCAGGCGAACGGTCTACCCGACGGGAGGCCCTCGTCAAACGACATTTAAATTTATTTTAACTGTTATCTTGTACAATATGCCACCAACAGCTGCTGCTTCCTGAAGAGGCAATATATCATTGTAGACGTTGCATTAGAACTAAGAGCCCATGTGAAGTGTGTACTAAAATTGGTATTTCGTATGGGGAGTGTTATTTGGAATATAATTTATCCAGTTTCAGTTTTATTATCTCTACGCAGTTGTACGACTCTATAAAAAGTAGGAGGTACTTAATGGTTAAAACATATCTGACACATAACGTAAGTTATCAACACTTGATAATAAATTTCTTTTGTAGTGGAGCGGTACCGCAGTTTAATGACGAAATATTAAGTGCAGTTGTTAATACCTTTATATTCCAAGATCTGGTTTGTTTAGTGTCTTTGTAGAAACTAGTCACTTGTTACGTGATGGTCTAGTAGAACAGAATATCAGTAAATAATTAAAATACCGAAAAATCGCATATCTTCTGATTTATTCTTTTAAATTATATACAGACACACATTTTTGTTACATCGAATCTGTAATTCGTTTTACTTCAAATCTTCTGTCAGTAAGATAAGTATGCCGCTAATTGTAGTGGAGAAACACTTCCCCGTGCTCATCCCAGTAAATGCTCAGTTGGTCCCTAAATTCACCCTCACAGAGGTCATAAGTAAACAGATAAAATACGATAACAAAAAAATCTATGTTTACTTGATTCATGGACAGGTGGCCTACACTTCTTCTCTCCCTAAGTTTACCATGGTGGCTGTTGCGAGACAAAGGGCGCCCGGCCACATATTTAACTTAATAAGTTCCTGAGGGTATTTTTGTTCCATCGTTACAGCTACAAGATAATGCTTTTTCTTGTTTTGGTCAGACACGTTTCGCTTTGTTGAAGTGAAGCGTTATCAGTGGTCTGTAATCAAAGATATTTGCAATTTGTTTTGTTTTTAAGATCAAAAAACAGTTTGTTGGTTTTTAGTTACGGTAATTTCTGCTTGGTTTGTCACCTACAGCAGTAAATACCACCTGCTAGCACGTTGTTGGTTTCTTTCTTCATTATATACTGATACCTGCAGCCTAATTTTTCGCTGCTTTGTAGAACTATGCATTCTTTATACTTTACACAGGATACTGTTTCGTGCACCACTGTTTTCTATTTATTTGTGTACTTCTAGATGTGAGTTGCGTTTTTTTAATGTTGCCAACACTGGCACTAGTATGTTTGTGACCTATACTTCCTTTTTTTGTTTTTTCTTATCTATTTTCTTTCCTTTCTTTTCCTTCTTTTCCATTTCCTTATTTTTTCAAATGAAATAGTAAATAAAATAAAATTTGCCACATCCTAAGAAAGTGGTCCATCTACGAGATGCGATAAATGCCTTGGAAAAGAAGATACACTATGACATGAAAAGTATCCGGACACCCCAAAAACATACGTTTTTCGTATTAGGTGCATTCTGCAGCCGCCTACTTCCAGGTACTCCATATCAGCGACCACAGTAGGCATTCGACATCGTGAGAGAGCAGAATGGAGCGCTCCGCGGAACTCACGTGGTCAGGTGATTGGTTGTCACTTTGTCATACGTCTGTACACGAGATTTCCACATTCCTAAAAATCCTTAGATCCACTGTTTCCGATGTGATAATGAAGTGGAAACGTGAAGGGGCACGTACAGCACAAAAGCGTGCAGGCTGACCTCGTCTGTTGGCTGACAGAGACCGCCGAGAGTTAAAGTGGGTCATAATGTGTAATAGGGTGACATCTATCCAGACCATCACACAGGAATTCCAAACTGCCTCAGGATCCACTGAAAGTACTATGACAGTTAGGCGGGAGGTGAGAAAGCTTGGATTTTATGGTCGATCAGCTGCTGATAAGCCACACATCACGACGCTAAAAGCCAAACGAAGCCACGCTTGGTGTAAGGAGCGTCAACATTGGACGATTGAACAGTGGAAAAACGTTGTGTGGAGCGACGAGTCACGGTACACAATGTGGCGATTCAATGGCAGGGTGTGGGTGGGGCGAATGGCCGGTGAACGGCATCTACCGCCAACTGTGGTGCCAACAGTAAAATTCGGAGGCGATGGTGTTATGGTGTGATCGTGTTTTACATGGAAGGGGCTTGCACCCCTTGTTGTTTTGCGTGGCACTATCATAGCCCAAGCCTACACTGATGTTTTAAGCACCTTGTTGCTTCCCACTGTTGAAGAGAAATTCGGGGATGACGATTACATTTTCCAATACGATCGATCACCTATTCAGAATGCACGGTCTGTGGTGAAGTGGTTACACCACAATAACAGTCCTGTAATGGACTGGTCTGCATACATAAAGTCATTACCTGAATCCTGTAGAACAGTTTTGGGATGTTGTGGAAAGTCGACTTCGTGCCAGGCCTCACCGACCGACATCGATGCCTCTCCTCAGTGCAACACACCGTGAAGAATGGGCTGGCATTCCCCGAGAGACCTTCCAGCACCTGATTGAACGTATGCCTGGGAGAGTCGAACCTGACATCAATGCTAAGGGTGGGCCAACACCATAATGGATTCCAGCATTACCGATGGAGGGTGCCACAAACTTGTAAGTCATTTTCAGCCAGGTGTCCGGGTTATTTTGGTGAGGTAGTGTATAAGACACATCAGTGAACGAAATGATCTCTGCTCCGTAGGATTAGTATCTCCATAAGAACGGCGATCGTGATGTGGAATGCTGATATTGTTTAAGAATTGTTCAGAAGCAGCATGCCAGAAAATCGGAGTAGTCACAGATTTTTTCGAAGAATGACGTGAAGCTTGGAAAAATCATCTGACGAGATATACACAGTGAAGTGCACTTATGCCAGTAAGAATGGAACGGGCGAAAGAAATGAATGGCGAACAAAAGAAATTGAGTTGTCCGGAGGAATAACTGACAGGATTCCCCGATATCCAAATTAATTTCCCTTCTGGGTTGAAACGGCAAGAGGCGAACCGGGCGCCGAGACTCGTCCACATTTCTCTTATTTTCTTTTCTATTTGTATTCTTTTCATTCCTTTTTTGCGTTTTCTTTCTCTCGCTCGCTCGCTCCTCCTAGGCGAGTGGAGAAATGAAGTGAGTCCTGTCAGAGCTTTTGTGAGTGTAGGAGGCAGAGCCGGGGGGTTAGGACCGGGCTGCGCTGCAAGTCGGAGGCTAATTGCTAGTGGAGCCGTCTGCTGGGGGCGGCGGGGGTGGCGGGGGCGGCAAATGGAGCAGAGCGGGAGCAGACTGCTGCAGGCGCGTCGCGTCCTGCCTCTGTCTAAACTGCGACTCCGGGCCTCATCGGCTCGACTGCTAAATGCAGTCGGCAGCACGGAGTGATGAGCGAGGCATCACAGGACTGGAACCCATCCAGAGCACGGGTCTGGAGCAACACATTAATGAGTCGACGACCACCAAAAGAGGCTCATACTGTGTGCAAGATGAAACAAACGCATCTGAAGCCACATTTTGCGTCTGCATCTGCACACACGGCGCTACTCATATCCCCTTCTGTTGCTACCGCAAATGTAGCGACGGAGAAACTACTAACTATTGTGTTGCCTGTACATACCGGAATAAACATCTATCGCACTAGCTTCTATCACTGTTTCGCTTGTCTTCTAGTTGCCGAAACAAAGAAAACGCGTGAGTCTGCAAGAACTCCCCTCACGTACCAAACCCCAAGAAATGTCTCAGTTTAGCTGGTGAGTCCGTTGATGGTGGTACCAGAGGCGTACAGTATAACTCGCCATGCTTTCACACCCACTTTTGCAATAGTTAAACCAGTCCGTCCTTGAACTGACACAGTGAGTGTTGAGCTTTGTACAATGGAAATCGAGGGAGAGGGTGGTGTTTAGTGTCTGGTATCTTCTTTACAACACAACTGCACATACCGGGAGATCAAAAAGTCAGTATAAATTTGAAAACTGAATAAATCACGGAATAATGTAGATAGAGAGGTACAAATTGACACACATGTTTGGAATGACATGGAGTGTTATTAGAATCAAAAAAACACAAAAGTTCAAAAAATGTCGGACAGATGGCGCTTCATCTGATCGGAACAGCAGTAATTAGTATATCAAAGTAAGACAAAGCAAAGATGATATTCTTTACAGGAAATGCTCAATATGTCCACCATCATTCCTCAACAATAGCTGTAATCGAGGAATAATGTTGTAAAGAGCACAGTAAAGCATGTCCGGAGTTATGGTGAGGCATTGGTGTCGGATGTTGTCTTTCAGCATCCCTAGAGATTTCGGTCGATCACTATACACTTGCGACTTCAGGTAACTCCAAAGCCAATAACCGCACGGACTGAGGTCTGGGGACCTGGGAGGCCAAGCATGACGGAAGTGGCGGCTGAGCACACGATCATCACCAAAGGATCGCGCAAAAGATCTTTCACGCGTCTAGCAATGTGGGGTGGAGCGCCATTCTGCATAAACATCGTACGTTCCAGAAGGTGTTTATCAACCAGACTGGGGATGATGCGATTCTGTAACATATCGGCGTATCTCTCACCTGTCACGGTTGCAGTTACAAAACCAGAATGACGCATTTCCTCGAAGAAAAAAGGCCCGATAACGGTAGATGTGGTAAATCCAACCCATACCGTGACTTTCTCGTCGTGCAATGGAGTTTCCACGGCAGTTCTAGGATTTGTGGTACACCAAATTCTGCAGTTGTGGGCGTTGACAGACCCTCGGAGCGTGAAGTGAGCTTCGACGGTCCACAACACGCTACTCAACCAATCGTCGTCTTCCGCCACTTTTGAAACGCCCACACCGCAAATGCCCTCCGCTTCACTAAATCGCCAGGAAACAGTTCATGATGCCGATGGGTTTTGTACGGATAGCATCGGAAGGTACGCCTAAGTGCCAACCAAACAGTAGTGTATGGAATGCCGGTGCGACGTGCAGCTGCACGAGCTCTGACTTCTCCGTGCATAGACGAACCCACTTTCTTCCTGAAATGTCTCAGCAGCATTACGCCTTGTGCTCGGTCGGCCACTACAGGGTCTTTCGGCTAAACAACCATTGGCTTCGAACTTCTAAATCATTATCGCCACAGCTGCATTTGTCAACGGACCTTTAGCCGTTCGAATCCCCTTCCTATGGCGATAGGATCGGAACGCTGAACTGGCACATTCCCCTTTCTGATAATACAGCTTCACTAAAAGCGCCGTATCAGGTAACGTCAACATCCTGCTACTGCTGGCGCATCTGATTCCCTCATTACAGCTCCTTCTATACACGACTGTCATGTGCAGTCACTGACTTTTGCTATTTTTTTGTTCTAATAAAACCCCATGTCATTCCAAGCATGTGTGTCAATTTTTACGTCTCTGTCTACATTATTATGTGGTTTATTAAGTTTTCAAATTAATACTGACTTTTTGATCACCCGGTATGTATTAACAAGGGTCTTTATTTACACCGAGAAGAGGGTAATTATCTTAAGAGACTCCATGTGTTGTGGTAAAAGCTCATCACGTTCGCCTCACTGCTGGTGAAGTACAAGTCCCGCTATGCGATCGATGACAGACGCCACAGTGGAGTGCAAGTTGGTGCGCCAGTGACTGAGCGGCTGAGCTAGTGACTGAGTCCTCCGGTCTGCGGCGGTGATCTAAATATTTGTGGTCGAGAGGGCGTTGGCGGCATGTTGCTTGCGAGTCTGTCTTTGGCCTCTCCCCTGATAGGCGCGCTTGATCCAGCGCCTACTATCGATCTTCTTGCAACATCTTTGCCCACCAGTCTGCTGGCGACCGCATATGGCAGCATAGTGAGCCTCCACATACGAATTCTTTGTACCTGTTATGTGGAGATGCTGTCACAGTTTTATCTCCCCTTGCAGAGCTGTAGCAGCGCCATCGGATTCTGAAAGTGTTATACGTTTTCTACATCTACATCCATACCTTGCACGCCACTCGATGGTGTGTGGCGGAGGGTACTTTGAGTTCTGTATCAGTTCTCCCTTCTATTTCAGTCTCCTATTGATCGTGAAAAGAAAGACTGTCGGTATGTCTCTGTGTGGACTCTAATCTTCCTGATTTTATTCTCATGGTCTCTTCGCGAGATGTACATAGGAGGGAGCAATATACTACTTGACTCCTCAGTGAAGGTATGTTCTCGAAACTTCAACGAAAGTACATACCGAGCTAGTGAACGTCTCTCTTGCAGAGTCCTCCACTGGAGTTTATCTGCCATCTCCGTAACGCTTTCTCGATTACTAAATGATCCTGTAACGAAGCGCGGTGCTCTCCATTGGATCTTCTCTGTTTCTTCTATCAACCCTATCTGGTACGGATCCCGCACCAGTGAGCAGTCTTCAAGCAGTGCGCGAACAAGTGTACTGTAACCTTGCATTCCATTAGTATTCTTCCAATGAATCTCAGTCTGGCATCTGCTTTACCGACGATTAATTTTATATGGTCATTCCATTTTAAATCACTCCTAATGCCTACTCCCAGATAATTTATGGAATAAACTGCTTCCAGTTCCTGACCTGCTATATTGTGGCTAAATGATTAAAGGATAGCTAAATGACAAAGGATCTTTCTTTCTATGTATTCGCAGCACATTACACTTGACTACATTGAGATTCAATTGCCATTCCGTGCACCATGCGTCGATTCATTGCAGGTCCTCTTGCATTTCAGTACTATTTTCCATTGTTACAACCTCTCGATGTACTACAGCATCATCTGCAAAAAGCCTCAGTGAACTTCCGATGTTATCCACGGGGTCATTTATGTATATTGTGAATAGCAACGGTCCTACGACACTCCCCTGCGGCACACCTGAAATCACTCTTACTTCGGAAGAGTCCTCTCCATTGAGAAAGACATGCTGCCTACTGTTATCTAGGAACTCTTCAAGCCAATCACTCAATTCGTCTGATAGTCCACATGCTCTTGCTTTGTTCATTAAACGACTGTGGGAAACTGTATCAAATGCCTTGCGGAAGTCAAGAAATAAAGTGGGAAGAAGTTTTCTGTGAAAATAATAATTACAGGGGATGCCACTATGATACATTATTTAAGAAACACCATAAAATGAACCTGTTCATGCTGTTTATAAACTAACTATTAACGGCACGAGAGTATGATCTACCGCATGACCAGACTGAAAGGCATCCTATTGACGATAGCCGACTATGGTGCAAAGTCTGTAACTTGAACATACAAACGGCAGATGTCCTATGAGATTATATATCTTCAGTTCTGGCAAAGTTATTCATTTATTTATTAACAGAAACGTCCCCTGGCACCGTAAAATTAGCGAAAGATAATATTTATGACCTTACAATCCTTCTAATGTCTGAATGCAAAAGGCAACATTTGTTAACAAACATTTATTAATAACAATCCCTTGACTCACACCAGAATAAATGGACCTTCCCTACGTACCTCTTTGCTGACGGCTGTAATATTAGTATCTGTTTCGATAGCTTAAATAAACTTACATTCGATAATCTAACCATGCAGGCTCATAAAAGGCATAAAATTTGTGTAAAAACTTATTAGGTCGTCGCTGAGCAGCGACCACCTGATATTTCAAAGAATATCTTACGCGTCACGGCGCAGAATACATATTGTTCATCAATTGTATCGATAGCGATATTTTGTCTTTCTTATTTTTTGACAGCTGAAGAACTGTAATCCTCTTCTGTTACCACGGTCCTGGTATATGTTTTTTTAAGACGGCGGACGCGTATGTGGCGTGGTGCGCAGTCACTAATTAGTTATTATAAAATATTGCTATATTTCAGTGCTATGTAATAATTTATGTGTGCAGCTAAGATGAAATGTCGAGAATGTTAAAGGACTTTATTTAAAGAAACAGCGAGCAAGTTAGAAAATTGGAGTGTTTCGGTGCCTATTGTTAGCAATACTGACTAAGGTAATTAAATTGGTTATTGTGCTCTCAGATGCTGTAGTGCCTGATTATTACTTAAAGTATTTCTGTGCTCTCCATCTCCTATTAGTGGCAACAGAAATAACGGTGTCTTTATAGTTTTCATACAGCTACCAGGGACCGACTGCATTTCGGTAAACGTCGTAGTTAAGGCAGAAGGCGCATTGCCATTTACCTTGTTTGTGATTTAAATCCAACTTCTTTTAATGTGTGGTGTAGTATAGCAAAGATAGTTTTCAGCTCTGTCTGGTTCCTTAGGTTTCTCTGTTCGTAGTTGCTATGTCTCATATCCAGTCTTGATCGAAAATGATCACGACACAAATAAATAAAGTGGCAGTGCGAACTCTGTTTTTATTCTTGAGAACGCTACGCCTTCTGCAAACGATTTCAGGTGACATGTAAACAATCACATACAGTACTTAAGTTATTGATGAGTCTTTGCTCTTCCCACCAATAAGTGGTGCAAAACTAACAACAGATTTATGAATCTTCACAAGAGAATAATAATTTTATCAGAATATAAATATTTAATTTTTATAAACACCATACGTCACAGAGTGGGTGGTATCGGGGTGGACGCTATGCAAACGAAGTGCTTGCGGGTCCAGAACTCTAGAACTCTGGTCGTTCTTCTGCGGCCGTGTCTCCACATGGAACTGATTCTTTTAGTGCTGCTTCCCATGCCCCTTCGGTCTTCCCTTCCACAGCTACCCCTTGGGAAGAGGGTAAGGCCCGTCGGCTGGTAGCGAAACCTTTCCCCCGCTATCTGGTTTGCACCAGGACTGATGGGGATACTTTCACCAATACCAAGCCTTTATTTTTTGTGCAACACTTTGAAGACAAGTTTGGCGAAGTGGACTCTCTCAGCAAGATGTGGTCGGGTTCGTTGTTGATCAGAACTGCTTAAGCTGCCCAGTCTGCGGCCTGTACGTATCTTGGCACAATTCCTGTGTCCATTACCCCCCACCAGTCTCTAAATATGGTTCAAGGTGTGATTTTTCACAGGGACCTCATCCTTCAAACAGATGAGGAACAGGACAATCTCGGACAGGGTCGTATTCACTTTGTGCATCTCGTCCTAATGGCTCTCCAACACCCTCTGCTACACCACATTGGAACCTACCGCTCGCCGCTTACTCCTTACGTACTGCAGGGGTGACACACTCACTTCACGTATGTGAATTAGAAAACCTGTAAATACAGTAAAATGCTCTCTTATCTGTTAGTAAGGGGATACCTTACAAGTATCGCCTTTTTTCTGAAGCAAGACAAGTCTTTGGGCTCCAGGAACGCTTAACGTGCGTTTACACAGGACAGTTTTTACGGCAATGTGGATCCGCAATAGTGCTGTCGGAAACTTTGCTGTGATTTGTTTGCAATACACGACAGTGCTGCGGAATGATCGGGAAATATTGCTGATGGAGAAGGCTGTTGCATGTAGTTGCTGACGTGTTGTCGAGACGATAGGTGCGATGTCCACCAAGTATGTACTGCATTTCGTACTGCTGGGCCAAATCTATCTCTGCTCCTGTCTGTAAATGATTCCCTTCCGCTTCCGGTCTTGCTTCCTCCTTCTCACGCCGACAGCGCTGCAGTGCCAAGCCACGTAACGCCGTCGCCACACGAACCTTCCTTTCGAGCGTCGTTGCCCCGTAGGTCACACCACGTGACTTGCACTGTAGGTCTTACAAGTACCAGCAGCGGGGTGAGGGTAACTATATAAGGGTAACTATGTAAGACTGCATATTTAAATTTTATTTATTTATTTATTGTTGTGTGGGACCAAATTAAGGAGAAGTCGCCATGGTCATGGAACGAGTCAATACATGAAATTATAACACGATATTAGAAACAGACAAAATTAAATATAAAAAAAACATATTCAGGTGACAAGTAGTAAGTTTAAATAAAGAAAATCAACAATGTAACACTGGAATTTGCTTAATTTTTTTAGCTCTTCCAGGAGCTCCTCGACAGAATAGAAGGAGTGAGCCATGAGGAAAATCTTCAGTTTAGACTTTTAGAGTTTGGGCTATTGCTAAGATTTTTGAGTTCTTGTGGTAGCTTATTGAAAATGGATGCAGCAGAATACTGCACTCCTTTCTGCACGAGTCAAGGAAGTGCATTCCACATGCAGATTGGATTTCTGCCTACTGTCAACTGAGTGAAAGCTGCTAACTCTTGGGAATAAGCTAATATTGCTAACAACAAACGACATTAAAGAAAATATATACTGTGAGGGCAATGTCAGAATTCCCAGACTGTTGAATAGCGCTCGACAAGAGGTTCTCGAACTTACACCACATATAGCTCGAACAGCCTGTTTTTGAGCCAGAAATACCCTTTTTGAATCAAGTTCTCGATATCTCACGTCAAAATTAATCCCTTCAGCGGGTACCTTTGCAATTATACAGGGTGATTCACGAAGATATACAAATATTTTAATAAGTTATTCTACAAGTAAAACTAAAGAAAAAAACTAATACATACATAGGTCCGCAAATGTTTAGTTACGGAGTTACAGCTAATAAAAGATTTTGCCTGAAATTTAACAACTACGCTAATAAGAAGAGACCGCAAAACTGTACGAGGTTAAAGTACAGTACGATTTCCATTTATTTTGTTTGTTATTGATCTGGTGACTCTAATAAAACATGTCCCAGACGTATATCTACATTACTTGCTCGCATTATTAATGCGGTAGACAAAATTAAGAACAACCCTGTGAAATTGAAACGAGCAACAAAATCAGTTCATACACATGCAGCTAAATGCATCGAACACGGTGTAGACATTATTGAACATTTATTGTGAATGCATTGTGGAACTGTATGTACACTGTACAACTTCCTTAACACTGAGCTTTGTTTTTCTCCTGTTTAACATGAATTCACGTGTGCTATGGTATTAATAAAAGCAGATTATCTGACACATACATACAGTTTCAGTTAACGTTATTACCATCTTTTCTTCCAAAATTAAATTCTCTACAACTAATGTTCAAAACTTTGTGCAGTTGTCTGGAATGTAAAAGAAAAATTGGGCCAAGTAGTTAATAAATTACAAATTTTACGAAATTACGTCTTTGTTTCTCTGGATGTTCTGGAAAACTACTGCAGATACACGTCTGAGACATATTTTATTGGATTCATTAGATCAATAACAACAGAATAAATGGAAATCCTGTTTTACTTTAACCTCATACAGTTTTGCGGTGGCTTCATATTAGCGAAGTTGCTAGATTCAGGCAAAATCTTTTATTAGCCATAATTCTGTGACATTTTTTCTTTAGTTTTACTTGTAGAATAACATATTAAAATTTTTGTGTATCTTCATGAATTACCCTGTATATTGATTTCCCGTTGGACCTGCACGAGATCGAGCGATCGCGGACTGTGGCGTACAAGCTCACTAGTGTGACGTCACAAGTTCGTTGCAGGGCCCATATAATCGGTGGCGAAATGCTGGCGTCATAGAGTGGAGAAAAAGTACTGCTGGGTCTCACTGAACGAGAGGAGCAATATCAGGCATGTCAAATATTCTGGACGAGCATTTGAACGTAAACCAATGAGATTGAAGACATCCACGACATCACATGCAGGCCTTCTCTCTTTTTCAGCACAGAGTTGGGAGACGCCATACTGGATTTCATAAAAGCCCATAACCGGTTTGTTTTTTAACTTAGATTGTATCAATATTTGCTGTTTCAATTTGAGCATCTCTCGGTAAACGGTTCGTTATTGGTCCGATTTGTAGTAATAAACTCATGGAAATGTCATATTAGAAGTTAAAGAATATTTGCATTATAATTTAATCATGAAAATATCTCATTTCAAGGCAATGGCTTACTGAACATCTATCAGGAAAGCGTTGTCAGAGTGACCTTAGGCTTTTACTGAAAAGTGTGTATGATGAAATAATATTTACATTAGGTGGAAAAGACCGTGAATTGGTATTGCATATCTGTTATGGAAATTTTATAAGTAGTGTCCTTAACGACTATACATGGAATTTCCTTTTTGCCTTATAATATGTTAATGGATATTGAAGTTTTCATTTATGTATTTATTTTTTACACAATTGACAAATACTAAATACACGATTTTCAGTTATTAAATATTTCACATTGTAAACGCTAGAGCTCCATTAAATGAGGTTGCTGTAGGTTTTCGAGTTGAAATATTCTTTTTGTGTCGCTTTCAAAAAAGGGCGTAACCAACCTCTTCCAGCCTATTCACCCAAAAATGTATTCTGGATATTATTGGCTTTGTGCAAACTGGGATGCCGTCTGTTGAAGATCCCTTCGGATTAGTTCAAAAAATTTAATTTCCGTTGTCATGCTATATTCAAATGGTTCAAATGGCTCTGAGCACCGTGGGACTTAACTGCTGTGGTCATCAGTCCCCTAGAACTTAGAACTTCTTAAACCTAACTAACCTAAGGACATCACACACATCCATGCCCGAGGCAGGAAGCGACCGTAGCAGTCGCGCGGATGCTATATTCAATCAGTTGCTATTCATGTCCGTTAGACAGAACAGTTTTTCGCCCAAGTTCGACCTTTGTGGATAAATCAGTTGCTAAATCTGATTTTACTTGCCTACATAGACTGGCCCTGGGAACTTGGAAAGTTTTTGCTGCTTTGAAATAGCCCATCTTCTTTTCTCTAACCTTTTTTTAAGTGCTGTTTGCGTACTAGACTCATCCCACTGTTTTCGAGCTCGTTTCTGAAGCAATACCTACAAATGAAACTGATTGTAAAAGTACGGAATAAGTGTGGAATACTAGTATTCCATATTACTGACATGGCTATCTTCAAGTTCAGAAACGCAAGTAAAATCGAAAATTAAATTTAAGTAGGTAATAAACATGCCATTGTACAGCTTAATGTATTAGCTAAACGTCTGTTTAGAAAATGAATTAGTAATTTACGTACTAAGACAAGAATGAAACTAAAAAGCGCAAACCTGCAGCAAGTATCCCTCATAGTGAATTTGATAAAACAGGTTCACTCACTCGCATTGGCTGCCAAATGCAATATGAATGCATCCCAGAACAGTCTACAGCTGCTGTACGTAATGCTCAAGTTGCTCACCAGAGTACAGCACTTACAGAACGAGAAACGATAGTATTTTATATTAACACCCCTATTCCATATTTGTACCTTTTCCTTTAATATCTGTGACTAGCATACAGACAAGGGAAGAAACGTGCGCCTTAATAGATATAGATAGCACGCACGAGTTTTACGTTCGTCCATTGTCGTAAACAAGTGGAATGACTTGCGAGAGAACTGCCGCTGGAGAGCACTGAAGCTGACTGCGAATATCGAGAACTCCTTCATAGTGTGTAGTTCGCGCCGCTAATTGCTGATGGAGCGCGCATCGATCACATGCACCACGTTGGGACAAACGTGCCATATGCACAAGGTCGATGGTATTTGAGCGTCCACCAGCAATATGGAGATCCACACTACACGTTGAATGACACGGCCTGTGTGACGAAGGCTGAATCTTTGCGGTGAACAGATAATATTTCGCTTCATTGGAAGGAAAGTGCGCGTTCTTAAGGCAATCTGTTTGTTTGTTATCTACAGTAACGTACAAGTGAATTTCAGAAAACGCAGCTAAAACTAATCTTATTTGTCAGTTTTTTTATTTGGGTTTCAATAAATGAAACAATTAATTGTTAAAATTATAAAAAATGTTTTAAAAACAGGATTGCACAAAATTAGTTTTTTTTTCCTTATTGCTGTGGTAGGAGCAGGAAACAGGTGGGCAAAGTTTGCGCTCAAGTTACAAATGCTCGATGAGAATTGTGAAAGCAGGGAAACCTTTTGCGGCTGGGAATCACATCAAGGATAGCCTGGTCGACTGTGCAGCTTGTATTTGTCCTGCAGGCCGCACGGAAAAATTTGAAAAAATAGCTCTTTCCTCTCAAACTGTTGCGCGTCGAGGCGAAGACATGGTCTCAGATATGGAGTAACAATTAACGGAGAGAAGAATTCACGGACGTTGCGGACATATCTCAGTTCGTCATATTCATTCGGGGTGTCGACGACAATCTGCTTGTCACCAAACAATTTGTCGACCTTATACCATTAAAAGACACAACCATAGGTTTGGATATTTTTCTAGTCGTGGAAAACGCATTCGGGTCAGTGGGTTTCAAATGGGAACGCCTGACCAATGTAACAACGGAAGGAGCCCCTGCGCTACGAGGGATACGCACTGGATTCCTGCGTTACGTCAGGTCAAAAATGGTTGAAGTCGTCTCTTCCTTACTCGCGGCAGTCCATTGTCTGTATTAAGTATTTCTGGCTGATATCGAAGAAGAATACCTGGACATCCCCTACCACGCCGAAGCAAGATGGCTGAGCAGAGGGAAGGTGCTTCACCGGCTTTTCCCCTTGAGGGACGAAATCAATACCTTCTTGGAAATGAAAGGACCTCCAGAAGAATTACTTCGTGATCCTAAGTGGGTGGTGAATTTGGCTTTTTTGACTGACCTAACTGGTCATATAAATACTTTGAATATTTCATTCAAAGGTGAAAAATCAAGCATTAAAAAAAACTTATTTTGCGGGAAAATCAGTGGGCAGGGATAATTGTGGACACTTCCCTGCATTAGGCAGCGCTACAGAAGATGTGGATTTTTCCGATTATATTCAAATCATTTGCAATTGCAAGAAGAGTTTGTAAACAGATTTTTGGAGGTCAGTGAGCTCCAACCGGTCTTAGATATACTTGTTCGAACGTTTTCCCTTGGGGAGAGGACGTCTCACAAGTATTTCAACTAGAGCCGATTGATCTGCAGTGCGATATCCGCCTGAAGGACCGCTTTCTTATGGGTAAAACTATGGATGATTTTTACACCTGTTTTCCAAGAGAGAAGTATCCTCTTTTGCATCAGCACGCCGACAATGTTCTCTCAATGTTTGGTTCACGTATATTTGTGAGCATTTTTTCTCAGTTTTAAAGTTTGCTAAGACTAAGGACCGTTCACTAATGAGGGATAAGGAATTGATTAATTCATTGAGGTTAGCAGTCTCCTGGAATATTGTACCAAACCTAAACAAAATCAGTTCCTCGAAAAAGAAAAATGTGTAAAATGTTAATGGTCTTCTTTAACAATGTTGACTGCAACTTTAATTCCATTTTGTTAATAGGTTTTGAAACTCGATCAATTAAAAATATTACATGCAAAGCAGCTAACTAAGGATCTGATAGTATTGGGACTCTGCATTGTTGCCAGATGTATCAAAGATGGCGGCGATGACATCCAAAATGGCGGCATGTAGATTTGGTAACAGCGCATGGCGTCATCTAAGATGATGGCCATGATGTCATCCAAGATGGTTGATACTGGGGGGGAAGTTTGCATATTGGCAGGAAAATAGGTCAGTTGGGCTACGTCCACTAACCTAACACCCCCCCCCCCCCAGAAATGGTGGGAAGTTCAAATACCATCAGGATAATGCAGCCTCTACTAAAATAAAAAAATGGCGTGAAAGAAAGGGCAGTTGGGGCACATCCACTAACACAAGTCAACCGACAACCACCTCTTCCTAGGGATTGGCACGAAGTTTGAATTTTAGCGGTGAAGAAAGATCACTTGGGCTAACTCTACTAACCTAACAAAATGGCGGGAAAGAAAGGGCACTTGAACTACCTCCACTAACCTAAGTCATCCAACAGCCACCTAGTCCTGGGAAATGGTGGGGAGGGGACTCTGTGCTGGACATAAGTCATTATTATTTTGCCTACACCAGTCGTTATTTAAACATTTAGAGGCAGTACCACCATCCAGTGTGTTCGCCACAAGGTGCAGACTCCAACTGACATAGTACACAGTACTGCTGCCAGAGGGCACATTCATCAATGGGGTAATTCAAGACGGCAGCCATGAAGTCAGCTGATGACGCAAGTACCGTTATCCAATATGGAGGGAAACAGTGTGTTCGCCATGCGGTCTGGGCATAGTAAACAGTGCCACCACCAGAGACCACTATCATCCCTCTCATATGCTCAACCGCTTTCCCTCTCCCGCATTTCTAACAGGACACATGTGACGAGCGTAGTCTGCTTGCACGCACATACTGACATCACAGCGTCTAGCCCACACGTGCATACTGATGTGCAACATCATGTTTTAGAAATTTGCTAGTGATTTTACCAAAAACATGTGATGTGTAGCTGACACTTTGTGCATCTAACAAAGTTCTAAAGTTGCATCACTATGAAAAAATAAGAATGAAGTCGAACTCTCAAAAATTCTATAGTGTCTAGCAAATACTTAATCTAGTGTTCTGCATTCAACCTGCTGTTCTGCTCCATGTCACCTACTCACGCACACCCTCCCCTTAACTACACTCCTGGAAATTGAAATAAGAACACCGTGAATTCATTGTCCCAGGAAGGGGAAACTTTATTGACACATTCCTGGGGTCAGATACATCACATGATCACACTGACAGAACCACAGGCACATAGACACAGGAAACAGAGCATGCACAATGTCGGCAATAGTACAGTGTATATCCACTTTTCGCAGCAATGCAGGCTGCTATTCTCCCATGGAGACGATCGTAGAGATGCTGGATGTAGTCCTGTGGAACGGCTTGCCATGCCATTTCCACCTGGCGCCTCAGTTGGACCAGCGTTCGTGCTGGACGTGCAGACCGCGTCAGACGACGCTTCATACAGTCCCAAACATGCTCAATGGGGGACAGATCCGGAGATCTTGCTGGCCAGGGTAGTTTACTTACACCTTCTAGAGCACGTTGGGTGGCACGGGATACATGCGGATGTGCATTGTCCTGTTGGAACAGCAAGTTCCCTTGTCGGTCTAGGAATGGTAGAACGATGGGTTCAATGAAGGTTTGGATGTACCGTGCACTATTCAGTGTCCCCTCGACGATCACCAGAGGTGTACGGCCAGTGTAGGAGATCGCTCCCCACACCATGATGCCGGGTGTTGGCCCTCTTTGCCTCGGTCGTATGCAGTCCTGATTGTGGCGCTCACCTGCACGGCGCCAAACACGCATACGACGATCATTGGCACCAAGGCAGAAGCGACTCTCATCGCTGAAGACGACACGTCTCCATTCGTCCCTCCATTCACGCCTGTCGCGACACCACTGGAGGCGGGCTGCACGATGTTGGGGCGTGAGCGGAAAACGGCCTAACGGCGTGCGGGACCGTAGCCCAGCTTCATGGAGACGGTTGCGAATGGTCCTCGCCGATACCCCAGGAGCAACAGTGTCCCTAATTTGCCTGGAAGTGGCGGTGCGGTCCCCTACGGCACTGCGTAGAATCCTACGGTCTTGGCGTGCATCCGTGCGTCGCTGCGGTCCGGTCCCAGGTCGACGGGCACGTGCACCTTCCGCCGACCACTGGCGACAACATCGATGTACTGTGGAGACCTCACGCCCCACGTGTTGAGCAATTCGGCGGTACGTCCACCCGGCCTCCTGCATGCCCACTATACGCCCTCGCTCAAAGTCCGTCAACTGCACATACGGTTCACGTCCACGCTGTCGCGGCATGCTACCAGTGTTAAAGACTGCGATGGAGCTCCGTATGCCACGGCAAACTGGCCGACACTGACGGCGGCGGTGGACAAATGCTGCTCAGCTAGCGCCATTCGACGGCCAACACCGCGGTTCCTGGTGTGTCCGCTGTGCCGTGCGTGTGATCATTGCTTGTACAGCCCTCTTGCAGTGTCCGGAGCAAGTATGGTGGGTCTGACACACCGGTGTCAATGTGTTCTTTTTTCCATTTCCAGGAGTGTATTATACCGCTAACAACATGCTGATATAAAAAATTTATCCAAATTAATTAAATCGATACTTTTCACATATATGGGGAATTTTTTTTTAAGTTGCACCATCCTATTGGTCAGTAAAATCGAAGGAATGCAGTTTCAACATAAGATCACTAATCAGAAACACATCCCGCAATTCGACACCAGATCCTGCAGTCGGCCCCACCGCAGCCACAGCCGCTGTCACTGCTACCGCTGCCTCAGCCCCGACACCACCCCGGCAGTGGCTGCCACAGCATCGCTCTGGCGTCCATGGGCCACCCACCCTCAGGTTAGCGAGTTACGGCTGCAGCAACCAGGCTGCTGCCAATGGTCCTATGCTGCAGTGTTTACTCCTCCGCCATCACATCCTCGCCGATCACGTGAGGTGCAGCACACACTCCTGTCCACCTCTCCGCAGAACTCCAAGTTACACTCACACCAATCCCATATGTGAAACGCTTCCAGGCACCATGTGTGTTTACCGTTGCTGCCGCTATATCGATTGATACTGACGTCGCAGACCGCGCTACAGAAATCTCTTAAAGAATAGCACATGCTGCTTTCCCCTTAGCGATCTTAACAGAACATATGAGCTGCGTCCAGCCGATTGTACCTGCCCCAGCGTGACTGACACGTCACCGCGAAACGTTTGTGTGGCGACTCACCATCTAAAAGATTCTCAATACTATTCTGATGTCACATGGCTATGTAAAATAAGAGCCAAATCGATGTCTCAGAAATTGTATAGTGTCCCAGAAATAGTTAACACTTGTTTTCTTGATATCTCAGCTTGTATGCACAGAAATTCGTGCACTAACAGAACCTGTTTAAAAAAGATAGCGTAGAATAACGTCGAATGCAGTCTTCTTCATGGACCTAACGTACTACCCCACCACCACATGTTACCCTTCTTGCTTACAACACACATAAATGTTCCCGCCACTATGTAGACACTCCTATACCCCAGCACAACGGATTTCGTGTGAATGAATCAAGCATTATTATTGGCTCTTATCGTATTTACCGGCCAAATTACTGATGCCGGCGGTATCGAAGCAGTGTCCACCTTTTTCTTTTCTTTCTCCAGATCAGACTTTCAGAGGCAAAAAAAAACTACACTCCTGGAAATGGAAAAAAGAACACATTGACACCGGTGTTTCAGACCCACCATACTTGCTCCGGACACTGCGAGAGGGCTGTACAAGCAATGATCACACGCACGGCACAGCGGACACACCAGGTACCGCGGTGTTGGCCGTCGAATGGCGCTAGCTGCGCAGCATTTGTGCACCGCCGCCTTCAGAGTCAGCCAGTTTACCGTGGCATACGGAGCTCCATCGCAGTCTTTAACACTGGTAGCATGCCGCGACAGCGTGGACGTGAACCGTATGTGCAGTTGACGGACTTAGAGCGAGGGCGTATATTGGGCATGCGGGAGGCCGGGTGGACGTACCGCCGAATTGCTCAACACGTGGGGCGTGAGGTCTCCACAGTACATCGATGTTGTCGCCAGTGGTCGGCGGAAGGTGCACGTGCCCGTCGACCTGGGACCGGACTGCAGCGACGCACGGATGCACGCCAAGACCGTAGGATCCTACGCAGTGCCATAGGGGACCGCACCGCCTCTTCCCAGCAAATTAGGGACACTGTTGCTCCTGGGGTATCGGCGAGGACCATTCGCAACCGTCTCCATGAAGCTGGGCTATGGTCCCGCACACCGTTAGGCCGTCTTCCGCTCACGCCCCAACATCGTGCAGCCCGCCTCCAGTGGTGTCGCGACAGGCGTGAATGGACGGACGAATGGAGACGCGTCGTCTTCAGCGATGAGAGTCGCTTCTGCCTTGGTGCCAATGATGGTCGTATGCGTGTTTGGCGCCGTGCAGGTGAGCGCCACAATCAGGACTGCATACGACCGAGGCACACAGGGCCAACACCCAGCATCATGGTGTGGGGAGCGATCTCCTACACTGGCCGTACACCTCTGGTGATCGTCGAGGGGACACTGAATAGTGCACGGTACATCCAAACGGGGTCTGCACGTCCAGCACGAACGCTGGTCCAACTGAGGCGCCAGGTGGAAATGGCATGGCAAGCCGTTCCACAGGACTACATCCAGCATCTCTACGATCGTCTCCATGGGAGAATAGCAGCCTGCATTGCTGCGAAAGGTGGATATACACTGTACTAGTGCCGACATTGTGCATGCTCTGTTGCCTGTGTCTATGTGCCTGTGGTTTTGTCAGTGTGGTCATGTGATGTATCTGACCCCGGAATGTGTCAATAATGTTTCCCCTTCCTGGGACAACGAATTCATGGTGTTCTAATTTCAATTTCCGGAAGTGTATTTTACACAGCTCGTTGCATTGACTGACAAATTAAATCCTGCAAAGTGCCCCTATGTATCGTCAAACACGGAAAGACTCTTACTCAATTACAATGCTCTTCCACTGAGGACAGGAGCTTGAATATTAGAACCTGAAACCAATCTCCAACCTAGCAATATATCTCCACGTAGCTTGTGGATATAGTAAACATACATTTCCTATCATTCACCTTACAAAATCTCCCCTTTTCCATCAGTCGTACATATACCATAAAGACAGACAGCACCGTATACCCTCCTCGCAGCACTAGATATCCCCCTGCTAGGTTGGCGGTCATCCACCCCCGGTGGGTGACCAGAGCGCCCTCAGTGGACCGAAGTCACTATCAGAACTGTTCTACAAATTCGAGCTCGTCCCCCTAGGCACAATCGCGTACTGTTTCTGCCCCGGAACTGTTTGTTTGCTCACTTTTCTACACCCATCTCCACACTCGGAGATTACAAGGACACATGTGTTTTCACATGGTTTGTCATAATATTATTCCATTTTCGCGGTACTTCTCGGTATCAAGCACAAGACAGCATCCTACCGATTGCTCATGCAACGTAATTCCCAAGATATAGACTGGAAATTATTTCCCTACAAACCTCAAACTTTATCAAAGTGGAGCGTGCTCTAGACCACTGAGAAACGAGGAACTTGTCCCGTCTGCAAAGACCCTTATGAGAGAACTCGAAACAAATAGGGGAAAATGGTATTTCCACATACGAATACCAATGTCGGTGATGTAACAGACTCCAAATCATCCCTATAATTTACAAAGTTTACTAAGGTGTTTCTCATGTGTAGAGGACCAGCAAACATTTCTTCCATTTGCTGGATCCCCACATCACAATCCATCTTCTCTTACCGAGCGTGGTGGCGCAGTGGTTAGCACAATGGACTCGCATTCGGGAGGATGACGGTTCAATCCCGTCTCCAGCCATCCTGATTTAGGTTGTCAGTGATTTCTCTAATCGTTTCAGGCAAATGCCGGGATGGTTCCTTTGAAAGGGCACGGCCGATTTCCTTCCAAATCCTTCCCTAACCCGAGTTTGCTCTCCGTCTCTAATGACCTCGTTATCGACGGGACGTTAAGCACTAACCACCACTACCACCATTTTCTCTTAACTAAATAAAGGCGCGAAATGTGCAGAAGCAGTGAACCAAAGAATCTACATGGGAGGGAGTAACGGCCCAGCACAAACACATGTCCCTATTCAACAGTCTCAAATTTCCATGCGATCACGGAAGCTGCCCAACACATACTAAGTATTAGTTCGCTATTCAGCCGTCTAGAGGATGACACAGTTACCTCGCATTCGGACGGCTCCTGCCGTCAACGGGAAACGTGAATCACCACCATACATGTAACCTGTGCTGCATTCCCACCACAGACCACACATAGACAGAATTATCCTACTAAATCGTTCACATATATATTTCATCCATGTACTTACAACTAAAGGTTGCAATCGCGGTCACAGTTGAACGACGTTCGACATGAGCGAAGTATCGGGAATACACCTGTTGACGGTTGTGGTCCTGGAAACACAAATATCAGTACCATTCTTATGACTTGACATGCTCTTCTCTTTGCTATCACGGTACTCAACGTCAAATCCATACTATCCTTACAAATGGATATAGTCATTTCCTTTGCACATGTCGGAACACAAACACATACTTTATAAGCCTGATGCTCAAGGTGAACCTATCACTCACCCTTACTACTAAGTACAATACTTAACCAATAAATGATTCCAGATGATACGAAATAATACTCAGAGAAAATCAACGATGGATGGGCATGTCTCATAAGTTTTTGTTTCGAGTACTACCACCGTGTCTTAGAAAGAGAGGTTTAATCGTCTTAGAAACCACCAGATGTTAAAAAATCCGATCCCAACAACTGTCACAAGTGGTCATGTGCTACATGTGCACACAAGTATCCATGTTAAAAGCTATACCGGCTTTATAAATCCACGTATGGCATTACCTAGAGTCACTTGGTTTTTTCCAGACAAATACTGAGACAGTGATCGTAGGAGCGTACGTTATCAGACTGGCAGACCGGTTACACGTAACCCAGACTGCAACCTCATCATAAAATCGCAGAATTTTGAAAGTGATTCGGCTAAAGAACGTAGTATGAAACCGCTATTTGCAACCCCGTCACGCCTCCGCCACTAGATATTTCTACAGTATTTGTAACGTATTCTGTCTCGATACCATGTCAGAGGTTCTGCGATATATCCATTGAGTTATGGGCGATGACTGATTGAGAAGGATCACTAACAGTAGTAGATGGTGTACTGATTGAGCTCGAAAGAAATGTACAGTAGCTTTTCAGATCTCTAGTGTTGCGCTATCTGCTAGAAATGATGTCTATGATTTGGAATCATGTCTTTCCATTCTACCACATACCTACATTGGACCCTATGGAGAAATCCTCTGATGTTTACAGTCACTAGTGAATCGTATTGCTGGCACTATCATATCTCGAAACGAGCCACCTTTCTCGAACCTATCTACCGCAGTAAAATTCCAACATGGTTTTAGATACCTCTATGCATCTTGCAACTACCCCTCAGACTCTACGCTACCGTCCCTGTAGATTTTTGCGTATGATTGTTCCAATGTAAGTCGGAACTGAGTAGAAGACGGAGAAAGCTATATCTACCACCTTCTGCAAACCTTGTAGAAACTGGCTAAGCTACGACAGGACTATGTTTTGACCATTCGATGGAAACGGGGACTGAGACGACGTCGGCAATTTCTACTACTGCACTATGGTAAGCCTCAAACTAGATACAAGTGCTAAAGATCCACGTCTATTCATGTCTATCTCCCCAACATGCTATCTTCTGTATTCTGTATCATCCATCAGAGAAAAATTACGAACTATAAAAGCTCAGCTAACTTCACCCGATAGAGAACTAGATAAGATTTTTACCGCATCTTTCTCCTCCCATATGTCGAAAACAAATGCCACATGTTGGCAGGCATCGAGCAGATGTGACGAGCCTATTAAATATACAGGTATTGATCAACTGCACAGACCAGTTTAAAGTTCCACTTGGAGGATGATCGTATCCCACGGACTATAAGGTAAGTCGCGAGAGACGCCCCCTGTCGCGCTGTCTCGTTGTTTGAAAGTTTTTTTCTGCTCTAACATGCTTCGTACAATGCCAAACATTTTTTTTATGCCACGACCTCGAGGTCTGTGCCAGGTTCTAAACTGACATTAAGACGTTCTGATCCACTGCCTCTCACAGACAACATGACCCCAAATTACAGTTATCCAAGACGTCACACTGCGACGCAATTGACATAATTCATTAAGACGTTTTGGTCCATGGCCTCTCGCAGACAACAGGGACATCAACCCAAAGCACCGTTATAGAAGTCGCACTGTGAGGCGATTGACATTATTCAAGATGGTTGCTGATGACACGAGTTCAGTTAGCCAAGGTGGCTGGTTGGACAGTGCCACACACCACCTGCCATGCGCCCCTGGCGGGAAGTTTGAATTTTGGAGGGAAGATAGGCCAATTGGGCTACCTCTAGACGTCTCACTGTGTAAATCATATTGTTACTGCATTTACCATAACACACCGCATGCACTGGATGATTTCAAATAAAAGTCATTTACAATGTAAGTAAATTGGAAGTGTTTTATGGCGCTGACGTGGGTTTCCAAACTACATTTAAAATCATCTGTCACAGTGACCGAATAGCTGATGCCTGTGCATTCCATTTCGACTGATTCCTCCTACTGGAGTCATGTACACGATCACTGTTTCGGTGCTAGCCGTCCACAGACGGAGCCACCCATTCACAAAACTCCTTCTCCAACTCAAACAAGCGCTGTCAGTCAATCATTATGTCGTAACCAACAGCGTGTCAGTGGATGGATGGGATGGGAAAGACACCGTCGATGTACTGAAATAGTAAGCATCACAGGTGATACTGTGAGCAAGTTTAGTAATTTTACACTCATTTCAACACCAACCAATGATGTGACAACGTGTTTCCTAAGTTCAGTATCATAGCTAAACCACCCCTTCTCCACTTTGCGAGTATCATTGCGAATGTGGATAGATGACCATATAGACTTCCATTCATTGTTAGTTCTCGAACACATACATTATCAAAGTATATCAGACAGTGCTCTACATATTTCTAACACTTCAAGCATAGTGCTTAATTTACGATCTGTCTATATGCTGATGGGAGTCACAGGGCATTCTCGCAGTCTTAGGCTAAAATTAGAGACTGGAAGATTCCCCTCACATTGTCACTAACTAACCTGCCCTGCATCACCGTTACCGATTTAATCTACACACGAGGAGAAGTAGACCACTACATTCCACGTCTCATGAATGAATAGAGCTTACGGAGTCCTCACCCATCCAAATTCACAAGATTTCTCAAGATGCGCCCATGTCGTGTAGGTTAGCATTCCTTATCGATGTGTAGTAACTGAGTTTAAAGTATTGTGATGTAATAGCTGACGGTTAAGAAGAACAAGAAACTGATGATTTTTATGCGCGTTGGAGCTCCAGGCGGATGGAGTTCGACGCATTTTTGCGTAAATCAACTAAGCCATCAATTTTAAAATATTATTCCAGAGTCTAGGATCAGTACCTGGATGGTATTGGTAAGAGAGAACATAAACACACACACTCCTAAGGCTACAACGTCCTGCGCTTAAAATGGGCTGTAATGTTAGATCAATTGCATTTCCAACCTAACACTCGTATGGAATGTAGGGCTATTAATATTCCAGTGTAAGAAATGTATTTCAAGTGCAGGACATACATCCTCCTTTCTCTATGATAAACTATGTCACCGAACCGTAAAACGAAGAACCTACTGATTTAAAACATCGGCTCTCCGTGATACGAGCACAATATAGCTTTCCGGGGATATATAGCGGCCATTGTTCACATCCGACCATGGTTCATAAATTAAACTACGCCTGCCTCAACCGTATATAAATTCATCGTTCGTAACGGGGAATACCTCTTACAAGGAAATAGATAAACACATAGGAGCAGCGTCTGACATGTGAAAATTACAAGTCATTCCGCCACTAACTCTGTACACACCACATGTCAGGCAAATATATACACGGGATTGCATGGCCCCACAAGCACATATCGTTAACTTAGTTATGAAGCTGAAGTCTTCATTTTACACCCACGATGCGACAGGGAATGGAGTACATCGCATAAATCCTAAAAAATGTGTCACGTTTCATCACACAAGAGAGGGAAGTCCTCTGAAGACCGACAGGTTTACCGTTAACGATCGCAAGTAGACAGCGCTTTAAACCACATTCGTAACATGTGGCTGTAAACTAGTAGAACGCAGGCTATGTCACGCGACTGATGCATCCTGACAAAACAGTGGAAAAATTGACCTGCAGCAAGTTCTCCCTCTCTAGAATGCATCATCAGTCCACCATTAAATCGTACCTGGTTACAGCTCCATCTCTATCGATCACCCCGTTCACTCTCAGTTATGCAGATACGTGTAAGTTTAGAGGTGGATGGTTCTGTCTTCCTGAAAAGCTTAAAATACAGTAGTCAACTCACGTGTATCACTGGTACCTCAATAGACATACAGTATAATGCTGCCTGGACGGAGAAAAATGGACTGCTTCCCTGATTCCCTTCGCTTCCATATCGACTTTCTTTTTGCTGCCGCATACTTGTTCCCATGTAGAAATTGTTCTGCGCGAACCAGAAGATACGCATGTACTTCCTCAATTTCCCCGCATTTCGGTGTATATTCGGCAAATTTTTACATATTCCCCCAACTTTTTTCGCTGTTCTATCTATTTTATGCCAGATCTATTTATGCGAATATGACGTAACCTCTCGTAATGTGTTCTAAAATTGCCTGTAAATGTAGCACAGCTGCCAACACATATAGCAAATGTGCAGTATAGCACTGTACTCGATTGGGTCCAGTCACCTCCCCAGTTACAGTCATACAGAAAACCTTTTATTTGATCAAACATTACAAAAGCCAAGAAAAATTTAAAAAACACACACTTTTAGTTTTGGAACATAATTAGTGGCTGAATGCGCCGTACAATCTCATACCTTAAGGGCAAGAGCACTTTAATTTAAAAACTGCTGAAAGCCAATAACTTAAAGCTCAACCAAAATTGGAAACTTAAAAAGCAAAGCCTTATCTTAAAAGCAAAGCCTTATATTAAAACAGTTCTTAAATTAGGCTGAAGGCCCAAACCATGTAACACCTTAAGAGCAGAACAACTTTAGTTCAAAATCGGCTGAAGGCACCAGGAATCTGACACTTTAAGTGGAAAACAACTTAAATTCAAAATCAGCTGAAGGCTCAAACTTAACACTCAATAACATTAATTCTAAAAATTCCAAAGGCTTTACGTAAAACAGTTCTTAAATTAGGCTGAAGGCCCAAACCATCTGATGCCTTAAGGGCAAAACAACCTGTATCTATAAATAGGCTAGAAGACACTAAAATACAAATGATAAGAACAAGCAAGAAAAGGCAGTAAACCCAAGGGCGCTCAGAAGATCTGAAGGTCGGCCTGGATTTCAAACACTAACGCTCACTTAGGTGAGACAGGCAGTCGGCCCACCATTGTCGAACCGACGACAACCCAACAGACAGACAGTCAACAGACCCACCAACAAGATAACCTTCAGTTCACCCAACCAGCACACAACAGGGGGAGTTCAGTGGAACAACGTAGAAGGTTTTGGCGCTTACAACCAATTATACATTGAGCTGTCAAACTACACACCATGCTGGACAGTGACAACACAGTAAGGAAGATACACTGCCTGAATTTACGTCAATGGCCTGGGCAGGTAACTGGAACGTTAACGGCCACGAGGCAGAAGATTCCGCTGGTGTACTTCAATTCAAATAACCAAGTACAGTTAAACTCCACTGGAGTGTGGCTAAAACAAGCCAACTTGAAAACACATGTTGTTGCTTGCGGGAATATCCCAACAGCCGACAACGAACTCCAAACGACACAATGTGAACAGTCGTGACTTGCTAGTACATTAAGTCAAAACTCAACTTTCATGTCCGGGATCAATGAGCCACGAACCACGTAGCAATGGGAAGAGCACCACCACACTCCGACACTGCATAGAGGCTGCCAGTGGGTCCGGCCAAACTACGAGCGCAGAGATTTCCTCGCTGCTCCATGTAAAGCGACCAACTGCCCAGGCCCAGAAACGATGAAAGGGCCAAGTACACGTCGGCCGATGAGACGACCAACTGAATGAAAAACCAACCGTCGTCCCGCCCCAATCTCCCTCCGTCGGACGGTTCATGTGTGTCGCCAGCGGTCGGCGAGCACTGGCTGTCGGCACCTCACCGGCGCTCCGTCACCCAACTTCATTGCTGCATCACGACTGCACTGCTGGTCTGTCCTGAACTGACAGCCAGACACACGATGACCCAGAAATACTATCGGTCGCTACAGAGATAGTACAACAGTGCACTTATTGATACGTGCTGCTGCTGTCGCTCACGGAGAAGTAAGGGAGAAAGTTATTGATGGCAGTAAATCGAATAAGACAAGGAAGCGGCAGTACCGTAATAGAAAATGGCAAACAAATAAATGGGATGAACACGAGCCGTGCACGGCTCAACATGTTTGCTGGTTCTCTAGATATGAGAAACACCTTTGTTGACCTCGTAAATTATAGGGATGATTTGGAATCTGTTACATCACCACGCGGTATTCGTGAGTGAAAATATCATTTTCCTCCATTTGTTTCTAGTCTTCAAAAATGGTTCAAATGGCTCTGAGCACTATGCGACTTGACTTCTGAGGTCATCAGTTGCCTAGAACTTAGAACTACTTAAACCTAACTAACCTAAGGACATCACACACATCCATGTCCGAGGCAGGATTCGAACCTGCGACCGTAGCGGTCTCCCGGTTCCAGACTGTAGCGCCTAGAACAGCACGGCCATTCTGGCCGGCTTCTAGTCTTCGCAGACGGGACAAGTATCTAGTTGGGTCTAGTGGTCTAGAGCATGCACCAACTTGCTAAAGTTTGAGGTTTGTAGAGAAATAATTTCCAGTCTTTATCTTGGCAATTATGTCCCACAACCAGTCGGTAGGTTGCTGGCTTGTGCTTGATACCGAGAAGTACGGCGAAAACGGTATAATATTATGACAAACCGTGTGAAACCACATGTGTTCTTGTAGTCCCCGAGCCTGGAGATGGGTGTAGAAAAGCGAGCAAACAAACAGTTACGTAGCAGAAACAGTAACGCGATTGTGCCAAGGGAAACGAGCTCGAATTTGTAGCACAGTTCTGATAGTGACTTCGTTCCGCTGAGGGCGCTCTGGTCACCCACCGGGGTGAATGGCCGCCGACGTCGCAGGGAGATATCTAGTGCTGCGAGGAGTATATATGTCTGTATTAGCGGTACATGTACGCAGGATAGGAAATGTATGTTTACTACATCGACACGGTACGAGGAGATATATTGCTGGGTTGGAGATTCGTTTCACATTCTAATATTCAAGGTCCTGTCCTGAGTGGGAGAGCAGTGTAATTGAGTAAGAGTCTTTGTGTATTTGACGATATGTAGGGGCACTTTGCATGGTTTAATTGTCAGTCAATATAACGATCTGTGTAAAATAGTTTTTTTTCTTCGCTGCTGAAAGTTTCGTCTGCAGAAAGAACAACAAAAGCGGACCATGCTTCGATACCGGCGACATCAGTAATTTGTCGGGTAAATACGATAAGAGCCAATCATAATGCTCGATTCATTCACACGAATTCATCTACATGACTACTCTGCAATTCACATTTAAGTGCTTGGCAGAGGGTTCATCGAACCACAATCATATTATCTCTCTACTATTCCACTCCCGAACAGCGAGCGGGAAAAACGAACACCTAAACCTTTCTGTTCGAGCTCTGATTTCTCTTATTTTATTTTGATGATCATTCCTACCTATGTAGGTTGGGCTCAACAAAATATTTTCGCATTCGGAAGAGAAAGTTGGTGACTGAAATTTCGTAAAAAGGTCTCGCCGCGACGAAAAACGTCTATGCTGTAATGACTTCCATCCCAACTCGTGTATCATATCTGCCATACTCTCTCCCCTATAACGCGATAATACAAAACGAGCTGCCCTTCTTTGCACCCTCTCGATGTCCTCCGTCAATCCCACCTGGTAAGGATCCCACACCGCGCAGCAATATTCTAACAGAGGACGAACGAGTGTAGTGTAAGCTGTCTCTTTAGAGGACTTGTTGCATCTTCTAAGTGTCCTGCCATTGAAACGCAACCTTTGGCTCGCCTTCCCGACAATATTATCTATGTGGTCCTTCCAACTGAAGTTGTTCGTAATTTTAACACCCAGGTACTTAGTTGAATTGACAGCCTTGAGAATTGTACTATTTATCGAGTAATCGAATTCCAACGGATTTCTTTTGGAACTCATGTGGATCATCTCACACTTTTCGTTATTTAGCGTCAACTGCCACCTGACACACCATACAGCAATCTTTTCTAAATCGCTTTGCAGCTGATACTGGTCTTCGGATGACCTTACTAGACGGTAAATTACAGCATCATCTGCGAACAGTCTAAGAGAACTGCTCAGATTGTCACCCAGGTCATTTATATAGATCAGGAACAGTAGAGGTCCCAGGACGCTTCCCTGGTATCACTTCAGTTTTACTCGATGATTTGCCGTCTATTACTACGAACTGCGACCTTCCTGACAGGAAATCACGAATCCAGTCGCACAACTGAGACGATACCCCATAGCTCCGCAGCTTGATTAGAAGTCGCTTGTGAGGAACGGTGTCAAAAGCTTTCCGGAAATCTAGAAATATGGAATCAACTTGAGATCCCCTGTCGATAGCGGCCATTACTTCGTGCGAATAAAGAGCTAGCTGCGTTGCAGAAGAGCGATGTTTTCTGAAGCCATGCTGATTACATGTCAATAGATCGTCCCCTTCGAGGTGATTCATAATGTTTGAATACAGTATATGCTCCAAAACCCTACTGCAAACCGACGTCAATGATATAGGTCTGTAGTTAAATGGATTACTCCTACTACCCTTCTTGAACACTGGTGCGACCAGCGCAATTTTCCAATCTGTAGGTACAGATCTATCGGTGAGCGAGCGGTTGTATATGAGTGCTAAGTAGGGAGCTGTAGTATCAGCGTAATGTGAAAGGAACCTAATCGGTATACAATCTCGACCTGAAGACTTGCCTGTATCAAGCGATTTGAGTTGCTTCGCAACCCCTAAGGTATCTACTTCTAAGAGACTCAGGCTAGCAGATGTTCGTGTTTCAAATTCTGGAATATTCCATTCGTCTTCCCTGGTGAAGTAATTTCGGAAAACTGCGTTCAATAACTCCGCTTTAGCGGCACAGTCGTCGATAACAGTACCATCGGCACTGCGCAGCGAAGGTATTGACTGCGTCTTGCCGCTTGTGTACTTAACATACGACCAGAATTTCTTCGGATTTTCTACCAAATTTCGAGACAATGTTTCGTTGTGGAACCTATTAAAGGCATCTCGCATCGAAGTACGTGCCAAATTTCGCGCGTCTGTAAATTTTAGCCCATCTTGAGGATTTCGCTTTCTTCTGAACTTCGCATGCTTTTTCCGTTGCCTCTGCAACAGCGTTCGGACCTTTTTTGTGTACCACGGGGGATCCGTTCCATCTCTTACCAATTTATGAGGTATGAATATCTCAATTGCTGGGGTATAGGAGTGTCTACATAGTGGTGGGAACATCTATGTATGTTGGAAACAGGAAGGGTAACACGTGATGGACGGGGTAGCACGTTAGGTCCGCGAGGAAGACTGCATTCGACGTTATTTTACGCTGTTTTTGTAAACAGGTTCGGTTAGGGCAAGAATTTCTGTGCATACAAGATGAGACATCAAAAAAAACGAGATTTAAGTATTTCAGCTCCAGACAGACTCCGACACTGCGCAGAGACCGCCAGCGGCCCAGTCTACTGCACCGCACGGAGATGTCCTCGGACCAAGCCACCGACCAACAATCCAGCTTGAGTGATGCGGGGCGGCAACGGCCGGGTGGGCGATGTCCACGCAGGGGTCACTGCTGCTGCAAGCTGGCGGCTGGCTGGCCCGGGCTGCGCTCGAGACACGTCGCTGCTCCCTGGAAGGGCCCAACTCACGACCCGAACTGCCGCCGTGAACTCTCCTCGTCGCATGTTCCGACTCGCTCCACGACAGATGACAACCGGGAAGGAATAGCAGCCGAGCAAAGATCCTATCAGAGGGGATATATCGATACGCGCCACTAGCGCCGATGACGGTCGGGCAAAACATTAATTCAGTAACGCCAGTAATTTGAATCAACGTGGTGAGACGGAAATACGTTAAAACAAGGTGTAAAATACCAAATGGTGGGACGGCGAGCCATGCACGGCTCAGCCCCTCCCCCTCAAACTTAACCCAGGAAGGGGTTAAACCCAACCCTGAACTACTTGAACTTAAATTGACTGATTTGAACCCGATAGTGCTTGCCTCAGCTGTTCTCCCTAACCAAGAGATTGACTGGGCCTAATACACGTATAATAGTGCACGGTCCCCGAAAACGAGGAGTAAATTTACTAAGGTTGCCCCCGTGCAGCTGCCTCCCATGGAAACTGCAGACATAAACATGGTCCCCGGGCCTACCCTTAAAGGTTTCGCGATTGCGATTATAACGCTGAGCTCTCAGTATATTACGCCTGGCCCGGTTCCAATTTTCCTTGATGACCCACGCATTAACCTGGGCTGGAATAGGATCCTGAATTCCCCACAAGTTGGGAAGAGGGGAATTAATTGGGCAGGAATAAGTCAAGGATGCAGGCGTAACTCGCGAGGCTTCGTCAATGGCTCTATTGAAAGCAAAACTGAGCCAGGGAAAACTGGAATCTCATTTGCTGGGTGTTTTCTGATGATAAATAATCAAAGCGGATTTGAGATTGTTACTAACCCGTTCCGCAAAGGACCCTTGGGGATAATACGGGGTGGTGGTAATTTGTTTAACACCGTTCTAGAAGCAGAAGGTCTTAAAACGGCCCGAAAGAAAGGCAGGAGCGTTATCACTAACCAGCTGCTTAGGTGGCTCGAAAACACTAAAAACACTAGTCAAGTGATTAATCGTGGTGGTAGAGATAACGTTTGGCAAGGAATAAGCCAAGTAAACCTAGAAAATGCATCAGTTACACGAATACACGTCGTTGACCCCTTTTAGTGCGAGGCAAAGGCCCCAAATAACCTATGTTGACCTTGTACATAGGTGAGGACTCTCGTTCGGAACTCAACCAGCGTTGTTGTAGGGCATTGTTAGGTTTGACTACGTTACATAAGCGACTCTGAGCTACTGTCTGTCTAACATCTTGGTCCATGGAGGGCCAAGTTAGATGTTCCTCGATCTTTTGGAGAGTCTTATAAGTGCCCAAATGAACACTCATCATGATGAACATAACTGAAAACCGGACGGACCAAGGTAGCAGGCAAACAGATTTTGGACTGCATAGCATCGCCGACCTTCTTGCACAGAATACCCCTCTTAATGTCATATTCATGCGCGAGCTCTCCTGCCAACACTCGCTTCTTAATGCCAGCCTACACAGGATCCTGATTCTGATGGTGTGCAATGTCCTCAAGTAGAAGGAGAAATTGAACTAACTAAAAATGTCACGACCCACCTGCTTCCCTCAAACACTAGGCACCTCTTCAGTAAAGATCCTGCTGAGAGCATCCACCAAGACATTTTCGGAACCTTTAACATGCTTAACTTCGAATTGAAATGCTGAAATACGCACTGCCAACCTGGAAATGCGCCCTTACGCGGCCTCGCCAATACAAAGCTGAAAGCTTGATTGTCGGTTTCCAATTGGAAAATCCGATGCTCGATACTTCCCTAACGCAAATAAAACGGCCAAGGCCTCGCACTCAAAGACCGAGTACTTAAGCTCGGCATCTGTTAACCGCCAAGACGCGTAAGCTAATGGTTGTATCTGCCCCTCAAATTCCTGTAAAAGAACAGCTTAAATGCCGGCATTAGAGGCATCAGTCTGCACAATAAACCTCTTGCTAAAATCCCGTACCCCAAGAACCGGCGGATTAGCTACGGTTGTTTTAATATGCTCGAAGGCAGCCTCCTGGGCAGGTCCCCACTCAAAACGCACACCCTTATTGCGTAACTGATTTAAGGGTGTCGCCAGCTGAGCGAAACTGGGGACAAAACGCCTAAAGTAATTTTCCCTCTCAGAAGGGATACATAAAGCTGTAGCACGAAGTACATACAACAAAAAAGATTTACTTGTAACTGATAACAGGAAGAATTAAACTCTATATCCCTTACGTGTCGAAGATAGTATATTTATGGCACTAGTTCATTTAAGAAATTGATAAAGCTTTAAACATGGCTGCGTTGTTTTCCATATTAAGTATAATTTTAATGTTGACGATTTCTGGATACAGAATAATGAACATTTAGAAATTTGTAAACAAGGTGTATTACATAAGCACTAAAACAAATTTAGTAAACCTTTTTGTCTATGTCCTGCTGAAAATTGTCCTCAAAGTACTTTTAAGAAAAGCAGACATTTACTTTATAAAAGAGTTTTAAATAAGACTATCATTACTTTTACATAGAATGAAACTGTCTTAATCGAAAAAGGCCTAAAGTACAATGTCATGCTCAACTTTGCAGACAAAACTGTAATAGAAAATACGCTTGCCGACCTAAAAACTGGTCTTGATTGTACGAAAGTGGATAATTCTTGTCAAACTAGAATTGCCTTTGACGTAGCTAACATTCTTAGTAAAAACACGACCTGTTTTCGAAATATTACGCGTAACGATAGGAGATTGGTTAAATCTATCAATGATAAACTTAAAGAAGCTGACGCTTTAATAACTAAGTCTGACAAAGGTTGCTCTTTGGTTATTTCCTACAATTATGAATATATTTCTAAAACGTTAGATTTTTTAACGAAAATAATATTTCGGAACTGCATGAGAATCCGACTCCGGAATTACAAAATGAAGTCAGGTCAGCTATCAGTGACGAAAAATTTTTAATCAAACCTTTCCATACGAAAATGCGTATTAGCTTGAACCCTCAGCCCCAAAACGTCGTTCTCAATTCAAAATTCACAAACCTAACCATCCAATACTCCCGATTTCTAATAATATGAACAGCGAGTAACATGATTTAGCCAAATTTCTTCATGAAACTCTGAAAAAGTCGTTTGTTTTCGAGAACAATTATTCAATCGCCAATAGACACGCCCTAGTCCATAAAATAAAAGATTTAGAACGCAGCCCAGATATCAAGTTGTTTTCACTAGACATCACAAATCTTTATACTAACGTTCCTGTACTAGAAACGCTTAAGGTGCTAGAAAAAAATTTAAGTCATTTCAAAAAAGAACTTTCAGAGAACAAATTACTGACTTTATGAATATAATTGCAGTTGTAGTCAAATACAACTGTTTTGAATTTAATGAACAATTATATCAGCATCCCGACGGCCTCGCTATGGGAAATCCTTCAGCTGGTATCCGTGCTGACATTTTCATTAATTCTCTAAAAGAAAAGTTCTTCGGCAGTTTCTCAGCGACAACGCCAGGCATTATCTCCTATTTCACATCTCTAATCTCTTAAGAATACTTTCTTTCCCTCCGCTATTCACAGAGCTAGCTAGTTCTATTCCAGTCTCGAAAGAAAAATTCGAGAAAGAAATTAATATAATCAGAACGTTAGCAGTTAATAACTGCCATAGTGGATAACATCCTTAAAAAGAAAACTGTAAAAAGAGTTACTATACTCGGCACCTGTGTCATTGAGTCCAGTCTAAAGAAGAAGTTTTTTTCTGTTCCTTTCTTTGGGGCCCATCTGTTATCAATCCAACGCCTTCTTCGTAATAAATACAACTGTAATGTCTCCTGTTCAACCAATAACAGTTTGAAAAACAAGTTTTATTCATAATTTAAAATCTATCTGTTCCCCTTTGAAAACCTATAGTGTCTATAAGATTCTTTGCGATACCTGCTCTTCTTACTACATAGGACAAACAGGACGCGCCTTTACGGTCATATATAAAGAACACCTTTTAAGAAAAAATTGTACTAACACCCAAAATTCGTCTTTTTCTGAGCATCTTCTAATTACAGGCCGCGCGTCTAAAGCTGTTCAAGATATTAACATTTTGCAGACTGACAAGAAAGGACGTAGATTAGGTGTTCTCGAAGAATTAGAAATTTTTAAACACCTTTCTCGAAATGATGGCCTCATTCTTAATGATCAGCTACAATTACATAACAAAAGCTTCTTCAACGGTATAAAGCCTTTACTTGATATTTGATTTCGTGTTCCCTCGTGCAGTTACCGAAATATTTCTTCTAACTAAGTTGATTCATAACTGTTTGTTCATTAAATAGCTTATACTAACTACAATTCATGCTATACCGTGTTTCTATTCGCTGAGTTATTCATCTCCTTTTGTAACTCTGTAATGCCGTTTTCAGCCTTTAAACTGTACTTCTTAGCTCTTATGTAGACAAATTGTTACCATGTATTCCGCTGTCAGATAAAATATTGCCTCTTATTTCATGTATTACAAATTTCACCTGTCTGGATTTGGAATGTTAAGTAGCCGGTTTGTATCTGCGGCTACACTAGATGGCACTTTTGGCATGACGTTCACCTGCCAGCAATTGCTAACGCGGGGGCCTCAGTCTGATGCTATCGCAGCTCGACAGGCAGCCCTTAGTGGCATGTCTCTATGTTTTCTGTTTTAATATTGTATGACTAAAGCGTTATCGCTTCGTATTTATTTTATACGTGAGCCGTGGTAAAAAAAAATCGCTGTTTTGAAGAGCGCGCAGCAGCGCGTTGTGTGAAGCAGTCGCCCTCCGTTTCTGGCGGTGGCGCCGCTGTGGCAATTGCAGCTTTGGTGTCTTCCTCTGGGGGAAATGGAGAAAGGTTGCCTGATCACGTGCATTTAAGGGGCGCTATGAGCTCGCCAGGGGGTCAGTTGGTCAGCCGGGTCAGTGTGGGGCCGTCAGTGTTTCTCTGTCGTCCGGAGTGCTAGTATGTGTTTGGCCGCCAGTCTGCTCGAGTTTGTTCAGACAATGGTCATTGGCGGTTGGATCGATCGGTTCGATCGATCGATCGCGCTGGGACACGAGATGACTTGTCCGTCTTGAGAGTCGGCGCATGTGAGGTCGCCACGTGAGTCCAGTGGGCCGCGCCGTATAGCTTCGCGGCCGACACGAGAGCAACAGGAGTCAACCCACGACATCGGTCTGCGAGACTGTGATACTGGAGATCGGCGCGTTTTCCTGCGTCCGTTGAAGCCGCTGGCAGCAGACGGTTCGGGAGAGCGTTTTTGGGGGTGCTGCACTAGGTCTTCGACAGACATCGATCACAGTTTTTTTTTTTTTTTTTTTTTTTTTTTTTTTTTTTTAGAAGTTATGTGATTCGTGATATGTTGTTTCATTTACTTGTTAAATTCTACTTGTTTTCTTGGTCAGTCTCTGGCCCCCAGCTTGCTCGTCTGTCTCTCGTCCACATTTGTTAGGCAGTTAGTGTCTGTCTGTATGTTGTCGTACGTTAATAGCTGCCTCTGTCATGTTTGTCGGATTCGGTGTGTGTGGGATATTTTATGGGACTCAATTGCCAAGGTCATCAGTCCCTAAGCTTACACATTACTTAACCTAAATTATCCTAAGGACAAATACACACACCCATGACCGAGGGAGGACTCGAACTTCCGCCGGGACCAGTCGCACAGTCTATGACTGTAGAGCGTTTGTCGGATTCGGTGTTAACGAATTTATTGCTTGAAGTGTAACGGCCGAATTCCTGAAATGTTTTTATCTTGCCCATCATCTTGAGAGGCGTTATATATGTAATGTAGAGCACGTTTAGCCAACCTTTGTATATTTTATGTAAGACTGCATTTCATGGGTTTTTATTTAAATGGTCATTTTAGTTTATAAACTTTCCACCCTTCCACTGTAAGACTTTATTATAAAAAAATAGTCAAGTTGAACCTTCGGTGGCAAGTCAGTCTTTTAATGTTAGTGTTATGTACTATTTTCATCCCTCCTACGGGGTGCATAGTTTATGTGCTTGCGTGAGTTGTTAAAACTTTTAGTTTAAAGTAATCTGGTGTCTTGCAGATTTGCACCAGTGTAGTCTTTCAGAGGCTGTTGTGAATTGTCGTGACTACGGCTGTGTTAAAAGGGAATGAATGGCAAGGCTCTCAGCCCGAAAGCTCATACAGTCGAAAATATGTTCTTTCTGCTTCTGAATAAATTGTAACTTGATATTTAGAGGGTGCTTTCCGATTGTAATTTTAATTTTAAATCTGTTTCTAAAACAAAAGGCTTTTAGGAATAAAATTTCCATTTGTTGAAAGAAATTTGGTTTGTTTCCATTAGTTACGCACTGCCAACTACTTCCACGCTCACATGGTCTGATTAAATGTGTTTATGTTCTTGATGAATCGCAGGTAAATAAAGAAACTTCTTAAGAAAAAGTTTTGAAAGTAAATTCACGGTTCAATACGTGACATACCACTTTTAAATGTTTCATTTCTGATGAAGGCACTCTTGGAAGTGGCAGAAACCTAAGCCAAACAGACTTCATTTTCGCGACCGAGGGCTCCAATTGTTTTAAGAAATTGATATATTTTTCAAGAGACCCATACTGTACATATGACGAGTGTTCATGTACAAAATTAATAGAATGAATCTGTGGGTCAGAAAACTACAAAGTTGCTCTTCGATTTTTGTTTTGGATACTGTTTTCGAAAGCTTTGCGTAGTAATTTTGCCACACGAACACTAGTTGTTACCTAAACAATAGACGGTTTGCTTGTTTTGTCCGTTCATCGTCCACTTCTAAAGAGCTCTGCTACTTTGTTTACATTGGATCTGGCCGCGGGACAGTCCAGTCCAGTCCAGAGCAATGCTGTGCGGTCTCTCTCTCTCTCTCTCTCTCTCTCTCTCTCTCCGCTCCTATGCCGACACCAGCGACACATGGTCACGTAGGTGGCGCTGAACTACACTGCCTTGCGCCGTCGGGGCGCAATTCTCGGATGAGCCTGATACAGGTTGAGCATTTGCATTTCCCTTTTCCCAATTAGTTCAAGCTCTGACATTCCGCACCCAGACTCGTAGAACGTTATCCTTTCGTTCGTCACTCAACCATTTTCTCACGGTCAACTGCCCTTGGCAGTCCCTTCCGGGAGATCCGAATGGGAGACTATTCCGGAATCAGATCATCATGACACTCTTTTAATTACAGGATCTATGCTCTGTGAATACACATTATGTGTCTTTTAATACAAATACATTGGCTTCTACATTCTCATGCCGTTGATCATTGCCGATTCTTCCACCTTAAGGGGTAGTTTCCCAGCCCATGGGGAAGAGAGAGCCCTGAACCTCTGTCAGCTGCTCCGCCCTCTTTGACAAGGCCGTTGGCAGAATGAAGGTGACTTCTTATGCCAGACGTCTTCGGTTAATGTTGATTTTTAATGAAAATTTAAGCGGTGAAGGATTTCGAACACGAGACCAAGGACATTTTGGTTACTAACAAAGATACTATGCATCTATCCATAGGCATCAAAAGATGGAGGCTCTGAGCACTATGGGACTTGACTTCTGAGGTCATTAGTCCCCTATAACTCAGAACTAATTAAACCTAACTAACCTACGGACAGCACATACATCCATGCCCGAGGCAGGATTCGTACCTTCGACCGTAGCGGTTGCGCGGTTCCAGACTGTAGCGCCTAGACCCGCTTGGCCACTCCGGCCGACTATTTATAGGCAAAGATGACTAAACCATGAGTATTTTCTTAGCTGATGAAATTTTGCTAGCCCGTGTATTTCTTTATTTGTTCAGTCTGTGCTCCTTCTTTCAGTTCTGGACGAACAATTGTCCTGAGAACCACTGGTTCTGTCTTTTGGACTGGCAGATACTGTAAGTCTAAAAAGTGTTAACACTGTGCCGCAACCAATTGTGAAACGAGCACTTTTTAGATCAGGCTCTTTAACGGTTTGACCTAAATATTGGCACTGAGGAAAAAAATGGTGATCCTGCTTCAGCAGTTTTGTCAAACATGTGACAGCAATAGAGCGGCCAGCAATGTTGCCGGGTGGCAGTGCTACTCTATATTGTCTGCACTGCAGTTTTTATGGACTGTGTAAACATTTCTTTAGGTTTATCACAGAATGTAATAACCTTCAGTGTCGCGGAATCGCAGGCATACTGTCCAACTGAGCAGGTAGGACCTTCTCCTTATGAGCTGCGGTGCAACCTGTATGTAAAGAACTTTTCAATGTTCTTATGTGTGTTCCTGCGTTGTCCGTCAATACTGAAGACACTTGTGGATCCACTATAGTCGCAGAATTCATGTTACTTCGTCTTCGCAAATTTTAGCATCCACAACAACCAATCAGTATCTTGACACGTGCTCTGGTCACACGTGGAAGTACATGCTTCCGCTATTCGTTCTTCGTATTTCCTCTTACTAATTATCGGTGTGTTGTTCAATGCACTTCTTATAATTGTAATCATTGCAAGAGTTCTGTAGGTTTACATTTCCGGTGCCACAGGGTCATGTATTATGTGCCTTCAGTATCCGGGTCACCTGTATGTTTACATTGTGGTTAGAACCCCAACTGCATTTTCGTTCGTCAACACCGACTTCGTCCACCCAGAAGTGAAACTGCGGCATTAGGAGCTCCGGATGGTCAAACGGTTACCAAAAAAAAAAAAAAAAAAAAAAAAAAAAAAAAAAAAAAAAAAAAAAAAAAAAAATGGCGCGCTTCTTGCGAGGCATGAGCTACATATATTTACGTTAGCGCGGCTGGTACTATGGAAAGAGTACCGAACGGTACCCAAAAATTTTCAGTTCGATTCCGTATGAAGAAACATTTTTATTTCCAGTTCTTACTTTACTCTCACTGGAAATGAAACGAAATAACGCTAAATACATTGCGTTTATTAATATTTTCATTCACGAGAACTTTGTATATAGAATGATTCATCTTTATTACTGCGCGGTTGATGATTCACACTTTCTGGGATAATATTCATCGTAAAATCGACGGGAACAGCAATTTTCTAGTCGTCTTGCACACAATTACATGCTGGTTTTAAAGTTTCTTGGTTTATATTCATAAAATATTCCCTCTAGTTACAGTTTGACAGTAAACCATGCGTAACGAATCAGTTCGTCAAATTTTCTAGGGACCGATGACCCCAGCACTTTGGTCCCTTGGGAATTCACACACATTTGAACATTTTTGAACAAACATACATATGCTCTTATAGAAAAGACAAAACATTGAAGGAAAAAACACAATAAGTACAACAATAGTATAGCCTCTAGCGTCCGTAGGTATCATATGTGATACCTCTAGTCTAACATTTTTACGCATGTTTCGACCGCTTTAACGAGAGCGCTTGCTGGTATCACAGAGTATACATTCAGCGCATTCTGTTCGTCATTTGTTTCAACTTCTTCACGCCATAAACGGGTGGCAGCAGCAGCTGGAATGTGAGTGTTACGACGGCATGCACCATGTCGGAAATTAAAAAAGATAACTATTTTTATCTTTTGCAATTTCTCACATTTAGGAGCATATTTATATTCGCAAATGGTTCATTTATCCCGTAAATAAATATCTCCCCGAGAAACTACTCTTGATGAACAAAATGTTCTACTTAATTGCAGGTATCATCCATGATACCTCGGGACTCTATTACTATAAATCTCTTGTCATTGTTTACGTGGTTACAATGGCGCGTGTGTTTATTTCTTGATTTTTTTGCTAAATGTTCTTCTGTTTGCTGTCGTTATCCTGTATTAAATTACGTGTTACTCTTACATGTAAATATATTGTATCTTTATTGTATTATTTTAGTGAAAATAATGAACCCAGTAATCCCATTTTTCTCTGCTGTAGGGCTAACTGATGAAGAAATTGCGGAACTTATGGCGGCGAAAAATCCAAATATTTCTGAATTTGAGCTGTCTGAAGAAGAAGATGAGCTTGATGTAGCTGTCAGATTACAAACGTCAGCTGCTACTGAGTCATCATCCGAATCAGATGACAATGGGGTTCCTCTGAGTGAGATCCAAAACGGAGGTGCGAAATGGAGACATACGATAAAGTAAGTAGTTGCCAGATACAAATTTTTACGGCATTTTGGAAGTACAGTTCGCAAAGATTTATGTTATTTTACTTTAAGTTTTACCTGACAAGGAATAATATGCAACTGGTTAATGACCATGCTGTATTTGAGGAAACCAAACGAAGTGACAGTTATTGGAAGATACGACCACTCCTTGACAGACTTAGAAATGCATTTCGAAATCATCCCCGACCAACTCATGCATGTAATGATGAACAGATGATACAGTTTACAGGTAAGAACAAGACAGTATGTTAGGGGTAAACCTCACCCAGTTGGCTTGAAGAACTTTGCGCTAGCTGCATCCAACGGTATCCACTCGACTTTTTGCTATACCAAGGAAAGGGTAAAGATATCAAGTCTGTAAATATACCAGTACCTGACAACCTTGATATTGGAGGGCGTGATGTTCTAAAGCTTTCAGATTCCTTGCAGCCTGGGTCACTAATATACCTTGATAGACACTTGACATTTGTCCCCACACTAGACAGTCTCCTAACTCATGGACCAATCTTAGCAACTGGGACTATCATGGCTAATCGTCTTCCAAAAGCTCCAAATTTCGAGAGAGATTTAGATTTGAAAAGGGAGGGCAGATGTTCTTTTCACCATGTTGTAAGGAGTGATGGAAAAGTAGCTGCAATGAAATGGTTTGACATTAAAACCTATTTACGTTGTATCTTCCGCTTTTGGTGTTCACCCAATGTCCAAATTCAACGATTTTCAAAGAAAGATGAGGTTTATTTCCAATTTCCTAGGCCAAACGCAGATACCAGATGTAACAAATATATGGGTGGTGTGTATCTCCTGGATAGGGTTGTGGGAAAATACCCAATGAGAAGCGGAACTAACGAATGGACAGTACGTGTTATCAACCACTTCATAGATTTTGCTGGAGTAGCAGGTTGGGTGGAATAAACGCAAGCAACGCAGAATAATAAATTTATGAGAAAAGGCGTCATGCAGTATCAAGCTTTCACGTCTGATGTTGCACAAAATCTTATTTTTATGGTGTGCCAGAAAATGAGCAAAGATGAGACTCAAGCAATGACGATGATGAGAGTGATGATGATCGAGGTCCACCAGCAAAACGGGCAAGAGCACCAGAAGCTTTACCACCTTTGTCATTCAATGGCTCAGATGCTAAGCACACGCCTCAGGTGATGAACAACTTACAGAAATATAGATCCAAATGCAGGTTAGAGGGTTGTAGAGGTCTAACGTTTGTTGGATGTAGCAAATGTCAAATGTTCCTGTGCTTTACATATGAAAGAAATTGTTTTACTCTTTTTCTCAAGAAGTGAATCAGACCTTATGTTGCGTTTCTCACACAAAAACAGGAGTATTTTATATGTTAAGAATAATTTTGTTGTAACACTAATACGTATTACTTTGTATAAACATAGACTGCAGGTATGACACTTGATACCCTCTGAAAAATATATTTAGAAATGAAAATAAAGTTTCTCTGTGTTTTTTACTTATTCGTGTCCTTATCGCTTGTGGACATCAATTGCATTAAAAACAGACTTCGGACCAACCTTCAGGACTCTCGAGGATAGAACAGAAGTGCAGATAACATCACATAACAATGTGACAATTATAGCATACAGACAGACGTACTTAAAAAAAAATAAAAACCAAAATGTCGAATACAATACAACCAACGACATGAACAAAAGTGCCAGTAGAAGAGTGTCATAAAATGCACAATAGAGCAATACTGAAAATGTAATTTACAGAGAGAGGGCCGTACGCAAATTAGGTTGTCAATACCGATTTATTTTAAATTGTGGTTACAGATTTCGAACACGCTTTCATACTGCTCCGAAACGCTCGGGCTACCTTTCACACGCTCACTATTTCGCCTGTCTGTAATAGACTGAGCTACTTGCATACGCCAGCTACAAAAATATACTTTGTTACGTCGGCACATGAAGTAAGTTTGTCGCTCCTTGAGCCTACGTGAGGGGGACAGGTGCACAAAGAGATCTCGTTGCGCAGATTGTTATTGACCGTTAATTTATTTCATGACTGTGATTTGCGGGCTGTAACAGGGACTGTTAATGCAAGATAAATTATAGGCCTTACCAAGTGATAGTAGTGTAGTTTTTCAATACGATGGATTGCTAAACGTCGTTGGGAAAGGTTAAAAAATAAAAGTACCACAGCTTCATTTCATTATCGGTCGCAAACCGAGTGAGCAATCAAAAGCGATATAGTTTCACTATGTCTTTCCGTACAACCCCTGATTTCCCTTGTCTTGTGTTCGCGGTGCTTCGGCGAGATGTGTGTCGGTGACAGTATAATCGCCCTGCTGCCTGTCACATATGCCTATTCTCTAAGAATAAAACTTCTTGTTCCCTCCAGGGATACACATTTGAGTTCACGGAGCATCTATTTAATGTTCGCGTGCCGATCGACCCTATCGCTAATAAATCTGGCAGGACGCCTCCGAATTTCCCCGACGTCTTCCTTTAATTCGACCTGGTGGCAATGCAAAACGCTCGATCAGTACTCGAAGATCGGTGGCACTGTTGCCTCGCATGCGGTCTATTCTGTGGATGAGCTACGCTTTCCTAAAATTCTCCCAGTAGGGCGAAGTCGATCACTCGCCTTCCGTTAAACCTACCTTACATGCTGATTCCATTTAATGTCACTTTGCTGCGATACGGCTAGATATTTAATAGACGTTGACTGTCTCAAGCAGCACATTATTAATATTATATTCGAAGATCACGGAATTATTTCTCCTGTTCACTTTAATACATTTAAACCAAGCTGTTATCCATAAACATCAAATAGAAATTCTATCCAAGTCACCTGTAACTCCGCACTGTTACTCAAAGACGGTACTTAGTGGGGCTGTTGCTAAAACGACGATTCATCGATAAATCGGTATCTCTTCCAAGAAACTTAGATATATATATCGTCGATGTTTCCTCTCCCATATAGGGATATCTCGATATCAAAGTGGCAATATCGAGTGCCAATATTATATTTTTTCATAAGTTTCGGCACATACCTGAATCCGTTATTTTGAAATTGTAGTAGAACATAATTTCACTTTCACTGTATTAAGGAGACCTTCTACTTTTCAAGCTTTTATCACGTTCAATCTTTCTCTTTTATTGGGTGAAGCAAGTATATATGGCACAAAACAAGAGGTCCGATTGCACTGTGGGATGGCGGTGCGAAAGGAGTAACAGGGTTTCCGATGTTTGAATAACAAGATTTCCGATGTGAAGAACCAGCACACCAATTGCGTTAAAAAACCACTTTTTAACGCAACTAGTGTGCTACTTCTTCAAATCGGTATTCTTCAAAAACAGTTGTTGAAAATGATGAACAAACATCTAAATGAGAAGACTGATGTCTGCAGTGGCCGGCAATGCTGACCTAATAGGCGCTTGGGGCTACGAACAGAAACTGCAAAATTTAGCTTCACCACGTAATTTTACACTACCACTGCTAGGTCGGTGGAGTTGGCAGAAATGAAAAAACGGGGAAGCCATGAATAGTTCCGCACCAATCAGATACGCGACGAAACCGAGAGATGGACATATCAGACACCTTTTGTTGTGACACTTACATGCAGTTACTATAGTTACCAAAGTGGTTATCTCCAAGCGTGAAGTGCATACTTTTTCTTTTAATTCTCGCTCTAAGATAGATAGGCAGGTTGCTAGTTTGTTGATATATAGAATATCTAATAATAAATCAATACTTAAATATATAGCTCTACTTGCAATGTAAAGCCGATGTTTTTATGGACCTGCATATTGTTTTTTTCTGTCGATATATCGATGTATAGATACGTTTTGTCGACACATCGAGAGCCTAAACGATATTTCGTTAAAAATCAATATATTGTATTCACATTATTTTTAAAAATATCAACAGTCCTTGTAATTGCTGCTGCACTACAGCGTCCTAAGCAAATAGTTTCAGACTGTTACTTACCCAGACCGTCATATTTTTTATGTACATACAAAACGAGCGGTCCTATCGTAGTTTCCTGGGGCACTCCCGACGATACTTTTGTCTCTTATGACCACGCACCGCCCAGAACAGGGTACTGAGTTGAACTAGCTTCAAAGTTATGAGCTACTCACATATCTGGAAATCTATGAATTACCAGTAGCTACCGAGGTAGAGATACTATATTTCAGGAATCAGTCGAGCATAGACTAAGCTGAATACTTTTTTGAAATATGAAGACAAGCGATGAATGTAAATTTATACCCAACTCAGGTCTCCTGCTCAAGAGGAAGATGCACTAACACTGCAATATTGACACAGTGGCTTTGCGAAATTTGCAAGGATTACCCTAGTACACCCCCTCCACAATCCAGATACCCATTCATGCCTCAGCTCTCTTCGTATTTTGATGTAACTGGAAAGTTTCCTTCCCGCCTTATGTGAAAGGTGCTCCGCTAGAAATTCGTATATCTCCTATCCGACGAAACGTTTCACATGGAATACGTTGAAGAGAAGCACCTCTCACTTCTATATCTAGAAGTAGGTTTCTGTTTGTAAGACAGGAAAACGCCGCGAGGAAAGCATCTGGCTGTAGTCTCAGGCACTGGAAACACATTTTGCGAACGCAATGCGAGGCTGTATAGCAGAAAGGTGATGTACCCTTTCCCCTAAAAAAAGTGTCCTGACACACAGATTATTAATCACCCCCTCCCCAACATTCATGACAGAGAGAGAGAGAGACAGAGAGAGAGAGAGAGACAGAGAGAGAGAGAGACAGAGAGAGAGAGAGACAGAGAGAGAGAGAGAGAGAGAGAGAGAGAGAGAGAGACAGAGACAGAGACAGGGACAGAGACAGAGACAGAGACCGAGACAGAGAGAGAGACAGAGAGAGAGAGAGAGAGAGAGAGAGAGAGAGAGAGACAGGGACAGGGACAGGGACAGAGACGGAGAGACAGAGACAGAGAGAGAGAGAGAGAGAGAGAGAGAGACAGAGGTGCCAAAAGCAGCACGAAAAAATGGTGTGTGTCTCCAGCAGATCTGCATGAGTATTACCCTGCTGAGCGCCAGATCGCTCGCTTAGTAAAAGATATGCAACGGATCTGACTAACGTAGTTTAAAGGAAAAAGGAAGGCCCTGGCACTGAATTCCAGCACCGCTATTCTCATAATTTACGTTAACTAACTTCGTGAAAGAAATTCGCTAATTACAAATCAAAAACTTGGCCCAGACAATAGGCAGTCTTTATTTCAATTATTAGTCCGCACAAATTTGCAACGCACACTACAAGACTTCTAATGAAACACGCAACAAAAACCTCAAGAATTATACTTTAAACTAAGAAGCAGTAGTGGTACGGTTGGCAAATGTAATTCGCCAGGGGAACAGGGTTCTTGCAAATCAGCTACCTGTCGTGTTAATACCGCACAACATAACCGCGAAATTAAACCAGTGATTACACAGTCGTACCAGAAAGAGAACATGACACTACATCCTGCTTGCTTGTCCGCCTAGTCATGTAAAGTCAGCGTGAAATTACTGATGCGTTAGCAAACGTTTACTCCGTGCCACCCTAACAAGCTTATGCCACCGGGTTTTCTCACCATTACAATCTACATCTACATGATTACTCTGCAATTCATATTTAAGTGCTTGGCAGACGGTTCATCGAACCACAATCATACTATCTCTCTACTATTCCACTCCCGAAGAGCGCGCGGGAAAAACGAACACCTAAACCTTTCTGTTCGAGCTCTGATTTCTCTTATTTTATTTTGATGATCATTCCTACCTATGTAGGTTGGGCTCAACAAAATATTTTCGCATTCGGAAGAGAAAGTTGGTGACTAAATTCCGTAAATAGATCTCACCGCGACGAAAAACGTCTTTGCTTTAGTGACTTCCATCCCAACTCGCGTATCATATATGCCACACTCTCTCCCCTATTACGTGATAATACAAAACGAGCTGCCCTTTTTTTGCATCCTTTCGATGTCCTCCGTCAATCCCCCCTGGTAATGATCCCACACCGCGCGGCAATATTCTAACAGAGGACGAACGAGTGTAGTGTAAGCTGTCTCTTTAGTGGACTTGTTGCATCTTCTAAGTGTCCTGGCAATGAAACGCAACCTTTGGCTCGCCTTCCCCACAATATTACCTACGTGGTATTTCCAACTGAAGTTGTTCGTAATTTTAACACCCATGTACTTAGATGAATTGACAGCCTTGAGAATTGTACTATTTATCGAGTAATTGAATTCCAACGGATTTCTTTTGGAACTCATGTGGATCACCTCAGACTTTTCGTTATTTAGCGTCACCTGCCACGTGCCACATCATACAGCAGTCTTTTCTAAATCTCTTTGTAACTGATACTGGTATTCGGATGACCTTACTAGACGGTAAATTACAGCATCATCTGCGAACAACCTAAGAGAAGTGACGAAAATCATGGGAGAGCGATACACACCTTGCGCTAGTACCGCGTACACAAGGTATAAAAGGGCAGTGCATTGGCGAAACTGTCATTCGTACTCAAGTGATTCATGTGAAACTCTGTCCGATATGATTGTGGCCGCACGACGCGAATTCACTGACTTTTGGGGCGGAATGCTAGCTGGAGCTAGGCATTGGACACAACATTTCGGAAATCGTTAGGAAATTCAATATTGTGAGATCCGCAGTACCAAGACTATGCCGAGGATACAACATCTGAGGCATTACCTCTCACCACAAGCAACGCAGTAGCCGACGGCCTTCACTTCACGACCGAGAGCAGCGGCATTTGCATGGAGTTGTCAGACCAGCAACACTGTATGAAATAACCGCAGAAATCGATGTCAGGCGTACGACGAACGTATCCGTTAGGACAGTGTGGTGAAATCTGGCTTTAATGGGCTACGGCAGCAGACGACCAACGCGAGTGCCTTTGCTAATAGCACGACACCGCCTGCAGCGGCTCTTCTGGGCTCGTGACCATATCACTTGCACTGTAGACGACGTGAAAACCGAGACCTGTTCACATGAGTCCCTCTGAAGTTGGCAAGAGCTGATGGTAGGGTTCTAGAGAGGCGCCGACCTCACGAAGCCGTGGACCAAAGTAGTTAACAAGAGACTGTGAAAGTTGGTAGTGGCTCCATAATGGTGTAGGCTGTGTTTACGTAGAGTGGGTGCTCTGGTCAAACTGAATCGGTAACTAACAGGAAATGGTTATGTTCGGCTACCTGGAAATCATTTTGAGACATTCATGGACTAGCTTAACCGAACGTAACCTATTATTTGCTAGTGAACAATACATGATAGTTAGAACGACACACTAAAAATGTGGTGCCCTTGCCCTTTATCCTCAATACTCGTGGCATTTCGTCGATTCCCGTAAGATTTCGAGCCTAGTGTGCACCATGAATGCCTTTCAGTGTCGGACGGATCATCTGCGAGTCCTTTCAGATTTCAAACTGTGTACTAATCCCTACCCAACTCGTTCCTAATCATCCACCCCGCCAAATCCATGATTATTCTCATGCAGACTGGGAAGCAAACCATGTTCAAATCCATACTCTATTCTAAAACTATGGCTCCAACTTCCAGTATCCTGACAACATCCTGCGTGAGGCTGTCTTATGTCCACACAGCCATCTCAAATGAAATTTCCGATAATATCCCACTGCGAGCCACTGTGAAGTCCCACTTTCCCTCCACGTGCTCCAACAGTCATCTCGAGACAGACTTCCTTAATCCTCGTGACTGACAAGCGCTCTCACACCACCGGCAGTTCCAGCGACATGTTCGCAGCTACTCACAAGCTAAAAGAACTTAGGACCTGCACATGATATGCACTAACCCAAACTAAACACCAATAAAATCTACGAAGTTCTGTAAAACATTCTACAGGTCCATCAGAGACAATCCCAATCTCACGTATCCCATTCTAAACATCACACCTTCCTACCAACCTTCAACCTTTGATAACACGATGAATGCCTTTGTGTATGAACGAACGAACATATAACTCCACCTCTCACAAGGAACTTCCAGTACAAACACTTTCCGAACAGGTCTAAACACGCCAATAACAGCTCAAGGCATAACGCAAAAATTCACTTACAAGTGGAACACTGCTCCCCGTGACAACACGATTACCCATCGCCATCTCAAGGGATGACCCAGTGTCTTCCATGACATCCTTGCCGTTCTTTACAGTACCATTCTATACACAGGTCAAAAGATGCCCGATGTTCTTTTTATAATACAGACTTTACGCCTTGCTGCTATCTATCGTCTGATTACTGTCTGATTCTGAATTTAATTTCTTTACCAATCCGAAGTATATGCCATGGAGTTTACGAAACCACTGTGCTTCGTATCACATCATTCAAAGTCTCTATTTGAAAGTTCCACTGAGTGCAATGTCGTCTGAAGTTATTAGGAGAATTTAATGCAGTTTGGTTCAATGATTTATCTATCGCGTGCACTGGAAACTTCTACCTAAACGACAAGAAATTAATTTTATAAACGGTTTAAAAAAACATTTCTCACGCAGGACAGCTATTGTCAATAATCACAGGAGGCGGAACGCAGTAGTGGAATACAGGTGGGGAAAGACTAACGTACTATGTACCATCAAAGAGGAAATTTAGTATGCACAAAGTGTTCTTTTAATAAAGCAAAGTGTTTATTAATATGGTTCGCTATGAAGAGTGGGTTCTTAATAAACTCTCTTGATATATTTCTTTAAAGTCAGTACCGCCATTAGACTGTTTTTTATTTGCAGTGTTAAATTTACACGATCATAATTTCGGCTTTAAAGTGCCATTATCAAGTTATACAGTGCCTAAGATGGCATAATGTCGTATTAAAATACACTATTAGACACAGACATTAGACATAGATCTCGCAGCAAAGGATCGTGTTATCAGAAGCATGAGACAAGCGTACTCTATGAATGCAATCGTTATATGTGGAAACGAAGTTTACTACAAGACGAGGCCACCATACCATGAAAATCTGAATCATTTATACGAATTTCAAGCTCTTTGCGTTAGACCCGTCTTGTGACCACTAATTCTACTCAAGTAATTCTGTAGACCGAAATGAAAAAATTCTAACTTGGTATGGCATTCTAGATTGCTGTTCAGACTACAAACCTATGCAGTCTCTCCCCCGGCCTCCCGCCCCCCCCTTCCGCTCCCTTAATTTCGTCCACTTTATAAATTTCTTCCTCTAACTCCATCATGTTTCAATCAGGGACACCTGGCCCACATAGGAGGGCACGCTGAAGAAATGACTTCAATGTTTTGTGTAAAATTTCTTGAAGCTTTTTAAGTAAAACCAAAGTTAATAACATTTTACATCTTTGTTCTTCATGTCTACATATTCATTTCTCAGCATAGTCAATCTGACGATGACCACATTTCTCCCAACGAGAGACCATTTCGTTGAAACCGTCACTGTAGAATGTTTGGCTTTGTTGGGGAGCCACAACCTCACCTCTGTTGGCACCACTTCGTTGCTGGCGCCACTTCGCTGCTATCAAAGAAAAGTCCTAGAAAGTGTTCATTACGTTCTGAAAACATATGAAAATCGGAAGAGACCAAATCTAAACTGTATGGAGGCTGATCGATTACAGTGAGCCGAACGATTCGAATCGATGCAGGTGCATCAGTGCTCGTGTGTATTCTGGCATTGTCATGCTGAAGAACAAACTCGAGCAATTCGTTACTCGATTACAGCGTGTTGTATCTCTAACAACGATATAGTTACGTTACACACCGCCATGTTAGTAGCAACAATTCGGAGATCTCTGACAACAGAGTGCTACAGATGTGTACATATGAAGAATAAAGAGTCAGAATGTTAATAATATTTTATTTAAAACGCTTTTAGATGTTTCTCATAAAAAATGGGGGACTACTTTTCAGCACGCACTTGTATTTGACCCTCCTTTATATGTACACCAAGTACCTTCTTCAATATGCTGACATCGACATTCTAGCTATCCACCTAAATCTCCAACTTTCTCATGCCTCCCTCCAACGCTAGCTGAATCTCCAGGGCGAGTGGTGTAGCGCGTTTAAAATTCAAGTAAATCAACAGAAAAGCGAAGCCACCATCTTCGGTCGCGCCACTTGGCGCATCCGTCGTCCAATCTCCAGCTCTCCACTCACAACCAATCCATCCCTCTAGCTAACACAGCAAATTACACTACAGGCCATTAAAATTGCTACATCACGATGATGACGTGCTACAGACTCGAAATTTAACCGACAGGAAGATGCTGTGATATGCAAATTATTAGCTTTTTAGAGCATTTACACAGGGCTGGCGCCGGTGGCGACACCTACAACGTGCTGACATGACGAAAGTTTCCAACCGATTTCTCATACACAAACAGCATTTCGCCGGCGTTGTCTGGTGAAACGTTGTTGTGATGCCTCGTGTGAGGAGGAGAAGTGCGTACCATCACATTTCCGACTTTGATAAACGTAGCCTATCGCGACATTGCTGCTCGGGTTGGTCGAGATCCAATGACTGTTAGCAGAATATGGAATCGGTGGGTTCAGGAGGGTAATACGGAACACCTTGCTGGATCCCAACGGCCTCGTATCACTAGCAGTCGAGACCACATGCAACTTATCCGCATGGCTGTAACGGATCGTGCAGCTACGTGTCGATCCCTGAGTCAACATATGGGGACGTTTGCAAGACAACAACCATCTGCACGAACAGTTCGACGACGTTTGCAGCAGCATGGACTATCAGCTCGGAGACCATGGCCCCGGCTACCCTTGACGCTGCATCACAGACAGGAGCGCCTGCGATGCTGTACTCAGCGACGAACCTGGGTGCACGAATGGCAACACGTCATTTTTTCGGATGAACCCAAGTTCTGTTTACAGCATCATCATGGTCGCATCCGTTTTTGGCGACCTCGCGCTGAACGCACATTGGAAGCGTGTTTTCGTCATCGCCATACTGGCGTATCACCCGGCGTAATGGTATGGGGTGCCGTTAGTTACATGTCTCAGCCACCCTTTGTTCGCATTCACGGCACTTTGAACAGTGGACGTTACATTTCAGATGTGTTACGACCCGTGGCTCTACCCTTCATTCGACCTATGCGAAACCCTACATTTCAGCAGGATAATAAACGACTGCATGTTGCAGATCCTGTACGGGCGTTTCTGGATACAGAAAATGTTTGACTGCTGCCCTGGCCAGCACATTCTCCAGATCTCTCTCCAGTTGGAAGCGTCTGGTCAGTGGTGGCCGAGCAACTGGCTCATCACAATACGCCAGTCACTACTCTCAATGAACTGTGGTATCGCGTTGAAGGTGCATGGACAGCTGTACCTGTACACGCCATTCAAGCTGTGTTTGGCTCAATGCCCAGGCGTATCAAGGCCGTTATTACTGCCACAGTAGGTTGTTCTGGGTACTGATTTCTCAGGATCTATGCACCCAAAGTGCGTGAAAATGTAATCATATATCAGTTCTAGTATAATACATTTGCCCAATGAATACCCGTTTATCATCTGCATTTCTTCTTGGTGTAGCAATTTTAATGGCCAGTACTGTACAACCGTCAGTCGCAGCATCCAATACCCTACCACTAATCATCACTCCAAGTACTTTGTTGAGACGCAACACTCAAATTCCACATTCGGTGAACCTTCATGTCTTATCCACCTCTCCTGCTGGAACGTCAAGCAACTCTCACCACCCAACACTGTAATGCGTCACGAGATATACCTTCCCAGGCCTCGTCGCAACGGCCCATCCTTCCACTTTGCTGCCTCAGCCTTCCTCTTCCTTGATGTCTTCTTGCAGCTACCTGCAGTTCCCCACAGTCATACTCGTCATTCCACCTCCATAATGGACTTTATCATTTTCAGACACCACCATCATCACCACTATACCGTACCAGCATTACTATCAATAGCGATTATGTCTCAATGGTAATATAAAATACACTAAACAGATTTAAAATTCTTGAAAATTTGCACCAAAATGTGTTTTAAAAATATCACATATTTCCACCTTCTTTCAAATAGGCAAAACCTTAGCCTGAATATCAGTTTTACTTGTCGCCAAGCCGTCACTTCGTGGGGAATTCAAATGACAATAAAAAAAAGACATCAAGTAACCTCTCCTTAGCTGCAGTGTGTAGCACTTTCTTACTGTGGTTAAGATCTTGAACACAATGTTTTTCTTCAGTAATATGTGCATCGATGCCGTCTTATTCTACAAGTAGGTAGGTGTTCTTCTTAAAGGAGGTCTCAAAAGGGCGCCCCCGTACGGCCAATGCAACATTGCTCACATTCGTTGAAACCAGCTTTACATGCTTTTGAATTAAGAAATTTATCGCCTTCGCCACATAACACGCTGGAACCTACTCTCAGTCATAGAGCCTATCTGGTCTGGATATTTAAAGTTCTCGAGAACAACAAAGTAAACGTCTCCTTAACAAAGTTCTTTACTAGGCGTGGTTCTGTAGGAGCTGGTATGTCCTTGCACTCTTCCGACATTTGAAATGAGTTAGCCAACCGTTTAAAGGAAAACGTACAGCTAAGCAGGGACTGAGAACTACTATTTGACCCGGATTCAAAACCACGGTGCTACTTGGCACTTCGCACTTTACCAAATCATTGTCAGAGAAAAAAGAAATGATAAATAACATAAATAAACTATATGATATGAGTGCAAATAGGTGGCACCCGGTGGGAATGTGGATGGGTCGTGAGAAGTGCGGAAATAGTCAGGGCAGTTGCAATAACACTGTGTCCCGGATGGTGCAGTGGTTAACATAGCTGCCTAGTAAGTTCTAGATCCCGGGTTCGAATCTCGGCCTGATAATCATTTTCACTCTTCGCTGCTGATTCAACGAAATGTCTTGCTGCAGCTGACAGCAGTGATCCCATAAAATTTACGCAGGAAAGTAAACTGGAGACTTGTGGATTATTTGCCAACGGCCTTGCCGCAGTGGTAACAGCGGTTCCAGTCAGATCACTGAAGTTAAGTGATGTCGGGTTGGGTTAGCACTTGGATGGGTAACCGTCCGGTCTGCCGAGCGCTGTTGGCAAGCAGGGTGCACTCAGCCCTTGTAAGGCAAACTCAGGAGCTTCTTGACTGAGAAGTAGCGGCTCCGGTGACGAAAACTGACGACGACCGGGCGAGGGGCGTGTTGACCATATGCCCCCCCCCCCCCCCCCCCAGTGACATCTCTGGGCCGAGATGATGACACGGCGGTCGGCCGGTACCGTTGGGCCTTCCGAGATCTGTTCAGATGGAGGTTTTATAGATTATTACAGCGGCATTTGCCGAATAAGATGCTGAGTCATCAAGATAATAAATTTGTGAGAAATCACTGATTGTTTGATGAACATGTTCCGATTATTAAGCAGTCTTAAAAAATTATTAAAAATTTCAGAGAAGGACCACAAACTTTAGTCCCGAATTGATATGGAACTGACTCTACGCCCCATCACAGAACAAAGGTTATTCGTTATGCAAATTAACCAAACGGCCTTAGGAAAAATAGCGGAAGCATTGCAAGTGGCGACCTTTCCGTCGAAGATGTACAGTGAAACCGCACTGAAGTGGACAGAGAAGAATGATACAAGAATTAAGTTTTGCTTGTACTCATACAACGTCAAGTGACATTTTGGTGTTCAGAAGGGAGAGCGTGGCAGCTAATACGAAAGTAAAGCAATGAAGAAAAAAGTATGTTGAGACGTTTTGTAGCCGAGAGGCGGAGAACTTGAGTGATCGATATTTCTGGGCGGAGATTACAGTAGTAATTAATAAATTAAATATTACTAAAATCCCAAAAATCTGAAGTTGTTCTCTTGGTGCTGGCGTACTACCGTACTACATCTACATGAACTTCTATAATCCGCATGCCGTCTTACGGTATGTGAGCACTCTGTGACCTCTGTCAGTCTCTAATCTGCGTGTTTGTGTCCTGAAATAAACGTGGGATGAACAATTGTTAATAAGCTTCCGTGTCAGCCAGAATCGAATTTTATCCTTTATAGCCACTTCGAGAAAAATAGCAAGAGGATGAAACATGTTGGTTGACTCTTGTACACCCGTATCCTCTTGGAATCACGACAGGTTATTACATGAAGATGCGCTGCGGCTCTCCTGTAGCGCCTGCTGCTAGAGCTGCATTTGCATTCCTATGAAGTGCAACTTAAGCCTCGTCCGCTGTGTGAAATGTTCAAACAACTTTCACCTCCATCGTGAAGTGAATATTTGGGTGGAGCGAACTCAGGTGTTCTAGAAATCCCCGGGCATGGATGTGTGTGATGTCCTTAGGTTAGTTAGGTTTAATTAGTTCTAAGTTCTATGCGACTGGTGACCTCAGAAGTTAAGTCGCATAGTGCTCACAGCCATTTGAACCATTTTGTTCTAGAAATGCTGTTTCTGAGGTTGATCAAAAATGATTCAAATGGCTCTGAGCACTCTTGGACTTAACTTCTGAGGTCGTCAGTCCCCTAGAACTTAAAAATACTTAAGCCTAAATAACCTAAGGACGTCACACACATCCATGGCCGAGGCAGGATTCGAACTTGCGACCGTAGCGGTCGCGCGCTTCCAGGCTGTAGCGGCTAGAACCGCTCGGCCACCCCGGACGGCTGAGGTTGTGTGGAGGCGCTGGTGTTAACGATGTGTATGTAAGTGTTGTTTCTCGCCGTATGTCCTGTACCGAGGTTTGAAATTTCCTTAGACAGTGTTCTCTGATTGCTTAGGTGTCTTGAAAATAATAGTCGATGTTGAAACATCAAGAATTGTCGGATACGTCGCCCGGCTGAGTCCGCTAAGTTGTCTTGACACCGCTACGACGCTCTCGGACTCACTAAACCAACCTATGGCGGAAAGGAACCCGCTGCCGTCTTTGCACCTTGTCCATGGTCCTTGTCAATACTGTGTTGTAAGCGTCCCAGACTGACAGAAAACACTTAGTTGTTGGTCGAACGAGATTTTTGTGATCTTCCTCCTTCTTGGGTGAACTACGCTTTCCGAAGATTCTTCCAGTATATCTGACTCTGCCACTGCCGTTCTTATGATTGTTTTTGTGCGGACGTTCCACCAGTCTGTATACTTACTGGCAGATATTTAATGGATGAGAATCATACAATGACTCTATTCGACTATTTACAGGCAATTCGCTCCATTTATTTATGTTGAACATCAACTCTCAGTCCTTGCACAAAGTGCCAGTTCTCTATGAGATACCCTGCAACTCACTACAATTCTCTAACATTGCAATTGTTATACATCCAGGGTGAGTCAGTAACTATTGCCGACAAGAATAACTCAGTAGGTATGATAGAAGCTGAAAAGTTTGTGGGGCAAAAGTTGCATTGGACATTGGGGGCAATAATATGATGTTGGTATTTTGTTGCTAGCTGGGGTCACTTCAGAGATATGGTCATTTTTTTAATGGGATGCTATAGTTTGGTACTTATTTTCTCATAGCGCCTATCGAGACGAATCCAGTTATTTGCAACAGCAAGGTCTTTGAAGGTCAACGAAGGGCACAAAGGTGGCATGGAAGTCCATTTACAGGAGGTGTTCGAAGTGATCACCCTTGGTATCAATGCAATGCTGCAATTTTCTATTATGGATTGAGTGGTATTCCTTATCACATCGGCACTTATCGAAGCACATGCTCTGCTAGTTCTCTCTCTTATGTCTTCTTTATGAACAATGTCTTTTACGAATCCCCACAACAACAAATCCAGAGGCGTCAAGTCTGGCAAACAAGCCGCCACGACACATCTCCTCCGTGTCCAATCCAACGATTTGGGAATTGCCTCTGCAGCTTATTTCTAGCCATCAGCAGAAAATGTGGCGGACGCCAATCGTGTTGATACCACAGTCTGTTCCTTGTTCCTAAAGGTATTTCTTCCAGTAACAGACCTAATGTTTCTTGCAGGGATGTGGTGTACTTCCTACCATTAAGATTTCCTACGATGTAATAGGGGCCTACAATTCTGTCCTCCAGAATCACACACCATACATTCACCGACCAGTTTTTTTTCTTTTCTTTTGTGCAACTTGCCACAGCCAACATGGAACTTGAGTCGTAAAATAATGCATGTTATGTGAATTAACGCTTCCATGCTTCGTGAATGTAGCCTCGACAGTAAATAAAATCAAATTCATAAATGTGTCGTCCCTCTGAATCCGAAGTTGAGCCCATCCTTACCAGTTAATTCTTGGTGGAGACTGATATGGTAAGGATGATATTTATGGCGTTGCAGGAGACGAACAACACTGCTCTGGCTCATGCCAGATTCCCTAGCAATTTGACGCGAACTAACACAAAGATATTGAACCACAATGGCAAGAGTACCAATTTCTGTTTCCTCGTTAGTAACTTTCCTTTACTGGATATGTTTCCGATGCGTTAAGGATCCAGTTGTTCTCAATCTATCATACAAATATTTAAATGTACGACGTGTAGGGTGGGTACGTTGAGGAGATCTTTCAGCGTATAAGTCCCTACCTCTCACTGAATTTGGTTGACATTCTCCGCAAATGAGAAGCATATCGATTTGTTCTTCGAAGGAATGCATCATTCACATTTCCTTGATTCGACGATATTAGTCTTACCATTCCTAACTGCGTTGTATTGCGAACCCCTCGAATGGTGTACATGTCAATGGCACGTTAGATGGATACTCCGTATTAGGCGAATATTTACTATCTGCACGATACACGAGAGAGAATTGTCAGAGCATGTGCTTCGATAAGTGCCGATGTGATAAGGAATACCACTCAGTCCATGATAAGAAGATTGAAGCACTGTACTGATACCAGTGGGCATCACTTTGAACACCTTCTTCGTGCCATCTTTTTGACCTTCGTTGACCTTCAAAGACCTTACTGTTACACACCTCTGGATTCGTCTCGGTAGCCGCTAACAGATAGTAAGTACCAAACTATAGCATCGCATTTAAAAATAAAGAAAAGTTGTCCATATCTCTGACGCGATCGCACCTAGCAACAGAAAACCAACGTCATATTATGTCTCCCGTTGTCCCATGCAACATATGTCCCACAAACGTTTCAGCTGGTATCATACTTTCGGAATTATTCTAGGTGGCAATAGTTAGTGACTCACCCTGTATAGTAGTATCAACCGCTAACAGCCTCATGGATATCCCGTTATTATTGACCACATCATTCATACCCAGGGTGTCCCAAGAGGAACGGTCAGTACTGAAGGGTTTAAGAGCAACGATCGTTCTAAACAAAGAAGTCCAATAAATATGGAGTCTAAAATCCATAGGCTTCCTTTAAGAGCTATGAGTACTTCTTCATCTACGATATTGTGAAACAAATCTCTTCTACTGCAAGTCTTTTGCTTTCCACGTTTCGAGTATAGGCAGTATGAACGAAAATAAGAACAGAAAATTGGTTCAAATGGCTCAGAGCACTATGGGACTTAACTTCTGAGGTCATCAGTCGCCTAGAACTTAGAACTACTTAAACCTAACTAATCTAAGGACATCACACACAGCAATGCCCGAGGCAGGATTCGAAACTGCGACCGTAGCGGTGTCGCTGTTCCAGACTGTGGCGCCTAGAAGCGCTCGGCTAGAAAATAAGAACACATTGTCTAGCTGTGAAGTGCATACCTTAACAAATGTGAGCACTTGGTCAGTACAAGAGATGTGTTTCAGAGTACCGAAGATGGAGAAGTGCCCATAACTATGAAGGTACGCATTTTAGAGCCCTGTTTACTAGAAAACGTTTTCTTTTTATTGTCGATCTACTACCTCCTCTCAAAATATGGAAAGCAAAGAGCTTGCAGTAAAAGAGATTTGTTTCGCAGTATCAAAAATGAATCTCTTAGGGTATGCAATTTAGAGCCCGCATGGTCTTCGGTCATCAATCCTGTCGTGCCTCTACGTACTGAACATTCCTCCTGGGACACACTGTGCCCAGGCGCCGTTGCCCTGCACACAGGCTGTCTCACCTCCTATATTTCCTAAGTGAAACAAAATGAGAGAAATGCTGTTGGCCAGTGATGAAACTATATTAGCGGTTCACACAATGGGTAAGAATGCACAATCCGTACAAGTAAACTGACATCCCTTTCCACACAAAGATTTTCACATATGCTTCTTCATTCGAAATGAAAACTAGAGGTACTATTAGTGATGGCAAACTTGATTTCAGTGCTCTGAACATTTTACTTTCTAGAATGTGTACACTTTAGGTAATGGAAACGGTACCACGATTTTCTGCCGTAAAGCCATAATCGGGGTTGTGTGCACTGTCCTGAAGCCTGCTGTAGGCAACCCGCCCTGCACATTACGGCAGAGACTGTGGCGCATCTGTCATTCTTTAAAATCTACGTATTTAAGAATGTGAACCCGTGGTCTAGGTGTAGCGTCTTTAATTCACAATCAAAAACGTCTTCGGTCCCGGGTTCGATCCCCGCCACTGCCTAAATTTTGATGAATAATCAGCAATGGCGCCCGAAGACGTCCGGCATAAGAAGTCAGCCTCATTCTGCCGACGGCCTTGTCAAAGAGGGTGGGAGGAGCGGATAGAGGTTCAGAGCACTCTCTTGTCCTAGGGGTGGAAAATTGCCCCTAAAGGCGGAAGAATCAGCAATAATCAACGACATGAGGATGCAGAAGGCAATGGAAACCACTGCATTAAAGACACGTAACGTGTATCCACAGGACATGTGGTCTGTAGTGAAGAAGTGTCATGATGATCTCTCCATTGGCAAAAGATTCCGGAATAGTTCCCCATTCGGATTTCTGGGAGGGGACTACCAAGGGGGAGGTTACCATGAGAAAAAGATTGAATAATCAAAGAAAGGATAATGTTCTACGAGTCGGGGCATGGAATGTCAGAAGCTTGAACGTGGTAGGGAAACTAGAAAATCTGAAAAGGGAAATGCAAAGGCTCAATCTAGATATAGTAGGGGTCAGTGAAGTGAAGTGGAAGGAAGACAAGGATTTCTGGTCAGATGAGTATCGGATAATATCAACAGCAGCAGAAAATGGTATAATAGGTGTAGGATTCGTTATGAATAAGAAGGTAGGGCAGAGGGTGTTACTGTGAACAGTTCAGTGACCGGGTTGTTCTAATCAGAATCGAAAGCAGACCAACACCAACAACGATAGTTCAGGTATACATGCCGACGTCGCAAGCTGAAGATGAACAGACAGAGAAAGTGTATGAGGATATTGAAAGGGTAATGCAGTATGTAAAGGGGGACGAAAATCTAATAGTCATGAGCGACTGGAATGCAGTTGTAGGGGAAGGGGTAGAAGAAAAGGTTACATTAGAATATGGGCTTGGGACAAGGAATGAAAGAGGAGAAAGACTAATTGAGTTCTGTAACAAGTTTCAGCTAGTAATAGCAAATACCCTGTTCAAGAATCACAAGAGGAGGAGGTATACTTGGAAAAGGCCAGGAGATACGGGAAGATTTCAATTAGATTACATCACGGTCAGACAGAGATTCCGAAATCAGATACTGGTTTGTAAGGCGTACCCATGAGCAGATATAGACTCAGATCACAATATAGTAGTGATGAAGAGTAGGCTGTAGTTCAAGACATTAGTCAGGAAGAATCAATACGCTAAGAAGTGGGATACGGAAGTTCTTAGGAATGACGAGATACGTATGAAGTTCTCTAACGCTATAGATACAGCAGTAAGGAGTAGTGCAGTAGGCAACACTGTTGAAGAGGAATGGACGTCTCCAAAAAGGGCCATCACTGAAGTTGGAAAGGAAAACATAGGTGCAAAGAAGGTAGTTGCGAAGAAACCATGGGTAACAGAAGAAATACTTCAGTTGATTGATGAAAGGAGGAAGTACAAACATGTTCCGGGAAAAACAGGAATACAGAAATACAAGTCGCTAAGGAATGAAATAAATAGGAAGTGCAGGGAAGCTAAGACGAAATGGCTGCAGGAAAAATGTGAAGACATCGAAAAAGACATGATTGTCGGAAGGACAGACTCAGCATACAGGAAAGTCAAAATAACCTTTGGTGACGTTAAAAGCAACGGTGGTAACATTAAGAGTGCAACGGGAATTCCACTGTTAAATGCAGAGAAGAGAACAGATAGGTGGAAAGAATACATTGAAAGACTCTATGAGGGTGAAGATTTGTCTGATGTGATTGAAGAAGAAACAGGAGTCGATTTAGAAGAGATAGGGGATCCAGTATTCGAATCGGAACTTAAAAGAGCTTTGGAGGACTTACGCTCAAATAAGGCAGAAGGGATAGATAACATTTCATCAGAATTTCTAAAATCATTAGGGGAAGTGGCAACAAAACGACTATTCACGTTGGTGTGTGGAATATATGAGTCTGGCGACATACCATCTGAGTTTCGGAAAAGCATCATCCACACAATTCCGAAGACGGCAAGAGCTGACAAGTGCGAGAATTATCGCACAATCAGCTTAACAGCTCATGCATCGAAGCTGCTTACAAGAATAATAAACAGAATAATGGAAAAGAAAATTGAGAATGCGCTATGTGACTATCAGTTGGGCTTTAGGAAAAGTAAAGGCACGAGAAAGGCAATTCTGACGTTACTGCTAATGATGGAAGCAAGGCTAAAGAAAAATCAAGACACGTTCATAGGATTTGTCGACCTGGAAAAAGCGTTCGACAATATAATATGGTGCAAGCTGTTCGAAATACTGAAAAAAGTTGGGGTAAGCTATAGGGAGAGACGGGTCATATACAATATGTACAACAACCAAGAGGGAATAATACGAGTGGACGATCAAGAACGAAGTGCTCGTATTAAGAAGGGAGTAAGACAAGGCTGTAGCCTTTCGCCCCTACTCTTCAATCTGTACATCGAGGAAGCAATGATGGAAATAAAAGGAAGGTTCAGGAGTGGAATTAAAATACAAGGGGAAATGATATCAATGATACGATTCGCTGATGACATTGCTATCCTGAGTGAAAGTGAAGAAGAATTAAATGATCTGCTGAACGGAATGAACAGTCTAATGAGTACACAGTATGGTTTGAGAGTAAATCGGAGAAAGATGAAGGTAATGAGAAGTAGTAGAAATGAGAATAGCGAGAAACTTAACATCAGGATTGATGGTCACGAAGTCGATGAAGTTAAGGAATTCTGCTACCTAGGCAGTAAAGTAACCAATGACGGGCGGAGCAAGGAGGACATTAAATGGAGACTCGCTATGGCAAAAAAGGAATTTCTGGCCAAGAGAAGTCTACTAATATCAAATATCTGCCTTAATTTGAGGAAGAAATTTCTGAGGATATACGTCTGGAGTACAGCATTGTATGGTAGTGAAACATGGACTGTGGGAAAACTGGAACAGAACAGAATCGAAGCGTTTGAGATGTGGTGCTATAGACGAATGTTGAAAATTAGGTGGACTGATAAGGTCAGGAATGAGGAGGTTCTACGCAGAATCGGAGAGGAAAGGAATATTTGGAAAACACTGATAAGGAGAAGGGACAGGATGATAGGACATCTGCTAAGACATGAGGGAATGACTTCCATGGTACTAGAGGGAGCTGTAGAGGGCAAAAACTGTAGAGGAAGACAGAGATTGGAATACGTCAAGCAAATAATTAAGGACGTAGGTTGCAAGTGCTACTCTGAGATGAAGAGGTTAGCACGGGAAAGGAATTCGTGGCGGGCCGCATCAAACCAGTCAGTAGACTAATGACCAAAAAAAATTAAAGAATGTTCCGGGTTTAGAACAGTGAAAACGAGTATGCCATCAGTAATTGTACCTCATTGTACCTCCAGTTGTCATTCCCGTAAGAAACAAACAAGAGATTTAAAAAAAAAAAAAAAACAGTAACTTCGAGTTGAAAGTGATGTTTGTTTGGGCGGCCGCTGTGACCGAGCGGTTCTAGGCGCTTCAGTCCGGAAACGTGCTGCTGCTACGGTCGTAGGTTCGAATGCTGCCTCGGGCATGGATGTGTTTGATGTCCTTAGCTTAGTTAGGTTTAAGTAGTCCTAAGTCGAGGATACTGATGACCTCAGATATTAAGTCCCGTAGAGCTTAGAGCCATTTGAACCAGTTTTATGTTTGTTTACATTTATAGTGTGTGCATTTTTGTCCATTTTCTGAGACTGTCATAGCTGCATACCTGACGAATTGCGTTTTTCGCATTCTGTTTAGTTTCGAAAATATATGTGTGACATAGTTGGGACACACTGAATATTGCTCCCATAACACACTCCTGGGGAGCTCCCGAAATAACTTTTATGTCTGAAGATTGCTCTCCATTAAGAATTACATGTTCTTCTCTATTTGATAAGAACTATTCAATACAGTGTCGCAGTTAGTCCGATATTCCGTACGCCCAGCTATTTGTCATTGGGCGGCAGTAGCGAACTCTGTTAAAAGACTTCTGGAGGTCAAAGAACACGACATCAAACTCGCTGTATCTACCGGCTTCAGAGTCTCGAGGACATATAGAGCGATTGGGGTTTCACACTGCCATTATATTCTGGATCCATATTGGTTCCTACAGAGGAGATTTTAATTCTCCATAAATGCCGTACTAAGCGATCATAAAAGTTCTTCCAAATTTTACTAAAGACTGACGACTGTGATATAGGTCTACAGTAGTGTACGTCTGATCATCAGAAACAGGAAGAGCTTGGGGGTGTTATTTCGATCTGCAGTGGCTCCCCTCTGCTGAGCTATCGTTGTCGATTATGTGTCCCCCAGTCACTTACTTCCATGTCTGTCATTCTGGCTTCTGTGCGACGGCTGAGTGAAGGGACCGCAGTACGATCTTCCTCCTCTCTGTCTTACTCCATTCCGTTGTAATTAAAGGCACAGAGTGTCTGGAAAGATGGTGGTTCCAATGGCTCTGAGCACTATCGGACTTAACATCCGAGGTCATCAATCCCCGAGAACTTAGAACTACTTAAACGTAACTAATCTAAGGACATCACACACGTTCATGCCCGAGGCAGGATCTGAACCTGCGACTGTAGCAGTAGCGCGGTTCCAGATTGAAGCGCCTAGAACCGCACGGCCACCCGGCCGGCTTGGAAAGATGATTTTCATTGGTTTTGTTAGATAGAAACTTACTTTAGAATTCGTTGAACACTTCAAGCATCGTACTTTTTACCCTAATCTAGGATTTGTTCAGTTTTGGTCTGCGTACGACGCTTTCGCACGTTTAAACTGAGGAGACAGAAGTCTTGTGATACCTCCTTTTGCCCGGAGTAGTGCGGCAGCCTGACGTGGAATGGACTCAACAAATCGTCGGAAGTCCCGTGCAGAAATAGTGAGCCATGCTGTCTTTATAGCATTCATAATTGCGAAAGTGTTGCTGGTGCAGGATTTTGTGAACGAACTGACTTCACGATCCCACACGACATGGTGCATTGTGATCCATAAGAATTCCTTCTGTGTTTGGGGACATGAAATCCATGAATGGCTGCAGATGGTCTTCAAGTAGCCGAACGCAACCGCGGATCCAGTCCATTCCACATAAACACAGCCCACACCATCATGGAGTCACCACACGCTTACAATGTGCCTTGGTGACAACCTGGATCCATAACGTAGTGGGGTCTCCGCCACACTCGGATCGTATATCAGCTCTTGCCAACAGACATCGGGACTCATCAGATCAGGCCACGGTTTTGCAGTAGTGTAGGGTCCGACGGATACGGTCACGAGTCCAGGAGAGCCGCTGCAGCCGATGTCGTACTGTTAGCAAAGGCACTCGCATCGGTCGCTGCCACAACCCATCTACGCCGAATTTCGAAATACTGTCCGAACGTATGTCCCACATTGATTTCCACGCTTATTTCACGCAGAGTTGCTTGTCTGTTAGCACTGACAACTCTACGCAAGCTCAGCTGGTGGTCTTTAAGTGAGGACCGTCGGTTACTGGCTTACCCGTGGTGGGAGGCTATGCTGAAATTTGGTATTCTCGGCACACGCTTGACACTGTGGATCTAACAATATTGAATTCGTTAACGCTTTCCGAAGTGGAATGTCTCATGCACCTAGCACCAACTATGATTCCGTGTTAAAAGTCTGGTAATTCCCGTTGTCGGACACCTTTCCACATGCATCACCTGAGTTCACACGACAGCTGCACCAATGCTCTCCCCTTTTACACACTGTGCACCCGATACTGCCGCCATCAGTATATTATCTGCATACTGCTATCGCTTGACTTGTCACTTCAATGTATGTTTGATGCCACACTCAACAAGCAAAATATCGTCCTAACTTTCATTACATTCCTCTTTACACTCGTGGTGAATGGCGCTGTAACGGCTTTGTGATCCTCAATTCCCTGCTTTACAACGTCTAAGTAAGAAAGTTCGGGCCTTTTTCTAACCAGGACATGTAAAGTGTTACCCTTAACAGTCGGTTCTCTGATTAAATGATCAAAATGATTTTCGGATGAGACATTTGGTACACGATTCTCTGTCCCTGCGGTCCACCCTGATCACTTGAGCATTCTAATCTATACCTGGTAAGTTAAATTCTTCCCCTAATACTCCACCAAGACCAGAACATTTACGTGCAACCCTCTCCACGTTTGCCCTGAACTGTTCCGCTATTAGTGTTCCTGAGCCAGGGTGTCCAAAAGAAAAGAATCCGATAACCATGATTGATGCAAATTTAACTCTTGTTTTCGTCTAAATTAATTCGCATTCGTATTCTATACAAACTTCACTAGATATCATCGTATAATTTATGCATATAAACGCGCGACATCCAGACGCGTTTAATCTACGTTTGTTGTACGCATTATAATCGGAATACAGAATGGTTCAAATTGCTCTGAGCACTATGGGACTTAACATCTGAGCTCATCAGTCCCCTAGAACTTACAAATACTTAAATCTAACTAACCTTAGGACACCATATACATCCATGCCCGAGGCAGGAGTCGAACCTGCGGCCGCAGCGGTCGCGTGGTTCCAGACTGACGCGCCTATTACCGCTCTGCCACTCTGGCCGGCTCGGAATATAGAATTTCGTTGCCTTTGTACACATTACAATCGGAATGTAGAATGTCATTGCTGTTGATATCTGCTTTCTCAGCTTTGTGTCACTAGTACTGTGTCGACGTTATTACCGCTTGTAAGCGGGATTAGTTCTGTGGGCTTCTGATGGACTGTCTTGCAGTTAACTAATACTATGCTCGTATTTACATTCACTTTCTCCGACCTACTATAACTGTTGTTACTCTCTCTAATTAATGGAGCTGATATTATTCCCTCTATGAAACCTGAATATAACGTATCAAGCTTATGGAAGGATTACATTACAGAGACCGATGCACGCCACACTTACTCTGCTGTCCTAATAGCTGCTTTCTGTGTGAAGTACACTGCTGACAGACACTGCCTGACAAAGAAAGTGTAAAGCACCCAGAGACATGGTCGAATGTCAATGTAACTTCGTGCTCGAACAGACCATAGATGGATATGTAAATGATAAGCGTTACAATTTCTGTGAGGGGCAGAACCACCACCAAAGGGATTAGTGTTACTCGTTTTTAGTGGTGTTACAAGGCCGTATTAGGGGCTTGAACAACGTCAGACGTCGAGTGGTCACCGTGAAGGACACGGAAATGCAGCGTACTCCACTGAGACCACATCGTCAGCACCTGACAGAGTTTGAAAGAAGCCTTACTGCGGGTCACCATTTGGCCGACAGATCGAATAGAGCAACTCCACATTTGTGTGGCATTCGTTTGTGGCAGTAACCCAACGCTGGACCGCATGGAAACGTGAGGGACGATATATCAGCAGTCATTGTTTCGTTCAACCACGTCTGGCCTCTCCAAGGGAAGATATCTGTAATGTGGACGAAGCACATACACTACTGGCCATTAAAATTGCTACACCAAGAAGAAATGCAGATGATAAATCGGTATTCATTGGACAAATATATTATGCTAGAACTGAGATGTGATTACATTTTCACGCAGTTCGGGTGCATAGATCCTGTGAAATAAGTACCCAGAAAAACTACCTCTGGCCGTAATCACGGTCTTGATACGCCTGGGCATTTAGTCAAACAGAGCTTCGATGGCGTGTACAGGTACAGCCGCCCATGCATCATCAACATGAGACCACAGTTCATCAAGAGTAGTGACTGGCGTACTGTGACGAGCCAGTTGCTCGGCCACCATTGACCAGATGTTTTCAGTTGGTCAGAGATGTGGAGAATGTGCTGGCCAGGGCAGTAGTCGAACATTTTCTGTATCCAGAAACGGCCGTACAGGCGCATTATCCTGCTGAAGTGAAGGGTTTTGTAGGGATCGAATGAAGGGTAGAGCCACGGGTCGTAACACGTCTAAAATGTAACGTCCACTGTTCAGTGCCGTAAATGCGAACAAGAGGTGACCGAGACGTGTAACCAATGGCACCCCATACCATCATGCCGGGTGATAACAGCAGCATGGTGATGATGAATACACGCTTCCAATGTGCGGTACCGCGATGTCGAGAAAAACGGATGCGACCATGATAATGCTGTAAACAGAACCTGGATTCATCCGAAAAAATTACGTTTTGCCATCTGTCCACCCAGGTTCGTCGTTGAGTACACCATCGCAGGCGCTCCTGTCTGTGATGCAGCGTCAACGGTAACCGTAGCCATGGTCTAAGAGCAGATAGTGGATGCTGCTGCAAACGTCGTCGAACTGCTCGTGCAAATGGTTGTTGTCTTGCAAACGTCCCCATCTGTTGACTCAGGGATCGAGACGTGACTGCACGATCCGTTACGGATATGCGGATAAGGCGCCTCTCATCTCGACTGCTAGTGATACGAGGCCGTTGGGATCCAGCACGACGTTCCGTATTACCCTCCTGAATCCACCGATTCTATATTCTGCTAAAAGTCATTGGATCTCGACTAACGCGAGCAGCAATGTCGTGATACGATAAACCGAAATCGCGATAGTCTACAATCCGACCTTTATCAAAGTCGGAAACGTGATGGTACGCATTTCTCTTGATTACACTAGGTATAACAACAACGTTCCACTAGGAAACGCCAGCCAAATGCTGTTTGTGTATGAGAAATCGGTTGGAAACTTTCCTCATGTCAACACGTTGTAGGTGTCGCCATCGGCGCCAACCTAGTGTGAATGCTCTGAAAAGCTAATCATCTGCGTATCACAGCATCTTCTTCCTGTCGGTAAAATTTCGTATCTGTGCACGTCATCTTCGTGGTGCAGAAATTGTAATGGCCAGTAGTGTAATGTTACATTCACGTCTGCGTCTGCCATAAGGGAACTGTTAATGGTCTCCGTGCAACATCATGTGTCATCTCACGCTATTGGCTGGAGTCTATCAGCAGCTGGAGTAGGGAATTGCCGTCCAAGGCGTAGGCCGCCGTTAAGATCAAAACAGTCAGCTGCGTTTGGACCAGGAAGCACGGACTGCTGGTGAATGGTATTGAGTTCAACAATGATGTTTACTCAACTCGATGATTATCGTCGGCGTGTGTGTTCCAGTGTTTTGGAGACATACAGCGGTGCTACTTCTGGTAACATGGTGAATGGTATTGATTGAGGGAAATTTTATACGCAAACTGAAGGTGGAAAGGGGAGGAAAGGAAAGGAAAGTGCAGGGAGTACTTCCTTCAGCTGCATCGGGACATTACGCGGAATCAGCGACGACGAGTGCAAATGTATACAGCACTGGGACTCAAACCCGAGACCTCCTGCATACTAGGCAGGTGCGGTAACCACTGTGCCATCCAGGACAGAGCGTTATCCCAACTGCGCGGACTATCTCCGCACGCCTCAGATCCGATCCGATCCACATCGATCCCATCGAGGGCCACCTATCCACTGTCCCTGTCCATTTGCTCCGTGTTCGCTCTCTGAGATTCACACAGGAGATCTGACGTATTTGTGCATCCGCGCTGAAGTATTTGGATCCATTGCCCAGCTAAGCCAATCAAATTATATGAAAGCGTGGTGCCAGTTCTTTCGGACGTTACGTATTCATATAATGAGAGAATTTTGACGGCAGAACGATATGTCAGAGAGAATCTACCTCGTGTGTCACCTCTTATGCTATAATTTAGTGCTGCTATTTTTCAGTAGGATAATACCCCTCCACAAATGGCACGTGTCTCCATGAACTCCCTGCGTGATACTGAAGTATCCCGTCGCCGAAAGATCCCCCAATCTGTCCCTGGTAGAACATACAAGATGGTCCATTGATCGTGACCGGGCCAAATATCTCACGAAATAAGCGTCAAATGAAAAAACTACAAATAACGAAACTTGTCTAGCTTGAAAGGGGAAACCAGATGGTGCTATGGTTGGCCCCCTAGATGGCACTGCCATAGGTCAAACGGATATGAACTGCGATTTTTTTTAAAATAGGAACCCCCATTTCCTATTACATGTTCGTGTAGTACGTAAAGAAATATGAACGTTTCAGTTGTACGACTTTTATCGCTTTGTGATAGATGGCGCTGTAATAGCCAAAAACATATGGTTCACAATTTTAGACGAATAGTTGCTAACAGGTAGGTTTTTTAAATTAAAATACAGAACGTGGGTAAGTTTCAACATTTTATTTCGGTTGTTCCAATGTGATATATGTACCTTTGTGAAATTATCATTTCTGAAAACTCAAGCTGTTACAGCGTGATTACCTGTCAATACCACATTAATGCAGTAAGTGTTCAAAATGATCCCCGTCAACCTCAACGCATTGGCAATACGTGTAACGACATTAAACGGCAAGTAGTTCGCCTTCCGTAATGTTCGAACATGCATTGACAATGCGCTGACGCATGTTATCAGGCGTTGTCGCTGGATCACGATAGCAAAATATCCTTCAACTTTCCGCACAGAAAAAAATCCGGGGACGTCAGGTCCGGTGAAGTGCGGGCTATAGTATGGTGCTTCGACGACCAATCCACCTGTCATGCCGCTTCAACCGCACGCGAGCTACGTGCCGGACATCCATCTTGTAGGAAGTACATCGCCGTTCTGTCATATAGTGAAACTTCTTGTAGCAACATCCGTAGAACGTTACGTACTAAGTAGCATACACTGCACCATTTAGATTCCTATCGGTAAAATGGGGGCCAATTATCCTTACTCCCATTATGCCGTGCCATACATTAACCCGCCAAAGTCGCCGAAGTTGCGCTTTTTGTAGCCATCTTGGATTTTCCGTTGCCCAATAGTGCATATTATGCCGGTTTACGTTACCGCTTTTGGCGAAAGACGCTTCGTCGCTAAATAAAACGCGTGTAAAAAATCTGTCATCGTCCCGTAATTTCTCTTGTGCCCAGGGACAGAACTGTACACGATGTCGATTTTGTTATTGAGGTTCCCGATTCTCGCGCAGTTTGTCTGCTACTGATGTGTGGATTAGCCACGACAGCACCTGGAACACCTAATTGGGCATCATCTTTTGTTGTAGGTCGTGGTTGACGTTTCACATGTGGCTGAACACTTCCTGTTCTACTTAAATAACGTAACTATCCGGCGAACGGTCCGGACACTTGGATGATGCCGTCCTGGATACCGAGCAGCATACATAGCACACGCCCGTCGGGCATTTTGATCACAATAGCCATACATCAACACGATATCGACCTTTTCCGCAGTTGGTAAACGGCCTATTTTAACACGGGTAATGTATCACGAAGCAAATACCGTCCGCACTGGAATGTTACGTGACATTACGTACTTAAAAGTTTGTGGCTATTGGGTGTGAAATCTTATGAGACTTAACTGGTAAGGTCATCAGTCCCTAAGCTTACAAACTACTTAACCTAAAGTATCCTAAGGACAAACACACACACACCCATGCCCAAGGGAGGACTTAAACCTCCGCCGGGACCAGCCGCACAGTCCATGACTGCATCGCCTGAGACCGCTCGGCTAATCCCGCACGGCATGTGACTATTACAGCGTCATCTATCACAACGCGAAAAAAGTGGTGCAACTAAAACATTGATATTTCTTTACTTGCTAAACGAATACGTAATAAAAATGGGGGTTCCTATTTAAGAGAACGCAGTTGATATCCGTTTGACCTATGGCAGCGCTAACTAGCGGGCCAACCATAGCGCCATCTGGTTTCCCCCTTCAAGCTAGACGAGTTTCTTTCTTTGTAGTTTTTTAATTTGATGCTTATTTCGCAAGATATTTGGACCGGTCACTGTCAATGGACCACCCTGTATGTGGGACCAGCACAGAAGTCTGTCCCAGTGACAATATCAAGAACCAGTTACAACAGTAAGATATTGCAGCACCTGTTATTCCAAATTACTATGCAATGTTCCTTCCAACATGCAAGTATGTGCAACGGAACATCGCATCCATCATTTGAAATAACACAGGCACTGCAGTATTGTACACTCCTGGAAATTGAAATAAGAACACCGTGAATTCATTGTCCCAGGAAGGGGAAACTTTATTGACACATTCCTGGGGTCAGATACATCACATGATCACACTGACAGAACCACAGGCACATAAACACAGGCAACAGAGCATGCACAATGTCGGCACTAGTACAGTGTACATCCACCTTTCGCAGCAATGCAGGCTGCTATTCTCCCATGGAGACGATCGTAGAGATGCTGGATGTAGTCCTGTGGAACAGCTTGCCATGCCATTTCCACCTGGTGCCTCAGTTGGACCAGCGTTCGTGCTGGACGTGCAGACCGCGTGAGACGACGCTTCATCCAGTCCCAAACATGCTCAATGGGGGACAGATCCGGAGATCTTGCTGGCCAGGGTAGTTGACATACACCTTCTAGAACACGTTGGGTGGCACGGGATACATGCGGACGTGCATTGTCCTGTTGGAACAGCAAGTTCCCTTGCCGGTCTAGGAATGGTAGAACGATGGGTTCGATGACGGTTTGGATGTACCGTGCACTATTCAGTGTCCCCTCGACGATCACCAGAGGTGTACGGCCAGTGTAGGAGATCGCTCCCCACACCATGATGCCGGGTGTTGGCCCTGTGTGCCTCGGTCGTAGGCAGTCCTGATTGTGGCGTTCACCTGCACGGCGCCAAACACGCATACGACCATCATTGGCTCCAAGGCAGAAGCGACTCTCATCGCTGAAGACGACACGTCTCCATTCGTCCCTCTATTCACGCCTGTCGCGACACCACTGGAGGCGGGCTGCACGATGTTGGGGCGTGAGCGGAAGACGGCCTAACGGTGTGCGGGACCGTAGCCCAGCTTCATGGAGACGGTTGCGAATGGTCCTCGCCGATACCCCAGGAGCAACAGTGTCCCTAATTTGCTGGGAAGTGGCGTTGCGGTCCCCTACGGCACTGCGTAGGATCCTACGGTCTTGGCGTGCATCCGTGCGTCGCTGCGGTGCGGTCCCAGGTCGACGGGCACGTGCACCTTCCGCCGCCCACTGGCGACAACAACGATGTACTGTGGAGACCTCACGCCCCACGTGTTGAGCAATTCGGCGGTACGTCCACCCGGCCTCCCGCATGCCCACTATACGCCCTCGCTCAAAGTCCGTCAACTGCACATACGGTTCACGTCCACGCTGTCGCGGCATGCTAAAAGTGTTAAAGACTGCGATGGAGCTCCGTATGGCACGGCAAACTGGCTGACACTGACGGCGGCGGTGCACAAATGCTACGCAGCTATCGCCATTCGACGGCCAACACCGCGGTTCCTGGTGTGTCCGCTGTGCCGTGCGTGTGATCATTGCTTGTACAGCCCTCTCGCAGTGTCCGGAGCAAGTATGGTGGGTCTGACACACCGGTGTCAATGTGTTCTTTTTTCCATTTCCAGGAGTATATTTATCCGTTGACACTAGACAAACGACCTGCTAGTTCAATGAATTCTAAAGTAAAGTTATATGTACTGACTTGGCAGGAAATCCTAGAAGTTTTGGTATTAAGTCCAAGCGGTAGGTCCATCAAAACAAAATGTCTATACACTCTGTGACCAAAATGGTACTGAAATAGAGGATGACAGACTAAAGGCCGAAATAGTAAATGTCTTTTTCCAAAGCTGTTTCACATAGGAAGACTGCACTGCAGTTCCTTCTCTAGATTGTTGCACAGATGACAAAATGGTAGATATTGAAGTAGACGACAGAGGGGTAGAGAAACAATGAAACTCGCTCAAAAGAGGAAAGGCCGCTGGACCTGATGGGATACCAGTTCGATTTTACACAAGAGTACGCGAAGGAACTTGGCCCCCTTCTTGCAGTGTTGTACCGTAGGTCTCTAGAAGAGCGTAGCGCTCCAAAGGATTGGAAAGGGCACAGGTCATCCCCGTTTTGAAGAAGGGACGTCGAAGAGATGTGCAGAACTATAGACATATATCTCTAACGTCGATCAGTTGCAGAATTTCGGAATACGTGTTACGTTAGAGTATAATGACTTTTCTGGGGACTAGAAATCTACTCTGTAGGAATCAGCATGGGTTTCGAAAAAGACGATCGTGTGAAACCCAGCCCGCGATGTTCGTCCACGAGACTCAGACGGCCATAGACACGGGTTCCCAGGTAGACGCCGTGTTTCTTGACTTCCGGAAGGCGTTCAATACAGTTCCCCACAATCGTTTAATGAACAAAGTTGGAGCATATGGACTGCCAGACCAGTTGTGTGGTTAGATTGACGAGTTCCTAGATAACATAACGCAGCATGTCATTCTCAATGGAGAGAAATCTTCCGAAGTAAGAGTGATTTCAGGTGTGCCGCAGGGGAGTGTCCTATGACCGCTGCTTTCCACAATATACATAAATGGCCTTGTGGATGACATCGGAAGTTCACTGAGGCTTTTTGAGGATGATGCTGTGGCGTATAGAGAGGTTGTTACAATGGAAAATTGTACTGAAATGCAGGAATATCTGCAGCAAATTAACGCATGGTGCTGGGAATATCAATTGATTCTTAATGTGGTCAAGTGTAATGTGCTGCGAATACATAGAAAGAAAGATCCCTTATCATTTAGCTACAATATAGCAAGTTAGCAACTGAAAGCAGTTAATTCCATATATTATCTGGGAGTACGCATTAGGAATGATTTAAAATGGAATGATCATATAAAGTTGATCGTCGGTAAAGCAGATGCCAGACTGAGATTCATTGGAAGAATCCTAAGGAAATGCAATTCGAAAACAAAGTAGGTTACAGTACGCTTGTTAGCCCACTGCTTGAATACTGCTCAGCAGTGTGGGATCCCTACCAGATAGAGTTGATAGAAGAGATAGAGAAGACCCAACGGAGAGCAGCGTGCTTCGTTACAGGATCATTTAGTAAAAAGCGTTACGGAGATGATAGATAAACTCCAGTGGAAGACTCTGCAGGAGAGACGCTCAATAGCTCGGTACGGGCTTTTGTTGAAGTTTTGAGAACATACCTGCTCTGAGGAGTCAAGCAGTATATTGCTCCTTCCTACGTACATCTCGCGAAGAGACCATAAGGATAAAATCAGAGAGATTAGAGCCCACACAGACGCATACCGACAATCCTTCTTTCCATGAACAATACGAGACTGGAATAGAAGGGCGAACCGATAGAGGTACTCAAGGTACCCTCCGCCACACACCGTCAGGTGGCTTGCATAGTATGGATGTAGATGTAGAAGTAAATCGTCTCACCTGTGCGAGAATATACACAATGGATGTTCGAGTACAGGTCGTAGACGTACGGTTGGTGACATATGGAAGTTCGGGTCTGCTCGGATGGCCTAATGGTAAGGCGGCCGCTCACCATCAACGGGAAATCCGAATTGGAGTCCCGGTCCGGCACAAATTTTCGTTGATTTCATTCCACTATACTGCTGATGGTTGTCCATATTCGCAACCGCGAATACATTTCGTGAATTACAACAGTTGTGGACCAGCCTGCGTCAGGAGACGTCATAACAGCTCTACGACATCCTACCTAACCGAATCAGTGCATGCATCCAGGCCAGACGGCTCGCATCATCGTAATGGTAAGTTGGATAATACTGTCAAGTTCTTTGTACTTTCGGCTCAAATCACTGAAATAACGTCGCATACCCTGTCCACCTGTCAAGTTTATTTCCTTGCCTCCTTACTTTATTTGCCAGGCAGTGTACTAAGATGGTCCTACAATTCTTCAACCTATAGTGGAAGTCGAGAAATCGGCATCCAGGGTTACCACAAATGCATCTGAGTCTCTGAGAGATTGGCTTCCAGGGTTACAACAAATGCCATCTGAGTCTCTGATTTAACCCACATCCCCCAGGCTGTGGCTAAGCCAAGTCTCCGCAATATCCTTTCTTTCAGGAGTGCTAGTCCTGCAAGGTTCGCAGGAGAGCTTCTGTAAAGTTTGGAAGGTAGGAGTCTAGGTAAAGCTGTGAAGACGGGGCGTGACTCGTGCTTGGGTAGTTCAGATGGTAGAGCACTTGCCCGCGAAATACAAAGGTTCCGAGTTCGAGTCTCGGTTCGGTACACAGTTTTAAGCTGCCAGGGAGTCTCTGATTTCAGCCTTAACTCACTCCAAACTCTGAAACTTGCACTTTCGACTTCACTTGCAGGGTAGCGAGAGGCTAAGAACGAGGAATGGTCTTTCAACACAGGCAGCAGGCGACAAGGGACGTGATTTGTAGCTGGTCTTCCATCTCAGCTTTCACGATACTTCCCTAAGGGGCTCCACCCAACTTTGGAATACCCAGCACCTGGAAAATTCGCCCTCTGCACTTGTTCGGACCCCTCAGGAAGGTCGATCACAGCCACAACGGGCGCTCAGAGGTTCACAACTCTGCCACTGTTCGCCGTCCACTCTCAGGTCAGTGTGAACTGGTCAGGTCAGCCGTATTTCCTTCAGACGGTAAAGCTTCTGTCCACAAATCAGAATGATTTTAGAAAGCATTGCTCATGCGAAACCCAGGGAGCCGTGCGTGGATCGTGTTCCCGCTATCATGTATTTTACACCCTGTTTTTTTAACGTACTTCCACCTCACTACGTTGATTTGGATTGCTGCTGTGACTGAGTGGCTGCTTTGCCCGGCCGTGAGCGGCGTTAACGGCGAGTGTCGATGAACCCCCTCCCGTAGTACGTTCGCTGGACTCCTGTTACTTCCCGTTCGTTGTCTGCCGTAGTGAGTTCGGCTTGCCAGTTCGGGTCAGTTGGAACGTGTCTGGAGTGCAGTCCGGACCTGCCAGTCGGTGAGTTACAATGCGGCACTAGAGCAGTCGGGTTGGAGCAGCAGTGAGGTCTGCGTCGACACGGTTCACCTGACCATTGCCGCCACGCATCATTTGAGCCGGACCACGGACCTGATGGATCGACGGTCGGTCGTCCTACAGGTTTGTCTCGCCGATCGTTCATGAATCGGCTGTGTGTGCGTGTGCATCGACTCCCGATTTGTCTTCGTGCGTGCTTAGTTACTGTTCTGTCTTATTCAGGTCTTCGTGCAAGTGTTTGTCAGGTATGTGTGTACTTGGCATTATTTCCACTGACGACGATTTTAGATGTTGTCGGCATTCTGCGGCCAGTCGGTCGGTTGTTGAGGACGAGGGAAGTTATCTCCGCGCGGTGCAGTTGGCTGGGTCCGCTGGCAGCCCCTGCGCAATGTCGGAGCGTGTGTGGAGCTGTCCGATCGCTACGAGCTTCGTGGTTCAGCGTTCCAGGACGTCAAAGTTGAGTAGTGGTTTCAACTGCCCAAGCCACGTACATACATGTTGTTTTGGTTCGTTTCGGTTGTTTTCTGTCGGGAAGGTTTTCCTGTGAGCAACACCGAGTGTTTCTGCTACTGACATTTAGCCGCCATGTGGTGCAGTGAACTATTCTGGTTGACTACAATTCGAGTGTACCAATGGAGTTTTTTGCCTAGTGGCCGTTAGTGTTTCCGTTACCTGCCCTGGCCACTAACGTGATTTCAGGCAGCGTCCTTTCTTCACCTGTTATCGCTGTTCGACATGGTGTGTCATTCTGACAGCTAATACATACTCCATTGTGATTATCACTTTTGTTACCTTTTATGTCTGAGTTCTCATGTACTGATTGATGGGAAGCAAGTCGTTGTGTCGGTCGGTCCGTGGCCGTCCCCTGGTTGGGTTCCGACGGATCAAGTGTAGTTGGGCTCGCCACCTGTCTCACCTAAGTTCACGAGGGTAGACCGACTTCCATGGAGGCTTCTGAGCGCCGCTGGTGTTTAATTATGTTTTCAGTTGCTTAAAATTTAACGCATATGGTTATTTTCCTTTTTTCTTAAAAATTTTGCAAAATTAATTCTTAAATTTACCTTTGAAGCTTAAACATTGCGGCCTTCTTCCTTTAAAAGATTATGGTAATATATTTTAAAATTTTGAAACATAATTGTGGCCTTCAGCCATTTTTATATTAGTCCTATCTGCTTTGCCTTGAGGCTTTCCACTTAGCAGTGATATGTTTTTGTTATTTATTTTATTGGCCTCTTTAATTGCGTTTTATCTTGTTGATATTTAAGATATCTTACTTTTAAACATTGTGGCCTTCTGCCTTTAAATGTCTATGGTAATATATTCTGCAATTTTGGAACTTCATTGTGGCCTTCAGCCATTTGTATTGTACCTCGCGTATGTTTGTTCTATCTACGTTGCTGTGATGTTTGTTTTTTAATTATTTTATTAATATCTGAATTGTATTTTTGATTTGTTAAGATTTCTTCAGCCGAGAAAGAGTTGCAGTCGGTAAAGGTCCCACTATGTGCCGCTTTGGTTGTAAAAGTGTTATTAAATTACCCATTTGGCCCTCTCCACAATCCTAATTACCTGTTCTGCCCAGCGGGTTTAGCGGTCGTGTCACCCAGCTTCCCCTTATCGCCGGGCAGGGTGGACGAACGGTTCTAGGCGCTACAGTCTCCAATCGCGCGACAGCTACGGTCGCAGGTTCGAATCCTTCCTCGGGCATGGATGTGTGTGATGTCCTTAGGTTAGTTAGGTTTAAGTAGTTCTAAGTCCTAGAGGACTGATGACCTCAGAAGTTAAGTCCTATAGCGCTCAGAGCCATTTCCCCTTATCTCACATGAAATCCTAGAAACCGTCGATGAAGGGCAACAGGCAAATTCCACAGTCCCAGATTTCGGAGAAGTGTTTGACACGGTGCACCACTGCAGACTGTTAACTGATGTACGAGCATACAGAATAGATTCCCAGATCTGTGAGTGGCTCGAATAGAACCCAGTACTTTATCCTCGACGCAGGGTGTTCATCAGAGGCAAGAGTCTCGTCAGCAGCGACCCAGGTAGTGCGGAAGTATCTCTCTTATTCTCTGTATACATAAGTCATCTGACGACCAGGGTGAACAGCAATCTGCGGATGTTTGCTCATAATGCTGTGGTGTACGGCGAGGTGTCATTGTTGAACGACTGTAGGAGGACACAACATGACTTACACAGAATTGATAGTTGGCGTGATGACGGTGGCTTGCTCTTCATGTACAAAAATGTAAGTGATGTGGGTTACCAACACAAGTACAAGGATAGCGTACCAGTAGGGACAAGAAAGGAGGCATTAAGGGCGCCAAAAACAGAAATAACCATCATCCATTTATTGCACCATTACACACGCACATCATGATAAATGAGACAAATCCATTATGACAAACAATATGTATCACGGAGGGCACACACAATGGAGTTTAAGAAATCACAATGGCACATCAACTCCGCTATGACAAACAATGTGCATAATGAAGGCCGCACAATTTTACCAATGTAAGAAATTAAAATAATACTATCATAAAATTAACTAAAACGCCTTGAAGGAAATGTTTATGAGAAGAACATGACGGGGCCGCAAGAGAGGAGGCAACACAACACTTAACTCAGGTGCACCAAAACAAACAACGGACGCCAGGCCGCGCCAATAACGGACACGTAAGGCACGCAACTACTCTTTCCGTTGCGGTTCGGCGCGTTCCACTACTTGAAACATTTTAATACTTGCAACAGTACACCAGTGATCCGCAAATTAGAAAAACAATAACATGACATAAAAATACAATAATTTAAGAAAACCGCATCATATGACTATGAGCTTAAAGTCTTTCGATAATTAACAGATTAGGAAACAGGTAAAGGGGCATGTGCCACTATTAAATCTTCCGTAATTACACTACTAAATTTCTCAGTACCCGAGTTGCAATTAACGCAACAAGAATTAAATCATTTAAGTGATCATGTTACTTTAAAATAATAATAAAATCATAAAATAATAATAAAATCATACAGTACAGGACCAACAATGGCCCGATCAGTACTCCACAGTGAAGCAGTTCACACAAATGGCGCTCCACGGCTCCCAGCACACAGCCCCATACAGAATGCAACAGAACCACAGCGACCCGGCGTACAACCAGAACCACCAGGCAGTAAACTAAAATCGTACTCAGCCAAAAAGAAGGACCGACTTTTAATATAACGAGATCTAGCCCGGGCCGGACAACAGACAAAATGTCGGGAAATCCATAAGAAACCTCAGCCAACTTAATACCAAATCAACAATTTATGAGCAATATGCAAAACACAATACCTCTCGGTCCAAAGGCTTTTGATTAGTCGCGAAGGTGGCTCCGACCCGCCTGCTCAGGTGCCAGGCGTCGTACGGGGTGCCGAATCAAGCTTAACCTTCGTTGACGGAAAGCGGAAGCACCACAAGACAACATAAACTCCAATCTAACTGCGCAAGGCAAACTCTAAGGAGTTCTACTCGAAGACTATGCAGTTGAAGATCAAACATAAAGCACCCAGACTACCTTGCCGCTGAACGACACTTCCAATCATCAGCGTTTAGTAGAGAGAGCAGCGTACCCCATCGATATACATCCATGGGACGGTAAACGAGGATAGCAATCCCAGCGACAGAGAGACAGGAGGACGAAATGACATTCCGCCTCACATAGAAGGTATTTCAAACTCAGGCAACAACAGGCGAGATTTTGCTCCCCTTGCGAATAAAGTTAAACGGCACACCACGCCGCGGTCCACAGTATTAACCGTAAAATCACGGTCCGGTCTTCCCATCGGGCCCCACTCGGCGTCCAGACGCAAACAACCCGAGCCCAGCCGAACTGTCTTCACGCAAGGCAGCACCCTCTTTTCTCCTCACACGCCTCCAGCTAGGCTATGGCCAGCGATCACAGACGGAAACAACCGCCTAACGCCAAAGAGCCGTCTGAGTGAAACTCAGCAATAAGATCGATACGGACTTGGAAATAAGGGAGCACCCTAACAGTAAGTTAATGCAGACGAGTACGAAGAAAGATCCCGCAATGTTCTAATACAGCGTTAGTAGTGTTCTGCTTGACAGAGTCGCGTAGATGAAGTATCTAGGTGTAAGGGTGCAAAGTGATATGAAATCGAACGAACATGTAAGGGTTGTAGAAGGGAAGGTGAATTGTCGGTTTCGGTGTATTGGGAGAATTTTGACGAAGTGTTGTTCATCCGTAAAGAAGAGCACATATCGAATACTAATGAGACACATCTTTGAGTGCTGCTCGAGTGTTTGGCATCTCCCAACCACTCCGATTAAAGATAGACATGGAAGCAATCAGAAGCGTGCTGCTAGATATGTTGGCAGTAAGTTCGATCACCAAGCAAGTGTTACGGTCATGCTTCAGGAAGTCAAATGGGAATCCCTGAAGGCTTGTTGGCGTCTTTTTCGAGGAACACTATTGTGTAAAAATTTAGAGTGCCAGCATTTGAAGCTAACTGCAGAACGAGTCTTCTGCCACCAACGTACATTTCGCGTAATGATCGCAAAGCAATGAAAAATTAGGGTTCGTTCAGAGGGTTTTCCCTCGCTCTGTTAGTGAGTGAAACAAGAAAGGAAATGAATGGTAGCAGTACAAGGTACACTCCGTCATGCACTATACTATGGCTTGCGGCGTGTAGACGTGCACTATCTCTCAAAAGTTTTAGAAAGTCCTGAAAGTAAGATAAAAAAAGCTAGTTATCAGATTCAAACGCGAATTACCTACATTTTTTCGCCAGTGCCATGCTCAATATAACGTTTAAGAGTAATCTTCCACGTTTTTTAAAAATGGAATCGTTCAAAAACATAACTTTCCGTTGTTATGCTGTTCAGGTTCCTAGCACTTCATGCTGCTCATTTTGTATTGTGGTGACATAATATAATCTTACGTTACTAGTTAGCGTTCGTAGGACGTCAACAAATCTGTAAAGACGGTTACAGATCAGAAAGGAGCACGTAGTTATGATGTGATATCAAAGACTGAACGTCAGTGAGTGTTCAGTGTAAAGATCGGTAATGGGACGAAGAAAGGAGCTGTCAATAGAAAAACGTTCTGCAGTTGTGTCTTAACGTGCCGCGTAGAGGCGCGCGGATACTGGCCAGAATATGGACTGACATGGAAGGGGTAGGCCAAATGTCACGTCAAAAAGTGATGACAAATATGTAGTAGTTTCAAGGAAACGTGATCGCTTCAAAACAGCACCAGTTTTAGCAGCAGAACTCAAATGTAATAGCGAAAAGCCGGTAAGTGTAAGTACTCTGAAAAGACGTCTTCAGGCAATGAACCTCAACGGACGTGTGGCGGCTAATAAACCATTACTGACAGCTACTAATAGGCAGGAGGGCTACACTGGGCAAGACAACATGAAAGTTGGGCAGTAAATCAGTGGAAAAAGGTACTTTTCACTGAAGAATACAAATTTCAGGTCTGCGGCACAAAGCGACGCAAGTTTCTTCGTCAGGTGAAAAAATGTTACATCAATGTGTATCTCCAGCATTAAGGCATGGAAGTCGTTCCCTCGTGGTCTGGGGATGTTTTGGACGCGGTAAGATTGGTGATTTTGTACAAGTAAACGGAACAATTATCTTTTGGTCATCAGTCTACTGACTGGTTTGATGCGGCCCGCCACAAATTCCTTTCCTGTGCTAACCTCTTCGCTCTGAGTAGCACTTGCAACATACGTCCTCAATTATTTGCTTGACGTATTCCAATCTCTGTCTTACTCTACAGTTTTTGCCCTCTACAGCTCCCTCTAGTACCACGGAAGTCATTCCCTCATGTCTTAGCAGATGTCCTATCATCCTGTCCCTTCTCCTTATCAGTGTTTACCACATATTCCTTTCCTCTCCGATTCTGCGTAGAACCTCCTCATTCCTTACCTTATCAGTCCACCTAATTTTCAACTTTCGTATATAGCACCACATCTCAAATGCTTCGATTCGCTTCTGTTCCGGTTTTCCCACAGTCCATGTTTCACTACCATACAATGCTGTACTCGAGACGTACATCATCAGAAATTTCTTCCTCAAATTAAGGCCGGTGTTTGATATTAGTAGACTTCTCTTGGCCAGAAATGTCTTTTTTGCCATAGCGAGTCTGCTTTTGATGTCCTCTTTGCTCCGTTCGTCATTGGTTATTTTACTGCCTAGGTAGCAGAATTCCTTAACTTTATTGACTTCGTGTCCATTAATCCTGATGTTAAGATTGTCGCTGTTCTCATTTCTACTACTTCTCATTACCTTCGTCTTTCTCCGATTTACTCTCAAACCATACTGTGTACTCATTAGACTGTTCATTCCGTTCAGCAGATCATTTAATTCTTCTTCACTTTCACTCAGGATAGCAATGTCATCAGCGAATCGTATCACTGATATCCTTTCACCTCGTAATTTAATTCCACTCCTGAACCTTTATTTTATTTCCATCATTGCTTCGTCGATGTACAGATTGAAGAGTAGGGGCGAAAGGCTACAGCCTTGTCTTACTCCCTTCTTAATACGAGCACTTCGTTCTTGATCACCCACTCTTATTATTCCCTCTTGGTTGTTGTACATATTGTATATGACCCGTCTCTCCCTATAGCTTACCCCTACTTTTTTCAGTATTTCGAACAGCTTGCACCATTTTATATTGTCGAACGCTTTTTCCAGGTCGACAAATCCTATGAACCTGTCTTGATTTTTCTTTAGCCTTGCTTCCATTATTAGCCGTAACGTCAGAATTGCTTCTCTCGTGCCTTTACTTTTCCTAAAGCCAAACTGATAGTCACCTAGCGCATTATCAATTTTCTTTTCCATTCTTCTGTATATTATTCTTGTAAGCAGCTTCGATGCATGTGCTGTTAAGCTGATTGTGCGATAATTCTCGCACTTGTCAGAACTTGCCGTCTTCGGAATTCTGTGGATGATGCTTTTCCGAAACTCAGATGGTATGTTGCCAGACTCATATATTCTACACACCAACGTAAATAGTCGTTTTGTTGCCACCTCCCCTAATGATTTTAGAGATTCTGATGGAATGTTATCTATCCCTTCTGCCTTATTTGACCGTAAGTCTTCCAAAGCTCTTTTAAATTCCGGTTCTAATACTGGAACCCCTATCTCTTCTAAATCGACTCCTGTTTCTTTTTCTATCACATCAGACAAATCTTCACCCTCATAGAGGCTTTCAGTGTATTCTTTCCACCTATCTGCTCTCTCCTCTGCATTTAACAGTGGAATTCCCGTTGCACTCTTAATGTTACCACCGTTGCTTTTAACGTCACCAAAGGTTATTTTGACTTTCCTGTATGCTGAGTCTGTCCTTCCGACAATCATATGTTTTTCGATGTCTTCACATTTTCCCTGCAGCCATTTCGTCTTAGCTTCCCTGCACTTCCTATTTATTTCATTCCTTAGCGACTTGTATTTCTGTATTCCTGTTTTTCCCGGAACATGTTTGTACTTCCTCCTTTCATCAATCAATTGAAGTATTTCTTCTGTTACCCATGGTTTCTTCGCAGCTACCTTCTTTGCACCTATGTTTTCCTTTCCAACTTCAGTGATGGCCCTTTTTAGAGACGTCCATTCCTCTTCAACAGTGTTGCCTACTGCACTATTCCTTATTGCTGTATCTATAGCGTTAGAGAACTTCATACGTATCTCGTCATTCCTAAGAACTTCCGTATCCCACTTCTTAGCGTATTGTTTCTTCCTGACTAATGTCTTGAACTACAGCCTACTCTTCATCACTACTATATTGTGATCTGAGTCAATATCTGCTCCTGGGTACGCCTTACAATCCAGTATCTGATTTCAGAACCTCTTCCTGACCATGATGTAATCTAATTGAAATCTTCCCGTATCTTCCGGCATTTTCCAAGTATACCTCCGCCTCTTGTGATTCTTGAACAGGATATTCGCTATTACTAGCTGAAACTTGTTACAGAACTCAATTAGTCTTTCTCCACTTTCATTCCTTGTCCCAAGCCCATATTCTCCTGTAACCTTTTCTTCTACTCCTTCCCCTACAACTGCATTCCAGTCGCCCATAACTATTACATTTTCGTCCCCCTTTACATACTGCATTACCCTTTCAGTATCCTCATACACTTTCTCTATCTGTTCATCTTCAGCTTGCGACGTCGGCATGTATACCTGAACTATCGTCGATTTTGATTAGATGAACCCGGTCACTGAACTGTTCACAGTAACACACCCTCTGCCCTACCTTCGTATTCATAACGAATCTTATACCTGTTATACCATTTTCTGCTGCTGTTGATATTACCCGATACTCATCTGATCAGAACTCCTTGGCTTGCTTCCACTTCACTTCACTGACCCCTACTGTATCTAGATTGAGCCTTTTTCCTTTTCATATTTTCTAGTTTCCCTAGCACGTTCAAGCTTCTGACATTCCACGCCCCGACTCGTAGAATATCATCATTTCGTTGATTATTCAATGTTTTTCTTATGGTAACCCCCCTCTTGGCAGTCCCCTCCCGGAGATCCGAATGGGGGACTATTCCGGAATCTTTTGCCAATGGAGAGATCATCATGACACTTCTTCAACTACAGACCACATGTCCTGTGGATACACGTTACGTGTCTTTAATGCAGTGGTTTCCATTGCCTTCTGCATCCTCATGTCGTTGATCATTGCTGATTCTTCCGCCTTTAGGGGCAATTTCCCACCCCTAGGACAAGAGAGTGCTCTGAACCTCTATCCGCTCCTCCGCCCTCTTTGACAAGGCCGTTGGCAGAATGAGGCTGACTTCTTATGCCGGAAGTCTTCGGCCGCCAATGCTGATTATTTATCAAAATTTAGGCAGTGGCGGGTACGAACCCGGGACCGAAGACGTTTTGATTATGAACCAAAGACGCTACCCCTAGACCACGGGTACATATTACGGAAGAATTAATAAAGAGTATTACCATCGCATTCGACGGAGCCATGTGGAAGACGTTTGATTGGCAAGGAATTCGTCCTACAGCAAGATAACAACACTGAACACACTTCAAAACTGTGTAAAGCGTATGTGGCGAATTTAGAAAGAAGAAGGAACGAAAAAATATGATCTGGCGCCCCCACACTCCCGACTGTAGTCCTATTGAAATGCATGGGGATCACTTGGATAGAGAAATAAAATCAAGGCCTATTACCAACGTTTATCACCTCCGAACCAAACTACAAGAGAAATGGCGGAATATCACCGACGAAACCATGATGAAGCTGACAGCAAGAATGCTTGGCGTATGCAGAGCAGAGGTTAAAGCCAAGGGAGACTACTTTGAAGAGAGTAAAATTTGACTTCATGTAATTAGTTTTAATAAGAGATACTTCCAAATCTTGTTTATGAGTATTTCTGAATCCAGTTTGCATTTTTTCCTCAAAATGAGTAACGTTCAAAAACTTTTGAGCGATAGTGTAGATGTATACGTATCACAAAAGGACGGTTACACGGGGGATCGCAACAGACGCTGCAGGTAGCGGAGGTTCCACACCTAGTCATCGCGTCAGCTGTCTCAACGCCACCGCAACACACTGCAGCAGCCTGAAGACGTGAACCGTGGCTAACGCCAGCTTCCAACGGTTTCCGGACACTGGCCAGTTCCTCTTACGTCTTCATACAAAAGGTGCAGTCCCTGTCAATCTTCACCCTAGGCACGTGGATGAAATAAGGGATGTCCACCAACCGAAGAAATCGCTAGATGCAATCTGCTACCCTGTTCCTTGCTATGACTACAAAAAAAAAAAAAGCTTCGCTACACTACTACTCAAAAAGCACTCAAACACTTAGCGTAAGTTTTTAAGAAAGGTCGTAAGACAGATCCACACAATTATAAACCTATATCTTTGACGTCAATATGTTGTAGAATTATGGAACATGTTTTGTGCTCAAGAATTATGACGTTTTTGGAAAATGAATATCTCCTCTACAAAACACAACAGGGATTCCGCAAACAGAGATCCTGTGAAACTCAGCTCGCTCTGTTCCTCCATGAAATCCACAGCGTTCCTTGTTTTCAGTGAGGCATTTGACACCGTCCCGCATTGCTGTTTAATGAAAAAAAATACGAGCTGACGGACTATCGGAGCAGACTTCAAATTGGTTTCAAGGCCTTGCAAATAGAATTCAACACGTCGCCCTTCAAAAAAAAAAAAAAAAAAAGTGTGTGACGTCTTATGGGACTTAACTGCTAAGGTCATCAGTCCCTAAGCTTACACACTACTTAACCTAAATTATCCTAAGGACAAACACACACCCCCATGCCCGAGGGAGGACTCGAACCTCCGCCGGGACCAACCGCACAGTCCATGACTGCAGCGCCCCAGACCGCTCAGCTAACCCCGAGCAGCACGTCGCCCTTAACCGAATTAAATCGACAGATGTGTAGGTAATATCCGGAGTACCACAGGGAAGTGTGATAGGACCATTGCTATTTACAATATATACAAATGATCTAGTAGAAAGCGTCTGATGCTCTTTAAGGCTATTCGCAGATGATGCTGTTGTCTGTACCAAAGTAACAACTCCAGAAGATAATAAGAATTTGCAGAACGACTGCAGGGAACTGATGAATGGTGCAGGCTCTGGTAGTTGACCCTGAACGTATATAAATGTACCATATTGCGCATACATAGGAAAAGAAATCAACTACTGTACAGATGCACTATTTAAGACAAACAGCTGGAGATAGCGTCTGCTATAAAATATCTAGGAGTAACTGTCCAGAGAAACCTTAAGTGGAATGACAAAATGAAATAGACAGTGGGAAAAGCAGACACCAGGCTCAGATTCATCGTAAAAATCTTAATGGAGTGTAACTCATCCTCGAGAGAAGTGGCTTATAAGACGCTTGTTCGCCCGTTTCTTGAGTACTGTTCATCCATCTGGGATCCGTATCATGTAGGACTGACAGGGAGGTAGAGAAGATCCAACGAAGAGCGGCGCTTTTCCTCACGGGATCGTTTAGCTGGCGGGAGAACGTTACGCAGATGCTAAACACACTCCACTGGCAACGTTACATGAGAGGCGTTGTGCATCACGGAGAGATTTACTATTGAAACTTCGGGACAGCACTTTTCAGGAGGAAAATTACTCCCTCCAACCCCCCCCCCCCCCCCACGTGTATCTCGAGAACTGACCACGAGGACAAAATTCGAGAAATTAGATTCAATACAGAGGCTTACCGACAATCATTGTTCCCATGCAGTATTCGCGAGTAGAACGGGGTTGCAGAGATGAGATAGTGATACCGAAAGTACCCTTCGCCACACAACCTTAGGTGGCTTGCGGAGTATGATGTAGGTGTAAACAGTAGTCAACACAAAGAAATATATATGCTATTCTTTTCTTCAGAACAGTTCTTTACAGCACGAAAGGAAAACACTAAACTAAATGCCGTGTACGAAAAAAAAAAGATTCAAATGGCTCTAAGCACTATGGGGCATAACATCTGAGGTCATCAGTCCTCTAGACTTAGAAACTACATAAACCTAACCAACCTAAGGACATCACACACATCCATGCCCGAGGCAGGATTCGAACCTGCGACCGGAGCAGCAGCGCGGTTCCTGACTGAAGCACCTATAACCGTTCGGTCACAGCGGCCGGCATACCGTGTACAACCGGCAAGTGGAGTCAAAAACATTTTGATTTTAAGTGATGGTAGAAGTAACTACCAAGATATAAGGACAATGTCATTAAATATAAAGAAACAGTCACGACTTAGTGGAAACCGCCACTGACAGTAGCACATTTATGATTACGGCAATCAGACCTGAAGACTACATTATATGGAAGATGAAGCTGCCATTGGAAAGAAGAATTTTAAGACAGTTAAGCACAAATACTTACGCACATTGCCTCGAACCCCTGTTTCCATATTTTTAACGCAAATAAAAAAGTTCAGCGAGTTTCATAATTCCCATGAGATTTAATATCGGACCATTCTGCAACCATCTACACCGAATAAATGTTGCAGATAATCCTTACTGTGTGTGCGATGCAGTAACAGGAGATGATCACTTCTTCTCCTAATGCAAACGAGAAAATCGATTTCCAGGCCAAAAGAAAAAAAAGAAAGCAATATAAAAAAAGAACAGTAAGTAACCAGTTTTTGATGTTGCTGAGCAACAGTCATACAATAATTTTTAAACGAACACACCACCATTTGGCTGTACTGTTCTTTAATTACGACCGCCACCTGGAGTGGCCGTGCGGTTCTAGGCGCTACAGTCTGGAGCCGAGCGACCACTACGGTCGCAGGTTCGAGTCCTGCGTCGGGCATGGATGTGTGTGATGTCCTTAGGTTAGTTAGGTTTAATTAGTTCTAACTTCTAGGCGACTGATGACGTCAGAAGTTAAGTCTTATAGTGCTCAGAGCCATTTGAACCAATTAGGACCCAGATTTCGGTCTTTTATGCCGTTTTCAAGTGTCTTGTTAACCACACACTGATAGTTAATGAAATAAACTCATTTCCTTGAAAACGGCATAAAACCATGAAAACTGAGTCATAATTAAATAACAATATAGTCAAATCGCGGTGTGTTCATAAAAAAATAAAACCCAAGAGCAGGAAGTGTTGCTGTTGATCAATTCCGCGATTTTAGCTCTACGTACATACACACACACACACACACACACATCCTAATAAAGAACCTCAAAAATTAGTAATCGTCTCGGTTATCAGAGTACTTACGAGATTTGTACTGCCTTTGAGACACATTTTTGAATTGCACGGTGTGAAACACATTGTGCGTGAATGACGCTGGGAAAAATTTTCCCATGTGAAATGAAGGCAGTTATGCCTCAGCACAATGCACTCATGACAGTGGGGATAATGATGCAAAATGGATGTATGGTTTCTATACTTGTAATGACACTATCGTCTTGACCACAAAATCTTCATTATATTGTTTCCTTGCGCCCTTCGTCATTTTGCCATTGTCAAAAGCGCAGAATACTGTGAGACCGTACCTGCATCAACGATACGCTGCGTTTCTGCCAATGGAGAACAGCCGAGACGTGTAAGAAAATAACGAAGTAATGAATTTGTGGCAATGCAATATGCATTGAAGATTGCTATCGTGTAGCTTATCTTGCACGAATAAAGAAATTATACCGAGTTGTTTTTCTTTACCTCCATCTATCGTCACTATACAGATTTTATAGTGGAGAGATTTTTTTCATGTCTTATACATCGCTCAAATTGTGAAATAATTTTGTAGGTGGCTGTGGCGGCTCCATTTCTTACAAATGAGGTTCGAATGTAATTAAATGTTATTCAATGTTCTCAGATCTCTAGCGGAATATTTCATATAATGAGACTCGGATGAACGACCACTCGAAGGGATGTAAAATAAAAATACCAAGGGAAAATTAATTTACAAGAACAAAAATGATAACTGCGGGCCCCAGAATTCACACCCCACTGGCTTCAATAACGTTCCGCCGCTGCAGGCATCGCTTACAAAGCCAAAGAATACCAAATGATAAATCAGAGAGTTAATGTTTGTGTCTGTTTCATGCAGCAATAAAAAGAAAGACCTGCTCACTGCACTCAATTACTGAAAGCAGAATAAGAATACTTCCATTTCGCCTCACTGTGTAAAATAAAACCATTGTTCACTTAATTAAAAAGGCAATATATAATTTTTGAATATTATTAGAGCCACTGTCTCCCATAATATTGAACTTCCTAACGGTTTTTAAAAATACTGATGACAACTGCAGTCGGCCTAGCCTGGCACAACATACACTGAAGGGCCAAAGAAACTGGCACACCTGCCTAAAATGGTGTAGGGACCCCGCAGGGCACACAGAAGTGCCGCAGCACGAGGTGGAATCCTCCCGACTAATGTCTGAATTAGTGCTGGAGGGAACTGACACCATGAATCCTGCAGGCCTGTCCATTAATCCGTAAGAGTAAGAGTGGGTCGAGATCTCTTCTGAACACCACGTTGCAATGCATCCCAAATATGCCCAATAACGTTCGTGTCTAGGGAGTTTGGTGGCCAGCGGAAGTGCTTAAACTCAGAACAGTGTTTCTGGAGCAATTCTGGACGTGTGGAGTGTCGCATTGTCCTGCTGGAATTTCCCAAGTCAGTCGGAATGCACTATGGACATGAATGGATGCAAGTGATCAGGTAGGATACTTACGAACGTGTCACTTATCAGAGCCGTATCTAGAAGTATCAGGAGTCCCAAATCACTCCAACTGCACACACCCCACGCCATTAAAGATCCTTCACCAGCTTGATCAGTCTTCTGATGACATGCAGGGTCCATGGATTCATGAGGTTTTCTCTGTACACGTACACGCCCATCCGCTCGATACAATTTGAAACGAGACTCGCCCGACCAGGCAACGCGTTTCCAGTCATCAACAGTCCAATGTCGGAGTTGACGGGCCCAGGCGAGGCATAAATCTTCGTGTCGTGCACTCATCAAGGGTTGCGAAAGCCCATAACAATGACGTTCCGTTGAATGGTCCGCACGCTCACACTTGTTGATGGCCCAGCATTACAATCTGCAGCAATTTACGGTAGGGTTGCACTTGTGTCCTCGTTGGTCCCGTCCCTGCAGGGTCTTTTTCCGACCGCAGCGATGTCGGAGATTTGATGTTTTACGGGATTCCTGAGATTTACGGTACAGCCGTGAAATGATCATACGGGAAAGTCCCAACTTTATCACTACCTTGGATATGCTGTGTCCCAATGCTCGTGCGCCGACCATAACAGCACGTTCAAACACACTTACATTTTGATAAGCTGCCACTGTAGCAGCAGTAACCGATCTAACAACTGCGCCAGATACGTGTTGTCTTATATAGGCGTTGGCAAACCGCAGCGCCGCATTCTGCCTATTTACATATCTCTGTATTTGAATGCACATGTCTATACCAGGTTCTTTACCGCTTCGGGATGTAATTCACGTCACTCTAGAACGAAGACAACGCTGTGACAGGCTCACACAATCTCACGATTTTCTTGTTTCTTGCAAGGCGAAGGTGGGTTATGAAAACTGTGCACCTCAGACCATTGTTCACCGGGTACTACATTCCTCGGGAGGCGAAGATGGTGACTCGAATGTTCATGGATTTGGACATAAAAAAAAGTTTCCAAAATTATTAATGATGAGATTTCTTCCAGCAGTAAGTAACAGATTGATATTCGTTTTCCTAGCCTAATGTTCGAAATTGATATTTTAGTGGGTGGTTAAGAAAACCTATGTAACTTGACCTTTAAAGGCGCTAAATTTTTTCGACCTTAAAGATTGTTAATAGCCTTGATTTTCTGTGATTCGCCGACCAAGCAATAACTCGGGTCAAGTTCTTGTTTTTGGGCTATTAATATTAGGTAAAATATATAAAAAATTGTATTCAAAGATAGAAAATACGTGGGTACCCAGAAAATACTGAACCGCATTTTTCTTGAAGAATTCTTGATTGAACATAATGAGAATTACACACACACCAAAGAATGATGTTTTATCTCTACATACTATATTTCCACTTAATCTCCATCCCACTGTAAGGCCTTCCTCCAGCTTGAAACAAGGGTGTGTATGCCCTGTCGGTACCAATCTTTGTCCTGGTGTCGGAGCCAGTGCTACACTGTGTGAATCACCTCCTCATCGTCCTCAAAAAGTCTTCCACGAATGGCATCCTTTAATGGCCCAAACAGGTGTAAGTCCTAAGGGCTAGGTCAGGTGTGACAGCCGTGGGTGGTCTCCCCGACCGCTGCCAATCATGGATCTCCGCCGAACCGCCTTCTGATGACTTCACCCTCCATGCCCAGCCACTAACTGTACTTCCGTCGACAGCAAATGCTCCGTAGACTTTGCACATGCGTTTGTGAATATCCCCTACAGAGATTCAATGACGGCACGTTGCTTGTAACGTACATCACCCACAGACGCCATTTTGAAAGTGTCCTGCAGCTACGGTATCCGTCGGAAGTGACGGAAACTTGGCGGGCTCACGCAGGAGACTTCAGAAAACACATATATAACGTTTCGCTTTCATGGTATTGTTCCCGGCTGAGAAATAAAATGTTGGGCATTACTTTATGGGCAGCCCTTGTATTCTCTGTGCACGAAGTTTGTCTGCTGTTATCATTACAGAAACCTGCAACTAATAGACATTGTCACACATCAGAATACGCACACCACCGCTCAGATATTTCAATAAATTTAATGAATGACATCCACACTGAGGTGACAGAAGTCATGGGATAGCGCTGTGCACATGCAAATATACAGATGGCAACGGTATAGCGTACACGAGGATAAAAAGGCAGTGAGTTGCTGGAGCTACTTTAAAGGCACATTTGCACGCTGTGCCGTTATTTAGGAAAGAGTCTTAGTTATAATTTGAAAAATAAAGATACATTAAAAACCACAGATGAAATCCACGACTATGCAAGCATTGCCTGCAGCCGCTGCAAAACAAAGGAAGAATTACGATCGTCAGATGACGAAAGTATAGGTGACTTTTTGTTTGATAGGTCCTGTACAGATCGGACGTGTGTGGCACACAGCCATTGACATCGCATTATTTCAATATTTTATTCACGAGTTGCAATTACCGGCACTGTTAGTCACATGATGTAAGTATATTTTCAAACTATGTTTCTATTTCAGAATATAATTATTACTAATCCATGTATGTTTTATTTTGTGTCACTAGTTATTTGTAAGATTGTTGAGTGTCTTGGCTTGGCAAAGAAAGGATCCGTAAATTGAAAAGATAGTTGTCCAGCACGAACCATCGACGTCTTCGGGTGCTGACCTGAAATACGAAGTCCGATATAAAAGATAAAAGGTGAATCTGCAAGAGCGCGGTCATAATTAACAAAACGGACAAAGACGCCTTGCCCAAGCACATAACAAAGCAAACATAAAACATAATTAATATTACGTACTGTTATGTTTCTTCTGTGTGTGTGTCGAGTTCAGATACGAAAAAGACCAATTTATATGTATACTGTGATTAGAACTCAAGAGATGTGGAAAGGTTTCCAACGTGTTTATGGCCGCACGATGGGAATTAACAGACTGAAGTGTAACAGAATTAGGAGCTAGGTTTATGGGACATTACATTTTAGAAATCGTCAGGAAATTCAATATTCCAAGATCCATAGTGCCAAGAGTGTATCGAGAATACCAAATTTCAGGCATTACCTCTGCATGTACCCAAGTTGTCAACAAGGCACTGTGCAAGCTGGTGGTTGGCTCCATAATGATGTAGTGTGGTGTGAACGGATCGTTGACTGGAAATGGTTATGCTCGGCTACTTGGAGACCATTTGCAGCCACTAATGGACTTTATGTTCCCAAACAACGACGGAATTTTTACGGATGACAGTGCGCCATTTCACCGGGCTGCAATTGTTGGCGATTGGTTTGAAGATCATTCTGGACAAATCTAGCGAACGATTGTCCATCTATAGGACTTTTATAAGATATAATCGAGGGGTTAGATCGTGCACAAAATCCCGCGCCGGCAACACTTTCGCAATTGTGGACGGCTATAGAAGCAGCATGCTGAGGGTTTCCAACGGCTTGTTGAGCCCATGTCAAGTCGAGTTGCTGCACTACCCCGGGCGAAAGGAGCCGACCCGATGTTAGGAGATATCCCATGAGTTTTGTCACTTCAGTGAAATTCTCTGTAGATTCCATAAAATTTCACGGCTACGGTTGAATAAGCAAAGGAATAATATATCATTTTTGGTAAGCATGTCAGTTTCATGTGTTCGCCGGCCGGAGTGGCCGAGCTGTTCTAGGCGCTACAGTCTGGAGCCGCGCGACCGCTACGGTCGCAGTTCCGAATCCTGCTTCGGGCATGGATGTGTGTGATGACCTTAGATTAATTGGTCTTAAGTAGTTCTAAGTTCTAGGGGACTAATGACCTCAGAAGTTAAGTCCCATTGTGCTCAGAGCCATTTGAACCTTAATCATGGTTTTTTTATCCACTTGCAGAAGAGTGTTATGTACATACATAATAGTTACAGGTATAGGTACTAGGTATGAAATGCCCATTCCATAATGCCCTGTTGTTCACTGTCGTGGTGTGATGTCTGGTGTGTACTTCAAGCAGTGGTTCACCAAATCCCTCCAAGAGTGCAGATGTCCATAGAAAAACGTGTCGCAAGTGGGTTTATGTATGGCCCGAATTGCGAAACAACGTGGTGCATCTTAGGGGAAGTGCAATATACTCTTAGCTCCCAGAAAACAACAGTACCTACCACGACCGAGACGGCTTCTTAAGACAACTAAAAATGGTGACACATTCACCAGAATTACGTGTAAGAAAATGGGTGCAAAACGGCAGCACAAATCCCCTCAGAAGTGTTAAAAATAAAGAAGAAGAACCTTTATTTCGCAACAGTAAATACGAGACTGATTGATGCCGGCTTGAAAGCATGTGTGTCAGCGATGAAATCCCTTGTGAAGCTCGTAAATAAAAAGAAGAGACTCGAATGGGATAGAAAATTAGTAGGTAAACACATACAGTAACTGTTACTCACTGACATATAAAAATTCGGGATTTGTGGTGCCAGAAGGACGTTTGTTCGTAGATCTGAAGTAGAAAGTATGGCTCTCCAATGCATCCTATTTATGTTAAACACAATGCCGGTCAATTATGGTTGGGGGTGTTTTGCAGTAGACAGAATTGGCAAGATCATGAAAATAGAACAGGCCCGCGGGATTAGTCGAGCGGTCTAGGGCGCTGCAGTCATGGACTGTACGCTGGTCCCGGCGGAGGTTCGAGTCCTCACTCGGGCATGGGTGTGTGTGTTTGTCCTTAGGATAATTTAGGTTAAGTAGTGTGTAAGCTTAGGGACTGATGACCTTAGTAGTTAAGTCCCATAAGATTTCACACACATCTGAACATTTTCTTGATAATAGAACAGTCTGTGGACCAGATGCGCTACCACCGTATTTAATATTTCTGACTTTACAGTAATAATATTCAAGTACAAGAAACTCTTATTAGAGCAGTTGAGAAGGCAGCAGTGGGATGACGACGTAAAGTGGTATGAGCCACCGATGACAGATAGTTTGTTCGGTATGGGTGTTGTGAGAAAGACCGCATAAACTGTGGTACTTCTCCGCGATTGACTGCTGCGTTCGGAAGTTTCATGCCAAAATGATTATCTCCTCTTATTAGTATTAGACAATCTAAACAGTGTATTTGCTTGCATTTCAAAGTAAAGTATCGCGTGATATCATCTCATCACTTCACAAGTAATAATAACCAGCAGAAAAATAAACAACTGCTAAACGAAATGTAGACCCAGCACTTCGGTGATATTCGGATGGCACCTAACTTGTACGGCGGGCGAAGTGGCCTGGCTGTAAGACCAGAGCTGATTCGGCAGTGTCGTAGCACTTTATTAATAATGTATGATTATTTGCACATGTAATTGAGAACAGATTGATAGTAATTATGGAAATAGGCAGCTCATTATTTTTTTAAGAATGGAAATTATTTGAGACTCTTAAGTGCAATGTAACTGCACAGTTTCTCGTGTTCTGCCAATAAAAATCGAGTGGTATCTCATTTAAACAAACTAACTGGAAATTTAATTATTCACATAATATCATTTTCTCACAACAGTTTCTTACTGCCTCAAGATAAAGAATTCACGACCTAGTCACTGTTTTCCGCGCAGGGGACAACAGCTGTAGAAGACTGCAGGTTGGTGAACGTTTATTAGAAGTTACGCATTCCACTCAGGGCGGTGGAAGCAAATAGCCACCGCGCCTGTACTGTAATCTTAGTGTAAGTGGATAAGTGACACGTCATCTGTGGTAACACAGAGGGAGTATGAAGGAGAGAAATATTTGAGGGAATATGTTTATCATACGCACATATGTATCTCCCCCTCTTTCTTTTTCTACTTGACGTACGCATACCTCAGAAACATACGATATCATGCAGATTGACCTTAATGGGGTACGAGTTCGCATTACAACAGGATAGTGACCCAAAACATTGGTCGGCTTTCTGTAACAACTACATTGCATTGAAGGAAAAACAGTAGGTACTGAGAGATATAGTGTGTTCGTCCCATAGCCCTGACTGTAAGCCTAATCAAATGGTCCGGGATGAAGTGGAGAGACGTTTCCGGAAGCTTCACATAGCAAGCGAGAAACGTTTCTGGAATGTCGCTAAGGTTGTATGGAATCCTATAGATGCGCAATACTTACAAAAACTTTCTGACTGTCCTTCTCCAGTTTTTGAGGCAGTCATTAAATCCAAGAGAGTGTACATTGATGAAAGTAATATATAATTTTTCTTTTTGTTATATATTTTTAAATGTATATACCTGGACGAAAACAATTCATGGTTTACTGAAATTAATGAGTGGTACAGTGTTAACTAAAGTTAACTCTGCTCAATGTCTCTCAGCGAGGGTTCGTCCGTTGTGTGCGTCCGAGTCTGTGTGTGTGAGCGCGCGCGCGCGCGCGCGCGTGTGTGTGTGTGTGTGTGTGCAACAGGCCGCATGGGAGGGAGGTAGCGGGGAAGACGAGAGGGAGACGAGGAAAAAATTCCTCTGGCTTCACGGCATCGCTGTTCTGGACCGCCAAAACGCGTCTTCTTCCCACTCCTCAAAAATTTGTCATGGCTTCTTCTTCGCTTTCTGCATCGAAACGGTAACCTCCATTGTTCTCTCTCTCTCTCTCTCTCTCTCTCTCTCCCTCCCTCCCGTGTGCCTTCTCCATTCTCCGCGGCACGTTGTTCAACCACTTTCAGCTGCCTCCATAAACATGCCTGGCTCTATACAGGGTGATCCAAACTTCCCACACTTTGTTACCACAGAGCCATTCCTTACACACTAACAGTACGAAAATGTCTGCAATAAAATTTCGTCCCATACGTATTTTTGGTACAAAATGAATGGTAAAGAATGGTAGTATGGGAGCAATGTAAATGAGATCTGCGCAATAATTTTGCCGTATGCATTGGTTCTTAAACGATACATGTGCTACAACTAAAATTATTTTTAATACTCAACATAATAATCATTTGTCAGTCATGGCCGAAATATTCACAAAGAGTAATTACCAGTTAAAAATACAAATTATAGGTTGCAGCAGTCAGTCGCCATTTTTAAATTTTATTATGCAGATCTAGATTTGGCTAGAAGCTAGCCATTCTCAATGCTAAAAATACAAGAAGTACATAGACGATGTCATAAAAAGTTACAAGTAACTGTCTCAACTCATATGGTTTGTATATTACATACCACTATTATTTTCGATCAAAGCATATAAGTCAGTGTTGATCGGCCTTCACCCACAGTTCATTGAATACTACTTTTTGCGGAAGGCAGGCTGTATGGACAAGACATTGGTTGGTTACAAGGCGCCATCTACATGAAATATGTATATAAAATTCGAGGGAAGTAAACCACTTCAAATTTGCGTGAGGATTACATAAAATGATACACAAGTAAAATTCTTTATATTGTAGTCCGACTTTGTTATATATACCGGCAAGTAATAAAATTTCCATGTTCATTCCTTTTGCAGTGTGCCTCATTGTTGCCATTTCCTCATCGTATTCGTCTTTTGACAGCGGAATTTTAAAACAACCGATTGATAGCAAAATTGAAAAACACGTTTTTATGTTGAACTGCGTGGTTTGAAGTAAAATCCACAATGCCATCGGTACAAGTCTCTTTACGAAATATACCAAATGTGTGCCTGACATTTTCATTTCGAAATGATAGATCTAGAAAAGTAATAGATTTATTTATTTCAGTTTCACAAATAAATTTAATTATTTGATGCAAATTATTAAATTTGGCTATTATGGTGTTGATGAGATCATCATTACCCTTCATTAGCAGCAGTTTCTCATATACGTACCTAAAGCAGTACACAATTTTGTCCGCTAACAATGGAGTTTCAGAGAAGAACCTGTTTCCTAGATAATTAATAAAGGTTTCTGCAAGCATTTCCGATATTGAGCTCCTCATTGTAAGACCATCTTGTTTCGAATACATTGGAACATCCCCTTAGAAAAATTATACAAGGCTGTGCTTAAACTGACACACAATATTTTTTAGCGTAACGCAATCTGACTTTCAAAAATCCCTACAAAAGAATGGCCCTGACTAACATTAACCTATACCTTTCACAAATCACTTACCTCACAAAAATCTTCGTTACTTGAATTACTGCAATACAGCGAGCGCCACTACTGCCAGCTAAATAAAAGATTCAAACTACGGAAGGCACTAACTACTGATAGGTATAGTTAGCAAATGAAAGATTTTAATAGAGAACAAAGAGTGTATTTACCTTAATAGTCAAAATATATATGGTAGTTCATGACATCCAGTCTTACAAATTACAAAACTCCGCCATCTCTCTCCCCACGTCCACCACTGCTGGCGGCTCACCTCCAACTGCGCAACGCTACGCACTGTTAGCATCCAGCTGCCGCTGCCCAACACTACAATGGCGAGTATTACAGCAATGCCAACCAGCCACAGACTGCACATGGCACTGCCAGTGATTTTAATACAGAGCGCTACGTGGCGGCGGCGTTACCAATAAAAAAACCTAAAGAGCCTACTTACATAGCCCTCATGCTCCCCACAAAAAAATTTACAAATTGTTTTGGGCAGTGACCAATACAGATTTGAAAAAATTTTTCATAATTACAATGACAAAGAAATGAAATGCACACACTTATCCATACAGTGTTGTTCAAAAGCTAAAATTTTCTCACAGTCCATAAAGACAGCCATGATCATTTATCACAGTAAAATTGCAGTGTTTTTCTCAAAGTCTGAGTAGTAAAAGAAAATGCACACGGAAGTAGTGGATTTCCATGCAGTCTTGAAGAAGTAGTGTTGTCCTTCCAACGGAAAGACACTGCTGACTCTTGACATGCTGACAGGTAATGGGCCACAACAGAGCAACCCACAGCAGAGTCAGTCGAAGTTTCGAAGAATATTGGTAGGTAGGTCATCACAGAGTAGACCCCTTGTAGTTCTGGTAGAGATTACGGTATTGGTGGGCCACCAGAGATGCAGACCCACTGTAGACCTTGTAGAAATAATGGTATTGGTGGGTCATCAAAGGTGTAGACACACTGTAGTCCTTGTAGAGATGGCCAGCAGCCATCTGTTTCACTGTGCAGGCGCACAATCACCATTGAAGATTCTTGCGGATAATATAGCAAGTCCATAACCACCACTTGTGCACTCACAAAAATTGTTTTTGAAATGTCCTTAGAACCAGCAATGCTGTTATCCAGTCCCTTACTGAATTATTAACACACGTGCAAACACTATCAGTCCCTACTTCTCACATATTGTCCATATACTATGACCAACAGAAACGTGTGCAGTGAAATGTAATTTACAAGTTACTTAATTTGATGAACTGGTGTCAATTACAATTTTATAACATAAGAATACAATAACAAAGGTAGAAAAAACATCTTTAAAGAACATAACAATACAGATAACATTTGAAGTAGTACAGGCTTTACAGAAGAATCGAAATAACATAAACATCAGTGTAACAGCAATTATGACAGGAGCACATACATAAAAGATCAGAATAACTTTTGAAACATCAACTTCACACATGAGCATTAGAATAAAACAGAATAAATAATGTGTAAACATCTTTACAAAGTAAATAACATGTTATTAATGCAAATTATATTTGAGGATAACAGTATTCCTCATCATAGTGAATGTAGCTTAGTATTAGTAGATAAAAAATTCTATGGACAGAGACAGGAAGAAAACAAATACACAAGGGTACACATAGTGGGATAACACAAAGAAAGGACAGGGTTTGTTTTACTGCAGTATTTTGCAAACAAAACTTTCTTTACTTCTCGGAGATCTCCCTTCATTCTTCATTATTTCCAAAAAGTCATATCGAAGCCTGCTTTCTGCATTATGCTCACATCCTCTTCCAAAAATACTTTTTCACCACTATGCACTACTTTTTTGGCCAAACTATTTTCTAATAGCTTCTCAATGCATTTCTTCCAATTCATCATAGTTATTTTCTTATATAGTCTACCCCCTCTTAAGCTAACTTAAAATCTACTGAGCTCAGATGCTAAACTAAGGGATGAGGCAATGCAGCAGCGCAAAACAATTAACACAAACAGCAATGGCATGAATGGAAATTGTGGAAGAAAGCAGCAGAAAATGCAATAACTTATATCTTAACATGACAAAGCTGAAGCAGAAAAAATATTACAGTAAAAATGTTTAATACCTATGTCACATCTTAACACTAGAGTGATGCATCACGAAAACATACGCTAGCAGATAAGTTACCAAATTGTTAAAAATATTTTTGCAATTCCTGTGAAGGGAAATGTCTATTTGTGCTCTCTTTTCTAAGAAAGTACATCATAAAATGATTCTTTACTGGGTCTGTAGATAGAAAATATTTATATTAGTACATGTATTAAATTTTACTTTCACCAATGCTGCAGTGCCGCAAGAAACTAGATATTAAACAAAATGAGAAAATATAAAGCCACATATGAAGCGTCATTCACTAGGCAAATGGCGTCTCCAAAGGCAAAAAAATTCTCTCGACTAGAAAGACAATAGATGTAAAATGTTTCTCATCATTTCATTTCAGTAAATATCATAAATTAAGAACTCTACAGTGTAATCATGTTTTCAAGTTTGAGGGTGTCGTATTTACGATGCTTTCTACAAAGGAATGTCAATAGCGAGGATAATGGCCTCTTTTTTTTCTCTCCACCTGTGCCTCTGACAGGCACACACTAATGGCTTTTTTCAAGGCGTCTGTCGCGCAGCTGGGTGCCCACGACGCATTACGTACAGGTGGTCACTTAACTATCTTATCGAAATATTTACTACACCAGTTTCCGCTACAGTGACAGTCTCATATAAAAATATTTCACAGGTCAAGAATTTGGGTTACAAATCTGTAGAAACAAAATCCTTTAAATATAATAGTGTCCAAAAAATTTTCGTCGGCATTGTAATACATTCACGCATTTACATACATTTCATAACCCTTAAAGTACGATTCTTGGTTTCCAACAACCTTTTTCACAAACCAGAGTCCCTAGCCACTACTCATTATTCCTTACCTTATTCGTCGACACTTCTTCAATATTTCATCATAACAGATACGTAGCATAATCAAATAGCTCATATAGCATCAGCTTATTGATCATAAACATACCGCAACAGCATAATACATATAGTCATCGCAATAATAACACCTCAGTCAACTCTCAAAATCGTCGTAGCTTCCTCCAATAATTTCAAAACCTAAAAAAAAATTCTCTGCTCATGTCAAAAGTGTCATCTGCCTCAAACGTACTTTAAAAATCATGATCCCATACCAAATACATCATTCAAAGGTCTCATAGTGTCACAATGGTTCTGAAGAAATATGAAGAGTTCACAAAGTAGAGACAAAATACAGTTTCATAAGTGAGAAGTTATCCAACTGTGTAATTGCGCAAACATCTGTCACTGATGTAGTAAAATAAATATTTGTCTCTCTCAGTTAAATGATCATATAGCTGTGTAATTCTGTGTTAGAAAAATATGGTACCAATGTGTAAAGTTGTATAAGCAAATACCTTATTAGCTAGGACTCCTTGTGCTTGCCACACACATGGTACACAAAGTAAGCGTGTACTCCCCTGAGGATTAATGTAATTATACCCTCAGGTGTTACAGATTACAGCAATGGAAATAAATGTACCACGAAAAACTTTCTTTGTAATTCAACAATCTTGATAAATAAATGGTTTAAGTACCAAATTAATCACTCAAATGCGTGCACTGTAGTGCTAAATGTGCGTTTTGCTGTAAGATAATTCTGTGGAACTGTCGTAGTTATCGTCCTCTGTAAGCAAAGTTCTGCTGAAGTCAATGTACTTACCTCATCATAAACGAAAGTGAAATGCTTTCCGTATAGATATCTTAGTTATTACGCTTATTGCCGTGATGAAGAAAGTACTGTGCAGTAACGCATTGTTGTGCTACGGAAAAGGCTGTCTTATTGTAGCTATACCACAAAGTTACTACTAAAACATGTTTTCCTTTCCAGAAGAATTCAGAAAAACTGTGCAGACATAAAACAGATACTCCGTAAAAGCAACAATGTAAATCGTGTCACATATTAGTAGCGTCATGATATAATCGTGTAGCTATCAAAGAAACCAAATGCTAAGTCATCTTTAATCTCACAGACAGTACTTTAAATCCATAATTTAGTTTCAAGTAAACCAAAATGTTGCATTAAAATCTCATTAGCAGTACTGGTAACTGTTCTAAGTATGTCAGCCTTATAGTCGTTACGTAATCGTGCAACTAACAAGCAAGAATGTACACGCACAATAACACTGTGACGTCTGTTCACTATAACAATGCAATCGTAATTTCTGTTTAAATAAGTTCTCTTGGTTCTTGACTGGATATTTAACTTCAAACATGGTTGCATGTTAACAGATTCTAAGTCTGACAAACTGTACTAGTAGCGTGAAGTGAAAAATTTTATGGCAAAGACAGAGTTAAAAAGCAGATTATCTTTCAATAAATGGTTTTACATGTGAAATGTGGTGTAAATCTTTACTCTTCCTAGTACGAAGAGTTTCAACTTCAACGCAATTATCATGTGGTATACGTCGGATTCTGTAAGGTCCATTGTAAACTAGAAAGAATTTGTGACTCAAGTGTTTCTTCTTATGTGACAATTAATGAGCTTTAATGAGAACTTTCTGACCAATATATAATTTCTTGCATTTGCTTTACCGTGTAATTTTCTCCTTTTGTCTGCAGCAGAATTTATATTTTTAATAGCCAAATCAATTATGTCTTTCTGTCGAAGTTTACGTGTATTCGGAAAAGGTACAAGCTCTCTGATTCTGTTCGGTGGTTCTTTATTCTTCAGTACAAGAACAGGTGGTAAAGCAGTGGAGTCATGAGGCATCTGAATCAGCACGTTTTGAAATAAGTGTAAATATCTGTCCCAATGCTGATGCTTTTTTGTGACAGTAAAGTCTGCAAAGCTTATTGATTTCTTTCATAATCCGTTCAGACGGGTTACAATGTGGTGAGTACAATGAAATAAAAACAGATCTGATTTTATGGTTACGAAGCATGCGTGACCAAACAGCAGATCTGAATTGCGATCCGTTATCTGAAATGACTTTACTAACGTGTCCAACTTCACGTAAGAAATTTTTAACAAAGGCGTTGGATACAGACCGTCCAGTGGCTTTACGTAACGGAGTGAAAGAAACAAATTTTGAAGTAAGTTCAACAGCGACTAGAACGTACGAAAATCAATTAGATGTTCTGACAAGCGGTCCCAAGAGATCAACAGCAGCAAATTCTTTTAATTTAGAAGGAATGATAGGAAACAATGGAGCACGATGCGAGACAATAGATGGTTTCGCCTTTCGACAAAGTTTACAAATAGACAAGACTCTTCGAATTCTCTTTTCCATATTGTTAAAATAACAAGTCGTTCGAAGAATATGATAACATTTTCGTGGACCAAAATATACATAGCTGAAATGAATGTACCAAATGAGCTTATTAACGAAATCGTCTGGAATGCAAAGTACCCATAGCTTGTCATCAACAGTGCAGCATTTGAACAGTATGTTGTTCCTAACCAGATAATAAGGCCAAATCTGTGTGTGTGTCTTTTCATGCCATTTACTTTTGATGTCTTTCCAAATCGGATCTTTATCTTGTCCATGAGCAATGTCCTTTAAAGATGTGGTGATGAAGTTTTCAAAGGCGACTTTCTGAATGTAAAGAATACTGAAATTTTTATCGAGGTTGCTTTCTGTGTTACTTTTCTCGAGCCCAGCCGGTGCGCGTGACAGTGACTCCGCAACAATGTTCTCCTTGCCGGGAATGTAGACTATTGTGAAGTGGAATTCTTGCAGAAACAATGCCCAACGTTTTATCCTGTCAAGATTTAATTTTGAAGACAAGAGAAATTGTAATGAACGATGGTCACTGTATACTTTTACGTGCTTACCATAAAGAAAGAAACGGAATTTGTTAAATGCCCAAACGATAGCTAAAGCTTCTAATTCAGTAACGGAATAATTTTTTTCAGATTTTGTTAGCACTCGGCTAGCAAAAGCAATGGTTTTCTGAACAGTAATGTCATTTTCTGTGGCTTCTTGAAATAAATGGGCACCAATACCGACTTTAGAAGAATCCGTGCTAAGGCAAAAATCTTGTGAGAGATCTGGATGAGCTAGTATTGGCGCGTTAAGTAGCGATTCTTTCAAAGAATTGAATTCCAACTGTGCTTGTTCGTCCCAGTTCCAAATAGTATTTTTTCCAGTGAGAGAACAAAGTTTTGGTGTAACTAGAATTTGCATATTCAGAAAACGACGGTAAAAATTTACGAGGCCTAGAAACCTGCGCACTTGTTTTTTTGTGGATGGAACTGGAATGGCTCTGATTGCTTCTAACTTTTCTGGATCCGGCTGAATGCCTTCAGAAGAAATAATATGTCCCAAAAACTTCACCTTTGTCCTACCGAATTCAGACTTACCCAAGTTAACTGTAATTCCAGATTCTGCAAAAATACTAACACGCTGTTGAGGATGCGATTATGTTGTTCCCATGAGGATTCTATCAGAATATCGTCCACATATAAGGTGATGTGACGTTTTAAGAACTCAGGTAAAATGGAATTTAGCCCGCGAATTAATGCTGCCGAAGAAATGTTCAAACCAAAAGGAAGTTTCCGAAACTTATAACAAACACCGAAACAAAGGGAAGCTGTGTATTTTCTAAATTCTGGGTGAAGTTCGATCTGATAAAAGCTGGATCTGAGATCAATGGAAGATAGCACTTTTACACCATTAAAATTTTGAAGAAGTTCTTCCAACGTTTGCGGCCTGTCTGTTTCAGGAATAATGATAGTATTGATTTGTCTCGAATCTAAGACAAGCGTGATCGACCCATTTTTCTTCTCAACAACATGTAATGGATTGTTGTATGAGCTTACTGCAGGCTCAATAAGGCCCTCGTCAAGCATAGATTGTATTTCTGTTCTAACACGGTCCCTATAATGTGCTGGAATTACGTATGGTCTAACACAAAATTTAGTATGCTCACGAACACGAAATTGGTATTGAAATCCCTTGATTGTTCCTGTTTTGTGAGTAAAAACTGTGGAATGTGCTTGTAAAATCTCAAAAAGGTCCTGCCTATCAGTGTCATTACAATTCTCAATTTTTAGAAATTTATTCTGAATTAACTCATTAGTTTCAAATATGCCGTCGATATCATCCCTGTCAGTATTTGCAGAGTGATTATTAGTGTCTAGTTCCGTAGAAAATTCCGAACTGTTGTCTAACAGAAGGTAAAGCCGATTAATTTCCTCGTCATGGTTTGAGAGCCAATCTTCAAATTTCAAAGCTATTGACTTACCTTCTTTCTCTAAACTTATTTCAGCATCGTGAAAGTTTAAGATTGCTTTGTTTTCATTCAAAAAGTCTACTCCCAGTATAATTTCCGTCGACATTAATGGAACAATAAGAAAATTCATAGAGAAGCTGTGGCTTTGACAAAAGAATTCTAGGTTGGTTTGTTGGCGTACATCTACACTTTTTCCAATGACTGCACCTTGTAATTTAATCTTGCGTAACGGAAGTGTGGGGGAATCCTTCGATTTGCTGCATTTGCTAAAAGCTGTTTCACTAATTACTGAAATGGGACTGCCTGAGTCAAGTAGTGCCGTAAATTTTACGTCATTTACTGTAATGTGAATCACAGGATATGCAATGTTGTTATGCTTTACGTCCTGTTCCTGGAGTAAGATATCCCTAATGTCTTCCATTTTTACGTAATTACTAGCTACGGCAGCTGCGTCGTCAGTTTCATGCGTACGTTTTGTGGCTGCCAGCGGTATGAGTCATTGCCTATTTTGTCTTTGTTGGCGCGAGTCGTTAATGGGATTTGGAGACCTAACTTCTACAAATTTACCTTATCGAGAGGGCCCTGCTCTGTTTGAATCACGCCAGTTCTGCTGCAATTCAGGTCTGTCGTTACGATCATATCGTGTGTCGTCATGTCGGTAGATTCCATAGTTTCTTTCTTGTCGGTCACGAGGTGGAGAATTTCTCCCTGAATCGTAACTGCGCGCTGGACCGTTGCGTCTTAAGTTATTCCGTCTCACTTGATAATAATTATTTTGGTGCCCATATTGTCTGTTTCTCTGATTGTCTCTGTGATAGTCACTACTGCGGAGTGGTGATCTTTCCCTGTAATAATTACTACTCTGGCAACGGTTGTCATACAGGTGGTGTCTGTTTTGGTCACGATTTACGTTGTACGAATAGCCTTGTCGTGTATTATTTCTGTTATCGCGGAATCGTGACAGGTGTGACCTGTAATTGTTGTGCTCCTGTTTTCGCGTTCCGCGATTGTCAGTGTCAATTTCCAGTTCTTGTAACAGTCCCTGAAAAGCTTCAATGTCGTCTTTGCAACGTCCTGCCAAAATAATATTCCTTAAATGTTCAGGCAATTTCATTATGCAAATGCGGATGAGTTCTGAAGGGCTATATGGGTTTGAAAGATATTGGTTCTTATGCAACATGTCTTCAAAATATTTGACAAGACTGGAAAATTCAGATTGTTCAAAGTGTTTCGTCATCATTATTCTATGTTTTACTCGGTCTTGTGTAGCTTGAGACCAATATGCTGAGAGGAAAGCATGATAAAATTCTCCTTCACTGTGACAATCGTGAATGACCGATCGCATTCTTACAGCTGGTTCATTCTCCAAGTAGCCACACATAAATTCTAATCTGTGTTCTAATGACCAGTTGGGAGGAAAACAATGAGAGAATTGATGAAGCCACGCTTGTGGATGAATGTCGTTGCCAGAATTCTTAAATGTTTTGAATTTACGTGTAGTAATGAACAGCTTATAGTCAATATCATCATGTCGGCGAGTCGCATGTCGGTCATTGTTACGTCGTTTCGGCGGTTCCATCTCAAAATTCGGTGTACCTTGCCCATTTCTTTCATAATTTCTGAAGTGCCCTGTGTTATTATTTTGTGGCTGTTCCGTATTTCTATGGCCCTCTTCCCGTATTGGAGCGCGAGTGTCCTCTGAAATACGTATTTGTTGTATTACCTGTGTCAGCAGATCTTGTACTTCCCGGATTTCTCTTTGGTGTTGCGTACTAATTTGATTCAGACTTTGTTTGAATTTCCTAATTTGTTCGCACTCTTCTGTGTCATTAAAGACTACCGGTTTTGTGTCATTCGGGTTATCATCTACCTTCGTAGATAAATTAGTGAACTGATCCGAAAGTTCGGCTACTTTCTCCGATAGTGAACACATTTCCTCAGTGTGTTTTTCTGAACCAAGTTTCAGAGTGTCCATTTGTGTTGAAATCGAATCTACTGTGTCCTTTAAGTTTTCCTGAGTTCTTGCAAGTTGCGTAACCGAATCGGTGGATGCAACTGAGTCCATTTTAGCTTTCAAGGTGTCGTGATTTTCAGCAACAACAGTTTGCAATTCTTTTATGGCTGCTTCGTGATTCTGTAATGCGTTTTAATGCCGCGAAATAATAGGTTGAAAATGCTCACAAATTTGTGTTTTTACGTCATTACAGATTTTTTGACATTGTGATTCAATGTTATGTAACTCAGTAGTTAAATCTTCACGTGTTTGTTCAAGTGTGGTGTCTAACTTCCGAAGATTATGTTCCATTGTGTCCAACTGTTGCTGTGTTTGTCTCTGATTTTGTTCCATTGTGTCTAACCTTTGAAGATTATGTCCCATTGTGTCCAACTGTTGCTGTGTTTGTCTCTGATTTTGTTCCATTGTGTCTAACTTTTGAAGCTTTTGTCCCATTTGTTGCATTAATTGTAATAACAGTGCACTGGTGTCTGAAACATGTTCCTTAGTGCTATTCGGCAATGCATTTGAACCGGCAATATTCGCAGTTTGAAAAACAGAAAATGTGTCTTGACTTATTTGAGAAAATGGTGAGGACGCAAAACCTGAATCTACAGTATTTGCAAAAATGTGTCCTGTCATTTCGGAATCCTGAGGCGAGCTGTTGCCAACCGATCGATCGATAATGCTTCCCTGTTCACTAATTGTTTCACTGTCTAAACGATTGTTTGCAGCCCGCTCCATTTCCCTATGTACAATTACCAAATTACTACTTTGAACATTAGTTAATTCATTACATGGTGGCGCTAACACACTGCTTTCGTCTTCACTGTCATTTCTCAGTTTACTTTGGAGCCTAGTAGTACGTTTTTCACACGCCATTATAGTGACAATATTTCACACGACAACACAGAAAAGCACAATTTGAAGAGCAAAATAAGAAAACACATTAACATAGCACTGAAAATAACAACTAGTTAATTGCAAGCGCATTCTCATTGTGGCTTGCCTGAATTCCAGTTTTCTTTCTCATCGTTACAGTCTTTAATTGCCCAATTTGTGTCGACAATCCTACTCTCACCTTACTAAAGGTTTTATTCTTCCTGCCGTCAAACTTCGCTAATAACCACTTGGCCCATACATTTCCATTTTTGAATTTTCGAACCTAGTTAGCGGTTTAAGGGAACAACGCACCGACCCATATAGTCCCATTTATCTTTTTCCTCATGACAATATCCTCTTGAGCAGTCTCCTCCTGGAAAACTGAATAGTGGATCATTTTACTTCCGGAATATTTTACATATGAGGATACAATCACCATTAAGCCGTATAACAGAGTTGCATGCCCTCGCAGGAAATTACAACTATTGTTTCCCCTTGACTTTATTCGTTAGCCATGTTGGTTAGTGATACAAGACCAGATTAGTCATCATCACTACTCTTGCCTGCGGTATCGATAGCTACGATGCCACAACGTATGAGCGCTCTGCGAGATTGGCACTACGACACCGACACCGACCACAGCGCCCTCTAGCCAGTGCTGTGCAGCTCTACGAGCGCCGCTCCGAATTCTACGCATTTGATTCCGAGTAGACGACCAAGCAACAGTGTGTCTGTTACAGCGGGCTAGCCACTACAGATTTTGCTTTGTAACTTCTAGCCGATGTTAGATTTGATTGATGCACAGCTTCGCACTTACGTGCTCATCTCAGTGCAAAGCTAGGTATTCACGTTATGTATTCAAGTTAATATTGTTGTGATATAGTAAAACCATTCCTAAGAGCAGTACCGAGACATTTTCACCTTTTCCTGCTCCTGCTCGCTTCCTACATTCGGCCTACTCTTCAGTTTACAGGAGCAGACACACGCGCCGCCTACGAGGCGGGATACAAAATTGCCCTCACAATTACTTAACTGAGTGCTACCCCTCAGCAGGAACCACAGGCTACCTGGCGTCTCTACAGTTACCCCCTGTTGTTGTCGCCTCGACAGCGTGGCTATCTGTATCTTACAGCTTCACAAACCACGAAGCTTAGTCAAAGTTCATGGTTCACAGTGGGAGCCGCCATTATGATAGCTTCAACGTCATCTTTGATGCAACGAAGTAAGAGCCTACGGAATATCAGCCCATCTGTGTGGCTGGGTTGAAGAGACAGAACACAGCATATTGTTCTCAATGGAGAGACGTCTACATACGTTAAAGTAACCTCTGGCGTGCCACAGGGGAGTGTTATGGGACCAAGTAGATAGTGTCGGAAGTTCCATGCGGCTTTTCGCGGATGATGCTGTAGTATACAGAGAAGTTGCAGCATTAGAAAATTGTAGCGAAATGCAGGAAGATCTGCAGCGGATAGGCACTTGGTGCAGGGAGTGCAACTGACCCTTAACATAGACAAATGTAGTTCATTGCGAATACTTAGAAAGAAGGATCCTTTATTGTATGATTATATGATAGCGGAACAAACACTGGTAGCAGTTACTTCTGTAAAATATCTGGAAGTATGCGTGCGGAACGATTTGAAGTGGAATGATCATATAAAATTAATTGTTGGTAAGGCGGGTACCAGGTTGAGATTCATTGGGAGAGTCCTTAGAAAATGTCCATCAACAAAGGAGGTAGCTTACAAAACACTCGTTCGACCTACACTTGAGTATTGCTCATCAGTGGGTGATCCGTACCAGATCGGGTTGACGGAGGAGATAGAGAAGATCCAAAGAAGAGCGGCGCGTTTCGTCGCAGGGTTCTTTGGTAACCGCGATACCGTTACGGAGATGATTAGCAAACTCAAGTGGCAGACTCTGTAAGAGAGGCGCTCTGCATCACGGTGTAGCTTGCTCGCCAGGTTTTGAGAGGGTGCGTTTCTGAATGAGGAATCGAATATATTGCTTCCCCCTAATTATACCTCCTGAGGAGATCACGAATGTAAAATTACAGAGATTCGAGCGCACACGGAGGCTTTCAGACAGTTGTTCTTCCCGTGAACCATACGCGACTGGAACAGAAAAGTGAGGTAATGGCAGTGGCACGTAAAGTGCCCTCCGCCACACACCGTTGGGTGGCTTGCGGAGTACAAATGTAGATGTAGATGTAGAACGAAAGTCTCTCTTTCATGCCAATCTTATCTCTGAATATATATGGGGATTTGGAATAGCTCCTACCTGTTGGCAGATTTCTGATTGCAGTTGTAAAAAAAACGCATTATTTGTCTGCGTTTCAGGAAATCAGCCTTTGCTTATCTTTTCTCTATTAGTTCATAACGTGATAAATTGTATTTGCCAATTGGAATGGGTTTGCATTTTTCTAGCTCTTATTTTGACACCTTTTTTCATCGCGGTTTAGTCTCACAGTTTTTCGCCTTGTGTTGCCTAATTCTGTTTATCCCATCACACTGCCTGTATCTGTGTAAAGATGCGTCAAACAAAAAAAAAAAATTAAACTTCTTCATTTTCCTGATCTATTCGTCTTTTTCATGAGAGTAACATTTTATAATGCTAACTGTTTCTAGGTTGGTACTTTTCATTCACTACACAATTGGACTTCTGTATTTGGCAATGGGTCGGAGTGATCTCCCTCTTATGAGATCAGGTCAAGTTTTTCTTCTAATATTCCACAACTTGGATCCCATGTGCCCTTCCATCTTGTGTGGATTAAGTTTCAACAAAATTAGATATGCCGAGTGGTAAAAATAGACGTTGGCCAAAATTTTCTGTGACTGACGTACTGGGTATGTATTTGTTCTTTGTAAATACTGTACATTTGGCTTCCAGATGTGTCTGGTACGTATTAATAAAAAATTTGTTGAGGTTGTAATTAACCCAAAGTGTCTCTAAAATTCAGCTGTCACATTAATATGTGAGTTCTTCAGAAAAGCTGGAATGTGATTAGTAGGAATCACATGATGGTCCTACTTTAGGGTCAAAAACACAAAGTCATCATCCCTCTAAAAATCCACATTCCCTCCCTAAGAAAATGCGTGCATCACTGCCCTCCCTACTTCTCCCCATAAGGCTGGGTTTCTGACGGGAAGCATTCTTTTGTACGTAGATGACGGGTTAAATTGATTGTACATTTGTCTGGTGATTGCTTTTGTGACTTGTATCAGTTCTTTCGTAGTTGTATTTGGGGTTTTCCGGCAGTTGTTCTTTTATGATATGGGTGACCATCCAGTCTGCCAAGCGCTGTTGGCAAGTGGGGTGCATTCAGCCATTGTGAGGAAAATTGAGGAGCTACTTGACTGAGAAGTAGCGGCTCAGGTCTGTTAAACTGGCATAAGGCGGGAGAGCGGTGTGCTGACCACGAGTCAGTAGTTATGGGCTTTCTGCGTCTTTTATTTTATTTTACTTTTTGGGTTGGTGCTAAGCAGTCTTATATTATAGCTAATAATAGTGTCTGAAATACTAACTGGCCTCATGTATTTTGGACTGGCTCCTGACCAATAGTGCTGCTTATTTTTGCTTTGCACTATTTTACTTCTGTGAATAAGTTTCTGACATTTTTAATGAGTTGTTCAGTTTCACTGTAGCTACATCTACATCTACATCTACATCCGTACTCCGCAAGCCACCTGACGGTGTGTGGCGGAGGGTACCCTGAGTACCTCTATCGGTTCTCCCTTCTATTCCAGTCTCGTATTGTACGTGGAAAGAAGGATTGTCGGTATGCTTCTGTGTGGGCTCTAATCTCTCTGATTTTATCCTCATGGTCTCTTCGCGAGATATACGTAGGAGGGAGCAATATACTGCTTGACTCTTCGGTGAAGGTATGTTCTCGAAACTTCAACAAAAGCCCGTACCGAGCTACTGAGCGTCTCTCCTGCAGAGTCTTCCACTGGAGTTTATCTATCATCTCCGTAACGCTTTCGCAATTACTAAATGATCCTGTAACGAAGCGCGCTGCTCTCCGTTGGATCTTCTCTATCTCTTCTATCAACCCTACCTGGTGCGGATCCCACACTGCTGAGCAGTATTCAAGCATTGGGCGAACAAGCGTACTGTAACCTACTTCCTTTGTTGTCGGATTGCATTTCCTTAGGATTCTTCCAATGAATCTCAGTCTGGCATCTGCTTTACCGACGATCAACTTTATATGATCATTCCATTTTAAATCACTCCTAATGCGTACTCCCAGATAATTTATGGAATTAACTGCTTCCAGTTGCTGACCTGCTATTTTGTAGCTAAATGATAAGGGACCTATCTTTCTATGTATTCGCATCACATTACACTTCGCTACATTGAGATTCAATTGCCATTCCGTGCACCATGCGTCAATTCGCTGCAGATCCTCCTGCATTTCAGTACAATTTTCCATTGTTGCAACCTCTCGATACACCACAGCATCATCTGCAAAAAGCCTCAGTGAACTTCCGATGTCATCCACCAGGTCATTTATGTATATTGTGAATAGCAACGGTCCTATGACACTCCCCTGCGGCACACCTGAAATCACTCTTACTTCGGAAGACTTCTCTCCATTGAGAATGACGTGCTGCGTTCTGTTATCTAGGAACTCCTCAATCCAATCACACAATTGATCTGATAGTCCGTATGCTCTTACTTTGTTCATTAAACGACTATGGGGAACTGTGTCAAACGCCTTGCGGAAGTCAAGAAACACGGCATCTACCTGTGAACCCGTGTCTAAGGCCCTCTGAGTCTCGTGGACGAATAGCGCGAGCTGGGTTTCACACGATCGTCTTTTTCGAAACCCATGCTGATTCCTACAGAGTAGATTTCTAGTCTCCAGAAAAGACATTATACTCGAACATAATACGTGTTCCAAAATTCTACAACTGATCGACGTTAGAGATATAGGTCTATAGTTCTGCACATCTGTTCGACGTCCCTTCTTGAGAACGGGGATGACCTGTGCCCTTTTCCAATCCTTTGGAACGCTTCGCTCTTCTAGAGACCTACGGTACACCGCTGCAAGAAGGGGGGCAAGTTCCTTCGCGTACTCTGTGTAAAATCGAACTGGTATCCCATCAGGACCAGCGGCCTTTCCTCTTTTGAGCGATTTTAATTGTTTCTCTATCCCTCTGTCGTCTACTTCGATATCTACCATTTTGTCAACTGTGCGACAATCTAGAGAAGGAAGCACAGTGCAGTCTTCCTCTGTGAAACAGCTTTGGAAGAAGACATTTAGTAATTCGGCCTTTAGTCTGTCATCCTCTGTTTCAGTACCATTTTGGTCACAGAGTGTCTGGACATTTTGTTTTGATCCACCTACCGCTCTTGCCATCTTTTCCTGTATTTCTTCTTTATTGATTTAATTGTTTGTTACTTATTTTTGACTGAGCTATTTACTTGTTATGTTATCGTTTCTATAACTGGTCCTGTATTTATATCTATGTGTTTCTTCTTTCCTTCTTGTGCTACAAACGTTTTCTGTTACGGTTATGGTGCCCTTCATGTCTGTATCACAGGATACTAATTGCACATTTTCTCAAATTTCAGATTGTTTCTTGTACAGTAGAGTAGGATGAGGGTCTTCTTGAATATGTGGTAGATGTGAGGTAGGAATACTGTACCTGATAGGCAGTAACAATCTTGTGAATACTTGAAGCCATTCTTCCTCAGTTCCTGCTTCAAATGTATTTATGAGGCAGAGAAGAACAAATATACATGACATAGCCTCAGCTAGGCCTAAAACCGAAACCAATGAAACGTATAGTAGTCAATCAACAACATCAATTACATTCCTCTAGAGTGCAACTTCATGCATTACCATATTATCTCCTAAATTATGTTCTGTGAAGCAAACTATTAGTGAAGAAACATTACTGCAAAAATATGCCAATCTAGCAGAAACTAAATAGCTCACACAGTTTGGTAGCAACACTGGAGGGAAAGTTTGCACATGAGTGCTTTGAAGAATTTTTTGATGAACAAGTACTGAACCTGACTACTAGCGAATGTGTATGATATGCTACACGGTAGAATAATCACAGCTTTGAGTTATTCCATGAATGTGTAAAAATGTTAGGTACAGTCCTCTTCATTGGATACCTCGCTCTCTCACAGGAACAATTACATTAAAAGAAGATGAAGACTTTTGGTATAAGGTGCGTACAACAGGGTATGAGCCGCAACAGATATTTGGAAATCAAGCGCCACATACACTGCAATGAGAACACTCATCTGAACAAGAATCCAGCTAGCTAAAGAGATAAGCTTTTCGAAATTCATCCCTTGATGGACTTACTCGATTACTTTATGAAATTTCAATTTTTTTTTTTTTTCTGATAGCCTCAGCACTGATGAGGTAATAGTCTCAAGTAATGGCCACCATTATCTAAAACAATTGATTCATGGGACACCAGCGAGCTGCAGATTCAAACAATTCGCCTTGCTTGTTCCTGAAGCGGTTCTGTTCTCATATGTCAGTCTATTGAGGAAAACTGAAGGATTCAAGTGATGTTTCAGTTTTGATTTTTGGCGGATCAATTGTACTGAATATGATTTCTGTTTTGCAATCTCTTGAAATTCACAAAATCTATTTTGACAACTTTTTCTCGAGTTTCCATTTGTTAATACAGCTCCCAGAAATGAGAGTAAGGGTGACTGCAGAAACCTGAATGAACCAAATGAATGACTACCCCACAGAAAGTGAAAAATAATGAAAAAGATAGAAAGAGGAATGCTGTTGTTTGTTGTTGTGGTCATCAATCCTGAGACTGGTTTGATGCAGCTCTCGATGCTACTCTATCCTGTGCGGGCTTCCTCATCTTCCAGTACCTACTGCAGCCTACATCCTTCTGAATCTGCTTAGTGTATTCATGTCTTGGTCTCCCTCTACGATTTTTACCCTCCACGCTGCCCTCCAGTTCTAAATTGGTGATCCCTTGATGCCTCAGAATATGTCCTACCAATTGATCCCGTCTTCTAGTCGTGCCACAAACTCCTCTTCTCCCCAATTCTATTCAATACCTCCTCATTAGTTATGTGATATGTCAATCTAATCTTCAACATTCTTACGTAGCTCCACATTTCGAAAGCTTCTATTCTCTTCTTGTCTAAACTATTTATCGTCCATGTTTCACTTCCATACAAATACTTTCAGGAACGACTGAAACTTAAATCAATACTCGACGTTAACAATATTTTCTTCTTCAGGAAGGCTTTCCTTGCTATTGCCAGTCTACATTTTATATTCTCTCTACTTGGACCATCATCAGTTATTTTGCTCCCCAAATAGCAAAACTCCTTTACAACTTTAAGTATCTCATCTCCTAATCTAATTCCCTCCGCAACACCCGACTGAATTCGACTAAATTCCATTATCCTTGTTTTGCTTTTGTTGATGTTCATCTTATACCCTCCTTTCAAGACACTGTCCATGCCATTCAACTGCTCTTCCAAGTCCTTTTCTGTCTCTGACAGTATTACAATGTCATCGGCGAACCTCAAAGATTTTATTTCTCCTCTATGGATTTCAATACCTACTCCGAACAGTTCTTTTGTTTCCTTTACTGCTTGCTCAATATACAGATTGAATAGCATGGGGGAGAGACTACAACCCTGTCTCGCTCCCTTCCCAACCACTGCTTCCCTTTCACGTCCCTCGACTCTTATAACTGCCATCTGGTTTCTGTATAAATTGTAAACAGCCTTTCGCTCCCTGTATTTTACCCCTGCCACCTTTACAATTTGAAAGAGAGCATTCCAGTCAACACTGTCAAAAGCTTTCTCTAAGTCCACAAATGCTAGAAACGTAGGTTTGCCTTTCCTTAATTTTTGTTCTAAGACCAGTATTGCCTCACGTGTTCCAATATTTGTACGGAATCCAAACAGATCTTCCCCGTTATCCAATCGTCTGTAAAGAATACGTGTTAGTATTTTGCAGCTGTGACTTATTAAACTGATAGTTCGGTAATTTTCACATCTGTCAACACTTGCTTTCTTTGGGATTGGAATTATTATATTCTTCTTGAAGTCTGAGGGTATTTTGCTTGACTCACACATCTTGCTCACCAGTTGGTAGAGTTTTGTTACGAATGGCTCTCCCAAGGCCGTCAGTCGTTCTAATGGAATGTTTTCTACTCCCGGGGCCTTGTTTCGATTCAGGTCTTTCGTCTTCATCTACATCCTCTGACATTTCCATTATATTGTCCTCAGGTACATAGCCCTAGTATGGACCCTCTATATACTCCTTCCACCTTTCTGCTTTCCCTTCTTTGCTTAGAACTGTGTTTCCATCTGAGCTCTTTATATTCATACAAGTGGTTCTCTTCTCTCCAAAGGTCTCTTTAATTTTCCTGTAGGCAGTATCTGCCTTACCCCTAGTGAGATAAGCCTCTACATTCTTACATTTGTCCTCTAGCTACCCCTGCTTAGCCATTTTGCACTTCCTGTCGATCTCATTTTTGAGACGTTTGTATTCCTTTTTGCATGCTTCACTTACTGCATTTTTGTATTTTCTCCTTTCATCAATTAAATTCAGTATCTCTTCTGTTACCCAAGGATTTCTACTAGCTCTCGTCTTATTACCTACTTGGTCCTCTACTGCCTTCACTATTTCATTCCTGAAAGCTGCCCATTCTTCTTCTACTGTATTTCTTTCCCCCACTCCTGTCAATTGTTCCCTTATGCTCTCCCTGAAACTCTGTACAACCTCTGGTTTAGTCAGTTTATCCAGGTCCCACCTCCTTAAATTACCACCTTTTTGCAGTTTCTTCAGCTTAATCTATAGTTCATAACCAATAGATTGTTGTCAGAGTCCACATCTGCCCCTGGAAATGTCTTACAATTTAAGACCTGGTTCCTAAATCTCTGTCTTACCATTATATAATCTATATGATACCTTTTAGTATCTCCAGGGTTCTTCCATGTATACAACCTCTTTTCATGGTTCTTAAACCAAGTGTTAGCTATGACTAAGTTGTGCTCTGTGCAAAATTCTACCTGGTGGCTTCCTCTTTCATTTCTTAACCCAAATCCATATTCACCTACTACGTCTCTTTCTCTCCCTTTTCTTACTACCGAATTCCAGTCACTCATCACTATTAAATTTTCGTCTCCCTTCACCAATCGAATAATTTCTTTTATTTCATCATACATTTCTTCAATTCCTTCGTCATCTGCAGAGCTAGTTGGCATATAAACTTGCACTAATGTAGTAGGCGTGGGCTTCGTGTTTATCTTGGCCACAATAATGCGTTCACTATGCTGTTTGTAGTAGCTTACCCGCACTCCCATTTTTTTATTCATTATTAAACCTACTCCTTCATTACCCCTATTTGATTTTGTATTCATAACCCCGTATTCGCCTGAGCAAAAGTCTTGTTCCTCCTGCCACCGAACTTCACTAATTCCCACTATATCTAACTTTAACCCATCCATTTCCGTTTTAAAATTTTCTAACCTACCTGCCCCATTAAGGGATCTGACATTCCACGCTCTGATCCGTAAAACGCCAGTTTTCTTTCTCCTGATAACCACGTCCTCTTGAGTAGTCCCCGCTCGGAGATCCGAATGGGGGACTATTTTACCTCCGGAATATTTTACCGAAGAGGATTGCATCATCATTTAATCACACAGTAAAGATTCATGCCCTCGGGAAAATTTACGGCTTTAGTTTCCCGTTGCTTTCAGCCTTTCGCAGTACCAGCACAGCAAGGCCGTTTTGGTTAGTGTTACAAAGCCAGGTCAGTCAATCATCCAGAGTGTTGCCCCTGCAATTACTGAAAAGGCTGCTGCCCCTCTTCAGGAACCACACGTTTGTCTGGCCTCTCAACAGATACCCGTCCGTTGTGGCTGCACCTACGTTATGGCTATCTGTATCATTGAGGCACGCAAACATCCCCACCAACGGCAAGGTCCATGGTTCAAGGAAAGAGGAATATATAGCTACATATTTCACAAGATCACGGAGATAATGTCAGTAATGTGGAAAGACTGTCAAAGAACGAGACAGTGTATGCAGTAAGTCAAGGGATGGAGATAAGCTGAGAATCAATCGGTACAATTTCCACAGTCCAGAAGAATAGTATGTAGTTAGCGTTGACATGCCGAACTGAAATTTGGAGAAGTATCATGTGAGAATTCAGGGTAAGAAATGGTACCTTCTATTGTTCACCAACGCAATGTATGCAGCACATCACCAGTTGCCTCACAAATGAAAATATTCCACTGCTCCAATGCAGAAGGGTGGTAGAATGGGTACATCTTTTCCGGTTATCCATTACTTCTTAGCCAAAAATGGCAAGACGTTCATCATACCCACATGTTTCAGTTAAACACAAGGCTTCTGGAACCAGACGCGTGATTAAACAAATGACGTTGGGGAAACAAAGGAAAATTGGAATTTGCAAGAAAACGGCAAGAAATCGATGCTAAAGTCCTATGTAAGACCCCATATTGAGCACTTTGTTGTCTGGCACAAAAAAATATATAAAAGAAAATATAAAAAGGCAGTGACATTTGAGGATCGACTAAATTATAGTATTTATTTCAAAGTAATTTCAGTCTTTTATATTATATTTTTTCTCCCAGTCTCTACATCAGTCAGGCAGCGCAGATACAAATGGAAAGTGAAGGAAAAATTGTCAACAGTGGGTTAGTCGTCAAATGAACAATGACAAATGTAAGTTCAAACCAAAAGAAAAATTCCTAAACTGACAATATTTCCAATAAATCACAAAGGCTGTGTACCCTTGGCTTGAGAAGTGTAATTCTACTTTCCGGTAATGTGCCTTCAAGTTGACCAACGTCAGCGCCTTAGCTCTATGAAATCTTTGGCGAAACTTGTCTAAGGTCCCTGTTCAGTGCATTTACATTTAAATGATGGTTTTAGTCTGTCTGGAGAGTTTTCAGCACACAAAGCAATCGACTCTTATATGAGCTTACCGGCAATTCAAAAACGCCATATTTTAACACTAACTGAATCTCAGCCTTGGTTTTATCTTTATATATAATCAGTATGGGATAGGGCTGTACAAAGAACTTTTGGTGCTCCTTGGCCCAAAATTGATACCCCATATTTTGTAATTGTCCCCATGAAAATAAAAAAATCTGCTTCTATTTGCTTTTAATACCTCATCTAATTCTTCCCACTCATTCCATGTTTCTGTATGACGTACTTGTTTGTTAATCGTTTCAGTTATCTCCTTTTCTGTGTCCTTTTTGCTGCACAAACCTGTTGTAGTGTATAGATGACTTCTCACCTAAACATAGGAATCTGCTCTTGTACCAGGCAACTCACTCATAGAATTATGTTTGTTTATGCAGTGATCAACAGTTAGTGTAACTACATGCCATTCTATATCCAGCATGGCACAACTTTCTCTGAAATCGGTCAGACTGATAAGAACTCAAAGGATCTAGGCCATGGATCATTTCAACAGTTAACACTGGTGTTATTAGTAAATTTGCATTGAGGGAATGCGATTGACATTGAAATCTAATTGCATTTGCTGCTTTATTTATACCTTATTTCCACGTACTGTGCCAGGGACCTTGGTCATTTGTAGTGCTAGGATCTGCCATGTTCTGGTGACACATCTCCTTTGGTGGGTGACAGTGTACTACCAGAGTCTAGAATACACTGCATAATAATAATACTTATATTTACATTTCCTATTGGCCACTTAATGCCCTTTTCTGCCTCGCTCTCTTCTGTTATTATTTTCTTAATATCGTCGAAACCTACACAAAACATCTCCAGCTATTGTTTTTTCTCCTCACTCTCACTTTCACGATTTACTACATTCTCCAAAAGTCAGCCCCTTTTGTTCCTAACTTTTCCCCCATTTGACTCTTTAAAGTAGGGGTTAGCTGATCAGATTTCCATGATGTGTGGAGGAGACCTTTTTTCACCGTTTGTGCGTTATCATTAAAATGTTGTCAGTCATTTTAGTTGTGACACAGTCCCCATAATGTCTAAGATCCCTGTTTCATCTCCAGTTATTACAGTTTATGAGTAACGTCAATATGGGAATTGTGAGTCCGCCTTGATGCAAAACACTTTGTTATTTGTTTACTTGTTTATTCACCCAAACTACTTTCAGTGACAAATATCACCATCATCAGCGAGTTCTTAAAATCTAAAACATGCAGAGAATAGCATAATTACACAAATACAGAAACACATTACTACATTTTTACTGTTTGCTTTTTGAAATATAGTTTTCTGTGTATACTTTCATACTTCCTATTTATTATATAGTAAATGAACACTAACAGCCGCTCACACAGTTGCAGATAATATGATGTAATCTAAGAAAAAAAGGCAACAGAAAAAGCACAGAAAATATGCCGCAAACCCTGAAAATAATTCTTAAAAACATGCCATAACATACAATAAGTAAGGTAGTATGAAAGTTCCATAGAAAACTATATTTCAAGAAACAAACAGTAAAAATGTAATAATGTATAGCTGTGTTTGTATAACCATGCTATTTTCTTGTTCTGTTTTAGATTTAAAGAACCCACTGATGATGGTGGTATTTGTCGCCGAAATTGGTTTGGGGGAATAAATAAATAAACAAATAACAAAGTTTTTTGCATCATGGTGGACTCACAGTTCCCATCATGATATATTTCTATGCAAACACGGACCAAATGGAAGAGTTCCGAGATAAAGTTCTTGTTGTATGAGTAATTTGGCCATCAATTCCTTTACTCATGATCCTCTATGTTTTGGCAAGAATCATCTCCCAATCATCTTGTATGGTCTTGGGTTTGCTCATAACCTAATTATTTCAAAAAAGCTTTGAAATTAATTTACATTCTGTATGTAATTTGATCCCACGAGGTCCTGCCAAAACCGATTAGACAACTTTGTCAGGCAAATTCTTATCAGTTCTGGCAGATCATGTGGTGCGCCTAAGGACTGGTTGTGTTTTACTATTTCTTCAAAGTATGTGATGGAATGCCGGTGATCCAAATCACCGTACACTTAGCTTTATTCTACTTTGGATGCTCTACAGCTATGGAGGACTACGACCTACCTCCCCCTGGTTGCAAAAGAGTTGTTGAAGGCCATGACGGGAAATGGACAACTTGAAAGTCCCTGAATAGACTGAGATCCGGAGTTGGAAGATCAAAAGTTAACTTGGCAAGATGGGGATACACTGATCCAAACGATATTCAGTGTGATTGTAGATAAGAACAGACATTTCGGCACATGCTTCGGTGTCTATTGTCCCCTGTGTTTTGTACAGAAGATGACCTTTAACAAGAAACAGAAAATGCACTGGAAGTGGCCAAGTTTTGGTCAAAAGAAATTCTTCGAGGTGGTGTAAATCTTACGATTCCGCCAGTCATTGCTAATTACTTTCGTCAATAGCTTCAATTTTTGGGCCCTTTTCTTCACACTTACGTTTGCTTTCTGCAAATGAGGTACTATTTCGAGATTTTAGCTACTGATTTCATGTTGCATCTGCTTGAAGTGTGGCAGTGATTGGACCTCATCGCTAACAGAAACCGCAATCATTTGTGTACAGTCTGAGTCACCTTTATCCTCGAGGAAACCTGATTGATAGCATTCGCAAGTACGTCTAATTTTGCAATTACTTTATTGACCGCAGATTTCCATTTTTGAAACACAATTTCCCTGAGTGTGCTGTCTCCTTTCGGATATGGTCTACTGACTTCTGCTGTTCAGAACAAGTCAAGCCCTAATTTCTTTAATCTGGCAACTATCCAGGTTTGCCCTATCAGAAAAAGTCATCAAATCATACTCAACCGTCGCTACTTGACTTTCGAGTTGTTCAGTTAATTTCTGGTGGCCATCTTGCACTTCACTAATTCTCTCTAGCACTTCGTCTTTCCACTAATTTGTTATGCCAGTTTCTAATCTCAGTTCAGCCACTTTCTATTTTACAGACTTTGTGGTGTCTCTTATTTCAGCAACTACTTAATCTAATCTCATCCCCAGTTCATCAAATCTCACGTGCTGACTATATAATTTTTTGCGCTTTCGCCGAATCTCTTTCAAAGATGTCTTCATATTTCCTCAGCCTGTGAACAATCTGCGTGAGTATATCACATGTTATGTCTCGTCAGCCCTTGTCTTTACTGTGTCAACTTCAACTGGCGACGCCATTGCAAAAATTTCCCCTCAGTGTTTCTTCTGCATTTTTGTACATTCCGACTGTATTGAGTGACCCACTAAATTGGCCTCCATAGTCCTGAGAAACGACCACACTGACTGAAACTACAGTCCTCATCAAAGCTGTCTCCCTCGATGCCTTAGTTCGCACTATCTTGGCATTCTGAATCCTTCCTTCAAATAGATCATCTTTTAAATTATCTATTACTATTGAACATTTTTGATTTAAAGTGAGTAATGATGCCCATCCATCGTATTTACTAAACACAATTCCCACTACTCAAGTGCGCTTATCTCCATGAAACTTCAAGTAAAAGTATTCTGTCATATCACTAAATACAGAAATAAAATCTAACAAACTCTCCAAAATTTGTTCACACACACAGACACATACAAACAAAGCAATTTCCCTCAACAGGTACAATATATATACACTGATTGCAGTGGGGAAACAATGCCATTAACGTACGCTGAGTATTAACATAAACAAAATTCTGTGACCTCTGAAAAAAATTATAATTATTTTACATCTTACCATCTACAAATTCTTCCAATCCATATGTGGCATACAGCAAACGAGTGCTTAACAGTATAGGTTAAAAACAGTCTTGGTTGCAATTTTTTTTTTATCAACGACGCGTTTCGCCTTATTTAGGCATCTTCAGGTTGTCTGCATAGAAAACAGAGAACAAATACATCTATTTAAGAATCGCGATCGCGTTGTGTAGTCTTGGATAACCTATAATCCTGACTAAAGGATTCTTCTAAGAAATACCGAATATACGAAGAAAAATATGAAGAATCCTGACAAAAGGATTCTTCTAAGAAATACCAAATTAAGGTATTTGCTGTTTCAATAGGTGATCTGTTTAACCCGAAGATGCCTAAATAAGGCGAAATGTGTCGTTGAAAAAGAAAATAAAAAATAAAATTGCAACCAAGACTGTTTTTAACCAATAATCTTACCATCTGTCTGCATTTCAGAAAAGTCTCATGCACATGCTGATACTGACAGGGTGATAAAGGAATGTGGAGCATCGTTTAATCGACTTAATTCTGTGGTGTTAACAAGAGTGAGTTATCCAAGGTGCGATACGATAGTATTGGAGGTCGCCAATTAATCTACATTCATACCAGGCTGTCTGCACATGAATGAGTTTGTGTGAGTCAAGTTGATAAGCAAATGATCTGTATCTATCTCAGTTTGTTTCAGCCACTATCATTAACATCGATTTTTGGTGCAATGGCAACTTTCATTATCACACCTCCTCAAGAATGCGAGATGGTGTGTGGAGGAGCTTTGCAAGCATCTCAATCATTAATGTCTTCAGTCTGAGTACCACTCGTTTCGTCGAGGTAACAGGCTAGTTCGTGGAACGGTTTACGGTTGGATCTATGTGTATAATTAACAAAAGATATCTGGTCAATGATCACGAGTCAATGGATATATTCGTTCTCTGATCACATACCGTGGCCATCGATCTTTATAATAAAGAGCCAGTGTAAACGGCTTCAGGCAATAAAGTGTGGACAACAAGGAAAATGATGTATTACTTGCTCTACTAAAATAATTGATAATTCACTTTCAGTGAGCTGGGGATGCTACTGCAGACATAGCTCATTATGTATATACGGAAGATAAGGAGAGTGGTACAGACAGTGGCAATGGAACACTTGTATGAAGCTCACGAAAATTACGTGTATTCAGAGAGAGAAACTAGTAAAGACTTGCAGGTGCTCATTTACTACAGGCAAACTGAAGTGAAAGCAGGACAAATACAGCCATGTCACAGACAAGATACCGAACCAGTGAAAACCACATTTAACTCTAGAAATGCCAAACGAGAATAAATTCATTACGCATGTCGGTACGTGTTCGTTTCGTAATTTTATGCATATGGAGTAAACCAATGTTAGTTTGATGCTAACTACAAGACACATGGCAGATTCTGTCTATGACTACTGTTTGCAGTAGTGAGCAAATATTTCCGAAAGAAATAACGCGAAATGACTAAATGCAATTACTGAAGTGGGGACATTCATGAAACTGACAAAGAATGTCAATTTTCAATTTATTTATTATTTAATAGTAGAGCTCCTGGATGAAATCGCATCTGAGATGCATGAAAAATAATTAAATGTGTGGTATGACCTTCTTGCCATGCCCACTTTTAGAAGCAGCTCAGGGATTCCGTGCATTACTTTCGAGAAAAGTAGCACAGGACACATCTACAAGTTTGTGACATATACTCTCTGGTTTTATAGATCATCTGTGACTCCGTTCCGTATCTCCGTGTCTCTAAATTCACTAATATGGAAACTATGCCTTGAAACATCATTTTCATCTGCTATAGTTGTCAGAATTCCAACTCGTGAGGCAAACGTAAGGAGGATGAAGGTATTAGAGAGAATGGGCTTTAAGGTAAAAAATTTCACTCAAGGTATCATGAGAAAAACAGATTTACAGGGCCTCTCTGTAATTGAAGAAAAGTAAAGGAAAGAAGGCAGAAAACAAGCAACCAGAAGAGAAGCCTTGAAGGGAAAGATGACCCTGAGTACAAATCTGGAGCCTTCTGAAAAAGTGATGAACGAAAAACATTAGGTTGGTCTTTTATTTGCATTTTCTGATAATTATGTTTTTTTATGTTTACGTACTTTTTTCACAGAATCTATGACAAATTCTAATTATGAAATTTTTTGAACTTATTTCTATAAAACCAATAAATGTTGTCACAAGCGTAAATTTTGAAATTAAGAGTGTAAACTGAGACGAGGGACAAAGTACTTGGAATTTTGCATTAATTTTATACTATAGTTACAGAAATATAATTAAACACTTATTAATATTCTTCTATTCGATGTATTCACAAAAACCTCATGAGAGATGTTTACTATGTGTAAAGACATTAAACAGAGAAAATTTTGTAAAAAATCTCTTAAATAGTTTCCGAGAAAATAGTACATATATTTAAAAAACATTTATATTCCATAGTGAAAGTTAAAAATCCCTGTAATCCAAGGCACTTAGCAGTAAATGGAGTTAATTTCTTGTAAAGCATGGTACAAAATTTCATTGTCGTCTCTTATAAGTTGTGGATTTAGTGCATCTTTTAAATAGTGTGAATTTTTCCATGAACGTTCCCCCGTAAGACGATATAGATTTATTTAAACACCTCAAAATGAGCTTTTATCGATAACTATGCCACGTGGCGTGGTCCCCAAGAAATGATGAAGACCAGTGCAGGAATGAGCACATTAAAACCACAAGGATTCCTTTTGCAAAGATCTTAAGCGTTTCCAGACTAAGAACACATTTGAATTTAGAAATATACTTGAGCTCATTGACCTTTAAGTACACATGAGTTTCTCACAGGCAAAGGCTATCTCACCAAGACTTCTACACTAGAAAATTGTCTAAATGTAAAAGTAACCAAAAATATCAAATATCTACTGAATTTAAGCACTAAAGTGAAAACGATTGGAAGTTACTACATGATAAAATTACCCCTCGGTGAGTAACTCCAAACTATTGCAGTAAACTCAAAGAAGAGACTGTTCCATACTTACAGAGAGGTGAAAACCATATTTTAGTGGGCACATTTCACCAATAAGAGGGGATAAGTAGTATCGTTACATGTCTTGCCAGCTGATGGGTAGCATGGTTCCATACAATGTAAATCGCTGATACGCCCTGTATTCTTCAATAGTCTTACGCCTACCAAATTACTGTAAGTTTCGTGATAGCTCGTGGAGGTCGGAGTTGAGCGTTGGTCCCCGCAGGACTTTTAAGATAGACTGACTCATCCATTCACTCATTAACTAATGGCTGCAGGGTTGTTGTTGTTGTGGACTTCAGTCCTGAGAGTGGTTTGATGCAGCTCTCCAAGCTACTCTGTCCTGTGCAAGTTTCTTCATCTCGCAGTACTTACTGCACCCTGCATCCTTCTGAATCTGCTTCTTGGTCTCCTTCTACGATTTTTACCCTCCACACTGCCCTACAATGCTACATTTGTGATCCCTTGATGCCTCAGAACATGTTCTACCAACCGGTCCCTTCTTCTCGTCAAGTTGTGTCACAAACTCCGCTTCTCCCCAATCCTATTGAATATCTCCTCATTAGTTACATGATCCAACCATCTAATCTTCAGCATTCCTCTGTAGCACCACATTTCGAAAGCTTCTATTCTCTTCTTGTCGAAACTATTTATCGTCCATGTGTCACTTCCATACATGGCTACACTCCATACAAATACTTTCAGAAACGACATCCTGACATTTAAATCTATACTCGATGTTAACAAATTCTTCTTCTTCAGAAACGCTTTCCTTGCTATTGCCAGTCTACATTTTATATCTTCTTTACTTCTGCAGTGTAGAAAATAGATTAGGAAGTACCAATGGGAGATAAATAAATGCTTTGTTCTGTTCATCCTTCCTCCACAGGCTCCATAAAAGAGTGAAATTTATATCACAACTGGAGATGCGAATAAGCAGATCGTATGAAAAGAAATTGATAGTAGCGTTACACAGTATATTTGCAATGGCAGAAACCCATCTGCCACAAACTCATTGTGGGGACATCTCTCACGATCTGCAGCTGTCCCAATCTATTTCTCACCACGATGGTGAGCTGCGGAGCAGATCATCGAAGGGGTTGGTTTTAGAAAGTATTGTACAGGCACTTACATAGACCAGACATGTTTATATAACTGTGAATGTAGAACTAATTGGTTTATAATGATGAGGAGGGAGACACCTCATTCGGTAAATCTGATTTTCGAAAGCACGGAAAATTCAGAGTATTGTATCGTTTGTTCTACTGTACTTTGTTATTTAGGTATTTAGTGATGGATATACCTGAAAATTATCTGCCATGGCTTGAATAACATATCTACATAGGTATCTACATGACTGCTCCGCAATTGACATGGAAGTTCTTGCCAGAGGATTCGTCGAATCACTTTCGCCTGTTTCCTGCTGTTCCACCATCGAATATTACGTGGGAAGAATGGACGCTTATGCCTTTCGGTGTGTACCCTGATCTCTGTTATTTTATTACGTTGGTCATTTGCTCCTATAGTTTCGTTTCCTACTAGGGTACCAATTCCTTAGTCCTTGCAGGTTACTGACTACTTGAAGCTGCCGCACCTTTGCTCTATCTTCGACGTCAATTTGTACCACCCCCGTTTAAATTCCTTTATTGGGTTTTGTGTAATATATCGAAGCCACCAAACAGTTATTATGATTACATGACCGTGTGCTTAATGGATGGATTGCTATCGGCTTTTCTGCTATGATTGCGGGGGTATTTCAACCGAGTGCGGCTGTTCTGAGACTGAATAGTGGGATGATTGAAAGTTTAATAATAGCCAAAGACCATAAAGGTTGCGATTTACAAACTGTATTGTATTTTCTACGAACACACAAATCTGAGGCAGTTCCTACCTTCGCCTTACACGTCTAATTACGGTTATATCTTTTATTGGTTGCTGATTTTAAGTACATAGTCACACGCAATTATGAGGGTTAACATTCACAACAATCCTCACAGTAATTCATGGTTGTTGCTGGCCGACGTGGTTGACGCGAAACATGTAATTCGGCACTTGTCACTTTCTGTTTTATATCACTCGTGAATCAGTATCGAGGATAGTCAACCCCATGACGATCATGGGCACGCCCTCATTTGTCACATTCCGGTGAATTTACCGTTTAGTACTCACTCGACCGCCATTCTTGCCCGTCTCTCCAGTACCACTTCTCACTCGACACTCGTCTCATTGCCTTCTGCAGCGCTCCACAATCGACTCCTCTTTGCTATCGACCTGGGTGTCGGTTACTAACATCTATGGTTCAAATGGCTCTGAGCGCTATCGGAATTAACTGCTGTGGTCATCAGTACCCTAGAACTTAGAACAAATTAAACCTAACTAACCTACGGACATCATACACATCCATGCCTGAGGCAGGATTCGAACCTGCGGCCGTAGCGGTCACGCGGTTCCAGACTGTAGCGCCTAGAACCGCACGGCCACTTAGGCCGGCTACTAGCATCTATGTTTGTGGGATCATGGATCCCTTACAAATACTTGTCGAGGAAGTTTATTTACGACAAGAGCCAGCAGCCATTGAGTAGATTATGATCCCTCTCATGAGACACAGTCTTCTGCTCATAGAAAGTGCATCGGAAATCTGGAACCCTTGCCCGCTACTTGAGGCGGCATTAGTGAGTGCACCACCGACCGTTGAATAACTCAACACTTCTGCTTGGAGATCCAGATACGAGCTGGGAAATCTCGATATTCACAGTTTCGCCACCATCAATTCATGTTTCAGGGTTTGTATTAATATTTATTGACTGCACTTTGTTCATATGTCTCCAGATGGCTTTGGACAAGAACGGAAATCAGCAGCAGTATGTGGTCGTCGTGCAGTTCACCACAACCTGCTGATTGTGTGACTGTTGTGAGAAAGCCTATTGCAGTGTATTGTAAACCTAAAGAGAAAAGGTCAAATCAGTATTCAGATACTAGACATTTTAGAAGAACCATTGTAAAACGAACGGAGTGCTGCGGTAATCGCCTTGATGTAGTCCCCCGTCCATGCACGGTTTATGTACATAAGGTGGTCGACCGCTGGCGAAGAAGGCTTCCTACGAAGGATGGTTCATTACAGGGCTAGGAACCCTGGCCAGTGTTTCTAGCCCTGCAACGAACCGTTCTCAGATTTCAAGTGATGCATAGGGAAACAGGTCGGGAGAAAAACTGTTAAAAGAAAGAAGAATATGTAAACCACTACTGTTACCTCGCAGTTCGAAGTACAGGAAAACCATCTCCAACGAACGCTTGTGAAACAAAATGTGCCTTTTTCTAAAAGACCCCCATTTCTATTATGTCGTCGAGACAGCCTTCTATATTTTATACAAGATCGTAAGGTGTGTGTATGAACTCTGGTGCACTATCAGAGGTTGAATAAACACTCTAATCTCCAGGTTTAAGTTTCCAAATCTCCGTTGCTTTCTGTTTTACATTGAGATTATGGGTGTTATGTGAAGATTTCTTAGCTACATTGTACCTTAGTGATACTGTAAAATAATCTTAAATTATGTTCTTATTGTTCTGTAGGGCTTACTTATTATTTTAGATCTGTAACAAGCTGTTGACAATGTGGTTTAACAGATCCAAGCCAAACTGAAAACAAGGGACTACTTGTATCGAAATCCACGAAGACAGGTCGATCTTATGTGCTGACCAGAGGAAACTTCCGGTGTGTGACGGAGGATAGTATTGGCACCACGTCCATTTTTTAACAGCCGGCCGAAGTGGCTGTGCGCTTCTAGGCGCTACAGTCTGGAAGGTTCGAATCCTGCCTCGGCCATCGATGTGTGTGATATCCTTAGGTTAGTTGGGATTAAGTAGTTCTAAGTTCTAGGGGACTGATGACCCCAGCAGTTAAGTCCCACAGTGCTTAGAGCCATTTTTTGAACTATTTTTAACTTTTTCTGTTACCTTTGCGTATGGTGTGTGCGAAGAGCGATGGCCAGTGAGACTCGGTACAAGTTGAAACGCCTCTGATTTCTTCGTCATTTCGTGAGAGGAAGTAATACGTGGCCAAGGTATTCTTGGAACATAGTACATTCTCAGAAATGTCAACAGTAAACCTCCCCGTAATTGTCAACGCATCACTTGTGGCCCCTGTCACTGCAGTAAGTAACGTTCTTCCGTCTACGAAACGAATTCGTGACATGACAAAGCGTGTGGCTCTTCTTTGATTCTTCTCTAACTTCTCTACTACTCCTCTCACTAACGGCTCCATACTGACGTGCAATAAGCCAAAGATCGACAGAACGAGGGTTTCGTAACTAACCAGCTTCAAAAGGTGACTTAAAATTCCTCCATTGGATTTCAGCCTGGCATCGTCTTTTCCTATAAATCATTTTGTGTGGTTGTCCCATTTTAATTCGCTCCAGACGCATACACCTGGCGTTTAAAAAGCTTCGACAGTGATTTTATGCCTGTCTGTCAGCGGCGTCAGTGCAGTAACTACGGTAGCAGCTTGAACTATCAGCTGTCAAACACAGATATTCGTTCGACCAGTCAGCTGTGAGAGGCAGTGATTAGTACTGTGCGCACCGCCTTAATACGCCGAAGCTGTCGTGTCACAAATCGCAATGAAGCGACAGCTCTAAATAAACTGTTCACTTCTTCAAAATTTTATTGAAGAAGAGAAAAATATATGCGAAGGTTGTTCCACGACCTTGATTTCGGAGAAAAAACGACAGTTCTGAAACATAATTGAAGTGAAACAGGAGGAAAATAGTGGTTTGTTGCTTTAATTTTGAACACCAGTGCAGTAAAAAACAGAAAAATTAAGATAAGTGCTTTAATGCTTCAGGTGTTCTACATCGCCTCGCCCCATTTGAACAGAACGCACAGAACATTCAGACAGTGATGTGAAAATGTCTGGAAAGTTATTCTTTGGGATACGTGGTAAAAGAATTGATCCTGCACGTGAATTTCTATCCTTAGTCACTTACTGGTACGTTCGTTATGATAATATCAGCCTCCTCACCAGTGTAGAACACCTGAAGCATTAAAACAGTTATCTTAATTTTTTAGTTTTTTTAATGCACTAGTGTTCAAAATCAAAGCAACAAACCACTATTTCTCCGTCCTATGTCTAATTCACGATATAATCACACAAACTGTCAACATATGTCGTTACGATCGCCCTGCACCGAAGATGGCAGTCCGATCAACGGACAATCACATCAGTGCACCTATAAAGCCGGCTAGTGGCAAATGGCTCTGAGCACTATGGGACTCAACTTCTGAGGTCATCAGTCCCCTAGAACTTAGAACTACGTAAACGTAACTAACCTAAGGACCTCACACACATCCATGCCCGAGGGAGGATTCGAACCAGCGACCGTAGCGGTCGCTCTGCTCCAGACTGTAGCGCCTAGAACCGCACGGCCACACCGACCGGCGCCGGCTAGTGCTTTCAGGGTAGTCTCGCATCCACAATCGCTGCGTACACAGTCAAAGATGGTGCTGTAAGACGTAGATAAGACGGCTACAGACTGTCTGCTGTGGGTGGCCATATGTTGAGTGGTATTTAAGATAGGTAAATAAATTACAAAATAAATGAATAACTTTGTATAGTTTAGAAGAATTACACACTGGCAAACAGCAGGCAGAGCAGCAGTGACAGAAGAGCCAATGACCGTGAAGTCAGCACGTCAGGAGAAGCCATAGCCCTCCCCACATAAGCGGAAGCTGTCGATTCAGCCGTCAGGGCATCTCCGACCGGCTCACGTGTTTCTCAGTTGTCACGTGAGATCAAAGGCCCTCGCCTACATTCCAAGAGCCAATGACCGACTTACCGACAAGAAGATTCTTCGAGAAGCTTTTCAACGTGACAGAAGAAGCAATGACCGTGAAGTCGTTCACCTCCAGCGAACTGAAGTGAATAAATACGCGAGACGCAGTGGACCTGACAAGAAGAGTAATTTTCAGTTCAGTTTTGCAGCTGAAGACCGTGATGCAGAAAGAGACTACATCGTACACAGAAGCACCAAGTCCGCCGCTGTAATGGAATACCAAGCAGCAGCCTCGGCGCCAGAAGACAGAAGTTAGAAGGTATTTGAAGACTGATTTTTATGTACCCGGGTGACTCGTGAGGACGGGAAGGAGACGGCCTCACATCAGCAGTCACCTGTGAGCTGGGATGAAGATCTGACAGCCGAAGACAACCGCTCCGCTGGCCGACGCACAACACACGCGGCCGCATAGAGAAGAGAAACACTGGGACGCCACATCCGAGGTATCACCATCCCATGCACGACTTCGTTCTCAATAATTAAACGGGCCACCGCACGGAGCTCGTCTCCAGTCGACTGGGAGACACGAGATACACACCGCCAGGCGTAATCAGACGCCGCCGCTGCCGCAAACGACACAGCTGCCGCTCTCTCAGCCAGAACATCCAGTAAGGAAACAGTTGTACAACACTTTCAATAATAGTTATCTTACGTAAAAATGCTGTTTCATTTTACCTCATACCCTAGCCAAGGAAGAACCCACCCCGCCCACTTGTTGTTAAGAAGAAAAAAGTAATTTATTTAGTAACAATTTGTCCATTTTATTTGGACTGTTGAGCTCCGTGGCCGTGGCGGATAACGCAGTGCGCCCGTGCAAAATACGTGATAAAAAGTGTTTGTGTTGTTGCAAAAAAGAAGAAAAGCCAGGAAAAAACAAGGAGAGGAGAATGCCTGCTGCAGCATCCAAACTGCTGTCGAGATTGTACTACTGTAGTAACTGAAGATCCATGCAATTTGCCAGCTGAAGATGGGTGCAAACCCGAAATGCATATTGGCGTACATAAAAAACGCATTAAAAAGTGGCTGGTTGCCGTATTTTTTCAGTGAAATTTATTTAGTGTTTTTCACCCTGCCATAATGCTGTAGAATCAAATGCCCTTTGCAGTAATGTTATCCTGACAACTGACTAGCATCAAAAGAGAAAACCCAGTTACATTTAGTGTCAGAAGAGTTACACATAGGAAGACTGCACCTGCTACCGATATATATTTTTTCTGAATTGTATGTAAATTTTTGTATTTTAAATGCCTTCTTTTAATAAGTAAGGACGTGTAAATTTAGGTAGAAATCTGTTGACATTTCATTGTATTTATCTGTGTCTTACTGTGGAACTTATAAGTTCTGGGAAAAAGCCAAAGGAATTGTTATTTGCATCGACTAGCAACGATAATAGCAGTGTTTGTGCGTTGTAAAATCTTTGGGTAGGGAGTTGTTGTGCGGGGAAAGCGCAGAGAGATAGAGAGAGAGAGAGAGAGAGAGAGAGAGAGAGACAGGTTGCAGTGCTTGTGGTGTGCAGAAATGTGGTGTTAACGCACTCGCAGTAGAGAGTACCATTTCGGCGGCATCATGTTTTTCTCCGGCAGGTGTCTAGAGCAGTAGTACTGACAGTGGACGGGCGGAAGAGGCTGTATTACTTACGATTGCCCGTTCCTGTAATTAGTCGTGCTCCACAAGATGCTACCGTCACCAACAGCAGCAGTTCCAGCAACACAGTTTCGTCGTCGGCTCCGAGTTTCGTCGCATGCACAGCACTGAAGTATGTTCACTGCTAGAAAGTATTAACGGCTAACCCAGCAGCACAACTGAATGTAATTTGATTGATAAAATTTATTTTAATAACAATCAGTTGAACTCACGACGATTCTGTCCTCATTGTCTCCAGACACTGTTACCAAGCAGGGTCCTTGTTCTTTTTTTTTCCTTATATAAAACCAAGTGTCATAAGAAATAAATTGAAAAGTTACAGCCAGTTTATTAATGAATAATTTCAGTTTTAAGAATTTTAGCCTCAGTCTACTTTCAATTAACTGTTGTACGACAGAGGCTTCAGTATAAGACTAAGGTAAGCAATGACATTATACAAGTCTGAGAATCAGTCACTGAAAAATTTCACATCTAAAGAAATGCACAAAATTAAGAGTGCAGAAGCTTTATTTGTTTTACATAGAGCTTGGAGTACATGGCAGTTTGATTTGATACGTATTCTAGTAATTTTATTCTGTTCAAGTTAGTAAAAAAAGGCTGGGTTGTTCAGATTCAAAATGGTTCAAATGGCTCTAAGCGCTATGGTACTTAACTGCTGAGGTCATCAGTCCCCTAGAAGTTAGAACTACTTAAACCTAACTAACCTAAGGACATCACACACATCCATGCCCGAGCCAGGCTTCGAACCTGCGACCGTAGCGGTCGCGCGATTCCAGACTGTAGCGCCTAGAACCGCTCGGCCACTTCAGCCGGCCCAGTTGTTCAGATAATAATATGAAATCCAATTTTCAGAATAAGGAACTACAAAGTAGAAGAGCTTGCTTTTCTTTTAATTTTGTTTGATGACGTCATGTTGAGGTCATCGAAAATCATTGTTCATGTAACGAAGTTCAGTACTAACTTACAGTTTAACTGCATATTTTCAAATCATTACTCGATTGCCTTTTTCAAAATTTAATGACATACATAACGTAAGAGTGACTTCTCATTGTTCTTTATCATTACGTATTCACATAAATTAGTATAAAAAACCGTGGGGACCTTCCGTTGCCGCGTCAGTGTTTAATAATACATGTTTTTCTTTCCCATCATCTTGTACAGGATTTTGGATGTAAATTGCCCTATTGGGCTGGGGATCGTTATTTACTTTTCGTTCATTAGTGTAACTTTTGGGTTCATCATCTGTCCAGTGTTGTTCGTGAGTGAATATACAAAATAACTTTCATTTTTTCCAAATTATAGCCCTGTTCTGTTGAAATACTTTTTTAATTTTAGTAGACTTTTCCATCAAAAGGGTCGGTTGTACACTTACCTGCCACTTATCGGTATTACTTCTTCGGGAAAGACAGCTTTTCAAATTAGTAAAAATCCATTAGGCATACACACGATCCACAGTCATATTTTATATCGCAAGCAGGATAGGCCGGTTAGTGAAGGGGAGGTTACAAATGGAAGCAGAAGAGTCGCAAACTGATGTGATCCGACGGCTTTATGTGAATCGCTTTGTTGTTTCTCGGATGAGGCGACGTTTTATAAAGAACGAAACTGTATCCCGTAGACCGGAACAGGGCGGATCACGTGTGACGTCACAAAAGGTGGACCGTTGCTAGGCTGTAAGGGCACGACGGAACAGCCTTACCACTGCAGTGCAACTGGCATCTGCCCTCTCATCATTCACTGGACGTGTTGTATCGAGGCAAACGGTGTACAGAAGGCTTCAGCAGAGTGGCCTTATATGTCAGAGACCTGCTGTCTATTTACCTCCGGCGTGTCTTCACAGAAGGGAACGTCTAGAGTGGAGCCGTCAACATGCCTCACGGGCGGTCGAAATGTAGGCCGTGTTCTTTTCACAGATTAGTCCCGATTTGGTTTGGAGAATGATTTTCGACGGGTTTGCATCTGTAGCGCACGTGGAACGCGATTTCGGGATTAGAACATTGTGCAATGAGGCCGACATAGAGTTACATCACGTCAGCATCGACCGATCCCTCTCCAAGACATGTGAGCCTCTCTGCAGGAAGAACGGGCGCTGTTGCCTCAACATGAGAGTGGTGGCATCATTCACAGCATGTCCCATCGTTGTCAGGCTCGTATTGGTGCCAGAGGTGGTCACACACCGAACTGAGCACATTAACCAGTTATCAGAATGTGTGTGCGAATCCGTTAAGTTGGAAAAATACGAAGAACATTTTTTCTACCTTTATGCATGTTGCAGATGATTATGTTCTGTATTCTTTATATTGTTTCTACTTTACTATCTCCTGTTTATACTGTATTGCAGCAAAATAAACGCAACCTTGCAAAATTTACGTTTGTTGCTTTAATTTTGGACAGGACTGTGGTTCACTCTTGAACATTTTTGTATGATAGGATACTCACAAATATCTTACGACTGTCTGTTTCCATTGGATTACCGTCATTTGTGTAATCAAACAGCAGTGGATGTTTCTGCCAACAGTTTTCATAGCACCAATTTCGATACTTCCCCTGTCTTTCTACAATTCACTACAATTTACTGGCGTTGCAACTTTGTTACGTAATGTCTACAGTGAACAGTCTCAAGTTCCATCTGACCTGTAAACGTCCTCAAACTTCTGTGCATTACAGCACCCAATGTTCATTTGGCACATGACGATTTCAGACCATTAAGATCGATGTAATGATTTTTTTGGTACAAGGACGTTAACCACAACCAGAACCAAATGGACACAAACGACTAACGTTTGGTACATCCTGATCTGACTTCTAATGAAGCTGTACAAGTATTGCAAAGTGATCTCTGAAAGACGTAGACTCATTCATTGACCAAGTTATTTCCTAGAGTTACAACAGTTGCCACAGTGGTGAAACATTTGCTGTTAATCACACTGTCAGCGTTTGTTATCATAACGTGGTTGCTACCTTATATGCATCCATATTCGAGATCGAGGAAGCATGCTTGTGCGATGGCGATCGACTCCTAGGTTACCGATTCGAATCTCAACTTACATACGGGGTGTACCTAAAGTCCGGGAACACTTTCAGTTATTTATTGCATAACATTGTACAGAGAAACTCTGATAGCTTTTTTTAACACAAACATTGGATATGCGAACCATGAGTGACTCGGTCGACGTCAATGCGGTAATCGAATTCTAGCCATACCCGTCCTAGCATGGCATCGTCGACTGTGGCAGTCGCTTCCCGTATTCTCTCCCGGAGCTCTGCTACATCACGTGGTAGAGGCGGTACATAACCAGATCTTTAATGTGTCCCCACAGAAAAAAAAGTCACACGGATTGAGATCTGGTGATCGGTGAGGCCATTTCATGAACTTCAAGACACAGAATGCTCGATCTGTAACTCAACCCGTCATGTTTGCGACTAGCGCTGACTATCGGCAGATTACCAAACTGCGCTGTGGCGATATACACGAAAAAAAACAACAAAAAACCTTAAAGGTTTCTCTTCAAAATGCAATATGCATGATATCTGTACAATGTTTCGTTGTTGTGCAATAAATAATTGAAAGTGCTCCCGGAATTTATGTACACCCTGTATACATTTCCGTCTCCGAGAGATGGAAAAAAATCGCAACATCAAGAAATAATTAACGTAGAGTAACGAAATTTCGGGAATACATTTGTCTAAGTAACACATGAAAGTAACACATGAAAGTGATTAAGACACTGACTGCCACATAACCCAATGTTGACTCGCAGTTACACGGTTTGTGAAGTATACATTATACTGTGGGCCGCGTGAGCCATAACTGGCTCACAAGCAGACCTGTGTCTAGAGGTCTCGTGAGACTCATAGGGATCACTGATAATTCGTTTCAACTATGGGTTTAATGGATTTAAAAGTGATGGCTCCGCTGAACACTGTTATATTTGTACCACTCAACATTTTTGTAATTGGTTGCCATGATGATTCCTGACTTCGGCGTGTGGTTAAATGGTACAGAAAGATCGTTTTTGAAATCCTTTTTGGAACATCTGTTGCAAATGCTCAAGTGCTGTAAAACTTGACAAACAAAGGATCCCAGTTTCGCATACACATAATTTCTTTCAGGAAGCGCTTGACTCTACTACTACTGAAGCCAAAGATCCACAACCACTACAACCGTTCCACGACGATAACAGCCAACGCCTTGTGAAGGTAGAGGGACTAAAGCAGAGAGACGAAGATGTTCGAGCTGTTATAAGCGCCTGTGAAGATCAGAAGAAAGAAAGGACGCTGCTAAGAAAGTGAAGTGCGTGTGCACTAATTGCAATAGACGTGACAGTTTTATGTGCAACAAGTTTTTTAGTGACATTCATAATGCTGTGTTGAAGAAGTAGAATATTCTAAAATCTTTCTTCATGAACATGGTCAGACCAAGTGAAAAAAATTGTAAATAATATTGTATGTAGCGCATACACAAATAAAAAAAAAGTTTTGCATCACCTCGGTTCCAGACAGTTCTGGAACCTATACAGAAAATTGGAATAGAAATCAACATAAACATCATTTCCGCCCATTTAATTGCTCATGAAAACCACACATTGCATTTTGCACCACCATACAGCGAGACCTTCAGAGGTGGTGGTCCAGATTGCTGTACACACCAGTAGCTCTAATACCCAGTTCCACGTCCTCTTGTATTGATACATGCCTCTGTTCGTCGTGTCATACTATCCACAAGTTCATCAAGGCTCTGTTGGTTCAGATTGTCCCACTCCTCAACGGCGTTTCGGCGTAGATCCCTGAGATTGGTTGGTGGGTCACGTCGTCCATAAACAGCCCTTTACAATCTATCCCAGGCATGTTCGATAGGGTTCATGTCTGGAGACCATGCTGGCCACTCCAGTCGAGCAATGCCGTTATTCTGACGGAAGTCATTCACAAATTCACAAAATGTGCACGATGGGGGCACGAATTGTCGTCCATGAAGACGAATGCCTTGTTGATATGCTGCCGGTACGGTTGCACTACCGGTCAGAGGATGGCATTCACGTATCGTACAGCCGTTATGGCGCCTTCCACTATCAGCAGCGGTGTATGTCGGCCCCACATAACGCCACCCCTCAACAGCAGGGGCATATGTGACACTCATCGGTGAAGAGAACGTGATGCCTATCCTGATTGGTCTATTTGACATGTTGTTGGGCCCATCTGTACCGCGCTGCATGCTGTCGTTGTTGAAAAACTAGACCTCGGCATGGACTTTGGGAGTGAAGTTGCGCATCATGAAGCCTATTGCGCACAGTTTGAGTCGTAACACGACGTCCTGTGGCTGCACGAAAAGCATTATTTAACGTGGTGGCGTTGCTGCCAGGGTTCCTCCGAGCCCGAGTCCGTAGGTAGCGAGCCCTTGTGCGGCCTGAGCGAGGCATGTCATCGACAATTCCTGTCTCTCTCTATCTATTCCATGTCTGAACAACATCGCTTTGGTTCATTCTGAGACGCCCGGACACTTCCCTTGTTGAGAGCCCTTCCTGGCACAAAGTAACAATGTGGAAGCGATCGAACCGCTGTATCGACCGTCTAGGCATGGTTGAACTACAGACACGAGCCGTGTATCTCCCTCCTGGTGGGATGACTGTAACTGATCGTCTGTCGGACTCCCGCAGTCTAATACGCGCTGCTCATGCATGGTTGTTTACATCTTTTGGCGGGTTTTGTGACATCTCTGAACAGTCAAAGGGACTGTGTGTGTGATGCAACATCCACAGTCAACGTCTGTTTTCAGGAGTGCTGCAACCGGGGTGATGCAAAACATTTTTTGATGTGTGTATAATCAAATAAACTAATTGTTTGAATCATTTATTGAGAAACGATTTTTTTAATACATATTGCGGTTTTAAATCATGTGAGTCACATGTGGCTCAGTGGCCACAAATTATAACTGTGTTAAAATGTTGTTGTTGGGAACCGCGCTGCTGCTTCGGTCGCAGGTTCGAATCCTGCCTCGGGCATGGATGTGTTTGATGTCCTTAGGTTAGTTAGGTTTAAGTAGTTCTAAGTTTAGGGGACTGATGACCTCAGATGTTAAGTGCCTTAGTGATCAGAGCCATTTGAATCTCTTTTTTTTGTGTGTGTTGGGGGGGGGGGGGGGGAGGGACACGAGAGTCATATATGGCTCACGCTTGTTATCCTTCCAGGTCAGTCATAAATTGTGTTAACACTGCAATATTGCAAGTTAGCGCGAGATAAACCATTGCAAATGCGACATGTTGGTACATTAATAGCCGGTGTAGCGGGCTAAATGCTGAATGTAAGCATGCAAAGGAGCGTGCATTGTGTTGTACAGCTGCCGGATGTCAGTTTGTGGGATGCAGTTCCATGCCTGTGGCACTTGATCGGTCAATACAGTGACGGTTAATGCTGTTTCAGGATGACGCTGGAGTTGTCGTACGATGATGTCCCAGATGTGCTCGATCGCAGACAGATCTGGTGTGCGAGCAGGCCAAGACAAAACGTTGACGCTCTGTGCAGCATGTTGGGTTACAGCAGCCCTATACGGGCGAGCGTTATCCTGTTGGAAAACACCCTTTTAATGCTATTCATGAATGGCAACACAACAGGTCGAATCACTAGATTGTACAAATTTGCAGTCAGGGTGCGTGGGATAACCACAAGATTGTTCCTGCTGTCATACGAAGTCTCTCCCCAGATCATAACACTGGGTCTCGGTCCAGAGCGTCTAGCACACAGGTTGGTTGCAGTCCCTCAACTAACCTCCTTCTAATCAAGCCACGGCCATCACTGGCACCGAGGCAGACTTTTTTTTTTAAGGTGTGACCCCCTCCACGCTCGCACAAGCATGGTGGCCAACTCAAAAGGTCTACTGTCTCCTCTGAATTGTTAGTATTTAGAACCGAGGAGATCGCAGGAGCGAGGAACTGCGATGTTATCCGTACGTCTGGGTAGGGTTACCCATTAATACGGGCGCATCTGGGTGATAGAAGTGGTCGAAAAAGCTCGACAGAGTCAAGCTTGAAAAGAGAGCGGTTTTAAGGGCAGAGGGAAAAAAGTACCAAGGCAAGTGCCAAGGGAAAAAAAACTCTGCGAGTGCCAGGTTGGGTAGTAAGGGCAATAGGGGTTTCTTGCTATCTGCGACAGATCGTGCAAGGTAAGGTTATGTTAGCGGTTGGGTATCATGTATCAGTACCATAGAAGCAATGCCAGATTGTCATAGAGTGATCAGTCTTGTGGAGGAGGTGAGCGCTGCTGTAGCTGGGCCGACGATATCTCCTGGGACAGCTGCTGCTCCTGTAACATAGCCATGTCGTTGTACGTTTATCAATTCCCATGGTCCTGAGGGAACTGGCAGGGTGATATGTGTTGGGAGTTTGTGTGTCATGTGTGGCTTCCCTGCGATTGCCAGTTCTCATGGCAGAGGCTCAGCTAGCAAGCTATTCAGTGGCTGAAGTGCAGGGGCTAGCCTCATTGTGTAGTTTGCTTAGTTATGATGACTAGTCCCTAAGGAGTGTCTTTGGGCGCTTCTGTTTCCATCTATGGTGGGCCAGCTTCCATCAGAAAGAGCGACAGACCTCCACCCTGCCCTCCAATGGCGATGGTTTGGAGGCAATAGAACTCACACTGAAGGTGGTGTGTCACGGAGCTGTCCTTGACGTAAGCGATTTGTAACAGTTCGTTGTGTCACTACGTTACCAACCACTGGTCAAATCGCTGCTTCAGATACTGCCGATGCACCAGAGCCATACGCCAGAAGCTCAGTCTGCTTGCGACTGTACATTCTCGCATTCACCGCTGCCAACAATCATGTACAACGGGTACATTCCTGTTGTTGGGTTGGGTTGTTTAGGGGGAGGAGACCAAAGAGCGAGGTCATCAGTCTCATTGGATTACGGATGGGGAAAGAAGTCGGCCGTGCCCTTTCAAAGAAGCCATCCTAGTATTTGCCTGGAGCGATTTAGAGAAATCACGGAAAACCTAAATCAGTGTCCTCCCGAATGCGAGTCCAGTGTGTTAACCACTGCGCCAACTCGCTCGGTTACATTCCTGCCAAGTCTTTCTACAGTATCGCAGAAGGACCATCGAGTTTCTTGTAGCCCTATTACACAGTCGGGTTCAAACTCAATGAGGTGTTGATAATAGCATCTTTGTCGCCTTACGGGCATTCTTGACTAACATCGACTCTCCACGTCCAGTCTCAAAGGTAACTAACGGTCAAGACCGTTCAGCGTGGTATTTAAAGCAAACCTAATTTCCAACCTCACAATGGCGTTTGTCACGAAATTCTAATAAACACTATCTTTCAGATGGAGAAACACGCCTAGAAACATTCGTTTATGTCGCACAACTCCTTCTTGGTGCTGCGATTTTTTTTTCGTCAGTATAAGACTTTGACTTCTAGCACCCGTGTGATGCTCATTTGTTTTCAGAAGCCCGCTCTGTTCTTCTGTGAAGTGCACATTCTCTTAGCGTTTTCCAGCTCTGAGATGTAGTAGTTGGCAGCTCTTAATAAACGGAGTGTGTCTTAAGCCTCGGTTCCTTTTTATTAAGCTTTCCGACGCCTTTCTTTCAATAGAGTCTCTAGTTACGCTGTTCCAGGAAACTGGTGATTGCACTGCGACGATGGTCTCGTCGTACCTCGTTCTCCTTTCATACTTCAAGAAATTCTTGGGGACGCCTTCTTCTGCGACTTGCGCGTCTATGGGGATCAGACGATGATGATGAAGACAACACAACACCCAGTCTCTGAGCGGAGAAAATCAACGACACAGCCGGGAATCGAACCTGGGCATCTTAGCATAGCATTCCGTCGCGCTGATCACTCATTTATCGTGGCGGACGTGGGGACAGCTGATTTGCTTCGATGTTTTAGTCAGGTGCGTAGCTCATGTTCATTCCATTTCTTCTCCACTGGTCTAATCGTGCACCGCTTAAGATACGCGCCACAGTCGCATGAAACGCGAAGCTCACCCGACTATCGGAGACACAGGTCGTCCTTTTATCTTTGTTGACGGGTGAGCAGTCGGCTGGATGCCATGTTGTCATAGGACATAGGAGCCAACCAATCTTTCCGGAAGCGCGGTCTAGCATAAGACAGATCAGCGATTCTTCACTTTTTCCTTTCTCATTCTCAATATCTTCCTCACACATTGTTGGTTTCGACTGAAACTCTCGCTCAGTTTGTCGTTCTGAGAACCTGTTTCTTCGGAACAGTTGTCATAGATGTTATAATTCTTCGGCGAGGCTTTTTTTGTCTAACAGCGCTCGGGCTCTGTGTACCAGAGCCCCCAAACATATGTTTGTGACTGATGGCGATGGCTCAAGACGTGAAGAAAGAGGTGCGTCGGTGTTATGTATGCACTGATATACAGGGATCCGTAGAAATAAGTAGCGAGTCCATATTTTCAAGTTACGTCAGGAATTTCATATTAGGACGGGTAGAGAGTATAAGTTTACGGACCTCTTCACATAATTTCCCCTCCAGGTGACCACATCACAAGCGTGTCTTCTGTGTATCGATACAAACGCTTTCGACTGAACGTGGAAGATTCTAGTGTCTTCGCTCATCGTGTTCCGTGTATAGGTTCGCCAAAACAGGCGACAAAGGACAGCCCATAGTCACGCCATCGGTTTGTTCATAGCATTTTTCATCACACAGGAAATAAACTGAAATGAGAAGGGGCTTATAGATTTCGAACTTTTCCGCCATTACTTCCAAGGATCAGATTGCGTGACTTCCGTGAAGATGGCGACCATATCGAAAGCAACCAAAACATCCGTGTCACAGAGCAGAAACTTACTCTGAAGTTGGGGACTTTTGAAAGTAAGGTTCGCATTTCCCCACAATTCCATCGAAACGTGTTTTGGAGACTTTTCCAGTTGAAATGTAGGGTGCACTAACATTACCAACAGCCTGTCTTACAGGAAAGTCTTCCTTGTGCACCTCATGAAGATCACATCGCTGTGTTGGAATACGAGTAAGCATAGACGAACTTTCATCACCAGTGATAATTTTTGAAAAACAGTTTGGACTCTTTCAAAGCACAGCATATATTCACGCGATCTTATTTTTGTTCGGCACTCAGCAGTCGTGATACGAATTTCGCAGCCACCCCCTTTAATCTCAAACCATCCGTCACAATTCCCTGCACTGAATCCCGACCACTCCCGACAACTCCAAAATTTCTTCAGTGGTCGTCAATCCTTGCTGATGAATACGCCAATGTTTGCAACATTTTCATGTGCTCGGGCCGTGGGAGGACAACGAGAAAGAGGTTTGTCATCACTTGACATCTCACCATTTTTTAAAGGAGGAAACCGCTCAAATACTTGACTTCTCCCCATAGCATAGTCGTGTTACTGTTCCACAGAAATTCACAGCTGCACCCTGTTCACGAAAATCAGACATCGCAAAGAGACAATGACATAAATCAGTTGTCTCTATAAACTCTGCCCAACAGGCCCGGATCGGGGGAGAGGGGGGGGGGCATACATGCATAGTGTACGTGTTGTCCCTGCGAGGGGAATCCACGTCGCATCTAGAAATAGAAAACGCAGACAACAGGGGACGGGACAATACTTGCTGAGCCTAGTAAACCGAACGGGTGAATGCCAATCGTTGTTTACTTATTTATGTAGCTGACTAGGTTTGCGACTGATATGCATTGCTGTAATTATTAGCAAAATCCATAGATTTACACTATCTATGGATTTTTATATAATTACAGCAATGCATATCAGTCGCAAACCTAGTCAGCTACAAAGTACACAGAGTTGAAATAAACGACAAACAGGAAAACAGGTAAGAATGATTACATATTATCTTCTTGGTGTGTCCAAGAAAGCGAAATTTTGACAGAAAAGTTTTGCTAAATCAGTACATTGCTAAGGGAAGCTGTACAGTTTCCGGTCAGCAATCGGTTAATTCTATTCTTGGAATGGTGCAAAGAACGCGTTGCACGGAAACGTAATAATAAACACCTGATAAGTAAATCGGTGATTCTGGCAGGGTTACTGAAGTCAACCGGAGAATACGATTTCGCAGTGGCAGGAATATTTACAGAATTAGTGATGACAAAACTTATGTATGTTTGCAGGAGGGGGGGGGGGGGGCGGTATTCAACCGCTAAATCCCTGTTAAAATTCTTGGTGAAACCTTCATTTGCATAATCCGCTACTAGTTTCGGTCAATGACCATTATCAAGCTTTTCTTCCATTGACCGTAGGAAACTTAAACCAAAATTTGCTCTTGTAAGCCCACCATAGTAGGTAAAAAATTTCTCACAATTATCACTGAGCGCGGCAATTTTCGTCAAGAAGCATACTGACACACAAGATTGTTTGTTGGAACGAGGAAGGAGAAGAAACAGGGACATCACACAAATTATATGGAAGAATATGAAGATCCCAATTATATACAAAAATTTGATGCTACTACTACTTCTCGATATCATGCTTGAGAAACTGGAGCATAAGAAAGAAATGAGCAACTATTTCGTAATATAAAACTTTTTGCTTGTAGTAGGACCAATAGGAATCTGATATTGGGACTTCGTATATTATTTTCTGTCGTGTTATTTATGTAAATGAGGTAGATGAAAATGACAATTTGTGCCAAAACAGTCTCGCTTATTTGGTGTGTGTTACAGTGTCTGCTGTATTAAAAGGAGATAATGACAAAATTGACGTAATCAAATCGAGAAACCACACCAGTCTTCAGTACAATTCGTATTAAGAACTTTTTCAGTATTACACAACGACTTTTTGATTTTTCATGTAGCGAAAAGTTGACGAGCTTTGATGAGGTATTACATTCTTACGCAGAAAGGAAAGCACGCAGTGCAAAGTTGTTGCGAGATTAGAGAGGAAGAAATTGTGGGACCTAAGAACTGAAGAAATGTGTACTGTCTTGCTTGTCTCTTGTATTTACTGCTTTGACGTTTCCTATATTTAATTTTGTCGCACAAAAGAGAAAGTTATTAGCTAATAGGCAATAAGGAGTGCAAATTTTGTGAAGAGTTGTTATTCTCCCGGTCACAAATAATTCCCCCAGTATTAATTGTGAGTTCTTTTTTAAGGGGGGGGGGGGAGGATGTCAAACTGAGACTGGGAGCAGGAGAGGCATCACAGCACATTTTAATTTCCACTGTCGTGAATGTAGGTTTGGTGGCTTTAATTGGAAAATATACATGTCTGAATACCATAGAGCGAAATACAGTGACGTGCCATAGGAGAATGCTATGTGAATAGGCGTGGCACTGCACTTTGGCACACTTAATACAAAATAATCTCTCTTACTTTTCCTCTAACCTATGTGTTTCGTACATCAAATTCTTCAGAAAGATGTGCTCTACAAAATGAACATTTTTTCATAAATCGGTTTTGTTAATGTCCTATCTCAAACGCTCGAGTGGTCCTTACCTTCTTCAGCGACGGCACTCAGATTACTGACTCTGGAATGTTCGCTCTATGCACTCCTAGACCATTAACGTCGCTACATGGAAGTTCTCACCTCATACGTGGAGCCGTTGTATTCCACACGAGACATACACTCCTGGAAATTGAAATAAGAACACCGTGAATTTATTGTCCCAGGAAGGGGAAACTTTATTGACACATTCCTGGGGTCAGATACATCACATGATCACACTGACAGAACCACAGGCACATAGACACAGGCAACAGAGCATGCACAATGTCGGCACTAGTACAGTGTATATCCACCTTTCGCAGCAATGCGGGCTGCTATTCTCCCATGGAGACGATCGTAGAGATGCTGGATGTAGTCCTGTGGAACGGCTTGCCATTCCATTTCCACCTGGCGCCTCAGTTGGACCAGCGTTCGTGCTGGACGTGCAGACCGCGTGGGACGACGCTTCATCCAGTCCCAAACATGCTCAATGGGGGACAGATCCGGAGATCTTGCTGGTCAGGGTAGTTGACTTACACCTTCTAGAGCACGTTGGGTGGCACGGGATACATGCGGACGTGCATTGTCCTGTTGGAACAGCACGTTCCCTTGCCGGTCTAGGAATGGTAGAACGATGGGTTCGATGACTGTTTGGATGTACCGTGCACTATTCAGTCTCCCCTCGACGATCACCAGAGGTGTACGGCCAGTGTAGGAGATCGCTCCCCACACCATGATGCCGGGTGTTGGCCCTGTGTGCCTCGGTCTTATGCAGTCCTGATTGTGGTGCTCACCTGCACGGCGCCAAACACGCATACGACCATCATTGGCACCAAGGCAGAAGCGACTCTCATCGCTGAAGACGACACGTCTCCATTCGTCCCTCCATTCACGCCTGTCGCGACACCACTGGAGGCGGGCTGCACGATGTTGGGGCGTGAGCGGAAGACGGCCTAACGGTGTGCGGGACCGTAGCCCAGCTTCATGGAGACGGTTGCGAATGGTCCTCGCCGATACCCCAGGAGCAACAGTGTCCCTAATTTGCTGGAAAGAAGCGGTGCGGTCCCCTACGCCACTGCGTAGGATCCTACGGTCTTGGCGTGCATCCGTGCGTCGCTGCGGTCCGGTCCGGTCCCAGGTCGACGGGCACATGCACCTTCCGCCGACCACTGGCGACAACATCGATGTACTGTGGAGACCTCACGCCCCACGTGTTGAGCAATTCGGCGGTACGTCCATCCGGCCTCCCGCATGCCCACTATACGCCCTCGCTCGAAGTCCGTCAACTGCACATACGGTTCACGTCCACGCTGTCGCGGCATGCTACCAGTGTTAAAGACTGCGAAGGAGCTCCGTATGCCACGGCAAACTGGCTGACACTGACGGCGGCGGTGCACAAATGCTGCGCAGCTAGCGCCATTCGACGGCCAACACCGCGGTTCCTGGTGTGTCCGCTGTGCCGTGCGTGTGATCATTGCTTGTACAGCCCTCTCGCAGTGTCCGGAGCAAGTATGGTGGGTCTGACACACCGGTGTCAATGTGTTCTTTTTTCCATTTCCAGGAGTGTATATAACTCTAGGCATCAGCGTTCAAAAAAATCGAAAATCTCATTTCTAAGCGCACACCCAACATTAGGACTGTAACGTTGCCACTGTCGCCTGAATTGAACGCAGCTCGTCTGTACTCCCGCTGATGTATCAATTATTTACTTTCTTGGAGATGCTGGATCTAAACATTGGCGGTTTGGGAAACGCTGTGCAGGTTTCGCGGCGAGCCTCTTAAGCCGCTTCATGTAGGATCAAAGATGTTACATACCCCACGGACACATCATTAGGCTTACGACAGTTTTCGCACCCACCCCAGGACATATCACCATGTCTTTTTGGTCCAACCCAGGACGTGCAGATAGTTTTGAAATTCCTTAAAAGGCTTAACAGTTTACTAACAAAAATTGCCTAGATTTTGGTTCTAGCAGATGAAAGTTTCGGGTCATACAACTTTTTAACCAGTTTGGATGTGCAGTCTGATGGCTCGAAACTGAGTTCGTATCTATCACTCCTATGTTTAGGTGTCCTCATGTCGTCATTAATACACGCTTTCCACTGTGTCCAACAGAAAATTCTCCAGCGCACAGCGTGCAGCAAACATGATGTAATGTTATTGCCGTTACAAAATTACTAAAATTTGTATTGATGTAGGTTATCATTAAATACATAGTTTCTTTCGCCCATTGCTTAACGATGAGGCAAAAATGGAAGAGAGATAGAATGATAGAAAATATGTAGACAAGTTAGTTGGCACACGAAAATAACACACACACACGCTCCCTCTGTTATATTATCATATGATTAGGTGAAGAACTGTGATAGAATTCGTGGCGATGCCTCCTACACGAAGTCAGCACTTGCTCCAAGATCCTGCGAGAGAGGCACGGGCATCAGAGAACGCAACATACAGCATATAGGTCTAAAGTTAAAACAAAAGGAAGAAAAAACTTTGCCAGTAATAAATTTCTCAAACCCTGGACATTTTCGCAGCACTCATCTTTGTCCCAGCCAGCAGTAAATAGCAGGACTCTCGGGGATAAGTATCACCAGCCTTCCCACCACTTCTTTCACATTCTTGTATCGGCAAAACGCATTTTGTATGTGGAACTAAAGCAGATTGTAGACATCAACAGTATGAATGATATGACAATTTAAATCAAATTTACCTCCTTGAATTACACTGAGGGGACGGAAGTCGTGGAATAGCGGTGTGCACTAAGGGGGAAGGCGACGATATCGCGTACACAGGGCATAAAAGGGCCGAGGTGTCATTTGTTCTCGGTTGATTCATGTTAACAGGTTTCTGGCGTGATTATGTCCTCACGACGGGAATTAACAGACTTTCAACGCGGAATGGTAGTTAGACAGTTGGAGCTATACGTATGGGACATTCCATTTCGGAAATCGTTAGCGATTAAATATTCCGAGATCCATGGTGTCAAGAGTGTGCCGAGAATACCAAATTTCAGGCGTTACCTCTCATCAAGTGCAACGAAGTGGCCGATGGTCTTCATTTAATGACCGAGAGCAGAGGTGTTTGCGTAGAGATGAAAGTGCTAAGAGACACTGCATGAAATAACCGAAGAAGTCAGTGTTGAACGTATGACGAACGTGCCTTTGTTAGCAGCACGACATCGCCTGCAGCGGCTCTCCTGGGCTTGTGATCGTATAGGTGGACTCTACAGGACTGGGAAACCACGGCATGCCAGGTGAGTCTCGATTTCACTACGTAAGAGCTGATGGTAGGGTTACGGTGTGTCACAGACGCCTCGAAGCCATGGCCTCAGGTCTTCGACAAAGCACTGTGCAAGATGGTGGTGGCTCCATAATTGTGCGGGCTGAGTTTACATAGAACAGACTGGGTCCTCTGGGTGTTCAGCTACTTGGAGACCACTCATGGACGTCATGTCCTCAACGATGGAATTGAGCCATGGCGACTGGCGGTAGGGTGTTCTACTTGCATCGCTGATATCGATATTCGGCTGTCCTGCTATCTTTGACTCCTCCCCCTGGCGGGTTTCCCGGGTGAACGTGTTACGAGAGTGTCTCCGGTAGGCGTTCAACGAGCCAACTTGTGTTGAAAACAAGCCCGCGTCCCTGACCGTGGTGCATGGGCCTCGCCGTGCTCGTTGCCCTTGTCTTTTGTCGCGTCGGATGTGCGGTGCCGATCATTGGGCGCCTTGACGCGCAAAATTGTGATGGGTTCGTTGCCTCACGCTGAACAGCTTCCCAGCTCGTAATTTGCAAGCTCCAAGTTACGTATTACTTTTATTCTCTGTTTAACTAAGAAGATTGTTGTAACTTATTGGGGTATGGGTAGCTGCCGGTGATGGTTCTAAACTTGGTTCCACAGTGGCTATTTTAAGGAGCCTCATGTTTCTCATTTCGTTTCCCATCATCTGTGGTGTGTGTGTTTTAAGTGATTTTCATGCAAATTTCAGTTGTTTTAGGACAGTGACCGCTTTGGGACTGGTTGCGGTTGTGTACGCGCTCGACAGCCGTAGAGTTGATGGTTTAATCATTTGTTACGTCAGGATTTGGTATGTTTATTTAATGTTGAAAGTGTCTTAAGACAACTGGAAGTGATCTCTAAGTTTCCTGCTAATTTACTGGGAGACGGGTAACGAGAGTATTGCTCCATAAGAATTTGGGGGCATGCTTATTATGTATTCCAGTGTGGCTGTAATTTTACCTTGTTTTCATTGCAGTCTTTTTGTGCTGCAGGCTATTTGTTAAATCTGCTCGTTTCCTGGCGGCGGTGCGGTTATGGATTCTTATCAATACCGCTCATTGTAAGGCCGGTCGGGCTATATATAAATATATACCGCCTGCTAGTGAGCCAGTGTACTAGCCGTGTGGAGTTAACGCTCGTATTGCCTGCTGCCCGTATTGCCCGTATTGCTTTTAAATACTGCTGTGGACCTTAATGCTGTTCTCAAAAGTTTCGTGCAAATTTGGGAATCATTCTGAGTCATTATGTCCGTTAGTTAAGTTAGGCCACTTCGTTAATGTTAGCGTTTCTGTAAGTGATTTTACTGGTTGAGTTATTACTAGCCATTCTTATTTAACACTTACGTTAGTCATTGGTGTATCTTCAATGAATGTGCAACTTGTTATTTTTCCTGTGTGCCAGTTATGCGACCTCGGATGGCCCACTTTGAAATTTTTAGTATAAGCTTTTTTCACTGTGGACCTTTATGTGGGCAGTTCAGTTTCATTAAACTTCAAGAACTTGCTTTTTTGATGAAGTTGTGGTACTATGTGGCTGTGTAACTTTGAGTTGGAAGTGTACAGTGTTACTAGTCTTTTGAGATATTGTTAAACAAGAACTATTGTTTATGAATGATTGTTTCACCGTGCTTACAATCTATGATTTTGGTGTTTATGTAATTCAGTTAAACTGAAGATTTGTATATTGCATTAGTAAGAGGGCAAATGTCCGAATTGAAGTTTATTATAAAGCCTGTTTTGAGTCAAATTAAAACTGTAAAACAATCACAAGCTTATCCATCACTAGTGATCCCGGACTTCGTATTTCCTTTAAATAACTGTGATGAGATTGTAATTTTTGATTTTCTAAAGAAGTGAGTAGTACCACGGTTCATGAATTTTTATGGATGACAAGTGCCATGTCACAGTGCGCCATGTCCACATGTTGGCGATTCGTTTGCAAAACATTCTGGACAATTCGAGTGATTGATGTTGCCACCCAGATCACCTGACATGAATCCCATCGAACATTTATGGGACGTAGTGGAGAGGTCATTTCGTACACAGAATCCTGCTCAGGCTATGTTTTCGCAGTTGTGGACAACTACAAAGGCAACGTGGATCAACATTTCTGCAGGAGACTTTCAAGGATCCGGTGAGTCCATGCCACGTCGATTTGCTGCACTACGGCCTACAAAATGAAACCGGACACTACTTTTGTCACTTCAAGACAAATAATACGGAAATAATATTACAGTTGTTGTTGTTGTGGTCTTGAGTCCTGAGACTGGTTTGATGCAGCTCTCCATGCTACTCTATCCTGTGCAACCTTCTTCATCTCCCAGTACCTACTGCAACCTACATCCTTCTGAATCTGCTTAGCGTATTCATCTCTTGGTCTCCCTCTACGATTTTTACCCTCCACGCTGCCCTCCAATACTAAATTGGTGATCCCTTGATGCCTCAGAACATGTCCTACCAACCTATCGCTTCTTCTAGTCAAGTTGTGCCACAAACTTCTCCCCAATTCTGTTCAATACTTCATCATTAGTTATGTGATCTACCCATCTAATCTTCAGCATTCTTCTGTAGCACCACATTTCTAAAGCTTCTATTCTCTTCTTGTCCAAACTATTTATCTTCCACGTTTCACTTCCATACATGGCTACACTCCATAAAACATTTTAAGAAATGACTTCCTGCCACTTGAATCTATTCTCGATGTTAACAAATTTCTCTTCTTCAGAAACGCTTTCCTTGACATTTCCAGTCTACCTTTTATATCCTCTCTACTTCGACCGTCATCAGTTATTTTGCTCCCCAAATAGCAAAACTCCTTTACCACTTTAAGTGTCTCATTTCCTAATTTCCTGAGCATCACCCGATTTAATTCGACTACACTCCATTATCCTCGTTTTGCTTTTGTTGATGTTGATCTTATATCCTCCTTTCAAGACACTATCCATTTCGTTCAACTGCTCTTCCAAGTCCTTTGATGTCTCTGACAGAATTACAATGCCATCGGCAAACCTCAAAGTTTTTCTTTCTTCTCCATGGATTTTAATACCTATTCCGAATTTTTCTTTTGTTTCCTTTACTGCTTGCTCAATATCCATCCACCTTTACAAAGATAGAAAGAAAAAAAGTCAGAGAAGGGAAATCTGTACGGTAACGAGTAAAGTGGGCTCTTATAAAGCCTACCAGCGATGTACCTTAAAATAACCAAGATTAGGACATAAGCCGTACCGTAGATTGTCTTCCCGACTGTGGCGCATGAATTGCTAGGAAACGTCGCAGCCAGCGATACGATATTTACATTTTTATTGCTACCATGTGAAACTATTTTGCCGTTGAAAAGTGTAGTTCATAAAATATTGTTTTCTATTGTGTACACATCCGCTGTGCTGTGACTGTGCGATCGATACCACAGGTTTTTGTTTCCAATTGCAGAATGACATCTCCATTCCATTTTTAATTAATTATAGGTGTCGCAATACTCAAAGACTTGAAAAGTAGTGACGCCAAAAGGGTTACGAGCTGAGTGCGAAATTCATCTCTTTCTTTGGTAAAAAACATTTATCAGTTCAGATGGGTAGCAGCTAACAACGAACAATAAATCACCTTTGGTATTTTCGCGACGGCGATTAATCTTCACAAGCAGTGAAAGGCTCACCTGCCCCCGGGAGCGCAACCCCGGGTGTGGGACTTACGGCTTAGGTCGGCACCGCTACTGGTATCCACTAGGAGTGTGATGAAATGACGACATGAGCACAGTGCACTGTATTTCGTGATGTAACAATATTTTGCGGCGATTCGTAATTCAAGCGATTACGTGCCACAGCTACTGTGCAAGAATCAAATCTACAGAGGACAGGGACCGCCTGCAGAGATCTCTCCTCTGTCTGGGCTCGTCTTTCTTTTCTCTGCATATGGGTTACTGCCGGCCGAGGCTACAATGACAAGTATTAGTACTAAAAGTATTGGACTTAATGCCGAATTCCAAATTATTAGGTTGGTGCACGCGTTTGCAGCGCTTTTCTTTTGCGTTTTAGTATTCCGGTTGGTATGGGTTTATTTATCGATTGTCGATATTATTTTTAGCTCGCTGTTGCTATTTGAGTTTACATACCGTCATTTCGTCATTTAGAAATAGTGATTGGAGCTGTGGATTCTAGAAAATGGAGTGCCAATGGGAGGAACTGGAAAATTCTCGATATTTTTCCTGTTTGAGGTCAGTAGAAGTGTGATACCAGGGAAGGCAGCCAGAAATATTTGCGCCGTGTATCGGCAAAATGTCACTGTACAGAGAACCCCAAGAAATTGGTTTTGTCGTTTTAAGGAGGACCGTTTTTGTACTCTCCACGTCCAGGAAGGCCTTTGGGATTTGTTGGAGATCGTTTAAACTCAATAACCTACAATAATCCAAGTCAGTGTATTCGAGAGCTGGCAGTGGTGATGAATTGCGATCATTTCCCCATGTTGCGATGTTTGGATGCAATGGGAAAGGTTCAAAAACCGTATCTACTGATACCACTTGCTGTAAGCCACAATCGCAAAAGCCAGTTGGTGACCAGACGTCCATTTATGCTTGCTTCCCCAGACCCATCCCTTGTTACATGTGTGGAAAGGAATGTGTGGCATATTTTATGGTATTGCACAACGTGACACATGCCATGCTAGATGACATGAGGGCATGTGTCATGTTATATGACACGACATCATGCATCATGTTGAGACGATGCATTATTACAAAACGTGGTTCTAATTTTAACAAGTAAAAACGCGAGAATACGTCAGGATTAAATGCCTATGAAGTTACCAGATATGTCGAAAACGTAGTTCCCTTCGTTTATGTCCCTAACTCTTCCCAGGACATCTTCGCCTTTTCTTATGCAGTTTTAAGGAGGATAGTTTTGACATTAGTGACTCTCCAATTGTAGGAAGGCCTTTGCGGTTCGGGGTTTGATGAAGATCGTTTAAACGCATTACTCAACAATAATCCACATCAGTGTACTCGAGAACTTGAAATTATGATGATCTGATCATTCCTCCATCGTGCGATGTCTGGGTGCAATGGGGAAGGTTAAAAACCATTTGTGTTGGTACCGCATGCTTTAAGTCAAAATAACGAAGCCGCACGGGGTAGCCGCGCGGTGTAGGGTGGTCCTATCACGGTTCGCGTGGCTCCCCCCATCGGAAGTTCGAATCCTTAGCGTAAGTTTAAGTTAGATTAAGTAGTGTGTAAGCTTAGGGACCGATGACCTCAGCAGTTTGGTCCCGTAAGATCGTACCGCAAATTTCCAAATATTTCCATAATCCCAAAGGTCAGAAGTTGGCCATCTCTTCCTGTTCCCCCAAACCCATCCCTTGTCACATGTGTGTTAAGGGACTCACTAATGTGTTTCTAGAGAGTGGGATACATATATATTAAGACGTATCCGAGAGTGGAGGTGCATTTATAGTAGGTATTATCCCAGACTGGGAATACATGCGTTCTAAACTTTGGCTCTGAGCACTATGCGACTTAACTTCTGAGGTCATCAGTCGCTTAGAACTTAGAACTAATTAAACCTAACTAACCTAAGGACATCACACACATCCATGCCTGAGGCAGGATTCGAACCTGCGACCCTAGCGGTCACGCGGTTCCAGACTGAAGCGCCTAGAACCGCACGGCCACATCGGCCGGTATTCTAAACTTTAATGGCATATTTTATCATATTGCACAACATGGCACATGACATGTTGGATGACATGATGGCATGTGTCATGTTAAATGACATGTCATCATGCATGATGTTGAGAAGATGCATTATTACAAAACATGGTTGTAACGCTAACAAGTAAAAAACCGTGCGAATACGTTAGGATGTTCTGATTTAAATGTCTATGAAGTTACCAGATACGTCGATAGTGTAGTTCCCTTCGTTTATGTCCATAACTCTGCCCAGGACATCTTCGACTTCTTTTATGCAGTTTTAAGGAGGATATTTTTGACTTTAGAGAGTCTCCATTTGCAAGAAGGCTTTTGGGGTTCGTGGTTTGATGATGAATGTTTAAACGCATTACTCTACAATAATCCACGTCAGTGTACCCGAAAACTTGCAGATGTCATCAATCATTCCACCAGCATGCGATGTTTGGATGCAACGGGGAAGGTTCAAGAACTATATCTACTGGTACCGCATCTGTCCAAATCACAGAAGTCAGTAATTGGCCAGACGTGCATCTCTGCTTGCTCGTTATCAATTGGCTCGTGAACAACACCGACATTCCTACCCTATATCGTTATTGGTGAAGGCAAATGGTGTCTTCATGCTAACATAAGGAAAACAAAACGATGGTAAAGCTCAGACAAAGCATCAATTCCCTGTACAAGGACATGAGTGCATCAACAAAAGACAATGTTATGCATCGGGTTTAACAGCGGAGGTGCGGTGTATTACGAAATGCTCTCCTGAGGTGTAACCATCACTGTTGACATTTATTCTCAACTACTGAGATCTCTTGCAGACGAAGTCCAAGAACAACGTCCGGGAAGACTGCATTAAGTGATTCTACTCTTCGATAATGGGCGCCCACATTCTGCTCGACTGACAAAAACACTACGCAGGAGTTGGGTTAGAAAGCCATTCCGAAACCATCTTATTCACCTGATCTTGTGCCCTCAGATTTTCACCTTTTCCGCTCTCTGTCGAATAACCCTCGAAGAATTTCCACTCCGGATGAAAATGCTCTCCAAATACGGCTCGACGAGTTCTTCGCCTCAAAACCACGTGATTTCTACAGTCGCGGGATCGTAAAGTTGCTCCAGCGTTGGTAGAGTGTTGTAAATACGCATCTGTTAAAACTTACGGAAGGACTCTACGAACTGATGCACTAACCCAGTATAAACTTCGTGGTCATTAGGAGAACAGACGACATTGATGAGAACATTACTGAGTGAGCATAACTTAGCATGCTAGGTAACAAAAACGTAAGATGAAGTTGGGGAAATAGAAATTAGAATTTACAGAGTAGAGGCACGGTTTCAAAATCTTCAATCTTAAATATCTCACGTGTAGTTGGATCCTACTTTGACGAATTCTGAAATGCAACGTGTGATCAGTTTTGCTGTTGTCGTATTGAGACTTGGACCATTGGAACCTCACTCACGAACGCGACGAAGATGTTCAGGATGAAGATTTTCCATTGCATGCTAAAGATCACATGAGTATATTATACAACCTACGTCATGATACGACGTGCAGCTGCCGATAACATATCGATATATCGTTAATTTTCCGGGATGATGTCGATATACATAGATGAAACCTATCCGCTGATAAGCCGGTGTAACGATATCAAAACGACATCATAGAGTGTGATATTTTTATTTCATATTCTTTTCACAATTTTTGGAAACTATTTTAAGTCGTTCTCTTGATTTTTGCAGTAGGACATAATTTTGCTTTCACTGTGTCAAGGAGTCTTACTACTGCTATCATTTCCAGTCTTTCTCTTTGATCGTGTGAAGAACTTATAGGTGGAACAAAAGAAGAAGTCCGATTGAACTGCGGAGGCGACAGTGTGAATGGAATAACAAGATTTCCGACGTGCATAAACAGCACACCAGCTGAGGAAAAAAAAAGTTTCTGACGCACCTAGTGTGCTATTTCTTCACATCCTCATTCTTCAAAAACAGTTGCTGAAAAATGAACAAAAGTCTGAATGACACGATTGGTCGTTGCGATGGGTGGAGGGGGAGGGGGAAATGCTGACGTAATCGCCGCTCGGTCATAGCAACAGAAACTGCCACGACAGCTGTCGCAGCGGTCGCACGCTCCTCAAGTTTGCTCCTTGAACGTTCAGTGTTTACATCAATGTTTTCGTGTTTCGTGGTCGTTTATTGACGTTTTTGCACATGAATTAAGCTTTATCAATTTAGCATTTGGTCTTCGTTGGTGTCTTCTTTCTACGTAGTGCCGTTGGGATTTCGGCGTTGTCCGAGATTTCTTCGCTGCAGAACACCATGGCAAACTCCGTGAGAAAAAAACACCGTGATTTTCACCTTCGACAAGTACACCCGTCGAGTACAGCCCTCTGCTCTTGAAATACACGACTGGATTACCGAGGTAATTGGCCTTCATACTGAATCTGTTCATACCATGCAGCTAGACGCTGATGAATACTGCATTTTTGTAAAGTTTAACGATTCCGTGAGTGTAGACCGCTTTCTGGCAAAATTTGGTTATGAAACGGAATTTATACACGGTGATTGTACTAAAAGTACTGTCAAACTCCGGAATTCCGAGTCTGTAATTAGGAATGTTAGAGTTTCGAATATTCCCATCGAAATAGACAACTCGAAAATTAAAGACGTCCTTTCAAAGTATGGGGTTGTCAGGCAAATAGTCAACGAAAGGTGCGCTTCGCATTTCAAGCTGCAGTGCTTTAACGGCATTCGCTCCGTGGAGATGGAAGTGAAGGCAAGAAGGCAAACATTCCCTCCCACATCTTTGTTGACGGGCGGAAGGCGCATGTTATGAACTCGGGGCGAACCCCTACATGTCATGTATGTAACGAGTCAGAACTGCCCTCGCCGTGTTTTTGTGCTAACAAATAATCTTACGCAACGCCGGAAATTAACACTCAACGATTTGTTGCCAGCCAGTAATACAACCGAGCCGTAGGCTGTCGTGGATCCTGTTACTACTTCTGAAAATGTTGCACTTAATGTTAATGACTTTCCGCCTTTAAAACCTGCATTAACTGCTGAAATTCAGTCCCTTGACAGCGAGATTCCCACTAAAAAGCGTTCTCTAGAGGACAGTGAAAAAAATGTTGATGAGGACTCTTCGTGTGAAACACCCGTTGCCAGGAGGCCGAAGCCCAGTCCTGAAGATCTGTTGGAAGTGGAAAAAGGAGATGGAATGCAGGTCGATGTGGCTCCCACTTCCGCACGAGGACTTACACCGCCACGAACAGATAGTGACGCAGCTGGTGGTGACTTTTCACGGAAATGTGACCCTGAGCCTGAGGTCAAGGCAGCAATAACCGCATCAAGTGCACAGCCCATACAGTGCGAACAGTACGAGGAAGTATCAAGTAAACAACCTGCTGACTCCGAAGCTTAACGCCGCGCCGAAGGAGGAAATAAACAAGCATCACCGCCTCGCCAGCAAGACAACACAACAGGCACCACGCCGGACCCAAATATTGACGACTCGCAAGCCACCGCCGTTGCCCCATACAACCACCGCCGGCGGCAGCGACCGACACTGGGTCTTGCTATCACGCGTCATCAAGCGAAAGCCACACCAGAGAAGAAAGACGTCAAGAAAAAGAATATTAAATATGAAGTCGTCAGGACCAACACTGACGAGGAGAAAGAGAAGGGCCACAGTGACTTATAGCCATGCATTGTCAGGACTTCAGGATTCTTTTCTTCTCAAGCTCTTTGTTTAAACGCAGTGCAAATTTTTCTAGGAAGTTAGTACATGTAATGGGCACACAGCTTGTAAAGTTCGTGCCTTGTAGGGAAGCACGTTTCTGCTATAATCATACCGATCCTCATCCCAAATAGCTTCTTCTGGTATGTCTGTGATGCAAGCTTATAGCATTACTACTGTTAACATTAATAAAACACAGTCACCCTTGAAATTGGCAGCACTAAAAGAATTCTTGTACCAGTCCGGGACAGATATCGCTTTGCTACAAGAAGTTGCGATAACGGAATTTCGGATCCCAGGCTTTTTTTGAAATTGTTAATGTTTCTGCGGAAACCAATAACGGTACAGCCATTCTTATAAGGGAAGGCATTCCGGTGACTGAAATCGAACAACTAAAATCAGGAAGAGCCATAGGCATAAAAATTTTCGACGTGACAGTGTTCAAACTTTACGCCCCATCAGGAAATTCCCACAAATTGGATCGTGCGAAGTTTTTTCAAGATGAACTGATTTATTTATTGAGGAAAAATCCGTGTTCTCTTATACTAGGTGGAGATTTTAACTGTGTTTTAAACCAGAAAGATCAATAACCCAACTTCAATTACTCGCCACAGTTAAAAAAGTTAGTAAGTGATCTACGCCTTAAGGATGAGTGGTAACTTCAGCACCCGACGTCAGTCGGGTTCACGTATGTAACCAGCCACTCCCGCAGCAGACTAGATAGAATTTACGTGTCACCAAATTTGCAAAATTACTAATTAAACGTTGAAACTATTCCCGTGTATTTTAGCGATCACAGTACACTTTTAACTTGCTTTAATTTAAGTGTACAGCCAACCCGTCGATTCAGAGGCCAATGGAATTTAAATATCTCTGTTTTAACTGACGAAGAAGTGGAACAGGAAAGAAGAGTAGCGTGGACTATGTGCCTCCGCACAGTAGACAAGCACCCAACAGTCATTGACTGGTGGACCAGGAGGGCTAAACCCAGGCTGCGGAAAGTTGTCATGCAGTATACTGCAGCGAGGCACAGGGAGTTGAGGAATACAACGGAGTTTTATTATAAAGTTTTAAGAGACTTATATCAACAGGCCCATGATGACGTAATTCGTCTGAATGGTATCAAAAAAATAAAAGCCAAGTTATTAAGCATTAAACGGCAACAGATGGAGGGACTCAAAATTAAATCGAAAGCCACATCAGTCGTATCAGATGAAAAGGCTTCTCTGTATCACTTGGTGCGGCATGCTAAAAACAGACATCTCACTTTAATTGATGAAGTCCAGTTGCATACTGGTACGAGGCTCACATGCCAGAAACAAATACGGTACTATGAAACCTTATATGCCCCTACCACAGTGGAAGATGCAGCTCTCGAGGACTTTCTCACTATTTTAGGTCCACAATTGTCGGACGCTGATATCCTGTCACCTATTACTAAAGATGAAGTGCATGAGGCAGAGCGTAACTCACCTCTCAAAAAAACTCCGGGACTTGATGGCCTCCCTGTGGAGTTTTATGCCCGCTACTGGTCTATAATTGGGGACAAGATCACTTCCATGGCAAATGAGGTCCTGAACAGTAAACCGGTCCCTGCAGAGTTTAAGGAAAGTTAAATAGTACTGATTCTTAAGAGTAAAGGCAAAACCAACTTAAACAATTTTCGGCCTCTTTCGCTACTAAATTCTGATTACAAAGTAATTTCGCGTATTATCAACAAAAGTCTCTCTGCCTTTTCCAAAAAAAATATTGAATCATCAATCTTGTTCTCCCACCAGAACGATATTCGAAAGTCTATTTGCATACAGAGACGTCATTGCAATTACCTCAGTGACAAGTATAAAATGTGCGTTAATCTTTATAGATTTCAACAAAGCTTTTGACCGCGTTAGTCATAGATACCTCTTTGCGATGCTGTCAAAAATGGCTTTCCACCCCCAGATTGTGAACATGCTAAGGAATATTGCAACAGGTATGAATGCGAAAATAACAATCAATGGCCAAACATCTAAACCCATACAGATAAGGCGAGGGGTTCCACAGGGCAGTCCCTTGTCTATGTTTTTATTTTCCGTATTTTTAGAGCCCTTCCTCGTCACTGTCCATGTAAGATTAACAGGCATAAAATTGATTGGTGAGAAAACTCTCATACGAGCTTATGCTGATGACGTGGGCGTTGTAATAGGGAATAAGGAGGAGACAGTTACACTGGAAAGAGAAATCGAGAGGTATTGTCTAGCGTCGGGAGCGACAGCAAATGAAAACAAAAGTCAAATATTGAATCTACGGGGCCTAGATCACCTTCGACTGGGATGGGCAAAACAAGACAACAAACATAAAACTTAGGGAATAACCTTAATGGCATGTCCGATGAGGATGGCTGCTTTTAACTGGACGGAAACTAGGAGGAAAGTTATAAACATACATGGTGGTGTCTGTTTGTTCTATATCGTGTCTCCCTACCACTTTTGCGCAAAGACGCTCTGAGCGTGTTTTTTAGCGAATTAACTAGTTTCAACCTGGGACATGTTGCTGGTAAGGAGACGCCAGACCACACATGACATGTAGAGTTCAGAAGAGTTCAGTGAGACTAGCGATGATATAACCAAATACTTAATGGTGTCAGCGTCAGCTCCACTGCACTTCCTGTAAAAGAATCTTAATACTAACTAAATTTAGTGGAAGGGGTTCAAGGCTTTCCCACTTTTAGTTAGCTGGTAAAATAACGTCGGAAAAGCAGTTAAGTTTACCATTGGAAATTTTATTCTACTCACAAAACATTGTTTATAAATTGCACTATTGATAAAAGGAAATGTTTTAATACAGGATGGTAAAAACCAACTGCGTTCAACAAAAATGTGAACGAATATCCCCTGAATGGGTTTCCAAGTTCTACAATGGATCGAAGGATGACCTATGCCATATCACATCTATAATCTAGGTTTAATTTAAGTTTCACAAAAGATAAAAATTATCAAAATGGCCTACAGTGACCCTCAGTTATCTTTAATTACTTATCTAACTTGTCGTAAATTAGAGTGGCTGATGTGGCTTCTCAATAACTATATAAAAGAAAAATCATCTCGTTTCAAATCTGTTCTTCATGTGGCAAATGTGAACACCATGAGTTTTAATTAACGATCGACACTAGTATTACGCAAAAAGGGAGTGGAACAGATGAGTCTTCTGCAGTTCTGAGTGAAGCCTTATGCGCTCAAAAATGCGGCATCGCGTGCGTTCATTACCTTGTCGGTGTTTAGGCAGCGTCAGGGCGACAGCGGCCGGCGCACCAGCCATCCAGCTCGCCGTCTCGGAACTAACTCACTAACTTCTCCTTACTACAATTTACCGAAGTTAGTTTAAAAAAACTATCTGGCTGTGTTTTCATCTGACCAATCAGGGTCTCAATATTAACCTTAAGCTCCGCCTACAAAAATTCTGTCAATCCAATGAGAAACGTTATACTTTTCGTGGTGGGACAATGTTTTTAAAGTTTGCAACGTAACAGAGACGCTAGAAAGTCTCACGCTAAAACCTACTAAAACCTACAGCTAGTGTGGTCCTTTTAGCATTATCGTAAGATCTATACTGTTCTTCTGGAGGGCTCAATCTTTTTACATGGGCTGGGGGCTGGTCCTTGACATACCTGCGACACGAAAAAGTCTCACGCTAAAACTTGCGGGTGGTTGTGGCCCTTTTTGTGTTATCGTAAGATCTATACTGTTTTTTCTGGAGGGCTCTAGCTTTTAACATGGGCTGGGGGGGGGGGGGGTCCATGACGTACCTGAGACGCGAAAACGTGCTGGTTGTGTGGCCCTACTAGTTAGCTGTTGCATTTACCTGACACCTTACATATCACCACCCTTCGAACTTAATTTTTGCACTGAACTGAGGCAATGATTGAATCGTTGTCTAAGTCAGTCAAAAATTTTTTAATTTATCTAAATTTTGTTGCATATTGTTCAGCCACGTTATTCTCTTCTATGCTAGGTTGTATTACTAATTTATACATTTCAGAACTAATGACTTATTTTTATCGACAGTCTATTTTTTACTCAAGTCCATAGTCAATGACTGTTATTTTGTAGTTTATTAGCTGTCTGGAGTGTTTAACTTACTTAGATTTTCACACATTTCTTTTGCACAATTCCTACATCACGTAATTTGATTTCACACATTCACACAATCCTATGAATGTTTAAGGATGTGATTGGCGAATGATTTTGCATGAAGGTGATGGACTTGAGCAGGATGGATGTGGGCAAGTATTCGATGTACAGCTTCGTTCGTCGTTCCTTGTTGGCTTTGCAAGTGTGTGTTGCTGTTGTGGAGGTCCCATAACGGAATGGTGCTGTGAGTGCAGAATCTCGTGGTTTACTGGCTTTGTATGCGTGAAAGTCATCGTTATGTGTCGCTGAAAGCGGTCGTTTTTCGTTGTAATACTTCGCAGACGACTAGTTTACAACAGAATAGGGATTTGAGAAGGTATGTCGTCTATTCTTCACCCATCTTCTTTCTTGGCCTCAATCTTGTGAATCTTCAACTTCTGTTCTTCCTGCTTTATCTCTGCTTCTTACTTGCTTCTTCTCTAGGCACGATATGGAAATATTTATTGATAACTAGTCGCTTTGAAGTTCTCCTCCTAGTAGCACTTTGATAAATTGTTTGGGCGTCTCATTTTTACTTTGTGGAAGTTCTTCTTCAGTTTCGTGCATCAGCGTGCTGTTTAATAGCAGTAGTGCGACTTTTATGCATATTTTTTGCCAGCGTTGGCTTGCCCAAGCAGTCTTCTCGTCCGGCCGTTTTTTGCTCGCTCCTCTGAGTGGGGGCTCAGAGACCCTTCCAAGGCCGTCCTGCCGCGTCTCAGCAGGGGTCTGTCACTGTGTGGCTCTGTGTTCCATCCCAGCAGGGTTCCTCCTAGCGGGCAAATTTATTGCCCACTTTCACTACAAGGGCCTTCTGTTAGTTTCGCTGTCCTTTCCCTTCTCTCGATGCTCCTGCTATGTAGGAATCGTGTCTTGCTAATTACGTCCTTTTCTTTCTTGATACTTCTCGCGTTGCAACTTGTGGGTCGTTGCATCTCTTCCTTGCTGGAGTTTTTACAATGGTTCTTACAAAAAGTTTTACTTATAATCATCTAACATGTCTAGTATCTACTTGTTTTGCGCCTACTTAAAAAGCTTTACAAATTTCGGCGCCCTTTCCATGTTACAATTCTAAGATATTTGGAGTCTTAACGTCTACTCAAGAATCCTCAAATTCGTTTTTTATTTTTGTGTAGTGTCATGGTGTATGGCATTTTAGTATTTCATGCTGTTAGACTATCTACGCTTTATCTCTTCACCTTAATCTATCGTACTATTGGCGTTATTATCGAAACTACTTTCTTTTTCCCACCTTCCTCTCTCTTCATTCTTCTTTCTCCTGGCGATCTTATCTGCAACATAATCTTGCAATATTGTGCTGATTATTTACGAGTAATAAAATTAATCTTCAAACTTGTACTGAAAGTGTTTAATACTGCCAGCCTTAGGTAAATGTACCTCTGCATTATCTCGTAAAATACCCTCTAATTCCCTTTCACTGTGTTCCGAAATACCTTGAACTTCTTGCAATTTTTCATCGATTTCTTTATACACTTCTAACATGAGTTGAGGCGATTCCTCCTTTTGTGCATACCATTCTAATTCTTCATCCTCTTTATCTCGCGTCATTCTTAATTGTTTGTTTATAACTGGTATTGCTTCTAATTTTAGCTTTTGCTCAAAGAGAAATGTGATATTCCCGAATGTTACGCTACCTTTCCCCATATCTACTATCGCTCGTCTCTCATTTAAAAAATCTGCCCCTATAATCAAATCTAGAGTTAGTTTAGGTATAATCACGAAGTTGGCTTCGATCTTTTGACCTTGGCACGAAAGTGTTAACCTTGTTTATCTCGTAACTTCCGCAGCATTGTTTCTAATAGGACCTCTTACTTTAATCTTACGTGTTTTCAGAACTGGCAATTCCTCATTGGCATTACACTGCATGAATAAATTTTCTGAGATCGCAGTCAGTTCACTTCCGGTATCAATTACAATATTGACTGGGATATTCTTTACCATGGCTTTCACAATTGGTTGAATTTGAAAGAGTTGGTTTTGTTGTTGTTCTTCTTCTTGCACCAACAAATCCTCCACTGAATCATACATGAGTCTTTTTAGGAATTTCCCTTGTGAATTCGAACTTTCTGTAGGATAAGCTTCGACTGCTACTTCTCTCTCTTTTATTTTCTCTTCTCTATTTCTTCCTTCATTTACGCTTTCTTCTGCATCCTCTGCTTTTTCCTCATCCTCGTCTATCTTCTCCTTCTTCGTCGCTGCTTCCACATAATCGCATCTAAATGCACTAATTATCGCTTCATAACTTCCTTCATTATATACGTTGGGTTGTGTGCCCACTTGTAACTTATTTTCAACTTCTGTCGGCTGTGCATTATCCTCATTGAATTCGCTTTCCCTGGTTTCCATCTCAAATACCTCTGCAATACTCACTAGTTCGTCGTTTCCTCCTACATTCGTTGTGCGTGCCTCTGGTAATTCATCTTCCTCGTCAGTATTCTCCCAATTAATTTCGTCCCAACACGATATTGTTATTTTCTTGTCTTCGTTTTCATCTGGTCCCTGCAGATTTGTTTCTTCCTTCTTCTCTTCTCGTGATAAGATTCTTACTTCTGTGTTCAAGGTGCTGCAATTGTCCTGGATCGGTGCGTCATTCTCTTTGGCATGGACACTTAGCTGTCAATTCGAACGTTTATTGGGGTTTGGTGGTCTTACCTCCACGTCTTCTATCTGTATTCGCTTTTCTTGTTCAGCTTGTTGATAGTGGTTTCTTTGTTGATAATTTGTCGGTCTGTTGGTCCTCTAGTACCCGTTCCGGTTGTCGTTATTCTCTCTGTAATAGTTGTTGCCGTTCCTGGGTGAATTACAGTTATTGCCATATTCTCTTCTAAATCCATAACCGGTTTTTTGTTGAAATCTATTGTCGTTTCTTGGCGCGAAGTTATCACGTGCTTCGTAACTATTGTTTCTTCGTACTGTGTCTTGTGGATTCCACTGCTTTTTGCTTTCGTTTTCACGTGCACTTCGTCTTTTTCTTGCGTCATCTTCGAAAATATGAACTTTAGTTCCCTTAGAATACCTTTAAATGCTTCGACGTCATTGCCTCCGCGACCTACTAATGATTGCTGGTATTTCAATGGTAGCTTCATCGCGCATAATTTAATCAACTCTCCATCACTGTATGGTACATCTAAGCATTGATTTTTGTTTGCCATTACTTCGAAAAATTTCACAGGACTCTTCTCTCTTGAATTTTCAAAATATGGGTTCTGTAATAATTCGTACTCCACTCTGTTCTGTGCTTCGCTGGACCAATATCGTGAAAGAAACTTCTCTGTGAAATCTTCGTACGATCGGCATGTCGCTGCAACATTCTGCATGGTTTCTGCGACTGTTCCTGACATGTGTGCACATATAAAGTCTAATTTGTGTGCTAGCGTCCAGTGTTCTGCTAATCCTACTCGGAACTTATCAATAAAAGTTCGTGGACGTAATGAGTTTCCTTCTCGAAAGTGTTGAAATTTTCTGACCGTGAGGAAATGATCGTTGTCGTACTTCGTCATAGTTCCATATGAAATTCGCGATTCTTCGCCACTTTTGTTTCTGATCATTTCTCCCGTCGTTCTTTCCTTTTGTGCTAGATCCATTGGATATTGTCCACTGTAACTTTCGCGTACCCGCGGTGCAGGCTGTCTGATTTCACGTATGTTACTTTCCGCCTGTGATTGGAATCGCAAATGCATAATATCTTCGTTAATTGTTTGTTTTTCCGGTGCTGTTAAAGATACAGATGTGGTTGCAGACTCTGTGCTTGTTCGATCCTGTTCACTACGCTCTTCAATAGTTTGCAACAACTCTGTTCGCAATTTCTGAAATTGTTGCTTTGTTTGCGCTTCTATTTTGACTATGCGGTTATCATATCTTTTCAGCGCTGTTTTTGTGATACGTTTGTGTAACACACTGTTTTCAACAATTTCACGCGCTGTACCTGCTGCTTGTCTAGTAATTCCGTTTATCTGTTTCTTTAGTTTCTTGACTTCTCCCTAGGTGTTGTTACGTAATGTTTTGATATCGTCCTCATTGTCATTACACAATGTTTGTACGTCCGCTTGTACCTTGTCAATGTCTGTTCTCAACTGATTGTAACCTGTTATTAAGTTTCCTGTCACTTCTCGACATTCTTTTGCCTCGTCTTCAATATGACTTAGGCGTAACTGATTTTTTTTTTTTGTTTTGTTCCTTAATCTCACGCATTTGTCTCGTGGTTTCTGCATTCTGAATTTGAATTTGGTTCGCTGTGTCTTTATTTTGCCTTGTCATGGTTTCCGTAATTTGTTGTAATAATTCTGCCAGATTGGTGGGTCCTATTACGTTTTCTTCCGACGTCCTAAGCTCTGTGTTTTCGCCCAAGTGTTGGTTCGCAACCGATTGCATTGAACTGTGCTGTGACACGTTTCTGCTCGCATTCCTTGTACTCTGTGGTGAGGGAGCTCTGATTACTTGTACTATGGGTTCTACGTACTCAAGACGCAAGTCAGAATCCTCATCGACTGTCTCTCTACTTTCCTGCTCCTCTGTCGTATGTTGACCTAGGTTTTCTGTGCCTTGGCGTACATTACCCTCGTTATGGTGCGTTATCTGTCCTATTTCTCGCGATATTGCATCGTCTGTTGTACTGTCCTCTATTCTCTTTCCATTTTTATGCTGGGTCTCCACCTCAATTCGGCCAAGGTCTCGATCTGCCACAGGTAATCCTTCGGAATCCCTTATTTTCTGTTTTAAAAGCAATTCACGCGCCTTACTTAGCGTCAACATGCGCTCATACGATCTCACGCGTTTAATAAACTTTTTGTTCACACTACTTGACACTACCAAGACTGACAATCCATTCACTTACTTGTTGGGTCAGAACCAACTTGTCAACGATGTATCCGCCACCTGTGCGCTTGAATTGGAGAGAAAACTTAATTCTAACAATTTTCAAAATTCATAACTTAATTATGCAATTTCCACCGTTACAATGTTTCACTATTTGTTGAATACCTTATTACTATCTATTGCTGCTGCTACTGTTTTCGACTATGTAAAACTTTAAGAAAAATAATGTTTTTCAACGAAAATTTTTTAGCAGGATATTTTTCTGACCTAATTAGGCATGTGGTCGACCTTCAATCATGGTATTTTACCATCCCGGCAGGGTCGCCATTTTCTAAACATTCATGGTGGTGTCTGTTTGTTCTATATCGTGTCTCCCTACCACTTTTTAGGGAATTAACTAGTTTCAACCTGGTACCTGTTGCTGGTAAGGAGACGCCAGACCACATATGACATGTAGAGTTCAGAAGAGTTCAGTGGGACTAGCGACGATATAACCAAATACTTAATTATATCAGCGTCAGCTCCACTGCACTCCCTGTAAAAGAATCTTAATACTAACTAAATTTAGTGGAAGGGGTTCAAGGCTTTCCTATTTTTAGTTAGCTGGTAAAATAACGTCGGAAAAGCAGTTAAGTTTACCATTGGAAATTTTATTCTATTCACAAAACATTGTTTATAAATTGCACTATTGATAAAAGGAAATGTTTTAATACAGGATGGTAAAAACCAACTTCATTCAACAAAAATGTGAACGAATATCCCCTGAATGGGTTTCCAAGTTCTACAATGGATCGAAGGATGACCTATGCCATATCACATCTATAATCTAGGTTTAAATTAAGTTTCACAAAAGATAAAAATTATCAAAATGGCCTACAGTGACCCTCAGTTATCTTTAATTACTTATCTAACTTGTCGTAAATTAGAGTGGCTGATGTGGCTTCTCAATAACTATATAAAAGAAAAATCATCTCGTTTCAAATCTGTTCTTCATGTGGCAAATGTGAACACCATGAGTTTTAATTAACGATCGACACTAGTATTACGCAAAAACGGAGTGGAACAGATGAGTCTTCTGCAGTTCTGAGTGAAGCCTTATGCGCTCAAAAATGCGGCATCACGTGCGTTCATTACCTTGTCGGTGTTTAGGCAGCGTCAGGGCGACAGCGGCCGGCGCACCAGCCATCCAGCTCGCCGTCCCGGAACCAACTCTCTTCTAACTTCTCGTTACTACAATTTACCGAATTTGGTTTAAAAAAACTATCTGGCTGTGTTTTCATCTGACCAATCAGGGTCTCAATATTAACCTTAAGCTCCGCCTACAAAAATTCTGTCAACCCAATGAGAAACGTTATACTTTTCGTGGTGGGACAATGTTTTTAAAGTTTGCAACGTAACAGAGACGCTAGAAAGTCTCACGCTAAAACCTACTAAAACCTACAGCTAGTGTGGTCCTTTTAGCGTTATCGTAAGATCTATACTGTTCTTCTGGAGGGCTCAATCTTTTTACATGGGCTGGGGGCTGGTCCTTGACATACCTGCGACACGAAAAAGTCTCACGCTAAAACTTGCGAGTGGTTGTGGCCCTTTTTGTGTTATCGTAAGATCTATACTGTTTTTTCTGGAGGGCTCTAGCTTTTAACATGGGCTGGGGGGGGGGGGTCCTTGACGTACCTGAGACGCGAAAACGTGCTGGTTGTGTGGCCCTACTAGTTATCTGGCGCCGTAGGTGTCCAGACCTTCCCCTATCGTAGGGCCTTCTAGCTTAACGCGGTTCTGCTCTCGGCTTCTGTCCTCGTTTCTCCCCTCGGAACTGCGTCTGCCTCACGGTGGGAAGGTACGACATGCATTTAGGCATTCTTGTGTTAATCTGTGGTATTCCATTTGCTCACTCGTTACTCGTATTACTTTGGTTGATTTAATGTCACGATTTATTCGGAGTTATGTGACATACTACTGGATTTTCTTATTATGTCAGGGTTTTCATGGAAGGTGTTAGATTTACCTAACACCTTACAAAGTTCATGGTGTTGTAATGGAGACTTGGTGCAAAAAGTCAGATTCATCAACTCTTGCGTATTGTCTAAAGCGTATTTCACTGCGCAGGTATTTCCAATCCCTAAACTAGTAGCGAAAGGGATCATGTCCACTGTTAGCAATTATTTATGGCGAGGAGACATTTTCAGGGTTGGTGCGTCTACCGTTATACTGGATGTCAGAAACTGGGGCCTCGGTTTTTTGAATATTCGCAATAAAGTGTCTGCTCTGTTCCTCAAACGGACTTTCCATGTACTCAGAGAACTTCCACAATGTATAACCGCAAAGCTCTTTGAGACTGTGACACCCCATAGCCTGCAAGCACCGATTGATGTGCGAAGGATTAATGCCCGTCTGCAGTATGGGAGGAACTTCTTCCTCGAAGCAAGTTATCTTAGTGACGAAATCAGAAGCAACACACGTATCACAGCGCGCGACATCATACTTGAAAGGAAGTTAAATGAGGGTAGACACAAAATTGAAACGAAATTCCCAAATTGTGACTGGAAAGCTGTATGGCGGAACATCAACTATGCCGTGCTATCTACAGACGCTATTTCCGCATGGTACTAAACAGTTAATAATGTCATCAGCACCAACGAGAGACTATATGGGATCGATTAAAACCAGACACTTCTTTGTGGAAAATGCAATCTGGTGGATACACTCAGATTCACCTGTGGTGGCAATGTTCGTAACAGGAATTTGATCAGGCAACAAATCGCCTTTCTCACCAGATCCTCTACGGAATATATAACGCCATCGCTCCTCCTGAGACCAGACATGACATACTTTCCGAAATTAAAAACCAACGCTATTAGCTGATTACTGGGAAAATATGTTAGTTATGTCATCCACACACTTGGGTCGGACAACGAGATTGAATTCCGCGTTTACATGAAATGTAAATACGAAAAAATCAGCACGTATCGCAACCACAAGAAGCACTACGGCAACATGCAGAAGATCATTTTTGAAAGAATGGGTGTTGGTTAAATATGTGGAACCACTACAACACCTTGAACGAGAACGAACAGAAGTAAATTAAAAGTCACTTGGTTTCATATTATTATTTACTATTATCTTGCTTCCCGAACTCCCTTTTTTTTCAGAACACTTTCTTCAAAATTACTCGTGTTCGACTTCCAAAGTATTTGTGTGATTCGAGAAGAATTGTTAATTTTTTTTATTTATCAGTGTTCAGTTTCTACTCAGAGAAGAGGTTTCTTTGTCTTTCTTACATCGGAGAATGGGAATATTTGTGTTAAGATTTCTCCACACTTAGTGCTATGACCCAACAGGGAACATGAAAAAAGGGGTGGGAGGGATTTGGGCCTCGACGCACTGGCAGAGCCGTGAAGAGACCCCACTGCTAGTGCGGCGTGTACCACGCCCTGACCATCCTAAAAATACAAATAAATAAATAAATAAAATAAAAATTAAAAATCAAATAAAAGTGGTTAATAATTGGATTGCTGAAAAAAAGTATGGATGAAAAAAAAGTGGACAGAGAAAAATATAGAAAAAAAAAGATGGTAAAAAAAAGTTGTCAGCGCGACAGAATGTCAATCCTAAGGGCCCGGGTTCGATTCCTGGCTGGGTCGGAGATTTTCTCCGCTCAGGGAGTGCTTGTTGTGTTGTCGTAATTTCATCCCCATCGACGAGCAAGTCGCCGAAGTGGAGTCAAATCGAAAGACTTGCATCCAGCTAACAGTTTACTCTACGGGAGGCCCTAGTCACACGACATTTGCGTTTTACTTCTCCATTCCGTTTTGTCACTACTACTGCTAGGTTACTGGGGTTTGCCGAAAATAAAAAATAGGAAGTGGACGTGAAGTTTTCCACAAAAAACCGATATGTGACGAAACCGAACGACGGACCCGTCGGCCACTTTATTGTGCCAGTTACATACAGTTACTAATTGTTAGCAAAGTGGTTAGTGCCGAGTTTGAAAGTACATCGCTTTCCTTTCAACTCTAAGGGGGATAGGCAGGATGCTAGTCTGTTGATTTACAGAAAATCGAGTAATAAATCAATACTTAAATATGCAGCTCTAAAACTGGCAGTGTATTTACAACTTGCAGCCGATATTTTTATAGGCAGAGGCGTCAATATTTTTACCGCCGATACATCGACGCTTTGTGCGATACATCGAGAGCCGATACCGATATTCTTTTAAATATCGATATGTTGGATTTGCAGTATTTTTAAAAATATGAACAGTCGTACTGCCAGGGGACTTCATGAAAGGAAGTTTTATGGAAGGCCAAGTAAATTTAACTAAATACTGCATCACATTTCAGAGTGTCGCAGATGTATGATACAGTTTCTCAGCAGTCACCAAGTCTCTGAATACAACGGTTGGAAAGTTCTACGAATCTTTCGATCCCCGGCCACGAAGCCATTCGAGAACCTCATGGACGCAAAATCTGCGACAGCTGCGACTCAGCTCCTCGACTGCCCATGTCTGTGGTCGATGTCGATGGCCATCCTTCCCGATCACCATCATCTACGCCATTGCGACTTTGGTCGGACTGATGGCACCAACAACCTCTTGGCACCGCCCTTTGCTCCGTCACACTTTGGAATGAATGTACACAACTATTTAAAAGAAGCGTTCGCAGGAAAATGGACTGGTCGTGGAAGTCCAACGTTCCGGCGTCCACGTTCCTCACATCTTAATCGACTACATTTTTATTAGTGGGGCCACTTAAAGAAACATGTTTATAGTACTCCACCCACGACTGTACGCGATATAATAGTTCCTGTGCATGCAGCGTCGTTAGTGGAGAATGATACAGCGAGTGGCAAAGTGTTTGTAAATAGAAGATGGTTGCTTTTAACATCTTCTCTAAAGTGAGCGTTGCTCATACGTGTAAGTACCGAGTCTGTGAAGGTAGGGCTAGACGTCAAATGTATAGAATGGAATTACTGTGAGTTGCATAACGTTCAATCTAGTATAGCCTGCCTACTGTGTTTCTTGTACCTTACTGGATATACGCGATGTTACTGTGCCCACTGTTATTTTCTATTGGCATTATTTGTGTCATGGACTAAACAAGGTGATCGTTTCCGCCTGTAAGACGTTCATATTATGTCTTAAAGTTGAAATAAAGGTAACAGAAATAAATACACAAGATACTTCATTGTGGAGGTGTAAATAGGATACGATTTGATGTTTTAATTGTAAAAACAAGCGAGAACGCATCTCGAACATCTGCACGTCTACATCTCTGTTCCCCATGGCACTGCCTCGTCCCACTTTTTCTTCTGTCTGAAGTAAAGGCTAGTGTGAGGCCCCAAAATGTTCCGATAGGCATATGGTGTTAAGAACTGCATCCCAGGGATGTGTCCATCGCAGTTGTGATCTACACTCCTGGAAATTGAAATAAGAACACCGTGAATTCATTGTCCCAGGAAGGGGAAACTTTATTGACACATTCCTGGGGTCAGATACATCACATGATCACACTGACAGAACCACAGGCACATAGACACAGGCAACAGAGCATGCACAATGTCGGCACTAGTACAGTGTATATCCACCTTTCGCAGCAATGCGGGCTGCTATTCTCCCATGGAGACGATCGTAGAGATGCTGGATGTAGTCCTGTGGAACGGCTTGCCATTCCATTTCCACCTGGCGCCTCAGTTGGACCAGCGTTCGTGCTGGACGTGCAGACCGCGTGGGACGACGCTTCATCCAGTCCCAAACATGCTCAATGGGGGACAGATCCGGAGATCTTGCTGGCCAGGGTAGTTGACTTACACCTTCTAGAGCACGTTGGGTGGCACGGGATACATGCCGACGTGCATTGTCCTTCCGGTCTAGGAATGGTAGAGCGATGGGTTCGATGACGGTTTGGATGTACCGTGCACTATTCAGTGTCCCCTCGACTATCACCAGAGGTGTACGGCCAGTGTAGGAGATCGCTCCCCACACCATGATGTCGGGTGTCGGCCCTGTGTGCCTCGGTCGTATGCAGTCCTGATTGTGGCGCTCACCTGCACGGCGCCAAACACGCATACGACCATCATTGGCACCAAGGCAGAAGCGACTCTCATCGCTGAAGAAGACACGTCTCCATTCGTCCCTCCATTCACGCCTGTCGCGACACCACTGGAGGCGGGCTGCACGATGTTGGGGCGTGAGCGGAAGACGGCCTAACGGTGTGCGGGACAGTAGCCCAGCTTCATGGAGACGGTTGCGAATGGTCCTCGCCGATACCCCAGGAGCAACAGTGTCCCTAGTTTGCTGGGAAGTGGCGGTGCAGTCCCCTACGGCACTGCGTAGGATCCTACGGTCTTGGCGTGCATCCGTGCGTCGCTGCGGTCCGGTCCCAGGTCGACGGGCACGTGCACCTTCCACTGGCGACAACATCGATGTACTGTGGAGACCTCACGCCCCACGTGTTGAGCAATTCGGCGGTACGTCCACCCGGCCTCCCGCATGCCCACTCTACGCCCTCGCTCAAAGTCCGTCAACTGCACATACGGTTCACGTCGGCGCTGTCGCGGCATGCTACCAGTGTTAAAGACTGCGATGGAGCTCCGTATGCCACAGCAAACTGGCTGACACTGACGGCGGCGGTGCACAAATGCTGCGCAGCTAGCGCCATTCGACGGCCAACACCGCGGTTCCTGGTGTGTCCGCTGTGCCGTGCGTGTGATCATTGCTTGTACATCCCTCTCGCATTGTCCGGAGCAAGTATGGTGGGTCTGACACACCGGTGTCAATGTGTTCTTTTTTCCATTTCTAGGAGTGTATTTTCAACTGTCGCGCCTTGTACTCGCAAGATACGTCAAGAGACCAAGGAAATTACGACTAATGTCGCTACTGTACGAGAACGTCCGTCTACTCTCTACTGTATTCACAAAAGAAACTGTTCTGCAGTTTGGCAGGAAAGCAATCCCTACCGTACTACTTCTTCAGATTTAGCGCCCTCAAGCGGTTGTCTTTCTTCCTCCTTATCGAACAACCATCAAGGCCATTGCTTTGCTGACGAAATTACACATTAAACTTGGGTTATAGCCTGCCCGAAACATGTCGCATTAGAAGATATTACGCATTTTTGACCCCCATATGGTCTGTATCTATGTGAAGTCCTGTGTCCTACCCGAGAAGCATTTCGGGTTCACCCCGGAAATATGTAAGCCGTGCAATGAGAGTAGACCCAAAAATGAACTCAGTTATCAAATTATTCAATGCCGCACATTATAAGTTGAATTCGTTAACAGAGAAATTACAATGTATGTCAGTATAAATATGAAAATAAAAGCTTTAACAATGATGCAAGGTCACATTTTCTTAAATTTTTGACCTTTAGCTCTATGGGGTACTGGTAGCTTATAGGTCGGTAAGAAAAGAACTAAAAAGCCAACAAAAATGTCGAATCCCGAGGACTTGCCCCCCACCTTCCCCTCCCCCCTTGCCTGCCACTGTGTTGGCCCTACACATAATACTGGCCTTCTTATATTTTTTATCTTCTTTCTGTTGAAACCTATCAACTTTGTTCTCAAAAGGAAAGAAAAAAACAGGATTTAACCCTAAATGGAGCCTGCCACTGAAAAATGAAAAAAATTGGATTCCAGTCATGGTTTGCAACCTTTTCATTTTTTTCTTAATTAAACAGAAAACAAGACAAAGAGGGTCACAAAAATGAAATAAACTCTCAAAGAAATCAGCTGGAAAGGTACCGTGACGAAAATACCAAGAGGACATGTTAATTAGCGCATTTTTTCGGTCAAGCGTGCCAAAGACTAGGCAACAAGAATGAAACATACGAACAGGGAAAGGACTCCACACTTCATCTAAGTCATTGACGATTGAATACCAGGTATAACACAATCGCAAAAAGCTCACAACAGCGTGGCATCCTTTGCCATGTTCAATTGGCAGTAATCATGTATTGGTAAACGGCTCCCCAATGTCTAATGAGCTCAATGCCTACAAGCTACATGACCGTATTGTTCTTCGTTCTGGGGAAGAAGGCTGAATCGGGACAAAGGAGAATCTCACTGGAGACTGGCAAGAAGGATCATCTGTCGGCAAAGCCAACTCCAGTGTCTGTTAGCGCAGGCGACCAACCGATGACGTAATGTATCCGTTTCATGGCAATGACTGCGTTATTCTCACTAAGACCAGAGCGAAAAAGACGAACGCTGGGGACAAGGTTATGAACTTCTTCGTACCAAGAGGACGCCACTTCCTTCGGGAAAATAGGTAGGCTGACATTGGAGCAAACAACCTTTCAATCTGTCTCTGGCTATTGGGAGTGTAAAGAGGAAGAGCGGTTTGGAAACGTCCGGCGACATCACAGAATTTTGACAGAGAGATGCGAATAAGAAAGAATATCAATCCCTAAATAATCACGGATATGCCTTAATGTATTACACTACTAGCCATTAAAATTGCTACACCACGAAGATGACGTGCTACAGACGCGAAATTTAACCGACAGGAAGAAGATGCTGTGGTATGCAAATGATTAGCTTTTCAGAGCATTCACACAAGGTTGGCACCGTTGGCGACACCTACAACGTGCTGACATGAGGAAAGTTTCCAACCGATTTCTCATACACAAACAGCAGTTGACCGGCGTTGCCCGGTGAAACGTAGTTGTGATGTCTCGAGTAACGAGGAGAAATGCGTACCATCACGTTTTCGACTTTGATAGAAGTAGGATTGTAGCCTATCACGATTGCGGTTTAACGTATCGCGATATTTTTGCTCGCGTGCGTCAATATCCAACGACTGTCAGCTTAATATGGAATCAGTGGGTTCAGGAGGGGAGAACGGAACGCCGTGCTGGATCCCAACGGTCTCGTATCACTAGCACTCGAGATGACAGGCATCTTATCCGCATGGCTGTAACGGATCGTGCAGCCACGTGTCGATCCTTGAGTCAACAGATGGGGACGTTTGCAAGACAACAACCATCTGCACGAACAGTTCGACGACGTTTGCAGCAGCATGTACCATCAGCTCTTAGACCATCGCTGCGGTTACCCTTGGCGTTGCATCACAGACAGGAGCGCCTGTGATGGTGTACTCAACGACGAACCCGGGTGCACGAATGGCAAAACGTCATTTTTTCGGATTAATCCGGGTTCTGTTAACAGCATCATGATGGTCGCAACCGTGTTTGGTGACATCGTGGTGAACGCACATTGGAAGCGTGCATTCGTCATCGCCACAAAAAAATGGCTCTGAGCACTATGGGACTTATTTACTGTGGTCATCAGTCCGCTAGAACTTAGAACTACTTAAAGCTAACTAACCTAAGGACATCACACACATCCATGCCCGAGGCAGGATTCGAACCTGCGACCGTAGCAGTCGCGCGGTTACGGACTGCGCGCCTAGAACCGCTAGACCACCGCGGCCGGCCGTCATCGCCACAGGTGCCATTGGTTACACGTCTCGGTCACCTCTTGTTCGTATTGACCGCAGTTTGGACAGCAGACGTTACATTTCAGATGTGCTACGAACCGTGGCTCTACCCTTCATTCGATCCCTGCGAAACCCTACATTTCAGCAGGATAATGCATGATCGCATGTTGCAGGTCCTTTACGGGCCTTTCTGGATACAGAAAATGTTTGACTGCTGCCCTGGCCAGCACATTCTCCAGATCTCTCACCAACTGAAAACGTCTGGTCAATGGTCGCCAGACGTTTATCATCTGCATTTTTTCTTGGTGTATCAATTTTAATGACCAGTACTGTATTTGTTCTATCAAACCTATTGGAGAGGTTAAGCTCACTGGTCGGGGACAGGTAGAAAGGCGAGCTGTAAGTGACAGGTGGACGTGAAGGCACGTTAAAACAGTTGTTGTTGTTGTTGTCTTCAGTCCTGAGACTGGTTTGATGCAGCTCTCCATGCTACTCTATCCTGTGCAAGCTGCTTCATCTCCCAGTACCTACTGCAACCTACATCCTTCTGAATCTGCTTAGTGTACTTATCTCTCGGTCTCCCTCTACGATTTTTACCCTCCACGCTGCCCTCCAACGCTAAATTTGTGATCCCTTGATGCCTCAAAACATGTCCTACCAACCGATCCCTTCTTCTAGTCAAGTTGTGCCACAAACTTCTCTTCTCCCCAATCCTATTCAATACCTCCTCATTAGTTACGTGATCTATCCACCTTATCTTCAGTATTCTTCTGTAGCACCACATTTCGAAAGCTTCTATTCTCTTCTTGTCCAAACTAGTTATTGTCCATGTTTCACTTCCATACATGGCTACACTCCAAACAAATACTTTCAGAAACGACTTCCTGATACATAAATCTATATTCGATGTTAACAAATTTCTCTTCTTCAGAAACGCTTTCCTTGCCATTGCCAGTCTACATTTTATATCCTCTCTACTTCGACCATCATTAGTTATTTTACTTCCTAAATAGTAAAACTCCTTTACTACTTGAAGTGTCTCATTTCCTAATCTAATTCCCTCAGCATCACCCGATTTAATTTGACTACATTCCATTATCCTCGTTTTGCTTTTGTTGATGTTCATCTTATATCCTCCTTTCAAGACACTGTCCATTCCGTTCAACTGCTCTTCCAAGTCCTTTGCCGTCTCTGACAGAATTACAATGTCATCGGCGAACCTCAAAGTTTTTATTTCGTCTCCATGAATTTTAATACCTACTCCAAATTTTTCTTTTGTTTCCTTTACTGCTTGCTCAATATACAGATTGAATAACATCGGGGAGAGGCTACAACCCTGTCTCACTCCTTTCCCAACCACTGCTTCCCTTTCATGCCCCTCGACTTTATGACTGCCATCTGGTTTCTGTACAAATTGTAAATAGCCTTTCGCTCCCTGTATTTTACCCCTGCCACCTTTAGAATTTGAAAAAGAGTATTCCAGTCAACATTATCAAAAGCTTTCTCTAAGTCTACAAATGCTAGAAACGTAGGTTTGCCTTTTCTTAATCTTTCTTCTAAGATAAGTCGTAAGGTCAGTATTGCCTCACGTGTTCCAACATTTCGACGGAATCCAAACTGATCCTCCCCGAGGTCCGCATCTACCAGTTTTTCCATTCGTCTGTAAAGAATTCGCGTTAGTATTTTGCAGCTGTGACTTATTAAACTGATAGTTCGGTAATTTTCACATCTGTCAGCACCTGCTTTCTTTGGGATTGGAATTATTATATTCTTCTTGAAGTCTGAGGGTATTTCGCCTGTCTCACACATCTTGCTCACCAGCTGGTAGAGTTTTGTCATGACTGGCTCTCCCAAGGCCGTCAGTAGTTCTAATGGAATGTTGTTTACTCCGGGGCCCTTGTTTCCACTCAGGTCTTTCAGTGCTCTGTCAAACTCTTCACGCAGTATCGTATCTCCCATTTCGTCTTCATCTACATCCTCTTCCATTTCTATAATATTGTCCTGAAGTACATCACCCTTGTATAAACCTTCTATATACTCCTTCCACCTTTCTGCCTTCCCTTCTTTGCTTAGAACTGGGTTGCCATCTGAGCTCTTGATATTCATACACGTGGTTCTCTTCTGTCCAAAGGTCTCTTTAATTTTCCTGTAGGCAGTATCTATCTTACCCCTAGTGAGATAAGCTTCTACATCCTTACATTTGTCCTCTAGCCATCCCTGTTTAGCCATTTTGCACTTCCTGTCGATCTCATTTTTGAGACGTCTGTATTCCTTTTTGCCTGCTTCATTTACTGCATTTTTATATTTTCTCCTTTCATCAATTAAATTCAATATTTCTTCTGTTACCCAAGGATTTCTAGCAGCCCTCGTCTTTTTACCTACTTGATCCTCTGCTGCCTTCACTACTTCATCCCTCAGAGCTACCCATTCTTCTTCTACGGTATTTCTCTCCCCTATTCCTGTCAATTGTCCCCTTATGCTCTCCCTCAAACTCTGTACAACCTCTGGTTCTTTCAGTTTATCCAGGTCCCATCTCCTTAATTTCCCACATTTTTGGAGTTTCTTCAGTTTTAATCTACAGGTCATAACTAATAGATTGTGGTCAGAGTCCACATCTGCCCCTGGAAATGTCTTACAACTTAAAACCTGGTTCCTAAATCTCTGTCTTACCATTATATAATCTATTTGATACCTTTTAGTATCTCCAGGGTTCTTCCACGTATAAAACCTTCTTTCATGATTCTTAAACCAAGTGTTAGCTATGATTAAGTTGTGCTCTGTGCAAAATTCTACTAGGCGGCTTCCTCTTTCATTTCTTAGCCCCAATCCATATTCACCTTCTATGTTTCCTTCTCTCCCTTTTCCTACTGCCGAATTCCAGTCACCGATTACTATTAAATTTTCGTCTCCCTTCACTATCTGAACAATTTCTTTTATTTCATCGTACATTTCTTCAATTTCTTCATCATCTGCAGAGCTAGTTGGCATATAAACTTGTACTACTGTAGTAGGTGTGGGCTTCGTATCTATCTTGGCCACAATAATGCGTTCACTATGCTGTTTGTAATAGCTTACCCGCATTCCTATTTTCCTATTCATTATTAAACCTACTCCTGCATTAGCCCTATTTGATTTTGTGTTTATAACCCTGTAGTCACCTGACCAGAAGTCTTGTTCCTCCTGCCACCGAACTTCACTAATTCCCACTATATCTAACTTTAACCTATCCATTTCCCTTTTTAAATTTTCTAACCTACCTGCCCGATTAAGGGATCTGACATTCCACGCTCCGATCTGTAGAACGCCAGTTTTCTTTCTCCTGATAACAACATCCTCGTGAGTAGTCCCCGCCCGGAGATCCGAATGGGGTACTATTTTACCTCCGGAATATTTTACCCAAGAGGATGCCATCATCATTTAATCATACAGTAAAGCTGCATATCCTCGGGAAAAATTACGGCAGTAGTTTCCCCTTGCTTTCAGCCGTTCGCAGTACCAGCACAGCAAGGCCGTTTTGGTTAATGTTGCAAGGCCAGATCAGTCAATCATCCAGACTGTTGCCCCTGCAACTACTGAAAAGGCTGCTGCCCCTCTTCAGGAACCACACGTTTGTCTGGCCTCTCAACAGATACCCCTCCGTTGTGGTTGCACCTACGGTACGGCCATCTGTATCGCTGAGGCACGCAAGCCTCCCCACCAACGGCGAGGTCCATGGTTCATGGGGGGGGGGGGGGGGGGGGTTAAAACAGTGTGTCTATCAAATAAAACAGCACGCGGTCTGAGGCGTCTTGTCATGGTCGGTTCTGGTTCCACCGTCGGAGGTTCGAGTCTTCCCTCGGGCATGGGTGTGTGTGTCGTCTTTAGCTTAAGTTAGTTTAAGTTTGATCAAATAGAGTGTAAGCTTAGCGACCGGCGATCTCAGCAGTTTGGTCCCATAAGACCTTACCACAAATTTCCAGCTTTTCCAAATAAAGGGGAAGCGAACATCAGGGAGGGCCAAACTTTCCATCTACTGGGGTATCGCCACGACCTCATAAAAACGAAAATAAACTCAGCCCGAATAGGCCATGAAGGCCCACCGGAACCGACCGATCGCCATGTCATCCTCAAACCACAGGCATCGCTGTATGAGGATATGGAGGGCCATGTGGTCAGCACACCGCTCTCCCGGCCGTATGTCAGTTTACGAGACCGGGACCGCTACTTCTCAACTAAGTAGCACGTCAGTTTGCCTCACAAAGGCTGAGCGCTCCCCGCTTGCCAGCAGCGCTAGGCAGACAAAATGGTCACCCATCCATGTGCTAGCCCAGCCCGACAGCCCTAACTTCGGTGATCTAACGGGAACTGGTGTTACTACTGCGGCAAGGCCATTGGCGCCATAACCTAATGGCGTACCAGAAAAATAGAGTTTCGACAGATACGTTGCCCGATAATTGTTGTACCTTGCGGGACATCATCGCAGGAAGGGGAATAATTTGGGCAGCAAAACAGGTTTCGCTCAACACATAAGTTTCCAAGGTCCGAACCCTATGAAGTTATTAGAGGTAGCGACGCTGGATGGCTCCTTGAATCATGTCAGTGACGCACTTCGTATTTAACGCAGCCATCTGCATTTGAAACGTTGTCCTCCAGAATGCGAGTCTAGTATGCTATATAGTACTAGGCATCCAGTGAAATTTTGGTAAACTGAACGCTGAAGCATTGATTTACTTCCACAACTGGGAATGCCTGTACTGACAACGTAGTTTCCTCATGGTTGTAGCGAAACATGACATGTGTCTTATGGTCTGAAGATGGTTATCGAGGTCGATAATGGTAATTTCATTTTGCAATATTGTTGTGATTGTGCCAAATAATAAATTATTTTCAATGTAAGAAGACATCCGCGTCTCCATTCCGACTGTAAGATCGATGTTTCCAATATATTCATCTTTCAGCACCTCATTTTTCTTGAAGAATTAAGGTCTTTCGCTTTTCTCATAAAGTCTGTAGTAGTAGGAATAGTTTTGCCCTGACTGGCACTCAATAATTCTGAAGAAAGTCTCCTATTCTAGGCGTCTTGTTTCTACTTAGGTCTGACAGTGTATTCTGAAATACATCTTGCAGTATTATACCTTCCATCTTTGTCTACTTCCCAACCATTTGCTAAATTTGTTTTGCAGTCCGTGTCCCCTGTATAAGTCTTCTATAGAGGGTGTTTGTTTTAACTTGGAACAACAAAATACCTCGAAAAATATGCATCGTAAGAAAAAAATGTTCCGATGGAAAATAAATATTTTCAAAGAGGAAATCTCTCGGTGCGAAAACCGGACAACGCTTACACCAGCCCTACACCACTCACTCATGGAGGATCAGCTTTTACTTTCAAATGAGAAACCCATTTTTTAATTGCAGATTTTGATTCTATGCCCAACAACACCAAGAGTCCATCTGAAACAATTTTTTTTTCATTCGTGGTAGATGGTGCTGTCATCGGCACGAAAGTTACGGCGATTAGATGGAAGAAAACACCCATATCATTCACCCTGATCGTAATATTCTTAGGAACCCACCGAAATGAAGCATCCTGATAATGCGGGAACTCACCGAGATACCGAAATCAAGTCTGCAGGGAACAGAAAGCTACGTTACGTTATATGTAGCTTCCTTTCTAGACTTTGAAACGTAAAAGTTTCACTTCATAATCAAACTCGCAAAAAAACAATTAAATTTTTAACAATGATAACAATGTGTAGAACAAAAATTTTCATTTTTATTGAAAATGTAAAGCAGAATCAAATGAGTCGCTTCTAAATTGCAGAAACCAAAACTAATTGATAATTGTATTTTGTCGATTCTAGCGCCATCTACCACATCTCGAAAAAAATATTTTAAGTATTTTCTGGCGTAGATTTCGGATCTGTGATAAAACGGGGGGGGGGGGGGGGGGGGTTGTTTTCCCATGTGAAAATAAAAATGTGAACCACATGAGGAGGGGGGGGGGGGGGGTTACGTAGTGGCCACTTATAGTACATGCAGATGTCACCCCTCAAAATATTAACTTTTCATCAGGTACTTTTTTTTGTACGATGCGCGTTTTTCGAGACGTTTAAGAGCAAACAACCTGTGTATTTATTTTACCTTTTAGTTTTCCATTCTTTGCTTAGTACAGGCTTGCCATCTGAGCTCTTGATTATATTGGAATGAAAATAGCTTAAATTTAGTTATTATCGTTTTGACATAAATTGCTGAGAAGGAAGGCGTTCTTAGCCAACAACAGTCAGTTCCTTCCGCTGTAGTATATATTTAGCAATGATCCACAAAAATCGGTTAACATGATAATTGCCAGGTGTGCTCAAAAAATTCCGGAACGTTCGTAATTTCGCGCCATTGGTGAGCTGGAGCGAAATCCCTGTACACACCTGCGTTAAATGTGTAACTGCCGGAAGTTGCATTTTTGTATGTCTGTTGGTTATTGTTCTGTGCTGTATTGAATGAAACGTTGTGTCGCACAGTTTGCGAATTTCGAGATGGCAGAGTTAGACGAACGACGCGTCTGCATTAAACTGAGCGTGAAACTCAAGAAACCTTTACAGAGTCACACCATATGATACAGGAAGCCTACGGTGACGAGTGCTTAAGTCGTAGTCGGTGTTACGAAAGGTACACACGTTTTAAAAATGGCCGGACGGAAGTTAAAGATGGCATTCATGCAGGACGCCTTTCGACGTGTACCGATGAAACTAGTATCAGGAATGTCAACGAAATTGTGCATGACAAACGAAGGCTGCCTATACGAGAGACTGCAGAAGAATGTGATATTTCACTTGAATCATGTCATGAAATCGTGACACAGCATCTTGGACTGCATCGTTTTTCTGCGTTCGTTCCGCGGTTCATGTTTCAAGACCAGAAAGACCACCGCCTCGCAACCTGTGAAGAACTTCTTGATCGCGCAAATAAGAATGTGATGTTCATTAGGAGAATCATAACTGGTGAAAGGACGAGGGCCTAAGGTTATGATGTTGAGAGCAAGGTCCAGTCTTCACAATCGGTCGGGAAAGGTTCCTCAGGACTGAAAAAAGTTCGTCAGGTGAGATGCTGAGTGTTCTCTTTCTCATTGAAGGATCAGTTCGCCATGAATTCGTGGCACGGGCAAAAACTGTTAATCGATGGTACTGTCGGGACATGTTGCGGCGCCTGCGAGAAAATGCGAGAAGGAAACGGCGTGAAATGTGGCGAGAAAATTCATGGCTCTCGCGTCAACGATAGCGCAATCGCACATTCACCCGTATTGGTGCATGACTATTGCACGCAAAACGAAATCACTGTGCTGCCTCATACTCCGTACTCTTCAGAACTGACCCCTGCCAGGAGAGTATTTCTAAGGAAGCCACGCAGAATAAGAGAATTTTGTGGACAAAGTTCGGTAATTTTTGAGCAGATCACGTAGGTATTGTAAAAGGCGCTCCATTTGTGTTCTCAGTCATAAATATATTATAAAATTGACGCGCAGTAGCTGTTTTACAAGGGAGCATTAAGAAACTAGGTTTCCAGGAAATGTATTTACTCCTAGAATGAAGAGACGGGCACCGGAGAAGGTAAACTACACTACTGGCCATTAAAATTGCTACACCAAGAAAAAACGCAGATGATACACGGGTATTCATTGCACAAATATATTATACTAGAACTGACATTGAATTACATTTTCACGGAATTTGGGTGCATCGATCCTGGGAAATAAGTACCTACAACAAGAACCTCTGGCCGTAATAACGGCCTTCATACGCCTGGACATTGAGTCAAACAGAATTTGGTTGGCCTGTATATGTACAGCTGCCCATGCAGCTTCAACGCGATACCACAGTTCATCAAGACTAGTGACTGGCGTATTGTGACGAGCTAGTTGCTCGGCCAACATTGACCAGACGTTTTCAATTGGTGAGAGATCTGGAGAATGTGCGGGCCAGGGCAGTAGTCGAACATTTTCTGTATCCAGAAAGGCCCGTACAGGACCTGCAACATGCGGTCCTGCATTATCCTGCTGAAATGTAGGTTTTCGCACTGATCGAATGGAGGGTAGAGCTACGCGTCGTAACACATCTGACATGTAACGTCCACTGTTCAAAGTGCCGTCAATGAGAACAAGAGGTTACCGAGACGTGTAACCAATGGCACCCCATACCATCACGACGGGTGATTCGCCAGTAATGCGATGACGAATACACGCTTCCAATGTGCGTTCACCGCGATGTCGCCAAACACGGATACGACTATCATCATGCTGTAAACAGAACCTGGATTCATCTGAAAAAAATGACGTTTTGCCATTCGTGCACCCAGGTTCGTCGTTGAGTACACCATCGCAGGCGCTCCTGTCTGTGATGCAGAGTCAAGGGTAACCGCAGCTGTGGTCTCCGAGCTGATAATCCATGATGCTGCAAACGTCGTCGAACTGTTCATGCAGATGGTTGTTGTCTTGCAAACGTACCCATCTGTTGACTCAAGGATCGACACGTGGCTGCACGATCCGTTACAGCCATGCGGATAAGATGCCTGTCATCTCGAGTGCTAGTGATACGAGACCGTTGGGATCCAGCACGGCGTTCCGTACGCCCCTCCTGAACCCACTGATTCCATATTAAGCTGACAGTCGTTGGATATTGACGCACGCGAGCAAAAATATCGCGATACGTTAAACCGCAATCGCGATAGGCTACAATCCTACTTTTATCAAAGTCGAAAACGTGATGGTACGCATTTCTCCTCGTTACACGAGACATCACAACAACGTTTCACCGGGCAACGCCGGTCAACTGCTGTTTGTGTATGAGAAATCGATTGGTAACTTTCCTCATGTCAGCACGTTGTAGGTGTCGCCACCGGCGCCAACCTTGTGTGAATGCTCTGAGAAGCTAATCATTTGCATATCACAGCATCTTCTTCCTGTCGGCTAAATTTCGCGTCTGTCGTACGTCATCTTCGTGGCGTAACAATGTTAATGGCCAGTAGTGTAACATTCCAGTGGAAAATGAGCACACAAAGAAACACGTTATGCAGTTGTGCGGAACAGAACTCAGCAAAATTTAAAGGAACTGTTTTCCAAGTCACTTCGTCGGTAGGAAGTCAGACAGTCGTTACGTTCAAAGAACAGCAAAGGAGAGAATGAATTTGAATATCAAAGACATTCATGAAGAACCTATCATGCAGATGTGGATATAAATATTGCATCTGGCTGTGGTTAATGCATGCCCGACGACCATCTTCTGTTCCCACAGACGGCGAGTTCGGTTTGTCTTAGGACCGCCGCACGGCGCTCCGTATGCTAAAGAGATGGTAGGCCACACTGAATGAAGGCGGAGATGCAGGCATCCGACGTGAGACGCTGCGCTGCGCTGTATATACTTGTATACGCGCCAAGTCCTCGTTTCCCTATGTGTCTGCAACCTTCCTGAAGTTTGGTGATATCCACGGCGCGAGTAACTCGATTTATGCTTCTACATCTACATCTACATCCATACACCGCAAGCCACCTGACGGTGTGTGGCGGAGGGTACCTTGAGTACCTATATTGGTTCTTCCTTCTATTCCAGTCTCGTATTGTTAGTGGAAAGATAGATTGTCGGTATGCCTCTGTGTGGGCTCTAATCTCTCTGATTTTATCCTCATGGTCTCTTCGCGAGATATACATAAGAAGGACCAATATACTGCTTGACTCCTCGGTGAAGGTACGTTCTCGAAACTTCAACAAAACCGGTACCGAACTACTGAGGGTCTCTTGCAGTCTTCCGCTGGAGTTTATCTGTCATCTCCGTAACGCTTTCGCGATTACTAAATGATCCTGTAACGACGCGCACAGCTCTCCGTTGGATCTTCTCTATCTCTTCTATCAACCCTATCTGGTACGGTTCTCACACCGATGAGCAGCATTCAAGCAGTGGGCGAACAAGTGTACTGTAACCTACTCCCTTTGTTGTCGGACTGCATTCCCTTAGGATTCTTCCAATTAATCTCAGTCTGGCATCTGCTTTACCGACGATCAGTTTTTTTATGGTCATTCCATTTTAAATCACTCCTAATGGCTACTCTCGGATAATTTATGGAATTAACTGCTTCCAGTCGCTGACCGGCTATATTGCAGCTAAATGATAAAGGATCTTTCTTTCTATGTATTGGCAGCACATTACACTTGTCTAAATTGACATTCAATTACCATTCCCTGCACCATGCATCAATTTGTTGCAGATCCTCCTGCATTACAGTGCAATTTTCCATTGTTACAACCTCTCGATACACTACAGCATCATCCGCAAAAGCCGCAGTGAACTTCCGATGTTATCCACAAGGTAATATATCCACACCTGAAATCACTCTTCCTTCGGAATACTTCTCTCCATTGACAATGACATGCTGCGTCCTGTTATCTAGGAACTCTTCAATCCAATCGCACAATTGGTCTGATAGTCCATATGCTCTTACTTTGTTCATTAAACGGCTGTGGGGAACTGTATCAAACGCCTTGCGGAAGTCAAGAAACACGACATCTACCTGTGAATCCGTGTCTATGGCCCTCTGAGTTTCGTGGACGAATAGTGCGAACTGGTTTCACACGACCGTCTTTTTCGAAACCCATGCTGATGCCTACAGAGTAGATTTCTAGTCGACAGAAAAGTTATTACACTCGAACACAAAACGTGTTCCAAAATGGTTCACTCACACAGCTTTTGCTTTCTTATTCTGCACCAAGCAGTTAATCTCGCGACTGAAGGGTCAGTGCAGCATCTGTTTAACTCCTCTTATGTTTGATTGGCTAACAGTTCTTCATTTTTCTGTTTGGTAATGGAGCATTCTTCCATGCAATCATTTATATGGCATTATTTCGTTTCACTATTCATTACTGGCACCAACGATATTTTGTACTTAGTAAAAGATGTTAACCAATGCTGCACTTGACATTACTCCTTCTCAACTGCAGACGCCAGTTTGAACAGATCACTAAAATTTCACTTTTTCTATTTTAATCTACTTTCGCTGCTCTTTTCTCATTACCCATTACTAGCTGACGTACAGAGAGTTTATTACAACCACTGTATGCTAGAATTTCACTATTGTACCTTTCTCAAATATTGTGGCTAATGTTCTGCTTACTTTACGAAACATTAAGTACCAGCTTGTAGCTTGCAATCAGTGTCTGTTCCTAAAATAAATAACTAGCGTTAGTTCAGAAACTTCACTCGGTTAAAATTTCATTAGTAGTGGTAACTAAGTGATGCTTGTATAGCTCTGTATAGGGTACGATGAACTATGTTAATACGGTTTATAGATGAATGCTTTTTTGGCAATAGTAAATGTTTTTCTTCATGAGGCTAATTAATGTAAATAAATACTATTTGCATTCCACATTCAACTTGCTTAATTCTTTGTAATAATCTCACAATGCTTTGTTACAGGGGGAAATAATTACAGCTATCTTTCGTTGTCCTGATATTCTATATTGCAACCATTTCTGATTCAGAATACCCAGAAACGTATGTTTCGTTTCTAATTATCTGCATTTTTAAATTGTCACCAGTGACATCTGTAACCAAATCCTTTCTTTTTCCTGCATTTGTTAAGGCTTATTCAAATTCTGAAAACTGTAACTCATCGAGGCCGACACAGCAAAATTTTCCCGCCTATATTACACACTCTTTGTTGTCTGAACTACTATTCCAACTAATTTTGCGTATGTACCTCGTCTCTTTCCTCCTTATGCAAATTCTTTACTGTTTTATGACTTCCGTGAAATTAATTTTCAGTGTATGAAGCACATAATGTTGCGTGAGCTGCTCTTGTACGTCTTTTTGTTTTGTCTGACTCTGATAAAGTTTACCGGCTCGCGCTTTAGATGAAAGTCGTGTACTGTATTGCTATAACACTTTGATGGATTTCTCAGCTCCAGATTTATTATCCACTGTTATCGCTACTATCTTCCTTGCTTGTCCCCAGTATTCAGACTGCGATTCCCTCCACTTGCAGATTTAGGGCTGCGTCATTTCTTCTCCGAAGAACGCTGCTTCTGAAGCGAAAATCGACGGATATCAGAAAATGCTCTGCAGAAGGTTTGTACAGTAATCGAGACATTTGCGGCCCAAAATGTAGTATCTTTGAGAGGAGCTGACACTGACCGTTGGTGCAGTGATTTCCTTTCGTTAATACAGTGAAAGGAACTGGTGTACAGTCCGTGAGATACGAATATATTCGCACTATATTTGTCCAGCCAGTTTGTAAAAAGCACATCTTGAGAATATCCAGAGTTGGAACGTTTGCTGATAGTTGGACTGCAGTAGAGTAGAGAGGCAGAATCGAAGATTGCTCGCATTAGGAGCAAAGGTGTGCTAGCTGATAACGAATTCTGCAATACGTGATGCGGGAGGGACTCTACTACGAACAGTATTGTTGTAGTAGTCTCTAATCTGATGAACTGACTGATGCAGCTCTGCGCGATATTCTGTTCTATGTAAGACCCATCATCACTGCATAACTAATAAAACCTACATCCACCTGATCCTCCTTATTGTAGTCACACTTTGGTTTCCGCCCAAGTTTTTACACCCCCGCTCTTTCCCACACACCATTACCAAATTAGATGTACCTTGATCCTCAGGATATGTGTTGTTAATCTGTGTCTTCTTTTAGTCTAGCTGTACCACAGATGTATTTCCTTCCCGACTCGAGTTTGTACCTCTTCATTAGATACCCGGTATACCCAATATTCTGTAAGTATACGTCTCAATACCTCCTGTTTCTTTTTTTGTATCAACGGTTTGTCGCCTACTGTTGAGTTTCATATGAGGTTACCCATCAGAAGCAATTTCCCCCCCCCCCCCCCCCCCCCCGAATAAGTACTTTTTTTTGTTAGCAAACACAGGCTCTGCTTACAGTGGATGCAGTATCTTGAGATACACGCTGTTATAATGACAACACGTCAAAAGTTGTAAGTTCTCGTCTCATGAGCGAAACTATTTATAAATCAAATAATACGCGACCTGCGGTGGGTTTAACAGCTCGTTAAATATTTCTTTTTTGGCTTGCCCTGCTATCGCTGCAATCAGCAGTTACGTTGCTGCCCAAATAGAAAAACTCACCTACTGTCTCATTGGCTAACCTAATTCCCTCGGGCACCACCTCACGTAATTCCACTACCATCCATTATCCTCGGCCGCACAATTTCACTTGCAGGTCTCTAATCCGGCATTGCTACACTTAAGTTGTCGAGTATATAGTGTTAGAGGACACACTGTCCCCCAGCCCTCCCCCCCCCCCCCCGCAAATCTTGTTTCCATTATTAAAATAAATTACAAGCACACAACATCGATACAAATTATAAAACTGGATGTACGTATGTATGGTTGTTGTATGTACGTTCCACATCTCCTCCTAAAGCCTTGGACTGAATTCAGCCAGACGTGGTACACATATCACTTACGGTCTGGAAAGAATCAGTGTGTAGGTGAGAACCATCTACCTATAAATGGGATGGGGATGGAAACGAAAAAGCAGTGTTGACCAAGACGCGAGAATATCCATACTTCAGTTACCCAGAGTTTTAGAATGAGACCACTTAGAAACTTGCAACGAAACTTGTCCTCGCTGACGACACTCACAAAATGATAATAGGAACGAAGTTTCTCGCTTACTACATTTTGGCTGTTCGTACATTAAAATTGTCACATGAAGCACGATGTTTTGATCTATTACATCTTTAGTGTTAACTGTATTCGTGACACATTTTGCAGATAGTACTCACATATACCACTAAATGTACCAGAAAAATTACATCATTGTACGACACATAATTCTACAGATATGATGTAAATACTGAGATGCGAGAAAAAACTACCGCATCATGCACGACGTTTTAATTTATTACTTCTTTACTGCTAACTCTATTCACAATACATTTCGTAGACGGTATGTGGGCCGCCGAATGTATCAACCAAGATATATAATTGTACAACGTATATAGTTCAGGAGGTATGACGTCAAATACTGAGATCTGTGAAAAGCTGCCACATCAAACTGCCAACGTTAATGTATTATTACTTTGGTAGTAATTCTATTCCTAACACGTTTCACAGACAACATCCACTTACGCCGCTGAAAGTACCTATAAAAATATATCATTTGACGAGCCATAATTCAGGAGATATGACGTCATGGACGCTAAGATGTGTGAGAAACTGCCGCATCGTGCATGATGTGTTAGTTAACTACTTCCTTTCTACTTAGACGATTTGCAACACATTTCGCAGACAATGGGAACATATACCACTGGATGTACCTGCAAAATAGTGCTATTGCATACCACATAGTTCAGTAGATACATCGCAAACATTAACCTACATGAAAATGAAACTGCAGGACAAAGTTCGCTAGACACACAGGTGAAATATGTGTATAAATATGGATGAAATACATATGTGTGAAGTATATTTGATACATGCCTATGGGAGCTAAGCCACCAGAAAGCTCATCCTAACCCCTTGAACGATTCAAAAATGAAATTTGGTAACCAAAATAGAAAGAAAAACTGTAGGGGTAAGAACGCCCAGCTTCCTCTTGGGGTGAATGTGATAACGTGGAAAAAGAAGAGAGGACATGGAGATGGACAGACAGCGAGGGGGAGGAGGAGATAGGATCAAATAGCATGAGGAGGAGATGGACAGAGAGAGGGAAGGGGGATGTGTACAGAGATGGGGGAGAAGAGGAGATGAACAGAGAAAGGAAAGGGAAGGAAGTGAACATGGAGAGAGGAAGAGGAGACGGACAGAAAGAGGAGTAGGACGAGATTGATAAAGAAAGGGAGAGGAGGAGATCGAATTAGACAGGGAGGGGGAGACAGACAGAGGGGGAAAGAACAGATGTACAAAGAGGAAAGGAGGATATTGACAGGGAGGGGGAAGAGGAAATGAACAGAGGAAGGGGCAGGATGAGATGAACAAACAGGAGGCAGGAGAATATGGACAAAGAGTGGGGGAGGGGAAGGAGGTGGTCGTAGAGAGGGAGGGGGTGGTGGACATGGACAGGGAAAGAGGAGATGGACAGAAAGCGGAGGGAAGACAGATGGACTAATAGAAGACTGTAATTAATAAAGACCCGCGTTTCTCAGCTAGTTTTATACAGAAGTCCGTTTCGTCTCGTAATACTTTAGAAGGAACACTCCTCGCTGCAGCGCTTGGCTGTCTGAGAATGCGACCGCTCTAGTCGGGTGTCTTCAACTTATCCGCGCTGTGAGCGTGAGGATGTATGATTACGTTAACGCATCCAACAAGTTACATTCACTTACACGGAGTAAGTTATCCTGGAGAAGTTGGGCTAGCCAGTTGCCATAGTTCAACATTAGATGACGGTAAGAGTAGCAAACTTGAGTAAAAGGAAACACCCCGTCTTTATTTCTTTTATATCCTGTATGGTCAAATTGTCTTGCTGTTCCTTTGGTGTTTCTGAAAGAATTGTAATTTCATCCTTTATCTCGTCTCCCAGAACATCACATCTTACAACTGCAGTCAGGTTTCATTGTTTTGAAAACAAAAAAAGGTGCAAATGGCTCTAAGCACTATGGGACTTAACATTTGAGTTCATCAGTCCCCTAGAACTTAGAACTACTTAAACCTAACTAACCTAAGGACATCACAAATATCCATCCCCGAGGCAGGATTCGAACCTGCGACTGTAGCAGCAGCGCTTTTCCAGACTGAAGCGGATAGAACCGTTCGGCCACAGAGGCCAGCATTTTGAAAACAGCCTTTTTTGTACATATCAGTAGCTCGAAAATAACTTTTGTACCACTTGCAAATCTGCGAATGTTTGTCGGTTTAGATTCAAGGATAACAATGATTGAAAGAGTATGCTTTATGAAAATAGATAGCCGGCCGAAGTGGCCGAGCGGTTCTGGACCCGCGCGAACGCTACGGTCGCAGGTTCGAATCCTGCCGCGGGCATTAATGTGTATGATGTCCTTAGGTTAGTTAGGTGTAAGTAGGTGTAATTTCTGGGGGACTGATGACCTTAGAGTTAAGTCCCATAGTGGTCAGAGCCATTTGAACCATTTTTTTAAAAAAATAGATACACAACTTTTCGCGACTCTTCTATCAGGTGGTTGTGTCAAACCTTGGGTGAACGATCTCAAGGTCACCAAAATGCCTACCTGGACGTGGATGCACTTAAGTTTGTCAAAAAATGTCTAAATGTGTGTGAAATCTTATGGGAATTAACTGCTAAGGTCATCAGTCCCTAATCTCACACACTACTTAACCTAAATTATCCTAAGGACAAACACACACACCCATGCCCGAGGGAGGACTCGTACCTTCGCCGGGACCAGCTGCACAGTCTATGACTGCAGCGCCCGAGACCGCTCGGCTAATCCTGAGCGGCTCAACTTTGTCACCCGGAGTTCTACAAATAACTGCTTAAGAAAAATAGCGTGGAGGGAAATCGCAACTACGGCGATTGTAAAAATTCGCAACTTAGGCCGAGTATGTAGCCTTTCCTAAGAGTAAACAGAATGTAAGTTCATCGTAATGATTCTAAATCGCAAATAGACTAGAACTGCCCAGCTCTAAACTTCCACACATCGTGCACAGTAATAAGATCCAACAAAGGCAATCTACCAAACAGAAGTCGGAACACTATGGAGTATACTCTTCCAGTTCACTTGAGTTTACGACTAACATTATATCACGTAAGTACATTCGAATCTATTACTAATTAAATGCCAGCCGCTGTGACTGAGCGGTTCTTGGCACTTCAGTCCGGAACCGCGCTGCTGCTATGGTCGTAGCTTCGAATCCTGCCTCGGTCATGGATGTGTGATGTCCTTAGGTTAGTTAGGTTTAAGTAGTTCTAAGTCTAGGGGACTGATGACCTCAGATGTTAAGTCCCATACTGCTTAGAGCCATTTGAACCATTTGAACTAATTAAATCTGGCTAGGTGCTGAGTGCTTTACAGTACAGCAGGTCATATAGGACTGTTAATTAACAAGGTTTTCTTTTCAATCTGCAGCCGGCACAGTCGGGTATTCTTTGACTCCTCCCGCATTATCGCCATGCTGTCTATTTTTGGCTACCGGTGGCCGACTACTGCCAGTGTACCAGTCGTAGCGGTGGCAGGGCAGCTCAGTCGGTTAAAGTATTCTGTTACGTTTTCAACTCTGTTAATACGCAGAAAGTCCGGCAAACTGGCAGTTTGTAGTTTTCTCAGCAGGTTTTTTTTTTTAATTCAAAACAACCTGGAAACTAGATCGCGAGTTGAGCTGTCGGAAGAAATCAGGACAGTAGCGGTGGGCGATTCGTCACACACTTTACTGTGAAACTGGAACAGAACAACGGAATTAAACGAAATAAAGGCAGTCGGTTCGAAGCACCACATGTTTGTGGAGCAGCGAAATCAAACTCTGCTCCTTGGTAACGTTAGACAACGTGTTTCTACATCCCGTGCATTGTAACACTTGCCGCGCTGGGTAGCCGCGTGGTCTATCGCGCCTTGTTCGCGCGGTTCCACCCGTCGGAGGTTCGAGACCTTCCTTAAGGTATGGGTGTATTTGTTGACCTTAGCATAAATTAGTTTAAGTTACATTAACTAGTGTGTAAGCCTAGGGACCGATGTCCTCAGCAGTTTGGTCCAATAGGAACTTAGCACAAATTTCCAATTTGTAACACGCCTTGATCCTCCTCGGCATGCTTTCCACAAAGCGACCGAGAAATCACGGCTCATGCCTCTGCCACTCTTCGACAGTGGTCGTCCTGAGCTCATACGATGTGTAGCGAGATTTCTTGCGACGGAACACACAAGTTTCTAGTGGTGGCAAGTATGCTTAACTAAGCTCACGTCCGCAGGTACCACAGACCACTCCATTCCGTTGATTTCTGCAGCTGCATAATCACGTGGTGAACATCTACATCTACATGGCTACCCTCCAATACAAAACTCCGCGACTGGCAGTGGGTTCATCCAACCACCTACAGAACATAGTGACGGTAAGAAATCCCAGCACCAAAAAGGAGTTGTGGGAGATAAACGAAAGTTGAAAATAGAAGTCTGTTCAAAATTAGCAGCAGTTGCATAAGAGTGGGGCTTGTGGCGCCACTCTGACGATGGAAGTCAGGTTTGCTTGAAATAACGCGCTGTAACGGGCGTGAGCGTTAGTTACCTTTGAGACTGAACGTAGTAAGTTGATGTTGGTCCAGAACGCCATTAAGACTACAAAGACGCCATTATTAACAGCTCAATGAGACTGAACAAAGTCGGGTAACAGGGCTACGAGAATCTGGAAGTTCCTTCCGGGATATTGCAGAAATACTTGGCAGAAATCTAGCTGCTGCATGTGATTGCTGGCAACGGTGATCACCGCCGTTGGCAATTTCTGTGGTGTCAGGCGAGAGCTCACTGGATGGCAGGGAGGATGTCTGCTTGTGTTTTCTGATGAAAGCCGGTTCTCCCTCGGTGCCAGCGATGGCCGTGTGTTGGTTGTAAGGCCAGCTGAGCGCCTGCAACCATCCTGTCTGCGATCTAGACTCACTGGACCTACACCGGCAGTTGCGGTCTAGCGTCTGATTTCGTAAGACGGGAGGAGCGCTCTAGTGGTTATCCTACGCATCCTGACAGCAAATTTGTGCGTCAAATTGGTGATTCGATCTGTTGTGCTCCCATTCATGAACAGCACTCCGGGGTGTGTTTTCCAACAGGATAACGCTTGTTCACATACCGCTTTTTTAACCCAACATGGTCTACAGCGTGTCGACGTCTTGCTTTGGTCTGCTCGACCACCAGGTCTGTCCCCAATAGAGCACAAATACGATATCATTGAACGACAACCCCAATGTCATCCGCAACCATCATTGACCGTCGCTGTAGTTATCGACCAAGTGCAACGGGCACGGAACGCCTACCACACAAACTGAAATACGGCACCTATACGAAAGAATGTATGCACGTTTGCTTGATTTAATTTAACGTTCTGGCAGTTATATCGATTACTAATGTCCCAACATTTCATATTTATAATGACTTTTCTCACGCTTACATTAACTTGTGATCTTGCAACGTGAATCACGTAAATATGTTACCTAGACAAATGTATTCCCGAAATGTTCCACATCTCCTCCTAAAGCCTTGGACTGAATTCAGCCAGACGTGGTACACATATCACTTACGGTCTGGAAAGAATCAGTGTGTAGGTGAGAACCATCTACCTATAAATGGGATGGGGATGGAAACGAAAAAGCAGTGTTGACCAAGACGCGAGAATATCCATACTTCAGTTACCCAGAGTTTTAGAATGAGACCACTTAGAAACTTGCAACGAAACTTGTCCTCGCTGACGACACTCACAAAATGATAATAGGAACGAAGTTTCTCGCTTACTACATTTTGGCTGTTCGTACATTAAAATTGTCACATGAAGCACGATGTTTTGATCTATTACATCTTTAGTGTTAACTGTATTCGTGACACATTTTGCAGATAGTACTCACATATACCACTAAATGTACCAGAAAAATTACATCATTGTACGACACATAATTCTACAGATATGATGTAAATACTGAGATGCGAGAAAAAACTACCGCATCATGCACGACGTTTTAATTTATTACTTCTTTACTGCTAACTCTATTCACAATACATTTCGTAGACGGTATGTGGGCCGCCGAATGTATCAACCAAGATATATAATTGTACAACGTATATAGTTCAGGAGGTATGACGTCAAATACTGAGATCTGTGAAAAGCTGCCACATCAAACTGCCAACGTTAATGTATTATTACTTTGGTAGTAATTCTATTCCTAACACGTTTCACAGACAACATCCACTTACGCCGCTGAAAGTACCTATAAAAATATATCATTTGACGAGCCATAATTCAGGAGATATGACGTCATGGACGCTAAGATGTGTGAGAAACTGCCGCATCGTGCATGATGTGTTAGTTAACTACTTCCTTTCTACTTAGACGATTTGCAACACATTTCGCAGACAATGGGAACATATACCACTGGATGTACCTGCAAAATAGTGCTATTGCATACCACATAGTTCAGTAGATACATCGCAAACATTAACCTACATGAAAATGAAACTGCAGGACAAAGTTCGCTAGACACACAGGTGAAATATGTGTATAAATATGGATGAAATACATATGTGTGAAGTATATTTGATACATGCCTATGGGAGCTAAGCCACCAGAAAGCTCATCCTAACCCCTTGAACGATTCAAAAATGAAATTTGGTAACCAAAATAGAAAGAAAAACTGTAGGGGTAAGAACGCCCAGCTTCCTCTTGGGGTGAATGTGATAACGTGGAAAAAGAAGAGAGGACATGGAGATGGACAGACAGCGAGGGGGAGGAGGAGATAGGATCAAATAGCATGAGGAGGAGATGGACAGAGAGAGGGAAGGGGGATGTGTACAGAGATGGGGGAGAAGAGGAGATGAACAGAGAAAGGAAAGGGAAGGAAGTGAACATGGAGAGAGGAAGAGGAGACGGACAGAAAGAGGAGTAGGACGAGATTGATAAAGAAAGGGAGAGGAGGAGATCGAATTAGACAGGGAGGGGGAGACAGACAGAGGGGGAAAGAACAGATGTACAAAGAGGAAAGGAGGATATTGACAGGGAGGGGGAAGAGGAAATGAACAGAGGAAGGGGCAGGATGAGATGAACAAACAGGAGGCAGGAGAATATGGACAAAGAGTGGGGGAGGGGAAGGAGGTGGTCGTAGAGAGGGAGGGGGTGGTGGACATGGACAGGGAAAGAGGAGATGGACAGAAAGCGGAGGGAAGACAGATGGACTAATAGAAGACTGTAATTAATAAAGACCCGCGTTTCTCAGCTAGTTTTATACAGAAGTCCGTTTCGTCTCGTAATACTTTAGAAGGAACACTCCTCGCTGCAGCGCTTGGCTGTCTGAGAATGCGACCGCTCTAGTCGGGTGTCTTCAACTTATCCGCGCTGTGAGCGTGAGGATGTATGATTACGTTAACGCATCCAACAAGTTACATTCACTTACACGGAGTAAGTTATCCTGGAGAAGTTGGGCTAGCCAGTTGCCATAGTTCAACATTAGATGACGGTAAGAGTAGCAAACTTGAGTAAAAGGAAACACCCCGTCTTTATTTCTTTTATATCCTGTATGGTCAAATTGTCTTGCTGTTCCTTTGGTGTTTCTGAAAGAATTGTAATTTCATCCTTTATCTCGTCTCCCAGAACATCACATCTTACAACTGCAGTCAGGTTTCATTGTTTTGAAAACAAAAAAAGGTGCAAATGGCTCTAAGCACTATGGGACTTAACATTTGAGTTCATCAGTCCCCTAGAACTTAGAACTACTTAAACCTAACTAACCTAAGGACATCACAAATATCCATCCCCGAGGCAGGATTCGAACCTGCGACTGTAGCAGCAGCGCTTTTCCAGACTGAAGCGGATAGAACCGTTCGGCCACAGAGGCCAGCATTTTGAAAACAGCCTTTTTTGTACATATCAGTAGCTCGAAAATAACTTTTGTACCACTTGCAAATCTGCGAATGTTTGTCGGTTTAGATTCAAGGATAACAATGATTGAAAGAGTATGCTTTATGAAAATAGATAGCCGGCCGAAGTGGCCGAGCGGTTCTGGACCCGCGCGAACGCTACGGTCGCAGGTTCGAATCCTGCCGCGGGCATTAATGTGTATGATGTCCTTAGGTTAGTTAGGTGTAAGTAGGTGTAATTTCTGGGGGACTGATGACCTTAGAGTTAAGTCCCATAGTGGTCAGAGCCATTTGAACCATTTTTTTAAAAAAATAGATACACAACTTTTCGCGACTCTTCTATCAGGTGGTTGTGTCAAACCTTGGGTGAACGATCTCAAGGTCACCAAAATGCCTACCTGGACGTGGATGCACTTAAGTTTGTCAAAAAATGTCTAAATGTGTGTGAAATCTTACGGGAATTAACTGCTAAGGTCATCAGTCCCTAATCTTACACACTACTTAACCTAAATTATCCTAAGGACAAACACACACACCCATGCCCGAGGGAGGACTCGTACCTTCGCCGGGACCAGCTGCACAGTCTATGACTGCAGCGCCCGAGACCGCTCGGCTAATCCTGAGCGGCTCAACTTTGTCACCCGGAGTTCTACAAATAACTGCTTAAGAAAAATAGCGTGGAGGGAAATCGCAACTACGGCGATTGTAAAAATTCGCAACTTAGGCCGAGTATGTAGCCTTTCCTAAGAGTAAACAGAATGTAAGTTCTTCGTAATGATTCTAAATCGCAAATAGACTAGAACTGCCCAGCTCTAAACTTCCACACATCGTGCACAGTAATAAGATCCAACAAAGGCAATCTACCAAACAGAAGTCGGAACACTATGGAGTATACTCTTCCAGTTCACTTGAGTTTACGACTAACATTATATCACGTAAGTACATTCGAATCTATTACTAATTAAATGCCAGCCGCTGTGACTGAGCGGTTCTTGGCACTTCAGTCCGGAACCGCGCTGCTGCTATGGTCGTAGCTTCGAATCCTGCCTCGGTCATGGATGTGTGATGTCCTTAGGTTAGTTAGGTTTAAGTAGTTCTAAGTCTAGGGGACTGATGACCTCAGATGTTAAGTCCCATACTGCTTAGAGCCATTTGAACCATTTGAACTAATTAAATCTGGCTAGGTGCTGAGTGCTTTACAGTACAGCAGGTCATATAGGACTGTTAATTAACAAGGTTTTCTTTTCAATCTGCAGCCGGCACAGTCGGGTATTCTTTGACTCCTCCCGCATTATCGCCATGCTGTCTATTTTTGGCTACCGGTGGCCGACTACTGCCAGTGTACCAGTCGTAGCGGTGGCAGGGCAGCTCAGTCGGTTAAAGTATTCTGTTACGTTTTCAACTCTGTTAATACGCAGAAAGTCCGGCAAACTGGCAGTTTGTAGTTTTCTCAGCAGGTTTTTTTTTAAATTCAAAACAACCTGGAAACTAGATCGCGAGTTGAGCTGTCGGAAGAAATCAGGACAGTAGCGGTGGGCGATTCGTCACACACTTTACTGTGAAACTGGAACAGAACAACGGAATTAAACGAAATAAAGGCAGTCGGTTCGAAGCACCACATGTTTGTGGAGCAGCGAAATCAAACTCTGCTCCTTGGTAACGTTAGACAACGTGTTTCTACATCCCGTGCATTGTAACACTTGCCGCGCTGGGTAGCCGCGTGGTCTATCGCGCCTTGTTCGCGCGGTTCCACCCGTCGGAGGTTCGAGACCTTCCTTAAGGTATGGGTGTATTTGTTGACCTTAGCATAAATTAGTTTAAGTTACATTAACTAGTGTGTAAGCCTAGGGACCGATGTCCTCAGCAGTTTGGTCCAATAGGAACTTAGCACAAATTTCCAATTTGTAACACGCCTTGATCCTCCTCGGCATGCTTTCCACAAAGCGACCGAGAAATCACGGCTCATGCCTTTGCCACTCTTCGACAGTGGTCGTCCTGAGCTCATACGATGTGTAGCGAGATTTCTTGCGACGGAACACACAAGTTTCTAGTGGTGGCAAGTATGCTTAACTAAGCTCACGTCCGCAGGTACCACAGACCACTCCATTCCGTTGATTTCTGCAGCTGCATAATCACGTGGTGAACATCTACATCTACATGGCTACCCTCCAATACAAAACTCCGCGACTGGCAGTGGGTTCATCCAACCACCTACAGAACATAGTGACGGTAAGAAATCCCAGCACCAAAAAGGAGTTGTGGGAGATAAACGAAAGTTGAAAATAGAAGTCTGTTCAAAATTAGCAGCAGTTGCATAAGAGTGGGGCTTGTGGCGCCACTCTGACGATGGAAGTCAGGTTTGCTTGAAATAACGCGCTGTAACGGGCGTGAGCGTTAGTTACCTTTGAGACTGAACGTAGTAAGTTGATGTTGGTCCAGAACGCCATTAAGACTACAAAGACGCCATTATTAACAGCTCAATGAGACTGAACAAAGTCGGGTAACAGGGCTACGAGAATCTGGAAGTTCCTTCCGGGATATTGCAGAAATACTTGGCAGAAATCTAGCTGCTGCATGTGATTGCTGGCAACGGTGATCACCGCCGTTGGCAATTTCTGTGGTGTCAGGCGAGAGCTCACTGGATGGCAGGGAGGATGTCTGCTTGTGTTTTCTGATGAAAGCCGGTTCTCCCTCGGTGCCAGCGATGGCCGTGTGTTGGTTGTAAGGCCAGCTGAGCGCCTGCAACCATCCTGTCTGCGATCTAGACTCACTGGACCTACACCGGCAGTTGCGGTCTAGCGTCTGATTTCGTAAGACGGGAGGAGCGCTCTAGTGGTTATCCTACGCATCCTGACAGCAAATTTGTGCGTCAAATTGGTGATTCGATCTGTTGTGCTCCCATTCATGAACAGCACTCCGGGGTGTGTTTTCCAACAGGATAACGCTTGTTCACATACCGCTTTTTTAACCCAACATGGTCTACAGCGTGTCGACGTCTTGCTTTGGTCTGCTCGACCACCAGGTCTGTCCCCAATAGAGCACAAATACGATATCATTGAACGACAACCCCAATGTCATCCGCAACCATCATTGACCGTCGCTGTAGTTATCGACCAAGTGCAACGGGCACGGAACGCCTACCACACAAACTGAAATACGGCACCTATACGAAAGAATGTATGCACGTTTGCTTGATTTAATTTAACGTTCTGGCAGTTATATCGATTACTAATGTCCCAACATTTCATATTTATAATGACTTTTCTCACGCTTACATTAACTTGTGATCTTGCAACGTGAATCACGTAAATATGTTACCTAGACAAATGTATTCCCGAAATGTAATAACTCTAAATTAATTGTTTCCTACTGTTGGGATTTTTTTCCGTCTGTCTCCTTTTCTACCATTCCACCCATGAACAGCGCAGGAGCAAACGTAACTCTTAAACCTATTCTCCTGTTTTATTACACATACATTTACATCTACATGGTTACTCTGCAATTCACAGTTAAGTGCCTCGCAGAGGATTCATCGAACCATTCCGCTCTCGAATGGCGTGCGGGAAAAAGTAACACCTAAATCTTTCCGTTCGAGCTCTCATTTCTCTTATTTTATTATTATGATCATTTCTCGCTACATAGGTGGGTGTCAACAAAATATTTTCACATTCGGAAGAGAAAGTTGGTGACTGGAATTTCGCGTATCATATCAGAGACACTCTCATCCCTATTGCGCGATAACACGAAACGAGCTGCCCTTCTTTGCATTTTTTCCATGTCCTCTATCAATCCTACGTGGTAAGGATCGCACACCAGGCGCATTTTTCCAGCAGAGGACAAGTGTAACATAGGCTGTCTCTTTAGCGGGTTTGTCGCATCTTCTAAGTGTTTTGCCAACAAAGCGCAGTCTTTGTTTCGCATTCACCACAACATTATGTATGTGGTCTTCAAAAATTTTAGTTGCTCGGAATTGTAATCCCTAGGTATTTAGCCGAATTGACAACCCTTACATTTGTGCGATTTGTCGTATACCCAAAATTTATCGGATTTCTTTTAATACTCATGTTGATGACCTCGCACTTTTCTTTGTTTAGTGCCAATTTCCAGTTTTCGCGCCCTACATAAGTTCTCTCTAGGTCATTTTGTAATTGGAATTTATCGTCTGGTGATTTTACTAGTCGGTAAATTACAGCGTCATCTGCAAACAATGTAAGGGGACTGCTCAGATTATCACCTAGATCGTTTACGTCAATCAGGAACAGCAGAAGCCCTATGACACTACCTTGCGGAACGACTGATATCACTTCTGTCCTACTCGATGATTTACCGCGATCGCTACGAACTGTGACATCTCTGAGAGGAAATCACGAATCCAGTCACACAACTGAGACGATACTCCATATACACACAATTTGATTAATAGTCGCTTGTGAGGACCGGTATCAAAGGCCTTCTGGAAATCTAGGAATATGGAATCGATCTGAGATCCCTTGGTATTACTTCATGGGAATAAAGAGCTAGGTGTGTTGATCATTTCTACACATTAAGGTGGTTGTTAGTAAAAAACCTTCCCATTCGAAAGAAAAATTAGTGGTTGAAAATTCGTAAAAATATACCGCTGCACGGAAACGACTTTATTTTAATGATCCCCACATCAACTCCGTGACACTCTTTCCGGTGTTTCACGATAATAGGAAACGAGACGCACTTCTTTCAACTTTTTCGATATCCTCTGTCAGGATAATACTTAATAAGAGGTAGGACAGCCATAGTGTAGGCAGTGTCTTTTTAAAAGACCTGTTGCATCTGTTAAGTGTTCAGCCAAAAAACTCAGTCTTTGGTTCGCTTTCCCCATAAGATTATCTATGAGAGCGTTCCGATTTAAGTTATTCGTAATTTTAATGCCTGGACAATTGAGTCGACAGTCTTTAGATTTGTGTATCGTGTGACCCAAATTTGACAGATTCCTTTTACTCCTTATGTGGATGACGTCATAGAACGCAACTAAACTCCGTCTGAACAGGCGTCGGAAGGCTCAATGCTACCGGCAGACCACCATGTCATCCTCAGCTCAAAGGCGTCTCCAGATGTAGACATGTAGGGGCGCACCGCTCACCCGGCCGTTGACATATTTCGTGACGTGCAGCCGCCATTTCTCAGTAAAATAGTTCCTGCATTGGCGTCACAAGGGCTGAGTGCATCCACTTTCCAACACTGCACGGCAGACCCAGACGGTCACCCATCCTAGTGCGTCCCACGCTCGACGGTGCTTAACATCACTGATCTCACGGGGAAACCGGTGTATCCACCGTGAGAAGCCCGTTGACTTCTCACTTTTCATTAGTTAAAGTCGATTATCACTTTTCACATGGTAAAGATATTTGTGTAAATCATTTTGCAATTGGTTTTCATTTTCTGATGACTTTACTGTATGGTAAATGACAGCATCTAATATCGCTGCTCAAATTGACCCCTAAATCGCGTATACGGATCAGGAACAGCACAGGATCTGTAACACTTGGCTGGGGAACGCCACGTATCATTTCTATTTTACTCGATCACTTTCCGCTAATTACTACAAACCTTTCTGACAGGATATCACGAATTTATTCGTTTAACTCAGATGATAGTCCACAGGCACGAAATCTGATAGGAAGCCGCTTGTGAGGAAATCAAAAGCCTTCTGGGAATCTGTAAACATGGACTCATGTGATATTCCCTGTCGATAGCGTAAGTACTGCTGTCTTCTGTGTCCTGGTATAGTGATATTCTAATGCCTACTCATCACTTGCTTCTGGAAATGGTATAGTGATATTCTACTGCCTACTGATCACTTGCTTATGGAATTTTAGATGGTCAGCGCTCTTTTTTCTGACAGAGATATCTCATTGTTTTAACGTCAACAATGGCCAAGTGCTCACGTGCTGAGATCTGTTGTCTCAGTTTAGTACGGAGCTGCTCCACTCATAAATAGCATGAAGAAGTTGTTCAAGAGTATAATTAAGATCTGAACGTGTTATGTTGGATGCTACAGTAAAAGTATCTTTGAGTAATTCGGTTTATTCGCGGAAAGACCCGAGAAATTATCACTGAAATTTGCGGGTGAAACCCCATATTAGTTGTTGATTAGTAAGTGGTTATCAGAACATTTTGCTGTTCAAACAGATACGAAACGTCTTCCGAGAACAGTGATTACTTGCTAAATTAATGTGGCAATAGATGCATGTATGTGAAATGAGCTTAACTGTTGATGCAAGAGCAGATGAGGCTAAACATTCTGCGGAACTTTATAACGCACCGTAATGGCAGTAAAACAAAGTAACTCGATTTGCGCTGTTATTATTTCGAAGTGACATTTCATTTGATTTTTTTTTAATGTATAAACTGTCATTTGCAAAGTATAAGAGACAAATATTGGTATTAGGCACACCATCAAGTTACGATATTTTGTAACAAAACGTGTTCACTTTGCATATGAGACCGATAGCCGCAAAAATAACTAAAATAACCAGAAAGGAGCTTTACATTTGTCGTCGAGAAAAGGACAGATATAGTACAGTACCACTGATTACAATACAGTCTGCTCTGATATTATGATGAATAAAGACGGACCCACCGTCGAAATGCTGACTATATGGCTGGACAACCGGTCGAATATACCGTATTATCTTGACTGATAACAGCCGTCAGATTACCCCGATAGTGATGGACTGTCCGATATCCGTGCATTATTGTAATACAGTGCATGACTGATGCACCTTCCTGCTAAAGCAGTGAAAGTGCATGCTTCAGAAGTGCGTTGGTTATGCCTACCTCCACACTCCTACGATACCAGTCGTCACACAAATCTTATACTCGTCTGTGAAGAGAATCCGGCGCTGACGATCAAAGTTCTGTTCTAGTTATTACCTTGCACACCTTTTCAGCAAACCAATGTGTTGAAAAGTTTCCGCTGTTGTTTGTAATATACGCTTAGCGGCCACTATGAGCATGTGGAAATGGTCGCGTGCTGTCTGGATCAACATAACTTGCCCTGCAGCCTCAGTTGTGTTGCATTCTATCTGGTATGCCTTTGAGGCATATTCTGTAGAAAGCAGTCATTTCGCTGTTGGTGTCGATCGTGGACGAACATTACTAGATGAAACTTCAAAGTTTTGTATCTCATGATAGCTGCTCAGTACCTCGATGAGGTATGCTAGTTCTCCAGGCAATATCCCACGCCGACAATCCCTCTTGCTGTAAACTGGCGGTGCCAGTTCCAAATTTCCTTTCGATGAGGAAGAGGAGATTAGTGTTTAACGTCTCGTCGACGACGACGTCATTACAGACCGAACACAAGCTCGGGTTAGGGAAGGATGGAGAAGGAAAGTGGCCGTGTCATTTCGAAGGAACCATCACGACATTTGCTTTAAGCTATTTAGAAAAATGACGGGAAACTTAAATTAGGATGGCCGGACGTAGGTCTGAACCGTCGTCCTACCGAATGCGGACCTTTCAAGCCACGCTCACAGACCGAGCAGTGTACACGTTGAAAGGGTCCTGTCTCAGCCTCTTTCATATAATTTTTATCTCGAACACTTAATTTTTTTCGATTAATCTATCAAATCATTCTTCTGGTGTTTGTTTTATGTTACGCGTAGCTGGGAGGATTGCTTAGTGAACCATCGTTTACTGATTTTATTTCCCTGTATTTCACATCAGCAGCCTGTCGCTTTAAATTAAACTCTCTGAATATGTGGAGAGCTTGTGTGCTGAAGCTGCTTCTACTGCAGCAAGTGAATCAACAATGCCCTGTCGTTTAATATGGGCGCTTACTGAAACGTGCTTATCACGTGAAAATGGCCGACAACAACAATTCCCATCATGTCCCCCGGTTAACAGTTCAGTGTGAACGTCCTATCGCAACCGTCCAGAAGTTATGACGATTTTATTTCATATTGTAACACGCCAACCGTCACTTATCTGGTTAATTGGAGTGTGTTCACCGCAGCTAATTGACTAACAGATCAACAGAGAGTGCAAAACTGCCGCAATATCGGATAATGCAAAGAACGTTATAAGGTCCTGTGACTCCCGATTGAACTGCGGTGGCAGTGTTGACATTAATTGATTCAGAATTCATCACTTTTAATTAAAAAGGGGTGAACATTGATGTTATCTTCAGCTATTGAACACCAGATGCAAATGTTGAACATAAAATTAATGAAGAAAATGACTTGGGATTTCAACCACTTGATTGAAAACAGATGCAGACGATTAGCACAAGTTTATTTTAACTCCCGACCTTCCATCATCACATTACATGACTCTCCTATCATGCAGTGGTAATAAATTGAGTTTACGTGGAGTAAAACGCGATAAATCAAAATTAATTCCTACCGACTGACCCAGGCGTAATGCGAAGTGCAAGAAGAATACCCCAATACACAGCCCATGAAACCCTCGTGGAAACTTTGCCGACGTTATCCAACAAATTAATCAGTGGCCGGAGGGGGCGCAATATCACCGAATTCAGCGTGGCGGCGCGGCTTCGTTGTGAGGACGTCGGCCGACCTCGTGGTGCTGCAAGGCTGCGCTCGTCTATTCACTACTAGGTATCTTGCTCAGTACATAGCTGACCCAAAACTTTCTATCTCCAAGCTCAATCGTTCCATTTGCTAAGTCGTAAACTGCAGAGATGCTCACTCTTTCTCAGGCAAGCAGAATAAAGAACGCCACGTCCACACTCTAGGCAAGCTAGAAATGGAAGACCCTACGGAGACTTCTCCCAGTCCGCTCTTCGCCTCGGTTTCCCCTCCAGAAAAATCACTTACGCCAATTGCAGCGCAAGTCGCGTTAATTATGCATCGCTTCCCAACGCCGACCAATGCCTGTTCTGGGAAGTGAACAAATTCCCACAAAATTTCCCTTCCTCTCAACTTCTGCTATTTAGCTCCTCCCAGGCTACCCATCAAGGTTAGTGTCTGCACAAAACACCAATTTTTCCGGAATTCTGAATCCCAGGCGAGCACTTCAGATTCCTTGGTCCTACGTTCCCATCGGAGGCCGGCGTATTACATTCTGTCGCCTGTTCACTTCAGACTCTGCGGACTGTGAATTCAGCATGAAGTTGCTATGGTCACAAATACGCATATTTTGGCCTCTGTTGACCGCTCCACCGTAGCTTTGCGTGGCTTTCACGAACGTTTCACTGAGAACGGGACGACGGACATTTATCAACAGGCGTACAAGTTCTCCGTCTGCTTCCCGGTACACCAGCATGGAGTCAACCACCCACTCAATCTCACTCAAGGCGGCTGGAGGCCACGCCCCCTTACGGCTTTCTCCGCCCTAAGCTGCCTATTGTCGCTTCCCTTCGCCGCTCCCCCGGCGGGCACGGTCAATTCTGAGTACTTCCCTGGGATAAACTAGCCTCCATAAATCGACAAGTTTCCACAAAGTTTTCATGTCGTGTGAATTACTTTACATCACCCGACATTAATTATTCCAATACGTCCACACTATACCCTCTACAAGGTGCATTGTGCCTTGTCAGTCATTTTTGTTCAGCCCTACTGTTCGCTCAACGTGAGTTAGGTAAGGGGCATAGTTCTTGTCATCTTACAACACTGTTCAATAACAGTCACCCTGTATATGTGTATAATACATCGTCGGAAAGGAGAAATTCCGTAGATTAAGATCAATGAAAAAAATGGACAATTTCAAGATTTAAGCTGATAGGGAGGCCCTTGAACCATTAACGTAATATTTCACCTCCTCATGAGTTGATTATGATAGCATTTTTAATTTTTAACCCCGATCAGTAATTACATGTAATACTAAAAATCAAATTTCTCTTGCACACAGAAGCAATTAGATATGCAGCCTTCAGTTGGAATCATGCAGCTTTGAGCCGTGGTGGGACCTGTGCCAGGGCTATCTTTGGTTAGGCACTATCGATTCCCTCTGGCAGAAGTTTGTCTTTCGAGCCTTGGCCGGCTCATGATATAACAAGCAGTACGGAGTGGGAAGGTGGAACGACGTTGGGCACGGCACGTGGAAGTGTGCGTGTTAGCGAGACGTTGGAGAGACGACAGCGAGCACGGTGTGCCTGAGTACGGACGGCAGTTGGCGCCTGATCGTACTGGGATCAGTAACAGCGGGCTGGCGCTGTGGCTTCTTGGCAACCTCGTGAAGCTGTGCGTGTGCTCGTTTCCGTGAAGGAACACGCTGTTACTATCGGACTAAGCAACGTCTGGTGTCTTCGCCACATCGATCCAGCAGCTGGCATCAAGTTAACTAATTCAAGTCCTACCAACGATTAGTGATATACACTCCTGGAAATTGAAATAAGAACACCGTGAATTCATTGTCCCAGGAAGGGGAAACTTTATTGACACATTCCTGGGGTCAGATACATCACATGATCACACTGACAGAACCACAGGCACATAGACACACGCAACAGGGCATGCACAATGTCGGCACTAGTACAGTGTATATCCACCTTTCGCAGCAATGCAGGCTGCTATTCTCCCATGGAGACGATCGTAGAGATGCTGCATGTAGTCCTGTGGAACGGCTTGCCATGCCATTTCCACCTGGCGTCTCAGTTGGACCAGCGTTCGTGCTGGACGTATAGACCGCGTGAGACGACGCTTCATCCAGTCCCAAACATGCTCAATGGGGGACAGATCCGGAGATCTTGCTGGCCAGGGTAGTTGACTTACACCTTCTAGAGCACGTTGGGTGGCACGGGATACATGCGGACGTGCATTGTCCTGTTGGAACAGCAAGTTCCCTTGCCGGTCTAGGAATGGTAGAACGATGGGTTCGATGACGGTTTGGATGTACCGTGCACTATTCAGTGTCCCCTCGACGATCACCAGAGGTGTACGGCCAGTGTAGGAGATCGCTCCCCACACCATGATGCCGGGTGTTGGCCCTGTGTGCCTCGGTCGTATGCAGTCCTGATTGTGGCGCTCACTGCACGGCGCCAAACACGCATACGACCATCATTGGCACGAAGGCAGAAGCGACTCTCATCGCTGAAGACGACACGTCTCCAATCGTCCCTCCATTCACGCCTGTCGCGACACCACTGGAGGCGGGCTGCACGATGTTGGGGCGTGAGTGGAAGACGGCCTAACGGTGTGCGGGACCGTAGCCCAGCTTCATGGAGACGGTTGCGAATGGTCCTCTCCGATACCCCAGGAGCAACAGTGTCCCTAATTTGCTGGGAAGTGGCGGTGCGGTCCCCTACGGCACTGCGTAGGATCCTACGGTCTTGGCGTGCATCCGTGCGTCGCTGCGGTCCGGTCCCAGGTCGACGGGCACGTGCACCTTCCGCCTACCACTGGCGACAACATCGATGTACTGTGGAGACCTTACGTCCCACGTGTTGAGCAATTCGGCGGTACGTCCACCCGGCCTCCCGCGTGCCCACTATACAACCTCGCTCAAAGTCCGTCAACTGCACATACGGTTCACGTCCACGCTGTCGCGGCATGCTACCAGTGTTAAAGACTGCGATGGAGCTCCGTATGCCACGCAAACTGGCTGACACCGACGGCGGCGGTGGACAAATGCTGCGCAGTTAGCGCCATTCGACGGCCAACACCGCGGTTCCTGGTGTGTCCGCTGTGCCGTGCGTGTGATCAGTGCTTGTACAGCCCTCTCGCAGTGTCCGGAGCAAGTATGGTGGGTCTGACACACCGGTGTCAATGTGTTCTTTTTTCCATTTCCAGGAGTGTATAATGATTATTGCTCTTGAGGGTGCAAAGCGTTACAAGGACTGTGATGTGATATTTCATGCCTCTTATTAAGTGTGTGCTTCGCTCCTTAATACTATTGTTCTTACTTCAGCTGGCAAAACATTCATACGTGTGCGCAGCCTTACCGATCGATCTATATTCCGTGTCTAAAGATTGCCGTGTGGTACCTTACAGTCCCACATAAGGAGCTCCATGTGATACTTGGGTTTTAATGAGCCAGTTCCGTTTGCATCATTCGTGTATGTGGTTCTGCTTAAAGGAATGAAATCAGTTTTATCATTGTCATTTTTATCGAAATAGTTTCCTGTATAAGTTTGAGTATTAAAGTGAAGGAAGGGTTGTTTGGTTCCCTGTTGTCGCTTTGATTTACGTTTCAGAGATCGGAAGCGGTGGGTCGCCGAAGTGCAGAGCCTCGCCCTTTAAATTACTAGCGGGCGAACGGACGGTGAACTTCACCTGCGCTCGCGTGTGCTGTTTGGTTCCGATTCCGGTGTTTTGAAAGGGATGGAAGTACAAACGGAGTCCACATCTTGATTCGAAGATAAGTGCTCAGTCGCCTGCACCGTTCGTAGCCAACTCGCGCCCTCACAATCTCGGGCCTCAGTTATTGTACAAGCTGCAGTCTTCTAAAACGTGTGGTGGCTCTGCGAGGTTGTCCGGGTTAAATGTTTTAAATATTCGTCTTAACAATTTTGAGGGATTTCTAGAAGAACGTGTCTTAATTGAAACCGTTTTCTAAAACTGCGGTGCAATTCAGCCTTAGTGGCGTATGTCAGTTTTGATGAGGAAATAACTGGGTTATTATTGGCTCAAATGGCTCTGAGCACTATGGGACTCAACTGCTGTGGTCATTAGTCCCCTAGAACTTAGAACTACTTAAACCTAACTAACCTAAGGACATCACACACATCCATACCCGAGGCAGGATTCGAACCTGCGACCGTAGCAGTCCCACCGTTCCGGACTGCGCGCCTAGAACCGCGAGACCACCGACGCCGGCGGTTATTATTGATCAAACTGTCTATAACCTTGTAAAGTTGTTTGGTAATATCTCGCTCGGTAGGGGCGGTTTTTAATCTATGTGGAAATAATAATTGATTTCCTCGTTATTTGATGTAAAATTTATTTTAAATGATATACTTGGCCCAAGTGGCGGGTTTTTAAATGTTTTTAAAGAGATTAATTCATTTGTGGTTTTATTTAACAAGCAGTTTGCAAGGTTTACGTGAATGGCTTTTCTTAAAGAAAGTACACTATTGGCCATTAAAATTGCTACACCATGAAGATGACGTGCTACAGACGTGAAATTTAACCGACATGAAGAAGATGCTGCGAAATGTAAATGGGTAGCTTTTCAGAGCATTCACATAAGGTTAGCGCCGGTGGCGACACCTACAGCGTGCTGACATGAGGAAAGTTTCCAACAGATTTCTCATACACAAACAGCAGTTGACCGGCGTTGCCTGGTGAAACGTTGTGGTCAAGCCTCGTGCAAGGAGCAGAAATGCGTGCCATGGCGTTTCCGACTTTGATAAAGGTCGGACTGTAGCCTATTACGATTGCGGTTTATCGTACCTCGACATTGCTGCTTGCTTTGGTCGAGATAAAATGACTGTTAGCAGAATATTGAATCGGTGGTTTCAGGAGGGTAATACGGAACGCCGTGCTGTATCCCAATGGCCACGTATCACTAACAGTCGAGATGACAGGCATCTCATCCGCATAGCTGTAACGGATCGTGCAGCCACGTGTCCATCCCTGAGTCAACAGATGGGGACGTTTGCAAGACAACAACCATCTGCACGAACAGTTCGATGACGTTTGCAGCAGCACAGACTATCAACTCGGAGACTGTGGCTGCGGTTACCCTTGACGCTGCATCACAGACAGGAGCGCCTGCAATGGTGTACTCAAAGACGAACTTGGGTGCACGAATGGCAAAACGTCATTTTCTCGGATGGATCCAGGTTCTGCTTACAGCATCGTGATTGGCGACATCGCGGTGAACGCACATTGGAAGCGTGTATTCTTCATCACCATACTGGTGTATCACCCGGCGTGATGGTATGGGGTGCCATTGGTTACACGTCTCGGTCACCTCGTGTTCGCCTTGACGGCACTTTGAACATTGGACGTTACATTTCAGATGCCTTACGACCCGTGGCTCTACCCTTCATACGATCCCTGCGAAACTCTACATTTCAGCAGGATAATTCACGACCGCTTGTTGCAGGTCCTGTACGGGCCTTTCTGGATACAGTACATGCTTGACAGCTGCCCTGGCCAGCACATTCTCCAGATACCTCTCCAACTGAAAACGTCTGGTCAATGGTGGCCGAGCAACTGGCTCGTCACAATACGCCAGTCACCACTCTTGATGAACTGTGGTATCGTGTTGAAGCTGCATGGGCGGCTGTACCTGTACACGCAATCCAAGCTCTGTTCGACTCAATGCCCAGGCGTATCAAGGCCGTTATTACGGCCAGAGGTGGTTGTTCTGGGTACTGGTTTCTCAGGATCTATGCACCCAAATTGCTTGAAAATGTAATCACATATCAGTTGTAGTATAATGTATTTGTCCCATGAACACCCGTTTATCATCAGCATTTCTTCTTAGTGTAGCAATTTTAATGGCCAGTAGTGTATTATCTGATTTATGATTGTAATTCTCTTAGTGATTTATCTATGATATAAATAAATATGTTGAAATGAAATGGTCAGTGTATGGGTCAAGTCCTTCCACTTCCCTTATATTAAAGATTAGGGAAATTGCAGTTCAAAATAGAAATAACGTACCAGCTGTTGTGCCCTTTAATAATTTAGGCGAAGAGGTAATTCTCCCCTCTACATCAGCCGATGCACTATTTCAGTTCCAGCTGCTGTGCTTACTCTTCACGGAGAGCTCCTCGTTCGGAGCGGTCCTGCAGGCGCCCGTAAAACGCGGGCGCTGGCCCAGGTGTGCGCTCCTGCCGCCTTCAACTTTCCGCCTCGCACACAAAAGCCCCAAACGGCGGGTGTCGCGTAAACAAACGTCCAGGAGCGGCCGGAAGTGACTGCGCCACAGGCCAGGCAGTAGCGTTCCCCACCCACCTGCCGCTCGCCACTTTGTTTAATGGACAGAGAGTGGTTCACGACGGCCGTCCAGGGTAGCCATGCATATTCAGCAGCGGCTGGGCGCCCCGCCACCCAATTAATGCGTCTCCAGGGACTGAGCTCAGCCGCCTGGGGTCTGTAGACGGTCACTCCAGTCTGCATACTTGACGGTTGCCACTAGACGTAACAAGAGCGGCAGCCGCAGACAGCCACTGCTCACGATTTTAAGGACCTCAGATTCTGAAAGGCTCTCCACGCTGTAACGCATCGTCCATTAACAACTCCTTTCTGAGTAAGCTGCTGTACAGCGAAGCGCCAAAGAAACCGGTATACAGGGTGAAAAGTATTTGGGTGAAAAGTATTTAAACCGACAACCTCTGGGAGGTTATAGGGGACATCAGAACAAATATTTTTGCCTAATGTCATTTTTTCCTATGAGGAGTATTTAAACCGGTATAGGAAAATTTCTCTGTCGGCAAATTAATTAATCCAACAAACACTTTTCCATTTTTTATGACCAAGAGACAACACATTGACACAACAAAATTTCAGTTACAGTAGATTTTCAAATTTTCAATTGACACGTAAACAAAGGTTACACTGTAGGATGATGTTCTGTCTGACACGGGCAAAAACCCCAGGAGTATCCTGAATTGTTCCTGCTCCTGCTACTATCCGGGCAACCAGATCATCTTCTGATGCGACAGGAGTTGCGTAAACAAGGTTGCGCCTCTTTCCCCACACAAAAAAGTCCAGAGGGGACATATCTGGGGATCTAGCAGGCCGTGGTACAGGACCACCTCTGCCAATACACGTTTCTGGGAACCGTCGGTCCAGGAATCGACGCACACGACGTCTGAAATGTGCCGGCGCCCCGTCATGTTGGAACCACATGCGTCGTCTTGTAGGGAGCGGGACGTCTTCCAGGAATTCTGTCAACGCTCTGGCGAGAAAATTGTAATAGTGCCTGCCATTTAATGGCCTAGATAGCAGATACTGCCCAATTAAACAGTCCCCAGCAACACCGACCCACACATTAATGAAGAACCGCACTTGACGAGCGCTAGTAACTGTGGCATGTGGGTTATTCTCACTCCAAACATGCAAATTGAAGACTCCATCACGCCCGAACATTGCTTCATCGGTAAACAACACAGAGGATGGAAACGTAGGATGCATTTCACACTGTTTCAGGTACCACTGCTAAAACTGTGCTCTGGGTGGATAATCAACTGCTTCCAGGTTGTGGACACACTGTAAGTGGAATGGACGTTACAATTGCTCTCGAAGGACTGTTCTTACAGTCGTCTGATTGGTCCCCATGTTACGTGCAATTGCACGAGTGCTGATTGAAGGATCCCGCTCCACATGCTGCAAGACAGCTTCCTCAAACTGCAGCGTTCTTACCGTGCGACGGCGTCCCTTGTCAGGTAATCTGCTGAGTGACCCGGTCTCACGCAGACGTTGGTACTCGGTCGTCGTTGGTTCCATTCTTGCAGGATCTTTTTTCCGGCTTCAGAAATGTCGGAGATTTGATTTTCTACCAGGTTCCTGATATTCACGGTTCACTCATGAAGTGGTCGTACAGGAAAGTCCCACGAAGATAAGATTTTAGTAATTATGGCTCATACGGAGTCACATAACTGTTGTTTTTCCCTCGCTCAGTTTGAGAGTGGAACAGGAAGAGAAATGACTAATAGTGGTACAGGGTACCATAGATATGGATGTAAATTGTTTTTTTTTTCCACGTGTTTGCCATGGATATTTGAAGAGCGAATGCAGTACGTCATATTGAACAATAAAAACAACATGTGATATACCTGTATAGTAAGTGAAATAGAATAACTGATGTTCTCTTGTATACTTGCTCATCTTTCTATTCATTCTGATTTGTCCAGTGACTCACATAATTTTGACGATTTTACATGAGGCTCAATATTCGCCACTATTGTTCCACATGAACGTCTCATTGTTAGTGCACTGTATGACACGCTGCTTTCCGGACTATTCCATCTCATACTTGATTTGAAGCCTGGATCTAAGAAGCATTCTGCATTTGATTATATCATCGCTAGTCTCACTGAACTCTTCTCAACTCTATATGTCATGTGTGGTCTGGCATCTCCTTACCAGCAACAGGTTCAAACTAGTCAGTTTCCTAAAAAAAAAAAAACACGCTCTGTGCGTCGTTTCACGAAAGTGGTAGGAAGACACGACTTATAACAAACATACACTACGCATAATGTTAGAAATGGGGCGCTCCGCAGAACTCACGGACTTCGAACGTAGTCAGCTGATTGGGGGACACTTGTGTAATGCATTTGTACGCGAGATTTCTACACTTCTAAACATCCCTAGTTCCACTGTTTCCGATGTGATAGTGAAGTGGAAACTTGAAGGGAGACGTACAGCACAAAATCGTAAAGGGTGACCTCGTCTGTTGACTGACAGACAGCACCGACAGTTGAAAAGGGTCTTAGTGTGTAAGAGGCAGACATCTATCCAGACCATCACACATGGATTCCAAATTGCATCAGGACCCACTGCAAGTACTACGACGTTTAGGAGGGAGGTGAGAAAACTTGGATTTCACAGTCAAGCGGCTGCTCATAAGCTGAAACTTCTTTATGTAATTCTGAAGCTGGTGAGTCAAATTGAATGTGTCACTTTGGTAGTCTTTATCATTTCAACACTGACCCACAATATTCAAGCGCAATGCAGTCTGACTGCTCAAGAATGATAACCTGACTTCAAATAATTAAAACAGAAGAATGGCCAAAGCGCCAATACAGCCAGCTAAATAAAAGATTCTATACAGGCGCTAACTACTAATGGGCATATGGTTAACAAAGGAAAGATTTTGTTGCAAAGCAAAACATATTTTGTGCTTTAATGATGTGGCAACCAGTTCAAAAATTATATAATCTTGCATGACATCCACTTCCAAAAACTATATAATCATGCATAATATTCAATCTCCAAGTTGGACACATCCAGATCGTCCTCTCGCGCTAATACTGCAAGCCTCCAACACTGATAATTATTAACCTCTAACCTCCATCACTGCTAACTATTCCATCCCAGCTTCTATCACTACTGGCTGTTCACCTCCAACTGCCAGTCCGAACAACAACAGAGTCTCTCACAGAGCGCACACAGCACCATCAGAGTTATTAATGCAAAGCGCTACATAGCGCTGCCAACATACGAACACATAAACAACGTACTTACAAAGCCACATATCACGCCAGTAAATGCCAAACGACGACTCGCATTGTGTAAGGAGCATAAACATTTGACGAGTGAACAGTGGAGAAACGTCGTGTAGAGTGACAAATCACGGTACACAATGTGGCGATGTGACGGCAATGTGTGGGTATGGCGAATGCCAGTGTGTGTAGTGCCAACAGTAAAATTCGGAAGTGTTGGTGTTATGGTGTGGTCGTGTTTCTCATGGAGGGGTTTGCACAGCTTGTTATTTTGCGTGGCACTATCACAGCACAGGCCTACACTGATGTCTTAAACACCTTCTTTCTCCCCACTGTTGAAGAGCAATTCGAGGATGGCGACTGCATCTTTCAACACGATCGAGCACCTGTTCATAATGCACGGCCTGTGGTGGAGTAACAAATTTATGTCCAATCACAAGTCCAGGAGAGAAAAGTCGACAACAACATAACTGCAATGGACTGGCATGCACAGAGTCCTGACCTGGATACTACACAATACCTTTGGGATATTTTGGAACGCCGACTTCGTGCTATGCCTCACCGACCTGACATTGATATCTCTCCGCAGTGTAGCACTGAGTGAAGAATGACCTGCCATTCCCCAACAAACCTTCCATCCCCTGATTGAACGTATGGCTGCGAGAGTAAAAGCTGTTATCAAGGCTAGGGGTGGGGCAACATCATATTGAATTCCAGCGTTACCAATGGGGGGTGGGGGGCGCCACGAACTTGTAATTCATTTTCAGCCAGGTGTTCGGATGCTTCTCATCACATAGTTTACATCAAAGTAGCAGCCTGGCTGGTTTTTCAGCTCTACGTGATAACTGAATTTATGTGCATTTTAAGTGTTTCATTTTTTCAGAAGGGTAGCATAATATTCTTGGTGATTCTCCTGGAGTCACACCAAAATGCAACAGTATCAATCCATTAGACGGAAAGCTATCCCACCCCATCTGTTACTGACTGTCACAACGAGAAAATAAGTAGCTAAAGCTACGCATAAAATTTACAACCACATGAGAATTCCTATAATGCATATTTTTTGGTAGCTGGAAACTAAACGGATATGCTTATTATAACACTGGAAGCCACATGCCGCTTTCCCAGGCAATGCCGTGGTCTACAGGAAGACTGTACCCGGAATCAGTAGCATAACACAGATTTTGTCCATTACATTAAGAGTTTATCCCCTCATCAATGGTGTACTGTATAGTTTTCCTCATTTTAAGGTAGCAAAAATGGGGCATAGATAAAATCTGCTCACACGCAATAAAGGGACAAAACTATGTAATTAGCCAATAAAACAGTGCTAAGGCCGTGTGACAGGGCAAGCCAAAGCCTACTTTTTAATTCCCAAACAAACAGAAGACGCAGTGATTTTCGCACACTTACACAATCTTCCAGAGGGTCACAACTTTTATCCACTTTATAATCATAAATCATAGCTTCTAATATGGTAATATCAGGTTCTTTTGCTAAAGAATATGTAAAAGGTCCTCGTAGGCAAGAATAAGAGCACTTCATAAAAGTGGAAAAAGCGTTATCGACAGTTCACTCCTGGACTTGTGATCTGACATAAATTTGCTATGCAGGCTCTGTATACAATTGGAGCTTGTCCATGTTACATCGTTTTTACGCAGTGCTAGAGTGAAGTATGCAGAACCAGTTCAAGAACGTTTTTATAAACAATCGGCTTATCCCCTACCCTGTTTTCATTCGTACACATTTACCTTTGTTGCTTTTCGCTTCTAATCGTGACACACTGTATGCAGATCTGACTTCTGGGCACTCCTAGTGCCCCTCTCAGGTTAGTACCCCAAAACCCATTGCTCCTCTCAGCTTAACAACCCAAACAGCCACACTTCCAGTACATGTGGCCCTAATCTGACCTTGGTGCTCTAGGCAGCAGCTTGAGTCACTCGGGCGTCAAATCTGGAGTCAGGCCAAGATGTGCTTCTGGAATGAGGCAGTTTGTCAGTCAGTCTGTGTTCCTGTGTGGGGTCACCGTCATCGAAAACATTGCAAACAGACAGGGGTTTTGCGGTATGTATCGCTTTACTGCACAACGACGCAATATAGCTGTCATCATACAATATGTCGCTTTAATACATGTATGCTACTAAATTTCGTTCCGAAGTAGATGTTTTGTGGTGGAGGGTAATGGCATGTGTACAAAACATATTCAGGGTGCTCATCGTAATACACAAATATGACTACAGATCTCTGATCATGAATGAAAAGTAGCTACGTTTAGTGTCAAAGTAAAAGAATCTGTGTTATCATTTATCAAAATACATAATATATCAAGTACACAACACAACTGGCATTACTGTTGTAGTTTATCTGTTCTATAGCAGTAAAAAAATATGCATGTACCCCATATTGGCACTATTGATGATGAATGTGTTACATGATTAAATGGTTGTGGCTGAGCAATGAAGCAATTGCACCCATGTAAATGACCCAATGGGTAGTGTTGGGAGCTCTGTGATGTTGATTGGATCAACCAGATCGGTATAGCCCACTCAAAAACTTCAACAGAAAAACTTATGTAACTTAAATGGGAATCCCTGTAAGAAAGATTATGTATGCAGCATGAAATGTTATTGGACAAATTTTGGAGGAACTGTGTTCAATGAAGACTGTGAGTCCATTATGCCATCTCCATGGTATATATCTGGTGCAGCAGTCATACGATTAAGAGAAAAGGGATTAGTTTGTTGGCTAACTGACTGATTTCAGGGAATGGACAAAACGGTGAGGTCATTGGTCCCATTGGATTAGGAAAGGATGGGGAAGGAATTTGCCAAGCACTTTCACAGGGATCATCCCGGCATTTGCCTGAAGCGATTTAGGGAAATCTCGCAAAACCTAAATCAGAATGGATGGATGCATGTTTGAACCGTTGTTCTTTCGAATGCGAGTCCTGTGTGCTAACCACTCAAATGCAGTACTGCCATCGTCACTCAGAAGTCATAGGAAACAGCCAATTTCGTAGTCGTGGAAGCAGTTTACCACTATGGAAATAACAAAGAATGAATACACTGTTGAACAGCTGCCAAACTGTGATGTAACAGTTACAGAAAGTGAAGTTTTAAGAAGTGCTGACGACAACAAGCAAATTCCAATTCAGAACCAAGAAGATGAAAGTTGGGGATGCGCAAGCTGCATATATCGAAGACGGCAGTTGTAGTGGAAGACTTCTTAGTGGTGACATTACAGGGAAAGGCAGTACCATGCAACAGTAGTCTAAAAGATGTGTGACATGTGACTTTAAGCAATCTATGTTAGTACAGATTTGGTGGATCTTTTATATGTTTGGGCAACAGAACATAGTCTTTAGTTTGGCCTTCCGCATGACTTTAAGAGTAGTGTATGGAATAATCACGGTATATTATATGTTATTTAGTAGAGTACTATGGAATGCAGTACCGATGAGGGGGTACACTCTTAATGTAACGTATAAAACATACAGCTGATTTTCGACACAGTCTTCAAACAGAACACACCACTTAATGTGGAAGCCGCATGGAGCTTCGAATGTTATAATACGCATATTAATTTAGTTCCTAATTGCCATGAATTTCACGTGTCTCTAATTTTTGCAGGGAGCTCTAATGATTTACTATCTCATTGTGATAGCAGCCATAAGTTGTGGTTGTGATAGCCCTCCACCTAATTGAATAGTACTGATATATTGTGACATGGCTCCAGGGGCAACAACAAAAGTTTTACACTACACTTCTGTGAAAATGGATCATATAAAATGCACAGATTATAATGCAGAGATGGGGAAACATCCGGTCTGCTGTGGTGGACATAGAAGTCCAGTGGATGGCATACTTAACTACTGTTGTTGCCGTATGAGTGGAGTATGACTTTGTTTTCTCAAGTATTAGTAGCTTCTTGTCGTTGTAGTGGATGGGAGCTGGCAGCAGCGTTTTTATTAACATTCCAGACTGGAGCCTCAACTCCTGGAGACACAGCAGTGGTACTGTGTGGCAGAGTGGTAGCTTGGGTTTCCAGAACTTGCACGGCACAGAGGGAACTGTTAGAAATGCACCATGTGGACCATCGAAGATACATTTCTGCAATTTTCTTATTTTAAATAAATACATTATTGTTCCATTTCTTTCGAGTGCAAAGTATATGAAAACATCTGTGGTAATTGTTAAAATTCAGTCAGCAGTGTAATTCTGCAATGTCTCATGTGTGACCTTTTGCATGTTATAAACTCAATACTTAGTTATGCACTTCACCTCCTGCAGTGAATGAGCAGATAGTGGTGCTTAAGGAAGTAACAATCAGCTGAACAGAGAAGCAGTTGCCAACACATGGTATGGCGGTCCCCTCTGTAAAACATGACATGGCTGACAATGTGCTATAGTTAGCTGGCGGGAGTGTCTCTAGTATTCGTAATGTCAGCAAAAGCTCCTTACGGCACGCTGATTTTTAAAAGATCCCAATTCACGGATAAAATGTTATAATACAGCAGTATTTATCACCTAGCTTGCATTATTACCCAGCACTGTGATGTTGATGCTTCCAGCATGTTCTTTTTAATGTATACATGTTATCCCTATGTCATCTAACTCGTACTTTTTTTTAAATTTTCCAACATTTTACGTACCTACTATAATGACACAGCGTAATACAAATATCCGCAGCCCTTCTAGGTCATGAATTGTGCTAATGAATACCAATGGAACAACATAGTGGGTTCAGAATGAGATTTTCACTCTGCAGCGGAGTGTGCGCTGATATGAAACTTCCTGGCAGATTAAAACTGTGTGCCCGACCGAGACTCGAACTCGGGACCTTTGCCTTTCGCGGGCAAGTGCTCTACCATCTGAGCTACCGAAGCACGACTCACGTCCGGTACTCACAGCTTTACTTCTGCCAGTATCCGTCTCCTATCTTCCAAACTTTACAGAAGCTCTTCTGCGAACCTTGCAGAACTAGCACTCCTGAAAGAAAGGATATTGCGGAGACATGGCTTAGCCACAGCCTGGGGGATGTTTCCAGAATGAGATTTTCACTCTGCAGCGGAGTGTGCGCTGATATGAAACTTCCTGGCAGATTAAAACTGTGTGCCCGACCGAGACTCGAACTCGGGACCTTTGCAATATCCTTTCTTTCAGGAGTGCTAGTTCTGCAAGGTTCGCAGAAGAGCTTCTGTAAAGTTTGGAAGATAGGAGACGGATACTGGCAGAAGTAAAGCTGTGAGTACCGGGCGTGAGTCGTGCTTCGGTAGCTCAGATGGTAGAGCACTTGCCCGCGAAAGGCAAAGGTCCCGAGTTCGAGTCTCGGTCGGGCACACAGTTTTAATCTGCCAGGAAGTTTCAACATAGAGGGTTATTAACTGTGAGGGTGTTTTCGAAAATAGAGGCAGCCGTGTTTTGATAGTGTTGGCGATTTTGGTTCGTAAATTACAGCAATAAAGATAACTAGGTAATAAATTAGGTCTAAACATACAAGGTAAATCTGGAAACCTAGCAGACTTCGATTCCTTTCCGTTCCGGTTTCTCTAGAGTCCATGACTCACTGCCATACGAGGCTGTGCTCGAAACGCACATTCTCAGATATTTTTTCCTTAAATTAATATCTGTGTTTAATACTAGCAGAATTCCCATGGTCAGGAACGCTCTTTTTGTCAGTGCTAGTCTACTTTTTATGTCCTCCTTACACCACCCATCATGGATTATTTTGCTGCCTAGATAGAATTCCTTAATTTCGTCTACTTCGCGATCCCAAATTATGATGTTAAGTTCCTCGCCGTCCTCATTTATGCTACTTCTCATTTATTTCGTTTTCTTCGATTTACTCTCAATCCATATTCTGTACCTATTAGGCCGTTCATTCCATTCGACAGGTCCTGTAGTTCTTCTTTACTTTTACTGAAAACTGCAATGTCGTCATCGAAACTCATCATTGATATCCTTTCATCTTGAATTTTAATCCCATTCTTGAACCTTTCTTTTATTTCAGTCATTCCTTCTTCGATGTGTAGAGTGTACAGTAGTGGCGAAAGACTTCATCCCTGTCTTACATTTTTTTTAAAAATCCGAGCACTTTGTTCTTTGTCTTCCAGTCTGACTGCTTCTTATACGTATTGTACATTACCTGTGTTTCCCTAGAGCTTACCGCTGTTTTTCTCAGTATTTCGAACAACTTGCACCGCTTTTCATTGTCGAATTCTTTTCCACATATATTATACTTGTCAGAAACTTGGACGCAGGAGGTGTTAAGCTGACTGTTCTTTAGTTCTCGCACTTCTTGGCTATTGCTAGCTTCGGAATTGTGTGGATGATGTTCTTCCAAAAGTCTGATAGTATATCGCCAGTCTCATACATTCTACACACCAACGTGAATAACCGTTTTGTTGCCATTTCCCCCAATGATTTTAGCAATACCTATGGGACGTTGTTTGTTTATAAAAGATCGAACTGATAGGGTCAGCAACAATGCTGATACTGTTGTGTGAAGAACTTTGTCGTCTTCAAGTGGTTCTAAGTTACAGGGCGACTTGAACAGAATTTCATTTTGTTGTGATATATGGAACACGAGAGGATGTAGATGAAGATGAAATGGGAGATATGATACTGCGTGAAGAGTCTGACAGAGTACTGAAAGACGAAACAATGCCCCGAGAGTAGACAACATTCCATTAGAACTACTGATAGCCTTGGGAGAGCCAGCCCTGACAAAACTCTACCATCTGGTGAGCAAGATATATGAGACAGGCGAAATTCCCTCAGACTTCAAGAAGAATGTAATAATTCCAATTCCAAAGAAAGCAGTTGTTGACAGATGTGAAAATTACCGAACTATCAGTCGGCTGCAAAATACTAACACCAATTCTTTACAGACGAATGGAAAAACTGGTAGAAGCCGACCTCGGGGAAGATCAGTTTGGATTCCGTAGAAACGTTGGAACAAGTGAGGCAATACTGACCCTAAGAATTATCTTAGAAAATAGATTAAGTGGAGGCAAACCTACGTTTCTAGCATTTGCAGACTTAGAGAAGGCTTTTGACAATGTTAACTGGAATACTCTCCTTCACATCCTGAAGATGGCAGGGGTCAAATACAGGAAGCGAAAGGCTATTTACAACTTGTACAGAAACCAGATGACAGTTAGAAGAGTCGAGGGGCGTGAAAGGGAAACAGTGGTTGGGAAGGGAGTGAGACAGGGTTGTAGCCTCTCCCCGATGTTATTCAATCTGTATATTGAGCAGCAGTAAAGGAAAGAAAAGAAAAATTCGGAGTAGGTATTAAAATCCATGGAAAAGAAACAAAAATTTTGACGTTCGCCGATGACATTGTAATTCTGTCAGAGACAGCAAAGAACTTGGGAGAGCATTTGAATGGAGAGGACAGTGTCTTGAAAGAAATATATAAGATGATCATAAACAAAAGCAGAACGAGAATAACGGAATGTAGTAGAATTAAATCGGGTGATGCTGAGGGTATTAGAATAGGAAATGAGACGCTTAAAGTAGGAAACGAGTCTTGCTATTTGGGGAGAAAAATAACTGATGATGGTCTAAGTAGAGAGGTTATAAAATGTAGACTGGCAATCGCAAGGAAAGCGTTTCTGAAGAAGAGAAATTTGTTAACATCTAGTATAGATTTAAGTGTCAGGAAGTCGTTTCTGAAAGTATTTGTATGGAGTGTAGCCATGTACGGAAGTGCAACGTGGACGATACATAGTTTGGACAAGAAGAGAATAGTAGCTTTCGAAATGTGGTGCTACAGAAGAATGCTGAAGATTAGATCACATAATTAATGAGAAGAAATTGAATAGAATTAGGAAGAAGAGAAATTTGTGGCACACGTTGACTAGAAGAAGTATCGGTTGGTAGGACATGTTCTGAGGCATCAAGGGATCAGCAATTTAGTATTGGAGGGCAGTGTGGAGGGTAAAAATCGGAGAGGGAGACCAAGAGATGAATACACTAAGCAGATTCAGAAGGATGTGGGTTGCAGTAGGTACTCGGAGATGAAAAATCTTGCTCAGGATAGAGTAGCATGGAGAGCTGCATCAAACCAGTCTCTGGACTGAAGACCACAACAACAATATGGAACAGCTAGCTCTAAACTTGAGAATAGTAAATTAATGCAGATGAGTCGGAAAAGAAATCCTCTAATGTTCGAATACAGTCACAGTGATGTGCTGATTGACACGTTAATTAAATGTCTAGGTATAATATTGCAACAACCCATAAAGCTGAACGAGCACTATAGGCTGGTTGTACGAAAGCCGATTAGTCGTTTCGATATAATTGGAGTACTGCAGAAAAGAACTGCATCTATAACGAAGCATCTATACGATGCTTGTGCAGTCTTTTCTTGAGTGTAGCTCGAGTGTTTAGGATCTTCATCTTAGATTAAAGAAAGAAATCAAAATTATTCTGAAGCATTAGGGTATACTTGTAATCAATACGTTCAATCAAGTCTCAAGTATTAGCGAACTTAAATCAGGAGGGCACCGAACGTAAAATCTTTTTGCAGCGTATGGGACAATTAATAACGGAAAATGAAACATGTGAAAGTAAAAGTTAATACAAGAAAAACGTACAAACAAACATGGGCCCCCAGACGAACGGTTCGCGAGACAGTTGCAAATGACTGGTTGTGAGCTCCCACTGACTTACTGCGCTAGTTAGAACTGGCCGAATTAGATGGTAACGTAACAGAATAGCCTTCATTTGAAATACATTTCTATTAACTGAGACAATATTTCATCCTGAAGACAGTGATGTCTCATAACCACACATTAGCGAGTGTGTTGCAAAAGGGTAGTTCGCGGATCCATCTTTTAATGGGGCAAATAGCCATGCACTCTCTTACGGTATACTTTCGCTCGTGTTTTTCACCTCTAATACCTTAAATTTTCGCGCTTGAGAGTTTCTGCTACTAGCTGTGATCCACTCTGTATCCTTGTATGCAGTAACAAAATTATGATTTTAATAGATAAATTAATAACTAATCTCTCGTGGTTCAGGTGTAAATACTTAAAAAGGACTCCATTCGAATGGCGGGCGTGTCAATTTAAACGAGTGCGATCATAAACAGCGGAACCCATGTCCAACGCGTGACTGGTATCGCACACAAATCGAATTTATGTTAATTTTTCAGTTGCACACATATATATATTTTGGCCACATCAATCAATTTTCCGATAATTTCAGCGGAAATTTTCTAAAATGAAACTGCTTACTTGTAAGTTTTTGTAGCACGTTTAAGGCATCACTATAAGATCAGTCTAATTTTTTTTGTATTACTGTCCCAACTTTTTGGATGGAAAGTGAAATAATATGTCAATTATAGAGATAAATAGTTCCGTTACTAAAATAAAAAATAATAGATATTTTATAATATTAATCTTTCTACTCCGAATGAGAAATGTCACATTTCCATTGAAGCTAGTAAAATACAAAAAGACTAATGCTTGTTGCTGTCACTGAAGCTTTTAAAGCTCTCAAGCATTACCTTAAATGGAAATGAAATGTTTCTTCTTTTAATATTTAACACTGCAACAATATTTAACATTTGTAACAAAGGAATGTCTGTGCACTATTATTTTAAAAGAAAAGAAGTTCGTCAAATCCGAATAGGACTCACGCTCAAGGAGTTCCATAAAAATCTAATTATTTGAATATATGGTTCAACCATACCAGAAATCGAGAATTTCAATGATTTTTCCCTGTTATCGATATCTATATTGGAAAGATATTGGTCCCAGAAGTTCCAAGGTTATATCAAAATCTCGGTATTAGTTTGTCAGACCAGATCCGACATACAAAAAGAAGCGAACAGGAGACATCAGATTTATTTACTAAAACCTGACTAAAACTTACGTGCACAAAAGTATGTCTATTATGCTATCGACGGATGATGAAAGGAATGTATGTTCAAATACTACAGTTAATTTTTACGTGATACAATTACAATTTAACAAGTTTCAGATCTTTTGCTTCTCTTGTACTGTAAAACGTTACTTCCTGACAAATCTCGCGATTCTAGGTCAAACAGGGAGCATACAATAGGCCTCGATGAGTGAGTTTGCGAGTATCAATAATGTGACCACAAATGACATATTCTTTTGATTGCATTGACTGAGAGGCATAAATTTTTTACGCCGTCAAGAGACCATAGGGTTTAGTATGTGACATAAATTTGAACTCTATACGGCAAACTCTTCCAGAGAAAAAGGACGTAGAGACAAACGAATAAAAAAAGTGACAAGAATATTTTTTTCGTTTTATATTATTACAATTTAACAAATTTTGGACTTTTTTTCCTTTTTTGTACTGTGAAGCCTTGCTTCTTGCGAAATTCAATTATTTTAGGTGAACGGAAAGCATCTTACAGGTTTTGACGAGTGAGTTTTCGAGCATCAAAATGTGTGACATATATGGCCGCGCCTTTTGAATGAAGTGACTTAAAAGCTTACAATTTTTAAACCTCCAAAGGATCATGGACCTTAATATGCGACATAAAACTGAAGTTGATACGTCTGCCAGTTCCTGAGAAAAAGATTTCTTAAGAGACGGACCCCAGACAACAAAGTTATCACACAAGGGTTCCATTTTTATAAAGTGAGGCAGGGAACCCTAAAAAAATAGGTATAAAAAAATTTTCCACCATCACTAGACTTATTTTTAAAGGTTGAATGCGGGCTTAATTAAATATATTAATGAATAAATGCAATAATTTTAGTAGCTGTGTGACCTTTTGTCAGACTGGACAAAAGCAGTAATCACACCAATCTTTAAACATGGAAACAGAAAAGATTGGAACAACTACAGAGGTATCTCTTTAATCAGCGTTGTGGGTAAAATCTTCTCAGGTATTGTTGAAAGGAAAGTGCGAGTATTAGTTGAGGACACATTGGATGAAAATCAGTGTGGGTTTAGACCTCTTAAAGGTTGTCAGGACCAGATCTTTAGCTTACGGCAAATAATGGAGAAGTGTTATGAGTGGAACAGGGAATTGTATCTATGCTTTATACATCTAGAAAAGGCATATGACCTGGTTGCTAGGAGGAAGTTATTGTCTGTTCTACGAGATTATGGAATAGGAGGCAAAGTTTTGCAAGCAATTAAAGGTCTTTGCATGGATAGTCAGGCAGCTGTTAGAGTTGACGGTAAATTGAGTTCATGGTTCAAAGTAGTTACAGGGGTAAGACAAGGTTGCAACCTGTCTCCACTGTTGTTCATATTATTTATGAATCATATGTTGAAAACAATAGACTGGCTGGGTGAGATTAAGATATGTGAACACAAAATAAGCAGTCTTGCATAAGCGGATTACTTAGTTGTGATGGCAGATTCGATTGAAAGTTTGCAAAGTAATATATCAGAGCTAGATCAGAAATGTAAGGACTATGGGATGAAGATTAGCATCTCCAAAACGAAAGTAATAGCAGTGGGAAAGAAATATAAACAGATTGAGTGCCAAGTAGGAGGAACAAAGTTAGAACAGGTGGATGGGTTCAAGTACTTAGAATGCATATTCTCACAGGATGGCAACATAGTGAAAGAACTGGAAGCGAGGTGTAGCAAAGCTAATGCAGTGAGCGCTCAGCTACGACCCACTCTCTTCTGCAAGAAGGAAGTCAGTACCAAGACTAAGTTATCTGTGCACCGTTCAATCTTTCGACCAACTTTGTTGTCTGAGAGCGAAAGCTGGGTGGATTCAGGTTACCTTATCAACAAGGTTCAGGTTACGGATATGAAAGTAGCTAGGATGATTGCAGGTACTAGTAGATGGAAACAATGGCAGGAGGGTGTCCACAATGAGGGGATCAAAGAAAAACTAGGAATGAACTCTATAGATGTAGCAGTCAGGGCGAACAGGCTTAGATGGCGGGGTCGTGTTACACGCATGGGAGAAACAAGGTTACCCAAGAGACTCATGGGTTCAGCAATAGAGGGTAGGAGGAGTCCGGACAGACCAAGGAGAAGGTACCTGGATTCAGTTAAGAATGATTTTGATGTAATAGGTTTAACATCAGAAAAGGCACCAATGTTAGCACTGAATAGGAGATCGTGGAGGAATTTTATAAGGGGCTATGCTCCAGACTGAACGCTGAAAGGCATAATCAGTCTTAAATGATGATGATGATGATGATGATGATGATGATGATGATGATGTGAACTGTTACGAAGTCTCGTAACCGGTTGGCTCTGACTAGTATTAGCACGCAATCTGACTGCATAAAATAAAAATAAAGAATGACAAGGAATTTCCATTAACACACTTGATTAATAAGTCCCCTACAACTATAAAAGCTACGAAACAACAAAGCACAAGTGTAACTGTTCTGTATGTGGTAGTGTGACTCAACGTACATGTATCTGGCTCGGTTCTTTCTCAATACGACAAAATATTTTAAACACCATTTACAATGAACTAATTGAAAAACCAGAAATACTATAATTGCACATAGAAACCAGAATTACAAGTCTAATAAATGAAGACGAGCCAGATGCCGTGTTGGCTGTACCTGTGAGCAACAGGCATTGTCATTAAAGAAAACTTTAATACCTTTTTTACCTTTTTACCTCATTATGTACGGACTAAAATTTTCGATTACACCAGCATCATAAATCAAAAGCCCATCTCCTGAAATACGCTCTGACGATTGCAACTTCTTCCATCTACAGGGAGTTACAAAAAGGTACGGCCAAACTTTCAGGAAATATTCCTCACACACAAATAAGGAAAAGATGTTATGTGGGCATGTGTCCGGAAACGATTAATTCCCATGTTACAGCGGGATGCTCTACCTGTGCTGCTAGATCATGTGCCTTCACACGTACGACACAACATGTGGTTCATGCACGATGGTGTTCCTGCACATTTCAGTCGAAGTGTTGGTACGCTTCTCAACAACAGGTTCGGTGACCGATGGATGGGTAGAGGCGGACAAATTCCATGGCCTCCACGATCTCGTGACCTCAACTCTCTTGACTTTCATTTATGGGGGCATTTCAAAGCTCTTGTCTACGCAACCCCGGTACCAAATGTACAGACTTTTTGTGCTCATATTGTGGACGGCTGTGATACAATACGCCATTCTCCAGGGCTGCATCAGCGCATCAGGGTTTCCATGCGACGGAGGGTGGATGCATGTATCCTCGCTGACGGAGGACATTTTGAACATTTCCTGCAACAAAGTGTTTGAAGTCACGCTGGTACGTTCTGTTGCTGAGTGTTTCCATTCCATGATTAATGTGATTTGAAGAGAAGTAATAAAATGAGCTCTAACATGGAAAGTAAGCGTTTCCGGACACATGTCCACATAACATATTTTCTTTCTTTGTGTGTGAGGAATGTTTCCTGAAAGTTTGGCCGTACCTTTTTGTAACACCCTGTATACATTACACCAACCGAACAGCATCTACTCTTTCGCCCAACAGAACAACAACTGCCCTCGACATCCTCTGAACTACTACTGCACCAGTGGAGGCGGGGAAATAATAATCTTTGGCGCAATATCTGGCGCTGTGACTCAGTGTAGCCACCTTTCAAGGTGTTACTAAGAGCCCAAAGTAAGACGGCTAGTGTCTGCGGAAGTGGGAGACATGGTGAAGAGGGGGAGGGAGGGCGGGGGAGAGTAAATGATGTGGAAGTATGGTCAAACGTTCTCGAATCGGTACCCTCCGCTATCCACTGTGTGGCGGCTTGCACAGCGTGTACTTGGATGTAGTCACAAGATCCAATTTAAGTTAACAGTCGCTCTGTTCCCAATACAAGCCCTTGCAGTGTGTAATCAGGATCTGGAAAGTCCTTCAGTTCTGTGAGCGTCTAAATGGTGATGCGTTCCGCCGATGCTTTTATTGGCGGTCAAGTGTTTCCGGAAATCGCGTCAGTTCCTGGCGGCGTGAAGTTAATGCACTTAGTCTGAGCCGCGTAGCCCGTTAAAGCAGGGGTTTAAGTCCCCGGCAGGCGGCCGTCGTCATCCCCTGGGGCTGTGGCTGTCCCAGGGGGATGAAGGGGCGGGGGCTGAGCCGAAAACAGCCGCGCGGCGCAGTAAACAGGCCGTAATTACCACTGCCTGCTAATCACTGCCCGCCCCAGTGGAAGGGAGGGGGGGGGGGGGGAGCTGGGGTGGGGTAGTCCACCACCTGCGGCATGCCGGCGCCAGCGTGGGGACGGGAGGTGTGGCCAGCGCTAAGGAGCTGTGTCCGCCGCGGGGCAACTGCTCCCGTGGGGGTAGCTGTAAAAACGTGCCAGCCAAGCGCTGCGATGGGGAATTTCTTCTGCGCACTGCAGGAAGCTGTTTATCTCGTCATGAATTTACTTCTGTGCTATTCAAGTAATAACGATAAACATTGCACAGTTAATAGCAGCATTTTCCTTCTAAACTGAATAAAAGAATTCGGCGAAGGACTGTAATTGCGGTATACCATTATTTATCTCAACCACATACGTAATAAAATTGATTTATATTTGTCTGAAAAACATGTTTCGTGTGTACATACTAGATATGTCGGCTGTCTATAATAACAGAAAATTATTTAATTATACATATTCCGACACAAGATCTGTAGTGAATCATGGCGGCTCACTTATATCACAGAACTATTTACAAATATATTGTTGTGTGTGTGTTTTTTATTAATGCTCACTTTTACAGTAAAAAACAAAGAATCCTTACACAGTTAAACTTTCTGGCAGATTAAAATTGTGTGCCGGACCGAGACTCGAACAAATATATTGTTGTGTGTGTGTGTTTTTACTTACACTCCTGGAAATTGAAATAAGAACACCGTGAATTCATTGTCCCAGGAAGGGGAAACTTTATTGACACATTCCTGGGGTCAGATACACCACATGATCACACTGACAGAACCACGAGCACATAGACACAGGCAACAGAGCATGCACAATGTCGGCACTAGTACAGTGTATATCCACCTTTTGCAGCAATGCAGGCTGCTATTCTCCCATGGAGACGATCGTAGAGATGCTGGATGTAGTCCTGTGGAACGGCTTGCCATGCCATTTCCACCTGGCGCCTCAGTTGGACCAGCGTTCGTGCTGGACGTGCAGACCGCGTGAGACGACGCTTCATCCAGTCCCAAACATGCTCAATGGGGGACAGATCCGGAGATCTTACTGGCCAGGGTAGTTGACTTACACCTTCTAGAGCATGTTGGGTGGCACGGGATACATGCGGACGTGCATTGTCGTGTTGGAACAGCAAGTTCCCTTGCCGGTCTAGGAATGGTAGAACGATGGGTTTGATGACGGTTTGGATGTACCGTGCACTATTCAGTGTCCCCTCGACGATCACCAGAGGTGTATGGCCAGTGTAGGAGATCGCTCCCCACACCATGATGCCGGGTGTTGGCCCTGTGTGCCTCGGTTGTATGCAGTCCTGATTGTGGCGCTCACCTGCACGGCGCAAAACACGCATACGACCATCATTGGCACCAAGGCAGAAGCGACTCTCATCGCTGAAGACGACACGTCTTCATTCGTCCCTCCATTCACGCCTGTCGCGACACCACTGGAGGCGGGCTGCACGATGTTGGGGCGTGAGCGGAAGACAGCTTAACGGTGTGCGGGACCGTAGCCCAGCTTCATGGAGACGGTTGCGAATGGTCCTCGCCGATACCCCAGGAGCAACAGTGTCCCTAATTTGCTGGGAAGTGGCGGTGCGGTCCCCTACGGCACTGCGTAGGATCCTACGGTCTTGGCGTGCATCCGTGCGTCGCTGCGGTCCGGTCCCAGGTCAACGGGCACGTGCACCTTCCGCCGACCACTGGCGACAACATCGATGTACTGTGGAGACCTCACGCCCCACGTGTTGAGCAATTCGGCGGTACGTGCACCCGGCCTCCCTCATGCCCACTATACGCCCTCGCTCAAAGTCCGTCAACTGCACATACGGTTCACATCCACGCTGTCGCGGCATGCTACCAGTGTTAAAGACTGCGATGGAGCTCCGTATGCCACGGCAAACTGGCTGACACTGACGGCGGCGGTGCACAAATGCTGCGCAGCTAGCGCCATTCGACGGCCAAAACCGCGGTTCCTTTTGTGTCCGCTGTGCCGTGCGTGTGATCATTGCTTGTACAGCCCTCTCGCAGTGTCCGGAGCAAGTATGGTGGGTCTGACACACCGGTGTCAATGTGTTCTTTTTTCCATTTCCAGGAGTGTATGTTCACTTTTACAGTAAAAAAACAAAAATCCTTACACAGTTAAACTTCCTGGCAGATTAAAGTTGTGTGCCGGACCGAGACTCGAACTCGGGTCCTCTGGCTATCGCGGGCAAGTGTTCTACCATCATATTAAAAAAAAACTCATTTTTTTTCCTTTTAATTCATTGTATCTGCTCGGGGCGACGTCGCAGGACACCCGTTTCAGTTCGTCGTCAATCCATTGACTCAGTTTTTTTATTACAGAGGGCACCTAACCCTCTGACCGAACACGTTTATTTTTTTTTCTCATTTTGCATTTTGTTCGCTTTCGTTCGTTGCATCTGCTATCTGCTCTGGGCGGACGTCGAAAGACACCCATTTCAGTTCGTTGTTGTTCCACTAACTCAGTTTTTTTTTTATTATTATTATTACAGAGGGCAGCTAACCCTCTGACCGAACACTCCGAGCTTCCGTGCCGAGTACCATCTGAGCTACGCAAGCACGACTCACGGCCCATCCTCACAGCCCCACTTCTGCCAGTATCTCCTACATTCCAAACTTTACACAAGCTCTCCTGCGAACCACCCCCCTTCCCCCTCATCACACAGGCTGTGGCTAAGCCATGTCTCCGCAATATCCTTTCTTTCAGGAGTGCTAGTTCTGCGCGGTTCGCCGGAGAGCTTCTGTAAAGTTTGGAATGTAGGAGACGAGATACTGACAGAAGTGGGGCTGTGAGGACGGGCCGTGAGTCGTGCCTGGGTAGCTCAGATGGTAGAGCACTTGCCAGCGAAAGGCAAAGGTCCCGAGTTCGAATCTCGGTTCGGCAGACAGTTTTAATCTGTCAGGAAGTTTCATATCAGCGCACACTCCGCTGCAGAGTGAAAATCTCATTCTGGAAACATCCTTACACTGTGTCAGCACCCACAACTTCATCCTCACCCAGATACCGGAACCGACTCGTACGCTCTACAGCTCCCGCGATCCAAAAAATGGTTCAAATGACTAAGCACTATCATTTGAGGTCATCAGTCCACTAGATTTCGAACTACTTAAACCTAACTAACCTAAGGACATCACATACATCCATGTCCGAGGCAGGATTCAAACCTGCGACAGTATGAGCAGCGCTGTTCACGACAGAAGCGTCTAGAACCTCTCGGTCATAGGGGCCGGGCCCACGATGCCTCACTCAGTCCCACAATATCTGAACAAGGCCACATGTAATATACTACAAGATAGTATAAGTACAGTGGGAGGTTTAAATGTGATACATCAAATGGAAGCTGTACTGTGACTAATACACACCATACAATCTACTTGAAAATGAATGTTATTGTAATAAAAATGGAATATATATTTGTAAATAGTTACATAATTTAATTACACTGAAGCGCCAAAGAAACAGGTATAGGCATGCGTACTAAACTACAGAGATATGTAAACAGGCAGAATACGACCCTGCGCTCGGTAACGCCTATGTAAGACAGCAAGTGTCTGACGCAGTTGTTAGATCGGTTACTGCTGCTACAATGGTAGGTTATCAGGATTTAAGTGAGTTCTAACGTGGTGTTACAGACGGCGCACGAGCGATGGGACATAGCATTTCCGAGGTAGCGATGACGTGGGGATTTTCCCGTACGACCATTTCACGAGTGTACCGTGAATATAAGGAATCCCGTAAAACATTAAATCTCCGACATCGCTGCGGCCGGAGAACGATCCTGCAAGAATGGAACCAACGACAACGGAAGAGAATCGTTCAACGCGACAGAAATGCAACCATTCCGCAAATTGCTGCAAATTTCATTGCTGGGCCATCAAAAAGTGTCTGCGTGCGAACCACTCAACGAAACATCATCGATATGGGTTTTCGGGGCCGGAGGACCACTCACATACCCTTGATGACTGTACGGCACGAAGCTTTACGCCTTGCCTCAGCCCAACAACACCGACATTGGACTGTTGTCGACTGGAACCATGGTGCCTAGTAGGACGAGCTGGACGTCAGCAGGGGAGCATTCAGGCTGGCAAAGACTTTGTAAAGGTGTCCGGTATGTGTACTTGGAGTGATTTGGGATCCCTGATACGTCTGGATACGACTCTGGCAGGTGAGACGTAAGTAAGCATCCAGTGTGATCACCAGCATCCATACATGTCAGTTGTTCATTCCGACGGACTTGGGTAGTTCCAGCAGGACAGTGCCACACCCACACGTCCAGAATTGCTCCAGAATGGCTCCAGAAACACTGTTTTGAGTTTTAACATTTCCGTTGACCACCGAACTCCCCAGACGTGAACGTTATTGAGCATGTCTCGCATGTCTTGCAACCTACTGTTCAGAAGAGATCTCCATCCCGTCGTACTCTTTCTGACTTATGGACAGCCGCCGGCCGTTGTGGCCGAGTGGTTCTAGGCGCTTCAATCTGGAACCGCGCTGCTGATACGGTCGCAGGTTCGAATCCTGCCTTGGGCATGGATGTGTGTGATGTTCTTAGGTTAGTTAGATTTAAATAGTTCTAAGTTCTAGGGGATTAATGACCTCAGATGTTGAGTCACATAGTGCTCAGAGCCAT